>NC_140585.1:1048440683-1049787432 GCF_964204655.1 Triturus cristatus | reverse complement strand
AGAACGCAGAACATTTGGAGTTGGGCATGACTGATAACTAAGCAGAGCCTGACCTAGGGTCAGATATATTACAAAACCGCCCCCTTTCTTGGTATTAAAATACCATTGAAAGTTTGTAGTGTTCTATGTAATCAGGTGATTTATGTATTGATTCAGAGGGTGGCCAGAGTTGCGGGGGCCAGCTGACTGAGGCAACCCGTGAGGTCACCCAAGGCAAGGGGGGCAGCGGGCTCACTGTGCAGGAAGAACACTGTCAAAGCCACCTCTTCGGTCACTGCAGCCTTCCCACCTCCAGGTCCATGGAGAGTCGGAGCGCTTCAGCAGCCGCCATGGGTTGCTCAGTCTCCGATGATATGGCTGCATGTCTGAGTTTCACAAATGCTTTTCTGTTTTTTATTCCCTATCCAATTTTTCCTTTTCATGCTCCGATGGGGGGGCTTGATGGCATGGGATTCAAAGGGATTTACTTTAATAGCAATCCCTGATGCTATTAAAGAGTTGCTCCATTTCCATAAGCCGTTTTGAATACCTAGATATCTTAAACAAAGACGGGCAGATTTATGAGCCCCTTGCGCCACTTTTGCGTCACTTTTCCCATGTTAAAAGTGACGCAAAAGTGGCGCAAGGGGCTCATAAATCTGCCCCTCTGGGTTTAAGAAACATGGTAGGTGGAAACATTCAACTTCTGAAACTGAAAACGACCACCGACTTACTGCATTGGCAGGGTTTAAAATTGTCTATGTGAGACAAAATCCAGACAATAAAAATGAACATAGTCCGTAGGTTTCATTATGATATTGCAATTCTCCCCTTTGGAATTCCTAAATCCACTGACCCCAGAAATGACTCACTGATAAAGAAATACATGTGAGGCTTAGTTAAACCATGACTCAAGTCCCTCAAGCTTCATGTGACACCAAAGTTTATAGACCTGAAACTTCAGCATATGCAATATTATAATCTTGCACATTTAACACACACACAGCCAAACCACTGCTACACTATTAAACAAAACCCCTATGGGAGTGCTTTGAGAGACAATTGTTGTGCTGTCAGATGAACCCTGATATACAGGCTTCTACACGTACCCTTGATTGCCTATTTATTTATTTCTTTTGTTTTATAAAGCGCATATATGACCCATGGGTATGAGAGCGTTGCACAAATGAGCGATATACATAAACAAAGAGCTGAAAACATTAAAGTAACCCCTAACAAAAACATAGGCCAACATTTAAAAACTCCAGTAAGATATGGTATGTTGTTACAGAGTTATTGTTAAACAACTGCCTTTTGTTTATCAGTCACTGGCATGGATTCTCCGGGATGGTTTTTCAGGAGTCTGCTTTGCGTACATTAAGTTCTGTGTACCCGGGGGACAATGTGTGTATGGGTATGCGTCTACCCTGTATTGGTATTACAGTCATTGTGTTGCACCCAGGGGGAGCCTCACAGTGACTTTATGATAGGAATATGTTCATTAGGATCTTTTGTACCTCTTTTTTGAAAACGTGGGTCAATGGGTTAGCCCAAACCTTGGGTGCTAGAGAGTTCCAAATCCTTGGAGCCGCAACAAAAAGGAGCATGTGTGTGTACTTTGTTTTCTGAATCTGTTGGGGTTCTAGCCTGAAAGAGATAGCATTTCTGAGGGAGCGGCTGCCTCCTGAAATTCAAAATTTTTCTGCCAGGTACCTTGCTTCGTTACAATGTAATGCTTTATGCATAAGGCAGGCTATTTTCAGTTCAGTTCTGACCTCAAGAGGGAGTCAGTTGAGAGATCTAGGTGATGGGGAAATGTTGTCCAAGTGTCTAGTGCCTGTTACTAGTCTAGCTGCTGCATTGAAGGTCACTTTGGGTGGAGCTTTTCTTGATTTGGGAAGACCTGAAAGGGTCGCTGATCCCTAATCTAGTCTTAAGACTTGTTTGAAGCCTGGAGGTGGCAGGAATGCTTTCACTTTCTTCAGTAGATTGAGTTGGAATGACACACTGTGACTGGTTGCACTGATATGTGCAAGCATGTTCAGATTCTTGTCCAGTGTTATTCCAAGGGATTTACTGGAATCAATAATGGTAGGTTTGCAGTTGAGGGCATCAAAATGATTAAGCCTCTCTTGATGCATGTGGAGCTGTTGTGAGGTGAGAAAAGTAGGAATTCTGTTTTCAGTGAGTTCAGCTTTAGGTTGTTTTGAGCTAGCCAGGACTGGGGTTTGACTAGAGTGTTACTTAGTTTCATAACATCATCTAGGGAAGATATCTTTATGTTTAAATGTGTTTATTATCATTTTCAAAATTAGAAAACAATACAGAGGCATAAATAATACAATGCAATAGAAGGTACGATCCACGTACAGTCCCAAAACAGAAAGAAGCATTTTGTCAGTACAGTGATTGCCATAGATAAACCCGTTGCACAACAATAGGTTGAAAACACCAGTGAAGGTTCTGCCTCCCTAATAAACCAAATACGTAAACTCCCCTCCCACCCTCTCCGGTAGTCTCTGTATCGCTTTGAGCGAGTCCCAATTCTGCATTTGTTACATCACTTACTAAACAATGAGAGATTATGTTTGTTCTTTCCATATTTGGGCTGGGTAATTTCATTGAACTCAGACGAAAGCAGTGTTAGGACTGGGCTCCATACCTTCTGAAAGGAATCATTGATATTATTCAGGGTAGCCGAAATCCGTTCCATCCCTAAACTATGCCAAGCCTATGAAGCCAACCTGTATGTGTGGGAGAGATGGAGGAACCCCAATGTGACAGTATATTTTGCAACGCTGCTCCCAATGCCAACCCCATCTGGCGTCCTCTCATGCTTTTAAGTGGGAATGTGAGCAGGTTGAGGAGGCCTAAGATGACATAAACAGGAAGCCTCGGGATCTGTGTGTCAAATAGCTCGTCTATCTCATCGAGAATTTTAGTCCAATAGTTAGACAACAGTGGGCAATCCCACAGAATGTGTAACAATGTTCCCTCGTCGCAGCCACGCCAGCAAGTAGGGCTCCTTTGTGGAACCTCTATGTAGGCACGCAGGTGTGAGGTACCAATAAGTACCTATTTTCATGGCGGTTTCTATGCTGGTTACATTTCAAGCTGTGTGTTTTGCCCTATAATATATTTCTTCCCAGTCTTTCTGCGTAAGTTCCCCACCCAGTTCTCTCCCCCACCTCCTTTAACTCGGTGTGGCCTGTGGTTGTGGGTTATGTCTAATCATGTCATACATGTCGGATATCAGTCCTTTATCGGTAAGTTTGGTAATTAGCCACTTTTCATATTTGGTCAGTCGGCGGGACCCTTGCTCCCTAACCCCCTTCTGAAGCACCCAATGTCGCAATTGCAGGTATCCTAATCTCTCGGATTCGGGAATTCCATACTCAAGCTTCATTTGAGAAAATGAGAGTATTCCTGATAGATCAAATAGATGACCCATCGAGCGACAGGAGGTGTCCCGCCATGCCGGAAAAGCTTTATCGGACATCCCAGGTGTGAATTCGCTATTGCCAAATAGGGGTTTTAAGGGAGACGGAAAGGTAGTAAGGTTCTTTGCTGTCGCCACCCCCTGCCAAACTGTCATCACAGATTTAGAAATTAGTGACCCATCAATCCGCTTGGGCGTTGAACCTTCTTTAAAAAGGGGACCTTCCAGAGAGGATCCCAGCAAGTGCTCTATCCTGAAAAAGCCATCTTTTTTCGAATTCCTTCCGACCCCATTCCACTAAATACCTCAACTGTGCCGCCTTATAACATCTGAGGAGGAATGGTATCCCCAATCCTTCAGCTTCGGGCCGCATATATCCTAAAACCTTACTCATCAGTGGTCGTGCCCCTGCCCAGACGAACTGATTAATTTCCCGTTGTAGCGAGGCAATCGCTCCTGTGGGAAGGCAATGCCGGCAGGGTTTGGAACAGGTAGAGTGCCTTTGGTAAAAGGGACATTTTGACCGCCGCTATTCTCCCAAGTGGCAACAGGTGGTGTTTACTCTAGGCCTGGGCAATGAACTTAGCTCCCGGGGTTTGGGGAGATTTGTTAACTACGCATTCCATTAAAAACACGGACTTCAGGCAAAAAAATGAGTCAGCTACTAAACTGCACCCACAAATGCTTTGTTAAAGCAACTTTACATGCTAAACAGCATTTAACCAATTCACAAAAGTGAACTTTGAAAATGAAAAATGTCAGGCAGTGAGAGAGGTGATGAAATTGGGGTGCCCAATAACCTAGGGGGAGGACCAAGCAGATGCCTTGAACACAAAGAGCATATCATGCTGAATGGTTCAGTGGTGGTCCCATCCTCTTAGGACCACCCCAAGCACAGTTAAAGGCAAAAATACAATCCCAACAAAAGGCCCTGCAAAGCATTATGGGACGAGATTAGCAGTGGGCAGTGAATATTATAGTATCCAATATCAAAATAATTCTACAAACAGCTGCAGTTCAACTAGTCGTTATTAGGTGTCCCTCACGAGTCAAATGCAAAAGCATTGAAATTATTACATCAAGCTGCAGTTCAACTAGTCATTGCTAGGCCTACCTGGTCTGACTCCGTGTGGGGCTCCGTGTTCTGTCACTCCTCCTCCGCAACTCTCTCTGCCGCCCACGGGCATCGGGGGGGAGAAACACCCCTTTCTTCCTTTGGGCCAAGGGCTGGCCCGCCGGGACTCACAGCCTCTCCAGTGCCTCCAATGTATAGGCTCACTTCGCAGCTCCGCTACACTGTCCGGGCCACCATTTTGGCTAGCTGGGGCCGGATGGCTACACACTTCGACTGGGGCTGTTCCCACACTCAGATCCCACCGCAAAACAGTCCCTGGAATTACCGCTCATCTCCTGTGCACAGTCGAGGGTCTGGTGCTCTGCTACAGTACCAGGAAGATAGTGAGCGGCTGACGGTAGTGGGAGACAAGCGAGGCCGGAAGATATCTTTAAGTATAATTTTGTGTCATCTGCGTAGATGTGGTATGCAATGTTCGACTGTTTGAAGATTTAAGTTAATGGCTCCATATATAGGTTAAAGAGTGTGAGGGAAATGATCAAACCTTATGGTACTCTGCAGCTCACTGGTGTGGCATTGAGAAAGAGTTGCCTAGTTTTGTTCATTTTGAGCGGTTCAGCAGGAAGGACATGATCAGGTTATGCATGCAACCTCAGCAGCCTAGCACACAGTTCAATACTGCTAGGCAGAGACCACCTGCTCCATGATGACACACCTTTAGGGAAAGGCAACTCTGCTGGAAAGAGTGGCATGACATTGTTAGGCTTATTATTGCTGGCTTGTTCTATAAAAGGTCATGAAAGCCCGTTCACCAGCTCACATAAGACTTTGACTGACACCCATCTCAGAAGTGGTGACACATCCAGCTAAGTAACTTTGTCAGATGGCACACTGGGAAAAGCACCCTATATTTTAGCCACCTCCACAAGACCTAAGGGGCATATCAACAACACCCGGCGATAATTATCGCTCAGCGCTCTTAGCGTGAGGATAATTATCGCCGGCTAGCGTGAATTGTTATCGCTGAGATAGCGTGCTATTAGCAACGCTTATCTCAATAGCGATAAAAATCCTCACGCTAACAGGCTAACGTGAGATTATCGCTGGAAACCCAGCGATAATCTCACGTTACCTTGTTGATAGGGACAGGCAAATTTAGCCATGATATCCACCTTCCATAGGATATCATGGCTAAGTCTGAAAATTAGCAGACGTAAAAAAGCAGCGTTAACCACGGTTAGCGCTGCTTTTTTTGTCTCTAACAGGGTTAGCGATATTCTTGATAATAGGAGAAATGTCGCTTAGCGACATTTCCCCTATTATTTTACTCTGGAACGCCCCCTTTGCATCTCATTAGAGATGCAAGGGGAAGCGTAGAGTAAAAGGGTGCTAACATGCAAATTTGCGTGTTAGCACCCTGTTGTTGATAGGGTGCTAGTTTTATCTCTGCTTTTTTGGCTTTTAAAGCCAAAAAAGCAGAGATAAAACCCTTGTTGATATGCCCCTAAGTGCTTTCAGATATTGGAGAAATGAAATTCAGTGGGGTGATCTCAGGGCTGTACAGTCCCATTGTAGATCCTCTATTCAGCACTCCAATGGCTGTGGCCCTCAGGCCGCATTGGCAAGAGACACTTGAGTAACATCTTACTGATGAGAAAGGGTCACACATTCTCTTGCTCTGTGACAGCCCAGATAAAATACAATTGTTACCAGATATTGTATGGATGACATTGGTTCTCATCATGACAGCACATAGCACACATGAGCCCTTCCTCACGATGGTGGACCTGCAGACAGCCTGACTAAGACATCCTACACATCTTCTGGTCCAGTTCTAATCTCACTCAATTCTGGATCCAGGTGTGGGCACCCATAAAAAAAACCCTTGTTGGTCCTCCTTTCTGATCTCTGCTTCCTTTGAGATGTTTGCATGTTCTCTGATTGTATCTTAAATGGCTTGGCATGACCCACTAATATGGTTCTTTCAAATTTGCCAAATTTTTCTATATACAAAATTTCTGTTTCTCCTACCTGTTTAAATCCCCAGAAGCCATGTCAAGAGTTTTCAGTGAGCTTCTGTAAAGGATTGATAATGTCATCATAAGCTCGTATTGGATTTAATCTGTAATACCCATGTAAGTATGTAAGTTATGTATGTAGGGCCTGGCGCAGATTTATAGCACATTTCTTTGAAGGTCCACTTGGTCTAAATACTGTCTTTTATATATTTATTTATCTTCAAAATCTGATATCTCCTTATGATTGACCGAAGATTTCTGCATTTTTGATTATTTAATTTGTTGACTTCGAGTAACTATGATTTTGTTATACTCATCTTCGACATTTATAAATACAGTATAGTTTTTCAGCCAGTATAACTGTCAATTTTTGTCATATTCTTTACTAATTTATATGAGAGGAGTCGATTATATCTCCTGGCATACATTAGTGTATATTACAGAGCATTTATAATGTTGGTTTTGTCATTGTTCAAGATGCCGCCTGCGCCTGTCCATCCCTGTCACATACTGGTGTCGCACTACGCAATATATTTAAATTTGAACCATGGGTGGTAGCTCATAGTACTGAACATTTGTTTGTATTAGACGTGTCTTCTTTTCACAACTGACATTGTCATCTAGATGTTTTTAAAGATTCAGCATGTTTCTCTGCGTTTTCTGTGTGATAGCCATTCTCTTCTGTCGTTCAAGATGGCACTTGCCCCTGTTTATTTTAACCGCTTGTTGGCTTGTCCTATTGCTATATATTGATTTATTCCCCAACTGATATACAAATACTCAAATTAAGGGACTTGCGCTCTCCCTTAATCCGATGTATCGTACGTGGTATACTGCATCCAACTCACCAGAGGTTGTCCCGCAGACATCGTTTTAACGCTGTATGCTATCTTGTGGAACTCATCCAAATTTACACTTAAACACTTAGGGGCATATTTTCAAGCCCCTTGCGACACTTTTGCGTCACTTTTCCCATGTTAAAAGTGACGCAAAAGTGGCGCAAGGGGCTTGTAAATAAGCCCCTTAGTTTTTTTAACTTTGATTTCATGTATTTCCAGGTCAGGGTGATGTTGTTCACGGTAACCATGATATGGACTTTTGAGACACGTATTTCTACCATATGGCCACTACAAGGCCAACAGCCTGCTTATGTGGATTCTGTATGATTTCTGTGCTGCATCAACTGTGTTGTGTTCCCCTTGATTGCTTCATTAGAATATCAGGGCCTTCACCTGTATTTCATCAAAAGACTTTGCAGTACAATTGATATCAGTTGAAACTCGGTTTTGTATATATTTTTAGGACCGCAAAAGGTTTCATCCCACACAGGATTAAAGATTCATGTACCAGGAGCCACCAAGAAAGCACATGAAGACATATTATCAAGGATGGCGTTAGAAATTATCGCCGGTTTAGCGGCAGAAAACTGCAGCTAAAGCGGCGATAATGGGCTTGATAATATGCCCTTGGGAATTCCAATAGAAGTCCATGTTCTGGTGTTAACCTGGGCTTCTATTAGAGTTCTCCAAGGCATATTATCAAGCCCATTATCACCGCTTTAGCAGCAGTTTTCTGCCACTAAATCGGCGATAATTTTAACGCCGTCCTTGATAATATACCCCTTAGATTGACGTCAGTCATATGGCATGCTACACTTTTTCTCATTGGGAAGTTCTATGTATCTACCGTTATACAAAGACAGAAAACCAGTAAAAGGTTCATTCCTCCCATTTTGTTCTTTTATTTTTGTGATTATGAACAGCAAATGTAAGGTTGTTTCCATTCCAAGGTTACCTTGGACAAATTAAAAGGAGTTTTTATGAATAGATCATTCATGTATAGGTACGAAGAATCATTAATAAGTACAATTGAGGTATTATAAATATCTCCACATATGAATGCTTTTGGACCTGTTCAATAATGTTGTAATTAAAGCCTCATAGTTATCTTAATGCTGACAATGTATGCATGACTTAAATATTGACTGCTTATGCATGACTTGGAAATGCACAGCGTATGTTTTCTGATTCCCAGGAACCTCGAACCTTGGTAGAAATTAAATCTCTTCCAGTGCATATATGTGTAATCCGATTAGGGATGCATTGTATGTTTTTCTTTGTGTATAACAATTTTAATATTTTGTATATATTATGTGGGTATTTTGTATCCCTGAAGAAGTCTTGGATCGTATGAAACATGTTGGCTACGATAAATTAAAGAAGACATTTTTTATAACAAAAAGAAGATTATGAATGTGACTTGTTTGTATTCACTCCAGAATATTGCTTACTTTTTTGGATGTTATCTGTAGCCATCACACATTTGAGTGTTGAGTCTTCATGTTTGATAATTGTCATGGAGATTCTCCTGTGAGGAAGGTTAGGATGACTAGTATTCCAGACCTCTGCACCTCTGTATCCTCATTATAACCCTAACCCACTATAGCAATAGGTGCAAGGTATTCTAGCCTCAGTCTCTTTTTCTAAATCACTTGTTATTAAAATATTTAATAATAAAAATGTAGATTGAGGTTACATTTAAAAAATAGATACATGTTACATTTTCTTTCAAGAGATTATTCAAGTAAACATTGTTTACATGTTTTAAGGAAATGTATAATGTAAATATACTCCTCATATTTTATAACACTTGACATAATTGTTTATTGGACAAAAATAGACATACCATCTTAACACTGTCTATAATTTGCAGTCTCATTTTCACTTTTGTTTTGCCACCTTTTTAACCGTTTGTCCATATATTTTTTGAGCGGACTGTGGTCATCTCCATTTTTGTGGACTGATGCTGATGGCTTTTTAATTCTACACACTGGGGCACAGCTGTCCAGACCACCAGGATAAGAATGAATTTTCTACTTTCCAGTATGGCCATATTATATGGTACAAAAAAAATACACCAACAGTATAGAAAGCTAAATGGCATCCATGGAATGCAACACATTGAGCCAGCATCTAGCCTAACAAGGAAAACTGCTTCAGGCCTGCTTGTGCAGTCTGACTGCTGCAGCTTTTACACATTCTCTAAAATTCCCTTTTTGAAAGAAAGTAACCCATGAGCAGACTTGTAGGACACAAGGTAGGATGCCTAGCATTTAACAGTGGAACAAGCTAGAATTTAACGTTGGCATGTTCCTACAGTGACAATTCCACAAAAACGATTTTCACTTTATAGGGATGTGACATGTTTCATATGACCAACACAAAGTACACCTATTTCAGCAACTTTGGCCGGGGATAAGCTAAATAATCCAATTAACCACTATTTAAGAACTAATAAAAATCTGTCTCCTAAAAGGGCACCACTTGCCCTACGTTTGCTAACCTTTTACTGGGAATCGTGAGTCTGACTCCTCCAAAACCCAGCACTTTCTTTACTTTTGCTTATGCTAGAGTAGAAATAGTAAATTTAACCCCTCCGCAGTCCCACACTTTCCCTACTTTTGCTTAATTGGAATGGGAATACTAAATATGATCTCTTCAAATTCCAACACTTCCCCACTTTTGCATACGTGTGGAAACAGTTAATCTAATGCCATCAAAGTCCATCACTTTCTGTACTTTTTCTTACATGGGAAAAGTAAATCTGACCCTCTAAATTCTAAGGGCCTAATTCACAAAGGTAAACTCACACTTTCATGTAAGTTTATAATTGTCAGCTATTCACAATGGGATTTACGAGTAGTATCTTTACGAGTGCAGAGTCTCCCCACAATAAAAGATTTTATGCACATTAGACCGAATGGCGATAGTGGGCAAATACAGTTACATCACAGCAACCAAATTTGAAGCCCCTTGCGTATTCATAAGCCTATGGGCAATGCACAAGGCTTTGAATTGCATGTGCTTCTCAATAGGTAACAAGTTTTTTAAGGAGGTGAGAAACAGAACAGAATTTGGGAAGAGAAAAAAATCATCTGGTGGCAGCATTCTGGACAATCTGTAACCGATTTATAACAAATCTCTTAGCGCCCAAATACAAAACATTACCGTAGACCAGATGCCAAAATGATTAGTGATTATACATTCATTCACCATATTTGTGGATGAAAAGATCCAACAATAGATTTAAGGCTTCTCAGGGTGCAAAAGTACAGGCCAGATAGTAGCCTGACTTGTATTTTAAAAGAGAACGTGTCATCAAACCACACACCGAGATTTTTTACAGAGGGTTTTGGCTTTGGAGGTGGCCCTAGATTAATTGTGTTGTGGATTGACCATTTTAATTGTTTTGGTACTGCTAATCACTTGTTATGTTATGTGATGTTAAAGGATCTTGTAGAGTGCACGTACACCAGGCGGTTTCATGGCGCTGAGGTCAGTGGAAGAGCGGCATTCACAGCATAGTAGGGTTACTGATATGACTGAGAAAATAAGAAGGTCTTTAACAGTTTTCTGAAGTACTCATAAGGGGTTGCCAACCTCACGTTCGTGGGGAGCGAGTTGAAAAATTGCGGGGCTAAGATAGCAAATCTGAGCCCTCCATGTTTTTCACGTTTAAATAAAGGGGTGATCAGGAAATTGCAATTGGATGAGCGCAAATTGCGGGAGGGAGTATAGTGCTGGATGCTAGAGGAGATAAAGTCTGGTCCTTTCCCGGCTAAGGCTTTAAAGATGGTATATCCTAGCTTGAAGGCGCAACGTTTGGCCACCGGAAGCCAGTGTAGACTCTTCATAAGGGGTGTGACATGATGTCGCAGAGGTTGACGGGCAATCAGCCTTGCCGACTGATTTTGCACTAACTGTAAACGACGCAATTGATAAGCCGGGATACCGCCATATAGTGAGTTAGCATAATCGATGCGTGAGATTACCAGCGCTAGCACAACCAGAGTTAAGGCCTCAGTGGTCAAGAAACTACTGATCTTATGGATTCTTCGAAGATGGTAAAAGCAAGAGGAGACCACTGCGCTGATTTGTGCTTTCATGGATAAGTCGCTCTTGACAGAGCTACCGGGAAGAGGAGGACTGCCCAGCATAGAGGGCCAAAAGTTGGAATTCCATGGGTTGGCTGTTCCACCAGTAAGGATGAGCTCAGTTTTATCAGGGTTTAATTTCAGGTGATTATCATTCATCCAGTGACTGATAAAACACATGATAGATTGGAAATTAGACGCTGAGGAGGTGGAAGAGTTATTGTCAAACACCAGCTGTAGGTCGTCAGCGTAGTTGAAAGTTTCGACCATTTTTGCTGCATAAGGAGCGAATCAGAGGCAAGAGATACAGGTTAAACAACAGAGGCGAAAGGGAAGACCCTTGGGGAACCCCACAAATCACTTTCATTTTGTGGGAGGAGAAGCGAGCGAGGCGAACAGCTTGATATCGGTCGCTAAGGTAGGAAGAAATCCACCTTAGTGCCAGGCCGTGGATCCCGGCGTTACCGACACATTCGATCAGGAGACTATGATCGACCGTGTCAAATGCGGCTACTAGATCAAGGAGTACCAGAGCCTGGGCAAGGCCCTTGTTAGCTCCCCCTCTGAGCTCGTCCATGACTACCAAGATGACTGACTCGGTTGAGTGGGCAGGTCTAAATCCTGCCTGACGAGAGTCAAGGAAGTGAGATTGTTCGATAAAGGAACAAAGGCAGTCTGTTACGTGGGCTTCTAAGATTTTGCCTAAGTAGGGCAGCAAAGAGATAGGGCGATGGTTACTGAGGACCAGAGGATCTGCATTGGGTCTCTTCAGGATGGGAACAATTTCGGCAGATATAAGGGTGTCGGTGACAATACCCAATTCGATGGAGGTGTTGAGAAGTAAGAGGGGAGGATCTGGGGAGGTGAGAAAGGCTTTGCATAGGATATGAGGAGGGCAACAATCAGTAGGGGAGCCAGAACTGACCCTTAGATATTAAGGGAATTTTGTTTAGGGAAAATGGGTTTTTGCATGAATCAGGAGATGGCAGTGTGGGCATGGGAGGAGAGATGCTGGCCTTTTACATTTAATAGAGGCAATGTTTTCTATGAAATAAGAATTGAGAGAGTCACATAGGGCCTGAGAAGGAACAAGTTTCATAGTGACTCTATCTGGGTTGGTGAGTTCATCCACTATAGAGAAGATGTCTTTGGACTTACTGGCCGAGTTAGTGACTTTTAAGGAGAAGTCTACTTTAGTTTGGAGAATGGCTTTTTTATATTCTTTTAGTTGAATTATATAGAGAACCTTTTTATCTGGGGCATAGTCTTGCTTCCATCGGCGTTCAGCTTGCCATAACGCCAATTTTTTTAATTTCAAGTCGTTGGAAAACCAACGTTGGGCATCATGAGGTCGCTTTATTCAGATTTTCTTAAGAGGGACAAGTTGATCACTTGCGGATTTGAGCCATGTCTCGATGTTATTAGCCTGAGTGTCGAGGGATTCCTGTGCCATAGGGGCAGTGGTAGTTAGTAGTGAACATATATCGTTAATGTTGATGTGGTTCCAGTTTCTTGCCAAATGATTTCTTTCCAGTAGATTTTTAGGGGGGGAAATACTAGATATCGTAAATGAGATAATATGGTTATCCGACCATGTGCAAGGCGAGATTGTAGGCTTAGAAATTTGTAGATTAGAGGACCAGGCTTGATCTAGTATATGCCCCTTTATGTGGGTGGCTACCACTTACACATATTCCTTAAGTGGAGTACCACAGGGCTCCTCTCTGGGCCCTGTGCTCTTCAATGTCTATATGAAACCATTGGCTGGGCTCGTCGGACCATCAGGCATAAAAATTGTATCATATGCCGACGATACCCAGCTAGTGGTTTCACTGACGCAGGAAAGCACCGGCCACACCTCAGGAAACCTGATGAACTGCCTAGAGGATATAAAAAAGTGGATGACAGGCTCTTCATTAAAGCTGAATGGAGACAAAACGGAGCTCATGCTCCTAGGCACTGCTTCACCCACTTTACTCCCCTCCATGTGGCCTGGATGTTTGGGCACACCCCCCATCCCCAAAGAGAGTGTAAAAAGCCTGGGAGTATGGCTGGATAAAAACCTCTCCTTCTCCACCCAGGCCACTAAACTTTCCGCTATCTGTTTTGGCTTACTTAGAACACTAAGGAAGGTCCTCCCCCTCCTCCCAATGGAAGCAAAACAAGTGGCAGTTCAGGGCCTGATCCAGTCCCGGCTGGACTCAATAACGCTCTGTATGTGGGGGCCCCAGAGCTGTCCATGCGAAAACTGCAGGTCGTCCAAAACTGCGCAGCCCGCACGTTGCTGCAGATTCCGAGGACGCAGTCTGCAAAACCTGCCCTGGTCGGCCGACACTGGCTCCCAGTAAAGCAGAGAGTGGCATTTAAGGCACTATGCATCGCCCATCGAGCTTTCTGGGGGTCTGGTCCAAGGATCCTCAACAAACTGGTTACTCAATACCATCCTAACAGAAACCTCCGATCTACGGAAGCCTTTCTAGCCGTAGTCCCAAGAGTGCGGAGAGCCAGGACCGGAGGAAGGATGTTCTCCTTAAACGCCGCGAAGATGTGGAACACACTCCCGCTACAAATCAGGTCCAATCCCAACTTACTCTCATTCCGAAAGCAGCTGAAAACTTACTTGTTTGCTAGATCCACCTAAGCTCGTTTCCATCACTCATCAGTTCTGTTTTTTATGCCTTAGCGCTTGGACGCCCATTGGGCAGCAATCGCGCTTTACAAATCACAATACAATACAATACAATACAATACAAGTTAATCCTCTCTGTTTTGTGCCATATTTACCAGGATTTGAGCACAGATTTGATTTATTGAAAATGTGTGGTTAACTTGACAGGATTGTGAATTTATTAAGAAGTACTCATATCACCCTTCACTAATAACCAATTTTCTTTCATGTAGCTAACAATTAATGTGTATATTGGGCTAAATGAGTTGGTTTGAGTTGTATGTGTAGTTTATTTGTTACATGCAATTATGTTCCAATGTTTTGTATTGAATGTGTAATGTTCTGCTAAGCAGGACAATAAGAGTGTCCTAGAAAATCATATATTTTGGGAGTCTCATTCAATTCTTTTTCATGTTTTTAATGGAAATGTATCGGATTCTTTATTTTTTACTGGGGTTTTACATTTTATTTTATATTATTTTTGTTTTAAACAGTTTTAAATGTTTTTGGTGGGGTATTTAAGGGAATCAAAGGATGTAATATACTACCTTCCTTTTTTACATGAGTATTTTTCAACTAATTAGGAGCCAATGTGTGGATTATCTGCTTAGGGGGAATTTCCTCGTTGTAACTTCTACAGCTATGGAACTGTGGGCCATATTTATGAGCCCCTGTGTCACTTTTGTGCCGCAGTTGTGTCACTATTTGTGATGCAGTGGTGGCGTAAATAGTGCGCCATGTTGCGCCATATTTATGAAGTGACGCATCCAGGCTGATGTGTCACTTGGTAAACCCCCTGCGCTACATTATACCTGCATCAGGTATAATGTATGCAGGGTGGGCGTTCCCCCATAAGAAAGGGTCATAGGAGTGGCGCAGTGACATCAATATGATTTCACTGCACCACTTCTACGACGCCAATGCATCAAAACCTTACGCCTACCTCATGGCAGGCATGAGCGTGACGCAGGCTTTTTCACATGGGGCTACATTGCTGGAGTTACGTCTGTTTTCAGAAACACCTCAGCAATGCGTCACTTTTGTGCTGACAGATACAACAGTAATACTGACGTATCTGTCATTCCTTGCGACATGATGCGTCATAAAGTAAATATGACGGTTCCATCATGTCGCAAGGAGGGCACACTGAGAAGTGTTGCATTGCTGCTTTCACGCAGCGATGCAACACTTCTCATAAATGAGGCCCCGTATTTCTTGTAAAACATTTCTTTACAAATAGGTGTAGTGGGGTCACTTAGGATGTTTAAATATGTATGTTTAAGTATATATTATTATCCAATTTATGTATTGTATAACATACTAAATATTTTTTGCAGAAATATGTTGTACTTTTAATGTTATTTATTTTCAGAGTTGTTTAGCATTTAGGAATTATATTGTTAATTGCATGTTTTTTAATTGCATGCTGTGACGTATAGTTTTATTTACATGGTTCTGCAAGTTTTAGAATGAAAAGAAAAACATGTACTTGGTGGTTGCTTAAAGATTGTTTTAGAAACTCACTGTTATGGTTTCAGATGTGGTGTTTCATTATGATGTAGCTGTTTACTTCAAGATTTATTTTCTGAGGGTCGGGTTAATTTAGAATGACTGTTGATGCATTGCATATTTTCAAAGAGTTGTTACTGTACTGGATTGAATGTTGCTTTCCTAGTTTGGAAATTTTAGTTCATAGTATAGTATTTGGGTTAGGGCTTATTTTTGTCTGGGGTTTGGTAGCTGTGCTCTTTTTGTAGTATTTCATAAACTGTTTCAGAGTAGGACAGTGACTATGGAAGGTTACTTTGAAGAAATTGCACCAACTTTTTCTAGCTTTGGTTGAATTTACTTTGTTGTTTAATGAACTTTGGTAGACATTCCAAGACCCTATGTGGAATTTGGGTTGGCATCGACATAGCAGCCTCTTATGTGAGTAGTTGTGCATGTAGTTTATATTAACATGTTCAAAATCAATTATTATGTTCGCAGTAGAATATTTTATTGCTTTTTTGCGAATAATTGAGTCGAATTATTGGCATATTGCAGCGTGTAAATCACACGTACTTACAGAACAGGTTCACAATTCAGCCTATGTATGAAAAACAGAGAAACATACCACAGCATTTCAGTTTTTATAGCGGCGATTTTATCCTCAGCCACCAGATGGTGGTATGGAAACAGAAATAAATATTCTTAAACTCAAGACGGTTTAGAATAGAAAATCGGAAAGTACGTTTCTTATCATAACTAAAATCAAGCAGCACATACATTTGTAGAACCGTGCCGTGTTGAAGGAATAAAGCTCACTTTTATTTTCTCGAATATATCTTAGCCAACCAATTTTTCAAATAATCTTTTTAAGCTGTATAATATGATTTATTGTGTGAAAGAATAAAACGTGCTGCCGAATGTTTCAGAATGAGTCAAACAGTTTAAACAAGGACAAGTAAACAACTGATTCAAAGAGGGTTGAATATTTCATACTGAAGGAGATTTAATAAGAAGTTTATTTTTGTTTTTGTTTTGTATGCAATTAACTGCATGAGGACAAATATAAAGACACGAGGAAATGCCCCAAAGTCCTCCTGCTCAGAGCAGTTGGTAGCGCTGTTAGTAACCATACTAAACCAGTGCTGGAAATTTGCTACATCAACATGAATGACATTTGAACGTCAAATGAAAATTATTAAAGCATGTACCCCCACAACATTCAAAAATAGATATTTCAACACTACAGTACCATTGTAGTAGCATAGCTTTCACAGGTCAGAACCATAAACCCTCACAATAGCTTCCACTTTTGGAAACATTTAGCCAGTTACATGATTTGAAGGCTCATTGCCAATTGGCTCTTACATAAGTACAATCTGCAACCCGCTTGTCCCATTGAACCTTACAGGATGAAGCAGAGCTACGCCATATGGCTCTACCCCTAGACAAAGGAGAATACACAGTTGATGCATTAAGATATAACTGTTGAGGGCCAGTATGCCAGAGATATACATGGCCCATGCCCAATCCTGCTGGATTCTAATGTCCTTGAAATCTGGATTCATCGCATCAACATAAAGCACTGAAAAAATTCAGTTGCAAATCAAATCAACATTATTTTATTTTTAAGTTGTTTAAAAAAAAATTATATATATATATGTATATGTATATATATGTATATATATATATATATAATTTTTTTTAAACAACTTAAATATAAAATAATGTTGATTTGATTTGCAACTGAATTTTTTCAGTGCTTTATGTTGATGCGATGAATCCATATTTTATTTAAACAAAAACAAAGCAACCTTGCCCCAACACAATACTATGTTATTAGGCATGATACATTTTTGTCTGAACAACAACATCTTTTTATTTGATACCTCGTACTATCAACAAATGCGAGGTGTTGCCATGGGAGCCAGCTTCTCCCCCAGCTATGCCTGTTTGTTCATGGGCTGGTGGGAGGAGCTGGTTCTTATGTGCAAACATAAGAAACAATTTATTGATCATGTCAGACTGTATTATCGATATATAGATGATTTGTTTATTGTATGGGGAGGTACCAAAGTACAGGCTTTGAATTTTGTTGCAGAAATCAATGAAAACGATATTAACCTAAAGTTCACATCCAATATTGATGAGGAGAGCATGAATTTTTTAGATGTTGAAATCTATGTTAAGGACAATGTACTTCATACTAAATTATACAGAAAGGAAACAGCAGGAAATGCTACTTTGCACTTTTCCAGTTTTCATCCCCGTCACTTAGTACGCAGCATCCCATATGGAGAAATGTTGCGACTTAAAAGGATTTGTAGCAACCCAGATGATTTAGCCGCAGCTCAGGACAGAAGCAAAGTGAGACTTTTATCAAGGGGATATCCAATGAATGTCATACAGGGGGCTATCAATAAGACTAATAAATTGGAAAGAAATGATTTATTGATTCCTAACAAAACCAAAAATATGTGTCAAATCCCTGATAAAAACTCTGACGAGTTGAGACTTATTATCACATACAATGCTCAGAAAAAAGCAATAAAAAAGATTATACATAAAAACTGGATTTCGGTTAAAAATGACCCCATAATTGGGAACAAGCTCCCCACGAAACCAAGCATCACATACAAAAGAGCACCTTCTATGTCCAATTGCTTAGTTTCCAGTAGACCTGAGTCTTCCAAAACCAGTAACTGGTTAACTTTTCCAAATGGGTTCACCAAATTCAATACATGTAAAGCTTGTCAATATGGCAGAAATACAAACAGCTACCAAACTGCATTTTGCAAAAAAGAGATTAAAATCAATAAACCCCTCCATTGCAAAACTGAATTTGCCATGTACGTATTAGAATGTACATGTCAGTTCAGATATGTAGGCAGTACCAAATTGCCTGTCAATAAAAGAATTCTACAACATATCTGAGCCATTAATAACGGTGATCCAACGTACCCTGTTGCTAGGCACTTTCAAGAATGTCACAATAATAACCTAAAAGATTTATCTTATTTTGTGATAGATGCCATACTTAAAACTAAAAGTGGGGGCAACAGAGAATATCAACTCAGAAAACTGGAAACCCGATATATCCTAAATCTGAACAGTAAAACACCAGGAGGTTTGAACAACACGGAAGATCTTTATACTTGCCTGTAATAATGTCCTATATCTCTCCAGCTTTCGCACTATAATTTCTTTCAATGTAAATCTGTCTTTATATAAATTGCTGAAACATATTTACATGACAGACTAGATGAGGTTCTCATAGTTATTTTGATCTTACCCTCTTTTTACATAATAAACCAAAACTAACAGGTGTAAAAACAATATAAGGAAAGAACTCATGCAAACTATATCCATGCTGCCACCTCACCTTAACCGGTCAACATTCCGTTTTTTTTAGGTTCACTATATGCACTTTAGTATTTTACACTATTTTTCTATTTCATGTTTCATAATGAAAAAGATGGGATAATTTTAGCACTTTTTAGGTAGCACTTGGCACTTTTAGACAAGGAATACATGTTTACACTAGGGGAATTTGCTCGTCGTTTTAATAAACATACAACGGGGGATTGATCCCAATATTTTCTATATGCTAAATCAGCAAATTTAAAAATTTACATTTTCTTTTAACAACACACGGTTCATGAGGAACATGTTTTATGAGATTTTTTGTGATATTTAAATTACATATTTATCTATTTATATATTATATATTTATTGATCAAAATTCTTTTACATGACATTTGTTTTTTTTTAAGATCAGCCAGTTATTTATTAACAAATTGGTGATTTGCTCATGTCGTGATGTTGAACAAAATGAGTTAACATTACTCACTGTCGATCAATGGTTTCAATGCATATAGCTGAAGTAATTGTGAAAGCATTCCCTTGAGAAGTGTAATAGTATGTCTTCCAGTTCTATATCCATTTTCCCATCACATGATAACCTGGAGCACGATAAATGGTCTGTTTGCACTATCAGCGCTGTCATGTGATCAAGGTCTGTGTCAAGTACCGGATCTTCACAGAAACAGAATGGCCGAATGCTCCCAATGCCCACTAACCGGTACCTCCGTAAGGGGAATTATTCCCACGAATGCACCAGAAAGGGGGAAAGGGGAATGGGACAGAGAAGAGACACTCCAGTCCTGCAGGTTCTCCTATTCGCTCAGGAAGCCTTCTTCTGCTATTGCGTTCTGTTCCTGGGTTGGAGAGGACCTAATGCACAGAGTAGATAAAATGGGGGTAAGTACCTCCTACTCTACCTTTGTTCCTATGATACGATTTTACACTGGACTTCCTACCCGCTAAGGCTGGAGCCTAGCTTCTCTTCTTGTAGTACTATCTTTAAGGCGTACACTCTCTGGTTGGGTATTCCTATGGACAACAGAGGAAAAGGGAACAAAACTTGAGACTAGTTCTCTTCTACATGTGCCTTTTCTATATATTTACATTACTCTGATTTTCCCCCACCTGTTTAGATAGTTCGTAGACTCTCACAAATAAGCTTGTCAAGTAGCTTACTTCCTCATAACCTTAGTATGACTAGAGAATTAATATATATATACATTCAGTCTGATTTCCAGGCGGAATCCTGTAGTGCCTCGAAGTTCCACTGCAGATCACGCTGACACTGCTCTCTCCACTTGTAACTGTTCTTTAATTCAGAAGCGCGCAAAAAGGAATACAAGGGCGGAAAAATAGGGGAGGAAAGGATAGGTAAAGCGCTAGGGAGGAATTGGATGAATCCCAGAAAAGAAGATGAAAGTGTTCTTTTGAAGAAGTAACTCAGTCTCTCCAAGACAGCCTGGAGTCGATAAATACTAAAGAGCTTACTTGAACGTTGAGTTGACTGACTCTAGAATACTTAAGTTCAAGCTGCCCGACTTCTCTGAACAGACAGTTCTTCAGCAAGTCTTCTGTGGTTCAACCGAAACGGCTAAACACGGAGCTCTATTACTAGTCACTCTCTCTCTTCGCCAACTGCTGAATTCTTCTTCTGACAATGAATGGAGACAAGCTCTCCCAAAAATAAGCGGCAACAAATTAGCCGCGACACTATTTCTTGCTCCGACACTCGGAGCCTCGGAAAATTCCTGCGTACTGTTTCTCTGGTAAATTGAAGTGCGCAGCAAGCTGTGCGCGCACGTTGCTTCACGCCTCAATTCTCGCGGGAGTTATTATGCAGGCTAAGGTTGAGAAAACAAGGCGGCCATCTTGTAATGTGTTTCTAGCGCGAAACTAAATGTCTTTCCAAAAACTAACCCACTGCGGTCTCACCACCAGCCTCACCCTTTTCCTTGGGGGTTTACTTCGTTTACAGGGAAGAAGGAAAAGGGAATTTACATGGTTCCTGACAGTCTGTTAAAGACTGAAACGCGTAATGGCCGACATTGAAATATACTTATAAAGCACATCAATCTGGGTCCGTGTCTGCTTCTTTCACGAACTGCTCACTGAGAGGAATAATCGGCGTATGCTGATATATATATATAACAAAGAAACCAAAGGTTAAAATTGAGTTATAGTTAGGAAAAAATTATTCATGTTTGCCATAAAAACCCAACTTAAACTACACAAGTATTAGACATTTTAAAGTTATAGTTATATTTTAATTGATCATTAATGCACCCCTTTCAAATTAATGTCATACTTATAGCTCAAAATTATTCTTACGTACCACTTTCAAATTCATATAACTCCCCACACTAAATTAACTATAACTTCCCCATTCTCCATACATTACCTATACCCTTGCATATTACAGAAGTTAGAGCACGTGAAATCATTGCATTAATAACAACACTTATTTCATCTGACATTATATAATGTGGCAGAATATAGTACATGGTAGAGTGGCAAGTTATAGCTTTGGTTCTGAGTGTTCCGATCACTGTTCATGAAGGGATAGGTTTGTGGCTTAGCAGGTGTACTCTTGGCATCACTAGTTTTACTAAAGGCACCTTTGCCCATGTGCGTGCATTAAAAGCATGGTTGCTATGCTACCCCTTCCCTAGACTATTTTTCTCAGGGGCTACCCATTTTTAAAACATCATCAATCATCAACAGCAAACACAGACCCTAGAAATTAAGGGACCTAAAGTAACTACAGACGCATAAACGCTAATTCAGTGGGGCTTCTCCAAAAAACCCAGGGAAATCTGTAATAGCATCAGTGATGTCACTGACCATGTCATGAGTGATGTACCATGTTGGGTCAAAAGCAGTGCGTAAGTTATAGTTAGCTCAGGTAACTATAACTGCTTAATTTCAGTGTTTTTGTATGAGTGAACTCATCTCCTAACCATATTGTCCCTATAACCTTTGGTGTTTTCATTTAATTTCTAAGGTTTTTTAAATGTTATTTTCTAACTATAACATCCCTATAACCTTTGTTTTTTCAGTGAATTTCTATGCTTTTTTTTAAATGTGTACAGCCACTCCCACACCCACTTACTAAGGTTTGTATGACTGAACTCTAAGCCTACCTGTAACATTCTTGTACCCTTTGTTTTTTATAGCGAATTTCTAAGGTTTTTTATTCTATTTCCTAAATATACTGTCCCTGTAACCTTTTTTCAGTGAATTTTCAAGTTCTTAAATTCTATTTCCTAACTTTAAAATCACTGTAACCTATGTTTTTTTTAAAGTGAATTACATGGCTTTTACATTTTATTTCCTAACTGTAACCTTTAACCTTTGAGAGTAAGTGCATGAGTGAGTGCATGAGTGTCTCAGTATGTGTCCGAATACGTTTGAGAGGGTCTCAATGGGTGTGTGAGAGGGTTTATGAGTGTCTGAATGGGACTGGGAGCAGCTGCATAATTGTCTCACTGGTTGAGTGAATGTGTGTGTGAGTGTCTGGGTGGGTCTGTGAGTAGGTGTGTGAGTGTCTGAATGGATGCATGAGTGTCTGAGTAAGAATTTGAGTAAGCCTGTGCCTCTTAAAGGTTACAAGTTACAGTTAGGAAATAACATTTTTTTTAAACATAGAAATTCACTGAAAAAAACCAAAGGTTACAGGGACATTATAGTTAGGCTCAGATTCCACTTGTACAAAACCGCAGAAATTCAGCAGTTATTGTTACCTGAGTTAACTATACCTTAAACCCCGCAATGCACTGCTTATGACCTCACATATTACATCACTCATGCCATGATCAGTGACATCACTGATTGCATCTCAAATGATATCACTGATAACATCATCCAGTCAGTTGACACCATCCCTGGCCTGAAAGTACAATCGAGTTGGCTGAGTAGTAGTAAAGGCTTTCGATGTTGCCATAAATGTAAGGCATGTCAATATGAGGTCAATACTACAGAAATACCATTGCCTTTTTCCGGAAGGAAGTGGCAAATATTGAAACCATTGACTTGTAAAAGCAAGTATGTTGTTTACGTTTTACGATGCAGTTGTCATAAAAATGTATATAGGAAGTACAATTTTAAAAACACATCTCCGCATCCTACAACATATTCGGGCCATCAAACACAAAGATCAATCTTACCCTGTTGCCCGACATTTTGAACAAGTACACAACAGTGATGTCAGCAATCTAGAGTATTTTATTCATAAGACCCGGGGGCGGGAACAGGGAGAGGTATCTAAGACAATTGGAATCTCGCTAAATTGTAAGATTCAACACAAAGATCCCAATGGGCCTCAATACAGAAGAGGATACACATGTCCACCTGTAGATAACATAATGAGACAGTGTATATAAGGTTTTTACAAGAGCTCTATGCTTTGGGTTTTAGGAAACTGTTTTTATCACAAGGTTATACATCTGGAGAAGTCATGTAATTAACACATTTGTCGGTATTACCTTGTTTCTCCTCGCTCATCCTAATTATTTTTTCTACTCTCTTTCCATGTAAGATCCATACCATGCGAAACATAGTATTCATAGATGTTGTTCACATGAGGTTTTTAGCATGGGTATATGTGAGAATGATGTTGATTTTATTACTTTATTGTAGTTGCTGATGCATTTTTTACCCACCATGGATATAACAGTGTTATTAACTTATGCACATTCTGTTTTAAGACCTTTTAATTGATTAGGGCACTTGCCCATGATTGACAAATATCTGAATCAGTTTAATGATATGTGTTAATATGTTTGACATTTATCATGAGGGGAGAGAAAGACAAACAATGCTGCCGCGGTATGCACTAGTCACTTTTAGGAATGAGCACAAAGTCACTTTGACGTGGCTTTGCGAAATGTTAGCAAAGGTATTTTACTGATTGTAGGGCCTAAGATTGGATCACTACATACAAGATGGTAATGCTTTTGGAAAATACCTTGTATCTTCTGATCTTGATTATTGAAACCTGTAATGAATCTTATGGGTTGCCTGTGATCTACATGTCTCTTTTCTTGTTTGCTCTCCGAGAATAACAACTTGTCTCTGGGGTTTTGATTAGCCCTTGTCTTGGCTGATTCCAACATAGCTTTGTTGTACCCTCTCGTAATGAACCTTTCCGCAGTTCTTTTTGTGGCACTTGAAGTTGGTCAGGTTCACTACAATTTCTCTGCATGCGGTGATTCTCCGCATAGGGTATGCTGTTTTTCAGCTGTGGGGGATGGAAACTCAGTGCATAGAGCACAGTGCTTCCAGCTGTGCTTTTTCTAAATGTACTGGTTCGGAGAGTCCCTTCAGCCACATAGATACTCAGGTCAATCAAAGCATTTATATATATAGGTCGAGAAATTCCACTTCCATTTCACTAATGAATGATGTAAAATGGAGATTCAGATCATTATCATTCAGTTTCTCTACAGAACCCGCGGCTGAGGTCCTGTCGCCATGCAATACAACGAACAAGTCGTCTATATTCCGTGACCACAGGATCACATTGTTAGACATTTCTGTGGCAAATTTTGTTGCCAGCACCTGCTCCTCCCACCAGCCCATATGCAGGTTCTCATAGTTGGGGGCGAAGCAGGTGCCCATGGCTGTCCCTCTCATCTGTTGGTACAACTCAGAACCGAACATAAAGATGTTGTTAAACAAGCACCATTTCAGCATGCTTCATAGCATCTCTGTATGTTTATACAGTGTTATTGGCCGGGAGCTTAAAAAGTATCATACTGCCTGCAACCCATCTTGATGTGAAATACTTGTATATAAGGAAGTCACATCTAGTGTGATCATGATGTAATCTTCCTGCCACCTTAGATTGTATATCTTTATTAAGAAATCTCCACATAAAAATGTGTTTCAAATCATATAGTTCAGTTTTGGAAGTAGAGAGTTGTTATATGGAGTGTTGTACAGTACAGTGGAGGAGAGACGTGTAAACTCTATTGTCAGAGACAGAAGTTTTGTAAATTAGAATGGATTGGTGTAGAGTAAAGTGCAGTAGCATATTGTACACTGTAGTAAAGTGTTAAAGTGTAGTGGCATGGTTTCTCATATAGTGAAGTCAAGTATTGTTGACTGGAGCAGTAAGTTGTACTGTGAAATGGTAGGTTGAACAGCATAGCAGGATGTCATAGAGTAGTGTAGAGTATTTTAGAGTGGAATAGGGTGAAGTAGAGTGTCAAAAAGAGGAGTATCATCAAAAGGAGTGTTGTACAGTGGAGGAGCGTGTCATAGAGTGGAGTGCAGTGTCATGTAGTGGATTGGCATATCGTAGAGAGAAGTTGAGTGGCAAGTCATTGAGTGGGTCATATAATGTAGGACAGTGGAATGGAGCGGATGGGCA
Source organism: Triturus cristatus (assembly GCF_964204655.1). Taxonomy (NCBI): domain Eukaryota; kingdom Metazoa; phylum Chordata; class Amphibia; order Caudata; family Salamandridae; genus Triturus; species Triturus cristatus. The sequence continues at coordinate 1,049,762,099 of NC_140585.1, read as the reverse complement.
TAGAGTAGGGTAGAGTGCCTGGCACAGAGTTTAGTACAGTGTTCTAGAGTGAAGTTGCCTACAATGGAGTAGAGTTGAATAAAATGGAGTTACATACAGCAGCGTAGAGTGGAGTATAGTATACTAGTGTAGAGTGGGATAAAGTGTAGTATACTGGAGTGGTGTACACTGTAGTGGGGTAGTGTAGAGTGGAGAGAAGTGTCATAGACTGGAGTGGTGTGCCATCGACAAACGTGGTGTGGAGTGCAGTAGAGTCGAGTGGCGTAGCATGCAGTTGAGTAAAGTGTCATAAACTGGAGTGCCATGCTGTGCAGTAGAGTGGAGTAAGGTGTTGTACAGTATTGGAAAGGGATGTGACTGCAGTAGAGTAGAGTGGCATACAGTCTATTAGATTTTTGTAGAATGGAGTTGTTGTTAGTACAGGACAGTGTTGTAGAGTGTGACACAGTACATTGGCATACAGTGTTAAAGAATACAATGATATTGAGCTGCATAGAGTGGAATAGCATACAGTGGAGTAGAAAAAGTGAAAAAGTAGAGCTGTGTTGAGTGGATTGTTGTATAGTAGCGTGGAGTGAGGTAGAGTCTCATACAGTCAAGTAGAGTTAAGTAGAGTGTTGTAATGAAGTGTGGAGTAAAGTGCAATAGAATGTATTGGTGTGTCGTAGAATAGAGTGGCATGGAGTGGAGTGTACTGGTGTAGCATAGGTAGTAAACTGTTATAGATTGGAGTGGGGTCTTATACAGTAGAGTGGAGTGCTGCATCGTATAGAAAAGTGTCATACAGTGGAAAATAGTGTTGTACATTGTACATTGAGAGTGTACAGACATAGAGTGGAGTATAGAGTTGGACAGTAGAGTCTGCAGAGATAGAGTGGAGAAGAATGTCGCAGAATGCCATGAAGTGTGGTAGACCTTTATAGAGTGGAGATATTTATGTAGGAGGAGAGTGTCATACAATGGAGCCGCATAGAGTGGCATGGTGTTCCCTGTACTGGCATAGAGTGGCTTACCCTAAAGAGGAGTAGCATAAAGTTGAATTGAATAGAGTGGAATACTTTACAACAGAGTACAGAAGAGTGGAGTGGCATACAGTGGAATAACATAGAGTGGAGTGGTGTACATGGAGTGGGGGTGGAGTAGAGTAGGGTATAGTGGATTAGATTAGAGTGAGGTGGCACACATTGAATTGGTGTAGCTTAGAGTCAAGGAAAATGTTATGTGGTGTCTCGCACACTAGAGTGGAGTTCTGTGTTGTACAGTGTAAGAAACTATCATAGAGTGGAGTAGAGTGTTGTACAATAGAGTCAAGTGCAAAGTTGGACAGTGTAGTTTAAGGGGATAGAATGGAGTAGAGTCTAGTATAGTGGCATAGAGTGGAGTAGAAGTTTGAAGTGATGGGTTATATAGAGTGAAAGAGAGTACACTGGAGTGGCGTAGAGTGGTGTAGCGTACAGTGAAGTGGTATGAAGTGGAATAGCGTAGAGTGGAGTCGCATAGATTAGATTGACGTAGAGTAGAATAGTGTAGAGTGTAGTAGTGTACAGTGGAGTCACGTAAGTTACAATAGAATATAGTGGAGTAGAGTACAGTGCAGTGCCATGCAGTGAAGCGGCGTAGACTGGAGTGCTGTCCACTTGAATGGGATAGAGTGCAATAGCATACAGGGGAGTGCCGTCCAATGGAATAACATAGAATGGAGTGGGGTAGAGTAGAGTGGCATACACTGCAGTGCCATAGAGTGGAGTAGCATAGATTGGAGTTGCATAGAGTGGAATGGCATAGAGTGGAATAGCAAAATTCTGGAGTAACATAACATGTCTATTTGTAATGGGCACGTTCACCCAAGGGTATCTTGGCACTGACTAACAGATGTTTATTGTTACACAAGTCAATGGTACTCATTTTAACAACCTCAGAGGGATGAAAGGCTGAGTGGACCCACCGGGATTTGAACCTGTGACCATGAGGACCCAGCATTAAGAGTAGTGTAAAGTGGAGTGGCATGCAGTGGAGTGGCATACAATCTAATAGCATAGAGTGGACTGGTGTTGAGTGAATTTGTGCACAGTGTAATAGGGAGGAGTGGCATACAGTGGAGTGTTGTACAGTGGAGTGGAATAGAATGAAATAGTGTATATTGGGGACGCGTACAGTTGAGGGGCACATAATTGAGTGGTGTCGACTGGAGTGACGTACATTGGAGTGGGGTTCAATCAGATAGCGTGAATGAAGTGATGTAAGATGGAGTGTCATACACTGGAGTGGCATAGAGTGGAGTAGCGTACAGTGGAGTGGCATACAGTTGAATAGCATAGAGTGGAGTGGCATACAGTGGAATGGTGTAGAGTGGAATAGTATATGCAGGAATGGTGCATACCAGAGTAGTATACAGTGGAGTGGCGTACACTGAAGTTGCATACAATGTAATAGCGTAGAGTGGACTGGCGTAGAGTGGAGTTGCGTACTGTGTGATAGCATCGAGAGGCATATAGCAGAGTGTTGAGTGTGATAGCGTAGAGTGGAGAGGCATACATTGGAATAACATAGGGGCCTGATTCACAGAACTAACTTAAGACAAAATCCTAAACTTACTACCATTTACTCATTTTGGTATTCACAGAAGGCACTTACTCATCAATGAGAATGTGCCTTCTGTGAATCCCAAAATGGTAGTAAGTTTAGGATTTTGTCTTAAGTTAGTTCACTCAATCGGGCCCATAGAGTGGAATAGTGTATAGTGAAGTAGTGTCCAGTGGAGAAGCGTAAAGTGGAATGATGTAGTCTGGAGTGGCTTATAGTGGTTCGGTGTACAGTGTAATAGCATGGAGTGGAATGGCATAAAGTTGAGTCCCAGACAGTGGAGAGGCTTAGAGTGAAGTGGCGTAGAGTAGAATAGCATATAGTGGAGTGGCTACAATGGCATGGCATCTGGATGTATGTGAAATTTAGCAACAATCTACATTATGGTGTGCAGAGTAACACAAAACAGCTAATTGCACTGCCACGTATTTCTCCAGACTTATCAATAAATGCAAGGCCACAAAGATGGCCTCGTATTCATTTGTAAATCTTACTTAAATATTGCATTGCCATGTAGCACCATGCGTGCCAAAATGGTACCACAAAAGAATAATACAGCTAGGCCTTAGTTATATTTTGGGCCACAGTATACCTTGATAAGTTTGCAGTATACCATGGTACATGGTGATGACACACTAGTATATAATTGGATAATGGTTGTTTTTAGAAAATGGAAAGGCAGACATATTGTTTTTCCTACACTTTGGCTGTGTTCAGTGTTAGGGCCTTAGATATAGGTAAGCAGTAAACCCCTATCTATTGCCACTTTATTAAAGTGGCAATAGGTAGGGGAATTAATGTATCTTTTTTATATATGTGTATATTTAAATAAGTGTACAGTCATGTACCACAGTAGTTTCACAACATTTTGTGAAATTCCAAGACAGTTCTCCAGTGACAGATATCACTAAGTTTAAATGCCTTAATTAATTAAAAATGCTTACCCTACTTAACTGTAGTATCCAAAATGCATCACCTCTGCACCATAATGTATAATCCTTCCAAAGTTTGTGCAAATCCATTCAGCTGTTTTCGTGCTACATCAAATAAAATAGTCTATGCAAAATGCATTGGTGTACAAACATATTTTGGGACTCCCTTTTATCTTTGCAGCCCCTTAAGGATTCACCACAAGAATTTACATAATCTCAAAATGTAGAAAATGCTATAGGCCTGGAAAGCTTTGTGGTGATTTGTCAAATGGGTGGAAAGTTATTCAGGAGCTTATATCCAAGGAATTTCTATCTTTGGGAATACTAAATATAACTAAAATGTAATGTGATTGCTTTCTCTATTGTATTTATTATGTGATTGTTTATGGGTTTACATTAGCATATGACCATAAATGTGTTTTTTAGTAGTAATTCTGAAACTTTAGATATGCAGCCTAGTTTATTTTGTGGCCTTCCTTGCTACTTTTAGTGGGTTTGGGCTACCTATTAAGGGTAAAGTGGATGAAGGTTCATCATTGTTGTTATAAAAATTAAGATTATTATGTTGTTTTCCTAAAGGTGAGTTATCATGTCCTCCTATAGTAGTTTGTGTCGCTTACTGCTAAATTACTTTTCCATTTTGTTGCACATAAGTACATAAGGAAAATAGTTTTTGTTTGGTTTGTTGGGCCACTTTTAATTTGTGAGCCAGAGAGTATGCACAGAAAGCTTATGCAGAGTAAGATGTATTCTATTTGTTATGTATTTGTTTATAGGTTTCCAATAGAATGTGACCATAAATGGGTATTTCAGTTGTTCATGTATTAATTCTGAAACTTAACATATGCAGTCAATTTATTTGTTGGGCTTATTTGCTATATTTAGTAGGATTGTGCTACATATGTAGGCCAAAGTGAATGAAAGGCAATCATTGTTCCTGTAATAAAAGTTGAGATTATAATTTGTTTTCATAGTGGCCATTTATCATGTCTTCCAAATGCGAGTCTGTGTGGCTCACTGCTAGATCAATTTTACATTTTTCTGCACAGGAGTGCATCACAAAGATGGTTTTTGTTTGGCTTGTTTGGCCAGTTTTATTTTGTGAGCTAGAGAGCATGCAAAGAAAACTTATTGTAGATTAAGATTTATTCTATTCATCATATTTCCATTAGTATGTGATCAGAAATGGGTCTTTTAGTTGTTTATGTGGTAAATCTTACACTTTACATATGCAGTCTAGTTTCCTTTTTGGGCTTCCTTGCTTTTTTTAGTAATATTGTGCTGCAAGAAATCACTAAGTTGAAAAACGTATAACCTAAAAAATACCTACTCTACTTACGTGCAACACCCCATAAAACGATATGAGCTCCCTAATATGTAATACTGCCAAATTTAAAAAAAATCAAGCTGCCGTTTTTCACGCTATGGGAAATACAAAAGTCTGTGGAAAATGCATTGGATTTAATCCCTGTTTTGGGACCCTCCCTTTTTTCTTTGTGCCCCCGTGACCAAACACTGCAAAATTTCAGTCCTCTCAAAATGAAACAATGGCAGCAGGTCTGCAAAGTTTTGCACATATTCATCAAATGGTTGCAAACTTATTAGCAGACAAAAATTCTGAAAAGCCGCCTGACTTCATCCCGGGCCCGCTTGCACTGCGGTGGGCTTCTCTCGCAGCTGGACTCACAGCTGCTAAAATCCAGTCAAGAAAGAAAGCCTCTTGTGAGAGAGCCAGCTGATGTGATATTTTAAATTCTTTATTAGAGCAGCTGCAGCAGACAGGTAACACCGGACAATTCATGCAAATGAAAGAGTCCTTCCAGACGCGTTTCGGGAAAAAGATTCCCTTCTTCAATGGCTTGACTCCTGCTTGCGCTGAACAAAATCTTGCACCATTTATCACCGGAACCTGCCCCAGTGGGCGTGGCCACCACTCTGGCCTCCTGGTTCTTGTGCTGCACAAAAAATAAACCTGCAGTGAGTTAGTTCAAAGCACGGCAAAGTACTATATGTTTTGCCCCAGTGGGATGATGAAAAGACGGCTTCAATATCTGCAGTAATTACCAGTTGCTCTGTTGACACCGTCTCCCATGGATGGATGAAGCCGCCTGACTTCATCCGGGGCCCGCTTGCACTGCGGTGGGCTTCTCTTGCGGCTGGGCTCACAGCCGCTAAAATCCAGTCAAGAAAGAAAGCCTCATGTGAGAGAGCCAGCTGACGTGATAGTTTCAATTCTTTAGTTGAGCAGCTGCAGCAGACAGGTAACACCAGACAGTTCACGCAAAATGAAAGAGTCCTTCCAGAAGTGTTTCGGGCAAAAGATTTCCTTCTTCAATGTCTTGACTCCTGCTCGCGCTGAACAAAATCTTGCACCATTTATCACTGGAACCTGCCCCAGTGGGCGTGGCCACCACTCTGGCCGCCTGGTTCTTGTGGTGCACGAAAAATAAACCTCCAGTGAGTTAGTTCAAAGCACGGCAAAGTACTATAAGTTTTGCCCCAGTGGGATGATGAAAAGACAGCTTCAATGTCTGCCTTAATGACCAGTTGCTCTGTTGACACCATCTCCTGTGGATGGATGAAGCCGCCTGACTTCACCCCGGGCCTGCTTGCACTGCGGTGCGCTCCTCTCGCGGCTGGGCTCACAGCCTCTAAAATCCAGTCAAGAAAGAAAGCCTCATGTGAGAGGGCCAGCTTACTGGAGGTTTATTTTTCATTCACCACAAGAACCCTAATATTTATTAGGGGGGTGGAGGCACGGAGCAGAGTTCCACAGAGTTTTTGCTCAACTCCGTGGAACACTGCAAAAAACAATTACGCCAGCTCTGCCCGGGCCTGATTGCTAGAACATGTTTGACTGTGGTAATATCTGCCTATCCTCTGTCTACTGGCCCAATATCTTCCATAGTTCCTGGCTTGAATGGCAAATATGCATGAACCTTTCTGTGTGTCACATGTTAGGATCACAATTCTGTGACTCACTTGAAAATATGTGAAGCGTTACCCACCCTTTTTTACACCCTTCTCCTGGAGGTAAATGCCAATAAATAATTGAGACTGCTACCATATCACCCAACTTCTAAGGAATCGAACTTATTGCCGTACAACCATATGCATATTGCAATGAACCTGTGCAGTCAAATGTTCCCTGGTTAGACATGCATGGATGCTAGTATGTGAATGTACGACAGTGGGTGAGGCACTCAGTGACTTCACCTTCATCGTCATCACCTCAAGGCTTTGTATTATCCTTAACGCCCTCCTGATTTGTCTGACTAATGCAGGGAAACTTCTACTACAATGGCTGCAGTTCTAGATGAATTGTTTGTCTGACTCCTGTTATGAGACTCTTTGGTGGTACCTCGAAAGAAGATTCCACTGTGTGGTGCTTCGGGTCACAAAAGAGTTTCTTACAAATCTTTATGGTGCAAGGATGAAAAGACACCACATTCACTTTTGAATTTCTTATGGAAATTGGCTTTCAATTTGGAGCTGTTTCTTTTAGGAGGTGGCCCATCAGTCTGGGCTCCTCCTTAATCACCTCCTCATCTCCCACCTGAAGCTCCCTCTCACTGAATTTAATGTTCCTCAGGCGTTTGAAGGCCATGGCAAATGATGTATTTTTTTAGATTTGGATGACTACCATGTGAGGAGGTTTGGAGTAGACTGGGAAGTCAACATGGCTACTGCTTATATCCCTGAATGATGGGTTTACTCCAATGAAATCCCTGCATGGCCTTCAACGTTGAAGGGAGGCATTGATTCTTCCCCTCTGAGTGCAGGCTGGCGGTGCTGCTCTCTCTCACAAATGACGAATGGCCTGCTTTCTAATGTTGTTTCATGTTATTGCAAACCCCTTTTGCAGCTATTACTAGCTGGTTATACCAGGTGCAAATCGTGGGTGCTGGTCAACTGGATACAAAGATACCAAATGGCATTTCTGCTATCTTAGGTCTAGAAATAAATGTATAATTTTAGAGTCATCAAGGGGTTTTGGAAACACTGGGTGCGGTATTTCGGCAACTGATTTTTGCATCAGTCATATTGGGGCCTTGGTGTAGCTGACAATTGCACCACGTCTTATGCCTACCTCAAGTTAGAAACTGACGAATGTGTAATTGGTAAGTATATTTTCTGAAGTAAATAAATATCTTTAGAGTCCCTGTTCAAGTAAACTCCTGAAGTCCTACTTTCCTGAGCGTAATTCCAATGCTTTTATTCAAAGATGTAACATAAATGCTCTGAGAAAATGGCATTGATTTACCCATACCAAGGCTGATCTATTTTCACCTTCTCAGATCGTTGCATTTGTTTTTTCCAAAATGTTCTGCACCTCTACATTTCACCTCCTATTTTTCCTATTTAAATCCACATTATTCCTAAACGAAATTTGCATTAGCCCTTTCATTGGGTATGCCGAGAGTACCTTGCCCCTTTCATCCTGGAAAGGCCATACAGAAATTTCTTACAAAATGTTGTGTCCCTCAGCATGGGATAGACTGTTACACATACCACCAATCTATCTTATCAGCATCTAACATAACATTTTGTAAAACATGTAATCGCAGCAATACAATACAACACAGAATAATAAAACTCAGCCCCACCAAAACAAACAGGCATTTGCAATTCAATAGGTCTAGCATTTACGAGACTTGGAGCCATTGGCATTGTAAATGACAATGTCTTTTACCCATGTGGTTTGGTTTGGAGTGGAGTGAATGCATACAAATGAAGAAGGCTGTTCCCCAACCAGAGCCTGGGAGCAACAGTCACCCTCGTCCATGAATTTAGGATCTTTAAGAAGAGATTGATGGGCAGAACACAACACCAGGCCAAATCATATTTTGTGTCTTTACAGTTGATAATAGCTGGTGGAGTGGCATGCACGCAAGTGAAAGTGATTTTTGGCTTACATTTAATGTTCTTCCCGCTCTTTGTAAAAACCGCAAGTGGATTGGAAGTCATGTGGGGTGCAGCAAAACATGAGCATTAAATACACTCACCCAATATGCAGGGACCAGGAGCACAGCAACGCTGGTGCCAGGCTGCTGTTGCCACCCTGGCAGAGGGTGTGAACCCATAGGGTGGGTGCTGTTCAATGGGAGTAGGAGGAAGCCCCGGCACCGAAGCAGCCGGTGTCTGCAGTGAAGAGTGGGTGATGATGTGGTGGACCCTTCACTGGTGACGAGACCTGCAGACTGCACCAGAGGAGCGGCAGCGGGACATCCACAGCTCATCTTGCGGGAGACAAGCACATGCTCAGTGGCTGGGAGCGCACTCTCAGAGGCAGACAGAGCTAAGGTTGGGGGTAGAACACGCAGCAACCCCAGCACCTAAGCCTGCGTTAGGTATTAAGTAGTAAGTGTAGGTCTGGAAAGTGAGTGGCAGATAGTCCCTGTCTGTGGATAACACATGTTTGCTGCTTTCTAGGGTGCTACAGATGACTGATAGTGCAAACCCAATGTAAGAGAGGTACTGCGCAGCCTTGAATACATGCTCAAACTTCCTACATCACACACCAACTCCTCAAAGAAGTTCAGGTGTAAAATACTACCACCCTCATTAAACCTGTATCTACTCTAACACAAATGCTGGAGGCTGACACCACCCCTGCGCCCTGCACACCTACGTTCCAACACACTGTGTACAACCTCCGCTAGTAAATGCCAACTCTGCCAGTGTCAGGACTGTTACTTGTCTGTTACAGATTTTGTTGACAGCCCCCAGACCCTGCTTATTACTGAGAGGCTGTTTATATGCTCAGAAGAGACATCTGGCTGCCTAGGAAAGGTGGATGTAGTGATTACAATGCAGCATGTCTCACGCGTAAGGCACAACGGAGATAGGTTGAACAGGGTGACCCTCAAAGAAATACCATTAAAAACACACATTTGCAATGCAATAGGTCTCGACGGTAAACATAAAAATGGGTGCTGTACTGAAACATAAAGCGCAGCACCAGTCTATATCAAACGTTATGTGCATGGCGGCCCATAAAGCGGGCACCATGGTGATAAAAATAAAACATGAAAGTGGGCGCTGTGCTATGCCATTTAGAGCAGCATTAGTGTACATAAAAGGTATTCATGTGGTGTGGTGAATTGCTAGCAGGAAATAAAACAAGTAGCCGCTAAAGGAACAGATAACCACTGATAGCATAAGTAAACTGTGGTTGGTCGGTACTCTTCGGCATAAAACGGAAATGATGTATCAGGAGCACCAACCAATAAGGAGCCAGGAAAGAAGAGTAACACAGGAGTTACCAATGGAAAGCAGCAGGCGGGATTACACTTTTTACAATGACTACAGTGGGTCTTCCATACAGTGCATGCGCGCTGCTTAGGCTCGACCTAAAAATGAGTATCCTCAATAGAGAGGGACTACCAGATTTGTTACCTAGCCCTCTTTCTCCCTTCATTGTGCATTAATTGAGTTGAATGCAAATTTCCTTAATAAATCGGTTACTCTGCTTTGATACAAAAGTAGGAGTTTTCTCTTTCGCTTATTCACATGAAATGTCAAGAAAATTATGTGAATTGATGCGTAATTACATAAAATGCAAATATGGAATTTAGCGCTATATCTTATAGTGACATGAGTCCTCACTTTGTTTTTGGAAACAAGGACATTTCCTACTATAAAAAATTGTGCTAAAAACACAAATGACAGCTGCTCGAGTTCTGGTTATGTTCATTGTTCCCACACTCCTGCACTATAATTTTGTCACAAACACACAGTAATTGTGTGCTGAAGCGTAATCGAGTAACTTCGGGATTTTCATGAGACAGGTGTAATGCAAAAGTCGTTACATTCTGCAAATTGCGCACAGGCCTATAAAAAAGCCTAAAATGTGCAGCGATTATGCTCGATTTGAGCCCCTGTAATTTATATCCAGTTATGAGGTCTATCCTACCAATCCTCCACTGCGTAGTTTGCAAAGTCGAAACCAGACTATTAAAAAAAGATATACTTTGTATTTTTTATGGATCAAGCTGCACTCGTCTTCCCGAAACCTGTTCTCTATTGAAAATATGCAACTGTTGCAGGAGATCGCCCTCTCAGATTGGGATTCTTAAAAGGCGCACTGGCAATAATGAAGTCTTTAAGCCTCCAGTATCTTTCAGGGGAACTGTATCCATTATAACCTTTGTTAGAAAATCTTCCACTACATTGCATGCTTCTTGTATTCCAATGAAACAAACAGTGAATCTTCTCAAATGTTTTCCAAATCTTCATTCTTGCATTGATCTCTTGATCAAGTTCATCACCATATTTGCAGCTAAAGAACAGTTTTTTCATTTCCCATAGCCCTCACATCTCAGGGCAAATACCACAAACACACATCCTAGGCCTTGCAGACCTGTGGTCACCAAAACCCCTATTGTTTTGACTAGAAATCAAGTGTCCAAGCCCACCCCTCCCCCTTCCTTCCCCCACTCTCGTCCCCTCTCTTCTCTCCCTCTCTCTCTCCTCTAGCGCTTCTTCTCTTGCACACTTTGACAATTCATCCTACAACCAATTAGGGTGTGCCAGTTTCCACTCAGCTCTTACACACAGGCGCCTCATTATTGTTGCAACCCCATGTTCTAGCCATAGTAGGCCCATAACCACCACCTCTAATATTATTAAAGTGACCTGTAAATCTACATCTTAAGTAATGCAATGTCATTCTACAATGAACTAATGTAACGTACAGCGGAACTACTTAATGTAAGGTACTGTAATGTAGTGTCATCCTACAATGAAATTGTGAACTGCTATATATCTTACTTTGTAGTGTGCAAGCATAGCTCACTATGTACTGTCCCAATGCTTATCTGATCCTCTCTTATATATACCCTGATAATGCAATGTTTGAACACAAAAATAACAGTTTTTTCATCAACCAATGGAAAATAATGACAGAAATGTTCTACCTTAATGAATACAATATCAATATTTCTCACAGTTTCCTCGCTCTCTCTCAGTGCGTTCTGCTGGACATTACTTGATATCTGAATTTCTGCAAGGATGCTATTGAGCGATGTACTTAATGGTCTGAAGGCATAGAGCCCGTACATTACACAATGTTTTTTTTTTATGTGTCCCCTGTATGTCGGATTCTACTCCTGTATCTGTGTTTGATTCCTGGGCACCACTGTGACAGTAGCCACTTTCAAATCCCAAACTGGCTACTGTCACAGTTGCACCAGGCAGGAACTCTGAAGGTCCATTGCCCATGAAGAGCTCAAAGGAGGGCAGTTGCCTACATGCCACAGAGGCAATTTCTTATTGCTTAGAATGAAATCTTTTTCATCAGAGTACCTAAAGACTTTAGAGAACCCGGAGGGGCAAGTACTCTGGGAGTACTAATAGACTTCCAGAACATCAGGTGCCCCTGGAGTACCATAGGGAGCAGTGTTTATGGGGCAACTAGGCAGGTCCGTGACACAGAGAGTCTAGCTGTGCTGGCTGCTTTTATGTGCATGTAGGTATGGGCTTCCAGATTGTCCCTTTGAGAATAGACAGTGGGGGTTACTTCAAGAGCTCTCAATGGCTAGTGAATACCCTGTAGCCATTGAGAGGATATATAACTCCTATGACACATAGATGAGCTACCGGTCCTAGGCCATCAACAGAGACAGGTGTTCCCTCTATACCATGCATGCTGGTGCTTCATGGGCACACCCAGGTGGTAGGCTCCCCTCCCTGAGAGGAGTGGGTACCCTTGGGGCACTTTAACTGGATTGTTCCGCTCGATCACCATCACAGCCAGATGCCCCAGGGCGCTGAGAGGGATCAGTGCTGTTGGAGCACCCAGGCAAGAGTGCCCAGAACGTCGTGTCTCGGGGGTACAAGAGGGGCAAGTTTACTCGAGTTACCAGAACTTTGGTAACTGCCTAAAACTATCTTATTTCAAAATTCTGTGTTAGGTTTTGCCTGTGTTTTTCGTTAGCGCTGAGATACCTCTTAAGCTGTATTAACATAACATAAACAGAACTTTAGGTGCCAAGAGCCAGTGGAATGCCCAGAGGGTAAAGGATGTAGACATAACGTCGTTCCATACTTCACATACATTATTGTGTCAGCTTTAATATGTTGACCACATTTTGTTCCAGAAAATATAGTTTTTTGTCCAGAGTTTAAAACCCACCGTCCAAAATTTGACGAGATTGTTGTAACATTTATATTCCTTCAACCAGGTGCTCTGCTCTTCCTCTTTGGTTTGGGGGTCCTGGGCCTCTGCGATGATGAGAAGGGGGCTGAGCCTCCTCTCTTTAAACCTGGATGCCTACCTTTGTGCTTCAGATACAACAATCTAGTGTACAGACAGAGAGAAACTGTGGATTGCTGGCTGGGACAACAGCGATTGTGTTTTGTATAGCATTGTAGAATATAGATTTCTGGCTTATTTCATGAAATTAATTGTACATCTAGAAAATGTGAATTTGTTTGTATGCTGCACTAAGTGACCCTAATGAGTCTTTCTCTTTCCAGCACATAGGAAGTTAGCTGGCACCATGAGTTGCATGCAAGGACGTGGTAGAAGGGTAACAGCAAAAGCTTTCCATGCTCCCCTTTCAACCGATCCGGAATTTTGTTCTGCATGAGAATATATGGGCAAGGATTCCCACACCTGCTTCTCCCAGGGCCAAGAACGCCAATACTAATTTTACTAGCTGAAAAAATGGGCCGATAGAATCACGTGCACCATCAGTCAAGTCTCGGTCCTCGTCCCTGCCTAGGGGAGGGGTGCTACATACTCCCCACTGCCAGGTCATTGTTTTCCCTTCCACTTTACCCTCTTAATGCCCCTCCCCGCAACCGAGCCCAGCACCTGCATCCCCAGCTCAGGACAGGTGGTAAATGTGAGTGTTAAACCCCAAGGGATACGTAATTCCAAGCAGTTTTAGGGCTGGTGAAACTGGGTTTGTGCAGTTATTCCGCATTCCTTCAGATTAAACTCACAATTGCAAAGCATTGCAAGGGGTTACCACACAGTATCAGTAAATATGGGTGCGAACTTTGCACCCTCTAGTATGAAACAACTCGTAACGAGAGTTATGACAAACATACAGGGGGTACATATCACAACCAAGTTTGGCAGTACAATATAACAGTCTTGGTAACAGGGAAACAAAGTTCTGTCAGTTTTAAATTGCCTTTTGAATAACTAGGGATTAAATTATTTCAGACACTCATATATTCTCATTAAAAGTGGGGGTATCCCCTCAAAACTGGATGCTGCCTCGGCCTTTACAAGACGCCCAGTGTCTTTGGATTGATATTTCCCCTTCCAGAGATACTGGGTCTCTGGACAAGATGTGTACGGAGAGAAATATAAACATTCAAGCTCCTATCTGCCTCTGTAGCTCTACAGGAACAGCACATGACGCTCATCCTGGCCTAACCACATTTCCCCAGGCCTCCTGGACTGCCCTGACCTCCTGATCCCTTGGCACCACCGTCACTAGTAATCAGCCCACATCTTCTGCCTGCTCTGATCAGACACAAAATGTCAGCAAAGTGGCCCTAGCATCAGGAAAACAAGCTAAAGGAATCCAGATTTTTTGAACTATGTGGTTATTCCTCATTCTGGGAAGAAAACTTGGAATGTGAAGCATGGAATTCCCATACCAGAATTCACCGAACTCGAGGTGAGGGCCATAATGATTTATCAGTTTGAGGACAGCCTTGACAGAGCATTCTTTCAAGCAGAGGTACTAATTCAGTTTATACAACCACTTCTAGATAAAACCATTATTAGCAATAAACAGATTTGAGGACATATTTACTAGAAAATGACGTCGCGCGCTGCTGCAAGCCATCTTGCTGCTCCGAGCTGCGTCATTTGGAAAGTGCAAGGACACGTCTAATTCACAGCAATAGGATGCATCCCTGTGCTTTCCACTGTGCTGACGCACAATTGGCTGCCTAGTGCCAACGCAGGCACATGCATTGCAGTGATGATTGTTTTTGTGCAGGAAAGTTAACCTTCCTGCACAAAAACAATAATTGATTATTGAAATAAAGGTATTGCTCCTTGTTGTGCCACTTTAACGCCTCCCTTGGGAGGCATTCGAATCTGACTCATTCCCAGGTTTACGAAACCTTGTAAATCTGGGAATGCTCCAGAATACATGGGTGTTGCTTGGGAACACACACAACGACACCTATAGAATGCCCCTTTCATGCAGAGTAATGCCTGAAAGGGGACCATATTTACAAGGCTATGAAATGTCACGTAGGATGGTCAAAAAAAGTGACGCTCATGTGGCTCAAGGGCCTTGTAAATATGCCCATGGGTGTGTAGCAAGAAAAAGAAAAAGGTTTTTCTGGTCATAGTATCGCACCCACATAATTTGCCGAGATCTATTCCAGCCCCGTTTTGGACCTGGCAGACATCCAAACACTAAACACTCTTTTACAAACTACTCAGCTCCAGTCCAAGCATGTCAACTGACCTGTGCATCATTTGTAAGGACATATATCTGGATGGCTCCCTTTTTAAATGCTCTTTTACCTCTAGATCTGTTGCACATTATAGAACATACCAACACCTCTTATGCCTGCCTCTTTATGAGGTGGTATGAGAGGGAGCATGCCTGGGGCAAAAGTGCCTCCCCCTAGACGGATTATAATGTGTTCTGGGGGAGGTACATAGACAATGTTATCTGTCTTTGGTCAGGTTCCGTGGAACAGTTGCATCACTATTTTTCTTTCCTCAATGATAACATCTTTAATGTGAAATTCACTATGTCCTGGCATAGGGAGAGGACTAATTTCTTGGCTTTCAATTTTACATTGAACATAATACTATACAGAGTACACTGTACAGAAAAGAAACCGCTTGTAATGGGGTGCTACACGCCTTAAGCACCCACTCCAGCTCTGTAATCAGCAATATTCCATTTGGGAAGATGACCCTTATAAGACCCGCATAAGACACAATTGCAGTGAGGAGATCACTTTCCAATCCAATATAAAAGAAAGCAAGCTAAGATTCCTTAAGAGGGGCTATGACTGCAGGATTCTGGAAAAATCGGAATCCAGAATACATCGTTTACATAGGGATGACACACTGAGGGACAAAAAAAGAGTAGGAAAGAATGCCATGGCCAATACCCAACTTAGGTTTATCACTCAATGTACCATGCATAGTAGTAGCATCTTCAACATTTTCAGGAAAAATTGGCACCTCCTTACTGAAATCCCGGGCCTTAAAAGGTATATCAATAACAGACTAGCTGTTACATATAGGAGGGGCATATCACTACGTAACTCATTATGACCCAGTTATTTTACAACACCAACTAGCGGGGCAACCTGGCTGCTATCAAAAGCTAAAAGGTTCCACCCTTATGGGTCATTTAATGTATGCCCATGGGGTAGTAATAAGACTAAGACCTTTTCATACAATTTGCCTATGAAATACACAATTTAGCACTTTTTGAATTGCAATACCACCTATGTTGTGTATGTGCTCAGATGCAAGTGTGGAATGAAATATGCAGGGAGTACCATTCGCTGTCTTAAACATTGTATACAGGAACATTAGAGGGCAATAAAGAATAGGGATGATAGGTATCCCATGACAGAACATTACCTCAGGGAACATCCTGATGATGTATCACTCTGGTTCCATGGCATTGATCCTATCCCTATGTCCAAAAGGGGAGGTAATAGGGAGATATTACTAAGGCGTACTGAAGCTAAATGATATGTCGACTCAGGGCCAACTCCTTAGGACATAACAGAGATAATGAATGACATTTTTTTTTGTGATTATGCAACTGTAATGTTCTGTTAATCGAACTTGCTGTCTAGGAATTATCCCCTCGGGGAATACCTCTGATAACGTTATGTTTTAATGTCTGTGAACTACTGTCTCTTAAGAATGAGGTTATTTGTATGATGGGTATGTGTTTTTGTATGCTTATTATTCCTTTCCCAGTTCAATTTTTTTTTACTATTTACTATTGTAATTTGGTTCCTGCTTTTTCTTGTCTGGATTATCATCAAGAACCCAACTATTCATTTCCCCAGTCGTTTGATTCTTTAGGATGGTAGCAATGCTTGCGGATGAACTATAGACATATGGGCAGAATCGCAAATGATTCACGCTTTGAGATTCGACCATGTCAGACCCTTCATACTTTTCCTTAAAATATTACTGGCATGACCGCGTTCCAAATTTTCTTTACCTGGACAGCTAATATCATAAATTCGTATTATCTCCTTTTTTAGAAAATAAGGATTTGGTCTGGATTATTATTATTAATTCAAACATTTATTTTTCCAGTGGTTTGACTATTTAAGATGGTAGTGCTTTTTACTGGTTAGCTAAATTCAATTGTGAGAAAATGCACATGGCTAATGCTTTGATATTCGACCTAGGTAGACCTTTCACATTTTTTATAATACCTTTTCGACAGGACCGCATTCTATATTCACTTTATTTGAACGGTTAATACTGTATTTCATTCTATTTTGTTTAAATCAAATGAAGTTCTGCTAGATTTATTTACCCAACATGCCATTTTAGATTTTAAATTATTAATAAATATGTTCCTTAATGAGTTGTACTTTTTGGCATCAATGTTTATTTTGAATGTTAGCCTTCGTGGAGCACTATTCACCTTGTCTTTTAGTACTCTCCAAGATGGTGGTCATTATTGTGGCTGCGTCGTTATACTGAGTACGTGGTCTTACTAGAATGACGATATGACGAAGTGATACGTCATTTCGTATACACTTCATAACACGGAAGTGCTGCGGCGCGGATTTTAAATCCCGTTATTTTGAATGTTAGCCTTCTCGGAGCACTATTCACCATGGCTTTTAGTACTCTCCAAGATGGCGGCCATTTTTGTTGCTGCGTCATTGTACGGAGTACGTGGTCATACTAGAATGACGATATGACGAAGTGATACGTCATTTCATATACGCTTTATTGCACGGATGTGCTGCGGCGCGGATTTTAAATCCTGTTATTATACAGACGTATCAGCACACTCAGCATATCTTATCAAGATAAGAAGAATTGAATCCTGGAGGTTTTGTTCAACTATAGCCATGTTTACCTCCAACTATTACCTCCATTTATTGCGTTTTGCATCATAATCTATTTTTGCATACCAAGAGGATTTGCCCATATTATCTATGTTGCGTTCCTTGCTTTTTCCCTTATTTTGTTTTATTACATGTAGTATATTGGAAGCTTATCTTTATCTATTGCGGTCTGTATTTTTAACTTGGGCTATATACAACGCGGGTTTGCCCATTTACTGGAAGCTTTTCCCTTTTGAAGGTAAATTACGGTAACTGCTGTATATTCATTCACTGCATGTTAATGCATATCCTCTCCCCCCTCCCTTTTCCTTTCCTTCCTGTCCAGTGTTATTCTGATGTCCTTTTAATCCAGCACATATTATTGGGCATTATTTTTCCAACTTGCTGGTTGCATCTTCTCTTTTCTGTGGATCAGAGACTATGTTATATGCACAATACATAATGTACAGCTACTTCATGATTAGATGCATGTAGCGCCTATAGTTGGACAACATGCTCTCACTACGTTATCCCTTTCTATACCAAGATTTTAGATTCCACACCTCACGTATTTACAGTGACGGGTTCCGCACACTTAGTGCGCTTATGGATGGAGATTTTCGCCTCCTTTCCTTCTTTATAAGGTAAGAACAGATCCCGTTTTACTATCTGGGTTCTATTTTGGTAGCAACTATGTTCCGATTTTGTAGGTGTATCCGGGCAAGAGTATAAGTTTTAAGTTGATTTGGATAAAATATCCAATTGATGCAAGTAGATCAGATGATGACGGTAAGATATTCGTGCTTTTATTCGTCTGCTAGAAAAGAAAAGAGACGGCACAGCCAACACGTGTTTCGCCCCCTAACTGGCCATCAGGCCTAGGGCTTCCTCAGGGCTGTACATAGGCAGTGTTACAGCAAGGGTTAATTTCACAGAGTTGGGTAAGTCATGTGTACAGGATATACAAGGAGGTGGTTGGTGGGAACAGAAGAAAAGGATAAGTAAAAAGAAGTAAAGGAAGGGAGAGGGGAAAGAGAAAGGAAAAGGAACAGAGTTGAGGTGTGAGGAATTAGCAAAAGTTGTTACAGGAAGTTTAGGTGTAATTAAAAGGAAGAGTATATGGGTGGGGGGAGAGAGGGAGGTTAGGTGGAGGTTAAAAGGAGTATATTGGAACGGATGTGCAAAAAGTAGTTAAGTAGTATGGAAAGAATAGCTGGAAAGTGCAAGGATAGGCTTTCTGATGCACAATTGGCTGCCTAGTGCCAATGCAGGCACATGCATTGCAGGGATGATTGTTTTTGTGCAGGAAAGTTAAACTTCCTGCCCAAAAACAATCATTGATTATTGAAATAAAAATAATACAAAATAAAACAATTCTCCTCGTTGTGCCACTTTAACGCCTCCCTGGGGTGGCATTCAAATCTGACTCATTCCCAGGTTTACGAAACCTTGTAAATCTGGGAATGCTTCAGAATCCATGGGTGTTGCCTTGGAACACCCACAACAACGCCTATAGAATGCCCCTGTCATGCAGATTAATGCGTGAAAGGGGACCGTATTTACAAGACCATGAAATGCCACGTAGGGTGGTCAAAAAAAGTAACGCTCATGTGGCTGAAGGGCCTTGTAAATATGCCTATGGGTGTGTAGCAAGAATACGAAAAAAAAAATCTGGCCATAGTAGCGCACCCACATAATTACCGAGACCTTTTCCAGCCCTATTTTGGACCTGGCAGACATCCACACACTAAACAGTCTTTTACAAACTACTCAGCTCATGTCCAAGCATGTCAACTGACCTGTGCATCATTTGTAAAGACATATATCTGGATGGCTCCCTGCTACTTTTTAAATGCTCTTTTACCTCTAGATCTGTTGCACTTTATAGAACATGCCAACAAAAAGTAAACAAATCAATGAAAGATAGGTAAATACTGGGCAACAAGCTGTTTTAATGTTGTCAGTTTTTGCTTACAAACAATATTTCACTGTTTCCACGTGTCCCCAAAAACTAAACAAAGAACACATTAATACATAAACTCACCTTACTCTATCACCTCTGATAAAATCCAGTCCCTCTGGAGCTACCGGCCCCTCAGACATACATGTCCTCTTTATATGACTTTGCCTGCCTATCCTATCCACCATGCTGGTTTATCTGTTCTCACAAGTACTGGCTCTCCTTTTCTCCAAACCTGGACCTTTTGGTCCTAGTTTGCCCTCTTGGACCTATGCGTCATCCCAGCATCTCTGGAACATCTGGCCTTCCTGTCTGTATCAGATCCCCAGCCTCCTCATGCCCTAGGCCCTTCTATGTGCTGTGGAACAAAATAAGCCCTCTTACACTGCTCTACCCAACATAATGCAAATCTAACAATAAACACCGCTAAATACTGCCTAGTGAACACTCTAGGGTGGTGATCTCACCTGTAGAAAAAATACCATTCCTAAAATCTCCTGTATAAAATGTAATGTAAAACAAATGTACATGGGGCACAAGGCCTAGAAGGAATCCTGGCACTGGAGGACTACAAATAATTGAGAAGGCCGTAGAGCAGATTAGTTCTGCTTTCAGCCAGGTTTTCAGACCTTTCTGAAACTGCTGCAACTTATTGAAAGATCTGAGATGCAATAGTCGGGAATTCCAGAGCTTACACACCCTAACTGAAAAGGTACCGCCATCAATCCTGACCCGGCAAAACCCAGGAATAACAATAAGATGTGCCTCTAAAGAGCCACGCAGGCGTGGATAGCAGTAGTGCACAGATTTGTCTTTGAGAACTTTGAGGCCAAGAGGATGAAAAGCATAATAGGTGAGGCAAATGGCTTTAAAAAATGACCTACTTCCAAAGGGTAGTCGGTGCAGTTTACTGAATGCTGCTGTCATAGAGGTTCATATAAGTAACTGCAGTGCCAGGGGACAGCAGGATTTTGGATAGTCTGAAGGGAGTGGAAGATAAAGGTGAGAGAACCCTGAAACACGGTTGCAGTGGGCTAGCCTTCTCAAAATGGCAGGCTGCATAAGTGCCTGTAGAGTGTGTGCTGGAATAGGAAGGATCTCATGTTGCAGCTTCATCAGCAGCAAGCATGGAAAAGACAGCCTGCCAGCTAGATAGGTATCAACAAGAGAGAAAGTAGAAAAGCTGTGAAATTGTAAAAAAGCATTTAAAGAACCCTCCCCCTATGGTCAATAGATGAACCCTGGTATGTGCAAACTCTAGGCTCAATGAGCTGGGTGACAAGCCTGTATTCCCCCCACCGGATCCATCTCAGATGAAATGATCATATCAACTACAATCATGAAAATAGTGACTAAAAGGCTTCCCTGGTGTCTGGGGTATGGAGTACCTGGCTATGTTTCTTTTCAAAACTAAATCAAAGAGCATACTAATGCATACAGTCTCCTGACCCCACCAAATCTCCTAAAAGCCCAACTTCTTGAATCGAATCGCCCCTCTCACCCATTAGATCTAAGGGCATCCCACATTACCTGAGCTACTTGCCCAGTACCCTAATCTACCACCCCTCCTCAATCATTAAATATTGGATGGACCATCCCTTCCAAAGCTTAGCTACTGGTCCTCCATGCCATTTTGGAACTACAGGCTTATCCTTCTATTTTACTTCCCCCAATATATACATGTCCATACTTCCCTTCATGCCATATCTGTCCTTCCTCCACTTCTGCACCTATCACTCCTCTCCTGCACTACTTGAAACCATAGCATCTAATGCAATGTTTCTGACCAGATACTATTTATACCAATAAATAACAACACCAAAAAGCGAAATGTAATTAAACAGCAACACTTAATCTAGCCAATTAATGATATTGTGTTCATAGTCATCCCAGTCAACGTGGTAAGGGCAATGTGATGTGTAATCTCATGAGTATGATGATTTTCAACCTTGCAAAATGAACCAGTTTCATTAAGAGTTAGATCATTTGTGTTGTATTTGCTGTGTCGGTTAGGGTTTGCATGGCTATTGTGAGAATTATTGATTCTGATCGATGCTTAATTTGTACCGGTGGTTTTCGGTGCCAATTCACATGGTGACAATGTGTGTCACACGATATCGGCACTTCACACTGTCTCCCTGTAAAGAGGCAATATCACACGATAAATCCAGGCCTGGTTTCAGTCAGTGTTGCAGTGGTTGACTGATTGGACTGGATTTGGTCCTGTATGTGGCAGCGTAACCTTTTTAAAATTCGATGCGACCCGCCTTATCATGAGACATACACTTCACTGCCAGAAACTGCCAGGGTCCCTGCCTCAGTGTAACAGGCACATCAATCAGCGTAGCGCTACCAATGACCTGTCAAAATCGATTACTTGCCCGCCCCACCCCTCCATCATATTGAATTGTCAAGTGTCCCGAGTTGGACCAACTGACCAATGTAGATCAGTGTTCCCCCTTTTCGCCCACCCCAGCATACTGCACAGACACAGTGCTGGTCAGTCAGTTGAGAAGAAAGCAGCGTGCCACGCAGCAGCAGCCCTCAGAATCAGATTAATTAAAAGGCAGTGAGTAACGCTGCTTTTCCTTGAGCCTGGTATTGCGGAGCATGGAAGATGGGGACATGTGTGAGCTGAGCTGCTTTCTTTCTAGTTCAGTCACTGTTTACCATTTCATTTCAGCACATCATGTGTGAGGTGACACAGTGGGTCACACTCACACAGTAAAATAAGGAATGTATATTTGCATCAAAGGTGATGGTATTCTCGTACAGCTAGCAGGATGGCTCACAATTCAGGGGCATATCAGCAACAGACGGCGATAAATATCGCAAAGCGCGTTTAGCGCTTTAATATTTATCGCCGCCTATCGCTGGAATTTATCGCCTGGATAACGCGTTATCAACAACGCGTTTCTCCAGAGCGATCAATAATCCATCAAAAGTGGAGTTATGCGGGAATATCGCTGGAAATCCAGCGATATTCCCGTGGTGTTAGGGAGAATCTTGATGATAGGGAGATGTGGATTCAGCCACTGAATCAACCTCCCATTTCAAAGATATGTTAGTCATAAAAAAAGCAGACGTACAAAACCGGCGATAACAGCGGTTAGCGCTGTTTTTAATATCGCTATGGGTGTCCTGGGCCGTATTGTAAATACGGAGAAAGACAGTTAGCGACCATTTCTCATTAGTTTTTGCAGGACATGCCTACTTTGCATCTCATTAGAGATACAAAGCGAGGCGTAAACAAAACCGGAGCTGAATCAAGGAAACACTCGCTAGCGTGTCCTTGTAAATAATGTGATGTAATTTTTGCCGCTTTTTGCCCAAGAACGAGCGCTAAAGCGGCGATAATTATATCGCCAGCCCTTGTTAATATGCCTCTTAGTTTGCAGACTTAAACATGAGAAGTCAGCATGTTGTATTTTTTCAATGAATGCTGCACACAGGGGAAGATGCATAGATAAATAACCACCAGGTAGTCTTACGTTGCATTGCTTGAAAAGATGGTCGGTGAGTAAGCTTATCAATGGCTATGCACCTTCAGCACACACAGATCTCCAAGCATTATTGCTAGCGTGTGGTTAGTATGGAAGTGATTTATAAAAGTCTTAAGTACCAAAGCCATGCCATAACATCGCTATCTATGAAAGATTAGAAGCATGTTTTTGTTGAAGCACTGACCTCTGTTTGATAAAATTAGGTGCAGATGGAGAGCTTGAAGTCCTAATACTGCCCGTTTATACCCGGCACATCAGAAACTGAATCACCACTCTTCCCATTAATGATAGGTGCTGCTATTACCTGCTCAGTGATACTCATATTATTGAGGTTCTAGAGCATGAAATGTTAAGCCAGTCTGCCATGCCCAGACGTGAATCAGACTCAATTAAATCACAGATTCCTGCTGCAGGTCCATAAGTACAAGGAATATCTTGCTAGAATAATGCTGAGGTACTACCTACCCCTTCTAATGTAAGTAACCTATTTCTTTCATGTTTTTATTCTAAGATGCCCCCCTGGTTTAGGCAGTCATTCCCTGTGTTTTTGATGCTGTTCAGTATATAGCGTGTCTCTCAAGGGTGTCCAACATAGGTCCAAGAAGGCCGGAGCCACGCTACAGTTTTTGGATATAAACATAAGATACATTTGTATACAAAGATTGTAAAATGAACTAATTTAGATAATCACTAGTACATCTTAGAATCTGGAATAGACCTGGCCCTCCTGAGCCTAATTTGGATACTGCTACTGTACCTGAACAGGCCCGATTCACAAAGCCAATCTGAGACAAAAGTCTAACCTTACGACTTTTGGTATTCACAGAGTTCATTTATGAGTCGTATCTTTATGTCCGCAGTCGGGCCGGAATCTCCGGCTCAAGTCTTACTCTCTGGTTCGGGTCGTAATCTCTGACTATGGCCGGATGAAGTGTAATCAATAGGCCTGAACGCAATTTTTACAAACAGGAACATTAGGAATCTGAGATAAATGGTAGAGGAGATCATGAAAATCAGATTGGCAGGGAAAAGAGTGTGGCCAGACACAGCATCACATCCCAGAAAAGTTTGCTCCTTTGCATCATGGTACATGCAGTCCACAATTTGCGCTCCCCTCAGTGTTGACTGTAGTGTTACACCAAAGTCTGGTGTAACACTACAGTCAACACTAAGGGCCCGATGTAGGTAAATATGAAATACCGATTCCTAAATACCGAATTTTACCGATTCGGTATTTAGGACTCGGTATTCCATATGTAATTGAAAATTCGGTAAAAAATACCGAATCGGTAATATTCGTTATTACCGAATCGGTAATACCGAATCGGTAATAAGGAATCACCTTCCCATTCATTCCTATGGGCCTGGAGGCCCATAGGAATGAATGGGAAGCCATTCACTATTACAGATTCGGTAAATACCGAATCGGTAATAGGGGGAGCATATTCAAGCGTGGCAGGGTGTCACATTGACACCCTGTTGCACCCCTGAATCGTGCATGTGTGCACATGTGGCACACATACATGCCCTAAGGGCATGTATGTCTGCCACATGGCACCTTGAAAAAAGCAAATTATTGCTTTTTTAAAGGTATTCGATATTTACCACCAACTTGTAGTTGGTGGTAAATAACGAATCCTGAATGCAAAAATGCACTCACTTGAGTGCCTCCTACATAGCTTTTAAGTATTCGGTATTTTACCGATTCCTTAAAATAAGGAATCAGTAAATTACCGAATCCTTAAAACCTGCCTCCTACATTAGAAAAGGCTAAATACCGGTCGGTAACGGGGAAATTACCGATTTTCGGCCGTTACCGACCGGTATTTAGCTACCTACATATGGCCCTAAATGTGGTGTAACACTACAGTGAACACTGAGGGGACTCAATGACCTCTGTGAATGTCAAAAGTTGTAAAGTTAGACTTTTATCTCATATTGCCCTTGCGAATCGGGCCCACAGTGGTCAGCATGCCGACCATTCTACTCTTGTCTACAGCAGCACCGTAGAGCCTACTTGAGAAATAATATCACAGATAAAAAATCCTGCGCTGTGAGCATGCAGAGGTTGTTGCTCATATCTCTCATTGATAAAGCTGTTTCAGTCATGATTAAAATCCCTTTAAAATAACAGAGGAGGCCAGCGTGAGCAGATCAAGCCACAGAGAGTCTCTGGCCACACTGGTGGCGCAGCCAATAGTGCTGGATGCTGCTGGCTAAAGCAAAGGCAGGGCACTGCACGCTGTTTGCTAGCTGCACAGCTTCTTTCCTCCTGGTCTTACGTTTCCTCTGCTGTACCCTTAAAGCACGCCATTAAATGAGCCTTATTGGACACAGACAAGCACCAGCCTGCGGGAGCTGCACTGTTGTCTACTGGACACACTGAGTACACAGATTCTAATATCTAACATTTTTGATTGTTGATTTGAGGAATTAAAGGTTCCGCTTTAGTTTGCCCACATTGAGAGAGCCAAAGTTGAGTGACGTTGAAGTGGTACACAAGGGTTCCATGGGCCCTCAGGCAAAGAAGGAAACTGGGCACCAAACCCCTGGTTAGGTAGTAAAAACAAACAGCCACCCTACTAATTGGGGTGAAGGGGGCCCCTGCCAACCCTGGGTCTACAGTGTCACTGCACAGTGCTTTAAATAGAAACATAAAAGTGCAGGCACTTGTTTGCTCCTCAGAAGTGCTGGAAGCCTCCTATTAAATGGAGTTGCAGTAGTGCTGAGAGGTGCAGGCACTACACCTTTCAAACTAAAGAAGTGCTGATGCTCAGTAGCAGACAGTACCTGCCCATTTAAAGCACTGCCACTGCACCCACTGAAATCGCTATACCACTTTGAAGTTGTGTGGAGTATAAGAGATAAGTAGAGGGCATGGACAGGAACAAAGTGAGGTAGTATTGTTAAACCTAATATGTGATATGATGGTTTGTGGTCTCTGGAGCTGGTTTCTGCAAAAGTGGTGCAGATTAGGTGTGGTGGTGAAGGTTTTTATAAAGCGACTGTTGGCTGTCATAAATTCGGTTTGCACATGGGGCAACCCAGATGTACTTTCCCTTCCTCCACACCCACCTAGAGCTGTGGTGGTAGAGGTATTCCTAACACCAAGAAATTCAGTGTGACTTTATAGGGTGGTGGTCCTGCAGCACTGCTGGTGCCTCAAAAACACGTTATGGTGTGTTATGGGGCAACTGATTCAGATTGGCTATGACATCTGCCTTTCAGCAGTACTAGTTGTAGATGTGGGTGGAGCCAACAGATGAAGTGGGTAGAGCCAGTGAAGGGAGTGAGTGGAGCTGGGGGACGTGGCTGTGGCATCCTAAGAAAAATTGGGCATCTGCAACTAATATTTTACAAATTAAGCACTGATTCTGATCCTAACCATAACTTGCAAATTACAGTGATATCTCATTAACCATAACTGCACTTCAACTGTGTTCATTTTAATAGATTTTTAAATACAAGTTGAGGCGTGACAACAATGATACTTACAACTTCATTGTAACTTTTGTTTTTGCCAAAATAAATGTATGTTCACTGAAAAATAACAAAGATTAGAGTGACATTATAGTGAGGTAATGCAATAATATAAAAACGAATGTTTAAAAAAACACAGAAATTCATCATATAACTAGAACTTGCGCCCCTGACATGCACTGGTTATGACCTCACATAATACATCAGTCTTCACTCAAATGACATCATCCAATGGATATGACAGTTTGCTATAAATTCAGCAAGGTACATGTATGTGTATCCTTTCACAACAAGCAGACCATAAAGTATACCTGTGAAATAACCTGCATAAACTTGATATTATACTTGTTTTACTAGTATTGAGGAGTGTAAGAAATGTAATAGATCTTCAGAAATTATTGACATAAGCAACTTAATAAACCTTGAATGCTAATGAAAAACAGTTTGGTTATTATTAAACATTATGAGATGTGTTTGTTAAATACTTCACACGACATAGCATTGTAAGTCAACAGCTTAACCTCTATACATTAACTCATTATAGGGCAGGCACTACAAAGCTGAAGTAAAATTCCTTTATACATATATCCTGGAACAAGCAGAAAGGTGTGCATCATTTTAAAAATTGTTCTATTCATACTTGATTTTAACTGTCTGTAAGGAAGTCAGGCATACATTATACAATCTACAACAATGTATATCTCCACTTTATAAATCTCAAATGTTTTTAGAAATTGTCTGTAGCACTACATGACAACTCTCTCATGTCAGCATCTACACATACTTCCACAGGTCAATAATGTATTTTGAGGAGAAGGTTTAGTTGTTCTGACAAATTTTTGGTGACAGGCTTTTCAATTAAAACACAGCCTATTTGATACATATGTCTACTCTCTATTTTGCTATAATGAAATACTGGCTGCACTTAAAACTTCACTTGTAGCTAATGTGCGAACAGTATAACTTTCACTACACTGAATGAGAGTAATCTCCAGTACTAAACCCATTCGATTTGAGGAGCAATAGCTATGATGATGCCATCAGCGAGTGAGGTGATCAGTGACGTCATTAGTGATGTCATTAGAGATGTCATTTAACATGTCATGAGGGATGTCTGGCCTGGCACTTTGGGCTGGACTGTTCCAATGTGGAGCAGGGTCAAGACCGATGTGCATATGGCTGGGTTCAAACTGGTGTAGCCTTGTGAGCAAAATAACAATGGATTTATCCCAGATCTCTTGACTGGGGGGGAGTGTTTGTTATGCTCCCCCTACATGGCCAAGGGCATGCCCAGACATGTGTCCCATGTTCGCTGTGCCACTTGATACAAGCTAGCCAAAGCATGATCAAAACTAAGGCAAAGATACCCCTTAACTATTGGTGGCCAGGGTTGGCTCTCATTATCGAGAGAATGATCAGGGAATGTCCAGACTGTCACAACAGTGAGAGGGTCTAGAAAGTTAGGAATCCTCCCATGTGCTTTAGAGCCTGTCTGTCAAAACCTTGACAGTTGTATCACTTGACATTGTGGGGCCATTACTTGGCAGAGGAGGAGTTTATTTGTTGGTATTGATTGATCAATTTCTAGGTGGGCTGAGATAGGGATTATTAGCAGCATTGAAACTGGGAAGGTGGTCCAGTTCATGAGTGATATTTTCAGGCGTGAAAGCCTTCCCAATTGTGAACACAAGGGGGGAGGGAGCACACTGCTTTCATCCCAGCACAGTTCTCCCCATTGCATCCTGGTAAATGCAGTACGCTTTCTTTCAAAGTTGCTGTAGTTCTTCACCAAAGTTGGTACCAGTAGTGCTGTTATCTCCAGACACGTGTTTCTGGGTTTAGTCCTTCATCAGTAGAGAGCAAAAGTAATATAGAGAAGAGAAAAATCAACAGGGGTTTCGGAAATAGTGCCCAAGTCTTCACATGTCACAGTACCAGTCCACAGGCACACAGGTGCATCCCTGACAAACAACTGGCCACAGTTTGTCTCTGCTGGGGTGGAGAAATTTCTATGTGACAGAGGGATCAAACACAAGAAATGCTCACTGTACCACCGAGAGGGTAATGGCACAGTGGAGACATTTAAAAGAAGTATCAAGGAATGTATACAATTGGAGATGAGCACTAGAAATAACTTGAAGGAGGGACTCAGGAGTTTCCTACTAGCTCACAGATTTTCTCCACACACCACAACAGGAGAAGTTTCCTTTGAGGTATTTAGGGGAAGAAGAGCTAAGACTTCTCTGTCACCTGGATGATTGGGGTGGGGTAAGGATGTGTGTGTCAAGGGCATCAATGAAAGGTAAGCAAGACAGTATTGAAAAGCACAGAGTATGCTATAATGTCTGTTAAGTTGTTAAGCAGGTAGAACTGTCGGTGGGTGAGAAAGTGCTAATAAAGAAACTGGTGTTGTCAAAGAGTGGTTCCTAGTTTATGGGTCCATTCAGAGTCATCAAACTTTTCCAGAATACTGTCAAGGTGGAAGATGGTGAGTTTGTGCAGTTCAAAAGTGAAGGAGGTGTTTAGGTTTTAGGGCTGTTATCTTTTTCATTTTTATTAGTGCATTTATAAATGGGGGAGGAGTGTGGTATTTCATAGATAGTTTGTGTCTTTTGCTGACCTATGCTTGTTTATGCTTTTGTTTTGTGTGTGTGTTTACTTATGAAAGGGAGAGCCCTTTGTATGCCATGATTCCAAGGTTTCTATCTAGAGGAACATCTTGGCTAGTTGCCACCGGATCCTGAGTTGGAAGCATATTGTTGGGGTGCTCTTAATAAAGAATCTACTTTTGGAAAGATTTCTACTCTGTGGATTTCATGCTATTACACCTGCTCTTTCCCATCTTTTCAATCCTACCAAATCCACCCCCATCTTATCACCTACCTCCCAATACTACCTTTTATTTTGTTGCTTTTATTACTGTCTGTCTTTCTCTGTGTGTACTTAAGTTTCTGTGCCTATTTTTTCGCGACTTTTTGTGACTTTTTGTTTTCCTTTCCTGATGTTTTCTTTGTCCTCCTTCTGTTTCCTTTTTCTTTCCTAAGTTTCCCATCCCAGTCTGACTACCTCCCGTACCATGCTGTGGCACAAGCAGGCAATGCCAATGCCACCCTTACCCCCAATGGGAAATGCAGGGACAAAGGGGTGCAGCGCCATCTCCCCCGCATGTTACGCCCTGCAGGAGCCTTGGCTGCTCTGGGGGCAAGTGCAGAGATGTCTGCAAAGCAGCACAGGGGTCCAGCGGAAACAGTAGCAGCTAATGCACTGCTGGCCCTACATCTTAGGTAGGAGCAGGACCTGTTCGACCTGCTAGGTGTCAAGGTTTTGGGGCTCGATGAGTAATATAGTTTTTAGATTTCTAAAAATTCTAATATCTTTTTTTCAATCGACATGATCAACGTAAATATACAAACATTTATGTGATGATTGAAAGTATATACATATAAAATATACAATTATGTTTATTTTTCTCTTTTTATTAAATAAAAAATATTTCACACTGATAAATAAGTGTGCATTTTCACTTTTCACAATGTGAGTAAGTATATATGAACATAACATATTTATATATAATTTGAATGTGTTAATTTATTATAAAATGCAAATGTGTTAAATTACATGTGTGTATTAATTGACTTGCATCCCCGCCATGCACTGCTTATGACCTCACATATTACATCACTCATGACATGTTCTATGACATCATATATAACATCACTGACATCACTGATGTCATAGTTCAAAAGGTTAATGTTGTCGCTGACATTTTCACGTAACTATAATGTTAATTTAACCTTTGATTTTTGACAGTTTTTTTATGCAAAATAATATTTTATTATCATATGTAAAAAACAGATCTTTTTATCACACCTAACTATAACATTGCTTTAACCTTTGTTTTTCCAGTGAATTTCTAGGTTTTTTTTTTACGTAAAGTAATATTTATTATTATGTGTAAAGCCAACCTACCTGAGGCCAGGCCCAATGACAAACTTCCCCAGGCATCAGCCATGGCCCCTGTAGGTAAGAGCGTGGGGGCTGGGTTGGGGGGATTCGACAGACGACCACAAGGGAAAATTAAGTAAATAATTAATTTCCCCTCGTCGTCATCAGTCGAAATCCCCTCACCCGTTCCAACCGCTCTTACTTGCATGGGCCAGGGCTGCCAGGCATCCAGCCCCACACAGCACATGATCTTTGGATGTCCATAGCATGGAGCTGGCAACTGGGTCTAGGATGGCCAATCCTCCTGGAGGAAGTACCATTGCTTGCAGCTAATGTTGAAGGGGTGGGCCATTTTGGTAAAGCTTCTAGGTGATTTAGCACCTTTGCATATTCGGCAGCAATTAAATGAGAAATCCGTGCACTCTGCCCTTAGACCGGAAGACAACAAGAAAGAACCCACTTGTCTTTGACAGTCAATTCAGAAAAGCTAGGACTCCAATAAATCAACAATGCATTCACCTCCATCAGGGATTTTGGATCATTTTTCAATGTGCAATTGTTGAGAAAACAAACTGCCTATCAGCATGGAAAATGACGGGCATGCCATGGTTTGGTGCTTTTTGTCACATGGCCCTCATGTGAGCCTATGCTGGCTTTGGGGACGCCATCCCCTGGGCCTTCAGTTTAATATAGGTGGGTGACCTGGTGCCCACCCAGGGCATTACCATGTACCTTGTTGGGGGTTGGAGGATGCCCGAGGGCCCCCGTAGTCCCAGACATTTCCCAGCATGCACGGAGAGCCGGCATTACTCCCATGCGCATGGAGCAGCACTTTATGCTGCTCCCTCCAGACAGGAGCAATATGTTGATCTGTATCCCTGCCTGCATCAGAGAAACAGATCTTAAATCTGCTCCCAGCCGGTTCGAACATTTTTAAAGCTTCAACCTGCTGGGAGCAGACTTTGTGTTTGCTCCCATTTGACAGGAGTTTTAAAAAGGCTCTGGTTCTGCTTTAACCTCTCCCCACTAGTATAATTATGGCCTTGTGTATTTATACTATCTACTTTTTTTTCAGTTCCCCTATCTAATGTTTGCTATCCCTACATTACCCTGTTTTTCTTTATTTCTTGTTTCCGCAGCTCACTTTCTCCTGTCTGTAGATTTCCTCTGGTCTCTTTTTTAGTAAGCATTCCCTTGCCCCTCTGTTGAATGTCTTTTGTAGTACTGTTAAGAGAACATATTTTTGATACTGTGAAGAGGATTGCAGGACCAAGTAAACTATTCACCAAATGTCAGTTAAGAAGCCTTTCTCAATCAAACAATCTAAAAGTACAGGGACAAAGAGATAGAGAGGTCTTGTCCATGACCCCCCAGTGGCGTCTTATTTAGACAGCATACTTGCAGTTTCCATGAGAGTGCAGCATGGCAGGAGAGGAATGACATCCCATTGCTAACCAATATATCCTTCATTGACCATTCCCTTCCACCCATTCATTGCCCTTCACTCTCATCCTTTCATTGCCTTATCCCTCCATTGGAAGAAAAACCTTTTTTGTTGAATTGACTACTTGGCTTTTTTAACATGGGGTCAATCAACAAACCTCCCAAAGTGATAGTGCCAATGGAAGATATTGCTAACTGAACTGCAGTGAAGTATTGTTGGTATACTTTGTGCAATATCATTAATTAGATGGCTAATCTGGTATCTAAAATGGATACATTATGTTTTCTTTCTAGGCGCACACACCTCCAGTGCCACAGCCAGTGCCTGCAGCCACGCAGGGGCAGAAGAGACCCGGGCAGTCGGAGTGGGAGCAGTTCCAGTCATGACAATACTGTATTTGTTAAGCTAGGCAGATATCCCACTTATCACTACCCTGCTCAAGGTATTTCACCACATAGAACTGCAGCATGGTTTATTTTGGTGTTGCAATGTCTGCTTCAATTATCAGCTCAGCATTATGAAGTTTGCCATGCTTTTCAAA
This sequence comes from Triturus cristatus, assembly GCF_964204655.1. NCBI lineage: Eukaryota > Metazoa > Chordata > Amphibia > Caudata > Salamandridae > Triturus > Triturus cristatus. The sequence goes on along the minus strand of NC_140585.1, from coordinate 1,049,729,677 downwards.
CCAAAAACTGGGTGTGTTGCCTCTTATCCACTCAGTCACCTACTACTAGTATTTCACTTGGTCACTCTTTCCTTCTGTCCCAGCCTACCCAAAAATTATAAATTCCATCTTGGCGATACATGTGCCACATTTTTCTGCCCATGTGACTTATATTTCATAACTTCCATGATTGATTTACTCCAGTTCCAATGTGTCATGAAACATAATGTACATATAAAATTAAGGACACGCTTCTTTTGAAGCGCCTTGAATTCTCCCCATATAAAAACCCACCCCTGTCCCGTGCAACCAGCACTCCTTGAAAAGAGATCTGTAATGTGTTTCATGATGACAAATCATTTATGGTGTTATTGTTGTAATTGCCGTAACTGTAAGTATATAGGTTATGCTGTAGAAAGCTTTATTCTTTTCCTAATGAATAGCGATGTTTTATGGTTCATGATTATATACATTTCCGCTTTTATGTCTTGATTTAGCATTTGGATGCCTGTTAAATGCAGAGTTAGCGCGCAGTGAGAGAAGCGCACTGCATTCAAAAGCCTGCCTGTTAAATGCAGAGTTAGCGCGCAGCGAGAGAAGCGCACTGCATTCAAAAGCCGACCCGATCTCAAAACCGGGATCGGCAAAGACGTTGACGTGCGCGAGTCACGTAAGGAAGGTTCTGGTGTTCTGGGTGTGGCAGGAGTATTTAAAGCCACACCCAGTCATGTTCCAGTGCTTAGCCTCCTGAATTCCGCGAAGAACTCACCTGAATCTCGGAGCTGCCGCGTCTTCTGTCTTCATCCACAGGAGGGCACCATCGCTTCACCAAAGGGATCTAAGGATAGAGAAATTCAAAGAATGAAGAGCTAAGTACAGATTTTAGTTTCTGGCGCCCTACGCAAGAAAGCTTGAAGCACTTTACCTAGAACTATAATTTTTGGAACTCTTGATTACATTGCATTGATAATGCTTGGAACTTGGACTTTCAACTAAAAAGAAAAGTTTGTGAAGAAAAGTAATTTTCGTATGTCTTTTGCGTTGCATGTTTTTACTCTAAATTTTACAGGTCTGGTGAAGGTTTAAGAAGTATAGGTGCAAGCTCATAAAAGTAAGTGCCTTCGCAGTGTTGAAAGAAAAGTCGTAATAGAAATGCTAAAAGAAAATATTCAAATGCAAGATTAGAAAGTAAACGTTATGTTTGTTTATTTAGATACAAGCAAATAACTCACAAGATACTGAGTGAAGTCGTAACAACATTTCATCAATCTGCACTTCTACACCATCACAAGACAGCTGGGCGCATATCAAGAATTCCCCAGTTCGCAGGTAGGAACAAGTTCTATTTATAAAAGACAAAATTAGAAAGACTAGAGTTAAAACTTAGTGTAAAGTAGGAAACTAGGTTCGCATAGTTTACATTTATATTCTGTTGCCTCGCAGGTCGACAACAGGATTTCTACGTGCGTCCAGTATCCGGCCCTCCTCCCGAGGCTCTATTTAGTAGCCTAGAGTAAGTTAAAATTCATAGGTTATCCAGTAGAGTTCTAGGAAGTTGGCTCATAGCGTCTCTGCGAAACAATCAAGTGCTCCTGAAGGTAAGAGAGTACTTGCATAATCTGACAGAAGGCTAAGCCCACGAAAAAGGTTTCGCCCGGACGCTATGAATCAAGATCCACAGATCTCGTTACAAGACATTGCTGCAATGTTAACTGATATTAAAACAGAGAATGCAGCTTTACGTAGAGATATTTCAGTCTTACAAAATAATATGCAGGCCACAGCTTCTCCTGGTGTAAATCCTTGGAGAGGTCCTTCTACAGATAAGCCCATTTTAAAACCATCTAGTTTTACGCAAAATATGCAAACTTTGCATAGCGCTTCGGCCTCAACCCCTACACAAATTGAAGTAGTAACACCAATTTCAGTTCCATTAGCTCCCCCAGAACGATTTTATGGTGACAGCGCAAAATTTACTATTTTTATGAATCAATGTCACCTTCATTTTATAGCCAAACCTACAGCGTTCCCCGATGACTCTTCTAAAGTGGCTTTCATTTTATCTTATTTAGGGGGTGATGCAGCCTTATGGTCAGTACCAATTGTGGATAGGAATGATCCATTACTATATGATCTTAGACGGTTTAAAGAAACCATGAAAAAATTATTTGCTAAACATGTCTTTGTTCAGTCGGCCGATCATGCACTTCTCAATTTAAAACAAGGATCATCCGATTTAATTCATTACATCTCCTTATTTATTCGGCTAGTTATAGAAGCTGAATGGCCAGAAGAGAAAAGAGTGTCAATATTTTACAGAGGACTAAGAGATGAATTAAAGGACATGGTTACTCAAATCTTACACCCACCTGAAGACTGTGGGGAATTTATAGATTTGGTAGTTAAGTTAAATCACAGGCTAAGTGAACGAAAAGGAGAAAAAATCAAGACTGACTCTAAAATGTTTGTATTTAAGGATAAATCTACTCTGAGAAATGAATCCTCTTCCAAAATAGATATGGGAGAACCAATGCAGATAGGCACCGTGAGAGGCCCTCTCACAAAAGAAGAAAAAGAGAAACGTAGAAAGATGAATCAATGCTTGTATTGCGGAAAATCTGGACACTTCGTAAAAGAATGTCCAACCCGTCCTAATAAAGAAAAAGGGAAGAGTAACGAGGTGGCCCTTTTAGATCAGTCGGAAAACTAGAGTGCTCGACAAACAATGAGGCCATTTTGTCGAGTAAGCAAGCAAGTTTGGCCTCTACTGTTCCTACTATGTCTTCAAACCATCTTAGTATCAAAGTGACGTTACAAGCTCCTGAAAATAAATCTGTGATATGGTCTATAGATGCCCTAATTGATTCTGGAGCTACAGGTAACTTTATAGACACAAAATTCTTATGTGAATTAGGATTTTCAAAAGTGCAAAAAGATAACCCCGAAATAGTAAGAGCAGTAGATGGAAAAGAGTTATCGTCAGGCCTAATACAATTTCAGACAGACACTTTACTCATGATTTCTTCAGCACAACATTCTGAGAATATATCTTTTGACATCATAGATGCACCACAGTTTCGGTTAATTTTAGGAATTCCGTGGCTAGTTTTACACAATCCTCAAATAGATTGGGTAAAGAAAACCTTGTTATTTAAATCAGAGCATTGTCAAGCCAGTTGTTTACCACAACACGTTTCTGAGTTATTAATACAGGGTTATGATTTTCCTAAAACATCAGAGACTGTGTTAGCTATTCAAGGAGTTCCATCTGAATATTCAGATCTTCTGGATGTTTTTGATAAAAAAAAGGCTAACACGTTACCGCCTCATAGAGATTTCGATTGTCGGATTGATCTCGTGCCAGGTGCGACTCTCCCTTGTAGTCGCATATATGCACTTACTGAGTCAGAAAATCAACATTTGAGAACCTACTTGGATGAATATTTGGAAAATGGATTTATTAGACATTCTAAATCCCCAGTCTCGTCCCCTCTTTTTTTTATACCGAAGAAGGGGGGAGATTTGCGCACGTGCATAGACTATCGTGCCTTGAACAATGTGACAATTAAAAATAGGTACCCTTTACCACTAATTCCGACTTTATTAGATCAGATAAAGGATGCCACAATATATACAAAACTGGATCTGCGTGGGGCATATCACCTTGTACGAGTCCGAGAGGGAGATGAATGGAAGACCGCATTCCGTACTAAGTTTGGTCTATATGAATATCAGGTCATGCCCTTCGGACTCTGCAATGCCCCAGCAGCATTCCAGTTTTTTATCAATGAAGTCTTACGAGATTTTTTAGACATTTGTTGTGTGGTGTATATTGATGATATTTTGATTTACTCAAAAAATAAAGAAGACCATGTAAAACAAGTAAGGGCCATTCTTCAACAACTTTTACAAAATTCTCTGTCTGTCAAACTTGAGAAAAGCATGTTTCATGTCACTAAAGTTGACTTTTTGGGTTATATTATTCCTCCATCTGGAATTGAAATGGATCCAAAGAAAATACAGTCCATACTCACCTGGCCTAGCCCGACGTCTGTGAAACAAATCCAAAGTTTTTTAGGGTTTGCCAATTTTTATAGGCGGTTTATTCATGATTTTTCAAAGCTCATAACACCAATCACCAAGTTGTTACGAAAACATGCAAAATTTGAATGGGATCATTCTGCTGAACAGGCTTTTCAAGAATTAAAGAATCAATTTACCACAGCTCCAATTTTAATGCATCCTGACCCGTCTCAACCATTCATAGTTGAAGCTGATGCTTCACAATTTGCTATTGGAGGAATTTTGTCACAACGACATAAAGAAACTGGACAAATGCATCCAATAGCTTATTATTCTAGGAAATTAACTCCTACAGAACAAAACTACGCCATAGCTGACAGAGAATTATTGGCAATAAAAGCTGTATTTGAAGAATGGCGCCATTACTTGTTGGGTGCTCGTCACCCGGTCACAATATATACTGATCATCGTAATTTACAATCTTTACGATCAGCCAAAGCCCTTTCTGCTCGTCAGTTACGTTGGACTTTGTTTTTTAATGATTACAATTTCATCATTACGTATCGTCCTGGAAAAGACAACAATAAAGCGGATGCTTTATCCCGAATCGGAATTACTGAAGACTGTCTTCAAAGTCAAGAAATGTCACAAAAATTTTTACCCGATCAATGTTTTCAAGTTGGCATAATTGATAAAGACATCATATTTGAAATACGGAAAGAATTAAACACTAAAACTGTGCAAGAGCTGAAATCTGACTATCCTATGTTACAGTTGAGAAATGATCTTTTGTATATGGGTAACCAGATATTTGTACCAAATGTAATTTTACAAGATAAGGTAATGCATGTACATCATGATAACATCTTATCTGCACACCCTGGAATCACGAAAACATATCAGTTAATTAAACGAACCTTTTGGTGGCCAACAATGTTTGAAGATGTAAAAAAGTTTGTTACAACATGTGCTGTATGTGAACAGAACAAGGTTATACATCAATCCCCTAGTGGTTTATTACGTACTTTACCAATACCTCCACAACCTTGGCATACCATATCTCTTGATTTTATTGTAGAATTGCCAAAGACTTCAACTGGTTATACTACGATTTTAACTGTTATTGACCAGTTCACTCGTATGGCTCATTTTATACCATTGAAAAAATTACCCACAGCTAAAGATTTTACTCATATTTTGATGAAAGAAATTGTAAAATTACATGGAATTCCCTCAGTTGTCATTTCAGATAGGGGCCCCCAGTTCATTTCTCATTGTTGGCAACAATTGGGAAAAAACCTACAAATGGACATTCGTACTTCATCCAGTTATCACCCACAAACAGATGGGTTGACAGAACGAACTAACCAAACCATTGAGCAATTTTTACGTTGTATGATTAACAGTTGTGAAGAAGAGTGGTCGAATATTTTATGGGCCTTAGAATTCGCATATAATAATTCTGATCATGTGTCTATTGGAATGTCTCCATTCTTTTGTTCTCATGGTTATCACCCACAAGGTGTTTGTATTGACAAACCTCACACTAGCTTGACTCCCTCAGTCTCTACTTATGTACAAAAAGTAGTGTCTATTCAAAAACAAGCTCGTTATCATCTAGCAGGTGCTAAAGAAACACAAAAGATACAAGCAGACTCTCATCGCTCAATTCAACCATCTTATGCCAGTGGTGATAAGGTGTGGTTATCCACAAAAAATTTAAAGATTTTAGGTGGAAGAAAATGTTGTCCTCGTTTCATAGGACCATTTTCTATAGAGAAGGTGTTAAATCCAGTCAGTGTTCGTCTAACCTTACCACCTCGTTATAAAATTCACCCAGTCTTTCATGTTTCTTTATTAAAGCCTTTTCATCCTTTAACTCGGATTAATGCCCCTCCTCCTGTTGTAGAAATTGATGGGAATCCTGAATTTGAAGTTCGAGCAATTCTTGATTCAAAAAGAATTAAAAAGAAATTTCATTATTTAGTAGATTGGAAAGGTTACGGTCCTGAAGAAAGATCATGGGAACCTCTTGCGAATCTTCAGAATGCTCCTCGGTTGGTGAAACTTTTTCACAAAAAATATCCTGATAAACCAAGGCCTGTCCCTCTAGTTTTAGGGGGGATCTTGAGAGGGGAGTACTGTCATGAAACATAATGTACATATAAAATTAAGGACACGCTTCTTATGAAGCGCCTTGAATTCTCCCCATATAAAAACCCACCCCTGTCCCGTGCAACCAGCACTCCTTGAAAAGAGATCTGTAATGTGTTTCATGATGACAAATCATTTATGGTGTTATTGTTGTAATTGCCGTAACTGTAAGTATATAGGTTATGCTGTAGAAAGCTTTATTCTTTTCCTAATGAATAGCGATGTTTTATGGTTCATGATTATATACATTTCCGCTTTTATGTCTTGATTTAGCATTTGGATGCCTGTTAAATGCAGAGTTAGCGCGCAGTGAGAGAAGCGCACTGCTTTCAAAAGCCTGCCTGTTAAATGCAGAGTTAGCGCGCAGCGAGAGAAGCGCACTGCATTCAAAAGCCGACCCGATCTCAAAACTGGGATCGGCAAAGACGTTGACTCGCGCTACGTGCGCGAGTCACGTAAGGAAGGTTCTGGTGTTCTGGGTGTGGCAGGAGTATTTAAAGCCACACCCAGTCATGTTCCAGTGCTTAGCCTCCTGAATTCCGCGAAGAACTCACCTGAATCTCGGAGCTGCCGCGTCTTCTGTCTTCATCCACAGGAGGGCACCATCGCTTCACCAAAGGGATCTAAGGATAGAGAAATTCAAAGAATGAAGAGCTAAGTACAGATTTTAGTTTCTGGCGCCCTACGCAAGAAAGCTTGAAGCACTTTACCTAGAACTATAATTTTTGGAACTCTTGATTACATTGCATTGATAATGCTTGGAACTTGGACTTTCAACTAAAAAGAAAAGTTTGTGAAGAAAAGTAATTTTCGTATGTCTTTTGCGTTGCATGTTTTTACTCTAAATTTTACAGGTCTGGTGAAGGTTTAAGAAGTATAGGTGCAAGCTCATAAAAGTAAGTGCCTTCGCAGTGTTGAAAGAAAAGTCGTACTAGAAATGCTAAAAGAAAATATTCAAATGCAAGATTAGAAAGTAAACGTTATGTTTGTTTATTTAGATACAAGCAAATAACTCACAAGATACTGAGTGAAGTCGTAACAACATTTCATCAATCTGCACTTCTACACCATCACAAGACAGCTGGGCGCATATCAAGAATTCCCCAGTTCGCAGGTAGGAACAAGTTCTATTTATAAAAGACAAAATTAGAAAGACTAGAGTTAAAACTTAGTGTAAAGTAGGAAACTAGGTTCGCATAGTTTACATTTATATTCTGTTGCCTCGCAGGTCGACAACAGGATTTCTACGTGCGTCCAGTATCCGGCCCTCTTCCCGGGGCTCTATTTAGTAGCCTAGAGTAAGTTAAAATTCATAGGTTATCCAGTAGAGTTCTAGGAAGTTGGCTCATAGCGTCTCTGCGAAACAATCAAGTGCTCCTGAAGGTAAGAGAGTACTTGCATAATCTGACACAATGTATTCCTTATGTCGTCATCATTCGTCAACCAATATAACTAATCAAAAGCGTAGCACATGATTAGTGACTCCCAACCTATGCCATTTCATATCTAAGTCTCTACCAGGCTTAATCCCTCTAATTTACCTTTCAGTAGAGTAACTTTTCCTACTGCCAAGTGAAGGTATTTTTTCAAAAATAATTTGTGTTGGAGGCCAGAGTTTAATGTTGGACTTAATGCCTAATTTAAAATTTGGCATCTGGAATACTTTGGGACAAACAAGCCGAATAAAATATATCCAATTCTCTATAGTGAATCGTTCATAATAATCTGTGCACTGTCTACTTACTGCAAATAGGCTATCCATTATTCATCACATGTGATGGCGTATCCAATCTGCCTCTATGTTTGGAGTCAGGGTAGAATTGAACAGGCAATTGGAGAAGAGAAGTATATTATTAAATGGGAAATATATAGACCTTCCTCATTAATGAGAGGTAATCCATAACATATAAAGTGTCTGTCCAGTTTCACTATGAAATCCTTTAAATAAAAATCACACTTTAATTATGTTGGTAAATTCCTTGCAGTCAGTGCTATTGCATTATGTGATGCATGTATGGAAAAACCTTGGCTTTGTGAATAATCACATCAAAACTTCTATTGGCCCTAGGGGGCCAGCAATGTTCTGCTACTGGGCTAGTATAAAGAAGTGTCTGCACTGAGCAACAAAGTTTATGTTTTTCTTTTTTCTCTTTCTTGATATAGCTACTCCTGCTGCTGGAGGTTACCTTTCGCAGCAGTAGATAGCCTTTCGGCTGTGGCACCAGAGGCTGGATGTCATTCTGGTCGATTACCGCTGGCTGGTGCCCTTGGGGGAGTAGGAGACACATGCTTCCAGTTCCTTGGGCCTCCAGCCTGGCCCGTCTCCATCCCAGCTACACCAATGCCAGCAACACCCACAGCTGGGGTCCACTGCTGCCCAGTGGAACACCACCAGCCCCTTCCTCATTGTCGCCAACAGACCGCATCCTCCACCACACTGTACTCAAGCTGGCACGGCTCCGGCGTGAGCAGCAAGACCTGGCACAGGACGTGGACTGCCTACACACCCAGATGGATGCCCTTAAAGCCCTTTATCATTGAATTTTTAATTTTAGTGGGAGGGACTGTGTTGTTGTGGGTGAAGAGGGTGGAAACTGGGAAGGCACGTTGGGAAAAGAGTCAGACTCAGGACATTTGGAGGGTTTTGCTTTTGGAGAAAGGTGGACCAGTTGTGGGTGGTGAAGATGGGTTTCCTATACAAAAAATATGTTTTTTTCTCAATGCATACCAATGCATATATTTTGTCTTTGCATTGCTAGTTAGCGTAGCATTGTGTTTTTTTATTAACGAAAAGCAGTCCTCTAAAATTGTCACATACTATACTGTACATCAACTTTTCCACCTAGCGTTTCCCTACCTGAAGTTCTTGCATTTTATTTCTTCAGTAGTTTACTTTACTTTCCTCTTCTTGCAGTCCAGTATACCCACTACCAGAGTGGCTACAGACTGGCTCTTTTTGACTAATTGCTTGATGAGTTTTTGCAGCACCCAGCCACTTATCAAAGTGTATATTAGTTAGTTAATGCCCTTGTCGTATTAATCCTCTGTAACTATTGACCACTAGGGGGTAGGCCAACAATGTGCAGATAATTAGTTTTTAACTAGTTCACTTTTTAGGGCCACATGTACTAATGTTTGAAATTGCAAGATCCTAATTGCTATTTCATGTGAATCACAATTAGGAAATCACACAATTCCAAATGTACAAAACTCCATTGAGTTTCATTTGCGATTCCCAGTGGGTCGCAAATGAACTACTTCATTAATATTCATGAGGTAGGTTGCAATTTGCGACCCATTGGGAATCGCTAAAAAGCACAGGGATTGTGACCTGGAGAGGGATCTACCAAGGTCCCCCATGTGTCTGACCTGCTGGGGACAGCAGACCATAATGTCTGCATTTGCTTTTAAACAAAGCAAAGTTTGTTTTTGAAATGCAGCCCATTTTCCTGAAAGGAAAACGGAATGCAATTCAAAAATTTAAATGAAAAGTATTCTTTTAATTTTTTAAGTGTAGGCAGTGGTCCATAGAACCCCTGGCTGCTTTCAAAAAGGTTTTTCTCATGCATTCACAAAGGGGAGGGAGTCCCTTGGGGACCCCTTCACAGTTGCGAATGTGTTAGCACCAAATTAAAATTGGTGTTATAAAGCAAATGTTTTGTGACCGCATTTCGGTCACAAGACATTTGTACATAGCACTGCGAGTCGCTATTATGAAGAGACGCCCTTAACACGCACCTTCCTAATACTGACTCATTAACCCATTTTGTGATTCGGTAATAGGTTGCAAATTGTAAACTTGTGTTTTGTACATAGGAAATTTATTTTTTGGGGTCGCAAATGGCCCGACTCTGTGAATCAGGCTATTTGTGACCATTAAATCATGTGGCCCTCAGTTCTGATCTGAATAGATGAAGCAATGGCTGCTACCTCTCTCAATCTTCAACAAAGCTTATGGCAGGGTTTCCCAAAGGGCCGTCTTTATTACACTAACAGGGCACATCACAAAGCGAGGTGCCATTCCCACCGATTCTCAATGAGGTGAACTTCAACAGTAGAATTATTCAGGATTATCCGTCACAGAAAACTAGACTGAAAGAAAACACAAAGTTAGTGGACAATCAATCACCATGACAAAAAGCTCATATTTCAAAAACTAGCAGTAGTAACGTATAAGCAATCCAGGGAGCTACTAAACATTTCATTTATTTAAAAAAAATGAAAACTAAACTTACAAAATCCTCAAGTCGGGTCTCAGGAGAAGGTTACATTATTCCATGTTGCAATTAAACAACACAAGACCTAATTCAGAAAGGTAAAGTATGTTACACCTTTGGTGGTAATGTTTAATCTTGAAGTATAAGTGTTACTAGTAGTTAGTTACTACTCATAAGGTTATTACTCGTAAAGTTACTTGTAGTTCAGTTACACTAAAAGAGTGAACTTGCACCAAAAGTGTAACTGTACTGTACTGTAGTGGACGCTACTACTGCCTATCATGGAAAACACATTGTTCTAACTAGGAGTCTCCACTATGATGATGTTGTCCCTTTCATGCTTGGGTGGGTAAGGTGGGCAGGCATGGGCTATTGTTCAGGTAAGAAGATCCTGTAGTGAGTTAGTGTCGCTTTCACCACATCCGCCATGCAAAGTGTTTGATCCATTTATGATGCAAATTCTTAAGTCACTCGTGAATAGATCACACAACCTGGGGGGAGAGGGTTTAATGATGGATATGAACAGAGAGTTAAGGAAAGGAGTGACAAAGACAAACACAACATTCAGCAGGTTGATGAGCAGCACATCATTATCTAATCTGTTGTAAGAGGAAATCAAGGAATGAATGACACAGTTCAGTTAATAAATGCATTGCAAACAGTCCTTCAGCCCCAGAGTCCCAAGTTATCTAAGTGTTCCATCATGTAGGTTTGAAAAATACAAATGAGGGAGGACCCACACAGTTCTACAAGTTATTATTGTTAAGAAAAGAAAAATGATACTGTATACAAATGTCAAAATGGAAGGTGCATCTATCTTGGGTGCAGAGCAGAAACGGTCTGGTAAGCAGGAGTGTCATGTAGCTTTCGTGCAGAAGAAGAGAAGGCCTGTGGAATTAAAGAAATTAAAGGACAGCATTGTAGAATCAAGGAGAAGGTAAACTTCATGGTGGGTGAGGAGGATCAAGATGGCAGAGCAAGAGCTTAGGCTGGCGCAGACATGTGCGATTAACTGAGAAGTGAGAAACATTTTACGACCAATCCCAGACCAGTAGCTTCATGTACCTGGTAGTTTAGTCTCACAACTTTCAACTGTCATAACATTTAGCCGAGTTCGTCCATCATGGGACATGTTTCCAGTTACAGTGAAGTCCCCCATACCACAACCACTTAATTAGAGGAGTTTGGCATTTGAGCCAGCAAACTACTAGGCATTTCCCAAAGCAACACACCTCTCAACAGTCCATAAACAAGAAGAGCAAAAGAATTTTAGCATTTTGTGTAGTTTTGTTAACTAAACTAAACTGACTGGTCTGGTCTTGGAACAACCTGAAAAAAGTACAGTAAAGGAGTGGACCAGGTAAGTAATTGTACAGAAGTATGAAAGTAAGGTAATCATTTAGGCAGAAGCACTTATCAGGCCTCAAACATTACATATCACATTTACAAATTAGTTGAACAACACCCTCCCAGCCAACACATAAATCATCATCACTAACTCAATTTCCCACACATTGGTGCCATAGCTATTACCTGTTTCAAGCATGGTGATGTGCAATTGTCTATTGTATCTTCTATTTATCCTTGGAAGCAAAAATCAATGACAATCTTGTATGAAATTAATGATCTAGTTTACTAGCAGACTGGCAAGGGAATGAAAGAAAGAAGTATAGGGGTAGGAGGCATTGTCTTCTTCTTGCCCTTTAAGCAAATGGGGAGGCCTTTTCTTGTCCAATTCCACTTCAGTCCACACATGTGAATAAATGGTGGGGCTGCATAAGTCAGACATTAAATAGAAATGTTCGTCTATATCCATTTTTCAAAAATGAAGTTCATCAATAAGATATATGGAAGTACTGTTGTGGCCTGCTTAGTCATGGAGGTAGAGTTCATCCTCAAACTTAATGGGTTTGCCCAAAAGTTTATTAGCTAACACACTTGCATCTGACAAATTGCCCTCCTCCGGTGCTATTTCAGGAACATTGAATTTTTTTATATAAAGTGTTGGTTCATTTTAATCATGGTCAATCTCTCCATGTTTTAAGGTAAACAAATGGTTCTTCCGACAGTGACAACTGTGCCCGCTGCACTAAATACCTGCACAGAAAACACACTGGCTACTGGACAAGCCGATACTTTATTGCCAGCCTTCTGTGCACTAGCCATTGGCGCATCTTCTCATACCAACAGACCAATGGGTTTTGATCCAGGTAAACCTCTTTTGGGTCATCCAGATAGTCTAGGACCATCCCTGGAATGGTTATTGATGCTGCCACTACCCTGACCTCTGTTTCCTTCGCCTCTGCACTCGACATAAGCTCTGCCACTTTAAAACAAGCCATTGCAGAGGTTGGGGCAGATTATTATGTTACTGTTGTTGCTGGTGATGGCTACAAGACAACAGCCCTGCCCTCGTTGGAGGTTGAAGGCTGCCCGCAAGAGCCACTACCCGTGCCTCCAATTTCCAGTCATTCTTCTTTCAGGTCTCTCGCTTGCTCAACAATCCAAGTTTTGAGTTTTGAAATATTCCCTTCTGAAAAAAGAATAAAAATTGCCATTATTTTTTTGTTCAATGGATCAAGTATTGTGGTACATATGTGCTCTTTGGAGGACACAATTTCTCAAATTTACTCATACAGTGTCAAAAAACAGTATCCCCTTCTTAGACCTCAACATCAATCTACATGGAGGTACACTTTCTACTACACTGTATAAAAAACCGACAGACCGCAACAGCCTGTTACTCTACTCCAGCCACCACCCGCGGAGTTTGAGAGACAACCTGCCGATAGGACAATTCCTGAGGGTGAGACGTAATTGCAGTAACCTAACTGATTATAAGGTGGAAGCAGTAAAACTGGCCGGGCATCTAAAATCACGTGAATATCCAGCCAAACAGATTGCCTTAGCCAACAAAAGAGCTCGTAATAATCATCAAGAGGCTCTGTTGGAACTAAAAACAAATATAAACATTAAAACACATGCAGAGACCCTCACATGTTTTACTTCATTTACCCCTATATCCAATCAGATTACCAAGGTAATCAAAAAACATTGGAAGATCTTGAATACAGGCTCGATGACTCTTGAAACCCCCAGGTTTTCGTTTAAACGCACCAGAAACCTGAGGGACACTGTGATTCACACACGCCCACGTCCACAGAAACCTACAATCCAGAGACCACTATGGAAGCTGCCACCAGTGACTGGGCACCACCCTTGTGGCTCTTGCTCAGTGTGCCATCTTACTGACATACACAAGACAGTTGAATTCAGCGATAATTTCAAGTGGGAAATACGTCGCCACACCAACTGTGACACGACCAACTGCGTGTACATGATCACATGCCCCTGTAAGCTACAATACATAGGCATGACAACTCGCCCAGCTAAGACACGCATTATTGAACATCGCAGTAACTTTCGCTGCAAGAGAACTAACACCAAAATGTGCGCACATTTTGTAGAAAGGGGACACCCACCTGAATCCCTTAGATGGCTAATCTTGGAAACATTCCCGAATATTACGAAAGAAGCATTACTGAATAAAGAACAACGGTGGGTGTATAAACTGGGCACACACAATACAGAGCTTAATGACGCCATTCCGTGGTCCTCTCTAACACCTTGAGTAAGCCTGAGTCACCAAACTCCAGCATGACAATTCCTATATACACGCGGCTAATTTGACCCATACATGCCTTCCACAAACACACTTCCCTCCTCCCCCCATTATTCATTGAATGTTTTTGATATGATCCGTCTACACGGATCCCCTGAAATCAAACAAATTGATTACAATGGCGGTTTATTAAATGCATATTTACAAAGTCCAACTATAGCCGTGTACATGGTTATAACAGCATGTATACAACAGCCATATGGATTAACTTCTGTTACTCCGCGTATCAATCCTCTCCCAATATGGCGGCCATGATGAACCATTAGCGCACTCCACACTAAGCAAGTAACACCAGTGCTTTCATTTCCGCCTTTTCTGGGGACGTGATTTCATTTTAAACTCACGCGAGATTTTCAAACCCTACCTCCCAGTCCTGGTAGTGCGGGGTAGGTCTACGGGCGACACGGTCTCGGCGTGTCTGTGAGTATGATTGCATTTTTGTAATCCTTTTAACTTAAACGAAAGTGTTCTCAGTACCGATATATTTAACCAGTTGGTTGGTTCCCAAAATAACATACTACCACCATTTGCTAGCTTACTGGAATCGTTCCTTTATCAGGGTCACCCAGTCCGCGCCTCTGTTTACTGAAGCTAAACTTGATCTCAATGATTCACACGGACAGCGTTTAAGTCCCCGACCACATGAAAGAAACGAGGGAACCACTAGAACACGGGGAATCGAATAGAACTTCCCTCGTTAGTTCCCCTTTACTTATTTATTTATTCACACATGTATTTTACATCACCTTTACTTTGCAAACACATCTCGCTTGATGCCTTAGGTATATACTACAGTTTCAATGACTGACTGTTATTAAGGGGCGTCCTGAGTTTGCATTTTACAACCCCACATCTATCATTGACAAACACAATATTATCTGTGAGTACTAAAATAAATAACATAAGAGAAGGGGTTATAATGACCCCGGAGTAGTGTGTTTGTTTACCAAACCTCTTTTTCCACTAAGCTCCATCCATATGCTATTACAGAACGCAAGGAACTCCTTGCGTATCCTACCAGGTATTGCAGTACACTATCCTATGGAGTTTATAGGGTAAGTCCACCAATATCGCTTGTTTCTGGTTTTAGACACTCTCTGAGTGATCACTTCACGTGGCTCATATGGTTTTAAATAGATTCTCTTCCTTGAACACAGTATGTGCACCATCACCTTATCTGCACCTAATAAAAGCACCATGTAAAGAAACTAAGATTGTATTTAAGCATTCTATAATTATCTTGGTCTCCCTTCTTCCATACATGTAGACCGAGTCGCAGGTAAAATACCAGCTGTATACGAGAATGCTTTCTGCTAACCAAACATTGCAGTTTGTACATATATGTAGATAGATTTCATTTTAGGTCCTGAAGAATCGCATGAGTACATCTCATTTAAGCGAGAAACATGTTGACCCCGATGAGGCAGTGTAGACAACCCAGAACATAGACCTGAGTTACCAACACTTTACCTCACAATTTTAATTAGGAGAGGAGGCATCATAATAAAATTGTTGAGATAGCACTCCCCCTCCTATTTTATTCAATAACTACTGTCCATTCATCTACATTATTCAGGAGCCCCATACTCCCACTTCACCTATCGGCTGTCTTGGATAATAAGATCTCCACAGGAGTGCTCTCTAAACAAGAGCCCGTCGGGTATTGCACCAGCCGACTCGACGTAGGAGCAGCCCGATGATGTTATATTCCATCCTGAGGGGTACGTGATTCACGATATCCTGATGGCTGTGTGTGGGTTCCAATATCCAAATAATACACTCCTCTTTACATGGTATGTCCACCTTTTTCCTTTAGGAACAGCTTTGTCACTTTCATGTTGTATACTTCGGCATACTTAGCTGGACCTTTTTTCAAAAGCCCATTTGGCCCCCCCTCTTTGTTTAATTATCAGGTAGATAGTATCAACAGTACTCTGCTGCATAGTTTAGCAACTAATTGCAACACATCATGATGGTAAGCTGGAACAGCAACTCTGGCAGAATCGGTCCAGCTGAGAACCTTCCATTTTGGGCAGATGACCACCACAAATTTAGAAAATCGCACTCTTTCCACAAAAGAAACAGGGAGGTGGTCCAACTCTAACATTTTATTCATCTTCCCATTGTACAAATGTGCCTTTGGGTGGTTGTGTTCATAGGGCCCCCTCTGCCTAAACATGCCTGTAATAGTAGCTTGGATTTTTTTTCCTTTTGTGGTGCTCCTGATACAGGAGACTTCTGGAGAGAACCATGAGGTGGTAGACTCAATGTGTGTCTTGGGGATCACTGTATATGGCAGTGTCTGGATCTGTGTCTCGTGCCATTTGGAGATTGCTGATGCGTGTGATATAGTACCATTGCAGAGGGCAGGGCTGCATTGTGTCAAGCTGTCAGCCTCTTCTTGCTCATCACCACCTTCTTCTATCACCGTGATCTGATCTGCTTCCCCGCTATCATCCTCACCACCACCACCAGCTATCTTTTTAAGGTGCACCTCCCTCCTGATTGCATGATGTTTTTTCAAATTGGATGTGTGGCCTCCAGTACCATAGTATACACCTGACTTACCTCGACAAACTCTTGTGTGGCAAATGGAGCATATTGCAATGTTATCCTCCTGCTTGCTAATCTTAAATAAGTCCCAAACTGTTTTAGTGTGCCACTGCCAATTCCTGAAGAACTGGAGGTAGGTGAGTAAGTCATTTGCCTCAATACAGTGTGTGTTTCAGGTGAGGTAGTAGTGGATGCAGGTCTCAGCAGGGGCCGATATGGATGATGGCCGTGGTGGTGGTGAAACCACATCTCTGAGCTGGTTGAAGAGGAGGGGTCATTTAGGTGTCCTCTGAGCCTCACTCCATACTGACAATCAATGGTTCATCTTTATTACTGTCGCTTTCCATAATTCTTAGGCTTTCAGGAACTTTCCCTTTCCCTTGTCTCTTGTAGCGGGTCTTAGACTCAGCCAGGATCCAATCCATGTCAAGATCATCAGAAGGGAAGCTTGGAGAAGATGGTGGAGTACATTTTTTTTTTTTTGCTGAAGATTGTGAAGTCAATGGTTCAAAAGCTACATCTTGCTCAGCAGGAAGCTCAATTCGCTGTTCTGGTCTTACTTCAGGACAAACTGTTGCTTGCTGCAGCTCCTGTTGTTCAGTTTGGTCAGTTTCCAGCTACTATTGGGTAGTTTGCCCCGGAGACAAATCCAGTCCAGACTCATTACTCGTCGCCATAACTGCAGTGGCTGATTCGGTGAGAGGCATGGACCTGGGCTTAGGTTGGGGTGGTGACGTTGATGCAGGAATGCTACTCCCTGCTTTTTGCTGTGGGGAGAAGAGTGTGTCAGGCACCCCACGTTTCCTGAAAAAGTCAGAGGGTGGCACGCCAGTAGTGGCAATCTCCCTCTTCTATTTCTCACCTGCCAGTTTCTTGGCAGAAACACCTTTCTTTGGGGCCATCTTCAAGCTCTTAGCTGGTGGCACTTAGCCAGGGGCACTTAGCTGTGCAGGTGGAAACAGAGGAGGACCCAAGTGATGTCACTCAGCACCGGCCCCTAAGTCTGGCAGTACTCTGTGTGACATCTCTTATGCACCTAGAAGCCAACAAGCAAGAAAAATATTCAGAGAAATGTGGCATTTGCAGTTTAAATATAGATACAGACAATATGTCATCACAAATAATTAGCAACAGTTTATCCATTCCCACTCCAAACCACAACATAATATTTGATTGACATATAGATTTAAACGTTTACTTTATGTGCCTCTAAGGCCTATGAGACACCTATGGCAGGCAAGGGGTGCAGGGGAAAAAGGAATAATCATAAAAAAATGTATGTTGGTGTTCGCCTATAGCAGGCATGGTGATAGGGGAAAATAGAATAATACTTTAAAAAAATTAAGGGTAGTGTGCGCCTGTGGGAGTTAGAAGGTGCAGAGGAAAATGGAATAAGCCTTAAAAAGATTAATGCTGATTTACGCCTATGGCAGACAGGGGATACAGGAGAAAACTGAATAATCTTTAAAAAGTTTAATGCTGGTGTGTGACTATGGCAGGCAGGGGAAAATAGAATAATCCTTAAAAAACTAAATGCCTGGCCACATGCTCAAAAAGAGCAAGCAAGGAGGCATGGACAACAAAGAACTCATGCAAGTCTATGGACACTGACTATACTAAATGCCCACATGGCATGGTAAACAAAGACAAAAGGGTGGCCTATGGCAAACTCACACACAGATACAGACACAAACTGATCAGACAAAAAATGGCCACTTAGACAGAAAACAAAAGTGGCATGCTAAACAAAGAAGAAAACATTACCATTTATTCAGCAATGCTAAGAACACAGGGGCATATTAACAAGGGCTTTATCTCCACTTTTTTGGCTTTAAAAGCCAAAGAAGCGGAGATAAAAATATCACCCTATCAACAACAGGAGGCTAACATGCAAAATCGCATGTTAGCACCCTTTTTCACTACGCTTCCCTTTGCATCTCTAATGAGATGCAAAGTGGGCGTTCCGTAGCAAAATAATAGGAGAAATGTCGCTAAGCGACATTTCTCCTATTATCAAGCTTCACGCTAACCCTTGTAGAGACAAAAAAAGCAGCGCTAACCAAGGTTAACGCTGCTTTTTTACGCCTGCTAATTTTCAGACTTAGCCATGTAATCCAATGGGAGGTGGATTACATGGCTAAATCCACCATGGGCTATCAACAAGGATATCCCTATCCTTGTAGTTTTATTGTTGCATTACCAGCAAGAACCTCCCAAAATGCCACTATCGCTGGATTTTTTATCGCCTAGGCGGTTAGCGTTGTTAATAATGCGATAACCAGGCGATATTATCCAGCGATAGCGGGCATTACATTTTTTTACGCTAAGCGCCCTTAGCGTTAATTTTCCTGCTCCTTGTTAATATGCCCCTAAGTCAGATATAAAAATTAGCTAACAACAAAACATTTCTCAAAGCATAAAAAAAGTTACCCCACCAAAATACTTTTTGTCACTTTGCAGCAAAACATAAAATACAAAAAACACATTTTACATTAAATCCAAGCCCCTCCCTAAATCATAGATGTTTGAAAACAACATGGAAAGAGTTGTTTTTTATACCCAATGCCTAGCACAGGCTGGATGGCCCGCGGGCAGAATAGGGCCTATGGTAAAAGAAATAGTACAAATTTCACAAACATGGAGAAGATGTATTTAACTGTGCAATATTTTCCCCTTATAAAAACTAAAAGGTTAAATGCAAAAAATAGGCCCCTACTGCAACTTTAGGCCACCCAAATCAAATTTAAAAATTGAATTAAAAACTTAAAAAGGCACAATATATACTGGTGTATGCCCTCTATGAAACACCACCGTTATTCAAAAGTTTTTTAACTTACTTGATTTATATGTCACAAACACTTAGGGCCAGATGTATGAAGATACCATTTTGCGATTTCGTAATTGCGAATTACAAGGACTCGCATTTAGGATATCGCAAAATGACATGTATAAAGGTGTGTAGTACACTTTCCTGCAAATCCTAGGGGGCACAAATGACCTACCTCACCCTAGGAATAGGGAAAACAAGATGCTTTACAAAAAGAAAAATGAAAAGTTTTCTTTTCATTTTTTAAGAGCAGGCAGTGGTCCTTGGGAACACTGACTGCTCTTAAAAATGCTTTTACAAGCATTCACAAAGGGGAAGGGGTCCTATATGAAGTAGGTGGTAAAGTGCAAATATTTTGCGACTGCATTTACAGACACAAAACATTCAACTGATTTTGCGATTCGGTAACAGGTTACTGAATCACAAAATTACGTTTGCTATGTCGGAAAAGCATTTTTTGTGTTCGCAAACAGGCCGATTCAGTAAATCTGCCCGTTGGCAAATTCAAAAAGGCTTAATACATCTGACCCAAAGTCCTTAAAATCCAATGGTATATGCAGCAGGAATTGCAGACAAAGAGAGTGATCTTTTCACCTCGAAATCCTAAGGAAAAGTGACCAGGGGATGAACAAAGCACAGGGAGGCGCCTTCTGGACAGAAGCAGGAAGTTAAAGTCTCTGTAGCACTACATTCAAGTTAAAATAAACTGTAAAATGAAAAAATGCACGTTTCACACAAAAAAAACACCTGGACCATCCGTTCATGTAGAATATTCATTCTAAAAGGTATTTCTGAGCTGATTTAGCTGCTTCTCTAGTAACAAATCTACACACAAAGCCGTCCTGGCCGCTTGCAACAACCTACATTAAAAAAAATGGCACCGGAAGGCTCTCTGGTCCACTAGAAAACATGCAAGGGGCTGCCAAATCTTGCTCACAAGCTTGCTTCATGGAGAATCAGTTGTTCCCATTGTCATCTTGGTGCTCGAATGAGAGCAGAATTCCCCCACGTGGATATTGGCAGAATTTTAGCCTGAGCTCTCCGTTAAAGAGTAATTCGGAGTGAGCAAAGCTCCACCAGTTCTGCTAGCGGAATTTTTTTTTCCTACCACCGCTATTTTACATAGCCTTTTACACTACATCTTTGAACCTCGTACCTAGGCTTAGACTTTTGAAGCCTGGATCCAACTTTATTATTAATAATAGGAATGCTGTGTATGGACACCACCTGACCAGTCAGGCTAAACCAGAAAGGCCTTTTCAGCAAATGATTTTCCAGTCATCAGACTGAAACAAGGCTGCATACTTGCTCCTTTACTATTTTCCCCTTATACAATTGTTGAAAACAACCATAGACGTATCAACAACAGAGACGTTTCCAGGCCCTGCGTTTCTATACATCAATGACTCCATTTTGATTGCCCACACTCTGAAAGTGCCAGGCCTGCAACACACACCTGGCCCACACTCTGAAAGGTTTGCAAGCACAAATCACAGCACTTACAGAATACTGAAAGGCAAAAAGATTGAAAAATAGTACTCAGAAAACAAAAACTATGGGGTGTATTCACAAGAACGTGTGCTAAACATCATCAAAAAATTTTAACACAACTTTACACATTGCAGCCTAGCACGGGAAAATAACCCTGTATCAACTTGGAATTCACAACAGTATGCCGAAACCGTGGACAATGTCCGCGATACAACCACCTCGATGGAGATAAAAACACAAACCACAACACCAAAAAACCTGCAATGGGCCAAAGCGCGATGAGGAAATCAGTGATAAGCAGTGCCAGGCCTGCAACACACACCTGGCTGGCAGGAAAAATCACAATAAAAGTAGAAATAACACCCAAACACAAACTGACCAACACCCAAGCACCATGGAGGCAGCCGGAGCAGGACCAGAGGACGAGGGCGACACCACAAGCACCCCGGATGACCAGCCCGGGACATCGGGGACACGGAAGGGCAAGTACAAGAAGAAGAGGAAGACAACGTTTAATACACAGGCGAACAGGATCATAGTCACAGAGGTGATGGAACACAATCAACAACTATTCGTCACCTCCAACGTGTCATTGGGCACCAAAACTGGAATATGGCGGGACATCGTGGACAAGGTGAATGCCGTCGGAGAGCACAAGAGGACAATGGATGAGGTCAAGAGGCGATGGAATGACATCAAGCGGAAGACCAAGGAGAAACTCGCAGCCAACCAGAAGGCAGCAATGCAGTCTGGAGGTGGGGGCCCAGCGCCACAGCTCGAGCTGGATGACATAAAGGAGCTGGTCCGACAGTCATCAGTGTGGATACTGTGGCCGGAGTCGGGGGACCGGACACTGCTCCACAGGACACAACACAACCGCAACAGGGTGAGTGACCACCAGGTACTAGGGCGACGGGTGGAGATAGCCACGATGGCACAGATGCACAATTAAGCAGAGCTCAGTGACACCCTCAATGACTCTGGGTCATCGCCCAGGTCCATAGACTGTCACAATGTACAATGCCATGCTGTCTGAATGTCAACATGTCCCATGCAGCTACATACATGTGGACACATTGCAATACACCATCTCTCCTTCACATTGCAGGGCCACCATCAACACCCCCTGCAGAGCAGTCTCAGCCACTCTTCACTGATGATGAGGACAACCCCAGCATCGACACCCAATCCCTCCTAGACTTCATTGACATCATCCGCGACTCACCTCCAGGATCACGGCCCGTAAGTCTCCCAAGTCCCCCAGGAACAACACCTGGCCTTCCAACGATGTCTGCTGGAGGCCCAGAGAGAGACGGCTGAGCAGGTGCGGGTGGGGTTTGACCTCATGGCTACCAAACTGGACGCCATACATGGGTGTGTAGACCCGCTCCATGGCCTCCAACGAGCCCTGACTGACATTGCTGGAGTCCTGACACGGAGAGAACACCTGTCCGCTCAGAGTGGCTCCAGGGATAGCAGCCGTGAGCTGGCACACATGCGGATGCTCATGGAGGACATGGTGCGTATGGAGGCGGAAAGGATGGCAGCCACTGCTGCACACCAGTGAAAAGTAGTTGGGATCTACCATGCCCTGCAGATCATCATCATGGCATTGCTGCCACAAGGAGTGGCGCAGATGAATGCTGCTGACCCCACTCCATCCACATCTCCGCCCCCTGGTGTGTCAGTGCCCCACAGTGCAGCAGGCGTATCCACTCCGGCACCTGATGTGTCACTGCCACATAGTGCGGCCAACAACCCTCCTCCGGCCCTTGATGTGTCAGTGGCACACAGTGCCCCAACAGGTACCGCAACACCCACAGGTGGGGCAGAGCACACATCTAAGGACGAGGACGTGGATGGGTTTGTGATCAGGAGGCACTAGTATTCATTTCTGCCACCTGGTCTGTTTCTGCTTGGTGTTGCACATGGCCTCATGACCTTCCACTGACCCCGATACACTCTGATGCACTTACCTTGGACAGTGACATGGACTGCCATATCCTGTTTGATGACCAATGACACAGCGACCAGACTGCGGACTGTACCCTCCCTTTTCTGCAGTACTTGTCATCCCCAGATGGAATCTGGCTGGCCCTCCACAGGCTCATATTATGTAGTGAGCTTGGCATTGCCTTGTACCGCTCCAGCTGCAGGAATGAACTGGATGTGCAATAAACATCCAGTAACGCACTTCTGTGTTATGTCTCCCATCATTCATGTATGAATCTGTGGGTGAATGTGGGGACAGTGATGTCCCTTGCGTCAATGATGCTCATCCTGTGGGGTGCCAGTCAGAGGGTGCTACATTGCATATTGCGTACCGGGTCCCATGAACACTACAACAGGGACACACGCATCAGTCACTTCCATGTTGGGACATGGACTGCACCACTCCCAGATCCCACGAGTCATTGTTGCAAGCCCTGCGTTGGTCCGGAGCACGGCAGGCCAGACCACTCCTCTTAGGCTCCGAGGGGGGGTCCTCATTGCTACCCGTCGCAGGTGTACTCGCTGGTGGTGTGCAGTTCACTGGTCTAGTTGTCAGCATGTCACAGCCACTCCCTGAGGGCAGGTTTGCATGCACACCACACCCATCCGGCACAGGCGTCACAGGCCATGTGAGTCCGCCAACATAAGGGGCCAACAACGTCACATTTCCCTCTGCCGGTGGTGAATGGATGATGGACGCTCCGTGTTAGACCTGGCACCATTGGCGTGGGTCTCCCTTCCATTTTTTGATGTTGCCTCATGTGTTTTTGCTGGTTACAGATGCTTTGGGCACTGTGCAACTGCTGTTTAGTGCCACAGTGTAAGTGTTCCCTATGGTAAATTGATGAATGGATTAGTGACTCCATGATTGGCTTGATTGGTTTACTTGTCAGACCCTAGTACAGTGCACTGCGTGGGCCCAGAGCTTGTAACCAATGCTGCTGGTGGGCTTGCAGCACTGATTGTGCCATCCACCGGAGCAGCTTGTAAAGTGTGTCTCAGGTATGCCACTGCAGAGCCTGTGTGCAGTCTGGTACTGCCACGCTGACTGGGCAAGTGTACCCACTTGCCAGTCCCTAAACCTTCCTTTTTATACATATTAGTCACCCCTAATAGTGAATTACAGCCATTTTCATTTTTCACTATTGCAAGGCTACCTGTTCTCTATAGGCCAGAATGGGCAGTTTGATTATTACATCTTATAATCCTAACTGACTCAGGGAACATGGTAGAAATTTGAGTTTAGTATGCCTGAATGATAAATTACATCTTTTAGTGAAGTTGGTTTTAACATTCTGTGTTTGAAAATACCACTTTTAGAAAGTAGGTATTTCCTTGTCTAACCATCCAAACCTGCCTCTACTGGGCTGTGTATTCCTTGTCTGGAGTTTGAGTGACAGGGGCTGGGGGATTCCAGGAGATAGGGTGAGTCAGCACAAGGCTGAATAGAGAGATCTGCATCTAGATGGGTGGGAGGGGTTGCACCTGGGACCTGAACAGGGCTTGGCCTTCCCTCCACAATGCTGGCTCTAACTCCTGTGATGTGTCTGATGTCCCTGCCCTGCACTGTGAAAGGAAAGTAGGAGACATGTCAACAAAGTGCTCCAGGACTGACCAGAACTGGTTTGGACTAGGCAAAGGCCTCTCTGCCTTCAGACAACAAAGAGAAAAGTAGTATAAATACTGGGACCCAGACCTAAGAACTTTAGATCACTTCTGGGAATCAAGACGAACCTTTGTTGAGGAGAAGAACCAAAAATCTGAAGGAGGAGACTACCCCTGTGTTGTGTGTTTGGGGGTTGGCCTGCAGTGGTTGCTCCATTTCCAAAGAGAGGAGAAAAGGACTGAGTGTGCTTTCTATGAACTTGAAGAAGAATCTCCAAGGGCTTGAACTAGAGCTTGCCTCCTGCCTGAAGTCTCAGGGATACAAGACTTCACCAACCAGCTCCCCCCTGAATTCCCTTGCTGGGAATTGAAGTGCCTGCTGTTGTGCTGGGCCTTCTGAGAGACTGCATGTCGCTTGAAGCTGGAATTGCGAGGCAACAACGAGAAGTGTGTCGCTGCCACAGCCGCTGTCATCGCATCGCCGAGGAAGCAAGCCGCCGTTGCCGCTGTCGTCATCGCATTGCTGAAGCACAGCGCATCGCCGGAGAAGCGGGACGCTGCCACAGAGGTCATCGTCGCATCACCAGAGAAGCGCATCGCAGAGCCTGTCGCGGCTCCAAAGATCATCGAGTCACCGCACGGCTGTCGGGCGTGCACGCATCACACCAATGTTGTCGCATCGCAAACTAAGATGCCATTTTGTCGCATTGCACCGGAGTAGAGTATCGCATCGAGGTGCCAACGTGTTGCATCGCACCGGAGAGCAATAAGAAACCGACGCATCAACTACCCACACAGTAAGGAAGCGAGCATCAACTCCCCTGCTCAGCAGTAAGGAACCAATGCATCCACTCCCCTGCGTGTAAGGAAGCGACGCATCAACTTCCCTGCGACCCTTTTGTTTTCCTTGCATTACGCATTTAAGGTACATTGAGATTAAAGTGTTGCATTAACAACTTTAGAGAACTGAGCTATTTTATAACATTTGAGAGACTATTTTTGAGTACAGTATTGTGGATTTTTGTCGTTTGGTCTTGTGTTAAGTCTATATAAAAATACTTATTTTTGAAATACAACCTGTGGTGTCCATTTGTAGTGTTGTCACTGTATTACTGTATGTGTTCACAAGTGCTTTACACACTGCCTCTGAGATAAGCCTGCCTGCTCGTGCCAAGCTACCAAGGGGGTGAGCAGGGGTTATTTTAGGAGTGTAGCCCCTTACCCTGACTAGAGGCAAGGGTCCCTATTTGTCACAGGTACCTACCTATGCCAACTAGAGACCCCCAAATCTAACACTCCACGGTTCTCAATCATAAAGGGCCCATAAGTTGTTGCGCACAGGGTTAGTGGCATCCAAGGCCTTGCGGCCGTCACAGGCCTTGCGGCCGTCACAGGCCTACCACCACATGGCGCTGACTGAGGTTGCACAGGGTTAGTGGCACCCGAGTCCTTGCGGCCATCACGGGCCTACCACCACGTGGCGCTGACTGGGGTTGCACAGGGCTAGCGGCACCTACAGCATTTCGGCCGGCACAGGCACCCCGCCATGGGACGGCTACTTTGGTTGCACTGAGTTAGGGGCACCTTGGGTTGCTGCGTGGGTGTGCAGCCTGCGATGATGCCCTGTCCTGGCGGTCCGGACAGCTCAGGTTTTGTGTGCCCTGCTGGTCTGCAGTGTAGGACAGTGAGCAGCACGGGCCTACCGCCACGTGACGTCGCTTCCGGGATCACAGAGTTGGTGGCACCTATTGGGCTGAGCGGGTGTGCAGTCTGCGATGAGGCCGGGTGCACTGGTATGTCCCCTGCCATGGAGTAATCAAGACCCAGCACCAAACGTGGGACCTGGTGGCCTGCAGAGCGGGGTGGCATGGTGTGGAGTGTGCCATGTCTGTGGGCCCCGGGCTTGTTGCTTGGAGCAGCACGTGGTAGGACCTCCTGTCTGCATGGCGGTGGCGGAGGTGAGCAGTGCGGCCTGGGTGTCCATGGGAGGGCAAGCTCCGATGGGTGGCGGGAGGGGTTGGGGTGCTTCTGGGTGTGCATGAGCGGGCAGGCAATGTTGTCTTGTGCAATTGTGTGTACTGTGCCAATCATGTATCTGGACGCTGTTTCAGATGACGGGTCTGTCTCAGATGTGGGACGTAATGAACTGCACTACATGATGGCAAGTGGTTGGAGACACACCGGTGCCAGCAGGTGAGCAGTGTGGTCTGGGTGCGCAGGGGCGGGGCTCTCTCTCTCCCCCCTCTCTTCATCTCTCTCTCTCTCTCCCCCTCTCTTCTTCTCTCTCTCTCTCTCTCCCTCTTTTTGCCTCTCTCTCTCTCTCCCCCTCTCTTTTTCTCTCTCTCGCTCTCTCCCTCTCTTCCTCTCTCTCCCCTTTGCTCACTCTCTGTCCTTTGATGTGTGCAGGACACACCTTCTCATCAGGATTTTTGTCTTGCAGGCTGCGACCTACAGATTGGCCCGAGGGGAGCCGCAATGTGTCTTCATTTCATCTCAGTGTTCATTTTAATAAAGTTTGATTTGTTGCTTCGGAAATGAATGTGTGATGCTCATTTTTGTGACAACACATGCATGTCACCAGTTGTGATTCTGCAACATCGTGCGGATAATTTTGTTTGTGATTGGGTGTAGCTGATCTGGCATGTCTTTGGTTGGGGGAGTGCAAGGGAGGGGGTGGTCCCGGGGGTGGTTGTGACTGATGTTGTTTCCCTTTCGGGCCTCCGGGCTGCATGTTCAATTGCCCGCTTCATCTGTTGTTCTTCAGGTGTGGCTCTGGGCTGGTCTCCCTTTTGTGGTCCAGGCTGTGGTCTGACTTAGCACCAGGTCGGAGCAGGTTTTATTTTCCTGGTGCTAATGCGCCTTATCGCCTGGTTTTGTGATCTTATCGCAGTTCTGGCTGTTCGTTGTGAATGTTGTGAAGTGGTATTTTCACGGTTTTTGGCACGGGAACGCCTACTCTGCATCTCATTAGCGATAGTTACGTGGGTCATCCACGGCAATGTTTTTTGCGGTTGCTATCGCAGGTAAACTGGTGCTGTGGGCTGTTAACACCAGCTTGTGATTCGGGCGATAAGTTTATCGCAACATTGGCTGCGATAAAGTGCAGTTGACTCGGCGATAGATCCTTGTGAATATGGCCCTATGTTTTTCAGAAAAATCGGAAAGACATTAAAGCCTTCCACAGCAACGTTGCAAAGCTTTGAAGAAGTAAACTCCTTCACCTACTTGGGCCTAAACATCTCAAAAAATCTCCAGAGGTACGTAAATATTATAAATATGATAGAGAAATGACAATCCTCTCTAAATACAATCCTTAGACTAGTTAATAGTCATGGCCATAGCTTCTCAGTGCATGTTGGCAAAATAATCCAGGAAAATGCTGGAAGTCAAATTACCTATGAAGCTGAGCTTGAGGCATGGATAAAAAGTATCTTAAATAGTATGTTTTAAGAAATTCTGGAAGAGCCTGCAGATGCCACCATACAGGTTTCATTACTGTTGCCTTAGAGGTTGACATTAGCTACACTTCCTCATAGGCAGATGGAAGATGGCCGAAATGTAATACGGTCTGAAAAGAAGAAAGAGATCTATCGGAAGAAATTTGATAGAAAGAGTTTGGGAAGAACATCTCAATCTAAACCACAAATCAGCCTTTGTCACTAGATGGTAGAAAGAAGGAAATCGTCTTGGTCTTGTTTTGACTCCAGACAACTACTCACTGATGCTTATAGTGATAAAATAATAAACCTGACTTTCAAAAACTATTTACTGCTATGGAAATGGATAAGATAAAATGCAATACCCCAGAGAACTTTCACCCAGCAGGGCATGCAGGATTACTAAAATGCTTATCCATGTGTTCAGCCATATCCGGTAAAGTTCACAAATCATGGGGAGAGAAAACATTTTGCTCTGCCTCGAACCGGTGTTTTTACCCTGAACTATATGCCACAATAGAATGCAATCTATTACAACTGCAAGAAATTGGATAAATAGTTGTGAAGGATGTGACTCCTTGACAAGTAATAAGTCCGCAATGTTTGCTTCACCGGAAAAAAGTACCCTAAGTTGCACTTGACTCTCTCAGTGTAACAAAGCAGACCAGTCCAAAGCCTACATGGGGGAGGTGGTGTTGGATTGCAATCTCAATTTGCTGTCACACTACAACAACACTCAATAAATTATTGTCCAATCAGTGCTTGTTCTTTTAAACAGTAGCGAGTACTTTTATTACACATGCAATTCTAAATACTATGCATTCATTACAAATATGTACATCTGGTTGATGGATATACTTTTGGTGACATCCTCATATAACATTCCACCTCTAGTTGGTCCTTAACCCTAACATTACAATGTCCCTCACCTATAACAGATAAAACATCACAATATAAGGGGTATCAGTTTATTTAAGGCAGGCCTACTGTCTTTGTCATGGTGTCATCACATTAATAACAATAGCCACAAGTTACACTTCATCAATTGAACACCATTAGAATTAATGGAACCCATTTGAGTATTCAAAAGCTTTCATGACGAAAGTAATCATTGCACAGTCCATGATCAATATTATCAATAAAGCACTTTCAAATTGAAAACATGCATTAGAGTCTTACTTGACTGTCAACAGGCCTGAAGCTCACGCTCTTGGAGTGCTTTGCATTAAAGATCATGCTCATGAGGCCCAGGAGACTTTGTGCATTTTTTATTTCCCTTCTTGGGGGAGGGGCTGCTTGACTCCCCCCAAACAATCTTGTTTAACCATTGGAGGTGCCTCTGTCCCTCCTTGGGGCACCACAAGAAGGGAAATAGGCTAATTCAAGCCTGTGCAGGGCATTATGGGGCTGTGCTGGACTAGTTGCCTGCATAGTTCTCTTAGTTTCATGAAGCTATGAGCAATAGTTTTTTCATATCTGGGTGCCCGGTCCCATTCAGGACATCCAGTTGCATCACTCTGAACATTTCTTTAGTGGCCTCATTGGGAGCCCATTTCCACACTGCTTGACCTGCTCATCTGTCCCGCTCCTTCCTGTGCTCCAGCTTAAGAGATTGAGCAGACACAGCGTTCTCTCTCTTTCTATCACTAAAGCCTCCATGGAGCATGGGTGGAGTGCTGTCAGCCTTCCTCTCAGTACCACAGTTCTGGGATTTGGGTCCTGGGGCCCCATAGTCTGTGCATCAACCCTCGGGGAGATGGGGCCCCTTAGGTCAACACTGTTCGGAGAGGTGGCCCCATACACACCACCTCCCTAATAATGGAGATAATTGTTGTGCCAACTCCACGAGCCCAGGTCCCTCACATGGGAATTTTTGAAAAATTGCAGCATAGCACTGTGTGTTTCTTTCTCCTGTTTCTCCCCCCTTGCTCTCTATATCTAGTTATGACTCCTAACCCTACGCACGACCTCCCACTGATTTACTACTCCTGCTACTCCCCTAACTCCCACTCACATCTTCCTCTCCTTTTTCTCTTCTTCCCCTCCCTTTTTCTCTTCTCTCTCACCCCCTACCTACCCTCCCTAACCTAAGTTCCCACTAACCACGTTAGCTTAATATAGTGTTCTGTAAATAGCCTTCGTATTTTATTCTGCTTTCTTTGTTATATTGGCTCTTGTTTTGCTCAAATGTTTTTTTATACTGTACCTTCTCACATTTGTGTAAAGTGCTCTGATACCCCAGGGTCTAGCCAGCGCTATAGAAAACCATTAAAAGAAATAAATAAACAAGTGAGAGCTTTAAAACAGCCTATCATTGACCTCTAGGACAGCTTCTGGTAATCTTTGTCTTTTTTTCCCTTGGTGGCCATCCCTAGTCACCAAGAACATTTCCTGCATGACTTTAAGGAGGCACTCTTTGTGGGGAGCTGGATTTTCTGGCTCCCTGCCCAGACCTGTCCTTTGTTTGGCTCCTGGTGGTATTCTTCTGGTGTTGGGGACATCTTGAGCAGTCCCTCCACAACTAGCCAGCCAAGCAGCTTTTTAAAGGGTCAGCAAATTCCAAGATCAGTCCACAGACGTCCTAGAGAAGCAGTGTGCTGCAGGTTCATCCCTCCACCTGTTCCTCAGACGACATTGGGAGGACTGTTCCACTGGCCCCGGAGAGATGCAAGGAGGCTAGTGCCACTGGCCCTGGAGAGACAAATCCTAGTGCTGGGGGTCATCTGGAGTCAAAATCATTCAGTCCATCCTTCAAGTCATCTTTGCAGGGTATCAGAAGGCTTCTTCCTCCAGGTGGGAATCATTTAGCCATCACCACTCCCAGGTGCAGGGCTTTCCAAATGTCTCTCCTTAGTGCAGGCTGTTTTAAGTGGGGAACATTTAGGAGCTAGACACCCTTGACCAATCTTAGGATGCCACATCATCCCTCTACCCCTGCCTCAACCCTCTGGAAAATGGTGATTTCAAGTTGTCTCTGGTAAGAGCTCCCCTGAGAGCCTAGGCTTCATCGCTAGCTGACACAGTGGCCTGGTTCCTTCTCACCAAAACCTCAAGAGCATACCCCTCTGTGCTGACTCTTGAAGTACTGGGAATTTTAAGCCCAGCGGTGCAGGGGAACACACCCTATGACTTCGGGTTCTTCCTGTTTCAGACCTACAGAAACACAGAGTCTTCTGGGTGAAGTCAAAGATCAGTTTATTGGCTGCAGACCAATTACAGGTATCCGAGAAGTACAACAGCATGTATGTTCTCAGGAGACTGCTTCAAATTACAGAAACGGGCTTCTTAAATGCAAAATATCCTGCTTCAGGCACACATTCCTTGTTTTATGATATGGCCATATACATGTACACATTACAAAACGAAAAGGCAGAGTCATGATGACCATCCGACATTCCAGTTAAGCCAGCCCACAATTATTTACCCAGCGAGGCTCAGATCCCACATCAGATATCAATAGGCCCCAATAAACACGAACATCTCCTGTTTGGAAAACAAGCCATAAAGCAGGAACAGTCAGGTGTGAAAGAGATTAGCTGGAGGCTCGTGTGGGATGAAAAGGCTTTATGGTGTGTCAAACCCTGATGCTAATCACAGGTGGCCGTAGGACGGGGAGCTCGTGAGACCGGACTGACCTGGGGCAGCGGAGCCAGCTGCCCAGGTCACAGAGAAGTCAAAGGAAGGCACATGTGCTCTAAAAGGCCCGTATTTGCTTCATGATATGTAGCCTATGTGAGGGCAACCATAAGATGGCCACCGCTCTAAGATGGAACCCACGAAGTTACTGTATCATATCGTATACACAGTGTTAATATCATATACACAGTGCATTTATAGCTAAAACGTTATACAAAGCACTTGTACATACCGCAATGACCAATCGCGGTTCGCTAATATCGGGATAGACAGGGGTAGGGCCCTGCCTCCTACGCAGTCCCAAATTTTAAAGTACGACAGACCCTCCTTTTGCCCTTGCATAGGCAATAACTATACTCATTTCAATCCGAGTCTAGGTCAATATTCACGAAGTCATGGAGATGTTGCTGTAGCATCATCCTATTACTTAGCTTGTCCCTCGATACAGGTTTCCTTACACATAATGTAGCACAGAGGCCACATATCGCAGGAGCACACTGTATGCACAGACAGAACAGGAAAAGAATGGCTAAGATCATTCCAATGACCATCAGAACTTTCCAACCCCAGGCAGATATCAGTTCCCAGAACCACCCCACCAGTGACCAATCTCCTTTATCCACGTGTATGGACTCAGATATTTTATGTAGTTTGGAGATGGCTTGATAAACTGTTGGAGTGTTGTCTGGTCTGAAAATGCAACAACTGGATTGGATGACCTTACATACCCCACCGCGGTCTGCAAGTATAACGTCTAGAACCATGCGGTTCTGCAAAGTCATGAGGCGATCCGCTTGGAGCTCAGCTGTTAAATTACCAAGGGCACCAGCCGTAACATTAACGGTGGATTCAACCACACGAGTCAGTTGTCTCAGGTTCCTACTATTGACCATAGGTCCCCAAAACGGCAGGAAACCCAAAAAGAAGTCTCCCGCTTCCTGACCGGCAGTATCCTCCTTACTAATCACGCCTCTCACAACTCTGGTCTTGTGATAGTCGGAGGCAGCAGTGAATGTTGGCGGTAGCAAATTTGCAATATAACATGTGCCCGAGAAGTCAGGGGGCAACCATGTATATGCTCGGTCATTGCAGACAAAATATGTACCCTTGGCAGCCAAAAACGCAGGGGAAAACTGTGACGGAAAGGTGTACGTTTCAGTACAGTCACTTCTCCCCGGTTGAGCTCTTGGATTTTGACCATTACCTTGTAAACAGAACCGACCTCTGTGGGGTACGACCCAGATTGGGGATGAAATTTTTCGCTGTCTTTCACCCAGACTAATACTATACCCCGTCGCGTTCCACCCTACATAAGCTCTCAATTCTTCCTTGGGTATAGATGAGTATGCGTCGATATCTCTGCTCATATCGG
Organism: Triturus cristatus; assembly: GCF_964204655.1. NCBI lineage: Eukaryota > Metazoa > Chordata > Amphibia > Caudata > Salamandridae > Triturus > Triturus cristatus. Next base: position 1,049,696,709 of record NC_140585.1, on the reverse strand, counting down.
CAACTCCTTTCATTAAAGCTTTATTATTGGTGCTAGGTCTGATGGAACGCGGTTGTCGCGGGGAGTAGGCATCTAGTGCAAAGAGAAACATGGTCTGGAATGCCCATGATGACCCATTGTAACTAAATGGCAGCACTAGATAAGGAATACCCTTATTAATGGTATGTGGCATTAAACCAGGGTGAAAAGAGTGTGAGGAGACAGTAGGAGGAGGCATAGGCTGTACAGTGGGTGCAATGGGCTCTTGAGAGGAGAAGAATACAAATCCTACAGTAAACACTACCATACTACATAATATAAACAAACATAAAAATACAAAACGTTTGCTCTTCATTATTTTACATATTTTTGCTTTAAAGTTCATTTCCTCAGCGGGTCTCTCCATCTTGAAAAACTCCATCCTCTAATCGTGCCACTCGCGGCGGGTGAGTATCTTCTGCTAAGGGGTACGCCTGTCGGTCCAGGGAACGCCCTAGACCAACCAGAACCGTTGACCTAACGTCTTCAGCCTGTACCTCAAAGTCTTGGCACCGCGACCCTGCGGCTGAACCCGGATGGTGGTTCGAAAAACAAAAATCAAGAAAGTCCTTCAGATGGGAGAGCTATGGTATCAAACACAAAAAGGTAAGGGAAAGAATATTTATTTGTCCATATGCCTTGGTCTTAGATTGTAGTGGAAACGGCCAGGTACTGTCTGATCTTGAAACAAGAGTTCAGGCTCTGTGGTGTCCAATCGAATTGACGGTGGCACAGCTTCTTGCAAAATATCGTCACTTTCTTGTGTTGAAGCTGTGCCTCTTACGCGTGCATCACTGAACGGCACAAAACGAGGTACAGTGTCTGTTTCAGAGTCAGCGATACCCTCCTGGACCCACTGGTCATACGGCAGAGGCAAAGGGATCCTTTTGATGTGGGCGCCGTGGATCCAGTTCTTTTTCCCCTTTACTCGAACAGCTGATCTTGTAGACAGAGGTACGAGATGAGGGCCAATCCAACGGGGCTCATCGTTGCTTTTGCGCTGGAAATTCTTCACCAGAACCCACGTGCCAGGGTCGATAGGGTGTCCTGGAGCCTCAGAGGCCTGGGGAAGAGTATCATGCACCTGTTGGTGTAAAACACGCAATTTAGCCGTCAATTCATACAAGTAGTCAAGCAGTACTGGATGTTCGATTTCGCTGAATTTCGCCGGTCTTGGCACACCCCATACATTGGCCGGGCGGCCAAAAATAACCTTGTATGGGCTAAGTCCCACTTGTGAGTGTACGGTCATTCTGGTGGACAGGAGTGCTAGAGGCAGAGCGTCAGGCCATTTAAGACCGGAGCTCGCCTCGATTTTGGCCAGCTTGAGTTTTAGAGCGCCATTGTAGCGCTCTACTAATCCAGCTGATTGGGGGTGATTTGCAGCGTGGAACTTCTGCTTAACCCCTAATCCCTCACACACATTCTTCATTACTTGGCCCACAAATTCACTCCCATTATCACTCCACACCATTCTTGGCATACCAAACCTAGGGAAAAATTCCTTGGCAAGGGCTTTGGCTGTGGACAGAGCTGTGTTGTCTTTCAGGGGATATGCCTCTATCCACTTTGAAAAAGCGCAGACAACCACCAACACATATTTCAGGTTGTTGCACCTTTCCATGTGGATAAAATCTAGCTGCAAAACTTCGAATGGATATGATGGAGGCGCAAAATGACCAGCTGGAGTTGGGGTTCCCCTACCAGGGTTGTATTTCAAGCATACCATACAATTCTTGACCACATTCTCTGCACACTTGGGAATTCCAGCATTCTGCCATACTGGAGCCAACAACTTACAAATTCCTTTCATACTGATATGTGCCATTCCATGTGCCATAGTAACCACTGGAAGCACATATGCATCAGGTAACAACCATCGCCTATGTTCTGACAAATCGACCCAACAACCATTCTCATCCAACTTACCCGTACTTTCTCTCCACTTGCTCAACTCTTTCTCTGTGGCTTCAGCTTGAAGGGACTTTACACTCTCTATCGTGTTTTCACACATTCCAACATCACCAACCCATCTGGCAGGGCCTGCAACATACATTCGAGTCTTCACATCTTTTGCTGTTTCTTTCTCGATTTCATCAGCAAACGCATTACCACGACCAACATAATCAGTGACTTTCTTGTGCGCACTGCATTTCATAATCGCAACTTGCAACGGTAGGGTCAGTGACTCAAGGAGATCATTCACCAACTTGCCATTTTGAATCTTAGCTCCATGCGAAGTCAGGAACCCACGTTCTTTCCACAATCGCCCAAAACTATGAGCCACGCCAAAGGCGTACTGGCTATCCGTATATATGTTCACTTTCATTCCTTCAGACAACACGCATGCTCTCGTAAGGGCAATCAATTCTGCTGCTTGAGCCAAATTTTGTGGCACACGTGCAGTTTCAACAATCATGTGCAAAGTCGTGATAGCATATGCAGCAGTCGTATCACCATTCGGAAGCTTGAAACACGAACCATCCACCCATAAGGTACCATCACACTCAGTCAGGGGAGTATCTTTAAGATCTACTCTCCCTTTGTCTCTTATTCTGTTCTGAACAGACAATCATGTTGCTCAATCTCATCTAGGTCTGCTGGAATTGGTAATAGTGTAGCTGGATTCAACGTGTTGCATCTCTTTATGTGTATATGATTTGCTAACAGTGTCAACTCATATCCAGACAGACGCGCACTAGTTAAGTGTTGTGTCTTGGTCCTGTTTAACAATGTGTCCACAGCATGTGGAACCATAACAATCAATGTATTATCCATTACTAGTCCAGCGGATTGTCGAATAGACATAGCTGCGGCAGCTGTAGCTCTCAGACAACTTGGTAATGCCCTCGCTACCGGGTCCAAGGTTGACGAAAAATATGCGCATGAACGCGGTCTATCGCCAAAAGGCTGTGTTAACACTGATAATGCGCAACCGTTCTTTTCGTGAACATACAATGTAAAAGGCTTGCTGTAGTCAGGGGTACCCAACACAGGAGCTGAACATAATGCATTGCGCAATTCCAAAAAACGTTTCTGACACTCTTCAGACCATGGAATAGGATTCGGTGTGTCTTTGCATGTTAATGCTAACAAAGGTTTTGCCAGCAAAGAGAAATTCGGAATCCAATGCCTACAGTATGAAGTAATGCCCTAGAAAGCACGCACTTCTCTCTGTGTTCTTGGCACACTTAACTGTGCAATCGCTTGAATTCTTTCTGGGGTCAGTTTCCTTCCCTCCTTCGATAAGAGATGACCTAATTAGGTCACTTCTTGTCGACAATATTGCATCTTTGAGAGGGACACTTTGTGATGAAAAGCAGACAAATGACGCAACAATGACAATGTAGCTTTTTTGCAAATCTTTTCAGTATCCACTGCGATTAGTAAATCGTCAACATACTGAATAAGGATAGCGCCACTAGGTAAAACCAGTGCATCAAGCTGCGCTTTTAAAGCTTGACTGTATATTGATGGGCTTTCACAGTAGCCCTGGGGAGCGCGTTTAAAGCGGAAGCTGCGACCTCCTAAACTGAAGCCAAAAATGTCTCTACTCTCCTCTGCAATTGGGATGCTAAAGAAAGCATTCTTTATATCGATCACTGAGAACCATGCAGCGGAGGCTGGAATCATGGTTAACAAGGCAGTTATATCAGGGACAACTGGAAACTGTGGCACAACAATCTTATTAACCTCTCTAGGATCAATCACAAATATGTAAACAGGTGGCTGTGAAGGGTCCGTTCGTTTTAAGACAGGTAAAACAGGACTATTGCAAAAGTTGCCTCTTGTCTCTTCAATTACACCCTTTTTAACCAAATCGCTGACAATTGCTAACAAAGCTTTCTGACCCTCATTGGAGATCTTGTACTGGGGAATGCGTGGCAATCTGACATTGGCTTTTAAAGTTACCACATATGGCGGTATTTCCAAGAGACCCACATCATTGGGACCAGAAGCCCAAAGGACATCTGGAAGGGATGACAATTCAGGTGGCATTGCATTCTTAGACAAATACATTGGGGAAATCACTTTCTTACCTAATGTAAGTTGTACTCCTGAGGGAGAACAGTATAACGTCGCATGCAATCTTTTTAGCAAATCTAATCCTAGCAAATTTTCACCACAACCTGTCGTTAGGATGAGGGGTGCTTTTAGCTCACAAGGTCCAACAGAAAGTGACATAGGACTAGAAATCGGGTTCCTAACTGGGGCGCCAGAAAAACCTACTGAAACATTCATTTCGCCAGACAAAGGCGCGCCAGGGAGTTTTGAATGCATGATTGAACTCTTTGCAGCACCAGTATCCAGCAGAAAGGGCTCCGTTACATTTGCTGTAGTTACTTTAACATAAGGTCCGCTCTGATCCACTGGCACTGAAACAACTCCCTCTCTCTGTCTACGGCTGTCCTAGTAATCATTATCTTCTACATTGTCGTCTTCTGCATAATAATCATTATTGTAGTACTGAGCTGTATTACCAGTCGCGTTGGCTTGCTGATCAAAGCTATTTATGGTATTTTGAGGCGGAAGAGGACGCGCGTTCTGGGGAACATTTCCACGCCCTCTGCCTCTAGGAGCTTGCTGACCACCTCTACCTCTTGCGCCATATGCATTACTGTTACGCTGCATTAATTTAGGGCAACTATATTTAAAATGACCTTCCTCTTTGCAATATGAACATTGGTTGGGACCTACAGGGATGCGTGGTTGATAATACCCATTCATTTGCTGATTATTCTGAAGCTGTTGGGGCTGCTGATAGATACCTTGGGTTTGCCTATAATTATTCTGTCCTCCACGTGGCGGATAGGCCTGCTGCAAAAGAACCTTTGTCTTCAGTTCTTTTGTTTTCTTATCTGTTCTATCCTTCGCATCTTTGTCTCTATTTTTATAATACTGTGCAGTAGCCAGTATTTGTGCTGAAGAGGAAACAGCCCAAGAACTTTCTGAGTCTTTTAATTTCTTACACAACTCGGGAAGTAGATTCTGTACAAATTTATCAACAAATAACCGCTGCCCACCTTCAGTGCTCATGTCTTGACCACTGTGGTCGATAAACGTTTCTTCAAACCTGGTAAAGAAATCTGACACTGTCTCATCCTTCTTCTGCTTGCATGCGGACAGTTTATCCCAATTTACGCGCATCGCAGGCATTATAGTTTTCATGTATGTAATAATTCTACCAGGGAGTTCTGCTACTAAAGGGTCAGGTTTCGCGCCGCCAACTTGTCCAGCATCTGCAGCAATGATATTAGCCCATGTGTTACCCAATTCTGCAGCGTGATCTACATTACGAATGGATCCCCATAAAGGCTGTGGAACCACATTCCCAAACAGTATATCTATGTCAGCCAGATTCATTACACATGATTCTGCAGTTTGTGATAACTCCTTATAATATCCTGTAGGATTTTTACGGGGGTCAGGCAATGTCTGTTTAAGCGCTAACACTTCAGATCGTTTCCAAGGGACATGCACCCAAACACGCTGAAAATGTGCTGGAGCAGCAACAATACCTAGAGCGGCATTAGCTGCAACGGCTTCCTTCCATACCGGAGGGACTTCTCTCATAGGGTATTGTCGCGCTTTTCCCTTCTTCCCCACAGGGAATTCCTGTTCGAACAATGATTGCTGACAATCATCATTTCTGAAGGACAGTAAAATTGCAACTGCTTTATCTACATTGAGACCCACAATTGTACCTGTTTCAAAATCAAATCGCACTCGACACAATTCCTGTGGGTTTGGGTTTGAACCATTATCCTCCAATTCCTCACAGAGGAATTCACACATATTGTCAAAGACATACCTCTGTTTTGGGGCATCCCATTGATGAAAAACGTTAACCACTGATTCCACATTATAGAGTGAAGGGAAACCAATCCACCTACGCGCCAGATGATCTAACACCTCTTTCTCGTCAGGACCAGGCAGCTGACTACGCAATTGTTTACGCTGTAAACCAGGAGTCGCACTAGATGACCCAAAGAGAGGCGACATTAAACTAGTAACTACATTAGCTAGTCGTTGTCGTGCTGAAGGAGAACTTGAGGCGAAAACAGGGGGATAGACAGAGGGAAGAAAAACGGATTCAGATACAGGTACCGGGGTAGTGCAAGAAGGAGCGCCAGGGGAGGCAGCTGATGTGCTAGGCAAAGTCGCAGGAAGCGCGGGGGCAACAGGTAACAAAACTGGCGGCCCTTGAGAGGGCTGCACTGCAGGGATAGGAGCCAGCTGAGGAGGAGCTGGCGGCTGTGGGAAGGCTTGCGGCATATTTACTGGAGGCTGCACGTTTACAGGCTGTGGAGGTGCTGTGGCATTTTGCGCATAAAAAGGTGGCGAACTTAGTAAATGGGACATTAGGGAATCTTTTTCTTTTTCTTTTACTTCTGGTTGCACAAGGGGTGACAAAACAGGGTAACATTTATCGATCCCTAGTTTGCGCTGTCTATGTAACTGTTCATTCATTTGTTCCTCCTCATTATCTTTAAATTGCACAGCTGCTTGCATCACTGACATACCTCTTTCTCTCTTATTCCTTTTCGCTAGCTTAATCTCCTTCTGTTTGGCTTCCTTTCGCCATAGGCGGGAAGAATCAAACATCGCCGGCCGGGCTTTCTTTTTAAACAATTTCACTTCCAAATTATCTAAGATATCTGTATCGAAACTACCATTTTGGGGCCATTTTAAAACACCGTCCTTTTTGGTGTATCGGATCCATACTTCATTATATGCAATGGGGCCCGCGCCATGTTTTACATAAAGCTCATAAGTTGGAGTTCCAATTGGAGGAATCGGACATGAATCCTCTAACTGGAAATCCCTTCTACAACTCAAACAAAACCAATTACCAATTCACTAGCACCAGGCATTTTCGCTCACTAGTCTAGTTCCAAACTTCAAAGGATTATTGATTATGATAGTCTTGTGAATACACGAGTCCTCTGGCTTTGGCGTTTGCAAACTCCAAATCAAATTGATCCCGAAGGATACCAAATTCAAACTGGGAGACGCTCCACTTATACTTAACTGAATATCGATGATCGATGGCGTCACCAGAAGACTCTCTCGATTGTTTCGCTCTACCAAAATCGTCAAGGGTCCAAAACAGGGCGATTAATCAGGGCAGCAGTCCTTCGTAGCCGTTGGGACGCGGAGAACCTCGCAGAAAAGACTTTCGGATCACGTCGACATGCAGGGGTCGATGAAGTGGCGGCCTTCCTCCAGAATTTCCACACGAAGCTCCTCACAAACCTCTGCCTTGGACCGGTACCGCTGAAATCGCCCAACGTTGGGCGCCAACTGAAGTACTGGGAATTTTAAGCCCAGCGGTGCAGGGGAACACACCCTATGACTTCGGGTTCTTTCTGTTTCAGACCTACAGAAACACAGAGTCTTCTGGGTGAAGTCAAAGATCAGTTTATTGGCTGCAGACCAATTACAGGTATCCGAGAAGTACAACAGCATGTATGTTCTCAGGAGAGGGCTTCAAATTACAGAAACGGGCTTCTTAAATACAAAATATCCTGCTTCAGGCACACATTCCTTGTTTTATGATATACATGTATACATTACAAAACGAAAAGGCAGAGTCATGATGACCATCCCACATTCCAGTTAAGCCAGCCCACAATTATTTAGCCAGCGAGGCTCAGATCCCACATCAGATATCAATAGGCCCCAATAAACACGAACATCTCCTGTTTGGAAAACAAGCCATAAAGCAGGAACAGTCAGGTGTGAAAGAGATTAGCTGGAGGCTCGTGTGGGATGAAAAGGCTTTATGGTGTGTCAAACCCTGATGCTAATCACAGGTGGCCATAGGACGGGGAGCTCGTGAGACCGGACTGACCTGGGGCAGCGGAGCCAGCAGCCCAGGTCACAGAGAAGTCAAAGGAAGGCACATGTGCTCTAAAAGGCCCGTATTTGCTTCATGATATGTAGCCTATGTGAGGGCAACCATAAGATGGCCACCGCTCTAAGATGGAACCCACGAAGTTACTGTATCATATCATATACACAGTGTTAATATCATATACACAGTGCATTTATAGCTAAAACGTTATACAAAGCACTTGTACATACCGCATTGACCATTCGCGGTTCGCTAATACCGGGATAGACAGGGGTAGGGCCCTGCCTCCTACGCGGTCCCAAATTTTAAAGTACAACACTCTAGAGGTCTGAACCTCCTCCTTTGTTCCAATGGGCCTGGACTGCCACATCCCAGGTTCAGTGTGATGAGCTAATTATCAAATGCAGATTAATTAATTGCCACTTTGTGTGGGGACACCTTTGATCCCTCAGATGGGGAGCAGAGTGATTAACTTTGCCCAGTAGGGAGGGGGGGAAAAAGCCTGGAACATGATTATGAGGTGAGCCAGAGGAACATGTCTTGAAGTGCCGTAAGGTGTGTATGTGGGTTAAGGGGACTGTATATTCAAACTCAGGGTGCATGTTTCTTCCACAGATTGAGACTTCTTTGGACCTAGTAGGCCTAAGTGGAGCGAAACTGTATTTTAGGGCATATTTTCCATACAATGCATAATACAGTGAAAACATCATAGAGCTCAGTAAGCATTCCAGTCCTATATTATAGAATGCTGAATCACATTCCAAGACCGACCCCAAGCCAGTACCAATCCTTGAAGAATTATTCCTATAGCAGGTTGCAGATACCAGTATGATGGCAGTCTCACACATGCGCACACATGTGTGCTCATGTTTTTACATGTAATCAGCTCAGTGCCTCTTACAGCAACTGCACAGCAGTGAGCCTAATCTAAAAAGCAAGCTGAATCGAAATTGCCATGAATTTACTGTCAGTGTGGCTCAGGTAGTAAAACGTGCTCACAGTAGAAGTGCAAATACAGGATAGTCAATTGCAAAAAAAAAACCTGGTGGACTAAATGGGCAGAACAAATTTGCTGCAACGCCAAACTCTTTTTATGGTGAAACCGAAGACACCAATCACTTTCTGTTAAGATGCCTCCTTGATAACAGCATCAGAGAAAACATTATCAGATATATCTCAGGAAAAGATCATTTTGAATCTGATGATGAAAGCGTCTACTTTTTATTAAGTGGGGTTACCAGATGGATGGGAAGATATCTGTTCAAAGGTGAGACTTAAGAGAAAATACCCCCCCAAAAAATACTTAAGAACTCTACAAGATTCCCCCACTAAAACCCCCTGCATGCTAGTTTACTTTATAGATTTTTCATTTTGTGTGCCAACTCATTAGTAAATATGCCCTTATACATAATGTGCGTATAGACAGTTTTTTCTACTGTTCCAAATTTCTTTTTGTGATGTAACCGATAAATTTCAACTTAATTAAAATAAACGCAGTCATTTTTGTTGACTGTATATCTTCCAGTGAACAAAATTGTCAGAATTGTGGACAAAACCCGAAATTAATTTATTAGGATCACATTGAAGAAGATGAAGAACTTCAGTTTGGAGACATACGTCTAGTCAGCTTTGTAGTGGATTACTACTGGGAATTACGTTGTCTACCTCTGGAGTCCAGTGAAGGAGATGGGCATGTGGCAGGCCATTGTGACTGTCAATACCATGAGGTAGAGATATGCTTTCTGGAGGATCTCAAAAAGAAATGGCACGATCAGAGAAGGTGGGTGAAGGAGAAGGTTTTGAGGATACAGTTGGCAAAAGTTCTGCCCAGTGGAGGACCAAGTTCACAACTGCATCGCAGCATCCTCAATGACTGTACACTCCCCACCATACACCTTGACCTCTTCTTTGGTCTGCTTGTACCAGAGGAGCCCAACATCATGCTAGTTAAGATTAACACACATCTCTATTTCAACCAAATTCTGACTCCTCACTCATGCCACTGTGTATTACAGACATACAGACACATGTTGACACACAATTCACTCACACACTCTGCTTTTAGAGTGAACACTGATCATTCTAATCTAGACAACTTCTTATTTTCTTTTCTATGATCCCCATGTCTGGTTCATTACAGATAATAGTTTGAGCAGCCACAATCAGGAGTGACTCATCTACATAGTCCCAGTGGCCTCCAGGTAATGCATCTCTGCTATTAAATGTCAAAAACAATATTCTTGATAAGTGTTCATCTTTAACTGTAATACTTCACCAATTTTATGTTATGTGTATTTGTAAAGTGCACTATCACTCGCAGGGGGGTCCTGGCGCTGGGCAGATGTGTGTGTGCTTAGGTTAGGTTGGTTAATTGAAAACTGGCTCTTCAGCTTCTTGTGGAATTCAAGAAGATAAGTGGAGGGTCTGATATGGAGTGGGATGTAATTGAAAGAGATATAAGAGAACACCCATCCTACTGATCTGGTTCTGTCTAAGCGTGGGAAGTGAGCGAGTCGGAGTCAAGCAGAATGGAGGTATCTGGGTGATTGGTGGCAGGAGATGCAACTATGCAGGTAATTGAAATTGTATTTGTAGATTTTAATTCTACTTATATGGTGCTAATTATCCCTGACAAGCCAGTAAAGCACTTTGCTGCGAGTAGCACGCTGCTGCAGAACCCAAGATTAAAATAATCTATCAAGGGTTGCTGTAGTGCAACTACTCACCCAGAAGGGTCTTAGGGCCCGGGGGGGGGGGGTGAAGATCCTGGAAGTTCACGGTTGATTTACTGAAGAGCCATGTCTTGAGGTCCTTCATGAACTTGGAGAGTTTTGGTGTCTGTTGGAGGTGGAGAGGGAGGGTGTTCCATGCCTTGGCTGTCAGGAAGGAGAAGGAGTGGCCTCCCGTTCTGTTCTTCTTGATGCACTGCACTGTAATGAGGGAGAGCTGGGCTGAGCAGAGGGATCTTTGGGGTGAGTGGAACAAGAAGCGGTGGTTCAGGTAGGCAGGTCCAGGGTTGTGGAGGGCTTTGTGGGCATGGGTGAGAAGCTTGAAGGTGATTCTCTTCTTGCCGGGGAGCCAATATAGTGTCCACAGGTGTTGGGTGATGTGGCAGTCGCAAAGTAGGTTGATGAATAGTCTGGTGGAAGTGTTCTGGACGCTCGGAAGTTTTCGGGTGAGGTTCTTGTTGATCCCTGCATAGAGTGCATTGGCATAGTCCAGTCTACTGCTAATGAGGGCGTGGGTGACGGTTTCCCTGTGCTCAATGGAAATCCATTTGAAGGTCTTACTTAGGAGATGGAGGGTGTGGAAACAGAAGGAGGAGGCGGCATTGTTTTGGAGGTCCATTTTGAGTTGGGAGTCCAGGATGATTCCCAGGTTGCATGCGTGGTCAGTGGGCGAGGTTGGGTTCCTGAGGGTGGGTGGACACCAGGTGTCATTCCAGGCGTTGGGTGGGGGCCCAACATGAGTACTTTGGTTTTGTCTGAGTTGAGTGGTAGGCAGCTTCCATTCCTTCTTGAAAGTTGTATTTGGAGATGTTGGGTTCATTTAATAGGGAGAGTATGAGTTGGGTGTCGTCTGCGTAGGATACAATGTTGAGTCCGTGGGATCTGACGATGGGTGCGAACGGGACCATATAGACGTTGAACAGGGTGAGGCTGATGGAGGATCCTTGGGGAACTCCGTAGGTGGTCAGTAAATAGCTAAATAGTTTGTAGAATTGTAATATGTGCTTTCTTTATTTCTATATGGAGTATATGTGGTAAGTCTGTGCTCTCAAAGTTTGTGTATTTAGTAGAGTTTTGAATGGGGATAGAATGATGAGAATGGATTTGAAAAGGGAACTTACAAGTTGTTATTGGGAGTAGTGGAAATGCACAAACATGTTTGGTAAGGGTCTGAGAAAGAAGGAATGGCACAAAGATTGAAGAGAATAGAATGTATTTTTACAAATAGCTGATGCTACATTCTACATATATAGATGCACAACATTTGCATAAAAAGGTTTTTTCCCCTTCTCCTAAGTTAATGTAACAGGGAGCATGTGTAACAACAACCTCAACTCCATACCCTGAGACACACACACTCCTCTACATACGTTACGGAAATAAGATGTATTTATTATGTACTGTGATATACATGTATATGCAATGCAATTTCCCATTTGCCATAACTAAAATAAAATACATATATACATGTATGCAGACATACACATACAGATCTAGTCATGTACATGGTAAAATAGATGACATACGTACATGTAAGCATTTTACTTAATACTATTGATTTAGATGGAATAACTCTCTATACATCTGCATCGAATCCATAAGTGCATGCCTGTAAAAATAGTTACGTGTTCAGATATACCCCTGTATGTTGTGCGTATACTTGCTGTTCTCTTATATCATTGTTACTTTTCCCTCTAATCTTATTTACATACTCCTCTTTGGAGTATATGTGAATTAGCAAAGAAAGGACCAGAAACCAGAATCCAACATGGAGAAACTCATATTATATATATATATTTATCACAGAAATAACCAAATAACTATAACTCACCATAAATAGATCTATTAATGAGAGCAATGAAAAAGGCATTTAGACAGCATCAATAAAGCAACAGTAACAATATAAATAGATATGATGACATGAAAACATTTCTACACTTAGTACATGTAGACACAGCAAGTTCAAGTTATTTCAATGTTTCTGTGATATTAATAAGTAATATGTTAATATAAAGTGTACCATACGTAATGTAATAAATTATTACACCAGTGGCATAAGTTAAAAAGTACAACTATCATATTTTTAATGTTTGTGTAGTCTAAAGTCTTGTTGAAGAAATGTTGCACTCCCTAACTATAACTATCCTGTACCCTTTATTTTCTTTGCAAATGTGTTGGGTTTTTATGGTAAATATTTTTTTAAAGAGTCTTTATATTAAAAGTGTAACTATTTACATTTTTTAAATGTTTTTTGCTATTTTTGGATTTGGGCTACAATTATGTTGCCCAAATGTGATATGAATTGATTGTAATATTAAAATATTGGAAATATTATAAGGTAAGTTTTAAACTTTTAAATACAGTAGTAGTCATTAGGGTTTAGGTTACATAGGTACAGTATGTATGTTTCATTTTTTTTTATTTCGCCGGTACCGCAGCACTCACTTGGGAGTACCGTGGTACTTTACAATTGTAACTTTAATTCTAATAGGCTGTAATAAGATCTTGCCAGCCAATAAGAAGCTTGCTTTTTTTCTCTTGGTTGTCTTTTGTAGCAGAGCTACTGAGAACTGTCCTAGCCCTGCTGTATCTTGTGGTGGTCTTCTATGAGGATGGGTGCATAGATGGCAAAAAGACCTCAACTTGCTGCAGCTGCTCCACATCTTTTGGAGTGGGAACAGGAGTAGATTGCTCTGGAGGAGCACGAGTTAGAGCATCGTTGGAAGTTGCAGAAGTCCATTGTCTGGCAGTTCTTCTCTCTTCCATCTGGGGAGAAGAAAGTAAATGGCCACCAGGTAACTTGTGTTGCCTCTGCAACAAAGTGATTTCTCTGGGACTGGGCAACAGTATTCCATATGGGCCACAGGAATACACAAGCACCTCCGTGCTATGCATGCCATCAGTTTGGCGCGTGCCGAGATAAGGTGCAACCTAGATTTACAGGAACTAGTCCAGCACGTAAGCGGATGCAATAAAAGAGTAAACTAGAAGGTAAGTGATTGATAAGTCTCCATAAAAAATGCTCAATTACATTAAGAAAACATATGGTTAGTTTGTAATGACAAACTGGTTTTGCTTTCATTGTACTGTAAAACATTTAATCCAAAATATGTAACATACACACGTTCATATAAATACATAATATAAGAAAAAAATTCATTGAGCGTTGTTCAGATGTTAGTAACAGGAACTCTACTACTATATGCTATCATTTATGACACACCAGGATGCAAATTCGCATTTACATTTAACCATCATGTAATACTAGGGGAAAACACAAATCTACAGATTGTGAAAAAAACAACTTATAAAATCTTGCTTGTTAAACTCTGAATTGAACTGCAATTCGTGAACATGCTCCCCCTATGTAAGTACATTGCTTACCTAAAGCAGTAAGTCATGAACTGTGTGGGGCCACATATTGACATATCTACTGTGGGTAGTAGGTAGTATATGTACACCATATTTCAGAAATGTTCACTTCACAACCTACAATGAACATTTAGGAGTTAGTATAAGAATGCAACAGTCCATTAAGTTGCTTCGCAATCTGTGTTTAAATGTTATTTTAGTTTCATCATATTCAGTCCGTTCTGTATTATTTCTTAAATATATGGTGTAATGACCACAAGATGTTGGTTGTCCATGGTGGAAAGGTATTGAGGACAAGGAAAAGTGCATCCAGAAATTGAAATCTGAGTACCTGTGAAACCGGTTATTATGGTGTGAATCTTTCGATTATCTGCACCTCTCCTTTGTATGATAACACATAATTACTTAATTAGCATAGTTAATACAACAGTTGACACAAGTTCACATCCACAATTTGTACACAAGTAGGATTGCACAGCTTGATATATACATTTCTTAAATGATATAGATTTACAATCAGGAATGGGAAGATATAGAAATATTTCAAATTGTGTGACTGTTAAAAAAGCATGTAAACATTGTAACTGTACATGTTCCCAATAGTAGCTTGTTGCAAAAAGATCAGGATGAGGAAGAATTTAATTAGCTAGTTTTTGAAGAATAGACATACAAAATTCCTGTGCATCCTGTTGCTCGTTTAATGAGAAAAGAACAGTTACTCTACCAACATCGACTATATCTCTGATATATATTTGCTTTGCCAATAACTTTGGTGCTGTTTTACAAATTTTCATCAACTTTCTAAAAAGAAAGCAAATCCACTTCACCTCCTTCCCGTAAAGTTTTGGGGTGATCCATCAAGCGGACCGAGAAAAAAGGTCTCCAAACACAAAATCCCCATGCATTTTCCATAGACTTCTTTAAGCATTTTCATAAAAACTTCTAAAGAAAATTACGCATTTGGTAAGAAGCTAGGTCTTGGCCCTCAGATTGTGCTTTTATTTATTTGGTGTAAATCCGTTCAGTAGTTTTTTAAACTTATATGTACAAAAATATTTGGATATCTGGATGGTTGGATCCACAACACTCTGAATCTGAAAGAAAAGGATCTAATTTAGATCTTGGCAGATTTGGTTCCGCCGTCACTTTTTTGATGATTTCACCACCAGCCTACTTGGCAGTCCACCAGCTCTTTTTAGCTGTTAGTGGGTCCATTGGCGAAAGACCACCTAAGTGCCGCTGATTCCGACCAGGAATTTTAACATGCATTGCCGGTATCATAGGCAGAAGCAACTGTCGGCGGGAGTCCTGACAAGATAACCGCCTGGACAATCACGATGTGCCTTTCTGTCGAGGAAACTATGGCAGGGATACCTCCTACTTTGAGTTGGTGAATCCGAAGGAAATGAGGTAGAAATGTACTTTTTCTTCTATTTCAAACTTCCGTTACCATCTTGAACCCCATTGTCCAGGTCCTCCCTTTGCTGCTACTACATGACTACTGCTAATCAACTTCCTTGTTTCCGGGATCTAAGGTAATTTTATGTTACGTGCTTGTCTTACTATGCGTAGTGTGTTGACAATTGCTTTAGTCTCATATTTTTAAAATTGATCTTACATGTATTTTTTTATATGTACATTTTACAACTTAGCAATGCAAAATGTACACACCTGTATTGACACTTAAAAGAAAATTATGTTGTTGTGGTGGTTGTGGGTGTTGTGCTTGTGGTACCTGTGGGTGTGCATTCAATAGTGTGTGTTATTTGTGTGCTATGCAATATGTAAAAAAAGAAGAATAAATCATTAGCCACATATATTTTAGAAGCAAACATAACATATATGTGCATTGACTCATAAATCAGTAGGTCTTACCCGTCTCCACAACACCACTGGCCCATGTTGTCAGCAAACTTCCACTAGGACAACACCAGCACAACAGGGACATCTAAAGAAGCTTGGGGAATAAGTACTGTTAGCCAGAAGAGGAGTCTGCCACCTCGACGACAGTGTACCATGTACGCAACATCGATGCAGATTGGGATTCAGCCAGCACACAGCTGATCTCCACTTGAACTTGGGAACTACCAAAGTTCTCTGCTTCTTTTCTGCAAAGTTCCATTCACTAGCTATCACGTCCCTGTAGCCTTAGTTTTTTTTCAGTGAATTTCTAAGATTTTTTAAATGCTAATTCCTAACTATAACGTCTGTGTAACACTTGGTTTTCAGTGAATTTCGATGGGTTTTTAAGTAGCAATGGCATTTGCAGAGTGGTGGAGAAAGCGGGCGGGCCTCTGAGCAGCTCCCAGGAATCCCACAGTGTAGAACTTACAGAAAGTACCAGGAGGGCTTCTGGGCCCCCGAAGTCCCTCAGCAACCAAGAGCACTTCATTCCTTAACCAGTGGTGCACCAGGAGATGAGTTTGCAGCGTGATGGAGAAAGGGGCATGGCCTTTAAAGACCTCTTAGCAATCCCGACGAGTGGGACTTACTGGACGTAACATGAGGGGTTATTTGCCTCCAGAGACCTCCAGCAACCAAGGGGATTTCATCCCCAACTAACAAAGTGTCAGGAGGCATGTTTGCAGATTAGTAGGGAAAGGGAGAGGGCCACGAATATGTATATATTCCCTTAATATATATATTATATATAATTCTATAATATATATCTATATATATATTTTTTTTGTTTACTAAAAAAATAAAGCTTAAAGAGACGTTATAGTTTGGTTCAGATTTTACACACACAGAACTATAGAAATTCAGTAGCTGTAGTTACTTGAGCTAACAATAGGTTACTCTCCCGCAATGCACTGCTTATGACCTCATATAATACATCTCTCATGGCATGGTCAGTGACATTACTGATGACATCACTAATGACATCTCAAATGACATCACAGATGGATGTCATCACTCAGTAAGTCAGCACTCACATTAATTAATGTTAGTTTATGCATCTCCTCCTCAGTATAAGTGAGAAAACAGTGAAATTGTTATCTGAGAACACTAATGACTGCAACTTCAGTATGTCTCACCAATAGGTGTAATGGGTGAAAAGTAGAGGTCTGATGACTGAGCCCTTTTGTCACAAAAAACTTCTATCATTTTTGCTACTTCCTTTATAAGTATCTACATACACAATTCACCCGCATCCTCATTCCAACCACCCATATTTTAATATGTTGGTTGCAACAGTCTCCAACACTCTCTCACTTCACATTAATTCCTGCCTCTAACTGACAACATTCTTTCAGTCAATGTCCCCCAAAACAGGATTCTGTGGATGTTTCATCACTGTATAACACTAACATGTTTGCACACCCTAATATTAATGATGTAGTAATATGCCCGTACTCTACAAGTAGCTCTCTCAACAGCTGCAGAGACGAAGCGGTCTCCTGGTGTTCACATTATTCCCCACATCAGATGGTATAATGTAGACAGGAATCTAGCCCACTACCCTCCATCAGTCAGGTAACTGTGTGGCCCTATTACATTCACCATTATCCACATCCGTTTCCATGTCATTAACCCTCTTTCTCATTTCTAACAAATACCTGCCCATTTTTCATTTTGTGACAGGAATAATACATACCCATGTATCAGCATCAGCAAAAGTTGCTTACCTGTCACAGTTGTCCTCAGTCACCTTCTAATAGTGCTGAAGTTTTTCAGTAATATTTTCTGCAGGAATTCAGGTACACAGTGACATTCAGGGACTGTTAGCGATCAGTTGATGTCCTGGAGCTCATCTATATTGCAAGCAGCTGTGTACTGCCAGGAAAAACAGTATCCTCTCTCATGTCTAACGGAAAAGCAACAGATATCCATATAGGCCAATGTTATGTCCTATGTGTCTATGTTGAGGTGTCCTCTATGTAAGAGTATTGCAGTACCAGTGGTTGGCTATGTGAAGTGCTACACTTACTACAAAAGTGTAAGTTACTACAAAAGTGCAGTATGTGAGTACCGAAGAGTAAGAGACTTACTGAAAAGTATGAACTTACTCTGAAGTGTACTTTGTGAATCAGGCGCAATGTGTTTAAGTCAGCAGTTCTGTTTCCAACCTCTTCACGTTTATCCTTTGGGAACTTTTATTTGACCAACCACAAATGTTTCATCTATTACTTGATTATCACATAAGAGTTTTGTACATCTACTGTAGTGATGTAGTGTAGTGATGTATCATGGAACTAGTTATGGGTCCCTAATTATGCCTGTTGTGATTTCTACTGTATTTTTAAAGTCTATTTTCATAGCTCTTATGTTTATTTCGAATTTTCTGCCTCTCTAACCACAAAACAGTGCCCATGCTAAAATTTCAAAATAAAACAATTTCTATTTATATATAGTTAAAACAGCACAGCTACACAATAACAAAAAATAGTGAAGACTATTCAGGAATTTGTACAAACATTAAAAATAGGACAACAGTATAGGCAACCTTGACAGGCTGTAGTTCCAGAAGGTAATATAAAGCAGAGGAAATAGTACATAACTCATCTTTCAAAAATAGAAGTTTCGCATACTTTGTCTACATTACATATACATTGTGTACAAAGGCATAATACATGAAAAAGGGTTTTTAATTAGGGCAAGAATAGCCACCCGCAGCAACAATTCTTGACACGGTGAAATACTAAACACACTAAATAAACCTGAGCTCAACCCCGGGACAGCTATGGCACAGAGAAGATAGGCTAAACTTAGAGTCAATGTATTAAGTATTTATGCAGTACCAAAACAGTGATAAAGTCAAACCACAACACAAGAAATATCCCAAACCAATCTCAAACATTTAAGTACATTTTAATACATAAAATGACACCAAAATGACAAAAATCAAACTAGGGGAACTGGATATATTAAGTTTTGAAGTTTTAAAAAAATAGCACCAAGTTGTAGCCAACTAATCATAGTAGACAGAGACCAAAGTGCAATTTGAAGCCATCCACGAGCGGGTCAGATATAGAAACCCAGTTTGACCCATCTGACATTTTACCTAGAGACCAAAAAATGGAATTACAAAATCTTCCACAAGCAAGGCAGAAGACTGTAGCCGAGGAGGGCTCCATGAGGTCAGAAAGCCATCAGACAAGGCCAGGCAAGACACCAGCCGGATACTTTTGGCGTCTCTGTCTGGCCAAGTTTTCTTTGTTTGCACGTTTTCACCTTTTGTGGACCTCAGATTCTTCCAGCTGGGCAAACCGGCAGGCTGTAGCTGAAGAGGGCTCCTCAAGGCCATATACCTTCTCCACAAGAACCCACTTAATCGGATATGCTGCTACAGAAAAGCTCAGAGCTGGGGAAACATGAATCTTCTGACTTGCGAACTTGCTAGCACAGTGGCAATGACCCCAGTTGGGTTGGGTTGCTAGGTTTGCCCCCAACCTCTAGAGGTTTTTGGAGACAAAATGATTCTATATTCCAGATTCTCTGAGGTGATATGAGAAGTCCAGCCAGACACAGCTAGCACCCAAGGAACAGCATTCACACTAACAGAGGCCAACCACAGGGTCCACGGCAGGTCCAGTTGGAATTGGTCAACTGGGTAGCTATAGGAACAGCCTCCTAAATCTTGTCCTGTTCCTTCAGCTTGACCAGGAGGTCAGCCTTATGACTGTTGGTATCGACTTCTTTGTCCTGGGTAGAAGAAAGAGCATGTAATTGCCTTCAGGGCACTTCTCAGGTTTCAGATAGCAGGTCCAACCCTCTCCTGATCGTCCTCAGTTCCAGTTGTGTTCTAAGGAGGGTCCTGGGGATGCCTTATTCCTGCCTGGCTCCAGCTTGTGGGTGTGGATAATGGGTGAATGCTGGCTCCTACCTAACCAATGGGGAAAAAGTTAACAGGAATTATATTACATACTTTTGTATCATTTCTTGAGTGCCCTACTGCAAGCAATCCCAGAGTACCCTTCTCTGCCTAAATCCAAGATGGTGAAACCCTTTGCCACTTGTGCAGAGCCTGTGTGCCCACCCCAGAGGTGTGGCTAGGGAAATGAGCAACCCCACTTCTCTGGTCACATCAGCCAGTTATGGGGAAAGCTTCCTCAAACAGCATTGGAGCCTGCCTAACTGGGAGACAAAAGAAGGGGCATGTTTCAACTGACATCTGCTATGACAGGTGAGCACACTTTGAAGTTAATTAGGTTTTTGAGCACTGCCCAATTGGTCATCCTGTAAGAGGAATATAAACACCTCCCAATACCCAGGCCTTTTTCTTCTGCTCTGGAAGTAGCTTTCACACCTCAAATATGGTTGTGCATTCAGAGGGCTGCATCTGGAGGCTAATGCAAAATTTAGGTAGGGAAAGATAACTTTCTAAAAAAACGTTTCCTTACTATTTATTACAAAATGTGACTTCACCAGTGAATTAGGCTCTAATAAATATTACAAAGAGTCCAAGAATAAAATTCCTAGCAGTTTATTAGCTTGAAATAGCATTATTAAATGTAATATTGGATCCCAGTGTTTTTTTATGGGACAGTTAGCCTTGCTACTGTGAAAATAGCTTTTGGGGATTTACTTACTGAAAGGGCATGTGTAATATATCATTACTACATGTCCTACTTTTAAATACAATACACCCTGCCTTACGGGCAATAAAGCCTACTATGGGATGGCATGTTTGTATTTGAAAGGAAGGTTTGCACTTTTCAAAAGGGTTTATTTTGACAGGCCAAATTGTGATATAAAAGCTGCTTTAGTCAGGCTGCAGTAGTAGGCCTGAAGCCATGTTATGGGTCATCCCCAGCCTCCTGCTGGAGGAGATCCACCCCAAAGGTGTTTTTATTTCTAAGGCAGAAAAACCTGGAAAGACCAATAGCATAGGTGTGGTAGGTCGCAGGGTGATATTCCAGGATGAAGTCCACAGCACAAATTCAATTTAGAGGGACCTCTTGGAGAATTTGTCCGGCCTCATAGAACACACATCAACTACTACCTGCAGGCTAGTGCTGCTGGAAGACTCTGTTGTCCAAAAAGTGACTAAGTGCTAATAAAGAAATCTTGACAAGGTGAGTGCCCCAAAAGCATCCAGCAGGTGAGGGACTTCCTCAGACACAATATTTTAATTTTTCCCACTCTGAGCATTCCTCTCAGAAACATGCCACTACACTGCAACCTCATCTAATGTCTATCTGAACTCGTGGAACCCTCCTCAACTACAGCTTGCTGTCTTGCCCTTATGAAGACTTTGGACTTCCATTTTTGACACTAAGTTCCAAGGTAAAAGTTGAGACCGGGTCAATCCCCGCTGTATCGTGGTCAGCCTCAAATCGTGCTTAGGTTCGCATGTACTGTGACCAATTGACTACTGTTGGCCTTTAGCACTGCTATTTTTATTTAATACTTAATAAATCCATATCTCCAATTCTCCTTATTAGAGGTTTGTTGTTTTAGTGTCATCTTATTTATTAAAATACACTCCATTTTTCTAAATTACTTTGAGATTTTTCTTATGTTGTGTTATGTCATTTTTTAAATGTTTGGGTACTTCATAAATACTTTGCACATTGCCTCTAAGTTATGCCTGCATGCTCAGTACCATAGCTATCAGGGGGTTAAACCTAGGTTTGTTTAGTGACTTAAGTGGTTCAACCTGACAAGGATTGAGATTATTACTTGAGGCAGATAGTTATCCTCTCAACTAATACTCCTGTTTTTTACAACATCAGCTTCAATAGTTTATTTTTTAGCATTCTCCGTGTAGTCATCATCATGCAACATCATAGTCACTTTAGTCTTTATTTCAATGAATAGGTCTTTAATTCCGCTAGCTTTGTTAACAAACTCTCTCTAAATAACAATGAACAATTAAAAGACAGATACCAGCAAAATATAATTTCAATTGTGAATATCTATCTCGGTTGATGTCCATCACAAATTCTGCATTTTTTAAATATCTTTTGGGGATAGGTCTACAAGCACTGATAGTCAAGTGCCAGAATTCTTCAGGAAGCACATGGTAGTGCTTGCAACTCTCGTGTGATGGGAATTAAAAAATTGAGCGATGAAAGAAGAATAGTGCAAGACCTTTTAAAAATGAATTAAATAGTGATTGCATGCTATCCGGTGATACCAAATCCTCTAGTAATTGTATTTCAGTTTCCATCAGATGCACAATGGTATACAATCATTGACTTGTGCCAAGTGTACTAGTACAGGCCCTTCCTACCTGCCCACAGATTGGACAGTTTGACAGTTGCCAAAATCTCGTAAAGGAAATTGATACCAAGATATGGCATGCCTATCTCTTTTGAGACAGAAAGTGGATTTTATTTCAAAAATGAGGTTTTGCAATTGATTTGTACAGCTCTCCAAACTGATCAGATGTTCCATTGTAGTTGTTGTCCTCAATCGTCTGGAACAGTAGAGAGGTTGAATGTAATCATTAAACAAATTGCCCAAGGTATATGTATCCTCCACATTAGTGGCCTGAGGATCTCAATCTTGTTTTGATGAGCATCTGAACAAACAGTTTGGTCTCTCACCCCGCGAAGTGCTGATGGCCAGAGCAATGAAATTGGTTTATCCATCTTCAGCTACACTTGTTTCAGTAACTGATGGCATCTTTCTAGATTGCTGCCATTGTCTGAAATGGTGAAAACTGTTTCTCAGAAATTTGGCGACAGCACTGACCAAGAATTCCAGTGCCATCCATTCAATCCTGGTGCCAAGGTGGTCATCAAATAGCACCTTTGTAAAAACTGCAAGGGAGACATAGTCTCTAATCCAACCCGTGAAAAACTCCAGTTGAAAATTCTAGTCACAAGATTCCCCCAGAGGTGGAAAACAGTTCACAGTAAATCATGATGCTGATCAAAGTTCAAGCTCATAAATGAGTGGAGAAAATTCAATAGTGGTGACAAGCGAAGATGCAAAACCTGATTCAATTAATACATTGAAAATAAATTGTAGAAGAAATCAGTGGCAGAATGAAAGCAAAAGCCAATCAATGAAGAAACTGAAGTAATTTAGATTGACTCAGAAATGAGTGAAAGTGAATCACCAGCTTATAAAGGCCAGCAATGAATTGCCCCCCAAACAGAAAGTTTGCTTTACCTGCACAGGCATATTTAGCATCTGTATACAAAGAAAAAGAGTCAGAAGCAGAAGACTTGCAGTCCAATAAACTGTTTCCAATACACCTTTGAAAGTGAACCCGAAGAAGAACGACCTTGTAAATTCCTAAGAGAATATCAAAGATTAATCCAAACCATGAAAAATTTCAAATAATAGACAAGAGAAAAGAAAAATATTTTTTTAGACATGAATTGAAAAAAAGGAAAAGAAACATTTCAAGCCTATTATGATTTTTGATTATTGTTTTCAAAGAAAGCAAGAAAGGTTTATTGTTGTTTTAAATAAACATTTTGTTAACTTTTGTAGTTCCACAATTGCTTTTTGTAATGACTTCAATAGGAAATGGCATATAGTAAATGTAGTTAATCACACTTCTTATTAAATCTAAGGGGCATATTTACAAGAAAGAAGTTGGAGCACAGGTTAGCTCCAAAATTTCTAACACCAGACTCTGTCACTTTAGAAACGCATGGTAGCGTTGTATTTACAATAATATGTTGTTACCTTCACTGACTCTAAGTTCAGCTGTCTACCGCCAACCCTGGCACCCTTCCACCATAGTGCAAGGGTGCCTTCGTGGAGGTAATGATTATGTGCAGGAAGGTGTCCCTTCATACATATAAACAATCCAGAATGGCAATTTGCAACACCTATGAATGCTGCATTGTGCAACACACATAGAAGTTTCCAACCGTCATTTTTTTAATGATTGTTTAATCACATAAACCATCATTCATGGTAATTTGCTGTTTCTTTGTGTGCTGCACAATGCAGCACACATACAAACAGCAAAACTAGGAGAAATAAAGCATTTCTCCTTGTTATGCCATGTTAAGACCAGGTTTTCCCTGGTATTAATTCTGGTGCTGTCTCTTATTCACGCTGCCCTTGTAATTACGAGGCAGTCTCAAAATCAATGGGTGTTGCAGCGGAACACCCACCATAACACCCATTGCCCACCCCTTTCACACTAAGTATAGCATGAAAGGAGGTCTTATTTACAAGGCAGCGTTAAGCCACGTTAAGTGGCTTAATGTCACCTTGTAAATAAGGTGAAGCCCCTATCGCCACAGAAACACCTAAAAAAGTGACATTCCTGTGGCGATAGGGGCTTGTAAATATGAACCTAATATTCTTAGTAGGCTTGTTGTTCTGCATCCTTTCTCCAGTGGATATGACTCCACAGAAGTTGAATTAACTACAGTACAGTACATCATGAAGTTACACATAATACAAATAGAAAAGATTTAACTAGAGTATTTCATGATAATATTTATACTAAAATGTTCATTGAATATGTAGATAATATGGGGGTCAAAGAATGTTTTGCATGTACTTTTCTTTCTTCTTCTGAAGGTGAAGGTGCTACCTACTTGCAATTACTGATATCTTATGGTCTTTCATGTAATGTGTCTGTTTGTAATCATAACAAAAATGAATTTTTATCTCCCTATTTGTTGGATTTCAGTGTCTCAATGGAAGATCTTCCAATTTCTTAAGATGTCAATAATTTTCTAATATTTGGTACATTTCTGATAAATAAAGCAGAAAATTAAAAAGACTAACCAGGAGTATGTTTGCAGTTTATGTGGTGAAGAGCATGAGTTTCTTAGAGTATACAATGAGAGGAGATGGAAACGATAACAGAGCAGATTAAGGCTGCAGAAGAATTTAGATTGTCAAATGTTCATTCATGGTTGAAAATGGAACAAAAAAGAAAAGGTAAATGCTGTACAGTGTGTTGTAAACCTACAGGAGTTAGATCAATTGAATATGTGGATGAAAGTGAATACGAGAAATGTCTTGTTATAAATTTATTATGTGTGTGGTGAGACTGCTTTTTTCAATCTGACGCATAATTGGGTTGAATCATATTATTTTGCTTTGGTGTTTCCTAGACTATATCATATGACTGGAGTAAATTATGCAGTTGGTGTGAGGAGAGTCAGTCCTGGTTTTGGATAATAGCATTTGATATATTTGGAGCTATTATTCCACCTAATGGTGTGGCAGTTCTGGATTGGCTTGCTCCTAATTCAATTTGTGCTTTGACCAAGATTAATTCTCACTTAATCACAATGTGGGCAGTGAATATGCAAAATGGCTTAGCACTAGATATCCGTCTTGTAAAGTGGAGCAGTGTTTGCAGGGTACTGAAGTTAAAGAATGGTGCACCTTCATACATTGTAACAGTTGGTTTATTAATGCATGTGTGGATAATACTAATATCTCTCATGAAGTCCAAGCTTTAGAAGAGCACAGCTTGTGGAAAATAGTAGATTTCTGGGTTGGTGAGATAGGGAAGGATTTTTGCAAGGGTGGTAAATGGTTAGATAGTCTAGGAGGGGGGATGCTGGGACTATTTCTGACCCCTGTGATAATTTCAATGATTTGTGCAATTGTTTTGTTTCTCTTGTGTAAAGACGCAGCGTATTTGCTTTTAAATGTGAGTTTAAGGATGATAGCACGTCATTAAAGTGTAAGAGGGAAGAATTTGAGAAGGAGGATTATAAAGATCATGTTTACAACCAACTTAAATTGATGGAAGTATCAACTCAAAAAGAAGCAGAAAGTGATGCAAACTATGTTATAATTGCTCATTAGTTTATTTAAATTAATTGAGTGTTTAGTCATTATGTAATAATCAGGGACATTTGTTAAATATTTTTCTGTATTTATATTGTTGTGCATTGTTAACAATGTGAAGAATGTTTTTCACACTTGATTACACATGTATACAATGCTATAGTACTTTTGCTTTTTAAACGCATTCTCTATAATGTATAAAAGTGTGGGGCATATTATCAAGGACCGCGTTAAAAATTATCACCGGTTTTGCGGCAGAAAACTGGAGGTAAAGCGGCGATAAAGGGCTGGATAATATGCCCTTGAGAATTCCAATAGATGTCCATGTTCTGGTGTGAACATGGGCTTCTTTTGGAATTCTCCAGGGCATATTATCAAGCCCATTATCTCCGCTTTAGTGGCAGTTTTCTGCCGCTAAACCAGCGATAATGTTAACGCCGTCCTTGATAATATGCCCCTGTGTTTTTTTCTAATCCATTTTAACTAGGCCTCAATTCAGTAATAAACGCCATCTTGTCCAAGATGGAAGTCGCCCTTGTCACTCATCTCTTCCCCGCTTTTGCCAATGACTTTCCTTGTAATTTCTGGCCCACACAGTCAAGCTGAGATATACTTGTTTACCTCCAGTGTCCTTGTTTATGCTGCTTTTGATGAAAATTCCCCAGCTCTGTAACTAGCTGCAACTATAACCTCAAAGTCCTTCTGCTGGCTCACTGTGGCCTATTCATTCTTAAGGCATGCTATTGTTTGTTTATCTAGCTTGTTCTAGCATCTCTAGACGACATTAGCATAGACGGGGCAGAATAATTATTTATGTAGTAGGATAGTGATTAGTTGTTAAGGCAATACGACATATATTTTTCATGTGCTCTGATTTGCTGATTCTACAGTCTCTGTTAATTTCAGATGTGAAAATAATGTAGAAACCCCTTCAATTTTGGGAGTGGGTCAGGAGCTTTTCTTGTCCTAATAGGGATGCTGACCCTTACTTTCTCCATTTTTCTGCCAACTTGGGGGCATATTTTTATATAATTATCGCGCGCTTTAGCGTCCGTTTTCGGGCGATAAGCGGCGATAATTATATCGCAATATCACCAAGGACACGCTAGCGCGTGTTTCTTTGATGTAGAGCCTGTTTTCTCACATCCTCGCCTCGCATCGCTAATGAGATGCAAATAATGCGTGGCTGTGAAAACAACACATGAAAATATCGCGAAGGCAGATAAAAAAAATCGCGCTACCTCGGCCTTAACGCTGGAATTTAACGTTAAATTCCAGACTGAGGCATACTAATAATGGTAGGTGGATTATGCTGATACGACCACAGGGTCGTATCAGCAATGTTATCGCTGTTTTCCATGCAACATCGCTGGAAAACCAGCGATGTTCCATGGTAAACACCGCCATCGCTGAAATATTATCGCCATAGCGCTATGTATTGTTAATATAGCGTTATCATGGCGATAATTTTCAGCGATAGCCTGCAATATTATTTCTACCGCTATGTGGGGCCAGCGATAATTATTGCTGGCCCTTGTTAATATGCCCCCTGGGACTTTCAATGATTTCTGATTTTGCATTTCTCTGTATTATCCTATCCTTCATGGCATTGACTCTGTACCGTTTTACTTTTGAATTTTACATTAAAACCCTTTACATTCCTAGTGATCTAGAACTAAGTTATTGAGTGGGCTCATTTGCTTTATAAATTGTATTTCAGATTTTTAGTGCATTGGTGGTACCTAAATTCACGGACACATTACCTCATGAAATTGAGGTTTAACACCATTTCCGATCCAGTAAATGTGGGCATTCAAATTGAGATAAAATTTTGCGGTGCACTGCTGACAGTAAAGCTGTGTAGCAAAAAGAGGCAATTACAATCCTGTTTTTCCAAGTTCTCTTATGAAGTTAGTGTAAGAGCTGACAAAGTGAAAGAAAAAAATTACCACAAATCCAGTATGCACGGACGCAGAGCAGAAAACAGGCCATGCCATGGCCCTGGGTGGTTTAATAGGTGCTCCATTTATCCCTGTAATTTGGTGCAGTAAACTGCATATAGGGGCCATTGTTGGATCAGGGACCAAGAGCAACCCCAGCAGAAATGCTCAAACTGCTCCCTTCATCTCCTTGTACAATTCCCTCTTTCCATCCATCCATTCTCACTTCCATCTTCTCACCTTTCTCTTCTCCCTCTATGGTTGCTTTCTCTCTCTACTTCCTTCCTCCCTTCCTCTCTTTCTCTCTGGAGTGCAACCCTTGCCTAATGCAATTAACCTAAGGGATGCGAGTCGTGACTAAGGGATGCGAGTCGTGAGAGAGGCACCAAGAATGGCCCTAGGCTTTCAAAATTGGTCTCCAAGAGCTCCAGCCTACTCGGGAAATGTCCGGTGGACTAAGAGGCCTGTCCAGCCCTGTCTGGGGCTAGTATTTGCCTTTGTTATGGAAGCATGAGTATAATTTAACTTATCTAAGGTCTTCTTCCTTGTTTTCATTTTACTTCTACCCGCCTCTATTTACGAAATATTCCAGAACGTAGAATTCCCTGGCTGACAGCGCCAGCCCTTCCATGCAACTGCAAATTACCAAAACATAGAAAACTGTTGGTAAGCCGGGTTACATGGTGAACTCTAAAACATGTAAGTGACTGTATGCTGGGCAAGTGAAGCAGAATTTCCCAACTTAATTTAAGAGAGAGAAAGTTTCAGATGAAGGGTCGAATTTCAAAAGTTCTGTTTTCAAAACGCTACAAACCTACTTAGAGGCATATTTAATAAATTTGTGGCACAAGACAGTGCAGCAAGTCACCTAGCTCCGCAGCCCTGCATCTCAAGAAAAGGGCAGGAATGTGCTGCATTTATCCAATACTGTGCATTCCTGTCCATTCCCCTTCCACTGGTGCCGTTTTGGCAGCCTAGTGGGAACGCAGGCACGCTGGAGCAAGGGTGCCTGTGTTGTAGGCAGGATTGTTTCTGTGCAGGAAGGGACAGCTTATTGTACAAAACCTATCTTGAGAGGCTTTTTCTCGAAATAAACATATTTCTGCTAGTTACTCTACTCCTGAGGAGACGCACCTTTTTGACACATTCCCAGATTTACCAGTTTTGGTACATCTGGAAATGCGTAAAAAATCATGGGATTTGCGTGGGACCACCCATGCAGTGCCCATGGAACGCCTTCCTGGAGCACAGGAATGTAACACAGCGATTTGCTCTGCGTTGCATTACTTCAGATTATTGAAGCCATTTAAAACCATGCAAAGTGGCATTGTTTGGCTTCATACATCTGACTTAGAAATTTGTATCACACATGTACCACATTGCGTGGTGCAAGCATGATGCAAACCTCTCATAATTATGGCCATTAATGCATTAGAAACTCTTTCAACTGGTAAATTTCCACCACGTGAAAATAATTTCACAGCTCAGTTTGGATGACAAAGCTATTTTACATCAGATTGCCCAACATTTCTCCATTTTGATGATTTCTTATTTGATTTTGGCACCTATCATGTCTGTATGAGGACATACCTCGTTTTGCTTATGTCCGTTTTAGATTTTTAAAAAAGGCAATGCACTTGAATGACAATAATGATTTCAGTTTCTCTATTTCCAATTAACAGTTTGACCTCGCCAGCATTATTTGCTTCATTGGCTTCACAGTATTTAGTGGCTGTCTTTTTGTTTCTATTTTCCAAGCCTGCTTCTCCATAAAAGGGCAGGCATCTCACAAGAGCACTTCATACCTTGAAGAGTTCTTCAATTATTGATGGAAGACATGAAGCACGAAAAGAGAGTGGAGAGGGAATCAACGTGACAACAGAGAGATCATCCCCAGCTCACCCCTGCTCTGTTTCATGCATGCTCATTAGGTGGATTAACAAGGTATTTCAGAGTGAAATTAAATGTGTCCAAAATATTTACTCCATGCAAATGAATGCAAACCTATGCTTTCATTCATACAATGCAGTCATTTCGCAATTATTTAAACTAGAAAATGTGGCAAAAAGTATATTTTATGATGTGATGATGTATGTAGAAAGTGTAAAGAAATGCATCCTTTCTGATGATACCCCCCATTTTGTAGCCTTTCTAGAGACAGCTTTAGCAATGCTACATAAAGTGGCCTTTTGATTAGCCTTTTGCTCATGGCTGGTTGACTTTCTTGTCAATTTGAATTTCCTGCTCCTGATTTTACGGCTTTACTCACTCATCTTGTGTTTGTACTGACACCTTTCATTATTTTGGTTTTACTATAATTTTGGATTAGATTATTTTCAGCCTTCCACTGCTGACTCAAGCACATTATGCTTTCTTTAACTCTTCGTGGTTCAGCCCTACATTGCTGTGCATGCTCTCTCTCTCTCTCTCTCTCTCCCCTCCCCCCAGTGGCTAGCTGTTTCTCTCCCTCTACCCTTCTCTTCAACGCCACCGCTCCAGCACCTTTCACCATTAATGGCTGTGCCAGTGCTAGTAGAATTTTGCTGGTATTGGCAAAGCCTTTAGTCGTGTTTAACTATCATGTAACTGTACTTTCTATGCTTACAAGACAGCCGACACTTTGCATGTAGATGCTATGCAACAGCCATCTTGGAACCTCAGAAATGTATGTACATGTTCTTGGAATGATACTTTATGCCTCCAAGATGGCTGCCCCATTTCATCTGGACAGTTCATGATGGCCATCTTGGAAGTATGTAATTCCAACATTGCCTGCCACGGATATTGGCAAGCACAATTTTAAAAACATTGGGAAAGCCAATAGCGGTGCACTTTCCAATGTCTCATTTTATTATGTTTGCTGTCATTTTTGACTATTAGAACTGTAACACTGCAATTTATGCTCTTAGTGCATGTGCCCTGAGACTCAAACATCTTATGTCATTCGCTGAATCCAATGCAATCCATAAGGGGGCCTTGCCAATATGCCCACAATATGTGGATTTAAATGGATTGATTGCCTTAATACAGTTCATTGGGGCCTCAATTATTATGTGAATAAGGCATGGCCTCATCTAGCTATGGTGGCTTCTTAAGCTGAGTTACTCTCCTCTAGTCAAGTTTCCTTTTAACAATGCTTGTTTCTACTTTAACTGTCATCTTCCGTGTTCTCTAGGGCTGCTACATGATATATCACACTGTGAGGACACCCTAAAATTCCTTTGTAGGTGTTAAATATTGTACAGGTTTAGTGTTGGCCTGATTGCATATCAAAGCAAAAAAAGAATCCCTCTTTTACTTGACTAATTTTTAGCTTGTTAGCTAAAACCTGCATTGACCTTTTACATCCTCACACACACATCTTCCTGATATTTCTTACACTTGTCATGTATTTTTAAGCACCACCTTTAAAATGGCGCATGTCTTGAAAGATGATGTATTTCAAGCAAATTAATAATTAATGCAAGAAAGGGATCCTTTGTGCCCTGATCACCCAAATGTTTGGAACTGATGCTGGTGGTTACTGACTGAAAGTGCCCTGGTCTCTGCTAAACAGGCCCAGTGCCAGTGCTCTGTCCATAAAAGGTATATGGTAATTGGTATAATTCTATTTGGCCAATACATCCTATCTGTAAATCCATAGCATATGGTAGGGCAGTGTAGATTTAGAGACCCCAGTGGACCTACTATACTAAAGTGTGCTCTGCTGTCATGTCTGGTGTCAGTTTAAAGCCAGGCATGCCTTGCACGCTTGTTTTGAATTAAGGCTATGCGTAAATTTGATTTTGGAATTAAAAGTACTTTCAAAGTTCAAAATTACCTTAGTATAACATATGTCACCACTAAGGTCTGCCCTTGGTGCCCCAAGGGCCGGTGTATTGCTATAAAAAGCAGAGACAATATAAAAGATGTTTTATATGCGCTGGTAGGAAAAACAGCCAAAATCGTTTTTCTCCATTGTAGTGATGCTAGCCCCGTAGGCTAACATGGGAAGGTTCTCTTAAACTTAATACAGTCTAACTTTCGATTGGTGTTAGCTAGAAATATGATTCAAAGTATCAGAATAATGGTTACAATAAACCCAACAACTTGATTAGATCAGGAGAGGGGCTGTAAGGGAGTGTAGTCAAAGATTAGCCACACCTCTGGGCTGGGTTATACTGACACACACTCCAAGGAGAGAATTTTTACATTTTGAATTTTGTAGGAACAGTGCATTCTGGGTCAGAAATATGCCACGCTTCACAGGAAGTGGTCATAGTAGAGGGTGGCATCTTTAAACCAATTGGCTGGGCTGTCCCCCTCTTTCCAGCCCAGAATGGAGAATAAATATATGAGATCTGTATAAGCTCTCTTGGACTGCACCACAGAAGGCTTGCACTCAGAAGGGCTGCTCCTGCTGCACTCTCAAGGCTCCAGAAAGAAAGGACTGTGTCTGATTCATGGAAAAGGAGTGAGCTCCTTGAGCAGCAACAGGTAGAAAAGTGCTAAAAGAGGCCATTTTCAGCAGACAAATGATCAGTTAGAACTGGATTTTCCTGAACTGCCCAGGTGCATTGTAAGAGATTAATTTCCAGACCCCTAGAGCCAATCCAGAGCTTCAGAAGCATATATACAATATGGCAACAAAAGAAATTAATAAAATGTGGGGGTGTGGCCAACTGCCTAGGTTGGCTGACATGCTCTGAGCCGGTTCTGTATACTGCCCTTTATTATCCTGCATAATCGGCGCGGTCGTAACACCCGACGGCCCATCTGCAGATGTGAACATCACCCTGCTGCTGCTACCACAGATGTCGAGGTGGCCTGTGCCCCCGTCCTGCCGGAATGCTGCAGACAGAGGTGCGGCCCTGCTTGACTTCGATGACGGGGCCTTCCTCCCTCTTTCTTCCACGCCCTAGCCTTGTGGGCAGATCTGCTGTGAGCTGAGGATGGCGGTCTAGTCGGCTGCGATCCTGGTGCCTCCGAGTCCTGCGGCCTGGTGACACCCCTGCGGCAAGATCGGGAGGGCTCCCAGCTCTGAGATCGCCACTGGGTGCATTTACCTGTGAGACACCGACCTCTTTGACAGCAACATAGGTAGAGTGACGACTGCTATCTATGCCCAGCTCACCTTTTGGGGTACCATCCCACTATTTGTCACTGGTAGGATTGCCCTCACCAAATTAGTGATCCTTCCCAGGCTCCTTTATTATTTCACGAACCTGCCCCTCTATATCCCCCATTTTTTCAAAGAGTTAGAGAGAATGATCAGAGATTTTATTTGGGGTACCTCTTGTCATCGTGTTTCCATTATAAAACATTATTTATCCACAGACGATGTAGGCCTTGCTGCTCCTAATCAAGAGCATTTCTAACTAAATGCAGAATTACAATAGATTGCCAGATGGCTGTCCTCTCACCAGCTTACTAACATGGCCACTCTACACCCAATCCTACAGCAACTCTCCCTACCTCATGTGTTCCACCTTTGCTCGAAGCCCACAGCCTTATACTCCCTATTGCTCACAGTTTCACACAAATGCTACCGCAGAAGCCTTTTTGTCACCCGCTCCACAATACCGTATGCCCCCAATATTCCTCTCCAGGGGACACACAGGGGGCTGGAGTTCACTATGGAAACCAAGCTACACAACTGGGAGATGGCTGACATTCATGACACTTGAGATCTCTTCCATAACACTACCATCATTCCATTCACCATGATTGTCTCAGAGGAGGGGCTTCACCCGATCTGCTTCTTACTATACTGTTCCCTTATAACAGCCCTCACGGCTCGCAGAGGTGACTTGATCATAGAGCCTCACACACACCTCACAATTCAGCATTTGCACGTGATGGGTACCGGTGGGCACCTGGCGCTGTGGTTTGACACCTCCCTTAGGCAGCATACTGCAACCACACTGGATCCTTTGAAGCTCCACTGGGAGGGTGACTTGGAACATCCTTCCACAGACTCTGAGTGGGTGGTGGGCCCTGGAGATCCCCACACAAATACTCCGCAATCAGCACTTCCACCAGATCCAATTTTTTTATCATACACAGACACTGCTTCCCCCGGTGTCAATTGGTTGATGCAGACCTCTTACATATGCTGTGGCACTACCCCACTCTCAACGGGTACTGGAGTACAATAGCCAACGTCCTTGCCTGCTGCACTGAGCATGACATTTCCTATTATTGGGAAACCTATATCTTGCATCTCTTCAGAAGAGGTAAAAGACATAAGGTTACAGCCCACTTTCCGGATCTGGGCATGGCAACTGCTAAGCGACTGATCACTAGGAGATGGAAGTCCCCTGGGCCCACTCACGCTCTAGCATGGCGTCGCTTTTTACTGACATCGGCTAAAGCGGAGAGCATTGCCCTGAACAGAGAAGATTTGCTGGGCCTCCGCAGACTCCACTGGCCGCCAGCAAGGACGCAATATAAGTGGACTTGCAGAGAAACATTGGCATGGATTTAGTGGCTTCATACATAGAGGAAGCAACATGAATTTGGGGTATTCATCCATCCCTACAGAGCCAGGGTGAACCTTCATTAATGACTTCTCCCACATTCAGTCAGCAATTACACATTTTGCACATGTGACATTTATCTGCTAAAAGTGGACGGTGCATGTGGAGGGGTGATGAGGGGGGGGGGCACCCCGGTGGCATATCACTGACAGTTGACCCGATTTTTTGCTTTCTTTGTCTTCATTTTGTTGTATCCCATTCCCCCTGTTCAGTATCTCTTAAATAATAACCACACACTGTATGAGTACACATGTGATGTATATGGGTATTTACCAATCAATCAAGCTTTATTCGACAGTTGAGTCATAAAAGCACATTACAATCATAACACAATTAACATATAAATTACCTAAAATTTTTAAGACTAGAATTAAATTCCTATTACAACCATCGCAAAAGCTAAAATCAGTCTAAAACCTATACAGATATTCACGAAATAAAATAACACGTGTCTTAAAATTACTGTTTGTGTTTCCAACCTTGTGGTGAACATTAGATGAAACTTGTACAATTTCAGTTTTTTCTACGAATTACCGTCGTATCTCAAGGCTTTGGTCCGTATGCCCCAGGCCCACCCTAGGAACTTAGCCACTGCTATGCAGATGAGAGGAGCAGTATCGGTGCTCAAAATACGAAGGGCTACGCGATAGTTCCTGATACCCAGTGATTTACAGACGGGTTTTATCCAGGTTTTCCGGGGTAACATGTACATTGGACAGAAAAATATCAAGTGTTCTACAGATTCACGATCCTCTGTGCATCTGTAGCATTTGTCACTTTTATTTTGGGGACTCCCCCAACCAGCGGTAAATTCTGCGACCGGAAGGGTGCCCACCCGTAGCTGAAAATACAACTTACGGTCAGAGGACCTCTCTATTATATCCCAATACCTCTCAAGCAATGGACTAACTTTTAGATCGAGAAAACTACCTGTTAAGTGAGAGGAAAGTCCTTGCGTGGTTTCTATCATAAAAACCCATTCCCAATATATAGCTTTCAGCTTATCCTTGGAAGGGAAAGTAGCGTTTAATGGGTCATTCCATAGTTCGGACACTCCTATGCTGCCCAAAAGGGACTTAATGCTACGCAACCAATGCAAATTATGTGATAAATCAGATTTTAATATGTCACTGAAGCCGCTCTTGTAATGTACAAGTTCATCTGTACACCAGAGCCAGCGCCAGTAGAGTAGTGGACGAAGCTTCACAAGGTGAACTAGTGGCTTTTTCCCTAAATCTAACAATAAAGGGCGCAGTGGTGTGCTAACAGGAAGGCTTGCAATTTTGCGTAAAAAAGCATTTTCAAGCATCGTCAGTTTGTTCAAATTACTAAAGCCCCAGAGCTCTGACCCATATAAACATGTACTCAATACCATTGTCCCATATACTTCAAGGACTGGTGACATTGGTTCTGTGTGTGAGCTTTTAAATCTGGTTAAGAGAGCACCTGATTTTTGTTTATGTAATAGTGCCGCTCGATCCAATTGGGAGTCCCAACGCATATCCTTCTGTATTGTGATACCCAAATATGTGAAGGAGGTTACCTCCTCCAGGGGTGATCATTCATAAGGATTTTCCCCCTAAATGATTTGTGTGCGTTAAAAGACATAAACTTGGTTTTTTCAGTGTTGACTACCAATCCCCTCATTTTGCAAAACTCTTCAAAGCGTCCGAGTGCCTTCGGCAGACCACTTGGGGTCTTAGAGATAATCAACGTGTCATCCGCGAACATGAGAATGGGAACGCGTGATCCAGCCAAAACCGGTGCATCAGTGGGGGTCTGCGAGAGAAAGTCGACCACCCCGTTGACAAAGTGCGAGAACAGGGTTGGCGCCAAGACACACCCCTGCCTCACACCCCTGCCAACAGGGAAGTCTTCCGTCACCTCTCCCACATCCCCCCAATGGACCCGAGCTACATTACCCTCGTACAAGCGAATGACTACAGAAAGAAGTTCGGGTGCAATTCCCATCTCCCGCCTAACTTCCCAAAGTTTGGTTTGTGGGACCAAATCAAATGCAGCTTTTAGGTCCACGAACACAGCATATAATGCGCCCTTACCTAAAATCACCGTCTTCCAATGTAAGATGATAAAGCGGAAAATTTGGTCAATTGTGCTTGTCCGCCGGCGAAAGCCTGCCTGCACAGGGCTTAGAATATCCTGCTCTTCAGTCCATAATAAAATCTTGTGTAAGAATAAGCGGGCCACAATCTTCTGTATTGAGTCTATTAAGCTAATTGGCCTATAATTGGCCGCAATAGACTTGTCCCCCTTTTTAAATACAGGGACTATTTCTGCTCCCTTCCACGAGTCGGGGATATCAGCACCCTGGGCGATTGCATTTGCAAGGCGCATGATATACCTGCACCATAGGTGTCTGTCGCCAATACACACATCTGCAGGAATTCCATCCATACCGGGAGCTTTACCCTTGATCACTTTGTCTAAAGCCTGTTCCACGTCTTTTATAAAAAATATTGCTTCTTCATAATGCACATGGCAGTAGGTAACATCAGAATTTACTCCATCACTGGGGGCTGCATACTGTGGTTTGAAGTGGTCAACCCATGCGTTCTTAGCCACATTATTCTGGGGACGCTCTGGTAACCCCCCCTGTCCCATTTATATATATCCCAGAATTGCTTGCTGTTCCTACACCTGCAAGCATCATGGAGATCTTTCCACTTTTCATTATCCCACATTCCTTTTGCTTCTTTCACTGTCCTCCTATAGTGCAGCCTAGCCAGCCTTACCGAAAGTGCATCTTTCATCCTTAAGGCACTGCCAAGTTCCGCTCGGGCTTTCTTGCAATCAATGTTATACCAACCCACAGTATTACAGTGCTTGGACCGTCTTTTGGAAGTGGTTTTGACAAAGTATTTCTTCAAACCCTCAAAGAGTTTATTGTGTGCTACCACCACAGACTGGTGAGGACTCATATCATCTGCCATTGTTCCAAGGGGTTTTAAAGCATCAGTTACTTCTTTATTTATTGCAATCAATGATAATGGATCTTCTATGACCCTATCCCATTTTAGATAACGCAGGTTGTTGGACAAAAATTGATCCGACACAAAGTTCACTTGCCGAGCCGGTTGTCCACCTTGGAGAGGTAGATCAAACAGTGCTGCAAGTGGATGATGGTCGCTTTCAATTCGATTAATAACGTTCATATCAATGAGATATGCCCATAACTTTACATGGACAAGTAGGTAGTCTATACGACTCACCCTGCGACCATTGTCAAAAGTATTCTTTGCAAGTTTGTCTGACTTACTTCTACCATTTGCTGCCCTCAGATGATTACCAAGGCACAAACCTTTTAACTGGATTGCTGCCTCTGTCCATCTTTTCATGGGGGCAATCTCTCGGGGAGGAATTCCCCAGCTAGAGTCTTCCTCTACGGTGAACTGTGATATATCATGGCCGAGGGGCTCAAAGGAGGTGTTAAAATCACCTGCTACTAGAGGTAGTATATTAGATGGCAGGAGGTCTTACACTATTTTTGGCGCCTGTATCTCACTATAATACACAATTGAATGTCCAACAGATTACAATCACCCTTCACTCCTGGGGCCATTCATGTTATTCCTCTGTTTTTGCTATTGTTTTTCTTTGCTTTCTCATGTGAAAATCAATAACCACATTTACAAAAAAAAAAATAAAAAAAAATAATGAAGACTTTCATTATATAGCTTGAATCTATAATTGCATCTGTAAATATATGTCTATAGAATATGTTTTTGACTTTGGTGGGGTCAAATTCTGTATTTCCACTCCAGAATAAGCAAAAGTGGGGAATGTGTTGGATTTTGGATTGGTTAGATCTACTGTTCCTACTTGAATCTGAGCAACAGTGAGGAAAGTGTTGGACTGCGGAGGAGTCAGATTTACTACTTCCACTTGAATGTAAGCAAAAGTAGGGAAAGTTGCCGGGGTCATATTTACTATTTGCACTCCAATCTAAGCAGCGGTATGAAATGCGCTGGACTTTGGAAGGTTCATGTGTACTATTCCCACATTTAAACAAAACATTTAGGGGTCGATTCTGATCCTGGAGAAACCGGGTACGAACCGTCGGTCGTAGCATTTTCTCCATCCGACTCGTACCCGGTAAAAACACCATACAAACATGCAAGTACGATTCGTACGGAAAAACCATTTCCGTATGATTCGTACAAAACACCGACTGACACAAAAACACATACAAATGGGATCCGGGACGGCGCGTACGCGACATGCGGACGGAGTTAGGCACCTTTCTACGTACCAGCAAGTACGATTCGTTCCGACAGCACTCTGGACGGCTATCTTTTTACGGCACACAAAAAATGCCGGTAAAGCTAAGTACGCCGTGAAGCGTGAGGAAAAGGGGGCCCGGTACGCACCGGACACCCCCCCAGCCGCCCCGTATGTCCGCGACGTCCCCCCAGCCCCCCCGTATCTACGGTGCGGACCCCCAGCGTGTAGTGCTGGGGGTCTGCACCGTACATACGGGGGTGGGGTGGGGGTCCGCACCGTACATACGGGGGTGGGGGTCCGCACCGTACATACGGGGGTGGGGTGGGGGTCCGCACCATACATACGGGGGTGGGGGTCCGCACCGTACATACGGAGGGGCTGGGGGGACGTCGCGGACATACGGGGGGCTGGGGGGACGTCACGGACATATGGGGGGCTGGGGGGACGTCGCGGACTTGGGGGGGGCTGGGGGGAAATCGCAGACATGGGGGGGGCTGGGGGGACGTCGCGGACATGCGGAGGGGCTGGGGGAATGTCGCGGACATGGGGGGGTGTTCGGCGCGTATGCGGGCACATGTTTGGACGTCTCCATGGTTGCTGTGGAGGTTCGCTCCGTACGGTGTTTTTACCATACGGTTGTGGATTCGGACGGACGGGACGGATCGTACTTGCGCGTTCGGACATCGGTTTACCGAGTCGTACGTAAAAACATCCGGGGATGTTTCGGACACTTTTTCCGACCCGAGGACGTGTCGGGTATATTCCCAATGCGATTCGTATGGTGTTTTTTACATACGAATCGTACTTGCCAGTTTGTACGGGACTTGTACGATTTGTACGTAAAAAAATCCGGATACGATTCGTACGGGGAATATTTTTCCAGGATCAGAATCAACCCCTTAGATGTTAACTAGAAAAATGTAAAACATATTTCAAAGAATTCATGCATTCAATAAATAAATATAAACCAAATACAATTACATTTAGAAAATATACATTTTATTACAAAAAGAAAAGTACAAATGTATGAAATGTTAAAGGTATTTTGAATTAAAACCCTTCCATCCCTACTACCCTAAACAACAAACAATGAAAAACAATAACTTTTAATAACAGCAAATCATAAAAACGAAAAACTATTGCTATCAAATTAACTATAACACCAATTATACTTAAAAACTACTAGTAAATAGAAACTACTTAACACAATGTATATGATCAACCAATTAACAATTAATTGAGAATCAACAAACACTTAAAAAAACAATCATTCATTCTGCATAATTAATTATCAAATAAAAATGGAAAATGAATAAAAAAAGAATGATACATTAAAAACAATAATTTATATTGAAAAACACCTCTCCAACCTAATCCCTTGGAAACATAAGAACCTGCTACTAAATTAACAATTACTAAATCATTTTTAAAAAATCATTGAAAAACGTACAAACTATACTAAAAAAAAATTAACTCGAGTATTATTATGATAGTAATATATCGTATAATACTAAAATAACTAATATTTATAAAAGTAAATAAAAAGTTATATTTTACATACAACTTCCTTAAAAAAACAATAATAAATAACTAAAACTGCAATATTTGTGCCTTCTATATTCTGTCCCTTAATATTTCTGACATCACAATATTTTTGCTATCAGCCACAATATTTTTCATACAATATCCTGTGAGAATACCATTTGAGGAGACCACCTAGAAGCGTTGGTGTGCAACCCACTGGAAGATATCACTCCCAAAAGCACCAGTGTAACCAGTCTGTGGCATCCAAGTAGGAGCAGTGAAAGTGTGACCTCCAAAAAAACATGACTTCTGAAGTCACCAAACCACCAAACAGTAGTCTGTGATGACTACCCACATGTGAAGGATGTAACTAGAAGAAGCTGAAATATCATCATTCCCATACAAACACTGTGCAAATGTGCTTATTGTTTTCATACATATGGCAACACCAGGAGACGCTCCTTGTTGTAAATTCATATACACTCTATGACCAGAGAGTGAAACCCAGAGGCACGCCACAAACATACAAACTGTACAACCCAGTAGTTTGTGTCCTAACTTTATTTACATTTTACTACTTTCTGATCCCAGGACACTGCACACCTAAACACTAGTCAATATGGCATATGAAGACATTACTAACCTGACTGAATTGAGAGCAGAGACATTTGCTATCGCGGATGAAGATGCATCGAAAATATATGCCTTGATACAGGAGGAAACCACGCCATTATTAAGCACCAAAATCAAAGAAAGTAATGTTAAACAATTACTTTATCTTATGAGGAGAGAAATAAATCAAAGACTGCATGCCAGCACACTCATAAAATATCACCGTGCACAGAGAATCCGAGGGGGTTACGGATTCCATTAAAACCTTTATTGTGCAAAAACGGTTCAAGATTCGTAGAAAAGTGGTACACCATCCTAAAGAAATGCTCCCTTGATCTTATTCTTCTAATCATTGAGGAACTGTCTAAAATCCTTGAAGATCTTTCCAAGGACATCGCACAAACTAAAACTGAACTGACCAATATGATGGATACTGATGATTTTTTCCAAAGAAGACATTAACATTCAACTGTATAAATATACACAAGAAACCACGGAGAGAAAAATACGTAAGTACAAGTGTGATACTATTGACGATAAACTAGGAGAAGTCTATTCATGGGCAGAAGTCTATGCGAAATGCAGACAGAACCGACCATACAGTCAAAACACAGAAACTGATATAACATCTTCGGATAGTGACACTCGATCTAGACCACCTTCACGCACAATGTCCTTACAACCTGTTATTATTGCCAGCACAGATGAATCCCAAACCGCTGGTGTCTCTTTTTTAGAGGAAGGCGTAAGAGACCAGGATGACCCAGGAGGTGCCAAAGAAAAAGAAAAAGAGAACACCGAGATGAAGACCATTCCAACAACCAGCAAGAGAATCAAAGGAAAGAAAACTTAGATTCCGACAATTTGGTTATCAACAATTCTTCTTACACACTTAGTTCAATTGAAGAGAAAACCTTACAAAAAGGCACTACTTCTGTACCACAATCAAATGAAGGAAAATAAAATAAAAGTAATGATAAAGACGAGTGGGCTATATTTAATGAGGTCCAGTATACAAGCCCTGAAATGGTTAAACGGAAAGGGTATACAGTTCCTCTATTTGTATAGGAGAGTGTAGAGTACACTCTCCTTGGAATTCAGACTAAGTGGGGGGTATTGTCTAGTAAGCCTGAAGGGTATTAGACTGTGTGGGGTGGGGGAACCCACAATGGTGGAACTAAAACCCTCACACACCCAGCAAGCTAGGTGTCATGCTTCATCATCTGGGTTTTGCTCCTCGTTGGGTCGGCGCTGCAATTCCCGACGGGCACCCAGGGATGGGGCTCTTTGGCGGAGATCTTTTGTTCCTTGCCGAGGGTGAGTGCAAGTGAGGGCCAGGTAAGTGTAGATGTTTGTGAGTGTGGTTAAAAAGGGGTTGGTTAGTCTGAATGTATGATTTTATTCGGTCAGTAAACCACCCTGTTAAAAATGAAATGAGAGGCGGTAGTCTTGACTAAATGGGTCAGGGACTACTCTACTCTGCTCAGGTGGTCAACATGTTTCATGCCTACAAGGTCAGGGGGATCCAGCGGCAATTCATCAAGACCGGTGATTTTAACTATCTACAAGTTTGTGAGGGTGTGTTACTAATTATTTACAGTGATGTCTGGATAAAACTACCCTAGGTAAGTGTCGGAAAAACTAGACTCTTACGTGCTGGACTGGCCTAACGTATTAGTTACGTTTCGGCGGAGCGGGGTAGGTCTACAAACCACCCTTGGGCGACAAAACTTAGGCTATCACGCATTCCCAAGAGGCTCGCCAAGTACCGACTGGAGTGGCACTTTCTAATACGTTAGGCCAGTCCAGCACGTAAGAGTCTAGTTTTTCCGACACTTACCTAGGGTAGTTTTATCCAGACATCACTGTAAATAATTAGTAACACACCCTCACAAACTTGTAGATAGTTAAAATCACCGGTCTTGATGAATTGCCGCTGGATCCCCCTGACCTTGTAGGCATGAAACATGTTGACCACCTGAGCAGAGTAGAGTAGTCCCTGACCCATTTAGTCAAGACTACCGCCTCTCATTTCATTTTTAACAGGGTGGTTTACTGACCGAATAAAATCATACATTCAGACTAACCAACCCCTTTTTAACCACACTCACAAACATCTACACTTACCTGGCCCTCACTTGCACTCACCCTCGGCAAGGAACAAAAGATCTCCGCTAAAGAGCCCCATCCCTGGGTGCCCGTCGGGAATTGCAGCGCCGACCCGACGAGGAGCAAAACCCAGATGATGAAGCATGACACCTAGCTTGCTGGGTGTGTGAGGGTTTTAGTTCCACCATTGTGGGTTCCCCCACCCCACACAGTCTAATACCCTTCAGGCTTACTAGACAATACCCCCCACTTAGTCTGAATTCCAAGGAGAGTGTACTCTACACTCTCCTATACAAATAGAGGAACTGTATACCCTTTCCGTTTAACTACTTCTGTACCCACATGTCATACCAAAACTCTTGAACTTGAGATCAGCCTATTCAGGTTTATGCGCAATCTGCGCCTCAGGAATTTCTTTGAAAACATTGTGCAACAACGTGAGATTGAAGGTGAGGACATTTTGAAAGGGTTAAGACCGAAAGGCACCTTTATGGCTCCTGTGAGTCACAAAAGTATTGACACATTTGAATCTTTAGTCAAACGTGACATACAGTCATTCAATTTTCCGAAAAAATCCAAACATCGGAACTTGTCTGTTAAAGAAATGGATGTGTTTAGGAAATTAGCTTAGAATCCCACCATTGTTTGTTAAAATGCTGACAAAGGGGGGGCATTGGTCATAATGGACACTAGTTTTTACAGACAACAAGTTTTTCAAACTTGTCATGGATTCAGAGACATATATAAGGTTGGAACACAACCCCACCAATCAATTCTCGGACATTTTGAAAGTTTTAATTAAGAAAGCTGTGGATGATGGGGTGATCATCGAAAGTACTAGCAGATACCTCATACACTCTAATCCTAAATCACCAGTCATGTACATGTTACCCAAAGTGCATAAGAATATTCATCATCCTCCTTTCAGACCCATCGTTTCCACCAGAGGAAGCCTCCATGAACCTGTTGGCAAACTCCTAGACAAGCATCTACAACCTTTTGTTCTGAAAATACGAACTTACTTCAGACACACTACAGATTTTATTTCCCAAATCAATGAAGTCACTCTCAAAGAGAAAGAAGAAGAAGCTGTGATAAAAAAACTTTATCACAGCTATTTTAGTGGGAGGACCAGTGGTTTTTACAGCTCACTGGGACTTCAATGGGCAACTGTGCCGCACCAACATATGCTAATATCTTCATGAATAAATTTGAGGAGGACTACATTTTATGCACCAATACTTGGAAAGAACACACTTCTATCTTTTTGAGGTATACAGATTATATATTCATCTTATGGAGAGGATCACAACATGAGCTGGTCGACGCTTTGAACGCATTAAATGGAATCAATGAAAGTATATAATTCACTTTTGAGCTCCATCAAATTTTTCACCATGAGTGACCGTTTCAAAAAAACTATCAAAAAACATTGGCCAATAATAGCTATGGAACCTGATTTCAAGGAACTCTTTCTGAGAAACCTATTTTTGCGTTCAACAGATGCAAGAACATGAAGGATCTGTTGACCCAACCACCAAGAGATATTCATCCTATGAGGGGCTCGTTTACTTTGTGACCTAGATAATCATACACCATTCCAAGATGGAGACCGTATTTTCTATCCAAATGGGTTTCAGTCCTCTTTCACTATCTTCGCGTCTATTTCACACCGCGGGGCGTTCGGTCCTGGTTTC
This sequence comes from Triturus cristatus, assembly GCF_964204655.1. Taxonomy (NCBI): domain Eukaryota; kingdom Metazoa; phylum Chordata; class Amphibia; order Caudata; family Salamandridae; genus Triturus; species Triturus cristatus. The sequence continues at coordinate 1,049,652,417 of NC_140585.1, read as the reverse complement.
ATCTTTTCTTCACACTCGGAAATGTTTCCAGCTGCTTTACATGTGAGTACTTTAGCGCATACACGCATGAACTGACCTCTTGTCACTTGCCCGTTCACCTATATTGGATGTGTATAACAGTCTCTTTGACCGATTTCATTCACTTTGTTCACCAGCCATTGAGTTTTCTTGCACAACGTTGGCTGATCATTCACGGCTCATCAAGCACTTTAACTTTGCACATGACCCTATGTTTTATAATCCCCTTATTTCATGTTTCGGTGTCCCAGTTATAGTGATCATTTCTTCACATTCGCCTCTTTCACCGTTCATCAACCAGTAACTGCTTGTGCACGTTCTTGATTTACATGCCGTCTTTTTACATCGTCTCTTTTCACCGTTGTACATGTTCGTACCTTAATGGATTTGACATACTTATTTACAACTATAATGGCCTGGCTCCCTCTCATTTTCATTAGTTTTACATTTGTTGTAGACCATGTCCCCTGACGAAGGTCTGTAATGGACCGAAATGCATTGGGAAAGAAAATAATTACCCAAAGTTCTTGATGGATGCTGTTGAAATTTGTTTGGAACGCTGTTTTGATATGAAGATACAATATCAAAACACTCAATAAATACAGCATATGTTTGCTCTATTAAGGATTAAAGATCGTGTACTTGGTATTCCTTAATGTCCTAACCCAAGTGTGGGTCTCACGGTGTGCTCAATGGGACGTCCCCTAACCATGAGAAGCTACTTGTTGACATATCGATCTATAACACACAAACAGTGGCACCCTGATCAAGATCTCGGCCCAAGGCAAGGATGCCTTTTGTTTCTAAAGAAACATCCATTTCCAGATTTTGGCAGAGGAGCGCTTTGCTGTCATTGATGAGGTGTCCCCATGCTGATGTTTCACACCAGTAGCTTGCTGATATTTCTGTGATGGGTGTCCCTTGTGACCACGACAGGAGCTTAAATTTTTTCCCTTCAGGTAACTGGGGTTGGATTGTCCAGTACAAGGATTCATGGCAGAACATGCACACAAACTCCCTAGACACTTAGGTAAGGGGACACATAGTAGGAGTACACCAGATTTCTATATTATTTCATCTGCTCGCATATATACATTGTTTCAGCACGATGGTGGAAATTTTCATTCTGTCTATTGATCATTGCAGAACATATATTCTATACAAGAATCACATTGGTTCAATAAAAATTTAAAAAATCCCACTCCTATTGTGATTTCTTGTATATTTCTGTGAGAGAAAGACAGCACGAGTGACTGAGCAAAAAGGGTTCTGGATCTTTTACCATGATTCCTGGGGGATCAGGGATGTCATGTTCAGTGGTTGCCAGAACCATTAGCCACCCGCCTAGGGTTATGGGGGCTTACGGTGGCACTGTGAGTCTGCTGGCCTATAGGACAACATATCCTGAGAGGGTGGATAAAATCAGTCTGGCACCATCTCAACAGTTATGCTGTCTACAAATGTGCAGTTCCTACCATAGGGTGGAAACTACACAGCACCATGGGAGCTCCAGAGTGGATGGAGTTCATGATGGCAGTAGGGTTTAGTGTGGTAAGCTATTCCCATGCGGCGAGATGCTGGTTGGGGGAGGTTTCCATTGGCTTGAGGAGGCTGAGGAAATTGGTGGTTTGGAGCTCAAAGTTCCTATAGATGGTGAATATCTTGTCGTGGAAGTGATTTGTTAGAGAATTACAGAGTTCTTGTGAAGGAGGATAGTGTTCTCTGTGGCTGTTGGATGGGAGAACTCTCTGAAGATGGTGAAGAGTTCCTTGGTGTGGTGGGTGCAGGCCTCGATGCAGTCTACAAGGGTGCCCTTTTGTGTGTCTTTGAGTCGTGGTCGTATTTGTGGAGGGCTGATTTGAATGTGGCTTCAACAGTAGTGTCTCTGCTGGTGCACCATCTTCTCCCCTGTTGTTTGCATTTGCATTTCATTGTACTGAGTTCTGCTGTGTACTAGCTGGCTTCTTTGGTGGATCTGGAGGTTTTGGCTGGTTTGATAGCGGTGACAAGGTCGGTGGCGTTGGGGATTCAGGTGTTGAAGTCCTGGACTGCTAATTTAAGTTTGGTTGCAGTTTTTGGACTGGATGGTGTTGAGGGCGTCCATCTATTGGGTCTGTGTCACTTTTCTCCAGCTGCGGAAGTAGGTGTTGAGGAGTTTGGTGATGGTGCGCGGTGATCCTGTGATGCTGAATTGGATGCTGAAGTGGTCAGACCAGGTGAGTTCAGTGGCATGGCTGTATATGACTCTGTTGCTGTATGGGAAGATCAGGCCCAGTGTGTGCCCTGCTTTGTGTGTTTGGTCTGTGACCAGCTGGGTAAGGCTGATGTTGTCCATTCGTTGCAGGAGGTTGGCTGAGTTGGTGTCTGTGGGTTGCCTATGTGGAAGTTGAGGTCCCCAAGGACGATGTAGTGCTTAGACACAATGGCAAGCGGGGCGATAAAGTGTGTAATGGCAAGTCAGAGGCCACTGCATGGTCCTGCGGTCAATAGGCTAGGGTGCCTTTGATGATTGTTTTGTCGTCGGTGTGGAGTTGGAAATTGAGATGTTCAATAATTGGTGTGGTGTCCTCTTCTGTGGTGGTGCAGCGGATTGTCTTTTTGTGGATGAAGACAATGCCCCATCCATGTATTTTTGTGCAGTTCCCAGTGCTTCATCTTGTAGCTGCTTGGCGTAGCGGTGGCAATGTTGGGGACAGTGGCTGGGTTTATCCATGTTTCCGTGGTGAAGGCCATTTCGGGGTGATGGTGGCGATGGTGTCCTACACTTTGCCGGTGTGTTTGCAGAGAGATCTTGCATTGATCAGGTGGCATCTGGCTGGTTCCTGGTTGGTCTCTGTCGGCAGAGTGGGATTTGGTGGAGGATTCTGTGAGGGTGGGAGGTCCTAGGTTGCAGGTAAAGAGACAGCCTAGGCAGGTAAACAGACCTCCTGTGGGATTAGGTGATGTGAGGCAGCCGTTGTTGTGGCATTCGGGGTTCAATGCTTGGTGATCTCCAGAGGTGTACCTTTGTGTGCCCAGAGGAATAGAGTTCCTGTAACTAGGTGCGCTCCAGACGCGGAGAGGTGCAGATGGACTTGCCTTTGGTGCACCTTTGGTACCATAGGCTCTATCAGATAGGTGCTGGAATGGGCAATGGGATGGCGGGAAGCAGGTGGTGCAAAACAGCGAGCTGCGAGACTCGCTGAGCAAAACAGCCACATAGCACAGTGGGCACAGAAATAAGCAAAAATAAGCAAAATACATTCAAATGAAATAAGCACCATGAAGAAAATTAGCCTTAATCAGGCTAAACAGTCTTCTGTTCCTATGCAACTTACAGCTAGCAAGGTGGGAACGGAGGGCAGTCGGAGTGGGAAGAAAGGCATGCAGATGAGCAGCACGGGGAGCAGGCAGAAGGACCTGGACCAGAAGGACCAATACGAATTGTTAAATTGATTGGTACCACAAGATATAGAAATGAACTTACGAGCAGATCATGTATGTAAGAGAAATAGGTGATGTAAGGCAGCCGTTGTGGCATTCAGGGTTCAATGCTTAGTGATCTCCAGAGGTGTACCTTTGGGTTCCCAGAGGAATAGAGTTCCTGTAACTAGGTGCGCTCCAGGCGGGGAGAGGTGCAGATGGGCTTGCCTTTGGTGCACCTTTGGTACCCCAGGCTCTATCAGATAGGTGCTGGAATGGGCAATGAGATGGCGGGAAGCAGGTGGTGCGAAACAGCGAGCTGCGAGACTCGCTGAGCAAAACAGCCACATAGCACAGCGGGCACAGAAATAATCAAATATAAGCAAAATACATTCAAATGAAATAAGCACCATGAAGAAAATTAGTCTTAATCAGGCTAAACAGTCTTCTGTTCCTATGCAACTTACAGCTAGCAAGGTGGGAACGGAGGGCAGTCGGAGTGGGAAGAAAGGCATGCAGCTGAGCAGCACGGGGAGCAGGCAGAAGGACCCGGACCAGAAAGCCCAATACGAATTGTTAAATTGATTGGTACCACAAGATTTAGAAATGAACTTACGACCAGTTCATGTATGTAAGAGAAATAAAATGGGAGACAAAAAACTGCTTAGCTGTGAAACATTTTACACTTAGCAGAGAACCTTGGTTATAGGAACGAAAATATCCTACACCATCACCCTAAAACGCCAAAACAAGTGTAGCTGGACAGGCTAGCCTGTACTACAGTAGGTCTCCTGAGCCTCTTGTTATTACTTAACTCAAGGAGTTGCTTGTTGGAACAAAACAAAGGTCTATATTGCTTTATTTCTCATATAGCTTATGCGTGGAGACCTGTGCATACCTCCTTTGATGCAGTCTTGCTTATTATTAATATGCATCAACATGAGCCACCTGTGAATAGTAGAACACGTGCGCAAAGTGCCCTAAAGCACCCTGTGGGGCAAAGGCATTCAAAGATTTTTTTTCAATAAATAAATTAAACCCTACACTTGGCATTGTTTTCCTCTTTTCTCTGTGTGAGCCGTGATAAAAGTATAACGACCTACAGAAGCATTCTATCCATCTCATGAAAATAAATATCATTTCTAGAATAAACGTGCTCAAAAGGCGATACTGGCAGCTGAACAACGAATGCAATTAAGCTCCCTTAGGAGAAGGCCATTTTCTACTCAGAGTGAACCTGCTGTTTCTTTTATTTGCACTTTTATGGCAACAACAGCATAATAGAAAGGATTTGTTAAAACAGATGTATTTCAATATCCCATGTCGGTGAACATTGAAAGCCGAAAGTTTCACTTTTCTTTGCAATTTGCGTTCAGGAGTCATGATCACACGCACGGCAGCAGTGACTGAAAAATGTTATATTGGCATTACTGACTGACCTCTGCAATATGCCATTTGTATTTGGTACGAGCATCATTCTTGTACTGCTCAGCCAGGGTAAATGTCATGTCGGGCTGGTTAGTGAACGCAAACATTATTTCTGTTTTGCTTGGTCGCTATCCCAATACAAGTATTCAGGACGAGGGTCACAGTGGCGTAGCAAGGTCAGGTGGTACTCGGTGTGGAAAATTGCTTACCATTCCCGGTTTGACAAAGTGGCAAAAATATGTGTTTAAAACATATTTTTGCAATTTTTTCACCCCCCCCCCCCCCTTCCTCAGTGAAGACACCCGGGGCGGCCCGCACCCACCTCACCCCCCTTCCTACGCTACTGCAGGGTCATTGCTACAGCCTGTCAAAACTGATCTTTGATTACAGAGCCGCGGTCTACTTAAGCCCTTGTGTGCCCCGCCCTTTCCCCGCCCTGTGCCGGGCGTTGAATTAGCGGGCAGGGTTCATGACGAGATAGTCTCGTCATGGGCACAGCGCAACCGCGGCCCATGACGAGACCATCTCGTCATGGGCACTCAAGGGGTTAAGCCACAAGTTTTCAGCAAAAAAGAAAACCTACAACCAAGCGTTTTCCAGAATTGTCCCTAAAATTTGGAACTTTTTTCCTCCAGAGACCAGGTTCAACCTTTCCTCTCTCATCTTCAAAAAAGAAGTACAAATACTACTGTCCATCAGATTCCTCTCACATTGAAGCCATCTCCCCAGGAGCGACCATAGTACCTGCCTGTCTGAGATCAACATGACACCCATTGGAGTCTGCCCATGCCACTATGTATGAGGGACTATTTGTTCCTGTCTTTCTTCGTATTAATCGCTTCTGTAATTTTTGCCAACATGGGCAATACCTTGTTTATCTATATCGTTTATTATTTGTTTCATAAGTACCTTTTGTTATTCTTGTAAAGCGCTCTGACAGCTTATTGGGTTTTGTTCGTGCTATATAAAACTATAAAAGTAAAAATAAATAAATACAAATATGTGAAAAACGAGTACAGTACTGTTTTTTTTTCTTCCTTTCTTTTTTTTCTTTGCATTCTGCGATTTGGAGGCAAATATGTCAGCTAGATTAAGGGAGAGAGGCTACGATGAGTGCACATTGCAATCAGCGATAGAAAGGGGCAACACCCAATCAAGATATGAGCTAGTTTTCTAGAAAAGAAAAGTGAACACTGAGGCAGATACAGAACGTAGATTCATCACTACATATAGTAAGCAGCACAATTTGGTACATCAATGAGAGACATTTTTGTAAAGAATCATGTCAGTACTCTGTAAGAACCAGTTGGTTGAGACCCATGAAGAGTTTTAAGAAATGTAACAAATGCAAAGCTTGCTACCGTGGGGTGAATTTGAAGGAGTATATTACGGATGTAGGAGAAAAAAAATCACCATCAATAAAAGTTTACTTTGCAAATCAGACTATGCTATATATATGTTAAGTTGTCTATGTCCCAAAAGCTACATAGGGAGTACAAAACTCCAAGTACTCAAACGAATTTTACAGCACATCAGGGCTATCAACAATGATGATGCTAACTATCCTGTAGCTCGACACTTTAGAGAATATCATGATGGTCAATGCAAGTCTGTTGACACTCAGTGTTTTGGATCAGGTGCCATTTTCTCCCAGAGGGGGCAACAGCGAAGGGAAATTGAAACAATTCAAGAACAGATCTATTTTGAAAGTTATAACTAATGAACCCTGATGTTTGAATATAGATGAGGAAATGTACACGTTTTTGTATTAAGAATATGCAATCTCAGTCTTTATTTTTTAGCTGTTTATTTGCTTGATAAGAGCTTTTAATCTTTTTTCAGAACTTCTTTTATTTGTTTTACAGGCACGGATATGGGAACTAATACCAATCCTGTTAGAAGTCAAATGAAGCGCAAAAGAGCTAAGATATAAATATCTCCTATGAGCATTATTTTTGTTATTAGCGTAGGCCCAATTGGGCTGTAATGTATGGATTTAAATTGTTTTGATTTAATCGTATGCTGAAGTTCAATTGCGAATTCAGTTGATGGAGCACCGTGCAAATAGTCATGTTAGCTATGCTCATGCACCTTGGCTTCAGGCACTTGCCCAAGATGCTGTTATGATATGCTCAGACAATATGTTGCTGAGATATGCTCAGATTGTTTGTTTGATTATGTTCTATCATTTATTCAGGATTGATATATAGGTAGTAAATTAGGGTTGCATGATGAAGTCAAATTGTGTATCCAATTGGCCTGATATTTTGGCACTTGTTATGTAAAGATAATATTTATATTGGGTATTTGCTCAGTATGCATTTGTGATATAATAATTCATGAGATAAAATTGATTTGCATGTGAATTGTGTTGTTTATGTTATTTTTAAGTTATAATGTATATATCACAAAGCATGTAGAATCATCCATGATTCTATTGCAATAATCAAACACATTTAAAGATGGCTGCCACTTTTGTATAACTAGTAGTCCATTTTCAGTGTTGATTTTCACATACTGTTAAATAGCCAGCTCTTGCATGCACAAGCGTGGTGACAAAGGCTGTCAAAGACAAAACGCATTTGACGCTATATTTACCCGCTGTGCTAAATGCTAATTAACTAAAAAAGGAAGCAACACCGTTTGGAGTGCCAATCTGTAGTTTGACTTGGGTACGATGACAGAGTGATATATATATGTATATATATATATATATATTTTTTTTCATTTTTTTTTCAGGGGTGTTATAGTTAGCTGGACATTTCACTCATACAAAGCCATAGAAATTCCCCCGTTATAGTTAGTTCAGCTAACTATAACTCGCGTCCCCGCAATGCACTGCTGATGACGTCACATATTACATCACTCATGACATGGTCAGTGACATCACTGATGACATCACTGATGACATCTCAAATGACATCACTGTTGACATCATCCCTGTGATAATTTGATGCATCTTCTCACACCCTAATATAAGCTTTGATACACCCACTCTAAACTACAGACTGCCATTCTCAAAACCATAGACACTCCAACACCAATAACTATATATCCACTTACTGATTCTTAGGTGTACACATCCATCCACTCACTCACCCGTACAGTCACTCATACTTATGGTCACTCATTAAAGGACTATCATATGCACTCATACACCTATATAGACACTCACACACTGCCACTCATCCACAGAGGTACTCACACACCTACCCAGTCATGCAAATAATTAATCACGCTGCCATTTACTCACCTATACAGTTATACACACACCAGCTCAATTACTCATAAAAATACTAGCACATTCTTACGCTCTTGTACAATCAATGATACAAGCACACAATCATCCATACAGCCACTCTCACAATCACACACTTTCACTTACAGCCATTTATGTACTCCAACACACATATATACTGCCTTTCACATATGTAGCTACTCACACATTTACCACTAAAATATACATTCACTCACTAACACAACCATACACACACTCACCCACCCATACAGTCCATCACAGATGCACTCTTGATACCATGCACCCAGTGAATCACCCACTCACACATCTATGCAGAGAGTAACACACACCCCACCCACACAGACACTCAGGCACCCAATCTATAACCGATAGACACTCATGTAGCTATTTGCAAACCCATGAAGCCGCTTACACACCAACAGACAGACGGATACAGACATTCACACAGTTTAGTCACTAACCCATGCATTCAGTAAGATACGTTTAATCACTCATTTACAGAGTCAGTCATGCACCAACAAAATTATCCATTCACACACTTATACACCCACTCATTCTTCAATATGACTTTCCCTATATATAATAAACATATTTAAACTTTACAGAAACACACAGACACTGGATGATGTCATCAGTGATGTCATCAGTGATGTCATTTGAGATGTCATCAGTGATGTCATCAGTGATGTCACTGACCATGTCATGAGTGATGTAATATGTGACGTAATCAGCAGTGCATTGCGGGGTCGCGAGTTATAGTTAGCTGAACTAACTATAACGGGGGGATTCTATGGTTTTGTATGAGTGAAATGTCCAGCTAACTACAGCACCCCTGAAACATATGATTTTTTTGGGAATTTCTAATGTTTTTTACACGCTAATTCCTAAGTATAACGTGCCTGAAACCTATGTTTTTTTAAGTGAATTTCAAAGGTTTTTAAAATGCTAATTTCTAACTATGCCTACAGAGATAGGACATGTGAAGAATGAAGAAAAAACACACAGAAAGAAGAAAAAGAAATGCAGAAAGATGCTACAGAAGTTCTCAAAGACGAAGAAAAGTGCAGCAAGAAGGAAGACTTGCAGAAAGAACAAACAGAGGAGGAGAAAGAGTCTTTGTTGCAAAATCATCCTGTACCCTCAACTTTTTCAGATGGGTACTGGTGGTAACTGACTCTGACTAACCAGTCCTAGAGCAAGTGCTATGCTAAAAGACACTTAGAATACAGTTAAAACACCTACATACACTAGGGAACACTCTGCGTTGGGGTACCCCTGTTATTAGCATGACCTCCTCTGTAAGCACCTAGTATATAATAGGGCAGGGGTATTAAAACTACCTCTTAAAATGCGCCACAGGTGAAGGGAGGGGGGGGCAGAACTGACGTGTGCAAACATGCCCTATGGCCATTTTAATTTGGGGGATAAAGTCCCCTTGAATCCTGAGAGTCCCTTGGGTACAACCAGCCCATCAGGTATCTCTAGTTAGCACCACAGAGCTGCGTTGCAGAGAAAACGGGCACGGCCTGGACCACCTCTCTGCAACGCGGTGGAAGCACCCGGTGGACAAGTTGGCCCCCATGGGCCCTCGAGATTAAAAGGGAATTATTTCCCCAACTTAAAATGCGCCATAGGGCGTGTTTGCACACGTCACCTCAGGCCCCGTCCCCTTCCTTCCCCACTGTGTAAACACGCCCTGTGGCCATTTTAAGTTGGGAGATTAACTCCCCTTGAATCCTGAGGATCCCTAGGGGCAAATTAGCCCACTAGGTACATCCAGTAAGCACCATTGCAGAGAGGTGTAAAAAAGGGCACAGCCTGCACCACCTCCCTGCAACGCAGCGCAGTGGCACTTACTGGAAGCACCTGGTGGGCTAGTTGGCCCCCAGGGCCCCTCAGGATTGAAGGAGAATTATTTCCCCAACTTAAAACGCGCCACAGGGCGTGTTTGCAGACGTCATCTCAGGCCCTGTCCCCTCCCTTCATCGCTGTGTAAACCTGCCCTGTGGCTGTTCTAAATTGAGAGATTAAGTCCCCTTGAATCCTAAGGGTCCCTCGGGTCAAACTACCCCACTTGGTACCTCCAGTAAGCGCCACAGAGCTGCGTTCCGTTCAGGTGTAAAACGGGGCGTGGCCTCTGAACACCTGTCTGCAACGCAGCTCCCTGGCGCATACTGGAGACACCTCTTGGGCTAGTTGGCCCTCAGGGACCCTCAGTATTAAAAGAGAGTTAATCTCCCAATTTAAAACGTGCCACGGGGCGCGTTTGCACAGTGGTGAAGGAAGGAGGCGTGGCCTGAAGTGACATGTCTGCAAACACACCCTGTGGCACAGTTTAAGTTGGGGAATTAATTCCTCCTCAATCCTGAGGGTCCCTGTGCGCCAACTAGCCCACCAGGTACCTCCAGTATGCGCCAGAGAGCTGCCTTGCAGAGAGGTGTTCAGAGGCCACACCCCTTTTTACAGCACTTTGCAACGCAGCTCCGTGGCGCTTCCTGGAGGTACCTGGTGGGCTAGTTGGCCCCCAGGGACCCTCCCGATTGAAGAGGAATTAATTCCTGAACTTAAAACGTGCCACAGGGTGTGTTTGCACACATATCACCTCAGGCCCCGCCCCCTCCCTTCACCATTGTGCAAATGCGCCCCGTGGCACGTTTTAAGTTGGGAGATTAACTCTCTTTTAATACTGAGGGATTAACTCCCATTGAATCCTGGGGGTCCCTGGGGTGCACCTACCACATTAGCTACCTCCATTAAACGCCACAGAGCTGCGTTGCAGAGAGGTGTAAAAAGGGGCGTGGCCTCAGAACACCTCTCTGCAATGCAGCCCCCTGGCACATACTGGAGGTTCCTGGTGGTCTAGTTGGCCCCCAGGGACCCCCAGTATTCAAGGGGAATTTGTTCCCCATCCGCAAACGTGCCAGGGGGCACGTTTGCAGAGTGCTGAAAAGAGGGGGCATGGCCTCCGGCGGGATGCCGGTATTTTTCTTTTTTAAGAAGGGGGGCTGCATAGCCCCCATTCTTTTATGCATTTTTTGGCCCTGGGGACCCCATCCCCCAGGGCCTGCTCCCTTATTTAAAAAAAAAAAAAAAATGGGAAGGGGGCCACGTAGCCCCCCTCCCGAGCCCTTAATCAGCCCCAGGGACCCCATCCCCCGGGGCAAGGCCCTTTTCAAAAAAATTATTGCATATAGGAGGGGGGCTGCCTTATTTTTTTTTTTTTAAATGTACATATTGAGGAGGGGGCACGTGCCCCCCCTCCCGGGCCACTTATAGCCCCGGGGACCCCATCCCCCGGGGCTGGCCCTCTCCGTTGGGGACCGTGGGGGTCCCCAATTCCCCCACAGTCGGGAGCCGGCATTGCTTTTCCACATGGGGAGCAGCTAACATGCTGCTCCCCCTGTGGAAAAGCATTTTGCTTTGCTATTTGGAAGAGATAGCAGGATTCCTGCTCTCTCTTCCAAACAGCAATACAGTTTGCTATTGCAGGGCGCGAGCCACGAGGCTCCCGCTCTGCCATAGCAAACTACAGTGTCCCGGGGGTGAGCACCCCGGGATACTGCAGGAGCCGGCCCTGGGGGGTGGCGGTTCCCAGGGCCACAACAAGACTCCAGGAGGGGGGCCGCACGGCCTCCCTCCCATATTTTATAAAGCCCCGGGGGGTGGTGGTCCCCAGGGCTGGGGGGTCCGTGACAGACCAGCATTTATTCATACTTTGCCCCGGGGTGGCGGTCCACATGGCAGTGTGGGGGGATTGGGTCCCCCCACTCTTTATTTATAACATGCCCCTGGGATTTGCCCCCCCCGGGGGCTAATATTCATTGAAGCACGGGAGCCCAGGATCCACGCACCCAGAGCGGATTTTGCAGATTTAAAAAAATAATAAAATGGGGGGGCCCTGGGGGACCTTGTGGGACCCCCTAAGCAGGCCTTTTTGCATTCTGCGCGTTTTTTCTTCTCTTTTCTTGTGCCTCAAGATGGCTGCCAACACTTCCTGGTTTGGAGTGTTGACAGCCAATTAGCATACAGCTCGTGTTCGGCAGGGTGCGCGGATCCACCGCGCCCATAGATATATCTATGATTTTACCTTTGTTTTTCTCAGGTACTACTGAACGGATTTACACCATTCAAGCAAAAGGCACAAGTGTGAACCAAGGGCTACCTTACTGCCAAATTTGGTGTAATTCCGTTCAGCAGTTCGGGCTGTAGCTGCGACTAACGGTCCCTATGGAAAATTGCATGGGGAAAAACACATTTTGGGACCCCCCTTTTTTCTCGGTCCCCGCTTGACAAATCACCCCGAGACTTTCAGGATAGGAGCGGACCGGAGCAGGCCACGAGTCTTGAAAATTTCGCATAGATTCGTCAACCTGCGTCAAAGTTCATCCAAATAGAATGTTGCGGATTTCCTATGGATAATAGGTCCTAACTATAACTACCTACTAGCGACCGCCAGTAGGTTATATATATATATATATATATATATATATATATATATATATGTATATATCCACACAGTTACTGTACTTAGCGGTTCCCTTCCTACGGCGTCGGTGCAAACTTGATGGCGACAGCAACCGTTTGTAAGTTTGAAGGGGTCCTCCAATCCACCTTAATAGCAGAAAAACCAGGATGCGGCACACCAGGAGACAGCACAAATTGTTTATTGTGCACCAAAGTTAAGGATGACGCGTTTTGGCATTTTGCCTTTATCAAGTAACTTTCTGTACAGCTAATTCCTACAGAAATAGGCTCGAGTTCATAGGCATAGACAGCATAATTCATGTGTCTTGTGTCTTTCACAATTACAGTGCTTAAAAACTTCTAAAATAAAAAGTAAGTACATCATAAAACAATGCAAAATGCCTGCAGTTCATTATATGAGCATTGCAATCAGTGCTGTTAATTACTGCTAAATGCGTAAGAATCCTCGGCAGTTGCTTGTTCATAATATCTTAATGCAATAAAGTTTTCAATCCCGCAATAACAATTGCGGGTCCTCTACAATGCTGTTCAAATTTATAAAGGGCATGATTATATACCACAAATACATTATAATGTGACTATGCGTGTCCCATGATGTTAAAGAATGAACTTACAGCATAGGTGCTGTGCAGTAAATGAAGTTTTGAATTCAAACTCCATCTTTGCAAAACATTCAAATAAGTGAGGCACTCAACAACAGTTCAAATACATAAGGTACTCAACAGAGATTTATCAACTGAGCATTGGATGCAATTTTAAAATTTCAAATCCCATAATGGTTCAATGACAAATGCCATTTCATAAACCCATATTGTACAAAGGATTTCACCCAATAACTCTGTGAGCCTCTGCTAATATAATTTGGGTACCAAAATACTTCTTTCATAATACTGCCTGCGAATATCGTGAAGCCTATATCTGCCTTTCTAAAATGCAATCAAAACGGCGTAATCGCTTTTTTCTCTGCATTCGATATCCTCCTGAGACCAAGGACCATAGGATTTTAACATCTCCAAACAGGAATAAACCTATACGTGGTGCAAGGTGAATGGGACTAAAGTGAGTGAATGTCCCCTAACACTGGTGAGAATAGCTGGAATCTGAACGGGGCGTCACCCTATCTGTTGCTTACCTATTCATCCTAGGAACCCATGTAGTAAGCCACAAATGTACACTTATGGACTACACTATGATGCCACTTTGTGGCTTAATATTGACAGAGGACGGTCCAAATCTTCTTTCCACATTAAAATTGTGAAAGAGTGATATAAAACAAAATAAAATACAATTGATGGTTGGTGGCTGGATTCCGTGGCTGTGACTTGTCACTTCTTCTGTTCAATGAGAACTCTTGCCATGCTCAAATGACTATGAGTACTGATTGGTTCCATGAGGGCAAGGGTGACTTGGGCTCTGCATCTTCTTACATACCTTGTGGAACATTGTACAATTTAAGCAAATACCTACGCCAAGTTCATTGTTCCTAGTGCTCACTCATAACGAGATTACCAATTGTGACTAAATGGACTCTTTGTTAGATTGGACACATTGTTATCAATATAATGGGCTTACGTAATAGTTGCCACAGGGGAATATGCTTATGCTCTTGGGTAGTTTGGCTTTGTAGCATTCTCCCTTACTTAGTAAGTTTGTTTTGGGTTCACAGGCACTCTGCAAAATTCGGGGATCAGCAGTCTTAGGTCCATGTTGCAGGGAGGTAGGGTGGGGGTGGGTTCCGGGGTGTTTCATCTGGTTTTGATTTTGTTATCATAAGTATGTTCGGTACAGTCAAATGGATGGAGCTTCCTTTAACCTCAAGCTCTAACGTATATTGGGCGAAAAGTGATGGGCCGCTGTAAATTGGTGGCTTACGTCGGCTACGCCATGGGGTCCAGAGAAGTGGGTATCCTGGCACATAACTCCCTCCCTTTCCTTATACAAAAAATCATGCAGGATACACTGGGTAGGTTTGTAATGGCCTCCGGGCAGTGGGAGAGTCGGTCCCTTAATGTGACCCCCTATACATGCCCCCTAGACTTCATTCTCCCAAAACTGCAGGACTTGAGCCCGCATATGTTGAATCTACCTGAGGGAGACATACTGGTGGGAGGCGATTGCAATACAGCTTTAAATGGTGATCTTGACCGTATGCCTACAAAACAGGGGGAACCGACCGGTACATTATTGGCGGATTTTCTGGGGGATTTAGGCCTGATAGATGGTTGGAGGACCTGTAACTCTATCGACCAAACACTATACAGTTCACTCGGGGTGCATGGGAGTCTCTCACCTATAGATTATCTTTTTGGTAGCGCTTCCCAATTGCCCATGTTTGGCAATATCTCCTTCCTTCCCAGTGGAATCTCCGACCACTCCCCGATTTTGGCATATTATGGGGGGTGCCCCCTCCATCTCGTCGAGACATGATGCTCAATCCCCGGTATCTCAAAGTGCAGAGCATTAGAGACAAACTGGCTGAGGCCACCAAGAATTACTTTGACGATAATGATGGATCTGTTGACTCAGACGTAATACTCTGGGAGGCATACAAGAGTGTGATCCGGGGTTGTGGGGTCGCAGCGATAGCAGGTCATAAAAAAGAAAAACGTAAGCAGGTGGAGGAGGTGGAGAAAGAGATTGCCCACCTCAAGAGTGACCTAGTTACTTCAGGCACATCAGATACTGCACACAAACTGGCTATTAAACAAAAAGAGTATAGAGATATTGCGGAGGAGACTGCGAGGGCCCATTACCGAGCTACGTAGCACTGGGTTTACGACATGGGTGACAAGGCCAGTAAACTGTTAGCATGGCTTGATAAAAGGGAGCTCGCCAAGAGATGGGTTGCTCAAATCACAGACTGTGAGGGTACAGAAACTTACAACAGAGCTGGGATTGCAGGGGCGTTCGCCGACTACTTTGGGCGGGTTTATACTACTATGTATTCATCCACCAAGGTGGAGGCAGCGGAACTATTAACTACTTTGCCCTTGCCTGTCCTGGAGCCTTAGGATGTTATGGATCTTGATGCTGCCTTGACGGGTAAAGCGGTATCGAAAGTGATTGGCTCTTTGCAATACGGTAAAGCCATGGGCCCTACTGGCCTTCCAATTAAACTTTACAAGGCAAACGCTTCCACAATAGCCCCATTCCTCGTGCGTATGTACAAAGAGAGCATCACGAAAGATGTGTTACCTGAGACACTGCATCTTGCGACTATCGTGGTCATTCATAAGAAGTGTAAACCCCCAACCAATGTAGTTCATACAGACCCATTTACCTCCTCGATCCGTAGGTAACATTTTTAGCTAAACTCCTGGCGCTGCGCCTCTCGCCTTATCTTCACAAGTTGATACATCCGGATCAATCCGGCTTCATGCCTGCTAGGAACACCGCTCTGAATCTCCAAAATTCAAGAGTGCTTTATATTTATTTGAAGCATTCTACCAGATATAATAATTTAAGAAACATTTTTAACACAGGTTTGTTTAGATTAGTGTGGGAACTCCAGAAAAAGCAATTGATCAATGAATTGTAGTGAATGCAATGCATAGTGTCACTTATTTATAGTGCTGTACTGTGCATCTTTTTTTTTGTTGTAATTCATTGATTGTTTTTTCCCTACTGTTCAAGGATGATGCTTCATACAGACCATCGTTTATGGTGAAGAAGTGTGAAAGATGAGAACAGTAAAAAAGGAAAAATTTATTTTTACTATATTGTGTTACAGTGTTACTGTATAACCAATGTGTATTGTTAGGTTTCTGTGATTTTGAAGATGAAATACTAACATATCTTTATGTTCTTTTTCTTTTTCAATTGCGGCAGGAGTTGAACGTCTATATATGTCTCAAAACACTTCTTCTAACTCAGAAATATTACTTAGAGATATCCATGGAGACTGTTTTTAAACATAAAGCGCTCTCACTATAGTTTACCATCACTTTGTTCGACATATTATTTTAATTAAATCGTTAAGTGTAGTCTAGCACATTTACACTATAAAACTCTACACCAAGGGTGAGTCTTGTACAGCCACTCACAGATTTGCATAATACTAATGATACAACTCATACACCCGATCTCTCGTTCGTTCAACAACTGACTCACCCACTAACTCAGTGTTACAGGCAAAAACACCCCATCTCACTTATGAGTACCTCTTCTACTTCATGAGTTGACTTACTTATACAGATAGTTACACACTTAGTTACTTCCTAATAGGTACTAAAATGTGTACTCAATTAACTACACAGTACCTTATACAACTAGTCAACCATGTACACAGTCATTAACATACTCTGACACTTTCCCATATAACTACTGATATAGCAAATCACTCACCCAAACAGCTAGAAAGACATCCACTCACTCCTTTAAACAGTGACTCATACACTTACATACTTGTCTAAACAGTTACTAACACAGCCAGTCAGGTATTTATACAGCTTGTGCCACACATATTCAATATTGTATACAGGCACTGAGTAAGTCAGTTTGTCACCTATACAGACAGTCACACAGCCATTTAGTTATTGATACACACACTCATGCACCCACTTACTCATCTACATAGATACCCAAAGAACCATTTATACACATTGACACAGACACTAACACACCCAGACACAAACTCATTCATAGATTGACACACTGAGGAACACACTCATTGATACACTAATATATCTACCCACACATTGATAGATGCAGTAGCATATTCAGGTACTCACGGACATACTCAGAGACACTCTTGTGTATACTCCGATACACACAAGCACACACTATGCTGTACACTATTACAACCATGCACAAAGCCACTGATACACCCAGTCATACAATGATAGAAACACTGATATAGCTACTGATGTATTCATAGAGGTACCTACACACACATTCACTCATCAATATAAGTACTCATACAGTTATTTAATCACCCACACGATGTTTCACACTGCCAGTCACCAACTTATACAGTCTCTCACAACTAAATTCACTCAGATATACTTCTATTTACATTACCAGTGGCTGACTTATACATACACTAACCTACCCACTCAGTAACCCTACAACCACTAACACACCTAGTCACTGAGTTATACACACATTCGCCCATCCAATCACTTACTCATATAGGCACTAACACATGCAGTATCTTACCCATACAGTCAAACACACAATGACTCACTCAGTCATTCAATTGCTCACATACACATTCTCTCATCTATACAGCCACTCACACAGTGTATCACTCACTCATATAGGCACTAATATACCCACTATTTCATTCTTACAGTGGCTCACATCCCCCTTATTGACTAAAACATCAACTGATAAGGTCACTCACTCATGAAGCTACTCACACATGCAGACACTCACTCAAAGAGCCACTCACCTCTAGAACCACAAACATACCCAGTTACTAACTTATACAGACACTTGCCCACCTAATCACTTACTCATATAAGCATTCAGATACTCAGTCACTCCCCTATACAGTCATTTATACCCCCATTCTCTCACCCATGCAACCACTCACACAGTCACTCACTTGACCATGGAGAAACTCATGCATTCATTCACTTACTCATACATCCTCTCACTCACTCATCCTCTCACTCACTCACTCACTCACTCATAGTACCACTCACATATGTACTACCTCACTCATACAGCAGTTCATACACCCACATGTTCACTCATAAACCCACTCACTCATTCATCCAGTCACTCTCACACTAATTTGACATTTCATTTCATTATCTTTATTTCGACTTTAAAAATGTCATAAAAGAGAAGAATACAGTATAAACAGATCATTATCTAATTTCCAGTATGAGAAATACATCTTCAAAGAACAATATTAACCAAGGAATAAAAACATGACCATTGCCTGTAGAGAATATCAACAAAGAATCTCATCCATCATTTGAATAGTCATGTACAGTGGAGGTAGTCTCATTATACCATTAAGCTTCTTCTAATATTCCACATTGCAGCTAAGAATTTGCTAACAGCAAAAACAGTTAATGGGGATAGATCAGATTTTAATATTCGATAGGCGTGCAAATGCTGTCTGAATCCCCATTTTTTGCATAAGGGAACAATCCACTTTTTTCTAGGCTTCATATAAGAAGGACAGAAAAACATTACATGAATATTATTCTCCAACTCCTCAATACAGGCAGGACAATTTTTAGTAGTTGGTGGGTGCCATCTACTCGTAAGGGCTCTAATTGGTAGGGAGTTATGTCTCCATTGAAGAAATAATTTTCTGAGACCGATGGGGTTAATGTCATCCAGAACAGTCTCCATCTTATAGTGATCTTTCATTAGTAAAAATGTACTCGACATTGACCCCATTTTGTCGCTCAATTACCAAGCAGACAGGTTACAATCATAATACATACTGACCAGGTCTTTACGGGATATATTTCTGCAAGCCTCTTCCGGATTTGTCCATAAAAGAGAACAACCCAACCTCTCAAACTCATCCTTTATATATTTTAACCATGGGAGTTTCCGTATAATTGGATATTTTAATAATTCCCAAAATTCTTGCCTGTAAATGTTAAGTTCAGGGGTTACCCAAAGACGCCTCCAAAAAGTTAAGGGCTTTAAGCCTAGTTCCTCCTTTATAGATCTAATCCCCAAGTCAAGCCTGAGAGGAAGAAGGGGAGAGCTAGCAGGTAGGGAGAGTACGTTCCTAAGAAACTTGTTTTCCGTGGCAATGATTGCAGGGGCACAATTGTGTCCCCACAATTCTCCGCCATAGGTTACTGCCCCTTGTGCCTGCATTTTATAAATCTCAAGTGGCGGTCCAATAGGTTTTATCTGAGATTTATTCCAAAATTGAATAATCCCCCACGCCTTTTGCGTTAACTTTAATTGGGATTTAATCTGGTGTTGAACCCAAGCCAGATTTTCATTTAAGGTCAATCCCAAATACTCAAACGTCTGGACTCTTTCCAGGCTGACTCCATCTATAACCGGATTTGGACGAGATGTCTTTGGAGGATTAAAGATCATGAACTTTGTTTTGCCCGTGTTTATTTCCAGCCCCCGATCATAACAAAAAGAGACAAAACCATCCAAAACTCGCTGGATACCCATTGGAGTCTTGGCGAGTAACAGGGTATCATCGGCGAACATAATCGCTGATATCCCTATACCACCGAGCTTTGGTGCGTCTCTGTTGGGGACCGCATTCAAATGGGAGATGACTTCATTTACATAGAGGCAGAACAGGGTTGGCGCCAAGACGCAACCCTGCCTAACCCCCCTATCAACGGGAAAGCTAGATGACAAATTACCTTCTCTCCCACACCTGACCTTTGCAAAGTTATGAGTGTGGAGTCGTATTATAATATCCAAAAGGGGGGATGGCGTTCCTAAGTCCCGTAGAACAATCCAAAGCTTCCTACGTGGGACCAAGTCAAAGGCCGCATGCAGATCTACAAAGACAGTGTATAGGGAGCCACCCTCCACCTTAACCGTCTTCCAGAAGAGCATACTCAATCTAAAAATCTGATCAGTAGTCGATACACTCTTTCTAAAACCCGCCTGATAGTGGCTCAAAATCTCAGATTCCTCCATCCAATCCAAGAGGCAGTCTAGGATCAACCTCGCAAAAAGTTTCTGGGCTACATCTATTAGGCTAATAGGCCTATAGTTGGCTGGGAGCAGGGGCGACCCCTTCTTATAAATAGGGAATACCTCTGCTCCCAGCCAAGTAGAAGGGACCGGCATACCCCCAGAGATTGCATTAAATATTATTAAAAGATAGGGCGCCCATACTCTGGGTTCATGTTTATATAGATCTCTGGGAACCCTATCCAACCCTGGAGCTTTACCCGCAGGAAGCCTGGATATAGCAGTCTGAACCTCACCCAGGGTGAAGCTAATCACCACTCTGTCAACAGCGTCACTCATCAACAATTCGCCCGATGGAACCTCCATACAGGAATAGTCCCCCTTATACAGGGAGCTAAAATGGTCTTCCCATACTTCTGGGGCGATGTTCGGGTTCACTGCTGGATCAGGTTCAGCTGAACCAGTGGTCTCAATCTGCCAAAACTTCCTCGCGTCCCTATCCGCTAAGGCAATTGTTAGCCCAGCCCAGTTCTCATTCCCCCACTCAAGCTTGGCGTGGTGAATTAGGTGTCGATATACTCGTCTCCTATGTTGGATAACATCCCTTTTTGCATTATCTTTCAGTGCATCCAACAGTTCGCTCTTCGCTAATCTACATGCCCTGTTATACCAGGGATGCTTTCTTCGTGCCCTTCTCCAAGGACAAGGAGCTGGGGGATTTAAAATGTCTGTTAGGCTAAGGAATAATGCCTTATTAAGTTCGCCCAGTTTTTCATAGAAATCAGACAAAGGTTGATACCCAGTGAGAGCAGCCATATCTTCCAATACTAGACTAACCCTAACGTATACTTTCGATAGTTCATCTGGGTTACTAGCCAATTTGTCCCATCTTACCCTGCGTCTATTATTAGAAAGGATAACCCTATTGGATTTATCAAATTGCAATGAAGGTTCACCCTTACGCAAACCTAGTAATAGAAAATCCAGGATCAGGGGATTGTGGTCCCTCTCTCCCCTGGGGACCACCTTGAAATCTTGGACTCGGTTCCAGTCCTTACATTGGACAAAAATATAATCAAGTCGAGCCTCCCTCCCTGGCTTGTTAAAAGTAGGCCTAGAGGGGTTATCAGATTTTGAACGTCCATTGCATGCTCTAATCGAATGAGCCAATGCCAGGGATGTAATTTGGACAGCCAAGGGTGCCCAAGATCTTACTGTTGGGCCTACCACAAGTGGGATTTTCCATAAATCATCCTCCTCCTGATTTATGGCATCCAGCAACCCCTCAAGTGGTTCAAAGTGAGAGTTAAAATCTCTGCCCACCACTAACATAGTACCCTCAGGAATCTTGGTCAGCACAGTAGATAGCTCTTCAATAACCCTTGACTCGGCAGAGAGACTCATAGGTCTTGGATAAACATTAATCACGGCTAATCGAGAGCCAGTCTGCCAGTCCAAGAGCACACACTGCACATCGTCAGACCCTGTATCTAGAACACTGACACTGCAACCCAAATGGATAGCGACCCAGGTTGTTAAACCCCCTGATGGTCGGCCCCTTCCTCCCCACCTGGCTGGGACTGAAAATGAGGCAAACCCTGAACGGAATTGCTCTTCCCTGGCCCATGTTTCCTGGAAGCAGCATATATCTTGAAGGTCTATAAATGAGCCCCATTCAGGACAAATAAGCTTGTTAGGGAGACCAGCTATGTTCCAGGAAAGAATTTTTAATAGGGATGGGCCGTTAAAAGTAACAGTGGAATTTTTGCAAGGGTCTTCATTAGTTGGATTCGGCATTTGTCTACAATGCCCGCTATCAGGGGGAGAAACCACCGGCTGCGGGTATACACAATGAGGCCCTCCTTCGTTCCCCCTAATACCATTCTCCCGTTCCAGTCAGTCAACCTCCTCGAGGCAGCTAAACCTATTGTGACAAGAATAATCATCCAAAATGGGCGCATTATACCGAATGTGCCTATGCCTTCTGCTTTGAGATGTGGATCCCACCCTTGTCCATTCTTCAGCATTCCCTGAGTGGGTATAGGTATTTCTTGGTGGATAGAAAAAGGACAATGGGAGGGGTTGAATAGATGAACCTCCTATATTCCCCATCCAATTACAAATATATGACACAATCTGTGTATTTCTAAAATTCACCAGAACGCAGTCACCCTTAGTTTTCTTCATGGTGCTTCCCAGCCAGCTAACCCTCCTAACCATCAGGACATCACCTCTCATATTCGGAGGGAGAGGCCTATGGGTATTCAGCCAACTGGTCACTTTATTTTTTAAGGAATCATAGGTTTCTAAGACCGAATTAGTAAGCTCTGGGACTCCACTTAGGACTATTACATAGGGAGCTGCCTCAGGGGGGAGATTTACAACATTTTTCCATCTTGAGCTACCCAAATCTTGGTTACTGATGATGCCGCCATTCTCATTGGAGGTTTTCCCTAATTTAGTTAGATTTGGTTTAGGTAACAAATTGGAAGACCTTACAGGGAAAGATGATTGATTCTGTAGGAGTGGCGACATGACGGTAGTGGGAGGTGGAAGATTTGAAGAAGAAAGTAGGGGTACGCCTGTTGGAATCGTTTGGATTACTGTTACAGATTTTAACAGGCCAGCTGAATTAGTAGCAATAAACGGCAGAGGTTCGGCCATGTTCATCTGAGCCACACTTTGGGTCATACCATTGGTCCTCATACAATTATCAATAGCCCCAGTAGCCATTTCTATATCTTTTAATCTAGCATCAATAATGTCAAATATAGCCATCAAAGGGTCAAAAAATCCCTTCAAAACATTTATAAGGGCATTTATTGAACAATCCCCCGCTCCTCCAGACCCCATTCCAGAAGTAGAAAAAGGAGGCTGCAATTGGGAGAGGGTTTGTGCAGGATTTGAGATAGGTGTTACATTAGGAATTTCAATTGGCCGGGTATCCGCTACAGGTGGAATTACCGCTAAAACAACAGGAGGGCAATCAATTTTAGCCTTTTTTCCCACCTTGAACTTCCTCACACATTTCCTTTTAGGAACGGCTCACTCCCGTGGGCCTCATGCGCATACCGACTTAGATTCACTCCCCACATCTGAAACAACTTCCGATGCGGGGGCAGATGCACACTCAGGAATAGGCTGGAGCGAGTCTCGCCGTGAGGATATGCTAGTCCTGAGCTCCTGCAAGACCGATTCAATCGTTTGGTCAATGCTATCCATTAGGGCAGTATGTGAATCGTCCAAATCATCTGGGGATCTAGCAGATGCAAGTAAGCCCAAAGAGGATCTTCTGGTGCTTTCGATCCCCTCTGAGAGGCGTCTTTCTAGAATATTTAGCTCATTGTTAACCACGGAGTTAGCCCTAATGAGAAAGTTATCCAAAGTACCTAGGACCATAGGGGATAACGGCGTGGTTTTCTTCCGCATGACCCTTGGTGACATTAACTCGCTCCTGTACCTGTATGCCCAGCAAGGGCCAAGAGGGGGGGCCCGGTCCTGTCTTGTCCGTGCTTGAACTGGCTTAAACAGGCCCGCCCTTTGCCCGGGCGGGAAGGGGTCGGGAAGAGGGCCCCAGGTGCTGTCACTGTTGAATGCGCAAGGTGCACTGGTCCTCGCAGTCCCAACGATGGAATTCCCTTTAAAAACACTTGTTCCTCAGAAAATGGCCGGTCTGCTCCTCCGAGGCGATTAAAGAGTGTGAGAAGGTTAAAAAGCAATGTCCTAGCCTACGAGCGGCTCCCGCGAAGCGGGGGCCGCGAGGCGTTAAGTACCTTGCGGGGGAGGAGTCGGGAAGAGGGCCCCAGGTGCTGTCACTGTTGAATGCGCAAGGCGCACTGGTCCTCGCAGTCCCAATGATGGAATTCCCTTTAAAAACACTTGTTCATCAGTAATGCCCGGTCTGCTCCTCCGAGGCGATTAAAGAGTGTGAGAAGGTTAAAAAGCAATGTCCTAGCCTACGAGCGGCACCCCTCACACTAACACAAACACTCATTCACCCAGTCACTCTTTCAAACAGTCCTTCACATACCCACTCACTTATACAGACCCTCACCCACCCAGTCATTCATTCATACTGACACTAACACACAGCCACCTATATAGCTACTCACACAGCCAGTCACTCACATATACTGCTACTCAGATAATCACTAACTCAGTTACACAACCACTGACACACCCAGTAACTCACCCTTATAGGCACTCACACACACAGTCACCGTGTCATGCAGGTACTCACACAACTTGACTATAGAGCCTCTCATCTAACCAGGCAATCCATCATACAGCCACTCACACACCCACTATTTCAATCATAGAGTGGGTTACACCCCACTTGTTGACTTAAACATCAACTGACACACACACACAGCGCCTCACTCATACAGCCACTTACACATGCAGGCACTCACCTAAACAGCTATTCACACTGAGTCACTCATCCCTAGAGCTACATACATGCCCAGTCACTAACTTATACAAACACTCACCCACCTAATCACTCAATTATGCAACCACCCAGAGACTCTCTGACTCCCCTATACAGCCATGTACACAATCACTCACTCACACATGCAGCCACCCACACAGTCACTTACTCACTTAGAGGGGGAATACACACACAAACTGACTAAATTGACAAACAGATTTATCCAAATAAGATACCCACTGAATGTCCTTGTAAATGCTCTGAGAAGAGCTAGTGAGAAACAGAGGGACTCCCTACTTTATAAATGGAAAGAAGGATCAATACAAGAAAATGACAACAAAACAAAGATATTATTTTTACAATACACCCAAGCCCAACATAGTTTAAAAAGGAATTGGCACATTTTAGAAAAAGATGAACACTCGAAGAAGGTCATTGGCTCTGGTCCTTTAATAACTCCTCAAAAAACAAAATCACTTAGTGAATTTTTAGTTCAGAGTTTTTTGATCCAGAAAAAGGAGTGAACTGGCTATCGCAGAATATCAAAGGCTTTGTGGAGTGTAGTGTGTGTAAGGCCTGCCAATATTGACAACATTTAAAAACCTACTAAGATTTGAGTGTTGAACTATTGCAATCCAAGCCAGAATATCACGAAACACTGAAAATGTCATCTATGCTCTAGAATGTGAATGTAGTGAATGGTATACTGGCAGTGCGATTAAGAAATTGAAGTTAAGGCTCCTTAAACTTATACGAGCCATTAAGAAAGTGGAAAAAGGTTATCTGATGGCCAGACATTTTGATCAATATCCTCAAAGATCATTAATGGGACTGAATTTTATGGGATCAAACAAGTTAAAACTAATGCCCGAGGAGGCAACAAAGAAAAAGAACTATGAAAAGAGGAATCAAGATTGATTTTAATGTTGGGCGCAAAGACACCCTAGGGACATGATACTGTGATGAGTTACATATACATCTGTAGGCCATGGAATACTGTGGGTGTCTTTTGTGTCATTTCTGGTCTCTAATCTGTACCAAGCCTGGATCAATGGTTGCTATATGGATTGACCATGTAGGTCAATGAGTTGTATTAATAATGAAACTAGTGATATACTCTTAAATGAATAGGGATTTCCCTCTCTACCATTGTTACCCCCTCTTCTTGCTTTTTTAATTGTTAAAGGGAAACAGTTTAACATACCAGCACTTTATATGCACATATAGCACTTTATAGACATCATGAGAGTTTAGAACATTGTGTAGACTAATGATTGGAAGTTCCATCTGGATAATCTCATATCTGGCACTTCAAGGCTGATATATATGTGAGAGGAATTGTGACTCTTAAAATAGGTTCTGTTGACATTTCATGAAATAGGTGAAATTGGGATATAAGCACATTTTCTACCAAGAACAGACGCACTTTTCTATTCTTTTCTCTCCTTAAATATTGGGAACGAAGTAATGCACTACTATGTATAGTAGGGGGGCAACTGAACTTGTGTATGTAGGAATAACTAGGAATAAATGATTTTACCAAGCACTAGCAATTTCTTGTTTTACAGCATGGTGCAATAGTGTGACATTTAAACACAAGCACTTTATCCTAAGCATCTTCTTCTCTTTAGGGAGGCTGATCATATGCACTTTAGTCTATCAGAATAAGCACTTTTAACACAGCCCCCCCTTCCAAAAAGGAAATAAAAAAACAGCATCTCCCCGGAGGGACTTTGGGGGCAAGAAGCCTTCCTGGTACCTCCTGTAAGTCCTACGCAGCAGAATTCCTGAGCGCTGCTCAGAGGTCCAGCTCCCTTTCTCCACCACTCTGAAAACGCGACTACTAGTTAAAGAAGCATTTGGAATGTGATGGGTCTCGCATATGCGAAAGTTACGGCTATTGGCATTGTAAATGTAAACATTTGTTACTAATGTTTTTTGGAGTGGAGTGGATGTACATTGTGTGTAGTGGAATTATGCAGTATGTTGTGCAGTGAAATTATGTGGATAGAAAGTATGTGGTATTTAGTGTATAGGAATTATGTGGAGTGAGATTATGTGCTATGGAGAGTAATTATGTGGTATGGTAGGATGAGTTGTGGAATGGTAACCTCAGGTATAGTCTTCCTCATTTCCATAGAAGCTAAACTATAAACTCAATAAGACAAAATAAAGGAACTACTGAGGAGCACTTCTGGACCTAGTTGGAGGTATGAGCAGGGCAAATTGAATTATTTGGCTGCACCGACTGTTGCACAATTATTCATTTTCCGCATTTGCCGCATAATCCATCATCTGCTGCATAATCTGCAGAACTGAAGAAAAAAAACTCATTTCTAGCTCAAACTGCTCAAACGCTACCAAAAATGCAGCGACAAGTGTTACAGCATGGTGGAAGGCCCTTTGCAAACCTAGAATGGTCACCTATTACTTATTGCTAAATGTGAGTATTAAATTGGTACTAATGGTGTGCAAACCACTTTTGCTTCTTTCTGCGTCTCTTTTTCCTCTTTCTGCATTTCTGTTGCTTCTTTCTGCACCTTTCTTTTTTCTGCACTTCTTTTGCCACTGTCTGCTCATTTCTTCCACTTTCGGCACCTCTCTTGCCTCTTTCTGCACCTCTGTTATCTCTTTCTGCACCTCACTTGCTTCTTCCTATATCCCTCTGGCCTCTTTTTGCACCCTTCTTCCCTCTTTCTGCACATCTCTTGTCTCTTTTTTGCTCCCCTGTTCCCTCTTCCCACACCTCTTTTGCCTCTTTCTACACTTCTCTTGCCTCTTTCTTCACCTCTATTGCTTCTTTCTTTCCTTCTCTTGCCTCTTTCTGCGCCCCGCTTGCCTCTTTGTGCACCTCTAATGCTTCTTTCTATACTCCTCTTGCCTCTTTGTGCACCCCTCTTCCCTCTTTCTGTACCTCTCTTGCCTCAGTCTGCCCACCTGTTCTATCTTTCTGTACCCTTTTTGCCTGTTTCTGTAACTCTGTTGCCTCTTTCTGAAGTTCTCTTGCCTCCTTCTGCACCTCACTTGGCTCTTTCTGCAACTCTCTTGCTCCTTTCTGCAATTCTCTTGTGTACCTCTGCACCCCTCTTGCCTATTTCTACACTTCTCTTGCCTATTTCTGTACCTCTCTTGCCTCTTTCTGCACCTCTCTTGATTCTTTCTACACCTCACTTGCTTCTTTCTGCACTACTCTAGCCTCTTTCCACACCCCTCTTCCCTCTTTGTACAACTCTCTTGCCTCTTTCTACACCTCTCTTCCTTCTTTCTGCACCACTCTTGCCTCTTTCTGTACCTCTGTTGCTTCTTTCTGCACTTCTCTTGAGTCTTTCTGCACCCTTTGTGCCTCTTTCAGCACCTCTGTTGCTTCCTTCTGCAGTTATCTTCCTTCTTTCTGCACCCCTCCTGCCTCTGTTTGTATCCCTCTTGCCTCTTTGTGCACCTCTCTGACCCCCTTTCTGCACCCTTCTTGCCTCTTTATGCACCTCTGTTGGTTCTTTCTGCACTGCTGTTGGTTCTTTCTGCACTGCTCTTGGTTCTTTCTGCAACTTGTTTGCAAATTTCTACATGCCTCTTGCCTATTTGTACACTCCTTTTCCCTCTTTGTCTACCTCTCTTGCTTCTTTCTGCATTTCTCTTGCCTCTTTCTGCAAAGTTCTTGCTTCTTTCTGCACCTCTCCTGCAAATGTCTGTATCCCTCTTGCCTCTTTCTGCACCCCTGTTCCCTCTTTCTGTACCTTTCTTGCCTGCTTCTGCACTTGTCTTGCCTCTTTCTGCGTCTAGGTTACTTCTTTTTGCACTTCTCTTGTTTCTTTATGCACCCTTCTTGCCTCTTACAGCACCACTGTTGCTTTTTTCAACACTTCTCATGCTTCTTTCTGCACCCCTCTTGCCTCTTTCTATACCGCTCTTGCCTCTTTGTGCACCTCTCTCATGCCTCATTCTGTACCTCTCTTGCTTCGTTCTGCACTTCACTTGCCTTTTTCTGCACCCCTTTTGCCTCTTTCTGCACCTCTGTTTGGTTCTTTCTGCACTGCTCTTGCTTCTTTCTGCACCTCTGTTCCACATTTCTGCATTCCTCTTGCCTCTTTCTGCACCCCTGTTCCCTCTTTATGTACCTCTTTTGCCTGTTTCTGCAACTCTCTTGCTTCTTTCTGAACTTCTCTCGCCTCTTTCTGTACTCATTTGGGAAGTGCAAGCTGTCAAGTTTAAAGGTCTGCGTGCTCTCATGACAGAGGTAAATGTCTACTTGTATATGTATTCTTACATGTGTTATGCATCTGAAGATTATAGATTAAAAAGTGGGTAACTTCTCCTATAGGTGGTCAAATCTTCTCAGTTCTGCTCTGTCATTCGGTTGTACAGGCAGACATGTCTAATGTATATATGTGTTATAGAACCTCTTAAGTATACTATTAAATACCCATGTGCCCTGTATTGTGAACCAAAAGAAATGCATACTCTTTTTTTACACAAATTTACAGAGTATGCTGTTTGAAACACAGGTATTCAAGTGTTTGTATGTTTATTTACATTTAACATGTCACTAGGTAAAAGCATAGACACGGATGCATACCTTCACAAACTTGGTCAGACTTACAACAGTGATAGGCTTAAGATTGCTGTTTTATATTTGGTAGGCCTAACATTCTGTGCAGTCAATTAATAGTGAACACTCAAGAGACAAGTGAGGTTTAAGACATCTTCAGAGAAGGATTAGTGATTAGGGTACTTTTATGAGTCTGTTGTAAGGTACAGTCAAAGTAGGCCTGTTTCTGCACCTCTCTTGGTTCTTTCTGCACATATCTTCCTTCTTTCTGCACCTTTCTTCCTCTTTCTGGATTTCTGTTGCCTCTTTCTGCATTTCTCTTGCTTTTTTCTGCACCTTTCTTCCTCTTTGTGCACCTCTCTTGCCTCTTTATTCACCTCTGTTGCTTCTTTCTGCACTTCCCTTGCTTCTTTCTGCGCCTTTCTTCCTCTTTCTGCACATGTCCTACCTATGTAGCCAGAGTTAGAAATTAGCATTTAAAAAACCTTAGAAATTCACTGAAAAAAACTGAGGTTTCAGGGATGTTATAGTCAGTATTAGCATTTAAAAAATCATAGAAATTCACTGAAAAATCCACAGATTTCAGGGACGTTATAGTTAGTATTTAGCATTTAAAAAACCATAGAAATTCACTGAAAAACCCACAGGTTTCAGGGACGTTACAGTTAGTTGGACATTTCACTCGTATAAAACCAGAGAAATTCAGCCGTTATAGTTAGTAGAGCTAACTTTAACTCGCGCCCCTGCAATGCACTGCTGATGACGTTACATATTACATCACTCATGACATGGTCAGTGACATTACTGATTACATCACTGATGACATCTCAAATGACATCACTGATGACATCATCCATGTGATCATCTGATGCACCTCCACACACTCTAAAATAACTTTGATACACCCACTCTAAAATACAGACTACCAATATCGAAACCATAGACAGACCAATAGCAGTCAGTACATACCCGCTCAGTTATTCATGTCTACACACACATCTACTCACTAATCCATACAGTCTCTCATACACGCATTCATTCATCAATAAAGCCACTGATATATCCACTCATATACCCATATAGACACTCACACACTGCCACTCACCCAAAGGGTTACTCAAACACCTAGTCGGTCACCCAAATAATTAATTACACTGCCATTTACTCACCTATACAGTTATATACACAAACACTACCTCACTTATTCATACAGATAGTACCATATACATACTCTGTTCAGCAATTACTGACATAAGCACACACTTATCCATGCAGCCACTGTCACAATCACTCACTGTCACATATACTCACTTATATACTCCAACACTCACATATACTACCTTTCACATATGTAGTTACTTACACATATACCACTGAGACATCCATTCACTCACCAACACAGCTATACATATACTCACTCACCCATACAGTCCCTAACACATGCACTCATAAACCCATACACCCAGTGAATCACAAACTCACGCATTGATGCAGGGAGTCACACACCCTCCTACCCACCTACACAGATCCTCAGGCACCCAAACAGGTACTCCGACAACCAATCATTAACCCATATAGACACTAAAGTAGCTACTCACCATCCCATGCAGACACTTACACACCAACTGACAGGCTGATACAGATATTCACACAGATTAATCATTCACCCATGCATTCACTAAGACACGTTTAATCACTCACTTCTACAGTCGTCACACACCCACTAAATCATCATTTCAGACATTCATATGCCCACTCATTCTTTCAATACACCTTGGCATATATATATATATATATATATATATATATATATATATATATATATATATATATCTCAAAGCTACCAAGTACCCAAACGTACAAGGAGCACTCGGGCCTCAGCTGCACACAAGGAGCCTTGATAGGTAAGCACGCCTCCAACACAACAATTCCTTTCACTGT
Source organism: Triturus cristatus (assembly GCF_964204655.1). NCBI lineage: Eukaryota > Metazoa > Chordata > Amphibia > Caudata > Salamandridae > Triturus > Triturus cristatus. The sequence continues at coordinate 1,049,621,319 of NC_140585.1, read as the reverse complement.
TCAAACTGCCCTGGATGCCTGACGCGTTTCGAAGTGTCCCCACTTCTCTTCAGAGGCTTTGGCAGTTTGAAAAAAGCGCTTATGGCACCACCCCCTTAAATGCATAGATGGACGCCCTGGATGGGCTTATGGGACTGGTAGTGCCTCACGTTGCGCAAATGTTCAGCTGGCAACATTTCAAGCCCACAGATGGGCCTCGCTGTCCGTGATTCGTGCAAAATCCATACGCTGCTGCCCCACGATATCGGCCCATTATATAAGACCGCATGGCCCCCGGTTCTCTCAGGGTGGTGCTCCTCCCGCGGCAGGGTCACCGCATAAATATCAAAGCTACCAAGTACCCAAACGTACAAGGAGCACTCGGGCCTCAGCTGAACACAAGGAGCCTTGATAGGTAAGCACGCCTCCAACACAACAATTCCTTTCACTGTTCAAACTGCCCTGGATGCCTGACGCGTTTTGAACTGTCCCCACTTCTCTTCAGAGGCTTTGGCAGTTTGAAAAAAGCGCTTAGGCCACCACCCCCTTAAATGCATTGATGCACGCCCTGGATGGGCTTATGGGACTTGTAGTGCCTCACGTTGCGCAAATGTTCAGCTGGCAATTTTTCAAGCCCACAGATGGGCCTCGCTGTGCGTGATTTGTGCAAAATCCATACGCTGCTGCCCCACGATATCGCCCATTATATAAGACCGCATGGCCCCCGGTTCTCTCAGGGTGGTGTTCCTCCCGCGGCAGGGTCACCGCGTAAATATCAAAGCTACCAAGTACCCAAACGTACAAGGAGCACTCGGGCCTCAGCTGCACACAAGGAGCCTTGATAGGTAAGCACGCCTCCAACACAACAATTCCTTTCACTGTTCAAACTGCCCTGGATGCCTGACGCGTTTCGAAGTGTCCCCACTTCTCTTCAGAGGCTTTGGCAGTTTGAAAAAAGCGCTTAGGGCACCACCCCCTTAAATGCATAGATGCACGCCCTGGATGGGCTTATGGGACTTGTAGTGCCTCACGTTGCGCAAATGTTCAGCTGGCAACCTTTCAAGCCCACAGATGGGCCTCGCTGTGCGTGATTCGTGCAAAATCCATACGCTGCTGCCCCACGATATCAGCCCATTATATAAGACCACATGGCCCCCGGATCTCTCAGGGTGGTGCTCCTCCCGCAGCAGGGTCACCGCGTAAATATCAAAGCTCAAGTACCCAAACGTACAAGGAGCACTCGGGCCTCAGCTGCACACAAGGAGCCTTGATAGGTAAGCACGCCTCCAACACAACAATTCCTTTCACTGTTCAAACTGCCCTGGATGCCTAACGCGTTTCGAAGTGTCCCCACTTCTCTTCAGAGGCTTTGGCAGTTTGGAAAAAGCGCTTATGGCACCACCCCCTTAAATGCATATATATATATATATATATATATATATATGTATATATACCATTTCAGATTTTTTTAGAAACACTCAGTCACAGAATGATGTCATTAGTGATGTCACTGACCATGTCATGAGTGATGTAATATGTGATGTCATCAGCAGTGCATTGCGGGGGCAATAGTTATAGTTAGCTCTACTAACTATAACGGCTGAATTTCTCTGGTTTTTTAAGAGTGAAATGTCCAACTAACTATAACGTACCTGAAACCTGTGTTTTTTTTCTGTGAGTTTCTAAGGTCTTTTCTTTTTTAAATCTTTTTATTTTTATTAAACACAAAACAATCCTCAGAGACATAGCATATATAGTCATACAATTACGGTTTAGAAGATAGGCATATGTATCCTGTAGCGCCCAAGATATTGAACTCAGAAACATGCTGCATACATCACTACTATACTAGAGAGATCCCCCTGCCCACCTCTCATATGAAAACATGCAAGACACATCTCAGGACCCCATGCTCAGGCCTCTATACTGCGCCCAGGCCCCCCATATTTTCTCCCATTTGCGGGGACATTTCCGACTTTGATAGACCACTTGTTCTGTGGCACCAGTCCCTATCGCACTACCATGCGTCTAATGTCAGGGGTTCTGTTGCCCCCCAATGCCCTGGTAATATTTCTCTTGGTGACCCCCCTGCTAAGACTAGCCAGGTCTTTTGTGATCTCTCCTATGATGCCCAGGATGTGCCATCTAGACTCCAGCAGGACCTTCTCTCCCACCACTGCCTCCATTATGCGGATTAAGCCCCTCCAATACCTCTGAATCCTGGGACAGTACCATAGAATATGAAAGAAGGACGCTTTCTCAGCATTTCCCTTGCACAAAGCTCGGATACACAACTCCCTATACAAAACTGTACCATTCGTGAGGTTTACGATCTGTGCAGAATGCGAAGTTGGACAATCCTGAGCCACACTCTAATGGCTATAGCTCTGGGACTCTGTATGGCCTCCACCCAATCATCGCCCTCCAGAAGTCACATGTCAGATTCCCAGGCCTCCCTCAAGGAACCCATGCAGTCTGGGGAGTTGTTAATGAGTTTCTTGTAAGTAAGGGACACTGCTTTATCGATCATGGGGTCCAAAAGGAGTCTGTCCTCCAAAGGAGAATACTATGGTATCACCATTGCTTCTTCCAGATGACAGTGAAGTGCAAGACGCAATTGTCGGTATCTGAGGAACTCACCTCCCCCATTTGGAATTCCTCCAGTAGGTTATCAAATGTAAGCATTTTGCCTCCTTCCAGACACTCCCCGGTAAGTCAATCCCAATGAGGCTCCATTTCTGGAAACCCTGCAGCCGTTTAAGTTCTTTCAGAAAATCTCCCACCCACAAAGGTGTCTGTTCCGTGAGTTTATTCTCCCAGCCGGTCATTTTAGTAGCCTTATGCCAGATGTCAAGAACCGTCCTTGTATGCATCAGGAGATGTGCCTCGCCCCGTCTCAAACGGTAGAGTTCCGCCAGATAACTGCGGTTAGCCAACACCAATCGATCCAACCTCTATGCGGAGAAAAGGCCCATCCATTAATGTTAATGAGCTGAGAGACCCAATAGTATTTCATAATATCCGGTACTGCCAGACCCCCCTCGTACACTCAATTCTGGAGCTTTTTAAGCACAATTCTAGGACTGCCTCCCCCATAACAGCTTGCGCTGTTCTGATTTGATCGCACTGAAGAATGACTCGCGTATCCGATGTGGGGTATTTTGTACTGCGTAGAGTAGGTGTGGGAGGGACATCAATTTAAAGAGGACTGCCCTGCCCATAAGGGAGACTGGGAGCCCCCTCCAGTGAGCCGCATCATCCCGTAACCTGCTAAGTTGCACCAGCAGATTTAATTGCGTAAACTCCTCAACAGACTTTGTAACCTAGATACCCAGGTACTTAAACTTACATTTCTGCACCATTTCCGAGCACGCCGACGTTAATGCAGGAGGATCGCCCGCCAGAGAGAATACTAGGGATTTATTCCATTATCCCAGTTGATGCAGTATCCAGAAAGGATTGTATTATGTTAATGAGCCTGTGGAATGCTTGTTGGGGCTGTGAGCATAAATAAGGATATCGTCGACATACAGGGATGTACGTTCTTCTCAGCCTCCCCCTACATAAATGCCCCTCACCAATGGGTCTCCTCTTATCCAGGCCGCCAGTGGTTCCAATGCTAACACGAATAACATTGGTGACAATGGGCACCCCTGACGCGTGCCTCTGTGGAGCGCGAAGGCCCTGGATATCGCTCTATTGACCCTGACACGCACTAGCGGCACAGTATATAGTAACCGAATCCACTTCTGTAGATTTGGGCCAATGCCTACCTTCTCCACGACAGCAAAAAGATAGGTCCATTCGATGCTGTCGACTGCCATCCTCGCATCCAGTGAAAGGAGGGCAGCCTATACGTCCGGCTGTGTTTGGGTCAGATGCAAGACTCCATAAAGGCATCTCAAGTTGAGCCTAGTGCTCTTGTGCAGCATAAAGCCAGTTTGATCTGGATGGATCAGGGATTGTATGACAGGGCTCAGCCAATTCACAATGATCTTGGCCAGAACTTTGGCCTCAAAATTCAGAAGGGATATAGGTCTGTAGGAGCGACAGAGGTCATGAGGTTTGCCTTTCTTGAAAAGGACCACTATGGTTGCCAATCTTGTGTCCTCAGGGAGTTGACCCTCTTTGATTGCCTCTAGGAACATATTGAACAAGTGGGGGGCAGTTTACCTGCCACACATTTAAACATCTCTGTGGGAAGCTCATACGGTCCCGCCGCTTTCCCTAATTGTAAGTCCTGCATGGCATTTTCAACTTCCTCTACATGAAGGTCATAGTCCAATGCCTCTCTATCCTCCGTTTCAAGCGTCAGCAGGGACACGTCCCTAAGGAACTTAGCACAATCTCTGTGCCCTCCGTGTGGACTGCGATTTATAAATATTCTCATAATATTTGGCAAAGACTTCTGTCAGTTCCACGCCTATGCCGCCCTGTACTCCCTCGGCGGTCCTAATCTCAGAAACCCAGTTACGGCTATTGTCCCTCTTCTCCATCCAGGCAATCACTTTGTTAGCCTTGTCGCCCACATCATAGACCCTTCTTTGTGTGGCAATCACGTGTGCCGGAGCAGTGTTTTTTTCTATATCCATAGAGTTTTTTGCTTAAGTTTAAGAGTATGTTTGAGTCCGGCGATAACCCCAGGGACGGTGCTCAATGTTCGCTACAGATTTAGTATCTCTTGCTCGAGATCTTCGCATTCTGTGCGCTTTTCCTATTGTTGTGCCCTGCTTGCTGCCTGTACAAAACTCCTGGCCATCACCTTATATGCTTACCAGAGAGTGCGGGTAGATTGTATCGAACCAACATTGTCGGCAAAGTACTGATCAGTGCGCTCTTCAAAACGCTTTCTGAATTCCTGGTCATGGAACTGTCCAGTGCTTTGAAAAATGTCCAGTGTCGGCGGTAGAGACCCACCCGAGTCGGCCCCCGCACCTGCACTTCCACCGGTGAGTGGTCTGATATCCCTAGTGCCTTGTGGCACCCTTCCCAGAAGAGGCCCACTGAAGTAGTGTGTGTGAAAATATAATCCAGTCGTGCACCACTTCCATGAGCTGCTGATATGTGAGTATAGTGTCTCAGCCTGGAGTTGTGGCGTCTCCACAGGTCAACCAGTCCCAATGCCTTAGCAAATGTGTATAGTGAACGAGGTTCCCGTGCTGTAGGAGGGAGTACTTACCTATCAATGCACGGAGCCATCGTGTCTTTCATGTCACCCCCTAAAATTAAAAAGTTTCCTGTGGGAGTGCCAATATTAGTTTTCTAAGGTCTGGGATTGTAATCTCGTGCAGTTGTGGGGGAATATACACAGAGCAAAAATTAACGGTTTGACCCTCCCAGGTTCCAGACAGAGCCATGTATCAACCCATGTGGTCACACCATGTGCGCTGTACTACCAGAGGTATCGTATTTTTAATGAGTATGGCGGTGCCCCTTGATCCCGACGTAATGCTGGCGTGTGCCAAGAGCATATATCCAAAACGATTCAGAGCTAAGTGGCTATTGACTTTAAAGTGTGTCTCTTGTAGGAGCACAACGTCTAGTGAGTATCTATGGAGGTACTGTAGTACCATAGTGTGTTTAATTTTGTCCCCAGACCATTCACATTTCAAGAGAGAGTCGTCAACTTTCTACTGTGTCGTGCAGCAATTTAACCAGCATATGGTGCGCCACCCTCTCATTCCCCCACCCAGCACCCAGGACCCTGCCATCACACACAACAGTACCTGGCCCATAGTCGCAAATCTCAACCCACACATGTTGTAGCACATAACCTGAAGCATTAACAATCAAACAGTAAACAGAAGAAATGTAAACACCCACAGTACCTCCCCCCTCTGTGCAACCCTGCCTTGTAGGTCTGAAACTACCCACATCCCCCATAGCAGAGTGCCTGTCACCCTAAAAAACCTGTAACTAGTGTAGAGCGGACTGACACCAGCCACTTAGAAGCACCTCCCCCTGGGCCCACAGTCCCAGCCCACATTATATGACACAGCTGGAGCACTCAAGTCCGTGGCCCATTTAACAGCGGCCCAAGCTCGATTGTCCCATGCATATGGTCACATCCCCCCCTCAGTAGATTGCGGACTGTACCTGAAGTCTGTCGCGGGCTGTATGACCAGCCTCATAAGAACAACTGTGTCCCTTATTTCCCAGGGTTCATCTCTCTGCCTGCAGGATTCTCTGAGCGGGAGCGTCTGGATCGTGGCCCTACCTTTCATCCTCTGCACACGGAGTCGGGGACTCGAGGTTGCGGTACCTACTCCTGCGCCAGTCCACATCTCTTTGGGGTCGGGGACGCCCCCCCAACCATTGTTAAACCTCCACAGACATGGAAAAGAACAGGGATATATCATTGTTAAGAACCTTAAGCTTAGCTGGAAAGAGCATCATATATTTTAATCCTTTTTCTCTGAGAGTGCGTTTCACTCCATTGAATGTGCGCCTCTCTTGTTGTACCTTCAGAGTAAAGTCAGGAAAAAGCGTATGATTGAGTTCTCATAGGGGAGGTCTCTGCGTACCCTGGCTGCTTGAAAGGTAGCGTCTTATTCTCTAAAATTTAGGATCCGGACTATAATCGTGCGAGGGGGTGCCCCTGGCTTTGGCATGGGGATCGGCGCCCTGGGAGCTCTTTCAACCATGAAAAAGTTTGATAACCTCTTAGGCTTCATATGGTTCAGGATAACCAATAAATAGAACCATGCTCGGGCCCTCCGGGACCCCCACCACCCTGATGTTATTGCGGCGGGCACACCCTTCTTGGTCTTTCAGCATCAGGGCCATCAGGTCATGCTGGTGCACACATTTTTGTATGCGTTCCTTCAATTTTTGCGTTGTAGATTGTAGCTCCCCTATGTTAGTTTCCACCGTGGTGACTCTCTATGAGGTCTTATGCATGTTTGCTCTCATCAAGTTCATTTTCATCGTGACCTTGTCAATCTACATCTCCAGGGTCGTACCTAGGGATTGAATAGCTGACATAATTGCCCCAAGGGAGGGCTCCACCACCGACTCTTTGTCGCCTGTTGCCCCTTCTCCAGCAGTTGGCGCAGGATCGCGTATTTGTCCAATTTATTGGATTGCACCGCTGCAGGGGTGCCCTTCGGCTTAGTCATGGTCAGGTACACGCTATTGGCCGTATCAGTTGGCCAGTCTGGCTCTCAGCAAGCCTCCCCAATGTCCCAACAGAAGTCACTCAAAGGCTATAAATCAGACAGCCGGGGGATTCTTATGGGAGTCAGTGGCCCGCCAGCACCTGCTGCTAACTTCGGGGTGAGGCAAGGACGCCCGCGATCTTCACAACTCCCCACCCATGCCTCAGTGAGTGGTAAAGCCCCCTGCCATCAAGTTCTCGTGGGGGCCACAGGTCAAAGAGCCCTCCAGTGCCTCACTGGTGAGACCATGACTAGGACCCCAGGGCCCGCACTTTCTTGGCCCCTCCGACTGACAGCCCAGTCCACTTCTCCTGATTTACCCCCCCGCAGCGGGCATGTCAGATAAATCTCCAAAATGACCCCATCAAGGGCACCGCCGAGCCGGGAGATAGCACCCCCTCCGCTTGATGACACCAATGTAGGGCCCACTGAAGCAGCGCTTCACCTCGTAGATAGTGCTGCAACTCTGCAACTCTTTAGTGGGCATGTCCCTAGGTCGACTCCATGGATAAATGTAGTCTAGAGCCCAGCACGCGCAGACAGGCAATTTGAGGCAATTTGAGGGAACTGTATTTAAATGTACTTCCCTTGCTTCGTTTCAGCTGTAAACACATTGTGAGTTTTTACTCTGTAAGTATCATCTTGATGTAATGAAAATGTAATAAAGTCATCCAGCATCAGAAAGCTCAAATTTCTCAGAAAGCAGATTCTGCCTGTTGGGACTGTCCGTATTCCAAGAATGCTGTTGCCCAGGACCAAGACTCCCGTCTCCGGCTGCTCAGCATGTCTCGCATACCGCACGCTGGCTCACCTCACTGTTTGTTAAGCGGCCTCCCCATGCTCCAGGGAGCTCACCGCAGATGGTCCCTGGGCGACTAGGCCCGCCTGGAGTGACAGTTTAGGATCGTTATCGGGCCTCGTCCCGTCACCCAGCGCAGTGGATCTCGATTTTCAACACCCGGGCTGCGTAATCTTGGTCCTGGCACCGCTGAAGCTAGACTCTGCCCCCCGTCACCTCCGCTCGCTGCGCCGATCGGAGAGCAGGCCTCTCTCTGCAGCTCCAGAACTACCACCTCGTTCGGGGAGAGATTCACTCTCTTAGCTCTGGGATCCCGTCACAGGGACAATACAGGTATTTTCCGACCGCCAGCCGTCTGATTATTTACGGATATTAAGGGCTTTGTTCATGCCCCGGGCGGAGCTCACAGAATATTTCGCCATCTTGGCTGGTGCCAAGCCACGACCCCTTCGAAGGTTTTTTAAATGCTAATCCCTAACTGTAACATCCCTGAAGCCTGTGTTTTTTTCAGTGAATATATATATATATATATATATATATATATATTTATAGATATATACATTTTATTCCTATGCGTTCACCACTGCCGCTCCACATGGCACGGGTGCTTTCCTCCGCGTTGGTGAAATGCGATTCAATTCTGACAGGTGACCTCCTCCCGCAGATGCGGTCACAAAACGAGGCGCACTCTGGCAACGTAATTATTTAAATGTAATCATCACACACGAAAATGGACAGACGCGTTTCGGCTGCACGCCTTCCTCAATGTCACATTCTGGTTTCAAACGAGTTTTTTTGATATACAAACAAACAATGTTCATTAAACAATAAAGAAAGAGAGAGGACTGGCAGTTTATAGACATAGAAAAAGGGGTCATTGTTAACACTGCTCAGTGATTACGGTGGCCATGATGAAATGTCAGAGAACGTCTTTAATATATGTGAACTTCTAAGATGTCAAATCAAATATATTCCCCATCTTATATTTCATAATGCACTCTTTTAAAACATCTATGTGCAAATCAAATAATTCAAATTCATTCATTGTTTTTGTTCACACATTACGCAATTCATGATATCTATAATCAAACCCACAGTGGGTATCATTCTTCAATTAATTATGCCCTGAATGGGCCCCACCAAATGGGAATACTCTCTGTTTTCTCTTCCTTAATCTTTATTCTATGTGGACCCAGAGCTCTTCCTCATTATTTAACCCTTTCGGGGTCTTAGTTTACAATTCTACAATGTATCGCGACTCGAGTTTTCTTAATTTTTTAGTTCTGTTCCCCCCTCTTTCGTTCTTGGGAAAACGGTCTAGACAAAAGAATCGCAATAGATTGACATTTGACTCATGTTTCTCCTCAAAGTGCCGTGCCACAGGATATGCTACATCACGATTTTTAATGGCACGCATGTGCTCAAGAATTCTTTTTTCAGTAGGATGGATCGTGCTCCCTACATATCTCCTGTTGCACGGGCACAGCAAACAATAGACCGTATAGTCAGAATTACAGATCATGAGTTTGCTGATCTTTCTTCTGGTCTTCCTTCCTGGTATGCTGTAATCTTTCACTTTAGAACTATTCTTACATGCCTTGCAATTCATGCATGGAAAAAATCCCCTAATCAAATCCTTTTTCTTAGGTGCTTTTGAAAAGTGGCTCCTCACTAACTGATCTCTCAATGCTGGTCCTTTCCTGTATGTTATCAGTCGGGTCTGCGGAATGATAGGTCCTATTACATGATCTGATTTTAATATCTTCCAATTTCTCCTGAAAATTTGAAAGACTTCTGTAGATCCTGTTGTATACTCTGTTATCATCCTCACTTTTCCCTGGGATTCTAAAGTAGGAACTTTGCTCCCCCCAATTTCTAACAGGAGGTCCTTCCTTTCTACCTCTCTGATCTTTTTCTTAGCATTGATGAGGGTCTCTTTCCTGTATCCTCTTCTAAGGAACCTGTTGTAAGCATTGCTACTCTCTTTATTGAAATCCTCATCGAGTGAGCAGTTACGTCTCAATCTTATAAGTTCCTCATACGGTACTCCACTAATCACACTCTTAGGATGAAAACTATTCGCGTGTAACACGCTGTTTCCCGCAGTGGGCTTCCTGTATAGAGTAGTCTCTAACTTATTCTCTTTTACATATACCTTTATGTCAAGATAGGGTACATTGGTCTGACTCACACATTCAGTGAATCTCAAGTTCATATCATTTTTGTTGAGCTCTGCTATGTACGTTGTGGCTTCTTCCATCGATCCTCTCCAAATACTGAAGAGGTCGTCGATGTACCGAGACCAAAGAACCACTTTTTCCAACCAAGCTTCATTATTGCCTGCCCAGGCCACGTGCTTCTCCCACCAGCCAACGAATAAATTTGCATAACTGGGGGCGAAGCACGTGCCCATCGCGGTACCCTGTTGTTGGTGATATATCTCTCCTGAAAATAAAAAGAAGTTATTGTAGAGACAGTATGTGATCAATTCTTTCAGCATGATGTTGTGTTCATAAAATTTCAAATTTCTCTTTTTTAGAAAGAACTCTACTGCTTCGAGTCCCTTCTGATGTTGTATGCTCGTGTAAAGATTTGTTATATCGAGAGTTACCAGTAACATGTCCGGTTCCCAATCGATATTTGCAATGATTCTCAAAAAGTCTTTTGTGTCTCTTACATAAGAGCTGAGATCAGTTACCAAGGGTTTCAGATGTATATTGAGGTATTTTCCAATAAACTGTTTTTTGAAGAAACAATTGGTCTCCCTGGTGGATTTGCAGTACTCTTATGCACTTTAGGGAGAAAATAAAATATTGGTAACTCAGGTGATTCACAATAGATGAATTTAAAATCTTCTTCACCCAATGTGCCCTTATCCCTCCACTTCTTGGCAAGTTGATGACATTTTTTTATACTCTTCTCATATGTCATATAAGTTGAGATTTCGTAACAGCTTGTGTCCGAGAGTAATCTTCTTGCTTCCTTGAGGTAGAGTGATTTATCCATTAACACCACCTTTCCCCCTTTGTCCGAGGATTTGATTATTAGATTGTTATCTCCACTCAAATTCGTTATCAATTTTCTTTGATGACTTGTTAGATTCTCCTTAGTCAGATTTGGACCCTTGGCTTGTAATTTCTTCCAGGAAATCTATAGTCTCACTCGGATCATCCTGGTTACTGCTGATTCCCGTTTCTAATTCCCTCATAGCCTGGAGGGCACTTAGTTCCATTCCTGTAAGTGATTCACTTTCTTTCATAGTGATGGTGTCTGTTGTTTCCTTACTCTTCTGTGGATGTAACATATGTATTTTCAACAGTTTCAATTTGCGTATAAATTTATACAGATCAATACGCACATTAGTGTATTCAAATTGTGTCGTCGGACAGAAACTAAGACCTAACTCTAAAATGTTGGTCTCTTCTTGAGTGATTTGCCTGCTGGAAAGATTAATCACTGTTTGCTTCTCTGGTCTTATTTCTGATTCTGTTTCCCCCCTCCCCCCACTTGCTCCTTGTTCTCCGTCCAATCGGTGAAGTATCTCTTCCCCTTCCTTCCCCTTCGGGTTTTTCGTTTCTTCTTTCCGGGGGGTGGGTTCTTGCTGGTGGACGCTGTCTTGCTTCTCTCATTAACTGATACTCGTGAAAAAAAGTGGTTGTAGACGCTATTTCAGTGTTCTTCTCCTTTCTTCTTGTTACTTGCTCACCTTCGGAAGCTTCAATTTCAGACTCCGATGTATCTTGTGATGATACCTCACTTATTTTATGCTGTAGTAGTTGTTTTCTGGGTGCATCATACTTCCTGGCAAATGTTAGGATTTTCCCAGACTCATAATCATTTTCATCCCTTAAAAATTTTGTTTGTTTACGATGCCTAATGATGCTCTCATAATCTGTTAGCCGTTTCTTCATACGTTGTTGTAGTTCCTCCCTTAATTTTACATCTTTGTCTAATGCGATTAATGCTTCCAATTCTTTGATCTCATCCGGTAATTTTTGTCTATCGCTCCAGGCATATTTAATTAAAATTTTCACCATGCCCTTTGCTGATTCAGTCGTGTATTCAGCCCATTCCTGTAACAGCATGGGGTCTGGATGCTCATATGAGGGTGTCGTATAGATGCGCAGCCCCCTAGGAATACGATCACAGTCTAGATACCTCTGCAGCGAGGTAGCCTCCCACCACTTCCGTGTTTCCTTTTCATATGTTTTTTCCAATTTGTTAAAGAGGGTTTTCAAATTGCTACTCGTCGCTCCATCTCCCAACTTTCCTTTTGGATCGAGATCCACATTCCGTTTACTTCTCGTGAAGAGCCCTTCTGCTGCCTCTTTCCTCTCTCGATCTGTAAACATTTCTGTATTCTTATTCTGTATTCTTAACCAAAAGCGTGTCACTGTCAGTGATATATAAATCCTTTTTGCCTACGTGCCTGCTGCTACTGCGTTTAATTTCAGGAAAGTGGTACGGGTTGTACTCACCAGCGGGGATCTGCCGACGGCTCCGCGTCCTCCAACCCGCAGCTTCCGGTGTTCTCCCGCTGACAGTACGCCCCTTAAGCTTTCCTCACAGGTTTTCCTTCTTCCAATGAACTCCGATGATTCCTCGGATACATGCACGGCGGGGCTAGCAGTAACATTCGATTCCTATGCGTTCACCACTGCCGCTCCACACGGCACGGGTGCTTTCCTCCGCATTGGTGAAACGCGATTCAATTCCGACAGGTGACCTTCTCCCATAGTTGCGGTCACAAAACGAGGCGCACTCTGGCAAAGTAATTATTTAAATTTAATCATCACATACGAAAATGGACAGATGCGTTTCAGCTGCACGCCTTCCTCAATGTCAAATTCTGGTTTCAAACAAGTTTTTTTATATACAAACAAGTCGTTGTTTCCATACTCCAGTATCCCTGTCTCTCTGTGGGAGTCCAGAGGAGCCACAAATCTGTGGACACAGTCCAGACGTTCCTCCACCCAACTCCAGGCACTTACAAGTGTATCACAAAATAAAACTTTGTCTGTGTGTATAATCTTATGCCACACTGGGGATAGCAGCATATATTGTATTTCATAGCCCGGAGCTTCCGTTTGAGTTCCAAGATAGATAGGAGTTGCTACTGAACCTTAATTGTATAGTCCAGGAAGACCATAATGGGGGCGGAGGCACAGTGCTGCTAGAAATGTTTATTGGATGCCTTCAGGATCACGTGCATCAACAGTCTTGGAGGGGCCCCAGGGTGCGTGTGCGGTAAATGATGAAGCAAGATGGCACCTCCTCCATTTGAGATCCATGATTTCAACCAATCTGCAATGAATTGCATAGCATGGAACCTCTCCACTCCTTCTGAGATTCCCACTATCTGGATATTGTTCCTTTTGGAGCTAACCTCAGCGTCTTCAGCACGGGTCTCCACCTGGTGTATTTTTTTTCTGTAGGTCCGATATCACAGTCTGGAACATTCCAATGAAGTCTTCTGCCTCAGAAACTTGTTCCTCTGCCTCTTCCACCCAGTTGACTGCATTTATGAAGTTCTAACAAAATAAAGAGATATCTACAATCATGTCTCCTATTCTCCCTTCCAGGAAAGCCCTAGAGTCCTGTATGTCCTGCAGATTAGAAGAAATGAAGCTGGAAGGCACTTCGACCACCATGTCTTATTAACTCTCTTCTGTGGCAATAGAAGGTCATGGTGTTGTGTATTTGAAAATCTTGTGCTGTGTGGACTGAGAGGGTTGTTTATCCTTACCGATCTGTGCAGCTATTGGGTGGGGATAAGAAAAAGAGCAAACCTGAGGTGGAGGGGACCACCTCACCCACCATAATCTCCATAACCTAGATCAGTACTGGAGTGTCTGGATTCCTTATCAGGGCAGCACCTAAGTGTACTTGCTTATGGCCTGCATGGCCAAACTAAGCCTTCACGATGGCGAGAAAGGCAATTCGGCCACATCACTAGAACAACTCACGGCTGCTCAGCAGCTAGCCATGGGAATCCATCAGTGAAGAAGTTCAGGGTGATCATGGGTCCATTGGATATCTTGATGCCACTGATTGCGAATCCAGGTATAGCAGAGTTTGAAGCAAAACCATCCATGCCGCACATAGTTTAAGACTGAACTTGGTAGCACCAAGCCACACACTACAGTAATTGGTCATCTCTGTGGGTGTGCAAAGTTGGCAAGAAGAGGGACAGTTGGCACTGCACAGCCACTCCCCACTCAGTCTCAGTGCTTCGAAGGTATAATATGGAGACAGGTAGGTAAGGTTTGGGGACACCAGAAAGACAGATCCCCCAATCTCATTCAGTTGGTGACCGCTGAGTCCCCGTGTGACCCAGCTCCCATTCAAGGCAGCCCACCGAGAGGTTGGGAGCATCTGGGGGCCTGCCTGTGTTCGAAGCTGCACAAGTGGTGATGGTCTATTTCCATGGCCACTCCATCAGAACGTTGGGCACACACCATGACCACCTGCTGTATTTCTGCCAGGCCCCCTCAGCCAGATACTCCTGGGCCCCCACAGGTTATGTTGAGCAATCGGGTAGATTCTCTCCCAGCTGGTGCCACAGGATGGGCAGCCAGGTCGTCTCACCAGTCAATCATGAAACCAGGGTGAAAACATCTCGACCAGCACCAAGTTCATTAACAACTGCTTCCTTTCTAAGTACCGGGGCACTGGTAATGATCTGTGGTTCCAAAGCACTTTGCGTACCGGTCCACCAGTGCTTCAAGTGCTGTCACCCGGCCCTGGCCTCTCAGCGGTCAACAGTCTCTACTGTCTCCATGTCCTCTGTATTGTGACACCATGATGGGCCTCCCCTTGATTTTGCCATGCAGCTTGCCTTCAACTGCTCTTTTTCACCTCTCTGTGGGAGGCAAAGTAAGTAGAACCACTGCCTCAACTGCCCAGGTGCGATGTAGTTTGTTAGCGTATCAGATTAGGCACATGGTGCGGGTCAAGGCTCAGAGCTCAAGTTCGAGCATCCACCATCTTTGTTTGCCATGCCCCCCTCACCCTCTGGGTTTGGGTTACTTTTGTATTGCAAAGTGTTGTGCTGGAATTTACTATCCAATGCAAATCAGGATTTACTTTGTATAGTTTCCCAAAGTAATGCAAATTGGTGCTGTGCACTACTTTGAATTACTTTGTATCAAGAGGGCATTCCCATGCAACCACCTAGGGGTTTTGACACACATCCCTATCTACAAACATTTGTAGACAAGGATTTGTGTCAAAATCTTATGTCTCCTTGAGATGAAGTATCAATGAGAAATTTTGTCATTTCTCCTTATTTTTCTATTTTGCCCATGTGGTGAATTGTACAGCACACACACTAAGCAGGAAACATTTTTAAGGATAATTGTTTAACTGAAAGGGTCCCCTTATAGTACAAAAACTATTTCTTACAGAGCACAAACACCCTTGCACTATGGTGCATCGCAGCCTGAAGTACACCAGAGCAGGGAGAGAGGAAGACATTGCATTATCTTAGTAGATGCGCTACTGTTCTACTCTCTCCTTTTCACACAATGCACCACTTACTGAGTTACATGAATCGTTATAAACCTTGGCCCCAGTGTGTCAGGTCATTTGGAATCCTCACTCTCTGTCTAAGGTCAGCCTATGCCCAGTAGTCAGAGGCTACCTTTTTTGTCATTGTGCACTTGCAGGAATTCCAAATAAGAGTCACCGAAGATTCTCGGCTTTTCATGGGACCCTTTAAAATATAGTGAGCTGTTGTACAAGTCTGGCAGCTTTTTAACCTTTGTGCAATCTAACCTGAGGAGAGGAAATCTCACAAGTATAAACATATTATAAAAAGTCAAAGGGCTCAGTACTAGCCTGGCTTCACAAAACCATGAAGAGAACAGCTGCACCATGACCTTCTGCCAATGCCAAATTCTGTATGTAACCAATCTTGGACTCATGTCTCTGATATCCTATAAAGCCCTGCAAATCTACAATGGTCCACCACCTCATGTACCACTACACAAGGAACTGATGCTGCATAAAATACCATACAGCAAAGGTGAGTAACTTATGCATAGCCTTGCATCTCGCCCATGCAGAGACCACTGCTCATTGTCTCCAAGACATGGGAAACACCAAAGTGTCGCACCTATGACTGCAAGCAAAACCTTAATAGAAATATGTTAGAAATGGGGGTCTCCAGTTGGCATAGGTATGCACCTTGCCAAAGTAGGGACTCTTGCATCTAGTCAGGTTAAGGGGATTATACACTTTATATAACCCCTGCTCAACCCATAGGTAGCTTGTCACGAGCAGACAGGCTTATCCTAAAGGCAATGTGTAAAGTATTTAGACACAAAGATACAGGAACACACTCAAAACACCACAAATGGACACTACACCAGTTTAGAAAAATAAGGTATTTTTATCTAAACCAAACAAGACCAAAACGAAAAAAATCCACCAAGCATGTATCACAGTATCACTTTTAAAGTAAAATGTCAGTGGCAAAGAGGGGGCCCCATTCATAGGGGAGAGAGTGCAGGATTACTCACTGTGATGGCTGTTTTTAGGCGCTCCCTGGGCTGTTTCACAGCAGCCCCACAACTCCTGTGGCCGCTCTTTCTAACTGCGCCACAAGAGCTCTTCTCGTCCACTGGTGTAGGGTCGGGATGAGCTATGTGAGCAGAGGCCTGTCTCCGGCCTCCCACTCCGACTTCAGGCAGACCAAATGCGGCATGGAGCAGAGGCGTGTCTCCGGCCTTTTACTCTGCTTTCAGGCAGAACAAATGCAGTGTGGGAGTAGAGGCATGTCCACTCGAACACACGGCACTGGCTGCACCCCTGCTGGTTTTTGATCTCAGAGTCTTCAGGTGGTGCCCGGTGGGTGTGCGGCTGCCGTCCGTCACAGCGGCCGTGTAAACTAATCCACACATCTTTCTTAGCTTTGGGGCAGGGATTCCTCCTCAGCCTGCGTGGCGGTTGATTTGGCAATGCTAGTATGCCCTCAGGTTCTGTCCAGTGCTGGGCTCCCTCTCAGTACACACAGTGATCACTCAGTAACATGGGTAAAGCCCGCTGGAGGTTTTTGTGAATTGGTCATGGCCCACGCTGACAAGGTTTTTACCACATGGCACATGCAGGTGCCTTGGCTCAACTTTCAGCTCACCACATGCTGGCGCAGCAGCTCCACTCCTCACACGGCACACACTTCCTCAGTGCCTTAGGTGCTGCAGTGGAATGGGGGAACACTAGACCTTATTAATCTTCAAGCTGAGCACAGGGAAGACTTTGTTGTCCCAGAGTCTTCCACAACAGGAGGCAAGCACACACAAGCCCTTGGAGATTTTCTTCAAGCAGGATACCACAGCAGGATAAAAAGTCAGTCCTTTTCCTCAGCCCACAGACAGAAGCAGCAGCTGCAGGCCAACCCACCCCTCAAACAACAGAAAGGGTAGTGCTCCTCACACAGCTCTTCAACTCAGGGTCCACTTGTTTCCTGAAGTGATCTAAAGTTCTGGGGTTTTAGGTCCAATACTTATTCCCCATTTTCTCTCTGTTCTCTTTGTGGCCAGGGTCTCTGAGCTCAGCCCAAACTAGTTCTGTCTTCCCTTGCCCAGCTTGTACACAAGAGTTGGAGACTGCATTGTGCAAAGGAGGCGCAACCTATTCAGGTGCTAGTGAAACTCCCCCTACCAATCTAACAGCAGACCAGGTCTATTCAGTCTAGGTATGAGTCACCCAGGAAATACAGGACACACACAGCATCACCCCTGAGTGAATGCACATCCCCAGCTCCTGTCACTCCAAAACAAGACTAAGAATACACAAAAAGGTAGAGGCACACAGGATGGTTAAACAAGAAATTGCCTACTTTCTAAAAGTGGCATTTTCAAATACACAATTTAAATATCACTTTGACTAAAAGGTGTGTTATTAAATTCTGAGCGCAGAAAGCCTAAACTCCATTTCTCTACCTTGTCCCAATGAAAAGTTACACTTGTAATATGTTACAAGGCAGCTCCCATGTTAATCTGTCGAACAGACAGCCTTTCCATAGAGACAAACGAAAAGCACAGTATTTCACTATAAGGACATGCAAAAACACACCAGAACATGTCCTACCTTTCACATAAACTGCACCCTGCACATGGAGTTAACTAGAGCCTACCTGAGGTGGTGCCTTCCATGTAAACAAAGGGAAGGTTTGAGCCTGGCAAGTGGGTGCACTTGCCAGGATGACATGGCAGTTTAAAAACTGCATGCACAGACACTGAATTGGCAGGTTTGAGACACATTTGAAAGGCTACTGGTGTGGGTGGCACATTCAGTGATGCAGACCCACTAGTAGCATTCAAATTACAGGTCCTGGGCACACACAGTGCACTTTACTAGAGACTTACCAGTAAATCAAATATGCCAATCATGCATAACCAATCATAATCACAATTACACAGGAAGCACATGCGCTTTGGACGCGCAAGCCTGAAGTAGTCCTGTCGGAGTGACACCTAGTTTGTAAGCATCTGTAAAAATAACAAGCCACAGAAGAGGACAACCTTATTTTAGGCACTGCGGCTGGAAACTAATCTGCAGTGCAAAAGAGTTCACTGAAAGCCTGTTAAGAAGATTGTTCTGCTCAGATGCTGCAGCCACAAATTACAAAGGCATATACCAAAGCCTTGCTAATAAAAAATCTGATTCAAACATCACTGAGACACCACCAAATATACTTCCAGTTTTGGTGTTTAAGAAATCACCCAGCCCTTGTTCTGAGGAGAACCCATAAAGGAAGTGGGTTTTGAAACGCGTAGACCACAAACAATGGGGTATCCTTGTACAACGCACACCAATGTGGATCAATATAATTAAGTTGTAATGAAAGACAATTTCTTTAGGTCCATATTAGAAATATCGGGACCCTAATACTGTGTTCCAAGAGCATCTGTTGTTGATGTAACGCTCTGGCTCTACAATTGAAGGACTAGTCAAACACTGATTACCACATGCTTTAATTTGTCTTTTGCATATATTTCGATTTGTGTTTGTTAATTGTTTGATAGAGCACAATCCCCCTTTACAATCTGCATATCTCAGAATCGATAGTTGGTATCATTCCCTTCTTTCTAATGAGATTGAAGCTTTGAAAAGTGTTATAATCATGTGTTAAAAAGAACCAGAGGTCATGTTTATTGAATAAAATTATCTTTACGAAATGTGTTCAAAATCAAGTAGCCACCTAGTGTTGTTTTGTGTTCCTACTTTCTAAAAGTGGCATTTTCAAACACATAATTTAAAAACCATCTTTACTAAAAGATGTTTCATTAAATTCTGACTTCAGAGAGCCTAAACATTGTACCTCTATCTTCTTGTCTCAATGGGAAGTTATACTTGTAAAATGTTACACAGTATCTCCTATGTTAGCTTATGGGACATATAGCCTTTCAATAGGGAAAAACGAAATTGACAGTATTTCACTATCAAGACATGTCACAGACACCAGTATTTATCCTATTGTTCACATACACTGCACCCTGCCCATGGGAGTACCTTGGGCTTACCTGAGGGATGCGTACATGTAAGAAAAGGGAAGGTTAGGAGGTTAGGGTCTGGCAAGTGGATGCACTTGCCAGGTCGACCTGGCAGTTTAAAACTGTGTGCTGACACTGCAGTGGCAGGTCTGAGATACCTTTTCAGTGCTATTCATGTAGGTGGCACAATCAGTGATGCAGGCCTACTAGTAGCATTTGATTTACCTTCCCTGGCACACTCAGTGCACTTTACTAGGGGCTTACCTGTAAACATCTCAGCCAGTAAAAACGAAATCAAGCACATCAAAAATACAGGAGGTAGAGCCCAAAAAGTAGGGGGAAACCATGCCGAGGATGCCAAGTCTAACACTGCTTACAACGCAGGCACCTTTTCATTATGCTGCAAGGGTGCCTGTATAGGCGCTAGGCAGCCAAGAGTGCGCCAGCATATGGAAAAGACTGGAATGCGCTGAATGATTTTAAATGCAGTGCATTCCTTCCCTTTCTCGTAGTACAGCAAGGTGACTAGCTGCATTGCACTGCATGAAAATTTGATAAATGAGCCCGTGATAATACACACTGCCTCAAGTGGAGTCTAAGATCATGTGCAGCTGCGTCCAGTTCCATATCTAAGAACAACAATTGTGTTTATGGTCCCTCACGTTTATGGTGCCAAAGGAACCTCAAATCTATCATGTCGACAAAGGTCTTGCTCAATGTGTGACACTCATACATCCCTCCCTTCCCATCAAAAAATAAATAATTAGGGTAATGGGTGCCACTGCCCCTCCCATCCAGCTCTCAATTATACACTGAAACTCTGAAAGACTAGACAAGAAAGCAGGCCACATAGCTGATCATGTGCCTTAATGGTATTACCCCAGGTACAAATCCCAATTGGTGGTTGCGATCTGGATGAGCTAGTTGCGATCTGGATGAGCTAGCAGCACCCAAAAAGCAGACCTAATGTGAATGGTTCCTTCATTTTCTCCATCCATATCTCTCTTGCTCTCTTTCCCTCTTGCTCAATCTATTTCTCCTTCCTTCCTTCCTTCCCACCACCTTCTTCTCTTGACTCTATTCCATTATCTCAAAGTTATATCAATATACAGGGCTGAACAATCTGCCTTGTCCACGTGGTAATACACTGAGCTGCCCTGTCAAAAATATTTCAGGTTTATCAACCTGAAATCATCGAATTCATTTTTGGGGATAAGACCCAAGTGTGGCACTTTAAAATTAAAATATCTGATTCTCGAAAGGCTCTGATCAAATGTTCTCTTTTTCTTTCAATATTCCCTGGCAGTGGTGTACAGTGCTCCCTTGCCCCTAGCTAGGTTCTTGTAATATAAATAACCCCTCATATCAGCATACATTCATAGGACAAGCTATAAGCTAGGCATTTGCCACTCATCCAAGTATGCCAGAGAGCCAAGCAGACTTAGTAGGACACCATTCCATTACAAGCCGAGAGCCCAGTCTCCCAGTTAATGTGAAACACTTGTAATCTCATTTTTGCTATATCTATGTTTCCCCTGTGACTTCAAGGCTGAGGGTAAAAGACTTGTAGTTACAAGTATTGTTAGAGGGAGCTATCAGTAACCAGGAGTTCACACCAGCACTACAATGGACGTAAATCAACAATACTAACTGGGCATTTGTTTCTGCAATGCTTGTATTTCCAGTTACTTGTACTGTCATTAAAATCCTTATTCTCGAGGACTATTAAGGATTTAAGAATCTGGATTATCACTAGTGAATAAAATGTATTCACATCCACATAACCAGATTGACAATGGACTTGTGACATGGGGCTGCAATGTGGTATGAGTTGATGCTCCCTGTAAACATAGTACACTCAATTTGTTTTCACAGGCTTTCTACCAAATGTCTCCTCAGTCCAGGTGAAGGATCATAAATTGCCAAATTAAAATGGATCATGATACACATTTATGATATCCCTCATGATTCCCTCCGGGCTATGATCTTATACATCCCTGCCAGAAGACCATGGTCTCTGTTTATGCTACTCGACCTGAGCACCAGCATTATTCACTTCAAGATTGAAGTCCTTGATGGCAGATTCAACCCCCACTCTTCGATGCAAGGACTTCGATTGAGAGGGCCCTGCAGTTTAGTTTTGCACCTCAAATATTGACAAAACAGTTGCACTCTTGCTAACTGGGGGATGAACACTTCTCTCAGGTCAGGAAGAATGTGAATGAAAGAAAAATGTGTATAAAGAAAAAATGTGTATAGTTTCAAACTATGGACCAAATTTGGTTCTTTGATTGGCCAAACTTGTCTGCAATTGAAAGTCATTTGTATGAACTGAACTACGAAGCAAAGGAGTAATCACCCTGGGTCGAAGTTGTGGGGAATAAAGTAGCCCTGGGCGGAACAGGCATAGTTGCTCTACGCGGGGCTCTACGGAGTTGGCCAAAAACTCAGTGGAGCTCTGCTTCGTGCCTCCCACCCCCGCAATAAATATTTTTGCATGCGCAGTCATACCATGACGTACGTCTGACATAGGGGATTACGGCGAGGAGGAGGGCAGCCCGGGACGCCCCAATAAGGTAAGTGCACTTTAAATTTACTTTAATTGTAAATTTTATTTTAAAAATATTTATTGCGAGGGGTGGGAGGTGGAAGGGTCTGGGGCTGAACTCCGCTCTGCTGCGGAGTCTGAAGTTTTGCAGGAACTTTGCGTTCTCCGCCGAACGCAGAGTATGCAAAATTCCACAAACTGCACCAGTGGAACGAAGTTCGTGCCCAGGGTTAGAATAAAGTCAGACATAGTTTCTGGAGTCTTAAATCCATCCAGCATCTTAGTAAGGTTGTTACATGTAGATAAGATGATACTTGAAGAGAGGCCTGTCAGACCTGCATTTAATTTCTCAAAGGAAATTCAATTTGATCACCATTGAGAATGGAAGGGCAGCTGCAATGACCACCTTCAGGGACCCTGTATCATTCTCTTCACTTATTGGTGAATGGGTGCATATGCTTCTTACATCAGATATGAAATGAGTTGCTCGCTAGAGCTGATGCCCCAACTTTGTTTTCTCTGCCAACTGTAATCCTATTTCTTCTTCTTCTTGATCTTTATTTCGGTCTCTAGGACCATAAAAGAGTACATCATAAAAACATTTTAAAACAAAATGATACAGTAATAATTTGCAAACAATTGACCAAAATATAGAACAGTCATTCAATTGATGATAACTTAATACATTGACTGCGGCTGTGCCACATTGCCGTTAAAAATTTTGAAACTGCAAAAACAATTGGGGCCGAAAGATCTCTTTTTAAAATCCTGTATGCCGGAAGGTAGCCCCTAAAGCCCAAGTTTTTAAGAATTGGAACAAGCCAATACTTTCTTGCTCTTCTATATGCTGGGCAAAAAAATATTATGTGCAAGTCACATTCTCTCGGGTGCGCACATGCTGGGCATTGTAACGAAGTCTCGGAGTTTGTCCAGCAAGCAGTGTGGGCTTTAAGGGGAAGGGTGCTGTACCTCCATTGCATGAAGAGCTTCCTAGTAAGCGGGGGGCCAATATTGTCATATACTAGCTCTAGAAGGTATGAGTCTTTAAACTCCTGAAATTTACCCGTTAGGGACCTCTCCTGTGAATTTTTAATTTGGACACGTAAATGATGTTCATAATAGTCTTTGGAGAGAATCTTCCTTGAGATTCTGGGGCAAGTATTTTCCGGATGAGACCATAGATTCTGTCTGTCTAGTGCCTCGCATGTTTGTTTAATATGTCTGAGCCAGGGAAACCATGCAGGATTGCAAAGTCTCATGATTTCCTTAAGCTCAGATCTATATTCAAACAATTCTGGTGTAGACCATAATCCTATTTCACCTCTTTCCTTTTATCCAACAGACCCAGTTTTTGCAAATCAAACAGGGTAATTGGAAACTGGGAGGCTTCTAGCTGACCTGCACAATCCTCTACTCTGTAAATGACAAGTATTTTGCAGTCTTTGTGGATTTCACCAAGGGGTGTTTGGGAATGAAGAAACCTCAAGTTCGAATCAGCACTTTTGTCTATAACATACTCATGGGACAGAAAATAGGCTTCTTTTGTGAGCCTGGTCAATATTTAGGGAAAATAAATGAAATGAGATTTCAGCTAGTCATTAAAAATGTGTTGAGCATTGTGAAAAGCGGGCTAATGATGTAGAGGATCATAAGGGAGGCCACATGAATGGAAAGCAATTTGCTGTACCAGCCTAATGCAAATGTTACCTTCTTCCCCAAGCAAAGGACCATCTGGCCTGGGGAGGAGTGTTACATTTTCTTCAATAAAACAAATGAACTGGGAGGTGGAGCTAGGATGAACTAAGATGTTTGCTCCCTGCTAAAGCTCTACTATGGTACTGACTTCACTCGCCTAAAGCTACTGATAGGGACCGATCCCTGTTTTTGAATGGAAGATGCACTCCCCCACCCGTACATCACCTGGAAACCTCCTGGTGGGAATCTATTGGCTCTGGGCATCTGAGACACCTCATACCGAGTCGCACAAAGGCCTAGAGAACTCCCAGTTCATGTAACAGCCTTTACCCACCATGATTCTGGATAGGGAGAGCTAGAAGGGATCCTGACTCTCTAAAAATGTTAGTCATACTTATGCTTGATAGCTTCTTTCACTGGGTTATTTTCCTGGGTGCCCTAGCACCTCGATTCCGCTGCCGACATGGTGGGTCGCGCTGGGAGACCTGCTGCCCCCCCCCAAGATTAGGTTGTGATTGCGAGCATCTAGATTGTTGACAGACAACTCTGCCAGTGGCTTTTGTTAGCCACACATGCATTGTTATAGTTTGGTCTTCCACCTCTTACACTTGTCATCCTTCTCCGGTTTAATTACTGGATTCCCCCTTTCTATAGTACTTACAGCTGTGTTAACAATTCAGTGGTATGCTCTCCGGCCTCTATGGAACAGTTTTTAAGGTTCTGCACTGTAGTCCCACTCTGAACCTACCCAGACTCATATGGCAGTCGATCCTGGGCTGAGAATACACCTCGGAAGAATGGGCAACACTACTCTTTCACCAAGACAGAGTTCATAGGGAATTTTGGTTTAAATACCTGTATTTAAAGATTTATCGTGATTGGTACTGGGCCTCACTGAAACTCCACCAAGCATGACTGATACCACACGATCATTGTTAGAAATGTGCCACTGGCACCTGCAACTTATACCATATACTGCCCTACCTTACAATCATATTAGATGTCTGTGTGGCTCCACCTAAAGTGATACACTACTCTCTCCATTTCCACATCCACCCAACTAGTGCTACTTCATGACACATCTGATATGCATGACTTGGACACATATACATACTGCTGGCTGCAGAAGCTAAAATGTGTATCATGAGGCATTGGCGGCAACGTACGAGCCCTACACCCAAAAATGGCTTCTGGAATTTAATAGAGTGTCACTTCATGAGTGGACCACTTACAAGTTGAATGATAAAACCACAGATATTGAGGAAATATAAGGAGCTTTTCTCACGGTGGAAGAGATGGCCACTGAAATTGTGTTTTTCCCGGTCTCTTGACTTCGCACAACGTATGCCCTCCCCCCTACTGGGGCGATGCCACCGGTTTTGGCAGTTCTCTTCCCCCTCTCATGCACCAGTTGACATCCCCTTTGGGTACGTTTCCCTCACTTACCCTATATAATGGAATTCTGTACCCTCATAAGAGAGAGATCCGTACCCTATCCTTAGCAAAATTAGATTTACCTACATAGGGCACTAGATTTATTCAAGAGATGGTGAGTTAGCAAATTTCATCAGTGGAAGAGTTATCTCTACGGGCTGCCTACATCACTCCCTCAGTTGGGACACCTGTCCACCTCCAGACACCCTTTGATCATCACTAAAGTGGGTAGATACATTGGCCAGGAACAACGGGGCATATTATCAAGAAACGGGGTTAAAATTATCGCCGCTTTAGCGGCAGAGAACTGCCGCTAAAGTGGCGATAATGGGCTTGATAATATGCCCTTGAGAATTCCAATAAGCCCATGTTCTGGTGTCAACATGGGCTTCTATTGGAATTCTCTGCGGCATATTATCAAGCACATTATCGCCGCTTTAGCAGCAGTTTTCTGCCGATAAAGCGGTGATAATTTTAACGCCGTGCATGATAATATGCCCCTGCGTTCTTTCCATGGAATGTCATTACAAGGATACCATATTTTTTTGTTTTTGCATATTTATATAGCGCAAACTCGACCCGAAGGTATTGGAGCGCTTTACATAGCACCGTATTTACATTACACATTCAGGCACGGGGAGATTAAGGGGCATATTTACAAGGGCATTATCGCCGCTTTAGCTGCACTTTTTGCCGCTAAAGCGGTGATAATTTAATCGCCCTATTAACAAGGCGGCGCTAACATGCATTGGCGCATGCCCAAAGTCGGCAGCGTAGCCGACGGACCACATGGTCATTGTTATGGTTGTTATAATACAGTGCCACGGGGACACCGCTGGGATCACGTCTAAAGAATGTTACTACTGATATACTGTCCTGATGTTCTATCCTGCACGATGGGGCGCCTCGCAGAGCTACAATTCTAAACACAAAGCGCCTCGTCAGCACTTGAACCCCGCCGGCTCTTATCTCACCGCCAAGCCGTGTGTAGAAACGCAAACACCGCTGCCCTGGGCTTCTTGGCGGCCTCCAGGCTCTGCTGCACGCAACACTATCCAGGCACTGCTTGAAGGAATTGGAAACCCTCGCAGCGCTAATAAACTCCAGATGTCACTGACAGAGCGGATATGTTCGTCCGAGGCCGATAACGATAAACATGGGCAAAAGGACCTGGACTCGGAGACATTAAATCAAAACCTCGTGTTCTACTCCTGCCAGAGCGCTACAACAACCTTAGGGAGCGGATAGCAGTGTTATTCAAAAGAAATAGGGTCACAAATTTAGGGTGACCAACCGTCCGTAAATTTTCACGGACAGTCCGTAATTTCGGCCGCCTGTCCGTTGTCCGTGAAGGATTCTTTAACGGACGCCATTTGTCCGTAATTTTAACCGGGCACCGGTCGCACCACCCTAAAGCCGGCACAGCTTCCACCCACCTCCCTTCTTGACTCCGATGCTGTTGAGGTCGGGTGTCACAGACTCCGATGCTGCTGAGGTCGGGTGTAACAGACTCCGATGCTGTACCAAAGCTCAGATACCCAGCAGCATTGGAGAGGCACAGTGGGATGGCAACCTTCACACCTTCCGCCCTTGATGAGCTGTTGAAGGTGACTGAGAGGGAGGGGCTGCAGCTTCAGGCGCAGGGGCATCTATTCAGATGCAAACCGCCCTGAATGTGTCATGTGTCTGCAATTTAGAGGGGCCTCACTCATTCTCTTTCTGCCCAGGGCCCCAAACATCCTAGAATCGGCCCTGATTACCTAGAGGCAGCACTGGTTCTCTTCACAGAGCAGAGTTCTTCAAACATGCAGTCTATAATGTAATAAAATAAAGACATGGAACAATCGCACCAACACTGATTAACAAAGTATGGAGGACAATCAGTTAAATGAGTTCTCTTGGAGTATCTCCTTTAAGTACTGTAAATCACAGTGGGGGATGGCAAAACTAACATTTTAGAAAGAGAGCCTGTCGTCTCGTTGTCTTGTCCAGGAGGGGGTGAGGAGCCCTACCCCACCCTGGAAGAAACCAAGATGATACTGGAATACTGCATGCCCACCCCTGTGTCCACCCTGGTGGATCCTGTTCCCCCTCCTGTGATGGCTCCTGCACCACTTCCCCCAGTGATGGCTCCTGTCCCCCCATGTGGTGGCTCATGTCCCTCCCTCTGCCTGTGATGGCTCCTGTCCCCCCCTGTTGTGGATCCTGTCTCCGCCCTGGGTGGCTTCTGTCCCAGTCCTGGAATGACTCCTGCAGCGAGGGTGAAGTTCTTGATGGGCCTCTTCTCAAAAAGGCTCAGCTCAAAATTAATATGAAAAGGTGAGCGAGTGAGTAAGTGAAGGGATGGGTGGATGGCTGGATGAATTAGTGAAAGGGTGAATGGATGAATGAAATATTGAATAGATGGATAATGAGAGAGGATGGATGAATTGATGAGTGAGTGGAAGGATGATATGAGAGAAAAGGTAAATAGCTGGATGTATGGGTGGAAGGGTAGCTGGATGGGTAAAAGGGTGGATGGATGAGTGAAAGGATGGATGAGTGAAAAGGTGGATGATGAGTGAGTGAGTGGGTGGATGGATGAGTGAAATGATGGATGGATTGATGAATTGATAAGTGCAAGGGTGAATGGATGGACGGATGAGTGAAAGGGTGGATGTACGGATGGATGAGTGAGTGAAAGGGAGGGTAGGTGGACGAAAGGATGAACAGATGAGTGAAGGAGTGAAAGAATGGATGAGTGATAGGGTCAATGGATGGATTCATGAGTGGATGAGTAGATGGATGGGTGGGTGGATGGATGGAAGGAAGGATGGCTAAGTGAAAGGGTCGATGGAGAGAGAAAGTGAGGGAGGATGGATGGATGACTGAAAGGGTGGATGGGTGGAAGGATGAGTGACTGGGTGGATGGATGGATGAGTAAGTGAAAGGATGGCTGGATGGGTGAAAGGGTAAATGGCTGGATGGATGAGTGAATGGATGGATGGGTAGAAGAGTGGATGGATGAGTGTACAGATGGATAGGGTGAAAGGGTGGATGGATGGATAATGGATGGATGAGTGAAAGGATGGATGGAAGAATACATGATGGATAGGTTTGCAAATGGTTGAATATAGTTTGATATGGCTGGGCTTATTCATATACTATTGCGCGACCTCCTCTGATGTGTCTGTAAAACTTACCTATTGTCCTGAAGTTTTGTCCTGAATTTTGACCTCCTGTCCTGAATTTGTGTCCTGAATTTTGACCCTTTGTCCTGAATTTTTACACTCACCGTCCTGAATTTGCACCAATGCCAGTTGGTCACCCTACAAGTAATGTCGTGGGCTGTAGAATGCCAGCAACGCTTTTGTAGAGGTGGTAAATTCTGCACCTCCTGTAGCAGAGTCGTTCACTGTTGCAAAAACTTCGCTTTTCGAAACCGTGGAAATTTAATTCAACATTTCACCCGTAGGCATCTTGGTAATCGATGTCTATGGTTATCCAACTCAATGGCACTCATTTTATCGACCTCAGCTAGATGAAAGGCTGAGTGGACCCGCCGCGATTTGAACCTGAGGTTGAGCACAGGTCCCTACAGTGGAGGCATGTTGTCCCATCTTCATCGAACTTTAATGCCGCTATTTAAAAGTCTGATCTCTGGCTGCGACTGAGATCCTGGGATGTTGTAACTCGGGGCTTTAAGTGGGCCAGGTCTGACCGGGTCTCAGATCCGCCAAAAACTAACAAGCATTGGCAGAGCCAATAGGTCTCGCCATTGGGACCTTATAAGTGTTTAGCCATGCAACAGTTAATGTTGCTGCAGTAAGGATATTGTGCTGCATAACTAAATACTTATAAGGTCCCAAAGGCGAGGCCTATTGGCTATGCCCATGCTTGTTTTTGTTGGTGAATTGTTTACATTTATCCCTCCTTTTTCTGATTTGGTCACGCAATGGATACTGGCCCTATTACATGGATCACTTCACTCTAGGCCATATAAATTAATTTCGGAGCACTACTTTTTCTTGTAGTTGGGCTTGTTTGGCTTTCCCAACGCGCTAAGCCGAGGGCTGCAAATCATGTCTTTATCTTGTTTTCCACTGTCTTAGGTTTGACAGGTGCTTTTTCAGCCGGAGGCTATGTTTTTTTTTATACTATACCATTTTTGGATTCATTCATTAGCTCAAATGTCCAAACCTTAAATAATATACTTAATGAAAACTTTAGGGCCCGGACCCCCCAGGGAACCGCGCTCCAACCAAGAGTGAACCCACAAACCATTAATCAGTCCAAGGTGTGGGTAAAAATGGCCATGTTTAATCCAACAAAATATTCATAAACATGACAAGCAAAACATTATTATATTTCAAGATTACAAATTCACTTAACCACACTTTTAATATTTACAAGCGTTCAGAATTCATAACCCTATTTTTGTACCTAAATCCTCCAGCAGTAAGGGGCCTCCTGGCTCGCATCCCCAACGATTGAGAACCACGCAAGGCGAAACCGACCTGCGTCCTTGAGCGGTGAGCCCCCCAGCCCTCGGTCCTTGTCCGTCTTTTTCTGGGGGGCCCACCGCTCACCACCAGGCTGCCAAGGAGGCTCGTGTGACCTGTCGCCCTTGCCTCTCCAGTCGGTGTCCCCATTCTCTCTGCGGAGAGCTTACTGTCTCTCCCCTCAGTGCTGGCCTCGGGAGTATGCCAGTGGGCCTCCTGTTACCCTGAAAATCACTGTTCTGTGGCCTCTTTTATGCAAAAAACCCCCTCACTCCTAACCTATCTCCAAACCCTATATCTTAGGGATGGGTGGGTGGGAGATCGCTACTGTCCTCAGGAGGTCCAGGGCAGGAGCAGGAATGTCAGGAACAGAGGATGAGTGGAGGTGAGTACGGGGCCTAAATAGCCCCACCCTGGCTCCACCTCCCCCCCTGCAGGAAGTCCGCGTTGGGCCCACGTCGTGGTGCCCCGAAAGTGCTACCTCCGGCCAGCAGCCTATTAGGCTTCTGGCTGGGATAAGGGGGTGTGTCGTGGGTACGGGGGGTCGGGTCCTAAGTGCGCACTCTCCAAGGGTCGCGCTTGGCAAAGCAGCTTTAAGTTGCAAGCTTTCAACGTTCGATGCTTTCTTTTAGGTTTCAATCGTTGGTGAAATAGAATCAACATCACAGAATGCCTTCTCATGCTCTCCAAATGCGGCATGTAATGTGAGGTTACTTAACAATATATCCTGCATGTTCACAGTGAAACACCACCTCAGCACCACCACACC
Source organism: Triturus cristatus (assembly GCF_964204655.1). Taxonomy (NCBI): domain Eukaryota; kingdom Metazoa; phylum Chordata; class Amphibia; order Caudata; family Salamandridae; genus Triturus; species Triturus cristatus. Next base: position 1,049,590,959 of record NC_140585.1, on the reverse strand, counting down.
ATGACTGCAGTACCACCTCAGCATCAGCGCAGCACCAGTCAGCGTCACTCAGCACAACTTCAGCATCACCAATGCAGAACCTCCTGAGCATCACTCAGCAACACCTGACTACCACCACAACACCAGCACAGCACCACCTCAGTATAACTCAGCCCCAGTGCAGCACCACCTCAGCACCAGTGCAGCACCACCTGACCACCAGTTCACCACCTCAGTACCAGCACAGCACCACCTCAGCACCAGCACAGCATCACTTCACTGCCAGTGCAGAACTACCTCAGCATCAGTGCAGCACCACCACCTCGGCATCAGCGCAGTACCAGCGCAGCATCAATCTGCACCACCACAGCATCACCTCAACAACCAGCGCAGTAACTCATCTCCAATGCAGCACCACTTTAGCATCAGTACAGCACCACCTCAGCATCAGCACAGCACCACCTCAGCACCAGTGCAGCACCACCTCAGACTTTAGCACCAGCACCATCTCAGCACCAGTGCAGCACCACCTGACCACCAGTTCACCACCTCAGTACCAGCACAGCACCACCTCAGCACCAGCACAGCATCACTTCACTGCCAGTGCAGAACTACCTCAGCATCAGCGCAGTACCAGCACAGCATCAATCTGCACCACCACAGCATCACCTCAACAACCAGCGCAGCATCTCCTCAGCATCAATCAACACGGCCACAGCACTACCTCAGCATCCGCACCACCTTCACATCAGTGTACCACCTGCACAGCACCAACTCAGCACTAGTGCAGCCCCACCACAGCATCAGTGCAGCACCACCTCAACACCAATTCAGCAACAATGCAGCACCACTTCAGCATTAGCACAGCACCACCTCAGCAACAGTGCAGCATTACCTGAGCACCAGCGCAGCACCAACTCATCATCAATCAGCGCCAGCACAGCATCACATGAGCACCACCAAAGTATCCCCAAACACCACTTCAGCATCACTCAGCACCACCTCGGTATCACTTAGCACCATCTGAGCACCATCTCTGCACAAACACACCACCACCACAGCACCACCTCAGTATCACTCTGCATGACTGCATGACCACCTCAGCACCAGAACACCATCAGTGCAGCACCTCCTCAGCATCAGCGCAGCACCACCTCAGCAGCAGCATAGCACCACCTGAGCACCACAACACCACAAACTCAGCATCAGCACAGCACCACCTCCTCATCAGTGCACCACCATCACTGCAGCACCAACTCAGCACCAACACAGCCCCACCTCAGTGGCAACTCAGCACCAGCACAGCACCATCTCATCAGCACAGCATCAGTGCATCAACTCAGCACAGCACCACATCTGCATAACTCAGCACCATCACAGCATTACTCAACATCACCACAACATCTCTCATCACTACCTCAGAACCAGATCAGCATCAGCACAACTCTACCTGAGCACCATAACAGCACCACCTCAGCATCAGTACAGCACTATCTCAGCATCAGTGCACCACCACCAGTTCAGCACCAACTCAGCATCAGCACAGCACCACCTGGAGAAGTGTGGCTCAATGATTAGAGCGGCAGACCCTGATGCAGAGATCTAGCCCGGGACCAGGGTTCAATTCCTCGCCTCGGTGGGTCTTGGGCTCAAAAATTCCACAGACCTAATAATTCTCGCCTCAGTGCCATTCCAATTATGGAGTCCCACTCTGCAACTCTGGGCAATAGCTTGCTTAATCTCCACAACGGCCCCCACAACGCTAAGGATGCCTGGCCTCCACCTTGGGGGTGCCAGGAGTGGACGCCTCACAGGGAAAGCCAGGATGGGTTCCACAGCGGTATTCGTACAAGCGCCTTGAGACCCTTGCGGGTGAGTAGTGCGCTATACAAGTATCAATTTACAATTTTTACAATTTACCTCAGCACCAGTGGAGCACCACCTCAGACCTTAGCACCAGCACCATCTCAGCATCAGTACAGCACCACCTTTGCATCAGTGCACCACCACAGCACAGCCCCACCTCAGCAGGAACTCAGCTCCAATGCAGCACCACTTTAGCATCAGTGCAGCACCACCTCAGCATCAGCATAGCTTCACCTCAGCGAAGTGCCAAATCAGCATCACTCAGCACCACCTGATCACCAACACAGCACCACCAATTCAGCATGACTCAGCACCACCACAGCATCACTCAACACCAGCACAGCATTACCCAGCACCCTCAAAGCATCGATCAACTCCACCTCAGAATCAGCACAGCCCCACCATGGCATCAGCACAGCACCAGTGCAGCACCACCTCAGCACCAATGCAACACCACATCAGCATTAGCATAGCACCACCTCAGCGTCAGTGCAGCATCACCTCAATACCAGTGCAGCACCACCTCAGCATCACTTAGTACCACCTCAGCACCAGCACAGCACCACCTGAGCCCCACCAAAGCATCACTCACCATCACCGCAGCATCACTCAGCACCAGCTCAGTATCACTCAGCATCCCCTCTGCACAAGCAGCACCTCAGCACAAGTGCAGCACCTCCTCAGCACCAGCAAAGCATCAGAGCAGCACCACCTCAATACCACCTGAGCATCACCTCAGCATTAGCATAGCACCACTTCCTTATGAGTGCACCATGACTGCAGCACCAACTCAGCATCAGCTCAGCACCACCACCTCAACACCAGTGCAGCACGACCTCAACATCAGCACAGCACCATCTCATCATCAGCACACCACCTCCGCATCAGTGAACCATCACCAGCACAGCCCCACCTCAGCACAAGCACAGCCCCAGCTCAGCACAAGCGCAATCCCACCTCAACAGCAATTCAGCACCAACACAGCACCACTTCAGCATTAGTGCAGCACCACCTCAGCATTAGCACAGGATCACCTCAGCACAGCATCACTCAGAACCACCTGAACACCAGCTCAGCACCACCTCAGCACCAGCAGAGCACCACCCACCACAGCATAACTCAGCTCCACCTCCGCATGACTCAGCACCACGTCAGCATCACCTCAGTATCATTCAGCATCACCTGAGCACCACTACAGCACCACCTCAGCATCAGCACAGCACCATCTCCTCATCAGCACACCACCTCCTCATCAGTGCACCACCAATATTGCAGCACCAACTCAGCTTCAGCGCAACACTACCTCAGCACCAATGCAACACTACTTCTGCACCAGCGCAGCAGCACCTCAACATCAGCACAGCACCATCTCAGTATTAGAACAGCACCACCTCTGCATCAGTGCACCACCACCAGCGCAGCCCCATCTCAGCACAGCGCAGCCCCACCTCAGCATCAGTGCATCACCACCTCATCTGTGCACCACCACCAGTTCAGCACCATCACAGCATCAGCACCACCGCAGACCTTAGCACCAACACCATCTCAGCATCAGTACAGCACCACCTTTGCATCAGTGCACCACCACAGTGCAGCCCACCTCAGCAGGAACTCAGCTCTAATGCAGCACCACTTTAGCATCAGTGCAGCACCACCTCAGCATCAGCGCAGCTTCACCTCAGCAAAGTCCCAAATCAGCATCACTCAGCAATACCTGAGCACCAACACAGCACCACCAATTCTGCATGACTCAACACCACTGTGAGAAGGTGACCTGATATATGCTGTCCACTAGTTCTAGTGGGCACCTTGTATCTGTCCAAACAACCCCTTATGGTGATAGGTTAAAGACAACCTTTATTGAAAGCTATTCTAGTGGTAGCTATGGAGAGCAGCCTTCAGGCTAAGTCTTGAAGGAATGTAAAGCAGCTTGTTTTACCAGTCTATAATTTCTTGAATGATCAAATGAAAGGACAACCACACCAGGTATATATTTAAAATATATGTATTTAGGATCAAACACACCCCTCTAGTCTCTTTATGAGACTGGAGTTCGAAGTACTTAATATACAAGTTAGCAATCAACAGTAATAGCATAAATACACGTTTGGGCCCTAGGGGCGTACTAAACCATATACCAATAAAGTGGTATAAGAACCACGACTGAACTAGACACAAGGACTAGAGCCTGTAGAATCGCTGGGACCCCAAGGTAGTGACACAGGGGACCCACGGGGGCCGTGTGAAAACACAACTGCGGGTTCCCGTTAGCTTCTAATGGCAATGTCACGGTTGGAAATTTAAAGATTAGGGACACCTAGAATCGAGTCAGGACCAAACCCTTTTGGACTTAAGAAGTTCTAGGGCTAGTACCCACGGGAGCACCGGAGTACTCGTGTTACCTCACCCAGGGAAGCCTGGTGCATAGGTGTCTTTTGGTGTCAGGTCGCATCGTCGATTACAATGGAAGCTGGCGAAGAACTACTGCTGCCGTGAAGAGGAGAAGTGTCCGAAGAGATCCAAGCCTGGATCTAGGATGGAAGGAACTTGAAAGCAGAGGGGAGAGAGTCTGGGTCACTTGCCAGTGACAGAGGGCAGGATGGTCCAATGCCCACAGATGTCGGGTGCTTCAGGTGAGTTGATGGGTGTCTTGACTCTTCAGCCACGAGGCCCATGAGGCGTCGACGAAGTCCATGAGCCGGATTGGAGCTGTTCCATGAAGTCTGTCGAGTGCTGCGGTGTCGGTGACCAGATTGGACCCACCAAGCCTTGGCAACGGCAAGTCTTGTAGAAAGAGAAGAAGGAAGTCGGTGCAGACCAGCAAGGTCTGAGGGACTCACCCAGCGAGGGTAAGACGGGGCATGTTAGGAGCAAACAGGAAAGCCCAAGCAGAAGAGGAGTTGCCTCAGTGGGGACCCACTAGCCAACAGGCTAGCGATCACGAGGGAGCCTCGAGTGGTCTCACCGGAACCTGGCCCATGGGTCACTCGTGGAGTGGAGGCCAGAGATCTTCGGTGAAGTCAGTGGTCAAGGCTGGGGCTACTAGGAGCCCAAAGCAGAACTTCAAGGAGGAACAGGAAGTTGATGTACCAGCAAGAATACGCAGTGCCCAGGGGTCACGGTTCCTCATCACCCACGATAGCCACGGGACTCAGCTTTGCTGTGGACTCCGGGTAGCCTTGGTGAAGTCAGGAAATTTGCCTCTGGTGATGCAGAGACTTCGGTGTCCAATGGGAGCTTCGGAATTGCAGACAGGACAGTTGCTTCTTTGGTGCCTGCCAAGCAGGGGAGTCACTACTTGACCCCAAGGGAGATTTCTTCCATCTTCTAGTCGAGATAGAAAGTCGAAGGTCCAGGATATATATTGCAGAGTTTCGTCCAGGGTAATCTAAAGTCGCAAGGAATGGGTTCCCATACTTATACTAAGTTTGGGGGTTGGACATACTCTAGGGACCGACCTATGGGAGGGTTTGGAAAGAGCGGTGGTTACACCCATTTCCTTTGTCCAGTTTCGCACCAGAGCAGGGGCAGGTAGCCCCTGGAACCGGTTTGAACTGGACTATGCACAGGGTCACCAAGTGTGCCCCCAGTGCAAGACTTCAAAGCACCAGAGAATGCTCCCGCCCAAACCCCAATACACTCTGCCTGTCTGGGGAGGTGGTTACACCTCCCTGGGACAGGAAACCTATTGTCCAGGCCTCCACTGCCAGAGCTTTGGTCAGCAGAAGGAGGCCAGACCCGTGTCTGTGGCAGAGGCATCCATTTTGTGATGCCAGGGCTCAAGAAAGTCCTACCGGATTAGACCAGTGTGAACAGTCTCTCTCTCTCTAGAAGGGTGGAATGCTACCCCTGCCACCAGAACTGGGGGGGTGGGGGGGGGTAGTATTCCAAAGCGTTTGACACCAAACATGACATGTTTCCTTGCAGCCATCCCAAAGTTAGCATTTACCGCGAGGTTATAATGCACTTAAGAGTATATGGTCAGGCTGCACCACAAATAGCATCAGAGGAGATACTCCGAACGCTGCAGAGGGGCTCTGCTCATGCAGAGACACCCTCTCACATAAAAACCACGCACTCTGCCTTTAGGATTGTCAAGGCCTGCCATAGGAGTGGCTTATATGTTTTATATGTGTGTGCAATGGTAGTGATATAGGTAGCCTATACCACTGTAAGGAGTGCAACCACACCCTTACCCAGGCTGCAGTAGCAGGCCTGTGGTGCCATTTTGGAGTGCTTCCCAGGGGTGGCATAATACATGTTTCAGCCCCTGGTAGGCCTCTGAGGTACCTAAGCCCTAGGTACACAGTATACCATATACTAGGGGCTTATAAGGCACTGCAGAATCCAATTAGAAATGTACCTAATGTACAGGCAAACCATTGTAGAGAGGAAGTAGCTAGGATGGGGTCCTGATTAGTAGGGCCAAAGCCAGACTAAGGTCAAAAAACAGTGAAACACCAGCAAAAAGTAAGGGTACCCATGTGAAGAAGATCCTACTCTCCTACACACACCCCCTTCCCCAACGCAGAAACATTAAACTAACCTTGACCAGTTGAGCATTCATGTTCTAAGTGGAAATACCTAGAGAGTCCATCTGCATTGGCATGGTTACTCCCAGGTCTATGGTCCACTGCAAAGTCCATCCCCTGTAGGGAAATGGACCACCTAAGCAGTTTGGGGTTTTCACCCTTCATTTGTTTTAGCCATAAGAGGGGCTTATGGTCTGTCTGAACAAGGAAGTGAGTACCAAACAGGTATGGCCTCAACTTCTTCAGAGCCCAAACCACAGCAAAGGCCTCCCTCTCAATGGCTGACCAACGTTTCTCTCTATGGGTCAGCCTTCTGCTTATGAAAGCTACTGGCTGATCCTGACCTTCATCATTCACTTGTGACAGTACAGCCCCTACCCCCAATTCAGATGCATCTGTTTGGACAATGAACTTCTTGGAGTAGTCAGGACTCTGCAGAATGGGAGCAGTGCACATGTCCTGCTTCAGGTCATCAAATGCCCTTTTTTTCAGCTAGCTGTCCACTGAACCTTTTTGTGCATTTTCTTAGAAGTTAAGTAATTCAAGGTGTCACTATTGATCCATACCCTTGACAAATCTCCTATAGTACCCAGTCAGGCCTAAGATGGCTCTTACCTGAGTCTGGGTAGTTGGAGCAACCCAGTCCATTATGGTCTGGATTTTGCTCTGTAATGGTTGAACCTGGCTTCCACCTACAAGGTGGCCCAGGTACACAAGCTGACTCTGCCCTATCTGGCACTTAGTAGCCTTGATAGTTAGGCCTGCTTTTTGCAGGGCCTCCAAAACATTCCTCAGGTGGACCAGGTGATCCTCCCAGGTGGAGCTAAAGACAGCAATATCATCTAGATATGCTGCACTAAAGTCTTCCAGACCTGTAAGGACTTGATTCACCAACCTTTTGGAAAGTGACAGGTGCATTCTTCAAGCCAAAGGGCATTACCACAAATTGATAGTGCCCACTAGGGGTAGAAAATGCTGTCTTTGGCTTTGCATCATCAGCTAGTCTGATCTGCCAGTAGCCAGTTGTCAGGTCAAATGTGCTTAGAAACTTGGCTGAGGCCAAAGTATCTATTAGCTCATCTGCCCTGGGGATGGGATGGGCATCAGTCCTAGTGACTGCATTGAGACCCCTGTAGTCTACACAAAACCTAATCTCTCTTATCCCACCACTGGTGTGAGGTTTAGGTACCAGGACTACAGGATTAGCCCAAGGGCTAACTGAGGGTTCAATCACACCCAAATCCAACATCTTTTGGACTTCTGTCCTTATACAGTCCCTGACATGGTCAGGTTGCCTGTAGATCGTATTCTTCACAGGTAGACTGTCCTCAGTGTCCACTTCATGAGTGCACCAGGTGGTCTGACTTGGAGTCAGAGAAAACATATGCCTAAACTGGCTGAGAAGGTTTCTGCAGTCAGTTTGCTGCTGGGCAGTGAGGCTGCCTGCCAAGGCTACACCATCAACTGATCCATCATCAGGGTTCTGAGAAAGCAGGTCAGGGAGTGGGTCACTCTCTTCCTCCTGTCCTTCATCAGTAGCCATGAGCAAGCCCATGCCTGCCCTGTCAACATATGGTTTTAGTCTGTTGACATGAAGTACCCTGTGGGGTTCCAAGGTCTACCAAGTAGGTAACCTCCCCCTTTTGTTCAACAATTGTATGGGGGCCACTCCATTTGTCCTGGAGGGCTGCTGGGGCCACAGGCTCCAACACCCACACTTTCTGTCCTGGCTGGTAAACAGTCAGTATAGCTTTTTGGTCATGCCAGGCTTTTTGAAGTTTCTGGCTTGCCTCAAGGTTTTTGTTTGCCTTTTTCATGTACTCAGCCATCCTGGAGCGGAGACCAAGTACATAGTCCACTATGTCTTGCTTTGGGGTCTTGAGAGGTAACTCCCATCCTTCCTTCACCAAACACAATGGACCCCTGACAGGGTGATCAAACAAAAGTTCAAATGGGCTGTAACCAACCCCCTTTTGAGGCACCTCCCTGTATGCAAATAAAAGGCAGGGCAAGAGTAGGTCCCATTTTCGTCTGAGCTTATCTGGGAGTCCTTTAATCATGCCCTTTAAGGTTTTGTTGAATCTCTCAACTAAACCATTGCATTGTGGGTGATAGGGTGTGGTGAACTTGTAGTTCACTCCACACTCCTTCCACATAGCAGTCAAGTAACTAGACATGAAGTTTGCACCCCTGTCAAATACTACCTCCTTAGGAAAGACAACTCTTGAGAATACTCTCAAGAGAGCTCTTGCCACCACAGGTGCTGTAGTGGTCCTTAGGGGAATTGCCTCTGGGTACCTGGTGGCATGATCCACTACCACCAGTATAAATCTGTGCCCTGATGCTGTTTGGGGATCCATTGGACCAACAATGTCAATCCCTACCATTTCAAAGGGCACCCCCACCACAGGTAGTGGTATCAGGGGGCCTTTGTAGTGCCACCTGCTTTGCCACTGGCTTGGCAGGTTACACAGGAGCGAAAAAACTCCTTTGTGTCCTCAGACATGTGGGGCCAGTGAAAGGGAGGGACAATTCTGTCCCAAGTCTTGTTCTGGCCTAGGTGTCCTGCTAGGGGAATATCATGGGCTAGTGTCAATAGGAAACCCCTAAACTTCAGAGGTATAACCAACCTCCTGGATGCACCAGGCTTGGGGTCCCTACTCTCCTCTGAGTAAAGGAGTCCATCATCCCAATAAACATTGTGGGTGCCACTAGCATTCACAGCAGCCTCACCAGCAGCTTGCTTTCTGAGGGGTTCAAGAGAGGGGCAGGTTTTCTGTTCCTGGCTTAGATCAGACCTGGAAGGGCCCCCTGTCCCCAAGAACTCAACCTGGTCAGGTTCAAGCTCCTCTGGGACAGTTCCTTCTTCAGGCTCAAGATCATCTCCCTGAGGAGACTGATCAGCATTCTGAGTCAGGTGGTAAGGCTCTGCCTTAACCCTACTGCTCCTCCTCTTGTGAGGCACCTGGTCCATTATTCCAGAATCCAGGGCCTGTCCAGCTTTAGACATTGTCACAGCAAAGACATGAGCAGGGATCCCTAACATTTCTGCATGTGTCCTGAGCTCCACTTCAGCCCAAGCTGAAGTCTCTAGATCATTGCCAAGCAAGCACTGTACTGGTAGGTCTGCACTTACCACAACCTTCTTACGGTCAGTTACCCCTCCCCAGGAGAAGTTAACAACTGCCAGAGAATGGTCTCTTCTGACATTGCTAGCATTGGTCACTTGGTACATTTCACCAAGTATAATCTGCCCAGGATCCACAAGATCTTTTGTCACCATTGTGACACTTGCTCCTGTGTCCCTGAATGCCCAAACTTCTATTCCATTTATTAAAGGCTGCTGTCTGTATTTGCCCAACGTGATATTATATGTACCTAAGGTACGTTTAGTGGTTTTCAGTTGATCAATTCAATTGAGATTATCTGGTAAAACAATAGGATCTCTTCGGACACTTCTCCTCATCACGGCAGCAGCAGTTCTTCGCCAGCTTCCATTGTAATCGACGACACGACCCGACACCAAAAGACACCACAAGACACCTATGCACCCGGCTTCCCTGGGTGAGGTAACACGAATACTCCAGTGCTCCCGTGGGTGCTAGCCCTAGAACTTCCTAAGTGCAAAAGGGTTTGGTCCTGACTCATTTCTAAGTGTCCCTAATCTTTAAATTTCCAACCGTGACATTGCCCATAGAAGCTAACGGGAACCCGTGGCTGTGTTCACACACTGCACACGGCCCCCGTGGGTGCCCTGTGTCACTACCTTGGGTGGTTCCTTGGGGTCCCAGCGATTCTACAGGCTCTAGGCCTTGTGTCTAGTTCAGTTGTGGTTCTTATACCACTTTATTGGTATATGGTTTGGTACGCCCCTAGGGCCCAAACGTGTATTTGTGCTATTACTGTTGATTGCTAACTTGTAACTTAACTACTTCGAACTCCAGTCTCATAAAGAGACTAGAGGGGTGTGTTTTATCTTAAATACATATATTTTAAATATATACCTGGTGTGGTTGTCCTTTCATTTGGTCATTCAAGAGATAATAGACTGGTAAAACTAGCTGCTTTACATTTCTTCAAGACTTAGCTTGAAGGCTGCTCTCCACAGCTACCACTAGGATAGCTTTCAATAAAGGTTGTCTTTAACCTATTCAGCATAGGGGTTGTTTGGACTGATACAGGGTGCCCACTATAACTAGTGGACAGCACATATCAGGCCAACTTCTCACATTCATGTCTAAAACAGGGAACTTCTGAGTTTAATGGCAATTTTGAATGATTTGTATAGATTCTTAAGCACAGGCAGGCACAGAACAGCGTCATTTATCCACAGTGCCTGCAGCCTGTCTGCATGTGGCATTTGTCTACTCCAGCTAAGCTAACGGTCACCTTCTGTGAGCGTTAGTGCACACAGACCAGTCTGTCGCGTTATCATCATAATACATTAACTGCTTAAAACCAATTTGTACAACTATTTAATACACACGTGCACATACTCCTTTAAAGCAGATAATCGGGGTATTTTTAAACCCAACAAAGGTTTGTCTTGGCCTCCACTGCCCGGACACCTCCAAGCACAGGATTGAGAACAGGGAAGGCAACAGGAGGGAGGAGCCATTAGCAGGACGAAGCAAAGAGCCGTCAAGAAAGTGAAAGCTCTCGTGCATGTACGGCATCTACCTTGCACCGTCATATGTTTCCAATTAAAAAGTAGTAGCTGTGGTGTTCGGCCTTGACCAGGCCAACACACGTGGATATGAGGTAGGCCTTTTTCACAACATCTAAATAACACGACACACCACTCACTGTTCTAGTGTGGGCCAAGACCCCGAGCGGTCATGTGCCCTTTTATTTATACCGTTGGGCGTGCCCACCCTCCGGGTGTCTGTAATAGTAGCTATGTATAGTGCCGGCTGGGTGGCTCCATCACTACATCCCTCCTTTCCTTTAGATGTGAAGGAGCATAGTCTCTGCTTGGCTTATTCAGTCATACAACAGACAAAGTCTCGGAGTCTCTGACTTAAGAGCAGGGTTCAGCCGGCGACAATACTTCTGACTCCAGGAGATGGCAACACTCCCTGTCCCAGCCGTGTCTTCTGTATTCAGTGGCAGGTTCACGATATTCGTTGGCGATTCTTCAGCCGGGGACACAACCCCCTACGGACTCCCTGGGAGGTCGTCCGCATTCCTCACAGTGGTGCCCGGTGATGCCGCTTCTTCCTCGACACTTCTCTCACTCTCAGTGATGCCTTCACTTTCCACTTTCTTGAACCATGAAACGTTCCTGGCAAAGGTGCGATTCCCACATCTAGCGGAAATCATGGTTCACTTCACCTCCGTGAGATCCCATACCCCCGGCTCATATGGGGTGCGATACTTCCACCCGGGATGTCTGTCCTTCATTATAACACAGTCTCCGATTCGGACATCCGTTGCCTGTGCTCATCGCGCTTGACTGCGCAGCTACTGGATCCAGATCCATGGGACGCCAAGAGGAGTTAGCAGGACTGGAATCCCGGGGAGCCCTCCGGAATAGCAGGTGTGACGGGGCACACCGGGTCGTACAGTGGATGTCTGATAATAGGCACTCAGGAACTGATTCAGGCACTGATCTGCGTCCTCACACTCACTCTGATTCGCAGGGCCCTGTTCAGTGTCCGCATAAAACGTTCTACCTCGCCGTTGACCTGGGGCCGCTGCGACGTGATCTTTCGGTGCTTGATGCCATGAGATGTCAGGTACTCTTGGAAATCCCTGCCCTGGAAGGGAGGCCCATTGTCTGAATGAACCTCCATCGGAAGCCCCATCACCGCAAAGATTTTGTCTAGGGAGGCCTTCACCTGAGAAAACGCAGTGGACCCCATTATCTCCATGATTGGGAATTTGGAGTGAGAATCAATGAGGACAAGTGTATTCCGCCCATCTGGAAATTACCCAAAATCCATGCTGATGTGAGTCCACGGGTCGTGGCACAGTTCTTCTGTGATGACAGGGGGAGGACTTGGGTTACTGCTGGTGATGTTGCCCGAGTGCCAGGAGCGAATGGTGTCTTCTACGAGAGCATCCATGCCCGGAAACCATACCTTGCTGTGGGGACAAGCTTTCGTTTTGGCAATCTCCTGATGCCCGGTGTTTGCAAGGTTGAAGACTCTCTTCTGCAGGCTTCTAGGGATCACTATCGAGGATCCTCGCATAACAACTCCATGCGATCCTTCACTCAGTTCGCTCCGAACTCTCCAGAGGTGCTGGCACAATTTTCTTTCTTCCTCTCTCAATCCCCTGGACCCATCTAGGAAGTGTTGCCAGCTGCGGTCGAGCAGCGTCTTATTCACCCCGGCAAGGTTTTCGTCATCTCTGGTGGCACTCCCAACCTCCTCCAACATGAGCGCCACCGGGTATGATTCTTCAGACACCATCTTCACGATGATCAGGATCCATTCCTTGGCTGATGTCTCCTGAAGGAGGACGGCCCCTAGCCCCACAGGGCTGGCATCTACTACCACTTCAGTACATCTGTTAGGATGAAAGTAAGCCATGGTCTTCTTATCTATGAGGGCTTCCTTGATGGCGTGGAATGCCGCATCTTCTTTTCCGGTCCATTCCCACGGGGTGCCGGCCTTCATCAGTCTCCAGAGTGGCTAGGAGAGCAATGCCAAGTTGGGGATAAAGCGGCCGCAGTGCGTGGCCATTCCCAGGAAGCTGTGGACCTCCATGGAGGATGTGGGCCTTGGACAAAGTGAATGGCGGCGGCCTTTTTGGGGTCGACTTGCAGGCCATTCCTTGAGATGATATAACCAAAAAATTCCACTGACTCCTGATAGAAAGGACACTTGGCGCGATGCAGGGTCAGTGCAGTGTCTGCTAGTCTCTTGAGCGCATTCCTCAAATGAATGTGATGTTCTTCCAGAGTCTTCGAGAACACAAGCATGTCGTCGCTCAGGTTGATGACCCCCTGGAGCCCTGAGAGCATCTCGCGGATGGCGTTTTGAAACACCTCAGCAGCTGACGACAACCCGAAGCTCAGCCACTTATACCTCCTCAGTACGACGTGTGTCGAAAACGTCGTGATATTCCTGCTCTCCGGGTGTAGTTCCTGTTGATGGTAACCGGTGCTGAGGTCCAATTTCTCAAACCACTTGGCTCCGTTGAGGTCCGCAACTATGTCATCCATGGTGGGCGTGAGATGTTGTTCCCGCTTTACTGCCATATTCGGGAGCCGCATATCCACACACAGCCGGATGGCCCTGGGATGTTTTGGCATGGGAGCGACAACTAAGGGTGATACCTACGGGGTGGGACCAGAGACTTTCTCGATCACTTCCAGCTGTTCAAGCTTTCGCAGCTCTTCCTCGGCCGGAGGGCGTAGATGGAATGGCACCCTCCGATGTCGGAGCACGGTGGGGTTGATGTGCAGTTTGAATAGTTTACCCTTGAGGCTTCCCAGTCCCTTGAATAGCATGGGGAAGTTTTTTAGAATATCATGGGCGTGAAGATAGTGCACCTGGTTGGCAAAGAACACCAACACCAGATCCTCCGCTGTGTGACAGCTGAACAGTGTCCCTCTTTTCCCTTCGGTGATGTGAAACCGCATTTGAAGGCGGTGCCCCTCACTGGCTACCTACACCACGATGACTCCTCGCAAAGGAAGCGGCTCAGTACCTCCATAGGTGTATATCTTGGCTTTCGAGGGTGACAGCGGTGGCCGCGGGGATAGACGATTATACTGGTCGCTCTCCATGACATTCACTGAGGCTCTGGTGTCTATGAGCGCCTGGACGGTGAACCCAGCCACCACTACGGAGCACATCGGCGGAGGGCGGCTTCATGAGCCAACCCGACTCACGAAGGATACTACAAAGACGTCATCATTGTCTGCTCCAAACCCGAATCCTGGCAGGGCGGAGTCTGTCGGTTCCTGCGATTCCTCCAACGACAGCTGCCTCACAGCTACCGACACCCCTCGCTGTCCCAGGGTGGAGGTTCTTGTTCTCCCGCTGTGACACACCTTCGCGAAATGGTTTAGCTTTCCGCACCGTGAACAGGTCTTTCCCTTTGCAAAACACTGTCCTGTGGAAGGGTGCTCAAGGCGCAGTTGCCACAGATGCCGCCGCGCAGCAGTCTCCCCATCCCACGAGGTGCTGCTGTGCATCTCTGAATGGCATCCACTCTCTCTTCTTTAATTACCGGCAGACGCGGCGAGCCTGCAGTGTTGTGGTGACGGTGGAGGACAGCTTCCATCTCATCCCACTCAGCGTTGGATAGCTCGTGGGATCTTGCGAGCACCAGGATCTCGTCCAACGTAATTGCGGGTTGCCTGAGAATGAGGCAGCGCAGCATCACTGACCTGCAGCCCTGAATGATCTGCGCTCTAATTTCTTCCCTCTGGTCAGGAACCGTACAGGACCTTGCCAGCTTCCGCAACCATGCATAGAAGACGTCGATCGCTTCTGTCTCTCTTTGCCTCGCCTGGCAGAGTCTGAACATCTCGATATCGGGGTTGATCTGAGGATCAAAATGCCTGTTGAGAGCCGCCACCACCGCATCATAATTGTCATCAGCCCCAGTGTTCGGTAGGGTCTCGAACAGATCATATAGCTCGCCTTTCCCATAACACATGAGTAAGGACCTCTTGACTCTCCCATCTGTTTCCCTCATTCCAACGAAATAGTGGTCTAACCGGCCAATCCACGACTTCCATCTTGAGGCGGCCATGGCAGGGTCAGCCAGTTCGTTGAGCGGCGGCAGGGAAGCTGCTGTGGCGTGGCCTGGTGGCTGAGGGGCTTGCGGTGGAGGCTCCGGGGCACCCACCCCATCTGGGTTCTGGACGCTCATCCCGCTTGTAGCACGTGCGTGTGCGGGCGCTTGCACGGCAGCGGGCCAGTGGCAGCGTTGACCGTGTCTTAGGGTGACACAGCAGTCTCAGCCATGTGGGTGCAGCTGCGTGAGGGTGCACACCACAGGGTTTAACTTTCTCCTTTTGTGTCCCCAGGTGACCCAAAGGGAAGGCCCTCTCCCCACCTTGCTCTGTTCAGAGTTATTGCCTTAGCCAAGGCTTGTTGCTTGTGAGAGGGACTGCCTCCTCCTCTTGCCTGTGCCAATACTTAATGGCTGCTTCCTCCTGCCTTGCTCTGAGGCACGGCCTGCCAGCACTGTGGGGGGGGTAAAGACACCAGCTGGTGGGACCGGGACAGTGCGAGAGCCGATGAGCACGCTGCCGGGTGGAAGAAGGGGCACAGCTTCACCTCAGGCGTCTTCGTGTCTCCAGCCTTCTTCAGCGTCCGGCTGCTGGATCGGGTCACACGCTGGAACACAGGCCTCACACTGTCCTCTCTGTGCCTCCTTGGCGTCCGTAAGCACCGCAGACGGTGTTCCTCTTCCCGCTGGACTCGCACGGTGGGCACCTGCAGCCATGGCCCTGACTCTTCTCCCGGGACACAGCACACCACAAAGGACACGGGGTGGGCACCCACAGTCTCGACCTGTCCCCGTGGCGCTGCATAGCCTGGATCACGGCCCACAGTGGGCGAGCTTCACCGCACCCCGCGGCATCAGGCAGGACGGCAGGTCCAGATGCGGCCGGCAGAGGCATGGGTGGGACCCGCCTCGTCGCCAATGTGGTGTTCGGCCTTGACCAGTCCAACACACGTGGATATGAGGTAGGCCTTTTTCACAACATGTAAATAACACAACACACCACTCACTGTTCTAGTGTGGGCCAATACCCCAGGTGACATGCGCACTTTTATTTATACGGTTGGGCGTGCTCGCCCTCCAGATGCCTATAATAGTAACTATGTTTAGTGCGGGCCGGGTGGCTCCGTCACTGCAGTAGCTAATGTAGTAGAACTTTGAATAGTTTCTCTGTGCCTGGATTTAGTATCTATGAAAAAATATAGGTGGGTGGTTGCGGGATAACATTTTCACCATCTAAAATGAGTGTAGATTCACTAAGAATTTTCCCATACACAGCCATCTAAGTGCAAATCACATTCCTAGCAAAATGATTGTAATACGCAATATTGAGTGTGGAATATCGTACTACCTTAAGATTGTAGCCAGAATATTGAGGGCAAGCAAATTGACAGGTAAGGGCACGAAGGGAGATGTAGAGTTGCTTTTACATACTAACTTAATTTCTACATACCTTGAAAATAATATAGACAGTAGAGTTAGGTATAGAAAATCTGGAATTTCTTACCTATCCATACTTTTATCCTCAATATTTTGGCTATAATTATAAAGGTAACTAGACGCAATATCGAAAATAATATATAGAATGGACAGAATATCGAATTCAAAATATAGAATGGACATAATATCGAATGGACATCATATAGTGGTTCATAATATCGACATGCAGGTAAGTAATATCAACTGTCAAAATATCGAAGTACATAAGATAGGCATTAAAATATATCGCATTTTTAATAATATCGAATTTTTTAAAGTGTTTTGTATGTTAGTATATGTGTTAAAAGTGTATATTATTTTTGTAATGTATGTTTAATTATTTTTTAAAGTTAAGAAATGTATGTAAAATAATTTTTGCGTATTTTACTTCCGTAGCGGGTTGTGGGTTTATAGGGGATTAGGGTGGGAAGCAATTTATTTAAAGTAAATGAAATATTAATTTTTAGGAAATATTAATTATTTTCAATTTAATTTTGTGTTTTAGTTCTGTAGCGGGTTGTGGGTTTATAGGGGAATAGGGTGGGAAGTAATTTAATTGTAATTAAGTAAATATGTATTTTTATTTATTGGTATCGATAAGTAATGTTTTGATTATTAATTATTCATTGGTAATTCATTTTTAATAATTGTCAATTAATTGTTATTAATTGATTAATTTATAATTAAGTTAATTGTATTACTTTTACAATTCTGAGCGGGTTGTGGGTTAATAGGGGAATAGGGTGGGAAGTAATGTAATTGTAATTAAGTAAATGTTTATTTTTATTTATTTGTATTGATAATTAATTTATCGTTAATTAATTATTAATTGGTAATTAATTTTTATTAATTGGTAATTAATTTTTATTATTTAATTAATTGATAATTATGTTAATTGTATTAATTTATTATTCGGAGCGGGTTGTGGGTTTATAGGGGAATAGGGTGGGAAGTAATTTCATTTTAATTAAGTAATTATTGAAATTAGTTTTGTGTATTGATAAATAATGTATTGTTAATTAATTATTAATTGGTATTTTGTTATTACTTATTACATTTTTGGTATTGAAAATTAATTGGTTGTTAATGAATTATTACTAGGTAATTCATTTTTTATATATAATAGTTATTGGTATTTATAATTAATTAATTATTAAATATTTTGTAATTGGTAATTAATTTTAAATAATGTTTTATTGGTATTGATAATTATTGTATTTTGATTTAAATATTAAATCATTACTTTCCCCACTATTGCACTCACTGGAGTGGAAATAGTAATTTTTACCCCTATGCTATCCAACGCTTTCCCTACTGTTGCACTCTCTGGAGTTGGAATAGTAATTTTTACCCCTACGCTATCCAACACTTTCCCTACTGTTGCACTCTCTGGAGTGGGAATAGTAATTTTTACCCTCCCGCTATCCAACGCTTTCCCTACTGTTGCACTCACTGGAGTGGGAATAGGAATTTTTACCCCTATGCTATCCAACGCTTTCCCTACTATTGTACTCACTGGAGTGGGAATAGTAATTTTTACCCCTACGCTATCCAACGCTTTCACTACTGTTGCACTCTCTGGAGTGGGAATAGTAATTTTTACCCTTCCGCTATCCAACTCTTTCCCTACTGTTGCACTCACTGGAGTGGTAACAGTAATTTTTACCCTCCCACTATCCAACGCTTTCCCTACTGTTGCACACTCTGGAGTGGGAATATTAATTTTTACCCTCCCGCTATCCAACTCTTTTCCTACTGTTGCACTCTCTGGAGTGGGAATAGTAATTTTTACCCCTACGCTATCCAGCGCTCTCCCTACTGTTCCACTCGCTGGAGTTGGAATAGTACATTTTACCCTCCCTCTATCCAACAGTGATGTACATTTTTTAAAGAGATTACATATGTTATTTATTAATTTTATTAATTTGAACATAATTTTAAGTATGTTTTACTTAATTATGTTGATTATTTAATTAACTTAATGTTACTTTTAACATATTATACAAATTCGATATTTTTACATTCTATATTTTAACCAACGATATTTTGTCTTGGATATTTTTGTACTTACCTGTTTGTAGATAGGGAGACGATATTTTGTACTTCGATATTTTGGCATCGATCTTATGTCCATTCTATATTTTGCTCGTCGATATTATGTCAGTGATCCAATTTTAAACTAGCATGATTTTCCATTTGTGATATTCCAGACCCATATTTTAGGAAAGGCCATAAGCATGTCCTCTGGATGTGCCTCAAACGATTCCCTTATTGTTAAAATATATCCTAAAAACCTGATACTATATACATTTAGGAAAATAACCTTAATTCCCAAATATATTCATTATTCAGTTTTCATACACAGTCTGAAATAACTGTCCATTACGTCTGTGACAGACAAGAGAGTAGTCAGTAAAAAAATACCTCCCCACTTTGAACCATGTCCCAAGCAGCTCTGAGGAAGTGGGTGACACAAGCGAAGCCATCAGTTGTTTGGGAGATTGCTCTCATTGAAGGAATTTTTAAATTCATAAATTTGCTTTCTTTCTTTTCTCCATCCTTTTTCAGTGTTTTGCCCTTCCTTTCTCGATCCAGAGTAAACACCTCGGGCCTGATTCACGAAGGCAAACTTGCACTTTTATGCAAGTTTACAATTGTTTGCTATTCACAAAGGGATTTACGAGTAGTATCTTTACAAGTGTGGAGTATCCACACATAATATCTCGTAACGATGATTTGCCTAATTCCCTTTGTGAATAGCAAACAATTCTAAACTTACAAAAAAGTGTAAGTTTACCTTTGTGAATCAGGCCCTTTATCATGATCCAAAGGGGTTTGATCTGCAACATGCCCACACTAATTTTAAGCCTCTCTGGATGTGCTACTATTAGCATTTGCCAGGCACTAGATTACTTCTCTATTACTGTTATAAACGGAAACTGTTATTTGCATCATGAGCATCAACATGCATTATGTAACCTGTGACATCATGAGGATTATGAAAAGAGTATTTTAGCTTAAGTGCTCTCACCTTCTTGAGATGATAAGGACATTGTTTATGGTGGCTTAAACGTTATCAAGTAGATTGGAACCAATCATGTTGAGCTGTAGTGGTATGTAATCGGACCCTGTGAGAGTGTCATACATTGAGAAGCACTTTATCTTCATCACTAGTAATTGGTGAAGGAGTGTCTCAGTGGTTAGAGGTGAGGCGGCCAGGCAGAGGAAGTAATGTGGAAGTGATGTATTTTACTTTTAGACATTTTCTTTGTGCAACATATTGCTGTGGCCTCCCGGTGCTTCTGATATGAGTCAAAAATTGTTATATAGCTTGAACATGTTGCTATCAGAGTGTAATTGTAGAAAGAAATGCAAGAAAATCTTCAAGTTTTCAATGTTCAAAATGTTCCGGATCATTTTGGAGAGTGTGGGATGGAAGGTTGTTAAATTTTGGTGATCAAAAATCCCTTTTTAGCGTGAAAGAGGGATATTCTTTATGCAGTTTTTGCTTTCAACCGGGAATGAAGGCTGGTACATACAAGTGTTATGGCTTAAGGTAACATTGATATCCCAGTGGAAAAATAGACATAAACATTTAGAAAACTTTATAGCGACACCCAAATAAATAGATCTCTTACAAAAGTTCAACCAATGTTTATCTTCATTAGACCTTTCATATAGCATTTCCTCCTTGCTTATATGCCCTGCATGTCTGAGATCTCCATTTTATATATTCCTGAGCTCATTATGGGAGCCTACCAGAAGCAACTTTATCTGCTGCAAATGTGGTCCTGGAAAATCTCCATAAGGAACATGTCAAAATTACTCAACTATGAAAAACCACATTAGCTCTTAATATGTCCTTGGGCTTCATCCATGGTGCCCTGAGATTGAATTTCTACTCATATGATGAGGATGAATAGGTATCTTTAGATGTCAAATTAATCCAAGAAATTTTCTTGATGTGGGGTGGGCCACTGAAAGCATTTCTATACGAGTCTTAATATCCAATGTTCTTTGCTTTTGTCAATTCTGTAGCATCTGTCTATGGGAGACAGAAAAAAGATTCGAGTGCTGTCTTGAACTTTCTTCAAGTGGAAATTCATTGAGAGCAACATACTGAATGTACAGTATTAAAGGATAGCTAGTAAATTTATCATTAATGGTCAGAAACCTCACTCCCTCTTTGGTGTTGAGGCCACTAAATAATATGTTAATGGGTGAATGAAACAAAACGTTGACAAGCAATGTGATCATCACTTATAATTGTTTTTCCTTTATTTCTTGGTTTCAAAATGTATGATATGAAGGGTTTGCTAGTTTGCGTGAGAATATGAAGAGAAATGCAAATTAGATGGTGAGGCCAAGTTACCGGGAACATACAACTAGCTTCTTTCTATTCTTCTAGTCTTCAGGAGAGATAGATGCCCATGTGATTAGTTATAAAAGGTCATGGCCGATGACCCAAAAACCTGCTGAATCCTTGATAAGAGAATGCACAACCAGAAAAGATTAAGGGCCAGATTTAGCAAAGTGCTGTGTTTCCCTTGTGTTATGCAAGGTAATGTAAGGGCAACACAACAAATAAATCAGATTTACCTATCCACACAAGGCCACCTTATGCCCCAGGGAAACATTCCAAGGGTGGAGCATGGGTGCTTCCATGCTTCCCCTCATAGATTTTGGTGCATTCCCAGATTTACCATGAGTGAGAGATCTGGGAATGCATCTAAATTCTGCGCCTTCGCAGGGGAGGCGTAATGAGGAGAAAAATGTGTATTTATCCTATTTCTTTCCTCTTTCCACATGTGCTGCATTCTGCACAAAAACAGCTCTGCCTGAAATGCAGGCTCCCTTGCACCATGATGCAAGGGTGCCTGTGTTAGCACTAGGCAGCCATAAGTGCGCCAGCACAAAGAGAGGACATCAATGCGCCATATAATGTTACATGTAATGCAGCGCAGCAAGTTGTCTTGCTGCATTGAGGTGCGTTGCATGAAATATTGATAAATCTGCCCCAACATTTTTGGGTTTTTCTCTTTCATATAGTAAACTTTTCCTATTTCTAGTCCCACTTGTTCACATGATAAATGGTTAAAACAAGGTAAGAAATGAATTTCTTTCTCCTGTTAACATATAAACATCACATATGGTATGAGATCTAACAGACCACACATACTGAGAGCCAGGGGGGTAGCTTGGCCAGTAAGATTGAGGGAAGGGGTGTGGACCTCATATTATCCAACAATCACTCTTTTGTAAAATAAAAACCTTTAAAACAGAGACTAGGGTGTGTATGTGTGAGTATTTTTTCCTGTGTGTGTCTCAAAACAATCCTCACAATACCCGACTTAAGGCACCTGTACCCAACTATTTACTATAGATTACATTAATTAGGCAGGTGTGACACGCCAAACACCCCCCTGAAGCTACGTCCCTGCTGAAAGCCATTCTTTTCCATACAATAGTGCAAGTAGTAACATTTCCAGTAGAGGAAGCAGCGTTTTCAGAACTGCAAACCTAACCTTGTCCTGTTTGCGGTTCTGGACAGGAGCAGTGTAATTGCACCCACTTAACAAGCAAGTGCATTGGGCTCCTTCCTTTACATCTCTGCTGTTTTACACAAGAGGATATTTTTCGGGAGATGCATTTTTATAGAAGTAGTGCCTAGGAAGTAGGCCCTTGAGCAAAAATAAGCACTTACCTTTTGTTCAAGTGAGTAATCGCTGTTGTATCTCATGCTGCGTGCATGGTGTGGTCCCCTTCTTTTCTACCCTCCTATTTTCACAATTGGTACTCTTCCCAGGTTAAAATGTGACATGCTTTGGCTAGCATGGTTTTTTAAACACAACATGTGTTAAATTCATATAATGTATGTGCCTCTTGGCCGTATGATTGATTGTTTACTAGATTAATTGATTCAAAGCACACAATTGAGGAACACCGCCTTTCTCTATTGTTTATTATGACAACTCAAACACAACTGGCAAGTAGAAAAAAAATCAGACAACAAAGACAGACTCAAAGGAGAAATTCGAACCCATTTTTGGATATATATTTTATTTGACAGTGTTTTAGAATATCATACAGTAAACAAGATTTCTGTAAAAGTTATTTATCCATAGTGCTGCGGTTCATAAAAATAGTTGCTCACTTACAGCCTTTCTGTGACTATTAATACATGGAATTATATTTATAGAGATACAGCTGTACAAGGTAATCTCACAGCTAACACTACACAGAAATATTATTTTGAGTGGGAGTCAAATGGCGTGCTCTTTTCATAGGTTATCGATTACAACCGCACAAAGCAAATACTGCACCACCAGTCGCAGTCAAATGTGCAAATTAGAATTTATGCAAGCGTAATCTCATTTTTTTAGCTTTTGTATGAATGGGTAATTGTATTAAGGATTTAGGGACGTGCAGCTACCCTATCGAAGCATTGTCTGAAACCAGATTCAAAGAGCGAATTGCAAACTTCCAGTTAAAAGTATTCAGACAAATTCAGTTTGCAAACAGTTAGCTAGCTTTGTGCTTTTTTATTTGTTGGAAATGGAGTTTGTCAAAGCTGCTGATTTTCTCATGAGCCACTTATAGCCATATCTTTGTTTTTATGAAGGCCACACCTTAAAATAAAAGGTGTGCTTAGCATTGGATCATAATGCAATGGCTTTCAGCAGGCTTTTTGTGTGGTTAGCCACCGTAGGTCATTTTGAATCTAGAGTTGTTCTAAAACGCTTGGTTTTTTTTTTAACATAGACTATTAAAATACGACCCCTTGTTTTTCAGAAGCCAGTGCTTTAAAATAAAATATGTAAATACTTTATACCATACCCAGGACTGCTAAAGGGTATAATCTTTTTAGATTATTCAGAACCTAGAGATGTAAAAAACATATTTTTAGCAGGGACGTGAGTCAGCAGCACAAGCGTATTCGCCCTGCTTATGTTAGCATTGGGCGGGGGGGTTAGTAACGTGTAGAGTTAAGGCAGGGGGGAAACAGAAGTCTTTGAAAGAGAAGAAAGGAATGTTAAAATAAGAACCTTCGCAGATACAAGTCAATAAAAAGTGTCTGGTTGCTCATGGTACTAATAGGTACTAAAGTAACAAAATGTTTTGAAAAATGGCTACATTATTTTCTCAAAAAGCAATGTAGGGCAAGGGAAATGTTTATCTATGCTGCAGGCAGGGTGGCTTGGCCAATGAGTAATCTGCTGCTTCTCCTCCCGGGACCACGGAAGGAGTATGAACTTTAGCAACTGAGGATTTGTTCGAGACCTGAAAGAATTCTAGGAACCTGAAGAAAATGTAGTTTGATAATTGCCTCAACTTCATCTAAAGAAGATCTCCCTTTTGCTGTACATATATGTGGGTTGATCAAAAAAGATAGCAGTAAAAACAATACCTCATCAATTTATCCTCTGGAATTTCCATCTATCCCGCATCGGTCAATGATGTCGGGTCAAACCAGTGGATTAGTCGAAAATGTTGACGCTGGAAACATGGCATGGGTAAACAGTTTCAAATGTTAACCCCTGTCTAGATATGTTGAAAGCAGTATATTTACAACACCATATCCCAATGAAAAGACTTAATTCCTTCTCAGCTTCGGTTTGCTCAGTGCAGTTGTTGTTAAGGCGATGTTCCAGTTGGCGGTTGCTCTAAATGTGGCCAATGTCTTGCTACAAAGTCTGGATGAAACCCACACCCTTCATGCAGTGGGGAAGTACTAAAGCTACACTGCACTGTCCTTCTTGGGTGTTTTTTGTGGTATTTTGGTTCTTCCATAGCTGCCAAAGTCCCCAGAACAGATTTGAGGACTTCAGGTACAGTTTAAAATCTCCTCCTGACTGCTGTTCATGCTCTTAATTTTGAATATATTAGACACTGTGCACATTCTCATGGAAACAGCAAACAAATGGTCAAGTCCTCAAGGTTTTGTGTTTCTATAAATGTGAAAATTAAAATAAATTAAGGTAAAACTTAAATAAAAATAAATGCGAGACAGACGTTAAGAAGAACACTTTGAATCCTGCAAAACAGAGCCAGCAGGCAAAAGTCACCGATTCATCTGCTGAGTGCAGAAGTGCCAGCCTTGAGTACACTAGGTAGCTTGTCGGAACCAGGGATCTTCCAGGGCCCTGGTGAGACAGTCGCTTTCCGTGCTGTGGGGTTGATGGTGCGACTAGCATAACTTAAATGAGGACGCCCCTCGCTGGATAATTCGCTGCCTTTGACATTAGTTTCTCTCTGTTCCTCGGCCAGGGCACCTCCACGAGAACCAAGAGTATTGCTGCTGTGCATCCTGGCGGCACTTGCTGCATCTGATCTGGATTGTTCAGCAGATGCCTTCTTCTCACAAGCCTGGGAAGATTTGACATCCTCTTTTGTACAGAAGGTCCCCCCGGTGTGTGCTTCCGGGGATCTAGATCTTCTGCTTCTGGAATCTTTACCTCCAGAATACATATGATTCCCTGCTCTGGAGTCTTTCTGCACATTATTTTCATCTCCCCTCACATCAGAGGTGGTCCTGCCACCTTCCAATGTCTTGTGTATGGCCTCCAAGTGTCCCTTCTTTACTGCCTCTTCACGCTTAGACCGGTCAGTCTTTTTGGGGCTCGCTGAACGCTCGCGTGTCTCACCCAGTCTTTTCTTTCTATGGCCGGTTCCAGAAAGCTCCTTTGGTGTCCCCGCGTCATGCTCCCTCTGGATATCCCAGGCTAGCTCTGGGCTTATCTTATGAGAAAGGTCAGAGGGCAGGGCTAGATGCGATGAAGGTAATGGTACGATCACGTCATCGAAGGAGACAGCTACTTCCGACATCCCTGTGGAGGTGGCAGAGGGAGGGGTCCAGGAGTTTGATTCGTCTGTTGCAAGAGGAAAAAAACAAAATTAGTCTATGCATAACATAAATTAAGGTTTCCAAAAGGCTTGTTTCACAAACTTCTTAATCTGAATGGTAAATATTAAAAATGATAATCTAGGTTTGTCTTTATCAATGTTTGGACTGGCAGCAATCATGAATTTACTACTTGTCATGATCAGCGTGGGCACGCACATGCCTAGCATCTGTGTCAGTGCCCTTCTGTCTTTCTCTGAGCTTTTCTGCAATCTAATATGCATGCTTCTGCAAGCAGAAAATGAGCTCCAAAAACTACTGAATGCAGGTCGCATGCAATGATTGCCTTCGCCCTCCAAGACAAACACATTTATGAAGCTAATAATCAAACAGTAAAACACATAACAAGTTCTTTCTTTTTTCGGACACCAACAATGGCAATATATTGAGACTATTTTAACTACCATCATGCAGCACGTTACACAGTACACCAACAACAGAGTCAATTTTTCACGAATCACACGAACGCAAGACGACAGAGGACTAAACAAACCGGAAGTTAAATCCCCTTTTGTATGAAACTCAAGCCGGTAAAAAAATGAAAATGATGGCATTTCGTAAACAAGCCTAATTCTTCGCTGAAATATGAAATGTCAAAACTGGAATAAAAATATCCGTACAAAAGCAGATTGGAATAGATTATCCTTAAATCATCATTTCAGCAAATTCTGGCAAAACCATCATTTTTGCTCGAGGAGAAGCATACACAATTCTTTACCCACTGAGGGGATTCAATGAGCAATGTTCTGTCTCCTCTGCTGCTACTGGCATCTGCAAGAACAGAGGCTTTGCTTTAGCCCGGCCCTTAATGTGCATGAGAGAGTTCATTCAAAGCCACTCAGCAGATGCTCCTAACGCGCTGTGTTGGAATGCAATACTTTTTTAACATCTTCTACTAAAACAGGGCACTCTGCACCTAAAGCATGAATTTATCTGAACTAGAATGAAAAGGAAGCATTTAGAGAGTGAATTAAATATTAATTAAATGCCATAGCTTTCATGAGTGTATGCTTGGTCAACAAGCATCAGTACCACATCTATTTACTCTTGGTTGCTACCCATGTCCTTTACATTGGTGATGTTTTATTTTTTTTGGGTCTCCTATGCGACAGCGCATGCACTGTCGCTTGGAAGAGAGATTCTATACAAGGGACTTAGAGCCCATCTATTACTTAACATTTGTTGGCTTCATTGTCATTCTTATTGCTGCCTTCTAATTGGCCAGAGTGTGCAGGCTTCACTTCCTCTACTTTAATCTGAAGCATGGACCAAGTACTGATTGCTTCAGCTTGATTGCTGTCCTTCCACTGTGATTGAGGCACTACTTTTATTGCTTTCTTCTTCCCTGTGATCCTTGTTGAACCTCTTGCCATTTGAAGCTATTTTTTACTGTGTCACACACACTTCAAAGAAGTCCTTTTCTCCTTTGAAGTTGATGTTTATTGTGACAATAGATGCTATCTGGTTTTATTGTGACAACAGATGTCTACTTCCAAATGTATTTTCACTAAGACATGCCCATGAGCGCAATCGCTTTCATTATATGATGGGATTTTCAGACAAATGTCATACTTGTTTTCTTTTACATGCATGGAGAGATTGACTGTTTGCTCAGAATCACCGGGGTGCTGTGCAGAGAGCTAACAAGCTTTGGCAATGCCAATAGGTTTCACCGTTGAGACTATTGGCTCTGCCATTGTCTTTTTCCATGCTCTACTACATGAGTACGGCAACGATGTGTAGTCATGTCGTATAGCAACATGGCTGCTGTGCAGTATGACTGAAAATAATAATATTTAAAAAAGGACTATGAGGACTCCAGCACAAATGCACTCTCAAAAAAAGAAATTATCTGCCTGCGTCATAGCACTTTTTAAAATTAGTTTTAGCTACACTGCAAAGCAACTGTTCTGCTGTACATTATGGCTACAAAACATTGGCAAAGACAGTAGCTCACATAGGCAAAACCTATTGGCTTTACCAATTTTTGTTTTAAATTGTTGTGCATGGTCTAACCAACCGTTTTCCATCTTTTCCTCACATCCTTCTTTTCTTAAACCCTGTTCTCAATCCTATCCTTCCCTTTTATGTTTGGGCAGTGGCCACCCTTCAGATTCCCCAACATAAATTGTGAAGTCAGTTTGTGTTCTCCTATTTCCACACCCTCTTTTTTCCATTATTTTGAGGGGGACCCATTCTGTAACCTCATTCTCCCTCATCCCTTTCGCCAACCTGCCTTCCTTCACGCTAGTCTATTTATCTGTTTTTTTACTTCTCTTCTGTTATTTTTGTATTCTTTTTTACAGGCATCCTCATTTTTAGGGACTGCATGAATAAAATAAGGATTACTAGAGTCCTCACCATTTAAATAGCCTTTCTTTATTCTAACTTCCACTTTTTAAAAATGAATTTATATACTTTCAATTTCTTTTTGTAAGATTTGTTTGAGAATGTTGTCTATACGTTCTCAACATTAAAGCAGTTTTTTACAACTGGGATTTAATGAGGGTTTCACAACTACTTGTTCTCTGAAAAACAATTTTATAGTTGTTTTTAAATAATATAAATTATTTGTTTGATGGATTATTGTTGTTTTTTTCGATTTCACTGACCAAAATATGTTTCTATTAGTTTGTTTTTCTCCTACCAAGCAATTCTATTATTTGGGTTCTCATAAATGGTATTCAATTTTTTTCTATGATTAAATATTGCCGAAAGAAAATCTGCTTGAAAACAGCAAGTACACTTTCACGCCTCAATTGCTATAATCACACTACTTAGGTCGCAATGTCAAGTGGGGCAAAGCACTACTAGATACAGACACCATAGGATGAGGTCTTTACCAGAGACAGTAAATACCACTTAGTCTAAAGTCAAACTCCAAAGTTGGACATAATATGCGGATTTCAGTACATACTTCACTGAACTTTCAATGT
Organism: Triturus cristatus; assembly: GCF_964204655.1. NCBI lineage: Eukaryota > Metazoa > Chordata > Amphibia > Caudata > Salamandridae > Triturus > Triturus cristatus. The sequence goes on along the minus strand of NC_140585.1, from coordinate 1,049,562,574 downwards.
CCAAAGGTACTGATGTGCATTTTCCCACAGTAAATGTTGGCAGGGTTGACCTGCTGAAGTTGACCTACGAAAACCTGTGTACAAGCTGAGTTTATTGACTAGATAACTACCATGTTTGGAAAAACTCTGTATTACTTGGAATTCTGATAACTTTGCTTTTGATCAAGGCCTTAGCGAACACCATTGTACATGTTTTCTCTTTTCTGCCATTGTGTTCTTCCTTAATAAAAATATAAATGTACATTTTCCTTGTGATATAAAAATAACTCAATAGAAAGTGAAATATATAAATAACTCTGAGTGAAATTAATATACTTTATATTTATTTACAAAAATAATTTTCTAAATATGTTTGTGATATCATGTTGTAAAATATAACTTAATATTACGCCCTCTTTTTATGAGAGTGACAGGGCATCGTTGTGGGAATTAATGGAAGTAGTTATATGTTGGTAAGCTTCACTGACAGCAGACCAGCACTTGGTGGAATATGCATAGTCGAGCATGAACTAATGCTGTGATCCCCCGCTTAATCATTACTGGATCTAGTGGGGACCCCACAAATTCATGATTGGCATCTAAGGATCCCCAATGAACAGACAAAGCAAGCCTGCTTATGCTGAACAGAAATCTGTAGCCACAAATGCAGCTTATCAGCAGACCAGCCCTTGGTGGAACATGCATAGTCAAGCATGAACTAATGCTGTGATCCCCCGCTTAATCATTATTGGATCCAGTGGGAACCCCACAAATTCATGATTGGCATCTAAGGATCCCCAATGAATTATCACTGGAATTCAGGGACTCAACCTTAAAAAAGTTAAGTAATACACTAAAAATACAGACACAAACATTCATCAAACAAATACAGAAGAGATGAAATATTCATTAACAAGTATAAAAAACTTTTTTTAAAGTTTTAATTGGAAAGTTGGACCTTTTCTCAAATTAATTGAGGGTACTCATTGTTCATAGTATATTCTGTTTAATACACTTGCATTACTACAATGGATCAATCTACGGATGTCAATGTAATTTTTTAACCTTCAATTTCAAATTTCTTCAAATTTAAAGAGCATTTAAATTTTCCTTTTTACATTTTGCTTCTTCATTTAGAGGCACTTTATTAATTTGTTAATATTATGTAATTTTCAAAGCAGTTGCGGACACCTTGATTAGGCTTCGCAGACCCACAACAGTCCCTACACAATAGACAGAGAACCACAGACCAGATGCAGCCTGGAAACGGAGAACAGAACACACTGCTTTATAAACAACTGATGTGAGAACAATTTCAATTTCTATTGCTTCACCTGAACAGGTATGTCATAAATGTCATCCAAATACCTCATTCAAAGCAGTAAAGCATTGCTAGATTTATTTTCTATGGACATTTCTTTGCTCGTCTATGTACTTTCTTGCTCTGCATTTTAAGGATATCTATATCCCATTTGAACTTATAAGAGCCTTTTTTGAACAATTGCAGAATACGCTTGATAGGAAACCATATTCTGTGGAAATAACACTTTTAACACCTTCATATTTAAAAGAAACACTTTCAAAAACCTTTCATACAAATTGCCATTTGTTTTGCATTTTAATTTTATTTTTCAAAATATTTTTATAGAATTCACTCGAAGATGCTAGAGATTCCATGTATGCCAACTGATATTTTGTTTAAAGTTATATTATTACCAGCACATGAAACAATCTAAATTCACTTTTATTACAGATTTGTGAAAGCATTTTCTAAATGTGTCGTTACATTCAAATTACTTTTAAACAGACTGCATAATAGCAGAAGAAATACACAACTTTGTTTAAGAATATTTGGTATATCAAGTCTGTAAGATTTGCCTCCTAAACCAAATAGTTACCTCACTTAAGTTTGAGTGTATGATAGAATTCTTGCTGGCTCATAGAGGTAGGCAAGAGGATGCAATAGCCAACCTCCCACAACATCATGTCAAGGTACCTATTTTGATCAGATGGCATGGTATACCAACAATTGATATGCTTCTACCCAACACATAATTATACTTAGCATGTCTCCACTGGTCTTTTCAGTGGGGCCCAGGCCACAGTGAAACTGACTCACAAGTATTTTTTTTGTCAGATAGGGCTGTAATGATTGATTTGATGAGTAATTTTTCCTCACAAGTTATTTGTTTTGTGGAGCACCATAAGTTCAGACAAGCTAGTTGGGTCAACATGCCAAACATAAATAAAGATGGAAATGTTCTGATGGATAAAGGTGATCTTTAAAGCTTATATTGGATGGAAGGTTACCAGATGTACTGAATATAATTTGAAGGTCAAATCTTCTTTTGCTATATGTCCAGAACTTTTCTATCTTCACCAGACAAAGCAAGCCTGCTTATGCTGAACAGAACTCTCTAGCCACAAATGCAGCTTGTCAAAGCTCACTCTGCAGAGCTTGTGGAAGGTGAAACAAGTTCTGCTTGGACAGGAGAGCTGCAAAGGCTGTGGATGATATGTTTTCCCTGTTATGCTTTGAACAATTATCAACATGTTCTACATATTGCAGCAGTAATGAATAATATTCTCTATTCTAAGGCACTGTACAGTACAGATATTGAGGATTTAATTCTGCTCATCAGATAGGTAAATGTTAATCTTATTCATTCGAACCAGAGCCAGACAAATTTCTTTTGGGCTGGAACGCTCTAAGTTAGATTTAGTGTCCACTCTAGTCTATGGATCCACTTTGATTCCTGGACTCTACAGATATAGGACAGTAAGTATGTCCTGATTCTGGGGAGAAAAGAACAGACAGAAAAGGACACCAGCAGTAAGCAGAGCACCCCACTGGTACCATAAGTCATCTTAAGAGTTGGCTTCTTCAACTCAGGTCCCAAGCTCAGTTGAGATTATGGTAAGTAGTTTGTCTTGACTCACAGATTCAAGAAAGCCTTCAATATCAAAAACTGATGTAAATTAGTGGGCTCTAGTTTGACATTACAAAGTGAAAAGCTTTCCCCTTATTGATTTAGTTTGTAAACCTTACATATACCAAAGCTAAGCATTCCCTAAAATGACCTTCCTCCTGTTTCCTGGAGAGTAACACATCAAGTTCCTTGCACGGTCAAGATGGTAGAGGTATTTGCTAGGTTGTGCATTATCTCTCACTCCTTTGTGACTCTTTACACTGCATTTTACAATGGAGAACACTGACAATGCAGAGCAGCACTGTTACATTTTCAAACAAGAGCCCTATTCATAGGGCTGATTAGCAAATGGACTTTATTGCAAGATGGAAGGCTCTATTATATCATCTGATAGCCAGACTGGTTCTTGACATCCCCCACCACAGTCATATCTCCGAACACCTCCGAGAACTCCACTGCCTCCCAGTCAACAAAAGGATCACCTTCAAGCTCCTCGGCATACCTGCAAAGCCCTCCATGACACAGGATCAGCATACCTGAACCACCGCCTCTCACTCCACGGCCCCACCAAACACCTTTGTTCCACCTAGCTGGCCCTGGCCACCGTCCCTCAGAACAACAAGACAAGAACTGAAGAAAGCTTCTTCTCCTACCTAGCCACAAAGACCTGGAACACCCTGCAGACCCACCTCAGACAAACACCATTGCTGATCCTATTCAGGAAGGACCTCAAGACCTGGCTCTTCGACTAAACACCATAGCGCAGACAGATCAGCAGCCCCCTGCCCTCCCAGCGCCTTGAGGCCCTCACGGGTGAGTTGCCGCGCTTTATAAACCCTGATTGATTGATTGATTGATTGATTGATTGATTGATTGATTGATTGATTGATATCTTACCTTTATTTTACCAGTAGCCACAACACAACTAAAATTCCCATAACGTCCTGCTGAGAGAGGGGGAAGAAACAAACCAATCAGCAAGAGTAATAGGGATATATTTACAAGCCCGTTGCGCCACTTTTGCGTCACTTTTCTCAGGTTTAAAGTGACGCAAAAGTGGCGCAAGGACTTGTAAATCTGCCCCATAGTCTTTATGAAGCTGTCTCCTAATGAACCCAACCTCTGCTTGCTGCTTACTTGCCCAAACATAAGTACATGCTGGTGAAGATTGATAATTAGTTTGGTTAATAATTAATTGCAGCAAGCCCATGTTTATCTTGATGTGTGACACACATATTTTCTTTCTCCTGCCCTCTAGGATATATTCAAATGCAGCATCTAGTTGCCCCTTTACGCTTTATAGAGATGGGTGAGGTCCATAATATTGCTGACATGTTTTTATTCTAGCCCTAGGGCTTCCTTTAAACTTGGCTGTTTGCTGACCTGGTTGTTTTTCGTTCCTGTAATTGTAAAGAGGCTGGGTAGGACTATGTCTGGTTACACTACATTGAGCAACGAGCAGATTCTGTTTCTTAGCATGAGACATTTACTTATATGCTCTTGATTTCAGTGCTTAACTTGTATTTAATTTCTGGTGTGTATTAAACCATCCTTGTGAGGGAATTGTAGGATCCGCTGTGATTTGACTTCATCAGGAAAACCAATACAAATCAAAAAATGATGATCTCAATTCAAGGAAGGGGAGTTGCTTTAAAGGAATTTATATAATTCTCTTGGAAATGATATATTTTATTCTATTCAGAGGGCTATTTTTTTCTCATGTTAATATGTTGTTTTAGATACAAATTCCACAGTGGTAAAAGTAATTTCTGAATACGTGACCCTTCGTAGTAGCTGTAAAAGTAGTAGACAATGTATATTGTATGATAATCTGAAGGTTTAGGGGTGGCAGTCATCCTTAAGAAGGATACCAATACAGTGTTGGTGGTGGTAAATACAACACATTAGTTAAAAACAATTGTGCCCTCTTCGCGTTCTCCTGAATTGTTTGTATTGAGCTGTTCTCAACCACCTGCTGAGTCAGACTTGTGTCTATAAACTAGACATTCAAGCTTAGAGCTAGACTGTAAATCAAGGAGGTATCACCAATATTGTTTGAGAAATTTGAAGTCAATTAATATGGATGGTGATGATGTAAGCTATGATGACTACTCCTATTATTCTGACTCTGTGCCAGTACAGATGATTATGATTTTGAAGGGTTTGATAACCTTAGGAGAAAGTAATAGACATTAATTAAAGTAGAATCTAAAGAGACCCTAGGAAAAGTATAGTTAGAGAATAGATATATATGCCACGATAAATTGCAGAAGGTAATTGGGCTTCTCACTAGGATTTTAAGTTTAAGCAGTGCTTAACAGGTGGAAGAGTCTATGGGAGCTCATTGAGCTGGACATTATCACCAACTGGGCATAGAGAGTGATTTGTCTCTCAGGAATGCAATTTAATTGATTTCTATTAGGCTTGAAAAAACGATTCAAAGTTCAGAGAACTTGCTACCTCAGAGTCTACTCCAGAAACACAATGGCCTGCTCTTTGGTGACCAGCTCATTAAAGAAATGGCAAGTGTGTCCATGCTTTTTTCCTCACTTGACAAGGCTCGCACTTCTTTGTTTGGCATCTTTGGCAGGGATGTTTTTTTTTTTTTTAGGGCCGGCAGGTTCAGGGGACGGTTCTTCTACGACAACAGGTTTCAACACGGCAACTAGTTCCAATTGTACCGGCATACCTTGTTCATTCCACACAAAAGAGAGGCAAGGAGAGCTAAAATCACTCAAGGAAGGAGAAATCCCTGTTCCTAGTGGTTGTGTGGTGACATTACGGCGCATGCCTTTACCACAAAGTTCCTTTACCACACAAGTCTTTATTACACACATGCCTTTACAATAAATTGAAAAGAATATATCAGATAAGTGAAACACCTATTCATATTTATGTGTGCGTGCATATGTGTGTGTATATATATATATATATAAATATATAAATTCCCTTATCAGCTCTTAAACTCCCCCACCCCTAAACCCTAAAAACATCCTTACCACCCAATACCCATACCAACCCCTAAACCTGAAAAACACCCTTACCACCCAACACCCTTATCCACCCCTAAACCCTAAATTCACAATAACTATATTTACCCACCACTAAACCCTAAAAGCCCCTTTACCACCTCTATGCCCTTACCCACCCATAAACCCTAAAAACACCCTTACAAATCTATTCTTATACCTTCCTCACCCCTAAACCCTAAAACCACCCTTACCACCCAATACCCTTACCCACCCTTAGACACTAAAAACACTCTTACCACCCAATACCCTTCTCGCCCCTGAACACCAAAAAACCCCATACCCCAAACCCATATATATATAGAGGCTTTGTGTGGTAAATGCCACATTGTAAAGGCTGTTTTCCATTCCCCTTTGCCATTGGTGGAGAAATAGCGTATTATCTTCAAAATTCTGTAAAGCTATCTGAAGATCCTTGTGTTCCTCAAACTATTTGCGGTTTAGTTTATTGTGAAATTAGATTCTAATTAGATTTTTTACAGATCAGGGAAGTCTTTAAAACACTGGAAGTTTCAGAATATTCCATACCCTCAGGTTTCCATAAGCTACATATTTCTTATGGAGAAGAAAAACCAATACATTTTGTCCAGTTATAATCGTCTTTTCAGGATGGAGGTCATTGTACATCTAAGGGAGGTGCTTCTTCCAAGGTCAGGCAGGAGAGGAGTACCTCAGGAAGCCTACCTTTGTGTCCCAATCTTTCTTCAGTTCCAATGGTAGGGACAGAGTACAGGTTCACTTTACTGTGATTTGATCTATCCTTTGCCCCTTAATGTTATCCCATGCTCATCAAGCCTTTAGTAGCACATCTCAGGGCACAAGGCTTCCGAATGCTAGTCTACATTCTTTACATTCTACACTCTAGATTTGTGTTGCTAAAAGTCACATATTACTGTTGGATCATGTTAAAAAAGTGATTCTTCTCATAACAGACACTGAGTTTGTAGTGAATTAAGAGATGTCTGTTCTAGCTCTGCCAAAAACGTTCTGAGGAATTTAAGGGTCTCCACGAATCAAACCTTAAAACTTCTGTAACCAAAAAACTGCCTAATAAGAAAGGTATTGATCAGAGGTAAGACTCTTTATGCTGTGTTCCTTCTTTTCACCAGGATACTCGGGTTGTCAGCTTCCTCCATACACTCAATTTTTCCAGGCCACCTCCACTACTAGGTTCTCCAGTAATTAAAGATCAGACACCCCTTAGAAAGTATTTCTTATTCAGACATGCTGCCTATAGATGTGGAAATCTAGTGTTAGAGTCAAGTGCCAGCCAGCGGGGAAGGAGGGTTCCATATCTTAAGTTCGATGTGCATGCATGTTTTAGTGTTTCTTGCAGATTCCTTTGCAATCTGCAGCACCACAAAGCAAAAGGAAAATGGTGCCATATTGCTATATATTGACAATATCACAGCAACAAGATGTGTGAATCGGTTGGGGAGAATAAAGTACAAAATTATGGCAGAGGTAGCTTAGGTTTTGTGGGATTTCAGCCCAGGCACAGGATATCTGTCAGAGCAGAATACTTTATAGGCACTGGTAGATTGGTATTGATGAAGTGACTTGGTCTAGTGGCTAGAACTTCTAGCCTTAGCACAGGTTCAAAATTTGGCCTCAGCCCAACAGCCTGTGATTCTGGGCTAATCACTTAATCTCCCTGTGCCTAAAAATGTGCAAAGTTATGTTCTCTTGTAAAGTGATTTGATGACTTAATGCTAAATTTGTGCTATGTAAACCTGCAGGGATTACAACACCAATATGTGATGATATAGTAAGAACTAGAATGGGGCACCATTTCCATAGTTCTGTTTGCTTCCAGACTGAACTCATAGCTAAATTACTTTTTCAAATGCATAAAAGAACCAGCAGCTTTAGCCTCAGAAACTTTCTTACAACACTGGTATGTAGAGCGCTGCAATGCTTTTCCACCCTTCTGTATTGCCATGCATTGCATAACTCATATTCAGAAAGGTACAGGGTGCCAGTTATGAGTACCTCTCTTTGGAGGTTTCAGCTTTGGCTCCATTTTCTACTGGAGGTGTCCATAGTCCTTCCTAAAGTATTTCCAACAATCTTCAGCTTTTGTTATATTCTTGTAGGGTGATTCACAACATGATTGTGGACTCCAGCACATAACCTTTGAGCCGATTAACCTCTTGAGGGCTTTCAATAGGGGTTCTGATCCCATGCAATCATCTTCGGCTGAAGAAATTTCCACAGATGACCAGTCAGCTTGGAGACTTTGGTCTTGCTGATGCAGGAAAAGGTACCTTAATCTTGTTTTTGCCAATGCAATAATGATTCTTAATTTCTCAGTTTCTTTGCTTCTCAAGGAATGTCTTATCGTACTGTTGATGAATAGAGATCTGCAATGTCTGGCATCAATGAGTGGGAAAAATATTAGTTGGGGAACTTCTCTTATATGTGCATGTTGAAGAGTATTAAGTGTAAAAATCTTCTAAAATCATGTTATTCATCACTTAGGGATGTTGATTTGGTTTTGCAGTTGTGTGAAAACTGGATGGACGATGATTCTCTTTCTTTGAAAATGCTGACAAGTTTCTCTGTTTTTTTCCCTTCATTAGTAGTTCTGTGATTCTCCAATATGCAGTTCTCACCAGGAGGTATTTTCCTTTCCATATTAAGGCATATGATTTTTATATATACCTAAAATTGTTTATTGTGTGCAATCTAAAGAAGTATGTGCTATGGGTGGCTCATTTAAGAAAGTCTTCTCCTCAATTACTGATCTCTTTTAGGCAGCCACTTGCCCCTCTTTCCTTCACTACTTTGACAAGATGGGGTAAATGGGTGATGTTCCTGGTATGTGTCAATACTTGCGATGTAAGTGCCTTTTCTGCTAGAGTGGCTATGGCCTTAAGGGCCTACTGAGCTCGAGCAAGGATTGAAGATATCCTTTAATCTGCTGATTGGTCAAGGATATCTAGTTTTAGAACATTTTATTGTTAAAGCAACAGCTCATGCTTAATTTCAAGTTTTTTAATAGATTTAAATAGGTTTAATATAGCCTCTGGACTTGCAATAAAATGCAGATTCTCCTAGCTGCCTAGAAATGGAAAGTTGTGATTTAAGAAAGACACGGAGGTGAATATTATTCCTCTTGCACTTGTTATTTTTCAATTAGCAATGTATGATTTTCATGCAGTCTAATAATGTTACCTGGGTGCCTTCCCCTGATTTCTGCATTAACATGCATTTTTTTTTTGTGTCAGTGCCCCAACTGGTCCTTCATAAAAAAAACGGAGTGCATGTAGATGTGGAAATTTAAAAGATGTTTGTCAATGACAGTAAAGGAGGATACATTGGTGAAGCGAAAGACTGAAGCCATCCTATTTATGCTGGGATTCTCCTTCATTTTAATATTGTTTCATTTCGCGCATCGACTTTAGGGGATCTTCACATCAAGAAAATAGACTGAGTTGATTAGTAGACTTACGAGCTAATATTTGTTTTTGATTGGTTTGTTTGTTCAGTTCCTTCTCTAACCAGGGGATTTATGTTGATGTTGTTCTGTGGGTTCTAGTAAAATAAAAACAAGATACGAGCTGCCATAATATTTATCTCAATATTTTTAATAAAATCGGGACTTTTCTTAGCTAGACATATAGAAAATCTGTATTGTCCATTCTAGGTTGACTTAGGTGTAACATTCTATCCAGGCCTCCCCATGGTATTCATATTAGCGTTTGTATCTCCAACTCAGGCCAGTCCCAGTCAAACATTAGTCTACTGGTGCAGAGCTAAAAGGATTAAAATAATATTCTAAAATATCATATACAAATATAGTTTGGTAACAATATTATACCAAACTACATGCTAAATCAAGGATTTCACCTACAGTTACAAATGCCTTGTTTTAGTGCATTTCTGTGTTATAAATACCGTCCTCATCATAATTAATGTATAAAGACATTGAGCCTAAAAACAGATACTGCGGGGGAAATTTACCACGCATAACAGAAATACCACCAGCCTGAGTTATATTTAAGGCGCCCTGTTTTCCATATTTACTGATTTTTACAGATAAATACAGACAGGAAACATTCATTTTCTTGTCCAAATGTATTTTAAATCTGAGAAAAACAGAAATTGGGTTGCTTTTTGAGTAATTCTAAATACTGTCTGCCATAACTGCCTGGCCAATAGATGTGTGAATTGATAGGCGAGGTGGTTAAAAAAGAAATAAATTCTAGTAAAGAGGCTTTAACAGCAGTAGATATGCACAAGGTTGATACTGAAATGTGCATATTTTCATATAAGTGCACAGATATATCTTCTGCAGGTTTTCACAGCACTGAAACCTGGCAGACATTCAAGCATGAGTGCATATAAATGTGTAAAATTTTCCATCAAACCCAAAATCAATATGGATAAATACAGATAAAATTAGCAAGAAATAAATATAAATAAATACAGACGGAAATGGTAAAAAAAATATATACCATAAACCCGGGAGCCCTAGTTATATATTACTATATGGGCAAGCATAGGACTCCTGTAAGCCAAACCGATCCGCACCACAACACAGGTTTTAATGACTTGCGCTATGAGTTTTTAAATTGAAGAAGCTGCTTATCAGTCAATTTGAGACCAGCAAGCTGTTGATTTTATTTGGGCTGACAAATTCCCTTTTTTTTCAACCAGTACTTTTTTCTGTAGTTCTAGCAGAACACAGTAATTGTTTTAAAGCTTGAGACAATGCAATTACCCTTACTATTACACTTACATAAGTGATAATATAATAGTGTGTCTTTTACTGCGAGGTGGTATTTTCTTGTTCTGTAATACAAGAAATGTAGGACCTGCCAACATTTAGGCTTCATTATGGGTTCGGAGGTCCATTGGACCGCCGAACCCATGGTGGCTATCCACCCACCGCATTAGGACTGTTGCGGTTGAACCGCCACAGGACCGATGACGCCGCCAGAGACCCACGATCCATGGTGATGGTGCAGCGGTATGAGGCCCCTAATATGTTGGCGGTGCCACTGCAGCACCACTAAGCATATAAGAAGTTTCCCCTCCACCACACTTTTCAAGACAGTGCGTTCGCCATTAAAAATGTGGCCGTGAGGAAACAAAGGTTGTGCCTCTGCACCATGGGGTGCACGCAGGGAGGCACATGGTGTGCACCCTGTCTGCATGTACCCCCATGTTCCTGCAGGAAATGAAATGCACTGCATTGTGCATTTCGGTCCATGCAAAAACATGCTTTGACGTTCCCATTGCAGTGCCCATTTTTAAGGCACTGCTATGGGAAGGCCAAAAAGTCGTAATTTGATGGGATGTCTGTTTTGTCTTTGGCGGTGTTAGGGTGGGGCAGCAGCATGACGGCCCCGCTCCCACACCACGACAGTCATAATAGGGCCCTTAGCTATTTTCGTCAGTGGTATTTCCACAATCTCACTCTTAACCAGTGCAATTAAATAGCAGCCCTCACCACCACACACATCCTATTAACTGCCCGCTCTGGGACAATAATAAACCAACATTTGAACTGCGACTAGAAAACAATCTCCCAATTTATCATGCTATTTCAAATAAAATTACAATCCAAATCATCGCGAGCGACTTAATTAGGATGATTGGAAAGTATTGTATTGAAATCAGCTATCAAATAATCATGTGTTGGTGAAGGTTGAGCCATCTGGGAAGGGCGAGAAATCTATGTTTTTAAATGAGAGGTAGTAAGACACTCAGATTCAGGCAGTCATTCTTTTACAATGCAGATGCCTGGCACAGTTGCTAAAAAAGTTGTTGTAATGAGATTGAAGCCAATTTCTTCATGAGCCAAAATGCAAACTGAAAATATGAAAATTAGTAAAACAAAGAACAGTTTTGTGGAGTAATTAGCTGCTTAAAGGGAAAACCTTTCGAATGCCACTTCCCAACTACAATAGTTCGTTTGAGGTTGCTCAACCGTTACTAGGATGATTGCTTTTCACAACAAATATAAACATGAAAAATGCATAATTTTACGCTTTGGCACCTCTAAATTAATGATTTTGCTTTCCCAGTATCTAGGGGATGCTTACAAACTGGCTCCATGTGTTATGTTTTTAAAGTATTCATTTGTGCTTCGTGATGTGTTCAATTGGAAGCAAGAGCCCCTGTGGGAATATTTTTTTGGACTGCCATTAGGTCAGAGGCCTTTCTCAAATATATTCTATCGTTCAAAATATTGAACCCTTTCTTACACTGCAAGAAAAGTTACAAAAATACCATTGGGCCTGTTTTACAGAGGGCATAATTTAGGACCTGATTATGAGTTTCAGCGGTGTGGGCGGCATGCCACTGCCCCGTTTCAGGACAGCCGAAACTTACCGTCACCCACCCGCCGGATTGCACATAATTTTATGGTCTGGCAGAAGGGCAGCATGGGGGTCCTGTGGCGGTACTGTTTAAAGGCTCATTGTGAGCCTTAAACAGCACTTGCACAGGACCACCAGTGCACATTCCTGGACTGGAAGGAATGCACCATGTCATACATTCCTTCCCGTGCAGGAACTGGGGGAGACAATCTACAGAGGGTACAACATGTGCCACCCTGCATTATCCTCCATGCACAGGGGAAGAGGGGGCCCTACAGGGCCTCCTTTGTTGCCACACCACCACCCTTTTCAAGGTGGTGCAACCGCCATGAAAAGGGCAGTGTAGAGGCATCTCAAAATATGCTTGGCGTAGCAGCTGCGGCACTGCCAGCATATTTTGGCCTCGGACTACTGCCAGACCACTGCAGGATAATTAATATGCACCAGTAATAGTAGTTCAGTGGAAGTCCAACTACCACACTTATAATACTGGGGGAGGTACTGCAGTGTGGCGGTCGCCGGACCGCCACCACGACTGCTGTAGTCGTAGTTTGGCCTTTAGACTAACTAATGGATTCACATAAAATATGTAAAAAAATGAATGTCCATAAGTGGCATTCACATCTGCATAATGAATCAGCACAAAAAAAGTGAATGTAGCCAAAGGAGTGTCAGATAAGTGCTTAATGAAATCTGATGAAATTAGTTGTGCTATTTATGTCTATGAAGGGGGATATATTATAAACTATGGCAGTCCATAAACTCTCATACAAGTAGCACAGAGACCAGAGTACTAGACTGGTGCATACGATAATGATGGGATATAGATAGCTCCTATTTTACTTCTTTATTGCAAGCCATGCAATTTTATTGTCCTGCAATTGTATGAACTTCTACAGTTTCAATTTGTGTGCCACGATCAACAGCGTTGAAACGTGCAGTATTAGCGTACTGTAAGCAATGTGGCAACACCACACTATAACATGAAAACCCTTGTAAAGGCTATTAACTAAAAAAAAGTAAGCAAATGTGGAAGACTTGATTTAACCTTATTCACAGCAAGGCTGTGCCCCGTCTCTGGTCACAGTAGTGAATAGCATTCCTTTTGGATTGCAGTAACATTGATATCCCATTGCAGATTTTCCCTTAGACTTATCTTGGCACTTTTACTTTTAATGTTAGCATATAGGCTATTCTCTTAATGGAATAATGAACTATCTTCAATTTGAAAATACAAACTGAAATCACTTTCATACTCACTTCTTTGACATTATAGGATCAAGGATCTTTATTTGGTTAAAAAACCATAAAAGAAACATACAATTTATTGTAACAATTCTATTGAAATCGCAATAAAAGATTTCCAAATGTTAAAAGCTCCACGATACGTCATCTTAAATAGCAATACTATGTAAAAACAACTTGACATTAAACTATGTGCAAATATCCGAAAAACAACCGCAGCTGTCATCATCCTATGGTTGTAGCAAAGATATCTGAATAATAAAAGTGCAAAATTTACAAGAGCATCTAACACTAGCAGCATAAACATTATCAGTCTCATTTAGTCATATAATTTACATTGTGTGCCTAATGCACTCCCAGTATGTCCTGCCATCAACAGACCATAGGAAAATACTTGATTCTTATATGCAGCTAGTATAAATATTTGATTATAGTTACTTGCCTACTACTTTATGCAACCTTGCTGCAATAAATCTAACCTTCCCTTTATCGGCACAAGGCCATAAAAGTACATAAAACACATGATTAGTTCAATCAATCGATACTTAGTTAAATGACTACAAAAATCATCTCAGCAGGAACAATAATTTACTTACAGAATGTGTGCAAGTCAAACTGTGATGGAACCAGGATGACTGGAATGCAGATATTTGGACCTTAGTCTCCACAACATAGCAAATACTGTGAGACCAAAAACACGATGGCATGCCTAGAATCAGTTCTCAAAATCCTAATTACAGTTCTATAATCTTGTATGCCCGGGAACCGGAAAAGCGGAAGTATCCATTTTCACCGATATCCTCTGTAAGATGGGCAAAAGAGCAGAACATGTTTAATGGTTTCATTGGATTCAGCACAAAGAGGGCAAGTTCCTTCCAGATCCCTGGAAACTCCCCACCATTTCGAAGTACAAGAACACATGAAGGGTCCCATAACGAAATGTCAAATATAATGTCTTAGCTGATAGGGGCTCAACCTCATCAAAAAAGGGTTCCAGTTTAAAATCTACTTTAAATTCAAGAAATAAAGTAGCTAGAGAACCTATTCCCGCTTGCCCAAATGTAAGTAGGTGTCTTATGCTCTTAAAGGCAGCCTAAGGGACCCTCTTGAGGTCTGTTGGAGTGGTCCAATGATTTGCACAGCCTAGTTGGTTAAAGGATTGTAGGATTTACCTGACCCACGGTATTTTTAGGGCACCAGGTAGTCTGAGGATCTCATTTAGGCCCTGCTGATAGGCTAATAGCTCCAGTGTCACCCAAATTCTGCGCCAATACAATAAAGGTCTAAGCCCTATTTTTTAACTAAGTGCTTGCAGTCCCAAGTCAAGGCGCTGAGGAATGACAGGGTGCTAACAGGACATTTCTATATACAGAAGTAGATTTCTTTTGTTTTTTTATCAACATGGCAAAGGAATTGAAATAAAGCCAACATACTCAAAACCATATCTGTGTAAGGTCTAACCCATGAAAACTCACAACACGCATACACTTGCTTGGGTAAGTGGAGGATACGCCACACCGAACAACACAAGTGGACAAACCACCAAATGTGACACAGCTGAAAAAACATGCTTCTTCAACTGTATGCCATTTAGCAAACACACACAGCTCTCTCCTCGTTGCTTTTCACACCATTACAGGCCTGTCCAGCATTAGCGCTAGCAACCTTACATTCATGTTTTCCTCTAAAAGCTCAATTGTAGGCAATTCTCTCAATATTCTTCTCACTCTCCCTCCTCCTCTCATTAACCTTGTCATTGACTCTGTTCAGCTTAATTCTTTACCCCAAAGTGTCTGACCAAAAATGGTTAATCTCTCCAGTCTAAAACCTCATCTCGTGTTTTCAACCCTCAATGAATACATTCATAAGCCCTATCATTTTCAGCTATCTTTCCCCTCTCTTTAACCACTGCCATACCTCTGGTTCCTAATTTGAGTGTGTTGCTGTTGTTCTACCTTTATTAAAATGATGCACATATGATTCATCTTTCTTATCTAATTTCTGCACAGTTTCACAATTTCCCCTCTTCTATAAAACCTTTGGTGTTCTAATGACTCACTGACTACCTCTCCTCTTTCAACCTATGCAAAGGAGTATATTATCTTCTTTAACAGCAACATTTTATGGAAACAGCCCTTATGTAAATTTCCAAGTTCCTCAGCCCTGCTCACCACAATCACCCATCAGAAAATAAATCTCATGCTCCTTGACCCTCATCAGTGTTTGTCATTCTCAGCCATTCATCTCCGTTTGGGACCCTCAATTTCCTTGGTATGAGAATGATTATTTCTCTTCACGCATAGTTACCTTGTGCTTGCAACTCTCACAACTGTCCACCTAAAAAGGTGGATGTGTTGTAGTGATGATGTAATACTTCCGGAACAATTAGAGCTGTATACTTAATTTTGTTGTCAAAACATAGGTTTTGGGGGCAAGTAATCTTATACAGACAGAAAATAACTCCTCAGAGCAACCCTTCCGCCTTTTTTCAAAATGGCATCTATAGGAGAGCAAGAAGAAACCTATATAGAAATGAAACAAATAATGATGGCTTTTATGTATATGCTAAACATTGTTTATGATCTAAATATGAAAAAAATAATGTTTATCACTCCTGTTTTAGACACAATTTTATAGTTCACTTTACTTATTTGTTTCAACAATCACTCGTGGTACATTTGTAGAATGTTGAACATTTGAGAAGAGCAAATTGACAAGGACATCTTTTTCTAGCACAGATTTTGCAAGTACATGTAAGTTCTGTGGGTAGAGGCTTTAGAAATTTAGTAGGATTTAGTACCCCCTCAATATCTTCCCAAAGAAATCCACACGGATCTTTCTCTACACATTCATGATCCAAAACATTTACACATCTTCTGATCAAGTAGAACGCTATTTTAATGTTTCCACGCACAGAATATGACCTCGGTAGAAGGTCACTTAGCAGAACTAATCTCTTGAAATCACTGTTCTGAAGATCGTCAAATGTGTGACTGTCAGAGCTCATTTTCCACACATGCATAAGGTATTTTTCTACGTCCTTAAAGTCACATTCCTCTTCTGTCTCAGCAAATCCTTTTGAACACTTCACCAATTCAGCAGCTAAAGCTTCAACCTTTGTTCTAATTTTGCTCATAGTGTCATCACCCATAAGAATGTGTGCCATGATAAGAACACTGGGCATCTCTGGGTCAAGTTTCTTGTACAGAATATGAAGCGGGATTAAGTGTCTTTTCTTGCCTGTTCCATGATGTATCCAGAACTCTGGCAATCCTTGACTTATGAGCATTGCAACAAATCTAAGTAGCACAATAATATAATTTGTACCATTTGACAGTACAATGACTCTAATGGAGCCATTTTGAACAGTCCACTCAACATGCGGACCAACACGAAAGTCAGCTTCCTCCAATTTGCTGTTAAGTTCTAGAACAATATGGCCTTTTGAATATATCGCTGCAGGCAAGAACTTGTAGTAAGGACTCCCTTAATACGTACATACATTGTTAAGTTAGCATAACCACGTCAGAAGTTGGAAAGCCATCTTGCTGCTTTTGCACACGACACTGCGTTCACATGTTATTGCTTAAACGAACTGCTGACTCGAGTTTTGCCTCACACGAGAGCAATTTGTTGTTACCATCCCGAGCTCTGCGAAGCGACCTTGGTCTGCACACGATGTGACAAACAGTCTGAGTTGTTAGACAATGCATGTTTTCCACTCTAGGTTGATCGACCCACTATTTAGTCATAACACACGAGCAGCTGCACATACCTGAAAGTTGGTGCTTTTAATATCACGGACATCATGTTTATTATTCAGACCGAAGACGAGCCTTCCTGCGAGAAGACTCCTGATGCTCCTGTGATGTGATTTCACTAAGCTGATCTTTGAGGTATGGGGTCCCCTATTCAAGCCTAAGAGACCTTCTGTTAGACTAATAATAATATTAGCTTCTTAGTAAAGGGAAAGTGGTAGTATCCACTGTCATTATAACATGATCACCCCTTTTATATTCTATGGAATTGTAACTATGTTGATGGTTTTGATTTTAATCATTTGTCTGCTTGTATTAGCCAAAGTACTGCATATTAGGA
The DNA here is from genome assembly GCF_964204655.1 of Triturus cristatus. Classification (NCBI taxonomy): domain Eukaryota; kingdom Metazoa; phylum Chordata; class Amphibia; order Caudata; family Salamandridae; genus Triturus; species Triturus cristatus. The sequence goes on along the minus strand of NC_140585.1, from coordinate 1,049,544,964 downwards.
CACGTGGTCTATAAAAATAAACTCTTTTTATTTTCACCGTGTCTCTGTTGATTCTTGTTGTGGACTGATGTGAGAATAATATACGAACAGGTATTTCCGATTCCCACCATTCCTGAGTATGTACTGAGTCGCGTGTTCTGGGTTGTCTTTTCATTGGGACCTCCGAGCTAAATCTCGGATAACGAATGGGACACTTATGCTAGCCGGATACTGGGTTCTGGGTTCTGAGGTGAGTTTCTGGTACACCACAACTCACTGAGGTCCTGGGGTTCTACGCATAGTTCTGTGTATAAGCAGAATCCCTGCAACATGGCGCACCTAACGTTTGGTCTATGAGTTAAAACGCCTTAGTAGTGCTCGCGTTTGTCCACAACACCCTCATTCTTGTTTCCGGATAACAAGTCTGACGGATTTAAAACCTACCTAGGTCTATTGATATAGGTTCTTTCAAGCTTGATAATTAACCCCTTCAGTGCCCATGACGAGCTGGACTCGTCATGGGCCGCGGTGGCGCTGTGCCCATGACGAGTCCAGCTCGTCATAGACCCCGCCCGCTAATGCAACGGCCGGCACTGGGCGGGGAAAGGGGCGGGCACTGAAGGGGTTAAAAAGGTTATTGAACCCTTGTGCTACTGATAGTTTCAAGTGTGTGTTGTCCTAATGTCGGTGGAGATTGCGGCGCACAGCCGTGCGGCTGTGAAACGTCATTTGACGCAGTATGGGGTACCGGACACTGGTATGAACGTCATTTTTGTAGTGGGAGCCGATGCGGCTCATCCCTATGAGTTGTTCTACTCTTGGGTGACGTTTCCAGCGGTGGGGGATGATGACACCTTTCATTCTTACACTGCCGCTGCAGTGCCGGCGAACTATACGCCGTATAGGACACAGGAAATACCAATATCTGCTTGGCAGCACCATATTTGGTTTAATGGCGCCCTTCACCATGTGGTTATACCGCCGAGAATGGGCCCTTTATCAATTGCAGGGGCCACTTGGCCGGTACTAGCCGGATTTACGCCTCATCCCCGTTACCTCACGGTGACGGTGGCTGAGTTGCGTGTACTACACACTGCCCTCATTACGGTATATAGGGCGTTAGTGCAGTATGTGTCGCGCAATATGCAGGCGGGGGCACCTGCTGTTGCGGGACAGCCTACTGATCATCACGCGGTGGTCATTAGTCCTGTTATGGTTAGTTCTGTTATGGGCAAGCGCCCCCAAACTAGGGATGATTTCCCCTTTTGGCTTGCTGAAAAATTTGACCAAATAGAAGCGGTTTACCCGAATACTACTCCTGTGGAGAAACACAGGATCCTCACCATTAGTTTGCCTAAAGACTTGGTCCCCCACATAGATGATTGTGTAAATTGGGGCAAGGCCTTTGCAGCGACGTACGCGCAGTGCTTTGGCACTCCGTCTATGTTGCAGCTGCCCTCCGTTATCAAAAGAGTTCAAGAGAACCATGGTGCGGAGTCTGCGATAGAGTTAGGGATGCGGCTCCTCGGTCAATTTGACCTGGTGGCTACCATGATAATTGGTAACCTGAAGGGTGATGCTTTGCATTTCCAGGTTCGTAATGAACTGAAACGAGTTGCTGAGGAGGACAAACCGCAGGAATTTGCGAAAATAATCGCAGAGGCATATCGGGATTTGGGTCGTAGCTCTTTAGGAGTTAAGCCTGTAATAAAGAATCCCGATCTAAAACAGCAGGGCAAGGCAGAAACGTCTGGTAAGGACGAACGGCCCTTTTTTCCTAAACAAAAATGGCAGGTTAAACAACAGGGAAAGCAGCAGCAACAGAAACAGGGCTCTCGGCCTGCCTCTCCCGTACAGTCTAGTAGTGAACGCACTTATGATCTGCGCGATCGTGCTGCTATAAAGTCTCCTGATAGATTTCAGGTTTCTGAACAGCGCTCTCCTCGTTCTTCACAGGAAACATCGGCTCCACAGTCCGGTGGCGGAGGCGGTGGCAAAGGTCGGGGTGCTCCACAACAGCGTGACCAGCCCCGACAGACTGAGGGTAAAGGCAAGCAGGACGAATTTGCAAGACAAAGACCCCCGTTTCAGAAGAAGAAAGTGGCGGCTCTGACGGCAAGATATGCCTCAGATAGTGCGGACACAGCTTCGGAACCGGACATGGGCGCTGACGCTCCTGGACAGCGCAGCGGAAATTACCATAGTCCGTGAAGCTCTGCGTCCATTTCTGGCGGTGACAGCAACTGATATATCGGTTACTGTGGAAACAGCTGACACCAGAGTGGCTCCCCCTGACAGACTTTATGAAATAGTCTTATTAATAGAGGGTGACATACAACGTACAATAAAAGGGATTTTTTGGGATAATCTGACCACCACCTATGATATCCTCCTAGCGGAGGCAGATTGGCCCCCAGCTTTCATTTTAGAGGCTCCTAGAGGGGAGGAAGTAATCCTCCCGTCCTTTGCGCACACAGTGCCTAAGGACCAGGCTGAAGTGTATGCTGGGGAGTGGGCGCTTGCGCTTGCGCCGGCGGTGAATCGTACTCAGGTGGGATGGGACAGATTGTCCCCCTGCCATGAGATTCCATTGCGGTCTATGCCCCAACCTCAACCTCAATATCCTATGCGTCGTGAAGCTCGACCCCACGTCGCGGCAATCCTTGAACAATTGGAATATCAGGGTGTTATTGAAACATGTGTGTCCCCTATGAATAACCCTTTATTCACTGTAACGAAGCCTGACGGCTCGTACCGTTTAGTTTTGGATTACCGGCACCTAAACTCCCATTGCCGGACCTGCGCGGTACAAAATACACATAGCTCGGCTTTGGTCGACAGTCTCGTGCGTAAGAGATTTAAAACGACACTTGACATTTCCAATGGCTTTTTTAGCCACAACCTGTCCACACTGAGTAGCCAGTGGACAGCGTTTACTTCAGGCGGAAAACAAAAACAGTTTACAAGATTAGCCATGGGTTACAAAAATAGCCCTGGCGTCTTTTCTGCTCGCGTGGTTTCTCTTTTAGAAAGAATAGACCCCGAAGCATACTCATATGTTGACGATATCTATTTTACGGATGATGAGCTGATGCCACATCTGTCTCGGGTTGACAATATTATCGTGAGTTTTGCTGACTATGGCTACAAATTCAATTTTGCGAAGTCACACATCGCGGAATATACGGTGTTGTTTTTGGGCTACGAGCTCAACAATCAAGGTAAGGGGTTAGCCCCCCACTTTCTGGAAAAGTGTGCACGCTTAAGTGCTCCTACGACACTGAAGAAATTACAATCTCTGCTGGGCTTTCTGAATTTCGGCCGTACGTACATTCCTGATTATGCCCAGCGTATCAAGCCGCTTTACGCCTTGGTACAGCCTTCGTTTTCGAAATCTAGCTGGCAGCTAGAACACTCTGCAATTTTACAGTCTTTACAGGCTGACCTTCTTGCTTCACAATACTTGCTGACACGTGATAACCGCACTAACCTGGTAATAAGAATAGTACCAGGCGCCGTGGGGTTCACGTATTTGACGTTTAATGAGGGCGATACAGTCCCCATTGCGTACAAATCCCACTTGTACACCTCTGCTGAATTACGTTTTTCCACGGTCGAAAAAGTTCTGACTGCTGTGCAGATGGCGATCCTCAAGGAACGCGCACTGTCGCATGGGAAACAGATTCTGGTTGTAACTCCATATCCTGCTTTAGAGGCAGTGACTAAAGCAAGTGTACCCAATTCTAAAGCTTTGCATCCACGGTGGATACAATGGGCTACTACACTGACGTCGCCAGACGTCACTTACATCTTTGATGCCTCATTACAGACTCAAGAGTACTTGCAGTATGAATTCGTTCATCCGGCACCTCTGTCTTTGCGCCCGCTCGAAGAATACCATTGTGTCATATACACTGACGGGTCTGCGCAACCCGCAATTGGATCGAAGCACGCTTATTCAGCGGCTTGCGCAATTGTCGTAGGTACATTCGTAAATGGTGAATTCCAATCTGATGCAGTGCATACGCAGTCATTGGGTGATTGTACCGCGCAATTGGCGGAGCTCCGGGCTCTGGTGCTTGCACTGGAGTTTGCTGATCCCCGAGTCACTACTCTTATAGTGAGTGACTCCTTCTACTGTGTCCAGTCCTACAATGACAATTTACACTTCTGGTCTCAGAATGATTACCGCGACACTAAAGATAGCACAATTAAGCATAAAACGCTTTGGGTTCGAGTGGCGGACTTTAAAGAACGTCTTCCTCTCGTAAGTGTTATTCACACTCTTGGTCACCAGCGGCTTGGTGTCCATGCTGTCGGCAACAGCTTAGCTGACGAGGCAGCGAAAACAGCAGTGGCTACATACTTAGTGGCAGCAGTTACAAGATCCAAAAGTAAGATTGATGATGACATCTTGGCAGCTATTGCTGCTACAGAGAAGGGAGGAGATTACCCGAAGGGTTTTCCCTCTCGGTATATTTATCGTTTAAGTCCTGATAACGTCCCATTAGTGAGGATTAACGACGTTGGTGACAGAATTATTCCCAACGCGGACTGCAGACCAGCACTGATCTTGGCTGCGCACGAGGGGTTGGCGTCAGCCCACGCCGGTGTGTCAGCTACAATTTCTCTGCTACAACAACGTTACTGGTGGTTTGGTTTATATAAACAAGCGTGCGCTTATGTTCTTGATTGTGACATTTGCCAACAGATTAAACCTTCTACTGTTGCGCGCCCACCACAGACACAGCTGTACATCTCTAATAAGCCATTTGGTTGTGTTTATTTAGATCACTGCGGTCCTTTTTCTTCTGATACTGCGTACAAGTACATCTTGGTTGCAGTGGATTCGTGCACACGTTTTCTATGGGTATGGCCACAAAGGAGTGCTGACTCGCGGACTGTCATCAGGGATTTGCGTGTCTTTGTGGGAACTTTTGCGTGTGGTACCTTCCATTCCGATCAGGGCCCTGCGTTCGCCTCTAAGGCTTACAAGGAGGCTATGAAAAATTTGGGGGTCCTAGTCAAATTTTCGTCTCCCTACCGACCTGAGGGTAATAGTGTGGTGGAGCGAATGAACCGTGACTTAAAGCAATCATTGACAGCACGTGTTTTAGGCACAGGCCGGAACTGGCTGGCCCATTTGTATAACGTCCAACGTGCACTAAATAATCTCCCTAGAAGGTCTCTGGGTGGGCGGACCCCGTACATGATGCTCTTCGGAATCAGAATGTTTGTTCCGGACCTTGATGGTCTAGACATTGCGGCGTCGACCGCACCCTTTGACGTAGATGATCACTGTGCTGTTTTGCAGACTCTACAAGAAGCCAGAGACTCTCTTTCGAAAGAACATTTGCCCTCCACGTCTGAAGCTGAGGTTCAGATTCCGGTAGTCGGCTGGCTACCCCGAGTTGGTGATCTGGTCCGTGAGAAGGTGGAGAACAAGAAGGAGTTCGGCCCCTCTTATCGTGCACCAGTTCCAGTGCTTGGAGTGCAGGGTACAAGAACAGTCATTTTACCTCCACTTCCTGGTCGCAGAGAAAACAGGTACATCTCTATTGACAATGTCAAACTTCAGCGAGTGGCCGATACTTCTTAGTATGACTCCGGCAGTTTCATGCCAGACAATGCAAAGAAATTCAATGATGGTTCCTGCTTCTACCACCTTGTCTGATGTTGCAATCGAGATGCATTCAGTTACTGATCCCTTGCTGATACCACCGGCTGGTGGTTTGCCCGAAGAGACTGAGTATGCTTATCCTACACGTGAACCTTCGCCTGTTTTACAATCTACAGCACTTGGCCAGTCCCGTTTTTCCTTTGACACTAACTCTTTGCCCTCAACTCCCCCATCAAACATTGCTGTTTTTGTGAGCTGGTTTAAGAAACATTTTTTGATAGCTCCTTGGACATACATCTGGTTGATGCTTTTTGGTATTTTTTTGTTTATGTCCATTGGATTTGTTGTAGTTTTCTTCCGTTTGGTGGATGGCCATTATCTCAAAGAGAGATCGACAATTAGACTTATCAATGGAACTTTGGCCCCCCACTCCTCATCCCACATCATGAAAAGGGACCAGACTTTTGTGAATATTACTGCCTGGCCCGTCATGGATGGAATCGCATGGGATGCAGTTAAATTTCAAATTCATGGGCCTACAGAGGTCATTAATGTGCCTAATGTATTTCGTGTTTCTATGGGTGATGTGGTTAAACAGAACATACGTTCTGATGATTGGGATGTACACGCCATTGAAGCACTGTTTTCAGATTTGAAATATTATGCCGCCTTTGATGCTGAGGATTTGTATGAAAATGCGGCTAATTATGCGGAACAGTACTGTTTTCAACATTATGGCAATCACTTCCTGCATAAATCGAATTCGTTTAGAAATTTTGTAAATTTTACCCAGTGGGAACATTGTCCCACCCCCTCGTTTGGCAGTTCACATACATTAGTTGATAAGTTTACTTATTTTACTGATTTCGGTGTTTCGGCCCCGGCATCCTTTTATTTTAAAGTTAAGCCCGAGTCTGCCTCCAAGGTTAGACTGACACACACCAAATTGCTATATTCTAAGTCCTTTATGGATGAGTTGTCAATCAAAGGTTATGATCTATGGAAGGCTACTATTGATCTTAAGTCGGTTTGGGGTTCCAAACCGTGGCAGGTTCAGGGAACTGAAGCTTTACACCGTGCCTGTCTAGTACCAAATCATATGTTGTTTTTAAATGCAACCATCTTCCAAACCACCTGTTTCGGATTGGCCACTTCTAAAAAACTAAATTCGCCTTCTGTGCCGGATCTGGGTGCTTACCCAAATTGGTATAATCACACAGATCTGCCCCTTCCTGCTTTGCAGTTATTAGTTTCTAATTCATCTTTCAATATTTCGAAATCTAATAGTGAGGGATGGTTAATTTGGCAAAGCAGTTCTGATACCTGTCAACGTCGTTTTCTAGGACTGAAACCGGGGTATACTCAAGATCGCGTGGACCCCCGGTTTGAGTCGTCACATACAGTAACTACATACTCTGTGGGGAAATTATGTCAGTCCTGGCTGCGACATTCCACCTTGGCATCTGTCAAAGTTCATTTATCAAAGTTACATGACAAAATAGATTTGAATGATTTTGTTAAAGGTCCTGTGGGTGGCGGATCCAAGAGATGGGCGTATGCTATTTACAACGAAGTGTGGAAACTGTCGCAAATTGAGGCAGCTTCAAGATTGAGAGCTATTGATCAGGCTAATATGGAAAAAGTATTAGCAGTTATTGATAACAGCATTAACACTCTTTCTTCTCGCATTTATACATTAGATAATAATGTATCTTCAATTGTGGATATTGTGCAGGATGATATGTCTGTGTTGTATCATGGTCAAAACCAGTTGCGTTCTGTTATGCAGTTTGCATGGACATTACAAACATTGAAGGCAGGGAAGGTCCCTTGGGACTATCTGAATACAACATCGATATTTCTTCCCTTTAACCTTACTGACAAACAGCAGTTCATGTCCATGAAGGATGCTACATATTCCTTGCTCCATATTGAGAAATTGGAGCCGTTACCTTTTTCTGTTGCGGAAGTCGACTCTGCTGTGTGGCTCTTACACGGATTGATAAGTCTACCGTTTGCGCTTTTTAAGTTTACCTCTTGTATGAAACACTATGCTCTGGGTAGATATGAACAGCTGGGTACCGCTTTCATACATGAAGTCTGGTCCCTCCCCTTTACGTATAGATGTACAAGGGACAGTACTGAGGTTTATCTGAAGGGTGAAGAATGTACAACGTCACCTGATCATTCTGTTGTGTGTAGGCACATTCAATTGCACGGTGCTTGTAATGTACACGCTCCGAATTTGGCCTGCGTCCTCAAAGGTATCCCGGTACCAGTGATTACGCCATCTTTCACGCTGCTTGCAAACGGTAGTTATTTAATTTTAAACAATGAAGCTTGCTGCGGGATGTTAGTAGGGATCCCGTATATAGTAACTGTAACACAGAGGGTTGTCTGCTGCAATAACGTCCTGTTTCCACCCCCGCAGGGGAGGCTGGATGCTTCTATCTGGCCTTCAATTCCAACCTTGAAAGCAGAGTTCGACAAGATGAGCAGAATAAGAGCGCTATTGTCCCAAAAGGAGGTGCCATTGACTTCCTCCCGGGAAACATTTGTCCTTCACGTAGCAAATACGCGCACAGAGGTACAGGCGCTTTTGAATACTGACCTCCCCCTGCATTTTGGAGCTTTGATCCAAACAATTTTCAATGCCTCGTCCACGACTGGCCTGGCTCATTTTTTTAAACTTGTGGGCTCGGGCCTCGTGACCTCTTTCCAAACTATTTTTGGTGTGATTCCGGCATTTTTTCATTCTATTTTCTCCAGCGTCTTTGGAGGTGTCCCGTTAATTCTGGCTCTAGTGGCAGGTGTGCTACTTTTACTTTTCATCTTGCGGAATGGCTGCTCTTTCTGTGCCACACGTCAGCCTGTCCCGTCTGCAGCTTCTTCGTGACAGGATGCTTGATTACTATGGTGTCCTGCCGTTGGCGACTTTGAGCTTGGCATATGGATTATCCTTCCGGTATTCCTACTTCACCTGCGTGCAACCTGTCTTCCACTGCCTAGAGTGTCCCTTTGAATGGCCTATGGATTTGTGCTTAACCAACATGGTGTCTCCGGACCCGGATTTTGATCGACTGATGAGGCCCTTAGTGTCTCACGAGTCTGCCTGTTCTGGTGTTCGGATTATGGCCTGCGGTGCGGCGCATGGTATCCTGGGTAATTGGGACATCGTGAGAGCGGCATATGACTTCTTGAATATGAGTTACTTGGAAGTACACGCTGGTTGCCCTCTGATGGTGCTAGAGGCTCCGCTGATAGAAGAACACGTATGTTCCTTTTCTTTACTTAACTGGATGGCTGAAACCTTCAGTGGCCGTGCCAATGATTTTCTGCTGGAGGCAGTGGCCACGTATGCTGCATATACTTTCATGGATTGAGTGAACTTTCGTCCACTGTGTTTTCCTCACGTGTCTTGAACTGTCCCTGTACGTCTGCACTTCAGCCCGGTGAGGCGTTTTTTCCTTTTTTCACCCCACACGGCACATTTGAGGTTTTTTGTTTTTTCTATCTTTTTTTGTTTTTTTTTCTGTTCGAACTTTGCCCGAACTGACCAGTTCTTTTTTTTTTTTTAAATTGGATACGCCTTGTTCTGCTCTGTCGCGCTTGAACTCTGCGTTCTCTCTTTTCTTGCATACTAAGTAGTGCTTCGATCAAGGGGGCATGTAGTAAGGACTCCCTTAATACGTACATACATTGTTAAGTTAGCATAACCACGTCAGAAGTTGGAAAGCCATCTTGCTGCTTTTGCACACGACACTGCGTTCACATGTTATTGCTTAAACGAACTGCTGACTCGAGTTTTGCCTCACACGAGAGCAATCTGTTGTTACCATCCCGAGCTCTGCGAAGCGACCTTGGTCTGCACACGATGTGACAAACAGTCTGAGTTGTTAGACAATGCATGTTTTCCACTCTAGGTTGATCGACCCACTATTTAGTCATAACACACGAGCAGCTGCACATACCTGAAAGTTGGTGCTTTTAATATCACGGACATCATGTTTATTATTCAGACCGAAGACGAGCCTTCCTGCGAGAAGACTCCTGATGCTCCTGTGATGTGATTTCACTAAGCTGATCTTTGAGGTATGGGGTCCCCTATTCAAGCCTAAGAGACCTTCTGTTAGACTAATAATAATATTAGCTTCTTAGTAAAGGGAAAGTGGTAGTATCCACTGTCATTATAACATGATCACCCCTTTTATATTCTATGGAATTGTAACTATGTTGATGGTTTTGATTTTAATCATTTGTCTGCTTGTATTAGCCAAAGTACTGCATATTAGGACACGTGGTCTATAAAAATAAACTCTTTTTATTTTCACCGTGTCTCTGTTGATTCTTGTTGTGGACTGATGTGAGAATAATATACGAACAGGTATTTCCGATTCCCACCATTCCTGAGTATGTACTGAGTCGCGTGTTCTGGGTTGTCTTTTCATTGGGACCTCCGAGCTAAATCTCGGATAACGAATGGGACACTTATGCAAGCCGGATACTGGGTTCTGGGTTCTGAGGTGAGTTTCTGGTACACCACAACTCACTGAGGTCCTGGGGTTCTACGCATAGTTCTGTGTATAAGCAGAATCCCTGCAACAAACTCCTCATTGACAATCATTCCACTTGCAATTATTGGAATTTCGGTGTTCACGAAGCATCAGCAAGTTTTAGTGAGTTAACATCTTCAAGTTCATCTTGTTCGATGTTGATGACTAGAATTTATTAAGTTGCTCAGGTATGGGTGTAAAATATTTGATGCAGGCAAGGTCAATTGTTCCACTTGAAGACATTTGTCTAATTCTCTCCCATTCTTTGACAGACAGTTCAAGATAACTCTCAAAGACAATGTGAAGTTCTTGCAAGGTACACACTGACTTTGATATTTGTAGAACAGTCTAAATAATCTCTCTGAAGTTTTGCATGGATGAATCTTCACCATTCGCAGTTGCTTGTGACATATAGTTCACAACAACAGCAGTTTTCAATGAGGACACATTTTAGAATTGAAATTCTTCAAGTGAAAGGTTTTTTTCGAACTCTTGTACAAGTTTGTACTTCACTGGTTCGGTTGTAGCATCTCCATCAAATAATGTATTTGTTGGAAGAATATCTTGCAACAGAATGTCCTTGATAAATTCACCCCTTTCTTTTGCTACATCCATCTCTCTATGTGCTTGCGGAAGTAGTGTTTTTGCAACCTGTTTTGTAGAGGCTGGTTGGACGAAACATTACTGAGGCAATTAACGTGTTGACGTTTAGCTTTATTGATTATGCCAAACAGCCTTTTCTCTTTCAAAATAAATCATTCTTGCTTCAGTTCTGCATATAGTTTTGGTACACGTTCTAGGACATCTAGTAGATATGTCTTTATATTGTTAGCGACTTATTGTTTAGTTGTGTAGTCTCACAGGCTCAGTCATTTTAAATGGGTTTCCGTGCTGCTGCATGAAATGTAGAAGGATGTCAACATGTTTATTTGAATTTTCTCCTCTCTTTCCCACAAGCTCGTGGCGAGAAACAGTTCAACGATGATCCATTAATTTTGAATTTGTCATCTCTCTGAAAACATTGCAAAAAGAAAGGACTTCATGGTATACTAGCTGCCATTGAGCAATATATTCCCATTTATGTCTCTGGCCAACAATTCCCTTGGAGCTTTTCTGTGATCTCTGGATCATGTGTTCTAGTTTCCTATCTGGAGCTACAGAATTGAACCTTCCCTCTCTGTCTTTCACCACAAAATATATTTGGATGAATTTTCTGTAAGGGCATGGTTTTTCCAGCTCTAGCTTCTTCACTCTTTCCAAATACCAGGACCCATATCTCAGGAAGTTTATGCAATCAAATTTGCAAAGCACAGTAATCAGTGACTCCATATTCATCACGTTCAGCTCCCAATTACCTTCCTGATCAACATGTACCAAGTTTTTCACTAGAGCTATCACATGCAAATCATTTCTTCAGTACTTGCAAAATTCAGCTTTTTCTTCACATTCTTTTACAAGCTCTACAAACTTGGTTTTCTGATTTTGAACTGAGTGTATTGAACATTTCCTGGCTTTGCATTAGGTCTTTTGAATGAAGTGCACCCTGTGCCTTGTTCACTTCTGAGATAAGACATAGCCTTAGATATGAGGAGCATACCTTGTATTGAAGGCACCTAGTAAGTTCTGCTCAATACAGACTGGACAGTCTTGCTTCCAAATATTTTAGCCTCGATAAGCGCATTGTCTATGCCAAATCCACTGAGATAACATCCTGCACACCGCAACGCAACTTTGTCATGTGGAAAATGCCCATCATTGGATAAAGATCACCAAATTCTACTAGATTGTTCAGAAAAATGATAGCTACAATACGGAAAGCACCTCCATCGCAGAAAACTGGCAGGATAGGCTGGTCTTCAAGCTGCGCAAGCACATTTTGATTTTTTTTTCCGAGATGTGTATACTGTTGAGTTGTTTGTGACTTGAGATGGAATTACTGGTAGAAAACCAACCTTTTTCAGTGGGACAGTATTCTGGGAGATTTAGGCATGAATTCCAGCCCACAGAGGAATTGGCTTTTCTTCATCCTTCAGTCCATACGAATAAGCGATATGTTAAATTCTGTTATATCAGCTTTCTGGACCGTAGCATTAGGTAGAAGAAGATCCATGTCCTCAGCCACTTTGAAATTTTCAGATAGACTGGGAAGTGCTGATCACTTTTAGTAATTCTGCACACGTTGGCAAGGCAGTTGGGTTATAAGTTTGCAGTTTTGTTTATTTATGCCTACAGCTGACACAGCTTTTTTTCCAGCAGCTACTTCATTGGTACAGTCTTGAAAAAGCACCATGGTAGTATCATGTATGCTGGATGTTCTAGACAAAGAAGAGATGTTTTCAAAATCAAAATTATCAAGAGCAAAATTGTAAATCCTTTGCTCGTAAAGTGACTTTTCTAAAAATAGTTCCTGCTGATTTTACTGAATCCTGTGATTTTATTTTGTCAGCAAGAACTTCAGTAGTCAAATCAGCTGAGAACACCATGCGTGGCTCATTCAATGTGTTGTACTGACACATGCAGTTTGGGTGGCAATACAAATCTGTTGCAAATACCATTACCTTACTATTTAGATTAGCTACTTGGCTAAAAACGTCATCTTGGAAGAAACTAACTGCAGATAAAAACATGTTTGCGCTTTGAGACTCACATGCTCTGTACTTTGTTCTTTTGTCAATCTCTTTGTCCCTTGTTCAGATTAAACCACGGATGACACATTAAAGATCTTCTGCTATCTGATCACTTGTTGGAAGTGGATAAGGGGTAGCCATCGATCTTCTAAGTAAATGGACATTGGGTTTGATTGTCGCTTTCTCAAAAGACTCAGATTCTTGTTGTGATTCACTAGTTTCTGCAATTGTTTTACACATTTTTTCTAGGCTTTTTTACATTGTATATGATGTTTAGCACTTGTTGTTGCAATGTTAAAATATTTGATCCTCTTCACTCATCTGTTTCAATCTTTTGTGAACTTCGTCTTGCTGTATTTCTGCAGCATCTCAAACTCTCTTCTGTTCAGCCGCAGTTGATGTTAGCTTTTATTTAGGGTTAGTTTGGCATATGACACATCTTTCTTTGTTGAAGGAGTTCCCAGATTTGGTAGTTAGCAACACTCTGTCAGGAGGCAAAGATCCTCTGCTACCACCTGCTTTGCTCATGTTTATGAATTATGAACGGAAAACCTCAAACAAAAACAATATTACAATTAATTACCAATATGATGGCTAAAACACATCATTATAGAGCTGTCATTTTGAAAATGGTGGAAGGGTTGCTCTGAGGAGTTGTTTTCTGTCTCTATAATACTTCTTGACCCCCAAAACCTATGTTTTGAAATCAAAATGAAGTATATAGGTCTCATGGTTCCTGAAATATTACATTCTCATTGCAACACATCGGCCAGTTTTAAAAATATCGTCCAGAATTATTTGAGCTGGATCATCAATGTCTACTCAAGCTAACTTACTTTACTTATGATACAAAAACACAAATCAAAAATGAAAATCTCTGGACAACCATATTTTTTTCTAGAGGTATATCAAGGTGCCAGGACTAGTTATACATGCTGAAAATCAAAACTTTTCACCAGCATTTCCAATTACTAACAGGTAAATCCCTAATCAACACATTATTCATGAGAAAGATGGATTATTTAACAGTTTGCTGATGGCACTCCTCCAATATGCATTTCCTTTCTTAGACCAAATCATTAATTGTGCCACACTAACAGTTTACGTGCAACTTTACCTTTTTCCACTGGAACCTAGCTTGGCAGCTATCTATAAAGTACATGGCACAGTACAACACACTCACCTCAATATTTAAAGGCATTAGAGGTATTGTACCCCCTTCCTTTACCAAAGCCCAACTCAGTCTCTATGATCAAATACCTTTCATAACAGTACACAAACTACTGGGCAGCCCTTGGAGAAACAACAGAACAGTGGGTTCCAGTGTGTAATTCTGGCTATGTAGTAATAGTTGAAGGCAGTTCGTAGTTCCTGGTATCCTTCTTGAACCACAATAAAACAACTCTTGTTTGGCATTAGACTTGTTAAATGGTAGCAACCATGCAATAGTTTGAGTATGGATTACACAATGAGCAGAACTTTAGTCTACAAAGATAGACCATGTCCAAGTTAGATGAATGCCAATAAATTACACACACTAGCAACCCCTTATTGTGCTTAGTGACACTGGCAAATGCATTTCCCATTACAGAAAGAATGCCACTTAGGAACAAATAGTCTACAATAAAATGTTTTTTAAAAGGTGTCTAGCCTAAAAGCTTTAGTTTACACCAATCATGTTATTTAACATTTTACAACACTGAAGCAGAATTTCTCTATAAACTTTGATCATGTGACAATATGAAAAGTAGAGGTATGCAGCTACCAACTTATGTTGCTTTACTTGCTTGCATAGAAAATTAAATAAACCATAGTTGCATGGTATTTCTTGACAGGCAAAATTTCTTTATTATCATTATCTTTCTGCAAAAAAAATATGTATTGTTCAGCACAGTACGTTGATGTAGACTATAAAGCAGCCAACGCCAGTGACAATGAAGGCTTTTTTAACTTACCAAGTGTACAAATCTTCTGAATGCTGAGACCAATATAAAGAGCTTGGATGCCTGTATGGCAAAGAGGACAAATAATGAGACAGAGGTATACCATTGCAGGTACATTTGGTGAATGATGGAAGCAGACGGGAAGGCATACCAGTAGATGACGTAGGCCTTTGTCTGAATTACCTCTGAGATAGTGAATGTGATTTTGATTTCAGATTATAAGGAGACCCCAATTTGGTTGGTGAAATGATGCTACAACTCCCTTTGACTATATATCGACCTGTCAAGATACTGACGGTAGAGCCCACGCTTGGATGCCTGGGACCCCACCACTGTCATCAACAATTACTGACATTGAAAAGGAAATGAAGACGAAGATGTCTTGTAGTGTACATTGTTGTACACATATCTAACATAGTATCTAGATACACTATATCTGTGATATTTGACACTAATGATGATGGCACACTTCATCTCAGCTTCAATTAGATGCCAATGATGCTGCATTTCACCCACAACTCTTCAAATGGTGGTTGTTGGTGACTTAAGAAAGTAAAGTACTAAGAAATTCAAAGATTGTGTTCTTTAACTTTATTAAGGATGACATTGAATGATACACTGTTTTAGTGATAATTGCTTCACTTTGTGATCAAACATTGAAAATGAGAGAGGGCTGTTTTGCTGTTGAAAGGAAACACCATATAAAAGTCAACACTCCCTAAAATACTAAAGTGAAATCGTACAAGCTTTTGGCAATTTATTAAATTATTCGACCTGTTAAAAATTATATACATATCATATATATTGGATGTGTTCCTAAAACTTAAAAGCTACGTTTTTAGCTCAGGACATATTCTTTAAATACAACTTAGTATCAGACTAATAGAATACAGACATTTAATTCTTAATTTTGGCAACTAAAAATTGGACTAACTCAAGAGAAGTGATCAAGTATTTTTCGTTTACCCTAACCAAATAACTGATTTTGCAGCCAATGTGATAATCAGATGTTTTTCTGGTTAGTAATTGATTTGAAAATGTGTTGGTATGATTGATTGGTGACGCAGTGTGCCACCTTGTGAAAATTTGTAGATGAAGTTCCCACAAACAAATTGCTGTGAGATTTTTCCTGATTATTCCAGATCTTTGCTTACAAAAACATGTTTGCTTTTCTTCTCTTACACAGTTGTCGGCATTCACACACCCCTAGTAAATTCAGACCAAATTTTGAGGCTTCATCATTATAATTTGAAAGCTCTAGGAGGAACCTCACTAACAAAAACAAATCTCTCAGATCCATTTCACCTTGTCTGCGAGCAGTATGATAGGTCCAAATATTTATAGTTCCCTTTACTCATGTTCACTAAGTTAACACTACATCATGTTAGACTGGTGTTCTTGCTACTAAACATAGAATTCTAACCTAAAAACCCAGCTTCAGTTCATAACTGGGAGTAAAAGACTATTGTGGAACATTTCGACATATGCATCAACTTTAGTCCACAAATAATTTCTTCAGAAATATTATTTTTAATTATAGAAACAATCAGATATGTTTCAGAGGGTACTGCACCAGATGAACCAAACGCAAGAAATCAGAGCAAGGTGAGCCTTAAAAACAACAAATCAGAAAAATATTTACCTAATATTTTATCAATTAACGATCAATGAAATATTAATTTCCCTCTTAATTGTCATCTGTGATTGCCACGGAATTTGTAACATATCTGTGTATAAATATGAGCTCCATTAGAAAGATCAGGTGTGGATTACAATCATTGAAGACTCAATTTTAATAATGAAGCCTGAATAAGAAGGTGTTGATGTCCTTAGCATTTCTGCCATAAAATGCGAATGGAGTAAAACATTAAAAGCAACTTTCTTTTCCCTAAATGGGATTTCTTAGAGATATAATTCAGAAACTAATCTAATTGCCAATTTAATTGTACTTCTTGCTACATTCCGGCACTTGAAATAAAAATAGAAGTTAGTGAACACGTTTCAGACATGTAAGGCTGATAACATTATATAACAAAAGTTCGGAATTTCCATATTAGATATAGAGAAAATATCTCTGGGCCAGAGCAGATACTCACTAAAAAGAAAGTCCTTTAATAGTAGAATGGTTTTTAAAATGTGAAACATATATTCCTTCACATCTTGTCATCTAACACTAAAACTTTTCAGGGAACATAAGATGCCATCCTTACTGTGCATTTGAAATGCTAGCACGACAGAGGTTCAAGGATGAAGTTACTCTGAGTGTAAATGATGCAATATATAGACTGAAAGCAAAGGACAACACTGACTGCTTTTAATCCAGAGAATGTGATAAGTCACTGGATTCCAATTTTCGAAAACCATTTTGTCCTACCATAACATCTTTTAGATAAAAGGTAAATGTGTTCTCTAACATTATTTCAAGTCCTTTAGCTGAATTGTTATATGTGTAGAAAACTGTCTTTTTCTGGAAGTCAAACTCAAATTATTTTCAACTGAACTGCTTACATAACCCTGTAATTTTCTATGTAATTATTTTACAGATTTTTTAGCTGTTAAATGTACTTTACATGTTAATAAAGACATGAAAGGATTCTATTTTTGATGCTCCTCAAGTACTTACATCGTGGTGCTCTGTTTACTATTCTAGATTACCCATATACTGAATATTGACATACCAAGATGTGTGGCCTGGTTGAAGTAGCATGTCATTAATGGGCATCAGCTAATTCCATAAGGCCCAGGTAACACAGCAACACACTAAACCATTAGCAAACTCCATCTGAAGTTTGGTAAGTTGCCACTTATCCAGTAAACACTGGTGAGTATTGTTTAGATAAGAAGATCCACCTTCATTAATTACTGCCCTATTAACAAATCTGAAACAAGACCTATGAGTTAGTCATGGCCTTCAAAAAGACTGAGTGAATGATTTCAGTAGTGGGCATATGATCTATGTGCTCCTTCAGAAGTAAAAAAGCATGGCTTCATTGTGAAGATACTTCAGTCTGTTTAGAATGTTCTCCATTAGCATTATTTAGGTTGTTTTGAATCCTTTCACATGAAGAAGAGAGGGCAGGTGGATGAAGGTGTTTTCATTTTGTCTGCCATTAAGTGATATGAATAATGACTATACTAAAATGTCTTTCATATACCAGGCACCACCTATAAGGCAGAGTGTTTCTGAATAAGCATTGTAGCACATGAGGCAGATGCTAGCAACCAATAGCAAGCTCCAGATTAAAAATGTCATTAAATATTCATGGTTGCTGAAAATATGATGATGGTTACATTGACTGTCATTTGCTTATAGATTGCTAATCCCAGAAATATCTCATTTTGGGGGAGGATGTACCTGATACATATAATTAAGAATTATAAGTAGTCCGACATCTGTAGAGCACGACATATCCCAACCCGAAGAAGTGATGTGCCATTGATCAATATTTCACATTCACATATTCTTTGCATGTTGGTAGTTGGACAAACGGGGAAGAAAATAAATAGAAAGTCATTTTACAAATTGATGCAAAATGAGCTTGGTGGCATACGTTCAAACATTTCTGCTTGAAAGAACCGTTTCCAAGCCAATTGGTAGCAATTTCTTTACTTTTCTAGGTGCCTATTCCTACTGAGATCTGTGTCATATGAAATGTGTCTAAACATGTCACCTAAACTACATCAGCTGTAGATGTATTGTATCAGCAGCTACTGCCAGAAAATGTAAACCTGTCTGGCATACCTTTTTACTATGCTGTGTGAGGTTGTAAGCTCAGAAGAGGACATCATTGTTGTTGCCCATTCAATAAATTTAACTGAATGTAAAAAAAAGTGAGCAGACTCGGACCACAACACCTGTGTATATATAGGATGAAAAATTCGTGATGGTTGAAATTTTGCTGTGGGAAATCAACCCTCCCCAGGCATCTGAGCATGGGCTATAGCCAACCACATCTTTAATTCCATTAAATGGCCACACCTTTGTCCAATACTTTTGGTCATGCCTGGGGAACACATGACTTCATTTCTGCTAGATAATATAGTAGTGGTGGTTACATTCAGATTTAAGTTCAACAGAAGTCCTGTCTGATCATTCATTTACAATTCCTGAGTGCCAAAGTGGGATACATAATGATCTTGCAGCCAAATGTTACAAAAGATTTGGACTCCCATGCATGCGTAATCATGTAGTACTCATTGTCATGACTGACTTTCCCAGATAATGGAAGAACTTTGAAGATCTCTACCCCCATCAATGCATCAAAGCAAACTTTCTTGTTCATAGGATATTCATATTTTGGTTGGTGATCAAAAACGCAATTCGATGCAGACAGGGTTTGTAGATACGGTGTAGACAGAGAGGGAATTCAAACTGCCAAGTTAATGATTCGTGGCCTGCACTTGCAAAAAGGGTTAATATCGTGATCCTTAACCAGTGCTGAAAGATTTTACATTGTCTTTTCATGCAAAGGGTTTTACAGTGCGAACCTGTATCAGCATGCTGCAGCCAAAACAAGTACATGCAAGTAGTTAACTTGCTATCAGCCGTTGAAAATATATGATAGCTAGCAAGCCAGACCAAATAATATGCAGGTAGTACAGCAGTCAACAAACATGGAAAAGAAATTACATACATTTTTTAGATTTTTTTTTTTAAGCGGTGTTAACGCAGAAAATTATTTTATGATTGGCAACATTTTCCCATTAGTATTTTGCACACAATGCTTCCAATTTCTAACACATGTACATTGAAGTTATCCATTGGATCTAAATATGTCAGGGTGTATCAAAAGATTGAGGCGGACTAGATCCTTGAAATGTTTTCACGAACACCAATGATATGAAGATTAGTTTTATGTCAGTATATCTTCTGAGGCTACCCTAAAAACCTGAAACAGATTTGGGCCTCCTGAATTTATATTGCATATTAGTAAATTATGCAGTTAGTAGTTGTAGCAAATTTGCTTTCACTGCATGGTCAGCCCAGATATATCACCTTTTTCTGGACCCTATTGTTGCCAGTGTTACTCTGTGGTCTGTGACAATGTTAATCAGTGCCACTGGCCCTTAAATTTGTATTGATTTCATGCAATTGATATATTCAACTTTCCTGTTAGGCCATAGGAGATCACACAGAAAAATCCCCAATGGCGTGGGAGTTAAATCTTATATGTGGACTACCCACTTATATGAAAAAAATGTAGGTCTGCCAGGATCGCTTAAAGGAACTGAAGTAACATGTGGGAAGAAAAATAGAATTTGCCATGTAGGAAAACCTATTTTTGCATATTAATAAGTCAACCCTAAAGTGTGAGTTGTAAGCCCGCAAAGCTGCTTAATGGGTGCCTAATGTGTTAAATAAAGTGGCAGACTCTATATTTAAAAAGTGTACCTTCACAGTGACTGAAGCCTATGAGCTATTTCAATTTGTAGGTCCAGCTATATTTTCCATTGGATAGGCTTAGGTGTGATAATTGTTTTTATTTCATATCTCCACCTCAGCAATACTAGCAGTGTTTTTGAAAGGTATTTTGTACCTAATTTGCATCATGTGATTTAATGGTGAATTCATATTTTTGATAACTTACATTTAAAAGCAACTTCACAAAAATGTACTTTAGGCAACTTGAGCTAGAACAGAATGAAAACCAGTTATTCCACTCATCTTGCCCCCACAACCAGAATATACGCCTGTGGCTGGTAGAGTAACTGATCCTGACTCAGAAGACAATGGTTTGCTTCTGAGCCCAAGAAGGTGTTCACGGCTGACCACAAACAAGGGATAAGCTATATGGGAGTGGACAGGAAACATTGACAGAACAAAGCACAAACCTTAGTACTACCGCTTTTGAGTTGGAGATGCCCAGGAGGGCATCTGTTTTTTTGTCCCAAGGACAAGTCTGGCTCCAATCAAAGTGGTGGACTGAATACATTTGGACTTTTTCAGGTCAGAGAAGAGCTTATCCCAACAGAGGAGTGACCAAGGGACTGAAGAAAATTGAGCCTCATAGCAGACATGCTCGGCCATATTGATACAGGGGTGTGCGGGTAATTTCATGGTAAGGCAAAGAGAAAGTACTGCAAAATGAAATGGGGGGCTGCAAGAAAATAGTAAGCACTAGGTGGTACAATGTTCCAGTTACTGGCTAGCACCCAGATTGAATATGGTGCCCAAACCACCACCTCCTCAGAAGATAGCCGGACCTGGGAAGACTCCACCTGAAGAAGAACGGCCCTGCTAGAAGAAATCTTCTAACTCCTGTTGGACAAAGGGCATACCCAAGGATTTAAGGACTCAAAGAATGCTAACTTCTGTTGGCCTGCATTTATGGAACATACTCTTCAAGGATCAAGTGGTTGGCACCATGTTTCCCTGCTTCAGGGACACAAAGAGCAGAAAGATGCCTGACCCCAAGAGGGCCCAGGTAACTACAGAGGAATGGACTGTGCAGGAGACCTGGTTCCTAAAATCCTACTTTAAGATCTTGAAGGCTGCAAGACGGACCAAATAAACGTCTCCAATAGACATTTTTTTCTGTCTCTAGAGAACTAGCACAAGGTGCTGAGGCTTGCCCAACGAGGTTTCACCCAAGGTGGGCAAGACATCCAGGTTTGCCTTGCTTGGAGCTTTTTGCCATGTTGAAACAGTTTCTGTAGGACCTCACAATAAAGGTATCTGGCCTAGTGGAGCCCCACACACTTCTAGGCTTAGCCCTATTGGAGGATTTCAAATTTTACAAAAAGTGGCTAAGTCTAAAGGTAAAGCCTTGCACGGGGGTTAATTCAGCCAACCAATGAAGCACCCTCAGCAGCCATGGAATCCGACTCTGTCCGTTTCACAGCTTTTGCTGCCAAGAGCAATGGCTTCAGCAGGAACTCAACAAAAAAGTATTCAACTTTGAGGGACCCTCCGTGTCCATGTCCTTGGACCTTACCCCATTGGAAAATGTAAGGAAATAAATACATTTATAGGAATAACACACATTAAGCATCCTACTACTACTCCACTGCAATCAGGCTGAACTTCCACACAGGCCTGGTCGTCCGCAATCTGTTGTTTTTAATAGTGCTTTACTTTGTCTAAGTACCTTTTGCCTTATAATATAAACAGACTACAAAGCTCAGGTCCACCTTAAACTATTTAAATGATCTTGGTATATTATTGCTCATCACATTTTTCTCTATTTTTCTAATTAGGTTTGTTAATTTCTTGTGTTGTTTTCATAACTTTAAAATAGTTGGTACTGCTTGAACGTAACACAGACTGCTCAGAGGATTACCCGTTGTTTGTGCCATAGCTACCTCAGATAAAACAGAGATTCTCTCAGAAATGCATTTTGACCTAACCAGATTATGTTTCTACACTGGCAGGGTTCACTCCCTCCCAAATTATTGACTCAGGTTCTGACAGTGCTTAAAAAATTAGCGAACCTGAAGGCATATGCAGCCCAAGATAGAGTTAGGTAACATTTTTAAAGTACATATCCCATACCAAAGGTTTTAAACTACTATCCCATACACTTGAACACACTGCTATCCAGTCTCAATTATCTGCCTACGCCGTCCATGCTAATGACCCACAGTGCCTGATACGTGAGGGGAAACTACGATATAACCTCTGTTATTTTAAAGAATATTTGTTCCACATTGATGCACAGGGCCAGGATCCATCCCAGATTTTTGGACTATCCACATAAGATAGGTTTACTAAATAGAACTAAAAAACCCTAGTCAGTGCATTATCCTTATAATCTGGCATCAATCCTGTTCTCGTGTTTGATACCATTCCTTCAAACATATAATTTTAATAAATTCTTGAAATGGAAACATAATAATGTATTTAATTTTTGGGAGAATAAGCCCCCAAAACGCGCACAATCAGAAAGGCGGTTATGCATGAAAGCGATCCATAGAGCACCACTGTATTGCAAGCCCATACCAAATGCACTTTTCTTTTGATATTTGTAGGGTGTAAGACAGCACTGAATCATCATTGCTTCAAGAGATAAATACTTATCTCAAATAAAAAGCCCTTGCAACAAGTTTCAGTAAACAGAATTAAAGTCACAGATATTTACTAAGACTTTAAGCTTGTTACATGCTTCTGATAGCTTTACTTGCAAGTGCCCTCTGGTTTTCAGTGCTAAGAGGTACGGATCTAAGTGGCAATAAACAATACAGCCGTGCAACTGGTATTTACCTTGACTACAAGTTTCATCTTATTTTAAGGAAGGATATCTGATGAGAGCAGCTAAAGGACCAAACAAAGGCAGAGTTTGATGTAACCTAGACAACCTAGACAACTTACAAGCCTCTCCAATTGGAGCAGAAAAATGTGTGTACTAATGTTCTCATTTGCCCATCATGGATATGCAAGACATTCCATTAGAGCCTAGTCTAGGAGTAAATTGGATTGATTTTTCTAGTTTCAAACTTCTTATGTTACCAAATATTAGCTTCAAAATTATATTATCAAATGGTGACTCAAGCTATTTATCTTTTTGGGAACAGATAGAGAAATACTTCTTCCACTCATTTAAATTGTAATTTAAAGACCTCTTTAATAGTAAAGTTGGATTTTTTAAATCATTATTCTGACAATGCCATTTTTAGAAAGTTGACATTTTTCTGCTTCAACCAAAAGTCCCTTTCTGCCAGTGTAAAGGGTCACATGGCTGTGAATAGCTCTCCTGTTGTCTGTTCCTTTCAGACATGGGGATAAAAGGGCATTGGGTGTGGGGTAGGGTATTCCTCTGCTGAGCAGGATATCCTGTGGAGTTGTACTCAGCCTTCCTAGACTTTAAAGGGTAGCCTTAAGTCTGCGCCCACCCCCTTACTGACGTCTGAGGCTGCCTGTCACTGACAAATGCAGCTCAAACATAGGCCTGCCTCCCTTTTGTTACCCTAGACAGCTTGAGGCCAAACATAAGAAAGGGGGATGGTTAGATAAAGGGGCCATCTATTCACCCACTGGCTGGCACTAGGTATAATAAGAGCACCTTTAGAACCTCTCATTAGAACTCTCATAAACCTGTGGAAGATTCAGAAAAAGGACAGGATTCTGAAGAAGGAAGACTAGACATACTTGCCTTCATCCCAAGGCTTACCAGAAGTAACTTCAAGGGTCAGTTAGTTTGTTGACCTACTGTTTAAGCAATAGGGACACAACAAGCTTCCAAAGACCTCCCTGCAACTGCCTTGCTGACCAGCACCACTGGGACCTGCCTGAGCTCTGATGCTGGCCTCTGCTGCAGTGAGGGCTGATCCCTAAGAGGTGCACCCTAAATCCTGGATCCTGGCATCACATTGAATCCTTCCTTTTAAAACCTGCAAAATCTGCACTCCAGGGGGAAATCCAGATGTTTGAGGCTCTTGAAGACCATAAAGGGGCTCCTCAGTACAGTAACGGTCACCGTGTCTCCCGCCAATGTTACATTTCAGTAGTGACCTGCTTTTCATGCCAAAACAGCGACTGCCCACCAACGCGAAGCTCCAGCGATGACTACTCCTTGAGTTGACAACAAACTCCTCACAGCCCCTGCCAATGCAAAGCTCCTGCTGAGGCTCTGTGCATGGACACAGACTCCGAGAAAGTAATCTCTTAACCACGATGAACCTAGTCCATGTATCTGACCTGCACGTCATCGCGGTGAGCCTGAACTTGTACCTTTGACACATTCCAGCGCAATCAGGTGCCCACCTGTGCTGCTTTGTGGTTTTCAGTGCTATTTTATCTAGCACTTTAACATTTTGATAACTCTGCGTCTACTGATTGGATTTATGTAATTTTTTATGTCATTTTATTTATTACATTTTAGTCTATTTTTCTAAATTGGTTTGGGAAGTTTTGTGTTCTGTGCTTTTACTGTCTGAGTACTGTATTAATACTTTTCACATTGCCTCTAAGTTAAGCCTGACTTCTTTTGTGACAAGCGGCCAGAGGGAAAGGGCTAAGCATAGGTTTATTTAGTGACTTTTGTGCTTCATCCTGACAAGGAATGCGTTTATTATTTGAGTGGGTCTTCTGTACCTCTCAACTAATAACCTAATTTCTTGCATAATGTGATTTACTTTATTGTGTTCTTTTGCTTCCAGTGCTTCAATGTGGTTTTGCTTGCAATATTTAATTAACACTAACTTTCTCTGTGTGTGGAATGCATTTACTCTTATCCCATTTTAGAAATGTTTGCGGAGCTTGAAATTTGAGTAAGGACACCAAATATAACACTTAGAGGATACATTTTATTTATAAGGAGGAGATGTGGCATGGCCTTTATTGAGACGGCTGAGTGCACTGAAGTCCATAGCATCAAGCAATTTTATGAAGAAGGAGGACTAGTTCATTCACATCTAACATAACAGAGAAGTTGATTTATTATGCTTAGGTCCCATGCACACATTTTAAGGTGATAGGATGATGTAGTATTTTCTAAGACAGCACCCTGCAGGGTGCTGGATAAAATAGATCTGCTTTATACATTGGATTTCTGGCACTACACCATTCTTCTTTTCAGATGACTTCTGATATAAAACCAATTGACATTGACAAATCCTTCAGTGAATTCAAACCAATGTTTTGGTTTAAATTGTCTGTTGTTGTATTTTCCTATTGTATAATTATTTACAGTCATGTATTGTACATCAAAAACATATAATCTTGCACATGTTTAAATATCCATTCTAACTATTATTATTTAAATTACGCATTCATTTATACACATATTCTCTCTTATTTATCTTTTTGCTCAATGTTGCCAAGATCATACCTAAATAAAGAAAGATTCCAGGTTAAGGCCACCATGCACTTCTATAACATTATTGTTCTTGTTACAAACTTGGAGTCACTTGCCTAGTATGTACCAATATTTTGAAGTGACATTTCTGTTGATTAAAATTTTGCATGCATCTGATATAAACTCTGCAATATTTGCTTTAATCTAGCTTTCTTTGCTCTATGAGCACTTTTGTATGGCTTGTGTGTTTACTACAATTCCCAACCAACCAATTGCAGTCAAAAGTTATAAATAAGCTGAGAATTTGCTCAGTTAACATGTACATATGTTAAGTCAGCTACAGCCAAATGGATGTCTAAAGCTGTATCCTTTCTCTCAAAGTATAGCGCCTATATTCTTTCTTGATCCGTCTAATGCTTATGTTTGTCATCTATTTGAATTCATTTGTTATTAAATTGGCATTTCCTTAAAAAGCATGAATGTATTTTAATGCCCTATCACACCGGGCCTTTCACCATATTTTACCTTTATCTTATCTTTTCTCTTCTACATGTCAGGCTCCACCATTTTCTCGACACATTTTGCCAAAATTTTGAGTCTTTTCTCATGTTTTCATGTTTATTCGATCATTTGGAAAATCCTGTGTGTTTTTTAAGTAATATCCAGCTATAGTATGTTTGTAACATATTTTACAAGAAATCAACTTAGGTATCTGTACTTGGTCCTGTGAATAATAAAACATTCACAAAAAGGAACACACGTGACTACCTTCTCTTTGTATTGTTACTGCTGACTCACACCTCTATTCCTCATCAAAAGAACACGACCTACAGGTTCTTCTCTAATAATCTGATAATCCTTTTTCTGAAAGCCATTGACCATGGTCAGAATGTCTCAGAAGCTGTCTTACTACCCCACAGTAAAGCTACTCCTTTTACCTCCAGTAGCTCATGTCACTCTAATTCCTTATCTAGAGCACTTGTCTGGAGTAAGAGCATTTCAAGGAAACATTGCCATTACACCTCATATGATATAGTTCCTTTGCAGGGTAGCTTTGTGTTATGTAGAGCCTTCTTGCAACTCTTTGTGTGGGACCATGGCTCAAATGGGGGAGTCTAGACCCCACTAATATGTAGCTGGCTTACTTCCTGTTACCTATTGTCATATTTAACAATCAAGTTAAGACCTGCAAGGGGAGATATTAATCCCCCAGAACCAGAATTCCACCAAATTTCAAGGGGCCTCACTAAGGGAAGCAGCCCAGACGTTCTATAAATATTCACCACTCTCTTTTGACCCTTGGTTGCACAATACCATCCATTTCCTTGAGATTTGCCTTACATTCTGCATCAGTAATATGCCAACTGTGCCCCATGATGGCACCATATGTGGTGATAAGTGGTGAAATGATCCTTATATGGCACTATTGAGCCCGTTTTGTATTAAAATCGTGAGCAATACAGTGCTGTACAACCATTCCAAAAAGCAGGTTGTATGTTTGTTTTCCTTTGCATAAGTTAGGTTTTGTTGTTTTATTCACACTTCTTATAGATACTGCTCATGATGTCAACAGGCCATTTCTGATAAAAAAAAAAAAGGTTTAGCAGAGAATCACTGCACACCATACCTTGGGCTCATTGTTGAGCCTGTGACTTTGGTTTCCAACAGCTTCCATCTACTGGGCAGTTACTGTAGCGTGGATTAGTTTGTTACTACTATTAGAAAGCACTCTTTTGGGATACACCATCATTTTGTACTGAAGTGCACAAGGACATTGGACTTCCAAGAGTGGGGGTTTAGTTTAGCTGAACAGAGGACGGGACTCATGCCCAATAAATGTTTAATAAAACCACACAATATAAGTTTAAACTAAAAATCTAGGAGTACAAGTGTCTATGAGCAGATCATACTTAAATTTACATTGACTTAATGGAGTAGTGTGCCCATATTGGAAGCACCTGTTGTGTTTTACAGAATCTTTAGATTATTTTAAATTAATCAACAACAGGAAAATACCTTACTTTACTGTTCTACGTAATGAGACAAAGTCAGATCCTTTGCTCAATCTACTTGAGACATTATCTGAAATGTTCAGTTTATAAATCTATCTCCACAGCCAAATATGCCACCTAATCCAAATTGCAGATCTTCACAATATTTTGTGCCTAAATAATATGGTCCACTGCTTTCTGGTAGAGCAATGTTCTGGACTCGATATTAAGATGGAATACCTCCTCCTTTGGTGAGGTTCTGGATAGTCAAAAAATTGACTCACTGCAATTCTATTAGGTGGTGGCTACCTTTCTAATGTTGTTTCCTTTATGGCCAGGGAGTAAAATGAACTTATTTGAGTGTTTATTTTTTGAGGTTAGAGTACACAAATCCATAAAAGCATATTGGCGGTGCATATTATAGAAGCGCCAATTAACGCGTTCCTTAGATTTGGAAACTCACAAATTATTGCTAGAAATCTGTTGAGATGTGCAAAGTGTAATGCTCAATGTTTTTTTAAATAAAAAAATATGAAAGGTATACGTTTGTCATCCATTTGCAACAGTGAGACACCATTCGTGTGCAGGACAGGAGTTGGACAGCTGGCATGTAGCCACAGTTCCCTGTTTGTGGGCAGAGCAGCCCTCTCCACCACACTTGTCCCTGCTGCTGGAGTCATCACCTATCACCCTGCTTCCCTTGTTGCCATTGCTTGAGCCCCTGGACCTCAGACCTCCCTCTCCATGTCCCCCACCCCATACCTCATATCTGCGCATGGATGAGCTGCAGCTGCATTCCTTTGGTATTCCTGTGGCAGGGTCAGCCGCAGACCGTGCAGGTAAATGTGATGGGGTGTTGGGTCGGGGTGTAGGGGAGTTCGACAGACAATGAAGAGGGAAAATGAAATAAATAATACATTTTCCCTCGTCGTTGTTGAAGTCCCCCCATTCGATCGCCCCAACGCTCTTAACTGCATGGGCGGCGGCTGGGCAGGACTCGTTTACAGGTTTACTGCTCCAGGAAATCCGGTCCTTTACAGGCTGCAAGGTTTTAGCTACATCTCGGATGAAGTCGGCTGAAGTGGGAAACATTAACTCAATGAATAGAGCTGAAGGTCCCAAATGTCTCAAATGTCAGATTTTCTGTTTAGGATATGCTAGCACACAACCTATTTCTGTAAGACTGGGGCTTTTTACTGTGTTCTGAATCGCAAACAGTGAAGGTTTTCTTACTTATAAGAAACTAGTTATCAGGTGAAAATGTAAAACATCAAAGAGGTGGGTTATTTAACTTCTTTTCTGCGGATGCCTACTTCCATAGCATAGAAAGGTTACAAACAATTCAGTTTTAGAGAACCTAAAGGTTTTCTTAATTTGTTGTCATTGATGACATATACCTCTTAAGGCTGTTTGTGTTTCAGGAACAATGCCACGTCACATACAGGATGCTCATTTATGCACCCCTGGTGCAATACAGCATTAACCATAGAACGTCATGCCTTAAGTGGCATTGGAATCAATTATACATTGTTATTGTTAAGCATGAAAATGTAGCCTTCCTTGGGTAAATAATTTTCCTTCACAAAAGAAATATGAAGCTACAGAACTAAACTGTGCTGTTAGTGTAAAAAATAAACAAAGGTAAGCTTGCTTGTTAGAAGGTAAGCATGCAATAAATTGTATCCAATACATATAAAACTGTATGTGTCTGCACACATTGTTTGGCATGCAGTTAAATAGAATATACAAATGTATGGGAAAGGTTATACATTAATTAGAATGGAACACATGTATATAAAAGACAGAGCTAAAAATACCACCACCTATCCCTGAAATCCATGAATCCTTTACACGTTTCGAGGAAGCACTTCCTGTGTTCACTTACTTTATGTCCCACGGATGATTACAGAACATTTCAATTGGTTTTCCACAACAGATTTGCACATAGGTCAACCCCTGTTAATAAGCATCACGCATCTGCATTCGACAGTATAATGAAGGAATCAAAGAGCCATGCATAATTGTCATGAACATGGAGCCCTTATCTAATATTCAGCATAATAACATTATACAAAATAGAGTGTATAAAATACTCTTCAACACTGAGTTCAGATGTCTCACTTTCTCCTGGTCCTGTCCCATTCATGCAAATTAAGACATTCAAATATGGACCCTGCCCTGTATCTTTAGGAATCTCCTAAATCCAAATTGCATATGGTATTGTTCAATGGAGAATCAATATCACACTTCTATTGTGTAGCAGAGATCAGCAGACAATTTCCACTTAGTCTAAGCCTTATTTAGGTATGTTTTCTCCACTCTTAAAAGGAACAGTGGATGGCAGAGCATACAATCAATCCATATGATTTTAACCTCCTCTTTCCGTACTGTGAAAGAGAAGACTGAACTTGGCTACTTGAAGGTGATCCATAATGTATCTGGACCAGTGCCAAAGCTTCATGCAGAACTGTGCCATGAGGCCCTTACGGGTGAGTAACCATGCTATATAAACCCCTGATTAATAGATTGATTTAAATAAATTATATCAATGGTGTCCAGGCATGAAAGGTATTATCAGTCATTCCCTGAAAAAGAGATCAACCAGTGAAAATATGATTCCTGACTAGGTTGGTGTTGCACCTCCTCCTCGCTGATAAAGTAGATGTTTGCTATTGCGTTGAGGATAATGATTGAACCATAATGCCAATGCACAAATCTGACAGCAGTATTTCTGGCCAACGTCAGTCAGGGACTATTTCTCAACTACTTGATGGCAATGCAAATGTTTCAAGAATGGGGAGGAAATGCACTTTCTTCACTACCATTCCTTCCTCAAGGACTTCCTGTGTTTGTGTCTCTACAGGAGAGAGATTGTTTCTATGAGTACTTGAAAGGGTGTTTACATTGTATTGCCTCAATACATAACCCGGTTAGTCCATAGTACAAGCATTTTCCTATTTTGTAATAACTTTGTCCCTGTTTCACAAATCTCAATAAAACTTTAGAAAAAATGCCATCCACTTTTAACTGACTCTACAAGCTTTTAGACAGCTTAGTCTAAAGTGAATTTGGTTACAAGAGAGGGCCCAAAAGGCACTTTGCAGATTTTAAGTCCAATATAGAAGTGATAACCAACACTTAAGAAACACAATATTGGACAGATCAACGCCAATTTTGGTACCAAGACAGAGACCAAAGAATTCTGGGTGCATTTGTGACTGGAACTAAATTTGTCCAGCACATTTTTAGATATTTTCCAAAACATTAGGTGCAAAGTCTGTATATAATGGACTATTGCAACAAGAGGAGTCAGAACAAGACCAGTCCAAAGACCATGCCCTATGCCAGAGTTTCTTGCTCATAGTCTAAAGCCATCGCTACTGGGTATCGGGGTCAGGAGAATTTAGTACAAGGCCTGGTCTTGACTACTGGTTACAGTCATCCACTGGGCCTGACTCAAAGCAGAGAGCTATGATGAAAAGGGAAGTGGCAATAGGTTATAGCTTAAACCACAGTCTGAGCAAAAAAGCATGCATAGCACAATTAAAGACCATGTCCAGAGGGCTCTGGTGTCAAGTTGATTGTGTGCAGGGCACAGCATGACCAAAGGCCCTTTATCTACAGCCCCCGTGTCACAGCAGAAGGTGTGCCCTGTGGACTTTGATGTTTTAAGGATGTGGAGAAAGATAAAAAATAAAGTTCACACCCTGCGCCTAGACCCTGTTATACTTGGCTGAATAATATGTTCTGTGGGCTTTGGAAAAAGAAGAATGCAATGAATTGTCACAAATATCAATAGCATTATTACATTATGAAAATCCATACATTCCCGGACATAAATGTCAGTGTGAAGGGTGACTGAATTACTTTTTAAAGTGCAGAGACAGCTGATATACGGGACATATGGTGAGCTATGCATTTATAATCAATCAATCCACTGCGCATTGCCTCACGAATGAAGATACATATGACACTACAAATTGTATCATTTATGATGCCACTAGTGATATCACATAGCACAACTCTTGGAATGATGAGAATCTGCAAATATGTGAACTGCTACAAAATCCCACTCCTTGTACTACTGCCATACATAACAGTCACTAAATTAACGCACTACCTAACCATTCAAAACATTACTTTCCACAGTCAAACAATAGCCCAACATTCTACTACCAACCACCTTACAATATGAATATTACAGTGAAACTTAAATATCAGTCTACATCTCTGGTAAAATTTTGACAACATGATCAGACATCACAGCAGTTAAAATGAATGCTAAGCCAATAATCAACCTTAGAAAGCACAATCATTTGGTCCTTAACACAATCTAAACAAAATGCTGGCCTCTCACTCACAAATCAAACCATTTTGTTTGTAGATGACCCACGATTTGCAAAATGGATTAAGAGAATGAGCCAATGAGGCTACCCATTCCCCTTATGTAATTCACTCTTCTCTAATTATGGATCTAGTCACTCCTCTCTCACAGAAACCACATCTGAATTAGTAAAAGAAGATGAACCTTAAACCAGTTCTGAAATAACCATTACTAGGAAAATGGTTTGAGAACATATTGGTCAATCAATAAGACCAATTCATCTCAAAATACAGACTAGTAACGCTATGTCAACTATGTTATAGGCTAATATTATAACTGTGGCATGCATGGTCATGGTAATGGACAATGCAGTGAATATAATTGACATGGGTGAAGCTCATGTCCTGGTGTGTGTGGATCTCTCAGTCCATCTTCATTGTTAGAACAGTAAAAGAAATGCTTTCAACTTTAGTGGAGCTTAGTAGTACTATTTTATATTCGTTCCGTCCAAGTAGGACCCTGAGGAACCTACAATTCTCTCGTATACTATGATTCACAGATGTGCTTTATTTCCAAATATGTTCAACGGCTACATGGAACTTTTGGAAAATCTTAAACCAGTCAGTGGAGTAGTCTTTATCAATATGCAGATAAAATATAGGAAAGCTTGGTAATGCCATCTCCTAGTGACTGGTAATCTCAAACCTGTGCTAAGAAAGCTAGAAAATTGGAAGATCCTTTCAAATTGATGATAAACCTATCAACCACTGAATTTCTGCTGCTCTATGCTTACGACAAACCAACAGAGTTACAGCAGAGGCTTGATGTGGCTGAACCTCTATGATTTATAAAAACAGTAATACCAAAAGCAACCATTCTTAAGGTTCACCCTTAATTCCCATTTATATCTAAGTGACTCTATCATTAATTTAACTGACCCTGCATAATATTAACTGCATCTACTGAAGAGCTCACGATTCCATGCAATGGTTTTGACCAAGTGTTCCTTGCATAAAAGTAGGAATGTTATACTGCTCAGCTTGATTGGTACATCTAATCCTTCATTAATAGATGTCTTACAAGTGACTGACAAACTTAAAAATAGAGCTAAAAAAGAACTATGAAGAAACATACATTCTGATTGCTCTCCACTGGATGCCACTGGAAATCAAAGGTAATTTTAAATCTTGCTGCATTGTTTATAACACATTAATCTCCCATAAGAATCGTACCCACATAGCAACTGAAATTATCTTTAAATGATCACACAGCAGGAGAAGCAAGACGTGACTTTTACTGGAAATTGAAATATTCCAAAAGCTGAGATGGCCAATCAAATATTTACCTACCATGCTCTCAAGTTATTGATCAAGTTATGATTGGTCCATAGCCTCACTTTATGCAGAAAAGAATTGACTTATTCAGAATGTACCTTATACTTAATTTTTAACTACCAGTGATCTTCATTTTTTAAAATATTGATATACACTACAAATGCATTGATAGATAAGTTAATTCTTAAATAATTACATTTGTACTGTTTTGTGTTGGAAAACTCTTTACTGCACTCAAGAAAGGCAAAAACCACACACTCACAAAAAAGTAAGAGCTAGTAACAGAATTAGACAAAATTTAACTTTTTTTATATCAAACCGCTTATGCCACATAAACTCAACACTGGTATACATTTATCTTATGGTATTTAGCTTGCAATATTTTACAAACATATTCACTAACATACAATTACAATGTACAACAAAATTATATTGCCACTTTCATGCTTATTCATATATTTGAGTACTTTTGTGTAATGTTGTCTTTAGTTTCAAGAACATATAAAAGATCACCACTGAATACCCAAACCTGAAATAATACAAAATGTTCAAAATAGAAAAAGTTACCTAAAGTAAGTTTGTAAATCTTGCTTGTTTAAGTCTGCATTTGTTACAAACTCTTTCAGAAAAGTTTAATGTGAGAGCTAAGTAGGTGTGGTCACTAAGAAAAGCACAAAATGCTGATACCTATTCTCCAGGTTTCATATACACTTACATCCTCTCCAAGTCCAATTCCCTAGAAACACATTTGATGAATGGAAGATGACTTAATGAACAACTAACATCAGAGTTCCTACAGATGAGTAACATTTCTTTTTCTGATATAAGACTCTCTTTTTTTCCAATTCTTATCGTTGAGATTACCAAGCATAGAAATTGTGAATGAAGTTGAGTGCATTTGCCAAACTTCAAGCATCGCAAAACTTGTAGAGAGTCCTGTGAAAAGGTTTCAAAGGACTCCCTCCAAAAAATTGAAGAGCTGCTCACAACTTTGAGTCTTTGCACATATCATGAAGGTTGGGCCATGCAACAACACTGCATATCTTGAAGAAAGAAGTTTCAAGGAATCCAAACAGGCGTTGTCTCAGCGGTGCATGTTTGAATTCCTGTAAGAAACATGGATGCATGTATCCTGAAGAAATGTGCAATACATGGCACAATGCAATGAAATTGATTCCACAAATCCTTCTAAATCAATATGGCATGCGTATAGTGTGCTCATCTTTGAGCCCCACAGAACATAGGAAAACCACAGTGCACAATTTTCCATCATTAAGACTCACTAAAGCTAGGGCAGAAGACAGAGAATGGAATCCCCTAGTGACATAGACATATAACGTTAATGTTGCAATTATTGATGGATGAGTATGGGGTATTATTTAGACTTTGTGAAGCAAACTTAAAGTATCTTACCAAATACCATTTGCTCCTCAATTAAGGGGTGGTAAAAAAAGTTTTACTCAGGCAGATGACGAAGTATTAACATTCAAAATACATTCTTTAACCTTATATTGCAAAAATGTTTGAGGGACTAGTCAAATCTGCAGAGCTCAGCTGTCATCATGGAGACAATCTGGGGATGGTGGAGCAAACCAATATCCATTAAAACTTGAATATCTTCCACCAGGTTAATCAATCAGCTTCATGGCTAGAATGAGCCTAACCCTTTAAGCTAGGCCCATTTAGAGTCGGTCCTAAAGATCAATAAACAGGGTCAGATTTTAGGATTAACAGTAAATAAAAGAACTACATTTCAATCTATGTCTTTTAAATAGTATCTTCTGTAGGTATATTGAAAATCAGGCTGGGATCTGGCCCTCTGGAGACTATACCTGCACTCCAAATTTAGGACATACTTATGCGGACTCTGTCTTCATGTGTAACATTGGACAAAGGATCCTGGGTAATGGCTATATAACTAAACTCTGAGCAGCACATAATGGAGGGTTGGGGGGGCATGACGAAGAAAGAGTTGCTTCTAGGAAGGAGGTCCTCCTGAAATAGAGACATGAACGAAGAAGAGCAGAATATGTTACCTACCACGTTGACATTACTTATGCCTCAATTGATCATAAAAGTGCATTTCATTTTTCCCATCAAATTTCTGACCTGCAGTGCTACAGAGATTCACTGACAGTCATCTCCAGCACCTCTTATACTACAGGATTGGTGCTTAGCACCAGGCATAGAAGTAGGACACACTCACTTGGTCGACTAAATCTGTTCTTGCTGGAGAAACCCCAAACCACAACAAACTGAAGTGTGGGAGAAGTCTGTATGGATAACTTCTCTTGTTTGTGAAGAACCCTAAAACCTGCCCCAGTAAGGGAGAGAATGGCCTCATCATAGAGATCTATAACATTGCTCCCTGCTTTATGAATTAGGGTCCTAACAATGTGTGCTAGGTCCAATGATCGCTACTCAAAAACTGATTGTTTAGCTTCAATCTTCATGGACCATCATTATTTCAATAGAAAGAATTTGATTATCTTCAGGTACTTGTCCCACATCCACATCTGTATCCGGGTAGGACCTGCATAGCATTCTCCTGGTAGAGCATATTTGTCTCTAAGGTTCAAGTAAAACCACCAGCTTCAATTGTCAAAGGCCTTAGTATTTTTATGGATGGAATTGAAAGCTGAAAGACCCACACTATTGAGCACCCAATCACAAGAGACATTTACTCTGCTTGTGTTGCAGTGCACAAACAATATCATCGACAGGGTACATGTCCCTAAGTCAATACACATTACATTTCATCCACCTTTAAAATAGCTGACTCTATGTTTTTTCTGATTACCACATAGTGAGTAAAGGACAGATGATGTGGCCTTTGCATTTCATTGGGTCTTGTCCATTGAAGTCTACAGGCTTTATGGCTTTAGAAAGCAGCAAGGTTAACATATATGTGGGGTGATTAATATATCTCTTAGTCAGAGGTTTATAGCTGGTATGCCAATATACTTTTACATGGGATTACAGAGAGTCAGTGCCAGGCCCTGTTAAATGCAATTCTTCCAACTCACAAGGAATGGGATCCATGGGCTTAGACATGATTCTGTATTCTATAAAAAAATTGTCAAAACATTAAAAATCTGAAACGAAGGGCCAAAACATCATTAGTACATTAAGAAGTGTTGTATGGTTTCTAATTTTCAGTAGGAACTGTTCATTTGTAAGTCAACATAAACATTGGGATAGTGCCAGACTGTTTCTGTGCACCCCCCAGGATATGTCGCCTATAGACCTGCTAGCTCACTGTGCCACCATACATACCACTAAAACCTGTCAAGGTAACATATGCTTTGGGCAAACTCAGAACATGACAACCCAGACTCCCCCAGAAATCTTGGCAACAGATCTAGAACTCTTTCGCTCAGTCACTCGTACACTCTCAGAGAGATATACTGAAAAGGGGCATTTTCAGTATGTATTGAACTATTGTGATTCTTGTATAGAATATATATACTGCAATGATTAATAGACAGACAAAAGTGAATAGCAATATAAGGACAGTGAAAAGAATGGACAATTCCACCATCGTGCTAAAACAGTGTATATATGCTGGCATATAAGTGCTGGGTATAGGGTACCCCTACTATGCGTTCCCTAACCTACTTGCCAAGGGTGGGTGTTCTGTCAAGAATCCCCTACTGGATGATCTAAATCCCCATTACCTGAAAGCCAGGTATATAGATGTTGGTCACAAGTTGAACATCCCTCCTCACAGAGGGTATACTTGAATCAGCTGAGCTGTGATGCCGGCAATAGCGAGGGCCTTGCAATCACAGCAGAGTGCTCTTCTAATTTGGGCACGGTAGAATGTGGGTATTTATAACAACAACATTCATGCCTCTGTGTCGAGGCTTCAGCCAAGCTGACATTGTTTATTTTCTTTATGATAGTGCCATCACCTTATAGACGAATGATAAACAACGACATTTGCAAAATGTATGTTCAAGCCTTGTACCGACCTTTCAAGGTGTCGTGATAGTGTACTAACAAAGTGGTATTGTAAGCAATGTGGTTTCCGAGAAATTAATACTCACACAAACAAATGTGTGTTAAACGTCTTTGTGTGGAAAAAGATGGCAACTTCAGAAATGCGTGCATGTAAAACGGCAGTATTTCTTCCTGGGCATAACCTAGCCACATGACAGCAGGAGTTGCTAAGCGATGCTTTCAGTTATAGTGGTAGGAGAAGGAGAATCCAGTCAAGCAGAAAAGAGCACCAGCAAAGAAAAGGATCCTGTGTGACTCAAACAAATCTCCCATCTAGGGGATTGTAAGACTCTGGGCAGAGGTGAGAACTACCACCATGGACCATGGACTGCTGAATAATATTAAACATTACTGCAGATAAAACATTCAAGGCTTTCAAATCTGTCTGTGCTGCAAGAAGATGGTATAAGGGTTAAGAATGGAACTTTTGGCCTCAATGAAAGAACCACTTGAGAGGCAGTGTCTTATCCCACATCAGCAAAGGAAGAGCTCAGAGTTGGGGTGTATTATTTGAACTTTCACTGCACTTTCCAATTTTGTTATATCCTTTGCTTGTTCTCTTTTGGTGAGGATAGAGAAAAGTCATATATGAGTACTAAATTAAAAACTGCCAGTGGCAGTATCACTAGGGACCTGAATTCCATTCCTATGCACCACAGTAAATTACTTTTAAGGAGTGGCCTGCCAGAGGTCTTGCCTCCTTTCCTCATGACTGGAGCAGAAGTTGAATCAAAGCTTGAATCTCAAAATACTGTTGGACGGGAGAATAAAAAAAGTGCCTAGGCAGAGGCTTGGTCAACCATCATCTGAAGAGGGGCAAAGGGAAGGTTCCTGAGGAGGTTAAATGCCATAATCTATCCATGTTCCTTGAAGTGTTGTCACAGGAGGTGAGTTCACCCCCAGGACAATGTCTTTTGTGTGAGAGATTTATTTGTACTGGCATGGATCTCCACAGGAACTGTATCTAGAGTGACACCTAGATGGCATTACGTGTGGGTCTGGATCACCATATTGACATTGGGTCAATTTCTAGTATTGTATGCCTTCAACCACGCATAGCCTTCCACGATCTAACCCACGATGAAATCTACTGTCACTATTGAGAGTTTCCAACTTCCTCCATCATGAAGTGGAAATTATTCCTCGGGGACCAGCTTTAGGGCCTGATTTACATTTTGGCAGACAGGATTCTCTGTCACAAATGTGACGAATATCACTGTATTACAAGTGCCATAGGATATAATGCATGTGTATTATCGTGGACGGGATATCCGTCACGTTTGCAGCAGAGTATCATGTACGCTGAACAATAAATCAGGCCCTTAGTTCTCAGAACCTGAGATGACACAGGCTTGTCCCATGCCACTATTGTAAGCAGCAGACTAATGAAATGTATAGATACAACCAAGAAGGGGCTCCACATTGTTTATTGACCATAAGGCCAGCTGTGCATGGCACAGACGAGTTTATTGATGCTGTAAAAGAATGTATGAAGAGGAAAAACTCATCTTTCACACTCAAAAAAATAAATAATACTAATACTAATAGGAACACAGCCACTAACAAAATTCAGCAGTGTTAGTTCCATGTACAAATTGCTGAGAACAAAAATATAAGAATGAGAGCCGCATAATGCGTGGAATGTAATTGGGAGTAGTTAAAGTTCTGCATAATGCATTCTCTGACTTCACGCTTTTCCAAGCGGTCTGGCACATTTTGTAAGCAAGTCACAAGATAGGAGAGGAATCCCAAACATATGACAATGCAAAAGCACCCAACCTAAAGTCATGGCTGTCACGTTTGTCACACAATGTTGATTTTTAATCTGCATTTGTGAAATTATTTTCCAAACGTCTGATACACAAAATGATGTCACCTGGAGTGGTAGTGTATGTTACTAGGTGAATCTGCACTTCCAAAAAGTGGAAAGAGGTGACATGGGCATGTTCCTTTCATTAAAAAATATATATATATATCACATTCATCTTTTAAAAGAACCTAAGGCAGATAGCATATAGAAAACACTAAACAGTACAGTTAACAGGATTAATTAAACATGCAAGAGACACAAAGACAGAAAACGTTAAAACAGTTGTGTGAGACAAAAGTATCAGAGAAAGGTAATATGCATGCAGAATGTACAAACCGTGTCTTTAGGGTGGCCCAATAAGTAGAAATATGGGGACCCCAGCTTGTCACTTTTCATGCACATGGAGAGACTGGAAGAGGGTACCATTCCTAAAGGAAGGGGAGGAACAGCCTAGGACCAATCATTAGAATTAACAGAACCAGTGACATAAGCAAGATATGCAACCATTGTTAGAGCAGAGACATTTTAGTGTGTTAAAACAGCTGGGTAAGAACTTTGTGTAAAACAGTAAACTCAGTTTATACACAGCTAATCTTCAAAGACATGCAGAAAGTTAAGAGATGAGAGAACAATTGGAATAGTGCATGCCCCTCTCAAAAACATTGGATTGACTTGTACACTTAAGCTGCAATACATGTCAGTATCAGAGCAGACTTCACAATCCTAAAACTAATCTCTAATAGATTTGGTTTAATTTATTTCCCTTACGTCTTTGGGCTTTACCTTTCTAAAATTTTAAATATGTCTTTGAAGAAAGTGCAGTCTCCAAAGTGTTGGCCTATGAATAACTTGCACCATCAATAAAGAAAAGCAAACTCGCAAAAAGTAATGTGTGTTTTGACAAGAACTTGTGGGTGTATAAACATAAAAGTCCATGGGTATGAAGCTACAAGAAAATGACAAACTAAACAAACCAACACAGGTAGACAGTGGAACTCAAAGAACCTGAATAGAAATATACTAAAGCCAAGTAAAGAAGTCCTCAAAAAGAGGACATAATCCCA
This sequence comes from Triturus cristatus, assembly GCF_964204655.1. Lineage (NCBI taxonomy): Eukaryota > Metazoa > Chordata > Amphibia > Caudata > Salamandridae > Triturus > Triturus cristatus. Next base: position 1,049,504,984 of record NC_140585.1, on the reverse strand, counting down.
TCACCCACCGAGGTGGCATGCTTCATCATATGGGATCTCCTCTCAACCAAACCTAGTTTGGCTGAGGAGCTACTACTCCCAATGTACAACTAAAGGAGGAGCTCGCGGATGTTTTAATCTACGCTGATGGAAAGGGATCTCCTAAAGATCGATGAGGCTAGCCTAAGTCAGGTGAAGACCTAAAGTGCAGTGTAGAAATAAGTGATTTAAAATTGACTACAGGAACATCAAAAGTTTTTTAATGAGGGATATCCCTGTGTCAATATTAAAAGCAGAGTAGTGGCGCAGCCTGGCCAATTCACCAAACGCGCTTACAATGAACCAAAAAACGTTTTTTTGGTTCTTTACTTGGCTTTAGTATATTTCTATTCAGGTTCTTTGAGTTCCACTGTCTACCTGTGTTGGTTTGTTTAGTTTTTCGTTTTCTTGTAGCTTCATACCCCTGGACTTTTATGTTTATACATTACTTAGTAGGGGGACTGGTCCAGGCTGGTTGTGTGATCCCTCAGACCCTCCTGTTTACTGGTTTTTTAGAAGAACTTGTGGGTGTCAAGGTGAAAATATGGCAGGGAATACCCATTTGTAGGGTGCAACAACATTAAGGACTAATGGCACATCTAAATGAACCAATCTGTGACCCTTTGTGACAGGCTAAAACTAATTTATGCATACGCATTTAGCCATATCAGCTTTTTATCTAACTTAGAGGTGCCCACATATAATCTGCAAGGGCTGAAGACATTTCAAATTTTCAGGATATTTACATGTAACATATTTACATGGAAGGAATATAGACAAAAATAATTTAACATACTTAGTGGTTAATCCTGTCACTATCTCTCATTGATCGCGCCCTCACTGACCAACATTGGTGACCCTGCATTAGAACTCCCAGACTCTAGAGTGAGTGGCTTCCAAACAGGCAGTCAAATTAAGATTGTGGACTTAAGAGGATCTTTTTGACGTTTTTTAAGTTTTGAGGACTTGCAAGCAGCCCAAGCATCAGACTGAGCTGCTTTCTTATGTGCATCAAAGTGGCACTGCCATTGAGTACTAATGTATTTGCTAGGTTTTAGGGCAATCTTGCATTTTTTAACTGAACTCTCAATTTAAGTTGACCAATAATATGAGGTTGTGAAGCTGGGCCCTGTGTCAGTTATTCTGTCTGGTAAAACCACGTCATTTACCATGCATTTTGAGGATTTGAACTATGATGGGGCTGAACATGTGAGCCATAGAATTTGTCGGCCCTTTTTTTAACATGATTTTTTAGTGTTAGGCATTTCCGGCATTCACCAGGTTGAAAGTGAGGACAGGATACCATTCGGTTTAACAGGAAAGGCTTCCACTCCCAGTAATAGTTGTAATTTCGGGAGGTTGTGGTTACACAAAAAACATGTGGAATTACCACTCTGCACACTTCAGAATGAGGCCTAAGTGAGGCATGCAGGATTTGATAGACAATTTCGACGTGAGTTATTTCACTGTGTGGGCCTCATTTACCATCTCCTGAAGCTCTTGGACTCCAGATATCACAGAGGGTGTCTCTCACATAACCGAGGAAAGAAATGCTAGCCAAGCATTTTATATTACAATAATGGGCGGTAATGGCATCAGATCAGTGCTTAATTTGTGCCGGTGGTTTCTGGTGCTCGACGCAGGCACTTTATTGTCAATACAGGCGCTTGTGACAGTCTGCCACAAGGTGGCAGTGTCTGGCTAATTTAGAAATGATCACAACAACAGTTAATTATTAATTCAATATACATTAAAAGGCTATTACCTGCTACGCAAGCCATTCTTACAGCTGTGGTGGCCTTGAATAATCCAAACTGTCATCTTGTAACAGTGCTATAGTCAGCTGTTGTATTGTTACTATCATAGGCAGCATAACAAGGGCAATGTGTGGTGCAAGCTGCAGTGGTCTCCTGGACACAGCCTGGCACTTACAAATGAAGCACTGCATCCCATAAGCTTCACCAGGAGTTCTAGGTCCAACACCTTGTGATCAATTCTGTGGCTCCTAGGTCTACTTAATATCTTTGTATGTTATTTATTGATTAAACCACTGCTGCCTCTGAATTGTTGTGGCAAGTGATGCGTGCTGGGACCACTTGTGAAATCATTGAAGTGAGGGTCTAAAGCGCCTGTGATTTCCCTTCTTTTCATGTCATCAAGGGCATAGGATGTCACATTCCTTCACCCTAACATTCCTGGTTCAAAGTAACCAATGTTCTCAAATTGTAGGCGATCTGAGGGTGATGGGCCTCTCTGGTGCACCAACTATAATAAACGGGCTGGAGAAGTGTGCTTATAGTGCATCCGATGTATCTGTTAGGCTCGTATGCTCAACTGCATACTGTAACACCAGTTGTGTGTCTCTGAATATTTCCTTTAAGTGCCTCCTATTCAACACGGAGTGTCGGTTTCTTATTTTTACACTGGAATCCCTGACCTTGCAAGTCTCACGGATTGCTCCTACTCATCTGTGATCCTGACTCTTAGGCAATTTGTCAGTCCAAGACTGGCTCAGAGGCAGCTGTGACTGCGTGAGGTTTATGCTTAATGATTGTATCGGTTCTTTACCAGACCTTTAACCTAGGTTTTTACATATTTTGAATGAAACAGCTCAGTTGAGACGACTTTTTTTAAATATTATTTCGCTCAAAATTGCTTTCACAGTGTTACCAGTTTTTAAGCAGTTTGAGTTGTCTGTTTTAGACAAATCTGTTCCGATGAGAATCCTTCACTTTAACAAAAAGGTTATTTCCAAAACTGATCCAAGAAAGGCAGTCATTTTCTCCAGATTGGTCAGTTTGGTGGCATGGACCAGAACAGTGATCCGACCCTTATCTCTGCAGGGAGAGTAAGGAGTAAATAAAATGGTGTTCAGAGAGAATTGAAATCCTCGCGGCCACTTCAAGGGGAGCCATGGTCAATGACAGCCTCAGAGATATAGTTGACTAATAAAGATGGTTCCACCGTGTTGTGTGCGTGGTAAAGGACCGGACTGCACTGCCCCTCATGAAGGCACATCAGATCCTATCATGGTACAATGCTATTAGTTGTAAGAGGGGTTTCTATATGTGTTCTCATTGCATGTGAGCTACATCAGGTTACTATTGACATTTGAGATTTATTGATGCCAGTCGTAAGCTTGCAGACATATTGTCCAACCTGTGTGCTCGATACAACAGTATATGATTTCTATCAATGTAAATTTGATGAAGTAAGTTTGGAATATCTAAGACTTACCTTAAATATCTGATTCCAAAACGGCTGATGCATCCACTGCTAACCCCTCTGTCATTTTTGGCCAACGCGATTGGTGACATAAGAGTGCATAAAAGTCTCTTTAGATTTCGTATGGGAAAGTTTATCTCGAATTAAATCATATTTTTAAACCATGTGTAACTAGATAATAACTCTACACTAAAGCATAAAAATGCAGAACTTGTACCCCTCACATACGGGAGTGGGTGCTGGTACCCCCTTTATGTTTCTACATGAAAGAGTTTGGCATACTGTTAAAAGAAAGTTGTGAGGGTATTCTGGGGTACAATTGGTATGATTGTTAACCTGGGAAAATATGTAGACACTATTGGACTTAAGCCAAAGCCTGCCTATGCAAAGAGAAAAAGGTAATAAATGAATATTTTAAAAAGGGACTTGTAGCCAAAGTCTGCCTATGCAAAGAGCAAAAGGAAATAAATTAATATTTTTAAAAGGGACTTGTAGTTAGTGCCGACACCTATTGTTAACGTGTGGAGTATCATGTGGCCAGTTCATCAGATTGAGGAGGAGCAGGGTTCATAGAAACCACGATTCACAAGCTCCGAGATTGTCGCGTCGCTTGCCCTGCAATGACCACCACCACGCAGTAGGTGCAAGTATTCTTTATTGTCTGTACATTAGGCAGCTAGCATGCCGCGAGTCTGCTCCTGGTCATCCCTTCCTGTGTACTGCCACTTGGCCTCCCCCTGACCGGAACTGGTGTCCGGTGACCTGCCCTGGGCATTGCCCTCTCCCAGGTCCTAGTGTCCACTCCTCAGGACACTACATCTCCCCCCTTTGTCACAAAGACGTGACGACAGTAACACTAGTTAGTAATCAGAAATGGGACAGTTGGTGAGGTATAGTCCGTAGCAAGATAGGGTGGTATGGATGGATGTGACAAATGAGATGCTACCCAGAGCGGCATCTCACATTTCTTCTATTAGTCTCTTTGGTCTCATGATGTCTCTTCTCGGCCTCGTCACAAGTCCTTGGCCTTCTATCTTCTGTAAATCCAGCATCTCCTCCTTGTTTACTCCTCCCTTCCATGTGCAGTTGTTGTTGACATGCCTCCACCTTTGTGCCTCATCGTTTCTCTGGCCGCTCGTAGAGTGTCATCTTCTTCAGTTTCTCTCTCTATTTCTGCTAGAGTTACTCGTGCAGGCGTGCTTTGCTTTAACACAAAGTTTAAGTATTCTTCTGCCATTGAGGCCTTTTTCTCTGCATGCGGTAGTGGATGCCGTGACATGTAGTCTGCCGGATTGTGTTCTTTCCCTGGTTTGTGGACAATTTTGAAATAGTAGTCCATTAGTCTGATGCCCCAGCGCTCGATGCGGGGTGGCATTTTTGCTGCTGGGTTGCCGTAGATTGTTACCAGTGCTTGGTGGTCTGTGATGATTGTGAACGGCTTCCCATACACAAACATGTGGTAATGCTCGCATGCCCATACCACCGCTAAGATTTCTTTCTCCGGCTGTGAGTATGCCTTCTCAATGTCTGTCAGGCTTTTGCTGGCGTATGAAACAATCTTCTTTGGTGACTCCTTTCCTGGCAAGTGTTGTACTAGTATCGCTCCTAGCCCCACTGGGCTGGCATCGACTGTCAGCTCGGTGCAGGCCAGAGGGTCAAAGTATGCGAGGTGCTCCACAGTCATCACTGCCTTCCGTATTTCTTCGAACGCTTCATTGCATTGTTGAGACCAGACAAACTTCTGGCCTTCTTTTGTTAGTTCTCTCAGCGGCGTGCTCACCGTAGCAAAGTCTTGTATGTATCTGGCACAGTAGCTTGCCAGGCCTAGGAATGATCTTATTTCTGCCACATCTGACGGTGGCTTGGTGTTCTTCAGCGTCTCCACTTTGCTGGGATCAGGCCTCATCCCCCTTTTCGAGAATATGTGCCCGAAGAATATCAGTTCTGTTCTCCCTAGCTCGCACTTTTCTCCATTCAGTGTTAGCCCGGCCTGCTCCAGCTGTTTGCATGTTCTTCGTCTGATTTCCCAAATACTAGGATATCGTCACTGTAGTTGAAACTGTTGTGCACTGGTCGTATCACCTGTCTTATTGTCTCCTGAAATATTTCAGCGTCTGACGAGATACCAAAACTGAGCCTTTTGTATCTGAATAGTCCTAGGTGTTTGGAGAACGTCGTTATGTACCTTGACTGGGGGTCCAGTTCTAGTTGGTGATATCCTTGCACAGATCTAGCTTTGAGAATCAGCATGCCCCTGTCAGACGGCTGATCATGTCGTTCAGATGAGGTCCCGGATGACGTTCCCTCGAGATTGCGGTATTCGGTATTCTCATGTCCACACAAATCTGTATTTTGGACGTGTTCTTCTTCGGGACCGCCACAATTGGTGACACCCATGGTGTCGGTCCGTCTGCAGGCTCAATTATGTCTTGCTGCAGTAGGTTGTTTATTTCTTCTTCCACTTGCGGTTGTAGATGAATAGGCACTCTCCTGTGATGCTGTGCCACTGGTCTCACAGCTTCATTTATATGTAGGGTGATCTGTTTGTCTTTTAGTTTCCCCAGACCTTTCAGTATTCCTTGATATTCTTGCAGTATGTTGCCTTTTTCGGCCATGTGATAGGTCATAGCCAACAGCCCCATGACTTGTGCTGTGACGTTGTTCAGCAGACAGGGTGCTGGGATGTCCCCTTTCAACACGTGTATCTCTTCTTGGCATGTCATGTCCTGATATGTCAGAGTTTCGGTGAATTTGCCCATGTTTTCGACGGGTGTCTTTGATCCCCACGTGAACACGTCTACTGTTGATGGCGATAGGGTTGTCTTTACTCTCATCTTCATGTATTCTGACATGCATATTATGTTGCATGCTGCGCCGCTGTCTAGCATGAACTTTGCTCTGTGGCGCCCGACGTCGATGTCTACTGTGGCAGTCTTTTTTATTTGCTGCTTCTCCACCATCTGGACGTGTTCTTGCTGTCTTCCTTCTTTGGGTGTGTCAGACATGAGGTATAGCCGTGCTTCCCTCCCGGACGCTGTCATTCCGTCCGACTCTTCAGACGAGCCTCTCTCCGCCGTCTCCATGTGTTGGGCGTGTCTTGTGCTCGTCATCCTTGGTCTGGCTGTTCGTCCCCTCTCATTCCTGAATTGCCGGCTCATGCAGGCGCTTGCGAAATGGTTGTCCCTGTTGCATTTTCTGCATTTCTGGCCCATTGCTGGGCAGGTGCAAATGTGTGGAAATTCAAGGCCGCACCTGTAGCATGTGGCGGATGGTTTCCTGGGATGTTGTTGCACCCTGTTATCATTCCTTTTAAAGTTTTCCGTGATCCGATGCACCATAGCCATTCCTTTTTCTTTGCCTATTTGTATTTGCTTGGCATGTTCCATGGCCCGTGCTTCTGTGCGGGCCATCGTCAGTATTTTCTCATGTGTTGTTGGTTCTTTTAGAATGCGTGCCCTGAACTCTACTGACTGACACCCTTCAATGAGACGCAGTCGTATTGCTTCTTCATTGTTGAACTTTTCGAACTCGCAATATGTCACCAACTTCCGCAATCTTGTCGCAAAATCATCCATACACTCATCTGATTGTTGGCATGCCGTATTGAACATGTACCTTTCAAAATCGATGTTGCGTTGGGGGTCGAATTTCTCCGTGAGGCACGCTTTCGCGCCTTTGTAGTCCGTCGTCTTTTCACTCGGGAATGTCATTATTAGGTCTTCTATCTCGTCCCCCGCAAGGTTAACCAGCAGATCTAGCTGTTTGTTCTCCGCGACATCCGTTGCGCGCATGTAGCGTTCCAGTTGTCGTATCCATCTCTCCCATCTGATGCCTGCTTGTGGTTCCGATATGTTAAATGGCAGTGGCCTGCGGAACACAGCTTGTGTGCTCCTTGTGTCTTTGTCACCCATTTCCTTTGTTCTTTCCTTTTCTTTCTTTCTTCCTTTACTCTTGGTGCCTTCAGTTGTTGCCTTATTTGTTCTTCCTCTTGCTATTTCCTTTGTTTAGCACGTTTTCTGCTTTTATTCCTCTTTTTTTTCGTCGTTTTAGGCTTTATTTTACTTTTTTGCCTGACTTAAAATGGCCTCCCGGCCTTCCTGTGATTGGCCCAATTTGCCTGACTCCAAGATGGGCGCTGCACTCTCGTGCGATTTCGCGCTGTCTGGACTTTGCCTGACTCTCTAAAATGGCCGCCGTCTATCTTGGATGCTGATTGGGTCTTTTGCCTGACCCCAAAATGACCGCCTCCTCTCGCGAGAGTTTGTTGAAAATTCACGCGCGGGAGAGTCTTGATTTCCTTTTCTCGGCTGCTTGGTCAGTTTCGCGCTGTGCTTACTTGTGTCAGCAGCGCCGGGGTGGGCTCCCGCACCGATGTTCTTTCTCTGCTGGGCACTTCGGACCAGGGTGGGCTCCTGGCTCCGAGTTGATTTCCGCGACCGGGTGGGCTCCGACAGTCGCCACGACGCGTGGATTATGATCCCACCTCGTCGCCAGTTGTCGCGTCGCTTGCCCTGCAATGACCACCACCACGCAGTAGGTGCAAGTATTCTTTATTGTCTGTACATTAGGCAGCTAGCATGCCGCGCGTCTGCTCCTGGTCATCCCTTCTTGTGTACTGCCCCTTGGCCTCCCCCTGACCGGAACTGGTGTCCGGTGACCTGCCCTGGGCATTGCCCTCTCCCAGGTCCTAGTGTCCACTCCTCAGGACACTACAGAGATGAACAGTGTTTATTCCCAGTACATCGGCACTCGTAAACACAATCTAGTTTTACAACGTCAAAAGGAATGTGGACACGTTCTGGATGACTGACTTATATTCTTTGCAGATTTTTTGTGTGGGCTTTCAGGTGATTTTGCTGTGGGCATACCATCAGATGCACAGAGACATCTGGGACTCACCTTGGTGGCAAAGATTGGACAAGACTGGGGGTTTGAATTGTCTCGTCTTAGGAACATAGTAACTCTTGTTCAGTTTGGTAAAAAACAAGAGAGTGGCTAAGGAGAAACTCATTCGTTTCCTTCTAGCATATCCTTTGTTTCATACTAGCATATCTCAGCTGCATTCTCATGATTGTGGGTGTTTGTCAGGGTCGGTAATTTCTACTCACACACTAAGCAACACCAGTAAGTAACACATCTGCAAGCTGATTTAGAACACCAAAATGGTCGTCCACTGTGATAGGGACCATATCACTTCCTAAAAAACAGTTTTTTTTTATTTGAGCTGACATGAGCTTTGGGACAAGTGTGTGAGGACTTTAAATGAAGGGACATTGTGGGAACAAATGCCTTCTTACTGACTTGGCAGCCCTTCAAAAAGTGTATGGAAGGGTAATATAAGTAGCGCTGTGCAGTTTTATTGACATATATATTTCCACAGCAAAGGAAAGTTTTGTTGAATCCCTCAAACGTAGCTCACCACTGGGCGTGTCTCAATAGAGAATGATCTTTGTGAGAAAAATGGAGTGATATAGAACAGAGTCTTTCGCACAGGATGACATTACAGCATGGCAGAAATTTCTTTGGCCAATCTACATATCAAGATGCTGCACATTTTGTGAGAGGTCACATCAAATTATAGACTTTGCCTTCTTTAAATCACTTCTTCAAAGAATGGTAGGTGTGATGTGGGTGCCCGCCCTTCAGATCTTTTGAATGAGACATTTATTGCAATGCCTCACTCGTTGGCCACATTGGTCAACTATGTGGAGAGACGGGCTGTGGGGCTGTTCTATAAAAATACTTTGGTGAACCACTTCTGACAGAGCGGGCTTAACTGTGGCCAATTTTATATATTTGTTTCCTGAGAAAACATTGCCTAACGTAGCCTCATTATATCATTCAAGATGCTTCGAGTATCTCGGCCTCTTTAATGCAAGGCAGCCAATGTTTATCCTGGAGTGAATGGGTTATCTGGCTGTTCCTTGGACAATGGACGTTTGGTTGCCTTCGTCTTCGAAGCTGTGAGAGAAGCTTTGAATGGGAATAAGTTAGATTACATATAGACGTATATATTGGCTGTATTATTCTCAAATGCTAACGGAACATGCTGTTCTCTTCACTACTGCAGTGCAGAGGAGAACCCAACAGGTGTCTGTTGAGACTCATCCGTCCACAAGGGACCATCTCTCGACTTCAGGCTCCACATGTTTGAATTCTGTTTCCCTTGCTGTTTATTCATATGACAGAATAGTAGGGCTTATCATCTTTAGTACCTGGAGACAACTGGTTGGTGTCTTTTCATCAACGGGGTAGAAATGGTTCACTTGAATTCTAATACAACCTGGCTATTCTGAACTTGTCAGTCAGAGCTTGAGCTACCAATGATTAATGTTGGTTGGACTCTCCAAAGAAGTGAAGTGCTAAAGTGCAACTTCATCAGCACCTTAACATGCAATATCAACATGCATTAAATCTGACTTTTTTCATTTCAAGCCGCTCCAGCAATTGAAATGAGTTTTTTTAATTCTATATTTTGATTATTTGGTCAATATTCTTATTTTAATATGTTTAGAATATGGTGACACTCTATGTGCACACCTGAGAGTAGGGCTTCTCTACATATAATTAATATACCTGCACATCAGTCTCATCCTCCAGTTTTCTCTGACTTCCAGCGAGGCTTCATATCATAGTCAAGTGGTCACTATTTCCTGGTGTGCCAGGCCTGCTGGGGGGAAATGGGAGACTGCACCATTCAATCCGCTGTTGCTTCTGTGCGACAGTTATTAACTTTAATCTTTAAACTTTAATCTGCTACCCGCCAAGTTAACAACTCTTCTCAAGTTCAGAAGTGTAATGAGTCTCCAGAGGCCTGTGTCAAAGTCAAGTTGCATGCTGCTGTATCATCTACCATTACAACATCCTACCATTGCATCATAGTCCCTACATTGTCACCCCCTACACCATCATGTCAGTGGCATGACGAAAGTTGAGTGGGACCCCCTTCAGGGTACACGGCGGGACCCCCGCTCCAGATTTAATACAGACCACTCAGGCCTGAGTACTGTGCTGAGGGGGCCCTCTGCAGCTCGTCCCCCCGCACCACGAGGGCTGCGTGGGCCTGTGTTACACCCCTGCACCATGTCACTTCATTTACTTTCTTAACTGTAATTTTGAATGTAAAATAAGGTTATTAATGTATCTATCAATCAAGCAATCAAATCGCATTTGTATAGCCAAGCACTGTCACCCCTGTGGGTATCCGGGCACTGAGGATGCAATGACTCAGTCGAGGAGCCAGGTCTTGAGATGCTTTCTGAAATCCTCCAGGGAGGGTGCTGTTCGGAGATGGATGGGCAGCTCATTCTATTTCTTTGCAGCAATGGAGGTGAAGGATCAGCCCCTACTGCGGCTGCAGCAGATGACAGGGTTGTGCACATGGGGTAGCTTGGTGGAGCGTTGGTGATTTGCGGGACGATGGAAATTCAGTTGATGGTTAATGTAGACCAGATCATGAACTGGCATTTCTTCTGGATGGGGAGCCATTTGAGGTGTCTGAGGTGGGGTGATGTGGGTCCTTTTAGGGAGGTCCAGGATGAGTCTTGCTGGGGCATTCTGTATGGTCTGGAGTCGTCTAAGAAACTGGGCAGAGATGCCAGTGTAGAGAGAGTTGCCATAGTTGAGGCAGGTGGTGACGAGTGATGTTTTTTCTGATACCGGTTGGAATCCATCTGAAGATTTTGCAGAGAGTGCGAAGGGTGTAGAAGCAGGCAGAGATGGATGTGTTGACTTCCCATTTCACGGTTAGTTCACTGTCAAGGATGATGCCTAGGTTGTGAGCTTGATCTGTCGGTGTAGGTGTTGGACCCAGTTCCATCAGCCACCAGTTGTGGCCCCGGATTGACGTTTTCTTCTGGAAGATTAGTACTTCTGTTTTGTCAGAGTTGAGTTTAAGGCAGTTGTCTCTCATCCAGTTGGCTATGTTTGTCATGGTGTTGCAGAAGTTAGTTCTAGTGGTGGAGGAGTCTTCAGAGAGAGAGAGGATAAGATGAGTGTCGCCTGCGTGTGAAATTATGTTGAGGCCCTGGGATCTGACGATGTCTGCGAGGGGGGTCATATAGGTATTTGAGAGGGTGGGGCTCAGGGATGATCCTTGTGATATGCCGCATATAATCTTGATGTTCGGAGGTGAAGAGAGGCAGCCGGATGCTCTGAGTGCATCCTATCAGGAAGGAGGCGATCCACCGAAGGGCGTTGTGTTGTTTGCCAATGCTATGGCGTCTGTTGATGAGGGTATGGCGGGAGACTGTGTTGAACACAGCCAAGAGGTTAAGGAGGACAAGGGCGGCAGTCTCTCTGTGGTCGGGGGCAATTCTGATGTCGTCTGTGGCAGCGATCAAGGTAGTCATGTGCTGCGTTGGAATGGAATCCTGATTGGGAGGCATCCAATAGATGGTTCTGTTCCAGGTATTAGGTAAGCTGCTGGTTGATGTCCTTCTGGAGTACTTTGACTGGGTAAGGGAGCAGGGAAATTGGACTGTAAGTTTTGAGTTTGTTGGGGTCAGTAGAAGGTTTCTTTAGGAGGGATCTTACCTCTGTGTTTTTCAAACTGTCTGGGGCGACTGCTTTAGAGATGGAGGTATTGATGATGCTGGTAAGTTCTGGGCTTATTTCATTGGATGTGAGGTTGAAGAGGCAGTGGGGCAGGGGTTCTGGGTGCTGCAGAGTGGATATAGATGATATGATGACTGAGGTGGTCTGAGTAGTAAGTGAGGACCAGATGGTGAACATTCAGATGGTGTGCGTTGGTTGGCCAGGGCTGGTGAGGTTCATTGCAGAGAGCTGTGGGTCGAAGTTGTTGTAGATGGTGGCAATATTGCTGTAGAAGTAGTCTAAAAGGTTTGCAGAGCTCTTGGGAGGAGTGAATGGTGTTCTCTGTGGCTGTTGGGCTGGTGAATTCTTTAACAATTTTGAAGAGTTCTTTTGTGTGGTTGGCTGCTGTGTTGATGAGGGCTGTTGTGGTCTCTCTCTTGGCTTCTTCGATGCACTGGTAGTAGGTGTAGAGGGCTGCCTTGTAGGTAGCTCTGTCAGCGGGGTTCTTAGAGGCGCGTCATCGTTTCTCGAGTTGCTAGTAGTCACGCTTGTCGGATCTGGGGAGTACCAGCGGCTTGTTTTAAGGTTTTGTTGGATTTTGCAGATTTCATCTGGGCGACTTTGTCAGCACATTCGATGATCCAGTCAGAGAAATTCTGGACGGCCTGGTCGAGGTCTGCTGAGGTTTGGGGTGGTGTGGCGCTTAGGGCATGTCCACTGTGCCTCAGGTACTTTGCTCCAGCTGCGGTGGGAGGAGCTGTAGTGCTTGGTGATGGTGCGCTGAGTGTTGGAGATGGTGACGTGGATGATGGAGTGGTCAGTCCAGGTGAGTTCCGAGACGTGGTTCAATTTGATTTTGTTGCTGGAGGAGAAAATGGCATCAAAAGTATGTCCGGCTTTGTGTGTTGGTTTGGTGACCAGCTGGGTGAGTCTAATGCTGTTCCGCTTCTCCTAGAGGGAGGTGGAGTTGGCTTTGTTTGGGCCATCGACGTGAAAGTTAAGGTTGCCGATCAGGAGGTAGTGGTAGGAGTCCTTGGCTATGGGGGCAATGATGTAGACAATGGTGTTGCAGAAGGTCGGTTGGAGTCCAGGGGGTCTGTAAATGAGGGCACCTCTGAATGTGGTCTTGGCATCAGTCTGTAGTTGGAAGTTGAGATGTTCCATGAGTCGCGTACGGTCATCGTTGGTGACGATGCAATGGATGATTTCCTTGCTGAAGATGGCTAAGCCCCCTCCTTGTTTGTCGGTGTGGTCACAGTGTATTATCTTCTAGCCTTCAGGTGTTGCTGTGGTGATGGCAGGGATTGAGGAGAGAATGAGCCAAGCATTGAAGAAGGCAACATCCGGGGAGAAGGTGGTGAGGGTGTCTGATATTTCCATGGTGTTTTTGCAGTGGGCTCAGCATTGAGCAGGATGCGATGGAGTGGTACCGGGGTCTGGGGACAGGAGCTCCTCAGAGGTAAAGTGTTGGGTGTTGCGAGGGCCAGGGCCCTGGTATTGGGGGAAGTCCAGGTGAGGACAGGGGCAAGCAGGCTTGCCTTTGGTGTGCCTATGACGAGCCAGCTGGATGGCCACGTAGCAGCCTCCATAAATAGTCCTTGGAGGTGGGAGGGGCTGTCAGGGAGGCGGGAGGGTAGGAGATGCAGCCGGAACTGGGGAAGAAATCAACGGCGAAAGAAAAAATCAAGACTGACTCACGATTAATACTGTAGTTAACAGAAACAGTAAAACATACTGGCCACTAATGGTAAACAAAACAATAATGTGCAGGAAGACAGTGAAGAAATAAATGGCAAATGCTGCAAAACAGCAAGCAGGGGCCCTACAGCAGTCTCGAACCTGTGGCCTCAGGGAGAGAGAAGCGGTTAGCTAGGTAGAGCCAAGCAGCTGATTAGCAGCAGTGGGTGAGCGGCAAGGCAAGACCACAGAGGTCAAGTGCTCTATTATCTCTAATAGACACACTTAATAGTTTTTGTTTACATTTTATTGTTAATAGTTGTCCCAGTCCTTGTCTAAGACTAACACTTAAAATAACAATTGGTTTCTTTGTATTTAATCTACATTTTTTAAATTTGTTTTAGTAAGTAGCATTCAATATTTTAATGATTAATATTTATCATTTGCAATTAATGTAACTTAATCAATCTATCCCTAATCCTTATGCTAACCACATCCCTTAATTAATTTGAATATACTCTAAATTAAATGATTCAATGTTTTCTAAATATTACTTTCTCTAACCATATTCGTCTTTTATATTGCTTTTTATTTTTCAGAGTAATAGAAGTGCATTTCTCACTGAATAATACCTAGGGCAACATAATAATAATAAGAAGAACAAAGGTAATACTAATAAAAATAATAATAATAGTGATAATAATGATAACAATAATAGTAATATTGATAATAATAAATATAACAGTACTACATGTTTTGTTTTTACAAAGTAGTACATATTTGAGGGAAACTCCTGAATCCTGTATGGCTTGTTACAAAATTAAATTTTACCCTTAAAAATAGTATTGATAAATTATATTTATTGGAATTGAATACACAATATATTTGGCAAGTATCCTTAGAGCCCCTTTTTATGCAGTTTTCAAAATCAAATGTTTCTCTTTTCCTTGTCAATGTGTTACTTTAATTTTAATTAAATTAGTTTACTGTGCTTTTTTGTTATTTTTGCCTAAGATGGACTTTTGGCACATGATGCAGCGATTTTGCTGTAGCGGCCACAATGTATTTGTGAGACAACATAGCGGGAGTGCTCCCCAAAGGCCTGACGTACGATCCAGTGAGGAACTAAGTGCACCTTCAGACTCAAGGAGTTCAGAAAATTGTTCATTTATCACTCATACTCACTATTTGGGAGAACATGTAGAATAATTTGATGAGCCCTTGAGTCATATTTTTGTCTAATGTTAAATGCTTCCTCCGCAGGTGATGATGATCATGACAAAAAGCGGAGCTGAAACCAAGTATTTCAGCGTGGTATGATTATGTAGTCTCCAAGTAACAGGATAACACCAATTAATTCCTGCAAATAATGTCTTACTCGTTCTCACACCTAAACCCATGAGAACTGTTGGATCTATGGCAGCTATAGGTGAGTTTTTCATGAAGCACATGGTCTAACCAAACACACTGTAGAGTAGAGGGGGAGTAGGAAAAGGACTTCGAGGCACGGGTCATCACTTTTCCTCTTCATTGTACAATTAGGAGCGTAATCCCAGTTTTACTTTGCAAGCAGCATCCAGTCTAGCATTTCTTAAATGATAAGATGTTTGATCCATATTCTGAAATCCCCTGGAGCCTAGGCCAAGATAGATCTATCAATCAAATGACACTGAGATTGAGGGACTGAAAACTAAGACCCTTGATTAAACCGCCAGGTGGCAATGGTCACAAAAACAACTGCATAAATCTAATCTCTGCTATTGTATACTGGGAATCACCTCATCACCTGTCCATGGGATGCGTGGTCTAGTGCTTTAGCTCTAGACCATATGTCATCCTGGTACTGTTGAACCCTCTGCTCTGCATTACATTGTGGGGCATACCAAGCATATCATATGAAAGCTGAACCTACTTCCGGGTAACTATTTGTAAGACTAACTTTGAATTAGTTGTTCTTGCACTTGTGATGTGCCACATGCACAAGTTTTTAGTAGAGAACCAATAATATTTAGAAAAAAAAATATTTCGTTTTTCTAGATTGCTTCTAATTTATTGTATTGATGAATAGGTTCAAATCTATGAACGCCAGCTGTGAATTATGTGCTTGACATTAAGCCATTTCCCTCTTTCCAAAATGCCACTGTTAAGCAACCAATCCTCTCTGTTTATGTCACGAAGTGATCAAAACTGTCAGGACAGTTTCACGATAAATGGGTTTATTGAAGAGGCCCATCTGTTCTAGAACTAACAGGGATCTTTCACATGATAATAAATATTGTAGATTTGGCTTGAAAAAGAGATATGGGGACACATTTAAACATTGGTTCTTACTAGGTATGGATCAATCACGACCAATACACATTCCCGAGCAATCCAGTAAAAACTAACAAATATTTTTTATATTTATATATGTAATATTTTCTATGTATATAGTAATTTATTACCATCTCAGTGATTTTAGTGCCTGCACTGTGAAAGTTTTTCAGATGTTCTAAATAAACTAAATTGCCAAACAAGCTATAGAATGAGCAAAAGACAAATCCTAGTTTCTAGAACTAAAAGAGCACTACCACATGCCTGGCAGTCATGTGTTATGTTTAGAATGTGGTTAATAGAATTTGGGAGAGGTTCTTGTGCAGCATTCCATTGGAGTCTGTGCGTGATTGATGCCAGCATCTGATGGTGAGATGTGTTGTTTGTGATGTCTGACATAATGGAAATAAATCTACTTTGTTCACGCCTGTGTTTAATGCTTGCTTTGTGCTGTTCTGAAGAACTCATCGCAAATTGGTGACGAGTGGGTCTCCACACAGTACCTGTAATCAGCAAGAATTGGAGCAGTACACGGATGGGAGTGGCATCATCTCGGTACATGGGGAAGTGAATGTAGAAGAGCGCAGACATTTTAATTTAACTGTTAACAGCTGTCTCGCACTCCAATCATACAGCATGACAAGACTGTCTCTACATGCACGATCATGCTGAAGGCCACAATAGTCTTAAGTGCCTCATTAATAAGCTTTGCACGCTTTCAGAGACAATAAGCAGTCCATTGTGACGGTAGAGACAAGCGGGGTTGGACTTGAGGCGGTACTTACTCAGATGATAGAAGACAGGGAGCACACAATTGCTTATGCCTCAAGATGTCTTTCTACTATAGAGCGCAAGCATAGTATGATTGTGAGAGATGCGTTAGCGAGTGTCTGGGCGACCAAATATTTTGAGATATTTCTGTGGGAAAGGAGATTTATCCTCGTAAATGATCATAAGCCTATGGTTTGTGAGATTGTTATAAAGAATGTTTGAGTTTGACTTTGAAATCAAACACTTTCTTGGTGGGAAGAATTCCCAGGCAGCTTTTTTTATCCAGGTGTTCTATTTACAGTAATCAGAGTAATGTGGAGGCAGAAGAGGTAGAGTGTGTTGTTGGTTTAGTGGATGGGTTGGTGGTGCTAGAGGGAGCTGTCAGAAAGCAGTGTAAGGGGTGTTCTGAACAAGATCAAAGTTAAAAGAGAATTAAGGAACTCATTAGTAAAGGATGGCCACAGGAGAGGCATGTGAGTAAAGATCTTCTGTTTTTTTATAAAGTTTAGAGTTGAATATCGAGAATGATGCCATTATAAGGGGAAATGTATTGGTTACCCCGCTTGAACTGAGACATAGATTGATTAATTTTGCCCATCAAGGTAATCTTTGCATGACTGGCACGAAAAAAGGTTTGTGTATGTATTACTGTTGGCCTGGAATGAACGCTGAAGTGGAGGTGCCTGTAGGCAGGTGTGCGAGTTGTCAAGAAGCCATCTGGCTGTGTAATACCCCCCTTCTTCCAGTAAGATTTCTTGATGGAAAAGATGTGAATGTAGCTGTGCAAGAAAGATCATGGAGTTATCACAATAGTCCACACTCTATCACAGCAGTTTCCCCATTTGTTTTTACTGGAAGGCAGGTATGGAGCATGTAAGTTAAGTCCCTGTTGGGTGTTGGAACACACTGTGGGTGCTCAGGTGAAAAGCAAATTGATACATGACAAGGATTAAGAGGTGGGTGAGGTACATTTCCAAGTGAATGATGAGCTCAAGGTGAAAACACCCTTGAATGTCAGGAAGAGAAATTCTAAATTGTTAACCAAGTCTAAAGTTATCAATGTCTCAAAGCATGTTGTGCTAGTAGAAAATGGTAAATGGTGGACCAAAAGAAGTGTGGTTCTACTTGCCAGTAAGAATAATGGTAGTGCATTGAGTGATGGTGGAGAGGACCCTCAAATGGAGGGTAGTGGCTGGTGGAGCAGAATGTTCCCAGGCAGGAGGTGCAGTCAGAGGAAAACTGTGTGGCAGGAGCAGGTGTCTTGTGTGGTGAAGTAACTGAGGGTATGCGTTGCAGGTGTATTGAGGGAGGTACAGCAGATGGTGTGGTCTCCTCAAGGGAAAGTAGGAGACAAGTGTGACTACCATATAATCTGAAATATGTGGTATTGGAAAAATATGTAAAGTGTTGGGGATCTAAATTCAGTTTTGCTTTGGGTCGAAGGTCTATTTTGGGGCGAGTCTTTGAGTTCTGTATCTTGGTCTGGTGTTTTGTATTGTGTTGGTCTGGGCATTTGTCATTGTTTGGTGGTTTTGTTTAAGTGTTCTTGGGGGGATTTTGAGTTGGATGTCTTTAGGTCCTTTGTGTTGTGGATGTAAGGGGGAAAATGTGTTGTTTTTAGAATGTGGGTAATGGAATGCTGGAGGGGTTCTTGTACAGTATTCCATGTGAGTCCATTGTGACTGACATCAGGAGCTGATGGTGGCATGTGTGGTTTGTGCTGTCTGACATACTGGAAATACATCTACTGCATTCACACCTATGATTATGCGTGTGTTGTGCAGTTCTGAAGAACCCATCACATCCTGCTTTTCCTGAGTTGGCACTAAAGTTATGTTTTTTTGATTTCCATGTATCAATGTGAATGGATTTTACATGGGAAGCAACTACTGTTCAAATGATTATGACTTCATATCTGAACACATTTAACTTTAAATTGGTCATGTTAGTATCCTTATTTTACTATATGTTGCTTGAAATGTTGTTCATATTCTACTGGCCAGGGAGGGCAAGAAGCCACATGCTTCATATGGAAAATGGCCCCAGATAAACAGAATAACACTCATGGAGAAAGCCAGCCTTATAATTATTTACCTATGCAAATAAATTAATATTGATGATGAGTTCTTAGGAAGAGGAGGTGCTCTGCTTAGCACAATTGTTGGGCCCACTGAATAAATTAAGAGGCACTCACCCTTAAAGTAAACCATTCTGATCCCTTACAAATCACATATTTAACATGTGAATTTGAAAGTAGCCTTGGTAAATTACAACATTAGAGTAGTCTCTGCATCCAATAGGTGTGTGGTCTATGGTCTGCTGTCCAGGAGAAAAGAGGAGTCAGAACACTCACTGTATAACATGTATATTGTACTACCGTATTATTGGTTAGCATATAATACCTAGTAGGGAGGAGTTATGCGCACTGTCATTTATACAGCAACAACGAACAGATCTATATGGCTAATAGCTGGTCCCTAACAAGGTTGTGATAAGACCAAGAGTGAAAACCCACCATACTCAGGAACCTGTCCTGTTCCGCGTTTCAGCAACAACCGCACTTTCCTTCCTCCGGATTTGATTAGTTCTATTGCTCTGGCGTGCGTCATATCCCTTGTGCTTTCCCCGTTGATTTCAATGATTTGATCCCCTATCTGCCAATGTAAAGAGATATGAAGTTAGACAATGATTTCAATAAAAAAATCAGCCTTGTAAGAATAGATGACTTAATCACATTAACTCAAAAACAGGGACATATTAAGATGAATGAAGGTCAGCCTCTTCACTAATACTGTAGACTATCTGCATGACAATGATCCACACCAAGAATCTTCATTAGAGACCCTGACTTTAAATCTTCATTAGTCCGGATTCTCTGACAAAAGAACTACCTGACCATTGAAAGTGGATTAGATACCTCTGCTCTCCAATGGCCTTTAATTGGAACAGTCAACTTTTAGAATAAGGTAGACCAACTAACCTGGGAACCATTGCTTAACCATTGCTTAACCTTTATGTTTTCAGCTACTTGTGCAGGGGAGCTGAGATTGTGCGAGAATTTGTGTGGTTTCTGCTCTTGACTGGCTTCGCTAATAGGTGGGGTGCCTTGGATGTTGCCTTCACTTACTAAATGGGAGAGCCTGCCCTTTTGGAGAGAGTCATAACTTTTCACAGTTGCTCTGTTTCTACTACATGGAGAATGTGGTCTGCTGTCGAATGATATGTTTCACTCATGAAGGCTGGGGACAATTTGATATTTATATCATTCTGATCAAGCAAAGTATAGCAGTGTTCCCACAGAGGCATTAACATTGATGCATGGAGTCGTTGTGGGCTGATAATTTGAATTGTTTTGAAAGAGGCTTGGGGAGGTGGCCATACTTTTATGGACCATAATGGTCTTTGATGACTCAGAAGTCATTTATTGGGATCCTGGCTAGAGGACATAGGCACAAACATATTGATTGGAGTCAGGGAGCACCAGGCCTATCTAGACAGCTCATGTAAGTGCCTGAAGGAATATCACAGGCCCTATTTCGTCGGTCGTTTTGTTTTATTTCTCTCACGCCATTAGTGCTTCCTTTATCAGATCTAGGCCTTTTGGAGTTATATTACTGATTAGCCTCCGTATTTTTACGATTTAAGATATTTCTATACATTTGCCAGTTTCTCTCTGAATAACCTGCTTATGCTACTCCTTTAAATGTCCCTGTAATAAATCTCTTCTTACATTCCCTTGTTTTATATCCAATGGTCCACTTGAATATACTTTCTTCAACAGCACTGTGGGGCAGATTTACAAGAAACTAACACAGCGTTGTGCGGCAAGTCATTTTGCAGTGCTGCGCTAGTTCGAAGCACAGGGATACAAAATATTTACAACAATATGTCACATCTCTGTGCTTCACACTTCATTGGCGCACACACTGCTGCCATGCGCCGGCGCAGCCTCCCTTGCACCATGGTGCAAGGGAGCCTGCGTCATGGGTAGTGTGTCTGTGCAGGAAGGGGTACCTCCCTGCACAAAAACAATAATTTGAGGTGCTTTCCTCTTCCAATGTGTTCTGTAGAATAAAGCATGCATTGAAAGAGGAAACAAATGAGGAGAAATGTTTTCATTTCTCCTCGTTGCACCTCGCTACGCCACGCCTAGGGTGGAGTAGCATTCCGATGCATTTTCTTGATTTAGGATTCCTCGTAAATCTGGAAATGCATCAGTGGACATGGGTGTTGCGTGGGAACACCCACAGCAACACCCATGTCACCCCCTAACACGCAAAGTGTTGCTTGAAAGGAGGCGATTTTTACAGGCATATGTAAAGTCACGCAGGGTGGCTTTACCTGTGCTTTTAAATATCACTTAGCAGGTTGCGCCGCCGGTGTGTCACGCAACAACGTGACACCACAGCGGCGCAAGGGGCTTCTAAATCTGCCCCAATATATTTAGGTTTGTCTTGCAAACCTCTTCCTTCTTTCTCTCTTGCATTCTATGAAAATGTACATCCATGATCTTCATCTATAGGGTATCTAGCACAGACCTCGCATCCTCTGCACTGCCTTTGGGCCCATTACTATCTTTGTCTGTTTGTGACATTGCAGATGGCATGTCAGACATAGTATGCTTCTTTGCAGATTACTCTCATAGTTGAAACATAGTTTACACTCTAAGTAGAACATGTTCTAGAGTTCCATAAGACAATCAAGGTACATTTCAGTAAAGAATACATTCAAAAGCCAATTTAAAGAGTTCAGATGTCAATGGAGAACTGGAAGCTAAGGTACAGTGTCCAGGTAAGCTAGACAATTAATTATGTTGAGTACCCGCTGACTAAATCGCACATGATTTATTACTGAGAGTGTCACAGATAGGTCTAAAAACAGTCTGGGTAGCAGCATATCAGAGACAAACAAGAATGGTATTTGCACATCTACTACTGAAATAATCAGATGTAAGACGCATAACTAAATATCGTTTTGAATATGTATTAGTAACCTAAATGAATGGCACATTTTGCAAATGAACATGGTACTTTCAATATGAAGAAATAAATACATAAATATGTTCTTAGAAGAATATGCAGGTAATAGAGGAGATGTGGCTTAATGGGTGTGCTGCTGACAATTTAACCTGGGTACCTGGATTTCTAATCCTAGCTCTGGTTGCAATTTATCTTAAATTCTGTAATTCTCGGCACATCATAATCTCCTTGTGTGTAAAACCGTAAATATTCATTAAATGCAATGAAAGTAGGACTAATGTAAATGTGTACAGCTACAACGGTTGTAGAGCACTCTCTTGCTACCTCTAGGTCATTCTATACAACGGTTAGGGCGCTTGACCTCGGACCTGGGGTAACTGGGTTCGAGTCTCGGTAACGACGCTAAACCTCCTGTGATTCTGGGCAAATCACTTAATCTCCCTGTGCCTAACAAAAAAAAAATAATGAATGTGTGTCCTCATGTAACGTAACTCGTGCTATATAAAGCGCTCTGATACCTGATTGGATTCAGGTCAAGTTCACGCTATATTAAACTCTGCTAAAAAAATAAAAATAAAAAAATAACAGCATCAAATGTGATAATTGTACAAGTAAGTCACTTTCAAATCACTACAGAAGCTCTTGGGGGAGATTTACTAATATTTTGCACTGTATTTGCGTCACAGTGATGCAAATCGGCACAAAATCTTTTTTTCCAATTTACTTTCCAGCGCTAAACTTGTTCAGCGCTGGAAATAATGGAAAAGGAATCAGATGCAGCGCATAGCACTGCTTTGTATTACTTTGAGTCACAGGGCGTACCAAGGGTGTAGCATCGGTGTTCCATGCAACCACCCAAGGTTTCTCACGCTAAACCCAATTTACTAAAGTAAAAAAATTGGGTTTAGCGTGTGAAAACTGCGCCCATTTCAAGTAGGCGCAAGGAAGGAGAAATGTTTCTCATTTCTCTTTCCTTTTCCAACTATGCATGTGTGTTGCATTGTACAGCAAGCATACAAAAAGGGAAAAGCTTTGAAGTGACTCTCAGCATAGTATTTTGTACTGGAAGGATACCCTTCCAGTACAAAACCTGTCATAGATTCACGGAGACACCCTGGCACCATGGCGCAAAGGTATCACCATGGTGCATGGCAGCTGATTTCAGCGCTGGCGCTAGTGAGAGGGGAGGAGAGTGCCTTATTTGACTAAATAGCGTGCTCTTCTCCTCTTTCCTTTTCACGTAGCACAGGGCAGCATTCGCGGCTGCCGCAGTGTGCTATGTGAAAAGTAGGTAAATTCCCTCATGTTCCCCTCACTTCTACAAACGTATTTGCTGGTTGACAGAGGTCTAAAATCACACACTGCACTCTAACACCGTTAACATTCTTAGCATGTTTACACTGGTATACAGTATCCTAGTGTAGGGTCTATGAAGCACACCATTCCCAAATCTTGAAAAGCAGAGCTTCATTCACCTCATTTACATTCTTATGTAATGGATCGAGTGTTAAACAGAGCAATAAAATAAAACTGTATGATCAATATTTATACATCAACATAAATGTTATAGTTATCTAACTATCACGTGAAACTATTAAAAAGTAGCATAAAGTTATTTGGCAATAAAACGGGAGAGAATTTTTTTAGGTCTTCACTGTAGCACTGATTGACAAAGCCTTTGGTGACTTGCATGCTCCCTTGTAAAATTAAATTAACAGTAAACCAGTCTGGTCGAAAACAATAGACAAAAACACACAAATGTTAGGAAAATAATGTTAATTAACAAAAAGGCTAAAGAAACCTGGGCCCAAACACAAACTCAGTGTCCTACTTCGTAATTGTTTGTCACAATTGCTTACAATTATGTCGTATTAAACTCTGTGCAAGCAGTACATAGAGGGGGATCAAGGCACATAGGGGCATATCTATAAGGCGGCGAAATAAAATTATCGCAGCTTATGGGGCAGTTTTCGGCCGAAAAGCGTCAATAATTTTATCACTAAATTAGCAAGGTCACGCTATCGCGTGAGACCTTGCCTTAGCGCCTGAATTCCTAACGCCCATCTTTGCATCTCTAATGATGTGCAAAGTGGGTGTTCCTCCCCAGGAAAACGGGAGAAATGCCGCTAAGCGACATTTCTCCTATTATCAAGCCTCACGCAAAGCAGCATAGTGACAAGAAAAGTAGCGATAACCTCTGTTATCGCTACTTTCCTTACGCCTGCTTTAAAACTGACGTAGCCATGATATCCTATGGAAGGTGGATATCATAACTAAGTATGAGAGGCCCTATCAGCAAGCTATCGCCAAACTTCATGGGATTACCGCTGGGTTCCAGCGATAATCGCACGTTTGGCAGTTAGCGCTAGGATTTTTATCACTTTTGAGATAAGCGTTGCTAATAGCACGCTATCTCAGCGATAAAAATCCACGCTAGCCGGCGATAATTATCCTAGCGCTAAGTGCGCTTAGCGATAATTATCGCCGGTTGTTGCTGATATGCCCCTTGATATTTTATCAACACTGAAACTCGTGATTGTGCGGCCATTCATAAACTCCTGTCTGACTCATTGCCACCCGGCACATAGTTGTAAATTTATTCCAGCAAAGAGACATAGTAACTCCCTTTTCATTGGCGGAAGGTAAATAAAACACCCTCAAACTTCCTGATGGGTAAGGGGATTTCCCTTTGAAAAAAATGTAAACCAATGTTAATTTGCGTATTGTGTTGACTTTCTACAGTGCAAAGTTGTATCCTACTTTGCATTTGGGAAATAGCTGATGTTGCATTGAATTGCCAGCAGTATCCCTAGAAAGACAGGACTGGTACAGCATTCAAGGTTTGCTAATGGTAATGTGTGTCCTACATTTAGAGATATAGTAAATGTATGAGTTTTGTTTGTGAATTGGGTTCACCGATTTTAAAATTAAATTAAATTGTGAACCACAGAAAACACCCATGGCCATTAACCTAGTTTTAATATTAAAGTAGAAAACAGAGATAAGGAGTCATAAATTAGAGGGAGAGGATTAATAGAAGGAATTAGGGTAATGAAGGCAATCTAAACAACACTAAGGGCAAAAAAGGAGCATAATAAAAAGGGGAAAATCAATTAATTTTAGAAATGGGGTAAGGGAGAGGAATAAGAGTTGCCCCCAAAAAACACAAGAGGAAAGGGATAGAGAGTGGGAGGTGGGAGAAGGAACATAGCAGGGAATAAAGGAGCAGATAAGGGGTAAAGGCGTTTGAGGTTAAGTCATAGAATAGACTTTAATACAAAGGAGAAACCTCACATTTTGATAGGACATCTTAAGGAGTGTGAAAGGTAAACAATATCTATGCAAACCTTGTAGAGAAACTAACAAATGGTTTTCATGGCTAATGGCATTTACACTGCACCTTGGCGAAATGTAAATTACGCCAGCGAAATTCACATAATTTCGGGCGTTTCGCATTACGGGCAATTCCCAATATTGTGCCATTACGCCAAATCATTTAATTCTGCGCCATTCACAGTAAACAGTGAATGCTGTAAATCATAGTAATTTGCGCAAAAAATTACCGCAAAGTAACATCAGAAGGTGTGCAACTATTGTTTTCAGTGCTCTTGTTGAAATACATCCTCATGCCAAACACTGACACAAGGATTCATTCCCCGCCACAATATAGTGCAAAACGACAGATTTACATTCCCACTAATTATGTGTCATTTATTTATATTTTGCTTTTATTTCACATAATTATGTGAATTTCGCACCCCCATGCACCTTTAAAAACATGCGAAGCATGTAAAAAAATTAAGTCATCCCATGAATTGGTTTCTACCAAATCGTAAATAACATTAATCTTGGAAATTTGAATTGAACAATTTAGGTGAAAAAGCGGCTCATAACTAATAAACTATGAGTGCACCATGAAGTATTAAATAGGTATAGAAGAGAGATTATGAATAAAGAACACCGACAGTTTGAAATGTAAAAATAAGGAAGAAGACAGAAAGAAAGTGAGAAAGAAGAAGCAGGCCTGGATAGGTTAGCCAGGAGGAGGGCCTGCACCTGAAAGTCATCGAGAAAGAAAGAATAGAAGGTAAGGCCTCAAATAATTCATTTGCAGCTTGGGTTAAATTGTGTTATTATCTTTCATTGCATGATACCCTGAGGAGGTTATTACCCAGCCCAATCACTCTTAACCCACATATTCCAAATAGAATTAGAACACGCATAGCCATTCACTGCAAAAATGTAAATGTGAAATCAGATTGCATGCTCCTTTTCTATTGAAATAAATAAAATAAATTAGGAAACAAATGTATTTTTCTAACTGGTAAGGTTTTATTGTCTTGGGAGTGCAGAAATGTTGTGAACGAATTATTTAGCAGCTTAATATAGACTTCACACGATCAAAAGCTGCTTCAAAAACATATTCCCTGGTGCACAAGTATCCAAATACAACTGTATCTATTAATGGAAACAGTGAAGCAACAAGGTTCATTATTACGAGAATTTGGAGTATTAATTTGGGAAGATGGTTCCCACACAACTTTATAATGCAATATAGCCTATGCAAAAATGCAGTTCTTATGAGAAAACCTGGATTTAACCCCTGTAAGTATAGCATAAGCAAGCATGCATTTCCCTAGAAAAATGTTCTAGATTTTTAAGCATCATGAAAACAACATTAAAGTCAGGAAGCAATTTAAAAAAATCCAAACTAGGAAACGAGAGAGAACTGTATTAGGAAAATAACACAAAAATGGTCAAAGTCAAATTAAGAGAACCACATATAAGAGTTTTTTAAGGATTCATACCCCCACAATCACACTCAGATATAGATAACCTAGACACTCTGATAGCATTCACACAACACATTAACCCAACCTCATACACATTCCACTAACTACCAAACCCCTCAAACTACTGAACACACATTCAAACTCATGCTCATTAACACTCGCTCTGCAGTTCTTTACATACCAGCCATTGCGGACCTCATCAATTGCCACAAGCATGATGCCCTCTTAATCACAGAAAAATGTTTCTCACCCACGTTTTCACATGTCCTAGTCATCCTTCTTCCTACAGGCTGCAGCTTTCGCCACGTGGACTATGCGCATTAGAATGGAAGAGGACTCACTGTCACCCAAAAGTCCTCCTGGTCCCACAAACAGGACAAGCTAGTAACACCCAACTTCATGGAGCTGTTGACATGCCATTTCCCACTACCTGCAACTTATACTACTTCTTCCATCTTATCTACATGCCTCCTGGTCAGTGAAAGGACTTCATTGATGAATTCTTGGATCTCCTCACCACCTCATCTATCCAGCATGCACACACCACCCTCTTGGATGACTTCAACCTCCCAGACAACAAAAAAAAAAACAAGAGACACTGTTGGACGTGACAGCCTTAGGGTGGTGTTCGCTAAACGTCTTGCCTGCTTCCCTCATATTTTTGCCGATCCCTTTTTGTTGGCCTTACGACTCCAAGCACTTAACCACTGCTAACCTGTGCTAAAGTGCATGTGTTCTTTCCCCTAAACATGACTTATTCACAATTGGCACATTTAATTTACCTGTACGACCCTAGTACAGTGTACTATATGTGCCCAGTCCCTGTAAATTAAATGCTACTAGTTGGACCGCACCACTGCTTGTGCCACCCACTCAAATAGCCCTTAAACATGTCACAGGCCTGCCACTGCGGAGCTTGTGTGGGCAGTTTACATTGCAATGCTGACTTGGCATCTAGAACACCTTGCCAAGCCTTACAGTCCCCTTGTATTACATATGTCACCCGTAAGGTAGGCCATAGGTAGCCCATAGAGCGAGTTACTGTGTAATCAAAAGGCAGGCAATGTGCCTTTAAGTTTTACATGTCTTGGTAGTGAAAAATTCCAAAACTCATTTTTCTCTACTGAGAGGCTTACCCCTCTCATAGGTTAACGTTGGGGATTCCTTATTACATTTAATAACTGTAATTCCTAATTGAGAGAAGGTAGGGTTGTTGTGTTTAGTACCCATGAAATGGTAATGATAAATCCGCTTTAATACTAAGGTTGGATTTATCATTACTATTCTGAAAATGCCACTTTGACAAAGCTAGGCATTTTCCTACTCTTAACCATTTGGTGAATGCTGCCTGCTTCTGATCACTGGTTGGGTGACAGTTCACTTTCTGTATTCCTTCTAGATAGCCACACACAAAGGAAGGCTGGGAGGAAGGGAAGGAGGAGCTGGGCACAGTTTCACACTTACAACTGAATAGACAGGGCCCATTCCACACACAGTAGTGAGTCTGTAGCCAGGGCAGGAAAAGATGACCTCTGTGCACTTCAAAGACCCTTCTTTGTAGTCAACCCCATTAAAAATGGCACAAATAGGTATAAGTACTGAACAATGGCTGCTGCTACCGGATGGGAGTGGTGGGGCAGGGAAGGCGGGGGCATTGGGGGAATAAAAAAGAAAAAGAAAAACACTTACCTGGGTACGGCTGGCTGCCACCTCTCCTCCATCCTCTTCATCTTCTTCCTGTCTCAAGTCCTATCAGCAGGAAGCACCCGGGCTCCCAGGCTCCCCTAAGCCAATTGCGACACTGCTGTCACCATTACAGCAGCATCGTGATTGGTCCAAGCACCATGGTTCCGTGCTCAGACGGGGATTGTAAAGCTGTGCATGTTCTCGACCCAAGCTGTACAATACAGCCGGTGGAGAACATGCAAGGTGTGCATGATGGTTTGGCCGGCCTTGTCGCACTCCTCCCCCTGCTCTGGCCAGCCCCATCCTGCCCCACATGAAACTGAGCTACTGCAGTAGGGATAATAAAATGATAAAAACATTGAGTTATTATCATTGTATTTTTCCTTTTGAATGCTCGGAGAGCAGTGGGGGAACGCTCCTCTGCCTTAGCGGAGGAGCCACCACTGGTACTGAACCTCTGTCCCCACCAACTCAGCACACTTCTGGAGCTGAAACTAACTTGCCAAGAAGCAGAAATGCTGTGTTAGGCATTGCCACTCTGCTGGACTGCTGCTCTGCAAGACTGTTGCCTTGCTGAGATGCCCTGCTGCTCTCTCTGACTGAACCTTCATCACATGAACTAAAGTGACTCCAAGGGCTAGCTGACTAACCTCCTGCTCTTAGAAGGCTCAGTGACATAGAAGTCTTACACCTTTCTCCTGTGCTTGGTTCACTGAAAGTGGACCAAAGAGTGTGCTCCAGTGGAACCGACGCATCCTCTGCTGCAAGAGCAGAATCGACGCATCAGCGCTGTTGTGGACACAGAACTGGTGCATCACAGTAGGAACCAGCACATTACCATAAGAACTGCTGCATCGGGACTACTGCATTGACGCCACTGCAGAAGGATGATCAAAGCATCCCTTTGATTGCATGGAGAAACCCGGCGCATCAGCTTTAGAACCAACGCACCTCGGAACCGATGCGCCATCTTCGGAACCAGCGCATTCGCATTGCTGCATGGAGAAAACAAATGCAACTCCTCGATTGCGGGATTGACACAACGCAATCTCTGCTGCACTCCCCATCTCATTGTTTGCGACCAGGATTAAAGTACTTTTACTCAGCATGGCCTGCATGAGTCCTGTATCAAGCCCGCGTTCTGCAGTTGACCTGAACTATTGACTTTGTCCCAGGTCAGTGCAACCAATTAACTCTTTAGGTGGTTACTGCTTCTAAGTCCTATTTTTGCATATAATCTTGAAAAATCCATATCTTTACATTTATTTATTGGAGTTTTGTCATTGTGGCCTTGTTTTAATTATAAAAGCATAATCTATTTTTCTTAACTGGTGTGGAGTCATTTTGTGGTGTTTTGACTATGTTACTGTTTGAAGTGTTGCACAAATACTTTACACATTGCCTCTTAAATTAAGCCTAACTGCTTTGTGCCAAGCTACCAAAGGACGAGCACAGGTTAATTTATGGTGTGTATGTGACTTACTCTGACTAGAATTTTGGTTCCTGCTTGGATAGGGTGCATACCTCTGCCAACTGGAAACCCAATTTCTAACAGACATCCTCCTCACCCTCATCAAGACAGTCAATGTGGTACAGCATGTCACAGCAAACTCACTCCAAAGTACACATTCTCAACCTTGTCTTCTCAAAATCACCAACAATCCAATGCAAACCACCTATACACCTTACCTGTACCCAAGGTTAACAGTAGGCCAGCAAAATGACCTTTAAAGAGCATGTCCATCACCTGAATACAAATGGACAGCATACCATACATCAGTAATGGTTATAGGCAGATCCAGACAGAACTCCACCATTGTCTGTGTCTTCACCATGGCCAGTTATGTTCTTGGGGGCTCGCTGTAGGACAGTCTTTCCTGCACACCTTTTTCAGCAATTCATACTTGCTTTCCTGATAACTTTCCCAGAGTACCCAACTCTGGGTCCTATTTAGGATTGAAGGACATTGTTTCTTCAGGTCCGGAATTCCTAAACTCCTTATGGAAGTTAGAATAACCCTCTGCCAAACTTCACCTAACTGGTCCTGGCAGCAGTTTCCTCTTGGATGGTAACAGAAATCGGGTGGCTGGGAGAGCTCTCAAAATCAAAAGTCTGCTTCACACTAGGCTCTTTTTAGTGTAAGCATGTGATTAGGGCAAGGCCGCAGTCTTCTATTTTGTGATGGCATCTCTGTTCTAGTTCACTCTCCTCGCCCACATTCCAGGAAGGTAGCTAATAATTACTGCTCTCAGTCTTCCTGCCAGCAGCACCAATAATAATGTGCGTAAGCAGCAAGGTATTTCACTTCTCATCACTTCACATCAAAGGGATAATCACTGTCAGGATGGAAGAGACCTGCAAAACTGAATTAATAACCGCTACATCTCACAGGAGGCACAGAGCAGGTTTTTAAGACATCACCTATGCACTATGTTTGGCAAAAATCTATGAGAACAATTGACCTAGATTTTTGTTATAAAAAGTGCATTTCAATCACAAATAAGCTTTCTTCTTAGGTAAAGCAATGGTAGCCTACACTGTAAAATTGGCACTTTGTAGCAACTCATTTTAGGGAAATACTATTATTAATATTTACACATTAAGTATCTACCTTTGTTGGCTACAATGCAAACTTAGTGACAATGTATCTACTGGTTAAAAGAGGTTCTTCGGTGGATCCATTTTTAGCAATTACTATGTAAACACTGCATCCATTCCAGCAAGTGTGTTTACTCATAGACACGGGGTGATTCAATGTTGCATGTTACTACACACAGCAATTCAGCTTATTTAGTATGCAGTTCAATATTAAAGACACACGCATACATGATCAGAAGCAACATTCTGAAATTAATTGTAAAAATGTAATTATATTAGTTTGCTGAGTATCTCAAAAAGTAATAACTGCATCCCTATTGAAAAAAAAATCAACATTTATTTTTAAGAGTAAGTATAAGAGATAGGCTGCATTCAGATGATATGTGATGAAGGTGTATTAACAAGTTGTATAAAACCATGGCCTTGCACTGACATTAAAGCATTTTAAATAGTAACAAACTGGATTGTTTTTGTGAAAAATTGGGTTGCTGTTTGAGAAGGATGTGAGCCCTTCTCAAGCAGCAGCCATAATACTTTGTCCGGGTGAACCACAAAAGTGACTAAATTAACCTATGTTTACCCTGTGGTAGCTTGGCACAAAAACAGCCAGGCCTAACTTAGAGGCAATGTGTAAAGTATTCATGCAGCTCTCTAACAGTAAATTGAAAACACAACAAAAGAAAAATCCCACACCAATTTAGAAAACTAGAGTAAAATACAATAAATTACTTCAAATTTCATTTCATTTCATTTATTCCATTTGTAACGCGCTCAGCTACTCAAGAGTGTCCCGGCGCGAACCAGAGGGGGGGAAAGAGACAATCATACAAAAAGGAATGTTTTAAGCTTTTTCTTAAAAGATGCGAGCTCCTGAGTGAAGCGAAGATCAAGAGGAAGGGCATTCCAGGCCCTACTAGCTCTGACCACCAAAGAGCTACCTCCCATCCTCTGAAGCTTGTAACGCGGGACGACAGCCAAGCGGAGAGCTGACGAGCGCAGGACCCTTGCAGGGGCATAGAAGGCAAAGCGCCTTTGAAGGTAGAGTGGGCCCTGCCCATGAAGAGCACGATGGGCCAGGACCAGAGATTTAAATTTGATCCTGGCCGCGATAGGCAGCCAATGTAGAGATTTCAAGTGCGTGGTGACGCTCGACCTAGATGAAAAGCCTAGGACTAGCCTAGCCGCCGTGTTCTGGACCACCTGCAACTTCTTAACCATATAACCAGGTGACCCAGTGAACAAGGAGTTGGCATAGTCTAGCCGAGAGAGAATCAGAGCGCAAGTCACAGTTATTCTGGCTGCCTGCGGGATCAGTGGGAAAAAGCTCCTAAGTGTTTTAATGAGACCAAAGCAACAGCCGGCCGTTTTCTTAATATGTGTAGAGAACGAAAGGTTCTCCTCAAACCAAATGCCCAAGTTCTTAGTGGGCTGTCCTTCCGAAAAGGGAGGAGGAAGCTCTTGAGGCCACAGCTGTTGACGGAAGTCAGTAGGAAAAGTGCCAAAAAGCAAGATCTCGGATTTCTGCTCATTACACTTGAGCTGAGCATTAGCCAGCCAAGTGAAGATGGATCGAAGGCACTGTTGGGCGGCCAGAACAGAGCTGGAGGTCTTATCCCACGTAAACAGTAGCTGGGTGTCGTCAGCATACGCCAAAACCTTGGCCCCCAGATCCTCTGCAAGATGAATCAATGGTGTGACGTAAATATTGAAGAGCAGAGGGCTGAGTGCAGAGCCCTGCGGGACTCCCGTAGTGACCAAATGAGGGGAGGAACGAAACGGGGGGATCCAGATCTGTTCAGCCCTTTCCTCAAGAAAAGACCTGAGCCAGCCCCACACGGCCCCAGAGACTCCAATCTCAGTGAGACAGGTCATCAAAAGGCTGTGTGGGACCGTATCGAAGGCCGCCGAGAGGTCCAATAGGATCAGGGCTGCTCTGCCCCCAGCATCCAGGCATGTTCGAACCGCCTCGACCACCTCGACTAGAACCGTCTCGGTGCAGTGGCCTATCCGGAACCCCGATTGTGCTTGATGTAAAATACCCTCCGTCTCAACAAAATCCGACAACTGTTTGTGCACCACCTTCTCACAAACCTTAGCAATAGCTGGCAGGAGGGAGATGGGGCAATAGCTGACCGGATTAAGCGGGTCCAAAGAAGGTTTCTTCAACAGAGGAAGAATCTTGGCCTGCTTCCAGACCTGAGGGACCACCATAGACTGAAGGGAAAGGTTGATAATCAGATTGACCTCCAGATAGATACAATCAGCAGCCTCTGCTAAGAGTCTGGCCGGGCATGCATCAGCAGGGGATCCCGACTTAAGCCCTTTAACAATCTTCAAAGTTTCCAAGGGAGGGACCGGGGAGAAAGCAGACAATAAAGTAGAGGGAGTGGTCAGATCATTCCGTGCGCCATCCCGTACATCACTGTCAGGAGAAAAGGATGCCTGAATGGCCAGTATCTTATCTCTAAAAAAACTCAGACAGAGTATTACACCAATCAAAAGAAGAGGGTGTGGCACTTTTCTGGGCTAATGGAGAGATGAAGCTCTGAACTATAGCAAAGATTTCTTTGGAATTATTCCTGGCCGCCTCGATGCGGACCGCATAAAACTGGCTTTTAGCCGCAGATATGGCGTCATAGTAAGATCTTTGCATAGTACGTAGTTTTGTTTTCGCCACAGGGCAGTAATTACTCTTCCGCCATGCCCGCTCCAAAATTTTACAATCGTGTTTAAGAGCTTTAAGAGCCGGGGTAAACCATGGTTTAGAAGGGGATGCTCTGGCCGGTTTTATGGGCCGACGAGAGGTAACAGAGATCACTGCTTTGGACAACCAATCCGTGAATCCCGTCATACACTCCTCCAAGCTCCCGGACAGTACCGGCCTGGTGGAGTCCAGAGCGTGCACAAAATCCTGGGTGTCAATTTTCCCCAAGACAGGTTTCGAAAAGCCAGGCAACCAAGCCTCTGTCCTGGAGACTGTCCAGGAGAAATACGAGATATAGTGGTCGAACCACGTCAAAGGGAGAGGGTCATCAACCACGATGGAAAAGTTGGAGCATATAGGATCCAATAGGTGACCAGCCTGATGAGTTGGCAGGCGGACAAGCTGGACAAGTTGGGCCATGGCTAGATGATCCAATACGTCCATCACCTCCCTCTCATGAGGCATATCCAAATGAAAGTTCAGATCTCCCAACACCAAATAATGAGAGAACCTGACCGCCCTAGCAGTAAGGGAATCTCCCCAAGTTTGGAGAAAGGAGCCAGGAGGGCCCGGAGGCCGATAGATCAGGGAGGCCCCAAGAGTGAAGTGAGCTGAAAGTCGGACACTAAAGTCCAGTACCTCACAGCCTGCCCAGTCCTGAGAGTCACCCAAAGAAAGATCCCAGCATTCTTTATAGATAACAGCAACACCTCCCCCTCTTGACCCTTTACGATCAACTCTCAGGATCTTATAGCCCAAAGGGGTGGCCAACGCGACTATGGGGGCCACGGAGGAGTCAAGCCAGGTCTCAGTAAGAAACAACATATCCAAGGCCCCATCCTCCAGCAGCCCATGAACTTCCGCATGATGTTGTTTTAATGAGCGAACATTGATGAGTGCAGCTGAAAGCTGCTCCGAGTTAGCTCCCCTTTTAAAACCCAGGGTTAAATTAGGGGGAGACGCACAGTCCAGCCCTAACTGGAAGCCACAAGAACTACAGGCTCCAAGCGGGATTGCTGTCACATCCCAGGAATGTGGATGTCGACAGACTGCCACATCCAGGCCCCTGAGAGCGGCACCAGAGTATACCACACGGCCGGCAGTAGCAAGAGAGCGCACGGGTCGTGGTACAGCGTTTCTGGCGCTGGTCGCTACCGGGGCGCGGACGTGCGCAGCGGCGCGCCCGCTGCGCGCGTCCGCTGCGCATCCGTGCGAAGCACATTAAATGCGTCCCGGTGAAAACAACTAGCGCGCTGACCTGCGCCAGTAGCAAGATGGCGTCTCGAGGGAAGGCAATGCCCTCCAACCAACGCCGCGACCAGCAGATAGTGAGGTAAGAGAAAGGAATTTGCAAAATAGGCAAAATTGTAAACTTTTAAAATGCGGGTATGAGGAAATCGGAAATAGCAGCAGGCAAATGTTAAAACTCGTAACTCAGTTAAAACATCCAAACATATGCAGCATAGGCAAAGGCACACATTCACAGTACGTGTCTCAGCCCGGGAAACCCCTTCAGGCGCTGCACGTCCGTGCGACGCGCATTAAATGCGTCCCGGTGAAAACAACTAGCGCGCTGACCTGCGCCAGTAGCAAGATGGCATCTCGAGGGAAGGAAATGCCCTCCAACCCTCGCCGCGACCAGCAGATAGTGAGGTAAGAGAAAGGAATGTGCAAAATAGGCAAAATTGTAAACTTTTAAAATGCGGGTATGAGGAAATCGGAAATAGCAGCAGGCAAATGTTAAAACTCGTAACTCAGTTAAAACATCCAAACATATGCAGCATAGGCAAAGGCACACATTCACAGTACGTGTCTCAGCCCGGGAAACCCCTTCAGGCGCTGCGCGTCTGTGCGACGCGCATTAAATGCGTCCCGGTGAAAACAACTAGCGCGCTGACCTGCGCCAGTAGCAAGATGGCGTCTCGAGGGAAGGAAATGCCCTCCAACCCTCGCCGCGACCAGCAGATAGTGAGGTAAGAGAAAGGAATGTGCAAAATAGGCAAAATTGTAAACTTTTAAAATGCGGGTATGAGGAAATCGGAAATAGCAGCAGGCAAATGTTAAAACTCGTAACTCAGTTAAAACATCCAAACATATACAGCATAGACAAAGGCACACATTCACAGTACGTGTCTCAGCCCGGGAAACCCCTTCAGGTGCTGCGCGTCCGTGCGACGCGCATTAAATGCGTCCCGGTGAAAACAACTAGCGCGCTGACCTGCGCCAGTAGCAAGATGGCGTCTCGAGGGAAGGAAATGCCCTCCAACCCTCGCCGCGACCAGCAGATAGTGAGGTAAGAGAAAGGAATGTGCAAAATAGGCAAAATTGTAAACTTTTAAAATGCGGGTATGAGGAAATCGGAAATAGCAGCAGGCAAATGTTAAAACTCGTAACTCAGTTAAAACATCCAAACATATGCAGCAAATCAAATCAGGTGTTTGTTAAGCGCGACTACTCACCCGTAAGGCTCTCAAGGCGCTGTGGGGTGTGTGTGGGGGGGGTTGGCAGGTTCCAGTCCATCAAGGAGGGAGTCTGTCGAAGAGCCAGGTTTTGAGGTTTCTTGCGAAGATGGGGAGCGATGTTATCTGTCTGAGGTGGAGGGGAAGGTCGTTCCAGGCTCTGGCCGTGCAGAAGGAGAAAGAGCATCCTCCGGATCTGGTCTTTCTGGTGCGGGGGACCACGTCGTAGGAGAGCTGGGCTGATCGTAGGGTCCTTTGGGGTGCGTGGAATTTGAGTCAGCTATTCAGGTATGCTGGTCCGGTGTCATGGAGGGCCTTGTGAGCGTGGGTTGGCATCTTGAAGGTGACTCTAGCTTCGAGGGGAGCCAGTGGAGTGTGCGCAGGTGCTGGGAGATGTGGCAGTGTCTTGGCAGGTTGATAACCAGTCTTGCGGCGGCGTTTTGGATGTTCTGTTGCTTGCGGGTGAGGTTTTTCTTTATTCCGGCATAGAGTGCGTTGCCATAGTCAAGCCTGCTGATGACCAGGGTGTGAGTGACGGTCTTTCTGTGATCTAGGGGGATCCATTTGAAGGTCTTACATAGGGGGCGGAGGGTGTGAAAGCAGGAGGACGAGACGGAGTTGATTTGGCAGTCCATTTTGAGCTCTGAGTCCAGGATGATTTCCAGGTTGCGTGCTTGGTCCGTGGGGGTGGGCGGGCTTCCGAGGACGAGGACCCACCAGGTGTAATTCCAGGCACCTGGGTTTGGGCCCTTGATGAGTACTTCCGTTTTGTTGGTGATTAGTTGTAGGCAGCTGTTTTCCATCCTTTTGGCGACGGCTTACATGCCTTCTCGAAAGTTGTGTCTGGCGGTGTTGGGTTCGTTGGACAGGGAGAGGATGAGTTGGGTGTCGTCTGCGTATGACACAATGTTGAGTCCGTAGGTTCTGACGATGGGGGTGAGTGGAGCCATGTAGACGTTGAATAGCGTTGGGCTGAGGGAGGACCCCTGGGGGACTCCGCAGGTGGTAGGTGTAGGGTCTGAGAGGAAAGGGGGGAGTCTGACCCGCTGCGTTCTGCCAGAGAGGAAGGAGCAGATCCAGTCGAGGGCCTTGTCTTGGATCCCTGCGTCATGGAGTCTGCGTATTAGGGTGCGGTGAGAGACTGTGTCGAACACCACTGAGAGGTCGAGGAGGATGAGGGCTGCTGTTTCTCCTTTGTCCAGTAAGGTACGGATGTCATCTGTTGCGGGGAGGTGGGCGGTTTCTGTACTGTGGTTTTTTCTGACGCCGGATTGGGAGTCGAGGATGTTGTGCTCTTCGATGAATGTGACGAGTTGGCTGTTGATGGCTTTCTCTACGAGTTTCGCTGGGAACGGGAGCAGGGAGATGAGTCTGTAATTTTTGAGGTCGGTGGGGTCTGCCGAGGGTTTCTTCAGGAGGGGGTTGATCTCAGCGTGTTTCTAGTCGTCAGGGAATGAGGCGGCTGCCAGGGAGCGGTTGATGGTGTGGGAGAGCATGGGTGGGGTGGTGTCGGCAGCTCTGTTGAAAATGTGGTGGGGGTAGGGGTCCGTGGGGGCCCCGGAGTGGATTGACTTCATCGTCTTCAGTGTGTCTTCGGTGGAGAGGGCTGTCCAGTTGTCGATCGCTGGTTTCAGGGTGTCGGGGTGGTTGGTGAGGGTTGAGTGTTTTGGTTGTCTTCGTCGAAGTTGTGGTAGATGCTCTTGATTTTATGGTGGAAAAAGGTACTGAGTTTGTCGCAAAGGTCTTGTGAGGGAGGGATGTCGGTGGACTTGCTGGTGGGTTGGGCGAACTTCTTGATGATGTTGAAGAGTTCTTTGCTGTTGTGTGCATAAGTGGAGATTCTGTCTTCAATCGCTTTTTTCCTCGCTTTTCTGATGAGTTGGTGGTGGGCGTTGGTGGCGGCTCTGAAGTTGTTATGGGCTTCTGTGGATTTCGTGTTCCTCCACTTTTTTTGAGGTGGCGGCAAGTGTGTCTGGACTCTCAAAGTTCAGTGGTGAACCATCTAGCTTTCTTGGTGTTGTTGTTTTTCTTGAGGGGCGCTAAGGTGTTGGCGCTGTCGGAGATCCATCTTTGCATGGCTCAGGCTGCGGTGTTGGCGTCGTCGTTTTACGCGATGGTTGGGGTGGAGTTGCTGTGTGATGAGGTTAGCTGGTCGTCGCTGATTCTGGTCCAGTTTCTTTGTGGGAGCAGGTGCTGGTGTCTGTGGATGGTGGGTGTTTCTGAAGGTGAAGTGGACGCATCAATGGTCAGTCCATGGGAGCTCGGTGGTGGGGCTGAAGGTGATGGAGTTTCCTGTTGTGAAGAGGGGGTCGAGGGTGTGTCCTGCTGAGTGTGTTGGTTCGGTCACAATCTGGCGGAGTCCAATGTTGTGGAGGTTGTCCAGGAGGGATGTCGTGCTGGGGTCCAGTTGGTTGTCGAGGTGGAAGTTGAGGTCTCCCAGTAGGGTGTAGTTAGTGAACGCGATGGCATGTGGGGAGATGATGTCCGTGATGGAGTTGGCGAAAAGTCCACGGGGTCCAGCGGGTCGGTAGAGGAGGGTTCCTCGGACGGTGGAGGTAGGGCTGGCCAGTATCTTGATGTGAAGGTATTCCATCAGGTCTGTGGGCTCGTCGGGGAGTGTGCTCAGGCGGAGGATGGATTTGTGGACGATGGTGATTCCTCCTCTCGGGCGGGTGGGACGGTCCTTCCTGGAGATCTTGTATTCTAGGGGAATGGCAATGGCGATGTCCGGTCCCGAGGTGGTGTTGGTCCAGGTTTCGGTAAAGAATGCTACGTCTGGGGTATTGCCGTTGAGAAGGTCCCAGATTTCAGTGATGTGTTTGTGGAGGGATCAGATGTTGGAGGATGCATTGCAGGGTCTTTGGTTCGATTGTGTTCTTGCAGGCGGATTGTGCTGGGTCAGTGGTCTTGGCGGTGCTGCAGGTGTGCCGGCAGCAGTGACAGCTGAAGGGTCCGTGGGTGTCAGCTGGTGATGCTAGCTTGCAGTTGTTGTTGTGGCCTGGGTTGAGAGCGTGGAGTGCCGCTGGGTCGTAGCGTTGGTGGTGCAGAGATCCAGGGTTCCTGCCGCTGGTCGCAGTCAGGTCAGGGCCCAGGCGAGCTTGCCGCCATTAAGTAGGGGTCGGGCAGGGCTGGACAGCTGGGAGGTGGGAACGGGGAGGGGATCTGGATTGGGCCGGTCGCATTGGTCATGCTGGGGGAGAGAGTCCGCGGGGGCAGCTGCAGCGGTGAAAAAGGCAAAAAGAGAGAGAAAAGTGCAAATAAGGCAGCAAACGTGCAAGAAAGAGTGGAGGAAAGACACAGAGGACACAGGAGAGTGAAAGGGGGAGATTGAGATGAGGGTAAAAAATGAGTGAAAAACAGAGGAAAGACGCAGAAGGAGAGTGAAGGGGGAACTTGAAATGAGGGGAAAACAACAGGGAAAGTGCAAGAAAGAGTGGAGGAAAGACACAGAGGACACAGGAGAGTGAAAGGGAGAGATTGAGATGAGGGTAGAAAACGAGTGAAAAACGGAGGAAAGACACAGGAGAGTGAAGGGGGAGCTTGAAATGAGGGGAAAACAACAGAAAATGGAGGAAAGACCCAGAAGGAGAGTGAAGGGGGAGATAGAAGTGAGGGTAAAAACAAGTGAAAAAGGAGAGAAAAAGCAGAGCAAGAGAATGGAGACAGAGGTCCAAGGGACCACCAGGGATGAGGCGCAGGTGAAGCCTGCGGGTGGAGGAGGGCCTCGAACACCAACACTCGAGAGTGCAGGGGTTTGGGGGAAGGCCTCACTTAATGGTGGAACTGTGAGGGAGGGAGACCAATTTCACTGGCAATGAGTCAGTGGTCTTGCTCGCCTGTCACCGCAGCGGGTGCCATTAAGTAGGGGGTCGGGGAGGGCTGGACAGCTGGGAGGCGGGAGCGGGGAGTGGAGATGGATTGGGCCGGTCGCACTGGTCGTGCTGGGGGGAGGAGCCGCGGGGGCAGCAGCGGCGGGGAAAAACGGGCTGAAAAAGGCAAAAGGCAAAAGGAAAAAGGCAAAAAGAGAGAGAAAAGTGCAAATAAGGCAGCAAAAGTGCAAGAAAGAATGAAGGGAGGACACAGAGGACACAGGAGAGGGAAAGGGGGAATCCAATCAAAATGGTGCAATTTCATTGAGTTTAAGGTAAGTATAGCTTCTAAAAGCACAAAGAGTCACTCATGGCTTTCTGGTATTGTGAGCTTGAGTGAAAGTCACAAGTTCAGGCAAACCACAATGGAGAGTGGGCAAGATGCAGGGACTAAATTAGTCCTGCTGAAAGAGTTATCTTCTAAACGTCTAGGGCGAAGAGTCCAGATTGTGGTGGAGGAGGCTGTGAGAAGCATTGAGAGAGTCGAGTATGGTTGTCACTGTTATTCAAAGAGAAGATCAGGTGTCGCAGATGGTCGTCACAGTAATGCGAAAATCCTGTCAAGCGTGTTAGATACTCGTTGCTGGAGCTTTACATTGCCAGATACAGTGGGATGTTGATGTTGTCATGTGAAGTGCAGAACTCTTGTTTCCAGTGGTTACTGGCAGGCGCTTTAGCGTGAAGACTCCGGTTTTCCAGAGCTTCACGTAGTCCTCCCGTAGGCGGCAACAAAAGGCCCGGGAGCAGAAGAGTGAGATGGCGAAACATGCCAAATTGCATCTTTCAAATGAGCCAATGGTGTAAGGGCGCGTGGCCACAGGCACAGCCAAAAGGCAACCGGGACACGCAGTCTCAGCATGTCGCTGGGAAGATTGATCCCACTCTCAGTATCGCAGGTGTCGCAGCTGCTATGCAAAGGAGGGCAGGGAACTACGAGGATTTTAAAATAAATATCTTCACACAAGGACATAAAAGGACAATTACACAAACAAGGTTCTTGGGATGCCTCATGGCAGGGACACTTGAGGGCAAACAAAGTGGTAAGAAATGGTCAGTGGAGGGAGGACATGGGACTTGCATCCCAGGCAATGCCGTGGGGCAACTAACGCCAGACATTCGGTAGCAAGGGAAGCCTCGAAGCCGCGAACCACTGTACCAAGTATTTGACAGAAGAATAGCTGTCATGGCAGTTGATAAAAATGATTTATGGCAACCAATAAAAAGAAGTGATGACTGTAATGAAGATGCATTGCAAGTTACGCTAGTTATGGTTATTAATTAACCCTGGGCGAAACACTACGCTTCGCCCACGTAGTGTACGTAGCGCTGCCTGCTTCGCAGTTTTTGAAGTAGGCGAAGCAGGCTAGCGCTACGCACACCCAGGGCGAAGCGTAGCTGCCTGCCGCTGCCACCCGCCTCCCGCCCGCCCTCCTTTTAAATCAAACCCCCGCATTTACAATAAATACAAAATTAAAGAAACTTACCTGAAACGCGGCGTCTCCGGGGCTCCCTCTTCCATTTCAAACTTCTTCTGACAAATGCGCATGCGCGGACGGCCGCGCATGCGCATTTCTCGGGCGGGAGGCAGGTGGCGCGTAGTGGGGCTACGCGAAGCACGTAGTGTGCGTAGATTTGGGCACACTACGTGCTGCTTCACATAGCCCCACTACGCCCACTACGCCCACCCTTATTATTAATATGCATTAAAGATACAATGTCTATAGTAAGATCAATTATGAACAGAACACATTACACTAAACTGCAAGTTATGCAAGAACCT
The DNA here is from genome assembly GCF_964204655.1 of Triturus cristatus. Classification (NCBI taxonomy): domain Eukaryota; kingdom Metazoa; phylum Chordata; class Amphibia; order Caudata; family Salamandridae; genus Triturus; species Triturus cristatus. The sequence goes on along the minus strand of NC_140585.1, from coordinate 1,049,463,577 downwards.
ATGCATGTTAGTGACCGATGCCATTGTGATATCATATGCACCAGCTTATATGTTTCAATAAGCTGCGGTAATTCTAACACCATATAGGTCTTGGGGTTAGATCTATGACCATTCACTTTTGTGAGTTGCAAATTGCATTGAATTGCGAATTTGCAAATCGCAAAAGTGAATGCACAACAGTGTCTCAGACACTGTTTGCGATTCCCAATGGTGTCGCAAATTGCATGCCTCATTAATATTCATGAGGCAACCGCAATTTGCGACCCCATTGGGAATGGCTAACACTACCAGGGATGGTGGCCTGCTGGGGTCAGCGGACCACCATGTCTGTGACTGCTTTTTAACTGAAGCAGTTTTCTATTTGTTTTAAATGAAGCCCGTTTTCCTTAAAGGTAAACGGGATTCATTTAAAAAAGAAAAATGAAACTTTTCAGTTCCAGTATTCAAGGGCAGGCAGTGGTCCCTGGGACCTCTGACTGCTCTTCGAAAAATATTTTTGCAAACACTCACAAATAGAAGGGGTCCCTTGGGGATCCCTTCCCGTTTGCGAGTGGTTTACCACCTACTTGAAATAGGTGGTAAACTGCAAGGGTTTTGCTGCCGCAAATGTGGCTGCAAAACATAGTAGATTGCATATAGACTCACTATTAGGAAGGGACGCCCCTTCCTAATAGTGAGAGTTGCAAATACTATTTTGTGAGTCAGTGAATCACAAAATAGTGTTTGTACATGCCAGGGCCCTTTTTGCGGTTGTAAACGGGCTGATCTCCCGTTTGTGACCACATAAAAATGGTCGTACATCTGGCCCTTGATTTGTGGGAAAGAGTGAATAGCAAGGGGACCCGGAGGAGGCTAGATAGCCTGGGGGGAATTAAGCACATTGTTGTTTCACATGAAGATGTGAATTTGTTACAAAGGACCTACCTCTATTCTGACTGGAGGGAATATGCACGGACAAGACCCAAAACCTATGACTGTTATTAGAAAAACATGAAGCACGCTCTCATGGCAACCTTGTCTAGGTTCTGTTGTCCAAGGCACCTTCCTACTCCGAGTTTCTGCTGTGATAAAATGGCTTCCAAGTCACTTTGCAACAAGATGCAACCTTGAATGTTGTTAATAACCTGGAGAATACTGCAGTCTCTGGGAACTGTTCCAGCTCCCCATAAGGCACTGAATGTTCATTTCAGATTAGCGCGCCTGAGTAAGGGTTATTTATTTGCAAGCAATCTTTGAACAGCTTATTTTTCCTCTGTCTGGTGTGATGAATTGAATTCAGGAACCGTGGAACTTAACTATTTCAACATCGCCAACCAAATGATTATGAGAATTATGAATCTTATTGCCTCGTTTACGTTGTTGAATCATTTAATTACCTTCTTTTACCAATAATAAATTGTTTTTATGAAGCGTTCAATACCGTACATCTGTCGCTTCCAAGCACTTTAAATAACAAATGTTACTACTAACTAATTTAAAGGCACTTAATTGCTGGTTTAAACTTGGAAACTACAGATCTCTACAGTTATCATGGGCAGGCGTTAATTGTTCAAGCCATCTTACGGTATAAACATTATGTCACAACACCTCCTTTTTGGAGATGATAAAAAGAATGATTAAAAATGGCCTAAAAATTTGCCATAAAATCTTCCTCAGTTAACTATCAATGCTAACAGAATCACCTCAACTGTACTGCTGAATCACATATCACCCCGTCACTTTCATCTTCCTCTGCTAAAAGGGGTTATTATCACTTTAGTAGTGGGTATTTGCTCTCCAATTTGTTAATATGCTAAACATTTAAACAAATAAACAACTAACACTTTAATTTCGAATAAAAAATAAACATTTGCACGAGTACTACAAATAACATCTGTTATTTAACTGCTCTTTACGTGGATCCATCGATTGTTCCTGATAGCGATTGAGAGGCCTGACGGATATCAAGTTCGTAGTCAATGATGTTTCCTAATATACCTCCAGTTTGTTTCAGCGACTACTAAATAAAGCTGAAATGGACTAGTGGTGAAATGTCACCATGCAGGGACGCAGAAGAGGGTGGAGAAGTGGTGATGGATAAGAAGGACAGTGACGGCAGATGGCTAGGTGTGTGGAATTAAAACATAAACGTGGCAATTCTTAAAGATTTTGCTGCGAATAAGAGAGACCCACACTTTTAGTACTTCTGGTTTACACCTTGAATGAAGGAGTAAGCCTGGAGTGATGGAGCAGGGTTTTGAGAAAATGAAACGTGCTCGGATTAAGTCCTCAGTAACATTTGTTACCAATGTTTATTGAGAAAATAATGTGAAGATACAATGCTCATCGTGTACAGGTTTACAAGGCATACAATGAATAATTCACAGAGAGAGAAAACATTAGCAATGCAACAGTAAATCACTGCAGCATCTTTGTGAATTGTACCATGCGGCTCTCATTCTCAGGTAGGATGAAATCACAATAGGCCGGAACGAGGGGTATCACGTGAATGGAGATTGCAAGTTTCACAGGAAAACTGTGACGCCCAATGTCTTTCACCCGCAAAAATCCTGGCTAAATTTACCGATGAAAACTGAGAAATTTGTATTGAAATCGGGTACAAAAACCCTCAGGATTACCAATCCCACGGTGATATCAGTAAATCTGGGTGAGGGAATATCGCATCTGCATTCTGGACTATCTTGAAAAGAGAGCCAAAGACTTTACTGCAGAGGTACATTTTGGACAGTGGGTAAAGGAGGATGGACGTGGAGACCAAAAGCCAAAGGACAGCTCATTGACTGACGCACTGAGATCTGCAAGTAAGCTATGATTACAGGTGCTGATTGTAGCAGATGTGGCTCAGCCAATCAGCCTTCCTACAACTAATACCACAGAACAGGGTCATAGTGGAACCTATTTTTATCAGTACTACAAATGAGAAAAATAGTGGTTGCCAACTACACATTAAAAATAAGCTATTACATGACAATTAGTGTGTGGTATGGCTTCCAGAGTTATAGGGGCAACATGAATTAAGAGTAAAAGGCAGGTTGTATAAAAAAAAAGACATGAATGGGCAGCTAGTGAGAAAAAGCATATTTGATTTACTGGTAGGCCCGTAGTAAACTGCACTGTGTGTGCCAGGGCCTGTAAATCAAATGCTACTAGTGGGCCTGCAGCACTGATTGTGTCACCCACATGAGTAGCCCTAAATGTATCTCAGACCTGCCACTCCAGTGCCTGCATGCAGTTTTGAACTGTCATGTCGACCTGGCAATTGCACCCACTTGCCAAGTCCTAAACTTCCCTTTTCTTACATATAAGACACCCTTCGGGTAGGCCCAAGGTACCCCCTTGGGCAGGGTGCAGTGTGTGTGAAAGGTAGAACATGTACTGGGATGTGTGACATGTCCTGATAGTGAAATGCTGCTAATTCTGTTTTTCACTTTGAAAGGCTATCTGTCCTATAGGATGGAATAGGAGATACTTTGTAACATCTTACAAGTGTAACTTCTCATTGGGACAAGATGCGGATTAACGTTTAGGCTCTCTGAACTCAGAATTTAATAATACATCTTTTAATAAAGATGTTTTTCAAATTGTGTGTTTGAAAATGCCACATTTAAAAAGTCGGCATTTTTTTGTTTAACCATTATGTGTGCCTCTTACTGTTTGTGGATTGACTTTCTGGTTTTGGAGTAATAGGGGCTGGGGATGTGCATTTTCTGGACAGCAACTGGAGGGGGTTGATGTGTGCCTTGCCCTTCCTGGATGACTCAGAGCTGAGCTGAATAGACAGTGGCTCAATTTAGAGTAGTGGGAGGAGTTTTCTTTGCACATGAATAGGGCCTATCTCTCTGGCACAATGCTGTCTCCACCCCGTGTGGTCATACTGCACGAGTGAGGACAGAACTGGTTTGGACTGGGTCCAGAGATCCTGGCACAAATAAGAACAAAGACAAAATGGGGAGTAAGTATTAGACCTTAAACCCCAGAACTTCGAATCACTTCTGGACTCAAGAGGAACATTTGCCAAGGAGAAGAGCTGGAGAGCTGTGAGCATGAGTACTGCCCCTTTGCTGTGGGCTGTGTGGAGTTGGCCTGCAGTTGGTGCTTCAGCAAAGGAAAAAACAAAGCTGGAACTTTGCAGAGAAACCTGCTTGGAGAAGAATCGCCAAGGACTTGTGTGTGCTGGCCTCCTTTTCTGAAGTCTCAGGGACACAAATATTTCACCCCTAGAACCCCTGAACTTTACTGCTGACCCCCAGTTCTAACAGACCCCTTGACAAAGCCAAAAGGCCTGACATATTGATTATCCCACCCCCTTACATGTGATTGATTGATTGATTGATTGATGTACTTATAGAGCGCAGCTATCACCCTACGGGCATCTTGGCGCTTGCATTGGGAACCCGTCCTGGTTTTTCCCTGTAAGATAACCCGTACTGGGCATCCCCAAGGTGAAAGCCAGGCATCCCGCCGCGGGGGGCCGTTGTGGAGATTAAGCAGGCTTGTTGCCCAGAGCTGCATAGTGTGAACTCGTGCTTAGAGTGGGCACCGAAGCGAGAATTATCGAGTCCGTGGACGATTGGGCTCTGGACCCTGCCGCGTCGGGAATCAAACCCAGGTCCCGGGTCTGATCTTTGCTTCAGGGTATGCCTCCTCTAACCAGTGAGCTACACTTCTCCACGTGACATCTGGTATAAGTGTGGGAGAGAGGGGGGGTATTGTGATTTTGGGGGTTATGACCCACTAGGGGACAAATGTAATTTCAGAATGTCACGAAAGGCATTTTCATCTACCTTGTGTATATATTTGTATTTAGTAGTGTGTGTGTAATAAATTTACTCAAACAAAAAGCACTGACTGGACAGTGATTTGTTGAGTGTTGCTGTATGCCAGAGGATGGAGATTACTGGACCACACCATCTCCCCTGACTAAGACTTAAACTGCTCTGCTTTGCTACCCTGAGGGAGTCAATGGCTACAGTGGCTACAGTGGGGTATTTGGTAAAGAGAAAATTGTGTACCTTTTACTTGCACTTGACTTACATCGTGCACAACTAATAACCACATTTCTTAGTTAGTACCATTAAATTGGGCAATAGTAACACCTGCTATTAATAGTATGCTCAAAGGGCAGTGTTGTATGAAGCAATATATAAAAACATGGCACTGTGATTATAAATCTGCAGGTGATTATCATTGGAGATTTTAGGCACTCTTAAAGGAAGGCACTTATTAGCTCTAAACAATCATTTGATGAATTTATTGTTATTCTCTCTGTACGGTTGGAGGCAAAGCACTCACTCAATGTTAAAACACTACTGAGGAAGAACACACATCACATTTAGATACTTAAAAAAAAAAAAACTAGCATCCATTCAGTATACTGGGGGCATCCAGAAATGTGGAAGCTTTGGATTGTAACCTGGTCCATAGTGTAGGTTCTATTGCATCACACGTCTTTTTTAACACTTAATTGCACAATGATTTAATATAGGGTTGTGTTCCAAACACACAAGGCAAGGTGGTAAGCAACACACATTGTCATATTGTTGCACAACCATCACCAACTGTCCAGTCTACATCCAAAGGAACTAAAATGAGTCTGAGTGTTCATTATAAACTTCATACGATGAACTTAATGAATTTCGATACAAGTAATGTAATGGAACATATTTATGCAGTTATTGGTTCGTTTGAAGATCTAATACTGACCCTTCTTCAGTTCCGCTGGTAACCCTGTTTTAGGTTCACTTCTATGATCACGATACCAAGTCAACCAATGCAAACAGAAGGAATACTTTGTTAATGTATGTTTATTCTGTCTTCAATCTAGTTTCATGAGAGAAAATTCAGTCTGTGTGTAAAAACGTGTCCTTGTGTGTAGGTTTGCATGTGCCTGAGTCAACGTAGTACCCTAGTTAGTTTACTGGACCACTTAAGAGAGACCGCTCACCACGGGGCGTATTTATGTGGGTCTCTTATAGACATGCAAGGTTTAGTTTGCCGCGCCTATTCTAAAATTTAAAACGCGCAATGGTAATAGGTCATTTGGACTTCCCAGGAAAATATTTTATCTTCCAGCCAGAATATGCTGGTATCAAGCTGATTTTTAGCCTTTTGCTTTGAGAGAATATTGGGGCACTTATTAATAGGTTTTTAACATTTGTTCCCTACTAGAATATTAGACCCTAATATTAAACGGGAACATACGAAGATAATAATTTTCTAAACAGCCGTAACAGGAACTGCGGCATGACTTAAGGAAGCCCTGAGTATATTTTCATATTACACAACTGCCTTATCCAAAGGTAAATACTAGAAACATATCGTCTCTTATATAAAATCAACCGTATAGGTTTTGAACTTTCATTGAGACTATGAATGACTTGCAGGGGAGAATAGACATTTTGCGTGGCTGGATTGACATCACACACGTTGGCCCTTCGGAACCATTCCGAATCCACCTGAAGATACAAGATTAAATAAATCAAAGGTGAGGTTCCCGTCCCCCCCGTCCCGCTGTGATTCAGGCCAGTTGAAGGAATCCTTAGGGGGTAGAAATTATAATGATTACACCTCTATATGCCTACAGATACACTGCAGGGCAATCCAGATTGACACAAGGAGGCCTTCCCCGGAGATGCAGGATAATTATTCGATCAGAGCACGGATCGCGGCATTCACCACTAAGAATAGGTGAGGTGCATTTGACTTGGGTAATATGGAAGCATGCCGGTACGAGTAACATTTGAATGGGAGTTGAGTGTAATTATACATTGGTACTACGTGCCTGCATGTATGATTGGAGAGAAGATTGCGCTATATATATCTGGTGATACTCTTTAACTGTTTGTAACATTGAAGATCAAGCATAATGTTCTTTACCAGACATTCGTTTTCATGTTGAGAAAATATACATATCGAGGTGTGGTTAGGAAGTATTTTTAGTAAATAGCATGTCTCATAATGCACTTTAGATTTACCATTATGCTTTCAACGTAATAGTTAGTTTTAATATACACTAAATCTGAAACCAGTCTGTATTTAAACAATTGAACTTTTTTACTTCGTTCTATATCAGGAATAACAAATTGATGTTTGTATCTTATTATACAGGTTTTTTATTAGTCATTTCACAAGCTTTTGAATTAAAGAGAGTTAATCGTCTGGTCTTGAGAAAGATGGTGATATAATATACCCATTGAAACGCGTCGATGCCCAGTTAACTACATAATCCATGAACACGGGCGGTGGTTAACGAGTACAAACTACAAAATACCAGGTTCCACGCCCTAGGCATTGTTATATCACGGATGTGTAAAATTTCAAAGACATAGTTTGTTTGTCTGTGTTAGTCATACTCTCTTTTTTACTGTTTTTCCTCTATGTAATTGGATTGTACAAAGTATTGCTGGCAATGAATATTGTGAGGGATCATGTCAACTAACTTTTCATCCTATTTTACCTATGATTTTTTATGATTAATAAATTGATTGGTACATTTTTACAAACTTTTTTATTTTGCTTATCTGTTGATCATATATGGTTCAATCTTCCTCAGCATGGATGAGTGTATAAGAAAGGTGTGATATTAGGCTTGAATGTAGTATACAGATGTAATGACGTGTAGATAATACACTTTTGTCCAAAGGATCTCGTTCTTTAATCACTGTATAGTGCTCTAATCCTTTGGTCTTAAGGGGCCCCTCTTTTCTTGTCGGTGTTATCAATAGGGCCAATGTTAGCCATAATAACTAGTATAGTATTTGAATAGTTCTTTCACCATGGTCATAATGGGCATTCTGCTAACCCTATAATAAGATGTTCTGGTAAAACAATTGTCCAAAAGGAAAACTAAATATCATTAGAACATTGGAATGTTTAGCGCTCCATTGAAGACAATCGAGGTCTCCTGGCTTCTAATGGCTGGTATATGCCAGAAGCAACAGCTGTGAAAAAAGGCCTCAAGATTGCTATGGTATTTCAACCCCCTTGGGCTCTGTGAGACCTTTGTTTTACAAATTAGAACATTCTGCCCTCTAGGGGTGGAATGTTCCAATAGACTTAGCATTAGATCCCTCCGCAGTGGGCTCTACCGATCATTAAAGACCTGCTCCAATATTGCTCAGGCTTTTAACGATGGGTAGAGCCTGCTACAGTGGGTTCTAAAGTTATATTATGTCCACATGATTTTGATGCTTGTGAAACTAAACGATAATGCTATCTTGCTTGTGGAATTACACAAATCATGACATCTTCCTGTTTATTTGATGACATTTCTCCTGGTAATAACATTCCTCAGGAGTCGCTAGTCATCACCTGGCCATCAGTGTAAACAAAATTTGGAAATCATAAGTTACTATCCCGTGGTGGAATGTTTTATGTTTTTTAAGGCTCCTCATATACAAATGGCCTATAGCTGTTAGAAAGCTGTGTAGCTGTGGTTCTCACTTACGGGCCATGTGTTATACTTTTCTCGAGTGTCAAGGGATGTTATCAGAATCCCAGAGGGCATTTTACTTGGGCCCGGACTTAGTCTAAATTTTTGAGTATTTTTCGGCTTCTACTGCTGCCGGGAAATACGGAGTTATCCGTGGAGACATATTTCTTTGACAACACTTCAGATTGAGTCGAGTTGTCGGATGTCATTTGGTTTCTAGCATTTGAGCATTGAAAAAGTCGCTTTAAGCGACGAAACACGTGCCGGCTGTTTCGTTCTTGTATCTACGTGTCAACATTTTGTCTAACTGGGTTGTTTGGTTTATATATCCACGTGTCAACAATTTGTCCAACTCATCAACATATGATTAGGACTATGACTTATGAACTTTTATCTGTTTGAAAAATAAAACTTCCAACTGTGGATTTGCAGTTTTGACTTACTGACATGCAGTGCTCTGCTACTTGATTGTTTCAGAATCCCATTTGTGACACTGTAGTGCTGATCTTATCATAGCAGTTTCTTTGGAGCTTCTAGACACCTGTACACATGTCTAACTTTCCAAGTCTTATAGATCGATTTCTCTCTTAATAGATACCCTGGGATAGAGCACTTCTGCAATTTCTTCTGTAGCACGTCATGAGCTATTGTTTTGGATAGGGATTCCAAATCAATAACTCCACAGTGAGTACCCTTGGGGACCTCTTATAAACTGATATAGCAATTAACTTAAACAAAATGAAGCAATTAGAAAGGGTCATCTGTCTTGAGTGTATTCCTGTTTGAGTTTGGAGAAGTGATTTGCTTCAACCTAACCTTTGAGTGCTAACAGGAATGCTTAAACTGTATCCTTGCTCTGTGCGATCAGATACGGCACATTCCTGTCTTTTTCTCCTGCGCCGGTGCACAATGGGCTGCCATGCTCCAAGGCAGGCACCTTTGCACCATGGTGCAAGGGTGCCTACATTGTGGGGATGATTATTTTTCTGTAGGAAGGGATTGCACAGAAACAATCAGAAGAGGCTTTTTCCTCTTTCCATGTGTGCTGCATGCAGATATTTCTCCTCGTTGTGCATAAGTTTTTGGCGCTACCTCAGATTTACGATTTCTCATAAATCTGGGGCAGTGTCAAAATGCCATGGATGTTGCTGGGAATGCCCCCATCAACATCCCATTGCACGCCCCGTTAAATGGGACAATATTTACGAGGCAGCATCAAGCCAAAAAAAGTTGCTTAGTGCTGCCTCGTAAATATGGAGCAGATCCTGTGCCACAGAACGTCACAAAAAGTTACATTCAGAAGGCACAAGGGGCCTCATAAATGAGGCCCATAGAGAATTGGCTGAGGCGCAAATCAAAGGAGTATTACTGTCTCCCCTAATGCTGTTGGCTTCAGCACTGCGCCTACCAGGAAGAGCTGCCGTTAGAATGCCTGAGTGACTTTTTAACATCTGAAGTGTACATTTAATCAACACGATGCTTGCCACATTCAATTCATTATCTTCTATATGCATTCTATAGAAAAAGACATTTTATTTGCTGACTTTACCCAGCATTGGCAAAAGCAGTAGGGAAGGCTTTCTGTGATGCATTTGTGCATGCAATGAATGTAAACAACGACTGTGAATTGTGGCTTTGTTAATGCATGCTGTGTTTTGGTATTAATACGGAGGCAGGCCATGATTTAGAAATAGTTCCTACCTTAGCATGATGTCCCAATAACAAGAGATAGTATTGCAACTTTGATCTAGGAACTTGTTTTACAGAAACGACAGGCCACTCCACTGGACCAATTGCTTTAACAGATAGTAAAGATCAGATTACCGATGCGTGGTCACAAGCAAGTAGACAACTGATGTCGATATCCTTCAAAGCCTCCACCTGAATGACACTTGTATGAGTGCTAAATCGGGTTGTCATATGTGCCGCACATGTGATTGTCGGTAAGACTGGTGTTCTCTTTCATATGGTACTAATGTACTGTTCATAACCATTGGCAAAAATCTGGAGAGGTCCCTTTTTCCTAAGACCTTAGTTAGGGATGAAAGTACTAAAATGTGATGAAATGCAGCACAACATCCAAAGTTGATGCACTGTGTTGCATCAAAGGAGAGTGAAAAACGGTATATCTAAGAAGTTATGTCACTGTTTTTCTCTTCTCCAGCGTTGCTTCACTTTGGACTCCCAGGCGTCAATGTATAAATGGGGAACAACCTTTACAACGAAACTTTGACAACGCGTGCAGTTACATCGCGGATTTTACAACGAACGCGATGTAACCACGCGATGTCATTACAACGCAAGTCTTTACATCGACTTGCGCTAGATGGCGTGCTAACATTACAAATAGTGTAATTTACTATCCCAACACCTTCCCTACTGTTAAGTGGACTGGAGTTGGAATAGTAAATTACGCTTTTCTACTGTTAGCACGCCATCTAGCGCAAGTCGATGTAAAGACTTGCGTTGTAATGGCATCGCGTGGTTACATCGGTTTGTTGTAAAAACCGCGATGTAACTGCACGCGTTGTAAACACACGCGTTGTTACGTCATACATCCTGTATAAATCCTTGCACCATAATGCAAGGGTGTACCTGTTCTGTCGAGCGTATGTTTTGCACAGGAGGGGAAGCCTTCTAGTACAAAACTATGCTCTAATACTTTTCACACTTTAAATTTGTCCTGTACAATGCAGCACTTGTACAAAGTTTGAAAAGCCTGCATCGAGGATGCGGTAGTTTGTGGCACAGATTCCTGACTACATTTGTTTGTAGATAGGGATTGTGTCAGAAAACATGGGTAGCTTCATGGGAACACACATGTACCACCCATGGAATGATGCATTTGAAGCAAAGTAGCACGAATCAGTGGCATAATGAAAATAGAAAAATATATGTATGCTAATATACTAATGAGGCACAAAACAAACATTATCCACTTTCCATTTCCATGTAATTTTAAATCACAGAATAATTACTCGATTTTCACTTTAAGGATGTAGTTGGGTGCCTCTGAAAAAATCCTGTTTCACTTACTGTTAATTCAAATCACCAATCCAAGCATGAGAACAGCTCAGCTATGAAATTGGGCAGAATGTTTCCAGGCAATAATGAGGAGTTAGAATTCCTGAGGAGTATTTAAATGACATCACTACTGATAGGTTAATTAGAAATAAAAACATAAAGCTTTTTTTAAATCATCAGTATGTGAAAAGCTTTGAATTTGCATAATTTTTGTTCTGCACTTTTTGAACTGGCACTACTTAGCAGATAAGTTATGAATTTGCTCATCTGGTCCAAACCAACCACTGCAGCAGTCAACTTTGTAAAACATTTGTAACAGCATTAGTGCTTTGCAAAGCAATAACATACATTGTACGTAACATTGTGCATGCATCTAAATTTGCATTAACGCTGTCGTAAATGTATGTCATGAATCAGTGTTTAACCCATGAATATTTGTACACCATAATGGCGGGTTCATAAAAAGTGAGTGTTGACACACACATACACACATTTTGACTTTCTGTGACATCATCGTGTTGATCTGTTGCCCCACCCATCACGTCTCAATAGGCCCTTAGTTGCTGCCTTGGGTGGGCAATGGGATTAAGTTGGAGTGAAAACTAGAGGGATAAAGAGGGTTCTTTGAACCACATGTACTTTCTGCTGCAACCGCCTTCAATACCTCCAATATCAGACCAGCAAGAGTAGTGCCAGGAGTACCAAAGAGTAAACTAGAGGTAGAAATTGCTACAATTAATTACTGTTCATCAATCAATCCTTGCTACCCAAAATATGACTTTTCTCTTATTTGATTAAAATACCTCTCAGATATGTTTCTAATGCACACTTTGTTTTTTATCCTTTTACACATTCAGTGCTAGTGGTGTAGCAAGGATGCCACGTGCCTCAATGAAAACAAGAAAATTGGACCAGATGCTTATTGGTTTGAAGGGAAATAAAACAGGCACTAATTGGGGTGGTTGGGCCCCTCGTGGGCCCCAGTATCTTTGAACCTCCTGCACTACTGATAGGCATGTACTTCAATGAATCATTCCAGTAAGGAAAGAGATCGCAAGTGATTATTGTATGTCATGGATGCTTTTTGGTAGCCTTTGCTTGGTGACAATATTTTAAACTGTCATATAGTTAAGAGAGCAAAAGCAAAGTTTGAAGCAAACATTTTATCGTAAATGTAAACTATAATTATGAAAATGAGACGAAAGTATCAAATAAAAACAAACAAATATATTTAAACAGATGAAGCCAATGATTTGCATAAATGGCAACTTGAAGGATTAAATCTCAGAGAAATTGCTTGGATCATTTAGAATGGGGCAACTGCCAAAAATTGATCGGTCCCTTTTACTCTACAATTTTGGAGGTGAGAAAACTGCTTGGTTTGGAACCAAAGAGTCTAGGCTGGCTCACTGTTTTTAAGGTAGGACTGCTTGTGAATGCTGTGATAGGAGCAGTGTTCTAGAACAGAAAAAATAAACCAAGAGTCCCTTGCACTTGAAGAAAACTCCCATGTTTCATGGTCACTGCCAGTTTGTAACAACTACTAACAAAATTGTTACTGTTACAGAAACAACACGCTGCTAATGAAGCCTTAATTTTTTTCAGTAAGACTATGACTTAAACCAAAGATTTCATACCCTATTCTAATAATATATGGGATAAAGTACCACCTGTCATACATCATAATGATATTGCAAGTAATTGAGGAGTTCCATGACCATATAGAGGAACAAGGCCAAGCTCCTTTATAACATTATGCAACTCCGAGGTGACTTGCAATATCCTTATCATGTATGGCCGGGGATAATATATTGCTAATAATACATGGTCACAGATTCACCTTTCTCACAAACCATCTAGATCCTAGGTGGATAGCTTTTTCATATGAAAGAGAGAGCAAGTTTGCAAACATAAAGAATACAAATTGAGTCTCTAGTGCAAGTTTTAAAACATCAAAAAAAGTTATTAGATATTTGTTGCAAAAAGATAGGAAAACACTTTAATATGGGTTAGCTATTTTTTAAAGCACAAAAGAAACATGCAGAAAGATTCAAACTTTTCTATAATTACCCAAAGAGTGCAAAAATAAACATATTGCTTTATTTATCTCCTTTCTTCTTGTCAAAGTGAAGCTAGGACAACAGAGCAGAAAAAAGAAAAGCAATGTTCTGTTTCCTGTTCCTTAAACAGCTGCTATAATTATGCTCTGTGACGTGACCTGCCTTTCCCCTGGTTGTTGGCTCTGGCAACAGGTACTGTGACATCAGAACTTACCTGTAATAATTTATTACATTTGAGTTCTGATGTAATTTCTTTATAATCTGCAACTAAGGGGCACTGTTGGTGGGTGATGGGGAGGGAGGGAATCCATGGAGAAAGAAGTCATTGGGAGTGGGTGAGGCCTCAAAAATGAATGTTGCATCGGCTGCCACCAGCGTTAAAGCCGGCCCTGCCTTTAATTTTCAAACTAAATACATGAGTCCTACTGCTTTTATCGTAACCTTTTACAATATACAGATCAGCCCTTGATCATTGGCCTCGCCACAATAGTCAACAAAGTGCAGCTGTTTTGAGCTTACAATTTTCCTCAGGGCAAAATTGTTCAATAAAAGCTCTCTTTTTTAGTGGAAGCAAACAACGTTTGCCCTACTAAATGCCATACTCAAATAAATTAGAATGCAGACGGAGCCTAAGTAATTCTCTTGTGAAATCTCTTTTTGTACTGTTCACATAAGGTCTAGTGACAGCTGTGCTTATAATGAGTACAAAAATAAAGTGCTACATAGAAAATTGTTGTGCGTGTTTGAGACCAGATTATAGAAACCAGGATGTGACAGGAAGAGATGCTGAAATTTAACTGACATGAGGTAGACCACACAGAGTACAGTTGTTTTTTAACATTACAGAATTACACAAATATACAGCTTGAGGGGCAGGGCAATTTACACAGATGTGCAGAATTTGCTTGACCAAAAACAGGAGTAGAACTCAGATCTCCAGGTTCCTAAGTCAGCATCATAACTATTAGAACACATTTCCATCTTGGATTTGTGCATGTGCTAAGCCACACTGCATTTATAATTTGCATGTACTTACCCGCATCCTTCCATTCCTTATCGCAGGCCCATCTTCTGCCAATCGTAACACATACAAATCCATCTTGTACTCTCGTCCTCCTCGAATGCTAAATCCAAACCCTTTGGTGCCTTTCTCCATTTCAACCGTAAAATAGTCAAAATCCTATAAAGGGAAAAATGTAAGTATGTGTATTAACTACTTCATTAACAGATGAAAGTGAGGTGGGAAATACCTTGAGTAACTTGGAAAATATCACTTTCTTGGGAGTTCTGTGAACAATTTACTAGCAAAATTCTGCATTTCAAATTCCTCATTCTCATGACTCAGATATATGAAAGGCATAGACATTACATAATTCTAAATGCATGTATTCAAATTATATATTGATTCTATGTGTGATATTCATTCAATTAAATGTATAGTTATACATGTTTTTATAATACTATAATGATGTAGTCACCCCATACATGTACAAACCTTCAGAGCAACAGAGTTACTAGTCTGTCACTGAGGCAAGATGGAGTCTTTGGCTTATCACGCACTGCTGGCCCTTTGCATTCCAAATGAAGGGAAGGCAACAACATTTGTGAACTTGGAAGCAGAGCTTGCCAAAGTGCTGTTCATGTTATACTTTGGAGAACTGCTGGGATCAGTTGTTCAATTGAATGAAAGACCCTAGGGATATCTTTGCATACTTTAGAAAATAAAATGCTTACAGGTAAAAATCCAAATTTAAAAAAAGAGATTTTAATGAGCTTAACATAATGCTTAGACACAACTTGTCAAATAGGAATTGCCATTAATTTGCTCTGACAAAAAATAAACAGAATTACCGGCAAGATGTGCAGAGACCTTACAAGAGCATACTCTTACTACTTCAACAATTGCACAATCGCCTACACAGGGGTGACATAGAAACCCATTGACTGATTTCACAGACTACTATATTGTGTGGCCTGAATGTGCCTGTAACCTTAAAATGTCTCTAGTTAAAATTAGCCCTTTAAGCTCTCCACCGGCTTCTGGTAAATGCAAGGATAAATAAAATGGGCGTCTGCACTATGCACAGAGGTTTCTGAAGCAAAGGTATACGATACATCCAGAATTTGATGACTCAATGTGCAGTCATTAGGGTCCTATGACCTGTTACTTCTCTAATGATCAGTCAAAGAACCTAAAGGCAGTTGAAATACATAGGAAGGTCTCAGAAGTCAAAACTGTAGAATAAAATCAGGGTGCAACTACACCACAAGTTAATATTCTACTGAAAACTAAGTGGCTGATTCACAAAAGCAATGGTTATCTTTAACACACTCTTACATGCCCTTGAGAATCGACTTGAAACATCCAACTCCTTATTAGTAAAAGTGTAAAGCGGGCACAGTCCTTTCTATTTGTACAACTTGTCTGAATATTTCCTGAACATTCCCATTCTGTTTTGGATATTTTTTCAGTCAGTTCACAGAGGCGTGTTCTAAAACACCCTTGCAAACAGGCCTATAAATGTTCAATTTTTCTTTGGGTCGACTCTATGCAGAATATCGGTCATGACCGTAGAAAATTAGACACGGTTTCCTATATTCCAGACATTACTCTAACTTTCCCTCATCTCTGCTTCAAGCAGAGGTTTGCTAGATTCTGAAAAGCCATGGGCAACTCTCTATAAAACTCTTCAATAAAAAAGATACAATAACACATTCGTTAATGAATAGAACATTTATAAATAAGTAAATAACCTATCTCTTCCATGGTGAACAGGCAAAATTAAAAGCACTACACCATTTATTCAAGTTCAACACATGCTATGCTAATGTTCCCAAAAACTAGTGAAAGATTAAGGAAAGAAAATGATATCACATAGGATCTAAAATAAGGTTAATATATGTGGAAAATCAACAGGAAGGCTTCCTAGAGAGGCAGGCTTAAAACTGTTACAAAATTGGTACTGTCTCCCCAGAAAGTAAATACCGCAATACTTAAAAGGCTACATGTTGGAGGTGCCCAGAGCTGCACCATTATATGATATTTATTATGTGTGGCTGACTCAATACTAAGAATGGTGGAGACCATCACGGGAATGCTGGAAGACTAGTCTAGGATGTTCAATCACCAAAAAGCAGAAAGTGTGTATTTTGTTGGACTTTACGGACATTACATAGCATTTACATGATAGATGGAAATGCTTGACTCAATGTCCCACACAATTGTAAGTGTCATTAAGAATTATGTGAGCCTCACTATGAACATTACTTGCTGCTTTAACAAGAGTGCAGGGCCGGACTTGCCGTAGCGGGCACCAGGCGTTTCCCCGGTGGGCCAGAGGGGTGGGGGCCGGTTTTGCAGCAGTGGGGGCCTGTTTTGTCAATGGGGACGGGTTTTGCAGCAGTGCTGCAATATCGGTCCCCTGTAACAAACTAAAAGCGTCAGCACTGCTAGCATCTAGAGCTTTTCAGTGCCACAACCCCTGCCCCTCTCTCCCCCCGGGTCGGTCGAGTGGAATTGCCAGGGATGGTTTCTCTTCCCAGTGCGGCTGTGCGAGTCTTTATGCTCATAAATTATTTTTGTCTCTATTAACTCTTATCAAACAATTCATATTTTAAAATGAAACTCATAATAATGAAAACTTCCTTTATTTTGTATGCTTTATATAAGTTGATGCATTGCTTTGCATTCCTACCTGGAACTGCCGGTAATCAGGTAGTGGATATTGCCTAGTGTCGGGGGAGTGCTGCCTATAATCTATCAGAGGGGGTTGCCGGTAGTCCAAGGGTGGCGGCTGCTGATAGTCCACTACTGGTGGATGCCTGTAATCCACTGGAGGCTGTCGATAGTCTGCAGATGGCTGCCTGTAGTCTGTAAAAGGAGGTTGCCGGATGTCTGGCTTTACATCTTGCCTTGCTTTTACTTCTGACCTGTAACTAAACAGAAATTAATTGTTGTATGAATTGAAATGTAAAGAAAAAATGAAAATAAGATTATAAAAAGTAACATTTTTGCAAAATTATTTGGTGTAAGTCAAAACCTCAGGACAGTCATATCAATTTGCAGTATGCAAACAAATTTAAAAGAAAAGTAGTGCAAGGAATAATAAGAACGTTTGGGAAGAGTTAGAAATTGAGTTACTACTTGATGCGGGGAACCCTACTCAAGCAGCAGCCACAATCTCTGTCAGGGTGAAAAACAAGCAAATACAGAATTAACCTGTGCTTAACCCTTTGAAAAGCAGTCAGGCTTAATTTAGAGGCAACTTGTAAAGTATTTATGCAGCACTTCAAACAGTAATAATGTGAAAACACAACACCAAAAGAATTACACAGCAACTTAGAAAAATAGAGTAAAATTAAATACATTATTTGATACCAAAACATCAAAAATTCAATTAGCAAAAATTGATATACAAATTCGAATTCCTAAGTAAGAATAGTGTCTAAAAAGGGGCCATCAGCCTTGCTACATGGAGGGACTACAATCCCAGAGCAGCTCGGGGCAAGGAGAAGCCCTGCACCATTGCTGTCAACTGTGTCAAGCGCTTTTAAGTGCATTTTCAGTTCTGCAGCACGGAAAGCGCCGGAGCCTTGGCTGACCCATCTGCCTGTGTCCGGATGAGACCGCGCTGGCTCCCATTTTGGTCATTCCCTTTCAAAAGTGAAGGATTACACAGACTTTGGGTCCCAGCCCCGAGCACCAGGATACATTGAGAGGTAATAACCTAAACTAAGGTGAAACACAAACCTTGTGGGGATGCTGTGGCAGTATGCTCCTCTATCACCATAGAATGCATGCTTGAAAGGGCTATTGGGATTGTGGCTGGTGAAATTGACCTAACTGAATGCAGACTCTGCAGAATCTGGAGTGCCGCTTTCCCAATATCCTGGTGTCGCTGGCAGATTAATCGTGAGCCCTCTGCTTAATGTTGGGGTACGACCTATAGTGAACAAAGAGTCAGTCTTGATATATCCTGAAAATGATGTTGATGTCGCAGCAGCCATTATTGCACCTGATTCTGGTGGCTTGAAAGACTCGCACGTGCTGCTATCATCTAAGCCCATCCTAGAGGCTAAACAGAAAAGACAACCGGGTAAAAATGTGGTGGCTAAACGGGAGCAGCCCCCCTGTACCCAAAGTAATAATGAGATTGTTTCCTTAATTTAGCCTTCAACGACTCTCAGTACCTATGCTATCTTCTACTGCCCGGACTTGCGATCCCCTACCACCCAGACGTAGGATCCCTTGCCACCGGACTCTCTCCTACTGGATGCATATTGTGCCAAACTCGATTCTATCCTTGAGGCTAAACTTAGACCCTTGACAGATCATCTAGGATGGCTTGAAGGTTTGTTAGATGTCCGGCTTAAACCCGCGTCTACTGAACATACAAAGAATAAGGGTGGTGTCCCATTTTCACACAATCACCCATATCAACCACTGGGGGGCACCCTTAATATAAATCAACAGGCAGTGAGCAGTAACCCATCAGTGCCCTCCGCGCCCCATGCAGACACTGATGGACCCCACTCTAATGATTTGGGTAATGGACCATCCACCGCCAATGTTAACATTTGTTCCCAACCCCAGACAGTTTTACCAAGTCACACCCCGACGTCAATTAACTCATAAACCCAGTCTGTTGTTAGCCCCATTACGGCTCTCTGTAAAGATATCCTGAGCCTCCCTTCGGTAGCCAGCCCATTTGTACTAATTTTGGCTGGGGCCCCACCCCTAAGAGTCACCTTCAACCTGAAACCGGTAATCTGAGGTTAGTGTGGTGGCTGAAAAATTCTGCCCAATTCTTTAACATAGTAATTGGGACAAAACAGGAGCTGGTGATTATGTGCCTATCCAAAGGGGCTCAAGGCTCACAGGTGGTGGGGGCCTTTACAGAAATATGTTCTAGGATTATGGAGGGTCTATTAAAATTGCACGTGATACCCCAAGGTGGTTCAACTCAAAGTGCTCAGCAGCAGACAGGGCCCTCTGTACTGCGTTAACATCCAAACCTAGGTACCCTGGTCTGGTACTCCGCCTGCGTAAACAATATAAACACATAATTAATAAACGCTGGCAGGAATTTGCTGTATCACGCTGGAAAATATGATCACAGGCATCACGGCAGGGTAATAGCCAGCTATTTTGGTCCACTCTATCTGAACTGAAATGCAATATTAGGGCACCCAGTGCTATCTCCTGTCATTTTGTTAGCAAGTGAGAGTAGCACTTTGGGGAAATTTATGCAGCACCCTCCTCCTCAAAAATCTTCCCAGTTGACCTATGTCTAGTACCATGTTTCCACAATACCTTGCTAGAAGTTGAGGATGCCATCACTCAAAGCACTGGTGGTAAGGAACCTGGTCCGGACGGGGTCCCTATTGATTTGATAAAATGTAATATTCCCTTCTGGGCTCCTCTTCGTGTCTTCAATAGCCTTGCACACTCACCACGCCTAGCACATGGAGTTTGTCAATCATAGTTTCTATTTGTAAAAAAAGGGGATAGCTCACTTCTGTGTTATTTTAGCCCAATTTCCCTCATAGACACTACAGCAAAAACAGTGGGCCAAGTTATTTACAGGATTATGAAACGGGTGATTGCTGATTCAGTACTATATGGCTGCCAATATGGGTACAGGCACAAATTATGAAAACCTGAACAATGTATTAATCTAAAGCTAGTGCTAGGGAAATACACAATGGCCAAGCAAACTCCCCTCTACTTAGCATTTAAGGATTTGTCATCAGTCTTTGACTGTGTGAACAGGGACAACATGTGGCACATTCTAATCAAAGAGGGCTTAGACATAATGCTGGTTCACTTTCTTGCCCATTTGCATGAGGGAATGAGGGCAAGAGTCTGCATTAACCAACAGGGGGAGGTGTCGGTTGACATATGGATCCATCACGTAGTGAGACAGGGATGTGTGCTGGCCCCTCTCTTATTTATTCTATATGTTAACGATCTCCACCCTTCACTTTTATGTGCCACACCAGACATGCTCATTATAAAACTAAAACCTGTTCCAGGATTACTGTATGCGGATGAAGCAGTGCTCATGGCATGCACTCCCAGGGCGCTGCGTCAGCTACTATACTCTTTTGTTGACTTTATGGTCTCCTTAAATCTTCAGACTAACTTTACAAAGTCTCATGTTATGTCCTGTGGAACTAAGTGCTGATCTATGTCATCCATGGCAATTGGCTCCAACATTCTGACCAGTTACAGTACCTTTCCTTACCTGGGAAAATATTTTTCTGCCCAACATTTATGGTCCCCTATATCACACACCGTACCATGAAATTTGCCATCGCCAAGGGGTCTTTATGCAGTATGCCCCCAACCCTTGGGTGATGGTTCCCTTGCTTTGTTATTACAAATATGAAAATCCCAGTGTCTACCAATTTCCATGTATGATGCTGAGGTTTGGGAATCTCCAACTGTATGGCCATCCAATGAGAAGAAAACAGATTTCTAAGGAAGGCTTTATCCATGCTACTGTCTGCTGCACATTTTATTTGTCATAAGGAACTCGGGCTATCTTATCTTGGAGATCTGATCCGGGTGTGACCTGTTTTAGTGGGGCTCTCAATTTGGAAGACCCCTGAGACTGTCCTAACCAGAGAAATAATAATGGATTGACTTTTCCCAGACAGAGGGCTTGGATTTCTTACATCAAAACTGAATATTGTATAATCGGGATGCAATCTTTTTTCACAGATCCCCTTTCATGTGTTAGCATAAGTAAGAGGAGTGTGGCTGAAGCATTTTATACCCTACCCTATACCGGTTAAAGGATCTGATAAGGAAACCCAGTATGATTAGATATCTTGACCTGAGGGATTCAGAATACACTAACAACTGCATCAGCATTGCTTGCAACCAATGGGAGAGCTCTCTACTCTGTTTCAGATCCAATACTGTCAAATATTTGCTCTGTTTTTCCATGGGTCTTACACACGATCTCAAATCTTTACCTTGCCCATGTGCTGATTTATCTGGTCAAACGATGCTCCATTTTACTTTCTTCTGTAAATTTTAAGCACAGTATACCAGATTTTTTTTAATCCCCCTTTTAAGAAAATATTATTGTAATATTGGCCAATGCTTTCAGATTTTTTAACTTCTATTCAATGAAGTTATTTTGCACATTGTTTCCTTTTTAAAAACAGCTGTACGTGCACGTAGGTCAATGCTCCTCTAAACATGTTGCTGTTATTATGTTGTTCTGTATTTTTCATTTATTTTATGTATTTCTGTATTCAATGCATTTTGAACTGTTTCTTTGCACTGCAAATTCACTTTCATGCATGCTGTAATGCTTCCGAATAAAGTTTTTTAAAATTGAATAAAAAATAGTGTCTAAAAGCACAAAGCGCCTATTGTGGTTATCTGGTCATCTCGGGCTGGGACAAAGTCACAAGATCAGGCACACCACGATGGACTGTGGGCCAGATACAGGGATCCAGTTAGGCCTGCTGAACGCGTTGTTGAGCATTGCTTGATCCCGCATTGAGGGGGCGTCGTGAAGCGGTGATTCCTAGGAACTGTGAGATCTGATGCGAGGTCCTGCTTCGTCATTGAGGATGTCAGCAATGAGGGGCTTGCAATGCAAAGTCCAGTGTTGAAGATGCATCGCAAACTATCTGGATCCAAAGTAGTAGCGGGGCTTGCGATGCCGAGTCCTGCATTGCGTCGAGGATGCTGTTAATGAGGGGCTTGTGATGCGAAGTCCAGCACCGAGATGTGTAGAGCAGCAGCGGTTCCAAGGAGACTGTGGGCTGTGATGTGAAGCTCTGCATCAGGGATGCGGGTGCAGCAGCGGTTCCGAAGCAGAGCTGCTAGGAGCTGTGTCACGCTGCAGCGGTTCTGCCCACATGACCACAGCTGGGCTGGCAGAGCAACTTTTAGATGCTGGGTTCAAGAGGGACGGAGTCTGTTCTGTCCCTGAGGCTTCTGACCATGAGGCCTCCAACTGGCCCCTGGAGCCAATCTAGTGGTCGTGGCTCAAGAGACAGGTCCAGTCCTTCACTCAGGCAGCAGGGCAGCAGAGAGGCATTCCTTTTTGCAGAGTAGCGCTGCAGACTTTCTGAGTCGCCCACAGGTCCAGAGGCGTACTAAAGAGTTGGGTCTGAGGGTCCACTATTTTTACCTGCCGCCCACTTTGAAGTAGGGGACGTATTTAAGGAACCGTTGATGTCCTTGAAGTTTCGTTCCTCCCCTGTCCTGGCCCAAGCTGGGTGCATGAACAATGCATTGGTAACAACCCCTTTGTGTGAAGGCAGGGTACCACCTATTCACTTGCAAGTGGGGCTGTGCTCAGCTCTGCCCCCATACTGCCTGTTGATGTCCCATTCAGGCACACCTAATCCCTCTATTTTGTGACTGTCTGGGAGAGGGTTATTTTAAATGGGTGTCACAATAAGGGATGCAGACATGTAGTACCACTTTACTGGGGATGTGCAAGTAAATTAAATATGCCAATTGGGTGTAAGCCAATGTTACTGCATGTAAAGAAGAGAGCACAAATGCTTTAGCACTGATAAGCAGTAATAAAGTGTGCAGAGTCCTAATAGCTAACAAAAACAGGTCTAGAAGACAGGAGGGTGAACGCCAAACTTTTTGACCCTGTAGAAAGAGCCAAGTCCAACAGGAAGGATTTGTAATTTGTGACTAGGCAATGCTGGCCTTGTTTAGAGGAGATTAACATTGAAGCCAGAAAACAACTAAAAAACTAGCAGATTAGTTGTCCATTCCACCTGCCATTTAGCCACTCAGAGCAGAACTACTGACGTTGGTGATAATCCACTGGCAAAGACAATTGCTTCTCCATCATTGGGTATGTCATGGTGCTGTGTCAAATAGGCCAGAGATGATTGTGGGTTAACTTCCTCATCTGAAGTGGCAGGTCCACCCCAAATGTTGGGGGAGTAGCCATCACTGTGAAGCACCATCCTGGAAAGTGTGACAGTCTTTCTCAAAAAGGTGAATACTGTGATTGCAACATAATGGGAAATGTCCCTCATATGACAGCGAGAAACGGTGTGTGGAAACCGATGATGTAAAGCCTACCTTAGATGTCAGAAATTTCAATACCCTACACTAGCATTAGTGAAGTGTCCCCCAAAGAGTTCCTCTAAAAACGGCTTCTAACAAGGAATAGACAGATCATTTGATGGAGACATCACTGAAGAACTCAAAGTATGGTGAATTTCCCAACTGTCACTGGATGTGCTACATTAGTGGAAGGAAATTCCACCAACAAAATTCTATATCGACCACTGTATATCTTACTGAACCGCAGCTGCACATTCGAGTAAACATATATATATTTAGAGTGTATTTTTCATTCTGGTATAGAAACAGCCTCAGGAGGATGTTCAGAAGAAACAATTCAAATTTGTTGAACTTATTCACTTTTTGAACAAGACCTGAAAACTCTTTCGCCATGCTGTGTAATGGGGGTAAGGCTTCTACAATGTGCAAAATCTAGCAGGTGTTTTGAAGTTGCACCTTATTCTTAGTGAAAGATTGACTCTCAGTCGAGATGAAGTTTTTGGAATATTGGGCAACTGAGATTGTCTTGTCTGCTCTCAATCAACCAATCAATCAGGGGAATTGTAAGCGTGCTACTCACCCCTGAGGGTCTCAAGGCGCTCAGAGACGTTGCAGTCATAGTTGATGCTTCTGAGACATACCCCTTTCTGAAGACCCCTATGAGGCTGCCTAGTGTTAGTATGGAATGTCCCCAGTCCTGTTCCTCTAAGGAGAAAGCAGGTCTGTCCCATTTTCAGCTCACCCATCCTATGTAGTATGAAATACTGGAGCTTGCAGTATGATGGTCAACCTTTATTTTACAAAGATTCTAAAAGGTGAGCAAGACAGGGAAAACTGATGAAGACTAAACAAGCAATGGACAAAGGGACACCCTGTGGGTACAATGCAACTTGGCCCTTGTGTATCAACACATTTCACTAGTGACACAGAATGGGAAAACCCCTTTGATGGACTGGGCCACTTGTTTATTTTATACTATTTTATTTTTGATTGTTTTACGTGGCTCATTGACATGTAATCTGTGACATCTGTGGCAACAGAAATGTGTTTTCTTTTATTCCTACTGCCCTACTGCTCAGTACGAGAGAGCAGAACATGCTTACTTGATCTTCGCCACGCGAGGTGCAGATTGGGATCTAACTGCTAGAAACTTTTGAAAAGGTGAACTAAGTAATTCATTTTATAGCAAAAAACATGTTTGTTGAGAAGAGGTACGGATTTTTAGGAAGTTCTCAGGTAATAAGCATTGCACCAGACTGCAGGGCCTAGGGCTGTACTCAGGAGTATTATTTCCCTGTAGATGAATCATGCATGGGCCTTCGTAAATAATTCTAACAGCAAACATTGTAGTGTCTTTTTTGCCTTTGTTTACGTATTATTAATTGTCTTAGATTTTCTTTTGTGTAAACTGTTAGAGGGACAATCTGCCGCTGATCGACTGATGTTCGGTCATAAAGCAGTATGTCAGTGACATGCACAAAGCAATGAATGTGCACTTGTGTCAAGCTTCAAGGGACCTTGTCACGTTTTAGCAACAACAACTTAAGGATATGACAAGTGCTTTAGTGGAGTGTAACATTTCGCAATATGATTATAGTCTTCGCTTTATCATTTCTGTAATGATAGAGCACCAAGAGGCTTCAGCTTAAAGTGCACTGTACAAGAACAGAAACAGAACTATTGGACTTTATCCTGGTTACTTAAGGAGAATCTGTGAGCACAAATGTGTATGTTGTTATTATTCAAATTGGCTTTTAATCAAATACAGTATGCAAGATATATGGGGAATTCCCTTTTTTTGCAGAAATCAATTTAAAGTTTAGTCTCTTTCACTAAAAATTAGTTATAAATGGTGAGGAAGAGCTCTATGCCACTTCCCACAGCGTCACTAAACTCTGCTCTGCACCACTTCATTCTACGCCTCGCTACTCTACTGCACCACTGCACTCTTTGCTACTGCACTCTACACCACTCCAGTCTAGGCCGCTCTACTCTGCACCACTCGGCTCTATGCCACTCTACTCTGCAACAATGCACTCTAAGCCACTGCACTCTGAGCACTGCACTCCAATGCAAGTGCACTCTATGCCAATCAACTCTACGCCAATCTAATCTACTCCGCACCACTGCACTTGATGCTGCTGCACTCTAGGCCACTACATTCTACCCTGCACCACTGTTCTTTACCGGTCACCATTCCTCTCTACCGTGCACCTCTCAACTCAACGCCACTGCACTCTACTCCCCTGCAATCTATGCTGCACCTACTCTGCACTACTCAACTCTACTCTGCCCCTTTCAACTCTATGCCACTGCACTCTACACTCCTGCAATCTATGCTGCACCACTCCACACCATTCTACTCTGCGCTACTCAACTCTACTCTGCACCACTCTACTGTATGCTACTGCACGGTACTCTAACCACTCCACGCTACATCACAGAACTCCATGCCAATGCACTCTACATCGTTTTACTCAGACCACTGCACTCTACACCAATCAACTCTGTGACACTGCACTCTATACCACTATACTCTACTCTGCAGCACTGCACTCTGTGCCACTACACGCTACACCACTCTACTATTGTACTCTATGTCACTGCACTCTATGCTACTCTATTCTACTCTGCACCCCTGTACTCTATGCGACTGCCCCACTCAACTCCACTGCACTCTATGACACTCTACTCTGCAAAACTGCACTCTCTGCCACTAAACTCTAAGCTACTGCACTCTATTCCATGCATTCTACACTGCAACACTCTACTGCACTCTATGTCAATGTACACTAAGCCACTACACCCTATGCCTCTACACTCTAGCCTGCACCACTCAGCTCTATGCCAATGCACTCTACCCCACCTTACTCTACTAGGCACCACTGCATTATTCACCACTGCACTCTACGCCACTCCAGTCTAGGCCACTCCACTTCACTCTACATTACACCAATCCACTCTATAACACTCCACTGTGTGTGACCCTACTCTGCAATACTGCACTCTATGTCACTACACTCTACGCCAATGCACTGCTCTATGCTGCTGCACTCTACCCTACACTACTCCACTTTATCCTGCATCACTCTATCCCACTTCACTATACTCTGAAACAATCTACTCTATGTCACTACACTCTACAACACTCTACTCTATGCCACTGCACTCTATGCTGCTCCACTCTACTTTACTTTGCACTATTCTACTCTACACAACTGCAATCTACGCCATTCTACTCCAAACCACTGCACTCTCAGCCAATGCACTCTAACCCACTTTAATCATAACCAATGCACTGTTTGCCACTGCACTCTACGCCACTGCACTCTTCATTACTTTGCACAATTCTAAACTACACCACTGTGGTCTACTCTACTCTAAACCACTGCAATGTCCGTCAATGCACTTTACACCAATTTACTAAAAACCAATGCACTTAATGCTGCTCCTCTCTACTTTGCATCATTCTACTCTACACCACTGCGCTCTATACCACTATACACTAAACCACTGCACTCTCCACCAATTAAGTCTACACCACTTGACTCAAAATTAATTAACTCTAAGCCACTGCAATCTATGCCTACTGCTCTGCACCACTGCACTATAACCTACTATACTCTACTCTACACACTACTTCACTGCACTCTATGCCACTCTATTCTACTCTGCACCACTCTACTCTATGGCATTGCTCTCTACACCACCCTACTCTGCAACACTCTACTCTACACCATTTTACTCTACACCAAAGCACTCTATGACACTCTACTAGCCTGCACTTTCCACCACTGAACTCTACACCACTTTACATCACTGCACTCTATGCTACTACACACTACTCTGCACCACTCAACTCTACGCCACTCTACTGAACTCTATGCCAATGCACTCTGTGCCACTACACTCTACCCCACTATACTCCACATCACTCCACTTTACACCACTGCACTCCATGTCACTGTAGTCTTTTCTGCACCACTTCACTCCACTGCACTCTATTCCACATCACACCTCTGGACTCTACCCTGCACCATTCCACTCTACCCTGTGCCACTTCAGTCTATGCCACTTCACTCTCCTCCGAAACAATCCACTGTACACCACTGTACTCTACACCACCCTACTCCACCCTGCGCCACTCCACTCTATGCTACTCGACTCTACGCCACTGCACTCTATGCCACTCTACTCTACATCACTGCACTCTACGCCAATGCGCTCTACACCAATTTACTCAAAACCGATGCCCTTTATGCCACTGCAGTCTACGCTAATCTACTCTGTACTTTATGCCAGTCTAGTGTACGCCACTCGCCTCCACTGTATGACATATCACTCTACTCTACGACACTACATTCCATAATACTCCACTGTATTATGCTTTAGTCCATTAAACTCTACTCCAATCAGACACGCAACTCCACTCTATGCCACTCCACAGTACTCTGCTCCACTCTGTGCTATTCTAACATACTCTATACAATTCAGTCTATGCCACTCCATGCCACTTTAATTCAATCTATTCCACAATACGCTACTCCACTCTAAATCACTCTACTCTATGACAATCTATGCCACTCCACTCTATGACACTCTACGCTACTCCACTTTATGACATTCTATAACACTCTACTCCACTCTATGCCATTCCACTCTACTACACTACTCCACTCTATGCAACTCCACACTACTCCATTCTAAGCCACTCTAATCAACTCTACGCAGCACCTTCTACATAACTCCACTCTACTCTACGCCACTCCACTCTACCACACTCTATGCCACTGTATACTCTATGAGACTCTACTCCATTTTACACCCTTCCACTCTATGACATTCTACTCCTTCCACACCACTCCACAACACTACACCACACCACACCACTCCACTCAACTCTAGTTTATGCCACTCTCTGCCACTCCATGCCACTCTGCACTCCATAACACTCCACTCTACTCCACGACACTCTGCTTTATGAAACTCCACTCCATGCCACTCTCCTTTATTCCACTAACTTTTAACCATGCTGAACAGCAGCCACGCTGGTGTACAACATGGCTAAAACATATTGCTAACGTCAATAACTCTTACATATGGTAATGATTTTGCCAATGCTTCTTGAACTTGCAATTGTTAGGACTGCGAATACCACTTCCATGTAGACCACTGTGCTGGAGCACCATCAGTATCATGCTCATGCATGGCTAGGTTGACTGAGGACCAGCACTGAAAAGCTGTGAATGAAAGGCTATAACATTGTTCGGCAGGTTGTGGGACAAAGCCCTTTGCATTTTACTGTGTTGGCGCTAAACAACACTACCTTCTATATAAACAATTTTAGCAAGTCATCCTCATTCATCCTTTGATGGAGTCACTCTTGATTGTTCCCATACTTTCATACACTCATCATGATATTCACTCATTTATTTATTAGTCACTAATTCATGCACTCAAACACCTATTCATCCTTCCATGAACTCACCTATTCATTCATACCTCACTCTTACATTCATCCATTCATCTTGGCACTTATTATTATTAAATATTATTACTGTTGTTCATTAGACTTCTCATTCATATAAACATGACCGCATTCAGGGTGAAGTACACTTAAAAACTAACATAAGTAATAGTGCTTTTAAAATTAGAAGATTATTTAACAATTCATTTACTAACTGCTTTAAAAATCAAACTATTGATAGTACAAAGTTCTTTGATTTTAAAACCAACAAATACTCAAATGTCCTATGAATGGACTGAATACCTGCGTCTTTAGTAATAGGTGTAAGGTGCATCTTACATGCTACCAAAGCTGAAGGACATAAGGATTTTTGATGGGCACATCTGTGTGGAAGACGTTTTTCTCATTGGCAGCATAGATGCCTCATGTAGGTATTTAAATGATTATGATTCTGAATACCACAGTACCAGGACAATAACAGTTGAGTCCATACCCTAGGATAAAGACCATCTAATAAGTAAACTGTCATACCAGGTGCTATTTTTGCCTCCAAATGATAGCAATCAATTTTATTTTACAAGCTATAAAGTGGTTATCTGCCAGAAAAGATTTCTCAGTGGCCAGTTGCCTCATTTTGGGCTTAGGTACTGAATCACTCATGCATTCATTTATCCAGCCATACACTCACTCACACATTCATCCATCCATGTGTGGCCATTTACTCTTTATCACGGTTAACCACTGATTCATCAACCACAGCCTCACATACAAACTCTAAAATTCATAAAGCTCTCATTTGACGTATACCAATGCCAGCCCTGCTGCCAATGCATTTTTTTCCAATAAGAAATTATGTAGCACATAACTGCTGCCTTTAATATTTTTTAAAAATACAATTGAGAGATATGCAGAAGCGCCAGCTGTGTTTTACAAATTTTGTTTATGGATGTTGTATGTATTTATTTATTTATGTATTAAGGAGTTTTATATAGTGCTAGCCTGACCTGAGGGTATCGGAGCGCTTCACAACAGTTTTTGACCAAGATTCATACAATAAGCAGTATTCTACATATAGGTTCGGCAGTCCAAGTGTGCTGAGCAGCATTGAGGTAGTACGTGAGTCCTGAGATAACCTCATAGAGAGCACGTTGTCTTGGGGTTGATAAAATAAAGCAGTATTCTTTATATAGGTTAGGAAGTTCAAGTGTGCTGAGCAGCATTGAGGTAGTCCGTGAGTCCTAAAATAATCTCATAGATTGCACATTGTCTTGGGGTTGAACCAATTAAGGGGGAGAGGAGCAGTTGGGGGTCGAATAACAGGGAGGCGGTAAGTCTTAGAGCTACAATGTCTGGAAGAGACGACGAGCAGGGAATAGCGTTATGATGGCGGCTATCCATTCGAAAGGGAGCGGTTGAGGAAAAGGACTTTTAGGTGTTTTTTAAATTTTTTGAAGGACGAGATAGTCCTGATACCGACTGGGATGGCGTTCCAGGTTTTGGGCGCGTTTCGAGCGAAGGACCATGCAGCAGTTTTTTGTTTGCGTGTTTTCATAGGGATGAGTAGTAGGGTGCTGGAGCTCCTGAGGTTCCTTCTCTGACCAGCCCTCTTGAGTTTGGCAGCCAAATACTCAGGGTTTCCTGTGTGCAGGATTTTGTGTGTGAGGCAGGCAGTTCTGTACCTGGCACGCAGTTCGATTGGGAGCCATTATAGTTCTCTGAGTGCTGGTGAGATGTGGTCGTATCTCCTGATTCCAGTGACCATTCTAGCTGCTGTGTTGAGAGTAGTTTTGAGGGGAGCTAGTGGTGCATGTGGTGCATACAAGTCTTCAACAGGTTACATAGGAACATTAAATCCTGGAGCCAAGAGTGTCATAACAAAAGATTAAAGTTCTAAATGTGTGGGGCTGGGTTTCTCAAAAGTTGCGGTCAGGGGAATAGAAGCACTTACTTCTTTTGACTCACGTGCTTTGACACCTTTAAGGAACGCTATAATTGAAAGAGAGACATTGGCTTGTGTGTGGGCTTTGGAACATGTCCGTCAATCTCTGTGGGAGACTGCATTCATATTAATGTTCGATCACAAGCCACTCACAAAGGTTCAGACCAGGATAATTGTACTGTATTTTACAAATAAAATACGTTCCTGGGGTTAAGAGCAAAGTGGCTGATTCTCTGAATAGTCAGACACTTCTACTGGGTTAATGTTCAAAAGATGCATGGGAGGAGTATTGTGTAACCTGGATGAGCAGGAAAGAATTGCAAGCAACTAACAGACATGGTCGGATGGACAAGAATGTGAAGACGGACATGCTCCAGCACGAGATGACCTACTCCAGTGCTTAATTTGTACTTTAAATAAGTTCTGGCGCCTTAAACCTTTGTTAGGATGCTGCAACCACTTCCTCCACTGACTCCACCTGCTTCCTCTACTTGCTCCACCCAATCCACTGACTACCCAATTCCTCACCTGGCACTGCTGATAGCCGGGTGCACTATCTGATTCTAACTTCAGAAATAGAGCAAGCATTCATCAAGGAGGACTTTCGGGTGTGGGTGCCTTTATAGCAGCATACGCCACATGAACCTAAGGACTGTTATCTACATGGATGCTCAATTATAAATAGAGAGATTTCTAATGCTGATAAAAATATATTTTTAAAGTACACTACAAATGAGGACCATCCATATTTTGCTCAGTGTGACTCATTGTACACTACTCTCTATCCATTGTTACCTAGATATGGTTTGGTAACAGATAAATGAAGCAAGAGTTATTTTTATTTTGTCTGTAAAGCCCTTAGAGAGAAGACCTTCACACATTATGAAACACTTTCCAAATTACTACTATACACCAAACCTGGAAAGGAGGAGGTAGAGGAAACAGGCTGACCTGCCTCCCCTGGCACAAAACACCAGAGAAAACCTGTGGTCAAATTCAATTCACTTGTTTCAAGAACCGTTCCCAAGCCAAATAGAAAGTGGACACATTGACACTGATGTCAAATGCCTGCAGGGGTGCCCCAGATGCATCTGAGAAGTGGCAGGGATAAGAGACTACAAGAGCAAGGTAAATGGTGCAGGAAATGTAAAGGAACTTTCAATAAAGCAGGAAAAGAAGTAAGGGTTTGAAGAGAAAAAGATTGCAGAGAAAATTAATTTAAAAAGTAAGTAGCACTTCAGTCAAACAATGGACATTGATGTTGCACAGATACAATAAAGTGGTAAAAATGAGAGAACGTAGATGGTGAAATAACAGAAAACTAGAAGAGGTATGGTGTATGAGGACACAGAAGGCTCAAGACAGATGATTACTGTGGAAGTTGGAAATGTTTCTGTAAATGTACCTTGCAACAATGTAGATATGTGCTTTAACATTAACATAAAAAATGCATGTCAAAGTAGTTGATAGGCAGATTGAACAGACCATTGGCAGCTCCATGCCAATTGGTTAGAAGTAATTCAACATTAATAGTTTGTAACTTGTTTTGTGCTTTCTATATAGTACGTGCTTTAAATGGTAAATGCCTCTACATGGGTAATACTTAACAGCCATGACTGCAATGCCCCTGGCACCAAGGTAATAATATGAGTTATGCATCTCCCCAACCCCACATGATTTAGCCCATTAAATATTTAGCACTTGAATATATTTTAGAAATTCAACCATTTTTCTCCAAACATTAGGTTAAGAGTTCTTAAAATACACACATTTTTATCTCGAATACACATTTTTTTATTATAGTATACAGTATATTAATTCAACAATCAAAAGCTTCTAATTTAGTAGTCTGGGATGCACACAGGCGATCCACTTACAGGTAGCTGGAGAGGTACCAGTAGCTCACCCTCTACACGTTGGAGAAGCCTGGCCTAAACCTTGTGTTCTTCTAATATGTATCATATAAAAATACTCACAACAGCGCCCCCGCTCACCACAGTCAGCCATGTGGCAGCAATAGCAAGAAGGTCCGAGGTCGAGATGTTTCTAAGTGAAGAGCAGCACTGGTGGAGACACATGTGATTCAGCGATTCGACCCCTTCATTCCTCACCTCCACTACACACCTCACCTCGGCTGAGCTGCAGGCTGTGTTTTCAGCTGAGCTCCTAGTTTAAGGAGCATTAAACTGACAGTGGGGCGCGAGAACATTGATGGTAGTTTTCTGGGCGCTAGGCTAGAGCTGGGCAGCGAGGCAAGTGCAAAGTTGCCACTTTTATTTGCTCCTGATGTGCTCTCACAGCTAAGTTCATTCTGCAACTGTGCTTTCCAAGCTAACTCGCACCAGCTCAGCCAATCCCAGCACACAGATACAATTATCCAATAGGAGGCTCAGGCAGGGTACAAGTGCAGGGATGAATGGATAGAGTATTTCTGATAGTGGTTGATGACAACTTGGATCACTTAGCAGTCACCCAGCCAGGTACATTAATTTTTAAAAATTATTGGGACTACTGCTTGTGGGAGAAGAAATGTATAATGGGATTCTGCAATCCCTGTTTAAATATAAATGCTGGTATCTAATTTCTCAGCACCCAATCGCTGATTATGAAGAAAACACGTCAAAACTCGACAAGTACACGTTTTTACAATCGAGTTCTGAAGTCACAGTGCCAGCTGCCAGAGTCAGTAGCTGGCGTGAAAGGCAGGTCAGGGCATGGAGCATAACTGAAGCAGCTGTTTAAAGCAACTAAAATGGAACATTGCTTTTCGTTCTTCTGCTCTATTTTTTAGGCTACAATGACAAGCAGAGAGAACATGTTTATTTTTTGCACTCCTAGATAGTTAGAAAAAAGCTAGAATCTTTCTGCATGTTTCTGCACATTCTGAGCTACTGCAGCATTAGAACTGACTTCTATTGAACTGTTTCTAAAATCAACAAATAACTACTAGGTTTCTGATGTGTTTACTTTTGCACTAGATGTTTTATTTTTATTGTTCATGTTTGCAAAACTGCGTGCTCTTTCATATGAAGGAGCTATGCACCAAGGTTTTAAGTGGTTTGTGGGAAAGGTGATGGTGTAGCCATGTATTAGATGGGATAAATTATAAGGATATTGCATGTCACCTCGGAGTACAATAACCATATAAAGCAACTCGACCTTTGGCCTCATTCCTCTATGTGATTATGGAACTCCTCCTTTATACCTTATTCTATCCCAGCCTGGTACAATAAGTGGCGGTGCTGAGCACTGAAAACTACTGGCAAAAATTAAGCATGGGTACTCAGGTCAAGGGTAGCCAAATTAAGAAAATATTGAATAGAGGAATTATGTGGGTTTTTTTTTGGGGGGGGGGGCGGGGGTTAAACATAAAACATGAATTATCAGGTAAAGAAATGTTCCTGCTGAGGAGCGGTAAAGTGGTGCCACCCCTGGGTGTCAGAGAGAGGGTTATGCGTTTATGTCATGAACATTATTTTGGAACTGTAAAGAGCAAATGTAGGATAGAAGATATATATTGGAGGCCAGTGGCAGATGTTGAGTGGGAGGTGAGGATCTGTTTTAGTGTGAGACAGCTGATACTATAGCTCCTTTATGTCCAGTTACATGGCCCGGCAAACGGTAGGCAATGGTTAGAGTGGAAATAATGGGTTCCCTC
Organism: Triturus cristatus; assembly: GCF_964204655.1. Taxonomy (NCBI): domain Eukaryota; kingdom Metazoa; phylum Chordata; class Amphibia; order Caudata; family Salamandridae; genus Triturus; species Triturus cristatus. Next base: position 1,049,428,935 of record NC_140585.1, on the reverse strand, counting down.
ACTGGAACTGAAGGGGCTGTCAAGTGTATAATTGTTCTACAGGCTTGTTGTTATAAGTGGCCTGAGGTTGAAGTTGTGGACAGAGCTGATACCAATGCAGAGTTGACCTTAATACTTTCTAACAAGAGAGTCTGCCAAAAACAATAGTTACTGATAATTCAGACCAGATTCTGTTGAGCCTTTTATCCGTTGTAACGGGCACTCTATAATCGAACTTCTTTGTATTATCCCAGTGGCAATGGTCTAGTTAAGAGATTTATGAATAGTAAAACACATTTTGCAGTTATCCAGTAACATGAGTCAGCTGCCCAAATGTGTAATTAATGGTGATGTGTTTGATGAAGAAACCTTAGAGTACAACGTAAATGTGATTGGGAGATAAATGGTTGTAAGGTGGTGATGTTTTTGTGGGTGAGAAATCTACAAGCTAGATGGAGAATAAAGGCATACCAAATTAGATTTTAAGAGGGGGCAATACATATCATGGATGAGTTGCAACTTTAGAACCTCCACCCAGTACATCTAGTGATAATAGTGCACAAGACGAGTTTTATAGTGCAAACAGAAGTGTCCATGTTTCAGAGAACAGCAAGAAATTGCAAGGGAGAGTGGCATCAAAGGAACATTTGGAGGCATCATTGTCACTCCAAGAGAGTTTAAGGACTTTTTGGTCAATTATTTTTTGTTTTTCCAAGGGTACTGAGAGTTGAGGGTAAGGTTATTGGATTGGGCATTTATTATAAATATTGTGTCTTTTTCCATAGTTGTGTGCAAGATGGTGTGTGTGTGTATTGTTGTTGGAACCTTTCTTCTCAGTTTTGTGATGTAATGTGTTTCAATTATTCAATGTATTTCAATTTGTTAAAGGAAGAGGCAGTTGGAGGTAGGTAACTGTGGTTGAAGGAGCTGTGTACCAGGGTGTCCCGCCAAATGTGTGTGGAATAATGTGTTGGCTGTGATTGTACATTACTGTTGACTAAACTCAGTCACTGTAGAGAATTCCATAAGAATTGTGGGTAAATACAAATATTACAAGAGCAAATTCTCACCTTGGGATCACTTACACTGTTTACATCTAATTTAGAGTTAGTCCTTTCAATCCTGCTGAAAATGGTTAAATGCGATATCCTTTATCTTGATTTGGTTCAGTACATATGCTACTCTTTCCATGCTGCCTTCGAAATATACATTATTTACAAATGTATACAAAGACAATACCAAATTCAGCGAGAAGGAAGAACACTGATGTGCTTCTGAAGGACTCCCACTCTGCTAGACTACTGCCCTGAAAAAATTGCCGCCCTGCGGCGCTGACCTGCTGCTCACTGTCCTCCTTGACTGAGTGAGAAGGACTACACCTGCATCTCTGGAACTCAGTACCCAGAGTGACTCCAAGGGCTAATTGGCTTGCATCCTGATTTGAAGCCTCATTTTTACTACTTCTTTATTTAGTTACAAAAGTTATTTTTATATAAATAGTGATCCTTGGAGAACATGTATTAACTGAAAACACAATCCTTTCCTGTGAATATTAAATACATAGTTTATGGTCTCCTTATGACCATTCCAGCAAAAACTCTGTTGTGGGTTACTTTTAATTTGATGGCCATTTGAGTTAGTTGAGTCACTCTTTATGTCCTAACCGATGCACACCAAAAATGGCAGCATTGCATGCCTCTTCAAAATGATTAAAGTTTCAAATTAAAAATGTAATCTCAATACTAGCAGGTTACTTAAAATTCTGGAGCCAGTAATATTGAGCAAGACTTGTATTATGTACTTGGGCATTACCGCTCTTGTGTTGATCCACTCACCAAAGGGAGGCTTATCATCTACAATCTGTGGAAGTAATTGGACCGCATATACATGCCCCCTTACTACCGTGCGTCTGAGTGAAGGCATTTACCTTCAGTGTATATTTTTGTTGCTAATTCCAGAATCTATGTTTCTGCCTTCTGAATGGATCTGGGCATTTTCCACAATAACCATTACTATCATGGGGGCGAGATCAATTGTCACAATAAGCAGTCCGTTAATGAGGAATGATCCCCAAAAGAGGTCACGTGGCTGTAGTACTAGCGGATCCTTGGGCTTCTAGCTCTAAATGCTAAGACTCAGTTCAGTCCCACCTCAGCACTGTCAAAATCAGGCTAAGGTCACACACAGCCGAACCTATTGGCCAATCTAAGTGCACAGGTTAAATGTAATCAAATCAATGTCTTTAAAGTACAGATGCCTATTCTTCGACAAAGATTCTGGATACACTTAGAGACATCACAGGATTTGTTAGATAATCATTACAACATTTTTCCAAGTTTAATATAATAATTTGAAGTGTTCCTTGCCTACTGTTTTGGACTCAGCAACTGGCCATCCGTAATGGATGGCTCACTCACGAGTCTTCTACGCGGCTTCCCAAAGATCAAAGCAAGGCACAATATGTTTGTCATATCCTTAGGGGAAGAGATTGGGTCGATTGATGTTCCTCAAATGTCTACATTGGTAACATGACTGTTTGTATGTTTGACAAGAGTATATTTTTATTCAAAGGTCCATGAAATGCATCAGCAAAATGCTGTAACAAGACCAATTCCATTCATACTCCCTGCTGCTCAAATAACATGTTTATTTGCAGTGCGCCAGAGTATCTAAGCCAAGAATGGTGACTTTTGTTTGTTCATGGAATCCTACCACCTACAACACAGATATTCTTGAACTGGGAACAAAATACATTCCCGCTGTGACAGAAAATACTGACAAACACTTCTGCTGTTTTTAGCTCGCTACACGAAAGAGAAGAGGATGACATTTGCTCATCCTCTAAATGGTCTTCAGTTTGGGCAGCAATTAATGCAAGAGGTGTCTCTTTCAGTCAGAGTCAATTTGAATGATTCATTCTCTGACACATGGAAAAACAAAGTAGTCCACGCAAACATGAATTGTGAGCAGGCAACCAGGAACTAAATTAAGAACCCAATTTCATGCACATAATAGCAAACCCTATAGTGCAGCATCATGCATGCTTTATACTTCGGGACCGATTCCAAACTGGCTGGTGTGCTTTGCCTCGGAATGGGTGGCAATTCCAAGTGGCCTAGTGCTGCACCTGGTACTACCAGGTGTTGGAACTCCAAGGCTGATATTACTAGTTGTGGAGACACACCCAGTAAATATGCAGCTTATAATGATTTTTCATCCACTGGGTACCTATCAGATGGTGAAATCTAATGAATGCAAAATAGGTATGAAGAAATAACCATTTATTTTTTGTGAAGTACCTAATACTGCCTAAAGTGCTTAAGATAATGAGTGCATAAATAAAGGTTATTTGCACAACTATGTATCTGTGGTTCGCCATTCTGTCACTTGATTCATAATGCCTTTTACAAAATTAGTTTTTTCTTGCACACCAGCTTGGATTGGGAAACCAGAAATGGTGAGATAATAACAAATCTTATCGTATAATTTCCAAACATCTCTCATTAAAAGTGGCACCCCTCTTAAGTGGCTGGACCTATTGCCGATCAAATGCAAATCCCCAAAAACATAACAAGAAAACCTCAAGATTTTGCCTTTCAAATTGACTCATTCAGGTGAGGCAGGAAGCTGTGGTTTTTCGCCCTTGGCTCAGCTGACACCCAGGGAATCCTACCAAGCCCAGAAATTTCTGAAAACACCACATTCAGGGAAGTCCGCAGTGGTGTGACTTTAAAAGATCCCACTATGTTTTCTTACCCGGAATGTCCTGCAAACTTCAAATTTGGACTAAAAATTGATTATATGCACAAATATTCTGAGAGAAATTTCCAGAATCTGCAGTAATCGACAACATTCTTAACAGCTTTCCCATAGTTCTCCCAATTAACCTGTCTGGCTGGGCCTATCGCCCACTCTAGGAAAGACCACAAATTGCAAAAAAGGAAACATCAGATGTAGCTGCCCACATTGCAAACTCACTCAGTACTGCAATGTGGGCAGCTACATTATTTAGGCCCGAGCTTGGTCACCACCTAGCAAAACCTACGAAATCCAGACAACTCTGCAGACTAGACACCCAAGAGAGTTCAGGGCAGTGTATCTTGTATAGATCCTGCTACATTTTCTTATGCATAATGGACTTTCAACATTAAACTTTGCTAAATTCGGGTATGTTCTTCCCATTTCTGTGAGGGAATGTTCATGAATCTGCGCAAATCTACAAATTATATGCCATGCAGCATTTCCACACTTCTCTCAATAAAAATGCCACCCCACTTGTATATCAGGCCCTTTTACCTGCAACAACAAAAGACCCCAACAAGGAGACGCCATGATTTTGCTCTGCGAATTGACTGATTCTGGCAATAGCTGCAGTAGCTGCAATATTTGGGCCTGAGCTCAGCACTTCTCCTGACCCACTTGTGTGGCTGGGACTACTGCCTGCAACAGGCACCATGTCAAGTCAATGTAGTTTCAATGACATCTTCAAATGCCTACAGTTGTGGTTCATTCCGAGGACTTGTGTTAGACTTCCTCACACACGGGAGGCAATGTTTCAATCAAGAGACGTGTGGGAATGCAGGGTGGTAAGACTTTGACTATTAGTTGAAAGCATCCAACTGCATGACTATTAGTTGGAAGCCCTTTAATGTATGACTTAAAAAAAAAACAAAGCTCTCGTTCAGTTATAGACGTGAAATAAAACTGAAAAACCCATGATTTCCCTGTTATAGTTAACTGTACAAACAATACTCACATGCCTGCCATGCAAACTGCATCTTACAAAAAAGCCCAAACATTTTAATTCAAAAGTCTTATATACATAACTTAAAGATGTCCCATTCAAGCAAAATGCATTTTTTCATGGAATTATTGCTGTATGGCATCTTAATTGTTCCCCTATGCTGGGTTAATTTGAGTAATCACCAGTTAAGAATACATGTTTGTGGTTTGTCCCAGTAAGGATGAGGTGTACCTCATTTGCCTCAATGAAGAGATAATAATAGAGGACTATGATTTATGATTGTTATAGCTAAATGTTCAGCATGTAGATTGAGACATCATATGAGTGGGGAGCCAAAACAATGATTCAATTTTGTATACAGATCATGTATGGGTCAAAAAACATGTATTCAATCTGATGAATGGGCCGACCTCCACTCATCAATCAGATCACAACTTGATGCCCAATCCATCAAATTATCTGAGAGTGTGACAGCATGTGTTCCCCGTAATGAGGGATGATCTGTCTACTTGCATATTCATAACACAATTGAAATATCTGCCAAGACGTTTGCAAAATATTGTACTTCCCATGTCCTAAGTAATTGTGAATCTTATATCTCTTAGATATGTACTGCAAGCCCATCACACTCCAAGTACGGAAAGTATAGAGGGAAAATCGCTTTTTTTACATGATCACCCGCATTTGTATTGAACTGCTGCTTTAACCCCCGAAACATGTCCACATTGGCTATACTTCTAATTGTCATATTTTAATTCCCTGTAAGTCCCTAGTATATGGTACAAAGTGTATCTGGGGCTATAAGGTAAATGTCACCAGTAGACTACAGACAAACATTGATAGACCACTAGAGTGACAGTGCAAAACATAACTACAGTATGGTCACCATTAAACAGGCTGTTCAGTTTAATGCAAATTCAACATGCCAAAATACCTCCCTGTGACAGGCCTAAACCTTCCTTTTAAATATTAAAAGGTCACCCCTAAGTAGGCCTTAAATACTCCTAAAACAGGATTCATGACAATTAAAGCAGGATATGTAAAGCTTTAATATTAAACACGTCCTTACAGAGCAAAGGCCTTAAAATCTATTTTCACTGTAGTAGGGTTAGCTGTCCCATATAAAGTGCTGGGATACAATATTAAAGTTAATAAAGTTATCTCAGTCTAGGAACCAGCTAACAAGTTCATTCTTGGAAAAATTCACCTTTAAGCTGCCTAAAGTCTCTAGAAGCCCATATGCATGAGATTCCAGCTGTCAACTCTGCAGTATAGATGGGAACCAGTAAGACTGTTGTATTGTTAATCTAAAGGGACTATTCTGAAAAGCTCTCTGAGCAGTAGCTCTTTATCTTTGCATTTAAAAAATCTTTCAACAGTGAATTAGTTTGATAGGCACTTTAGTGCTACAACTTTCAGAAACCAATCCTCAAGAAAAATCACCATGGTGTGCCTCTCCGTTCTGTTAGGAACACCAATGAGGAGAATGTTATTCCTGGAGGAAAGACATTCAATATCCTTTGTGCGGTGTTCTAAGCAGCTAACACACCCTTACAACTCATTCAAATGGGTCTCTCAGTCTATCATATCTGTAATGAATTTAGAGAATGTTTTTTCATTATCAGCAACATTTTCTGGTAATTTGTTTCTGGTCAGAGTGCAAGAGGTTCATCCAAAGCAACAGCACCAATGTTCTGCTTCAGGGCTGTCTTTGGTATCTTTAAATGTTGTCAGAATGAAAGTATTGTTTTGTTTTGTTTTGTTTTGTTTTGTGGAGAGTGAGGTAGGCCCTGTGTATTATGTATTGTTGCATTAATTTGTAGACAGTGGGCCATATTATCAAGGAACGGCGATAACACTGTCGCCGCTTTAGCAGCAGGAAATTGCCGCTAAAGCGGTGATAATGGACTTGATAATATGCCCTTGTGAATTCCCATAGAAGCCCAGGTTATCGTCGTTCCTTGATAATATGGCCCAGCGTGTGGGACACTGGGGCAGGGTATAACAATACATCCTGCCACTCTTTATCCGTGCAAGGCTGGCTCAAGTCTATGTCCCGTTGTTGTCTCAGAGTGGTAAGTGTTACTACAGCATGCATGCGCAAAGAGTTGTCTTACCATTGTGTCAGGCATCGGCCCTTACCCATTACATGCAAGTACAGTATTGTTAGGAGCATGGTTTGTTCCTTTTGTATGTTTTGCCAGTGTATTTCCATCAACAGTATAAGGGAAGTATATAGTAAACATTGTCGCAAAGGGAGGATAGTGTCTGAAAGAAGCTTCTCTATGGAGAGGACAACACCGTCGCAGTAAAGGTCTCTCATATTGTAGAGTCCCACATTGTGCCAGGGACCCATCTCCATCACGTTGGTTACCACTCCTCCCCAAGGCGTGCCAAGCAGTAGCAGCACTGGAGCATAAGGTGTTACCCATTAGGTGAAAAAAATACTTCTACGGAAGCATTGGCCAAGAGAGATAGGGACAGCGGTGCTTTGGAGAGGGGGGTGAAATACAGGCAGTATACAAACTAGATCCCATGGAGGGGAGGTAGTCGCGGTATCTTCAGACTGGCAATCCGTGAACCAACGAGGCACCCATTGCTCGATATTTGGCACTCATAATCCACCCTGATCAGATGTGAAAGTTTGACGAGGGCCACCCTGTGGCATGTCGCATCCCTTATAAAGTCACCTGTTAAATGCTCCAGGGAGTGGAAGAAGGGTTTGGTGATGTTAAGGGGCAAATTGGTGAAGTAGTACAGCAGGTGGGGCAGCATGTCCATCTTTGTGGCAGGCTTTTCAGCCAACCACTGATAGTGGCAGAATGACATCTGCGCCCGCAAGGTCAGTGCTCGGACAAGATTGCTATCCATAAGATCTGTTGGTGTATGATAAATTTGGATTCCCAGGTTAATGTAATGTGAAGGGCTGCCATTCCAAACAGATACCATTGATCTGAATGGCAGGGTCTGGTGTAGTAGCAGTAAATGGGAATAAGCAGGATTAGGCCAAATAACTGTAAGGCCTGACACTTCAGTAAATCTGTTAAGTTGTTGCGCTATGATTGGCAGGACTGCATGGATGTCCTTAAGGTATAGGAGCATTTCACCTGCATAGAGTGAAAGAGTGGAGGCCATCACTGAGTGGTGTACCACATTGCTGGCCTTGTTCTTGGAGGTTGTGGGCCAGCAGGTCCATTTTTAGGGAAAACAGCACACACAAAAAGAATGCCTGTCTGCTACTCCAATAGCCAATATAACAGAACAAATACAAGAAAGGGTGAAACAAGAGAGAGAAAGGAGGAGGGTGATTAGCGCTTGACCAGCCACTAAGCAAGGGGGAAGTATTATCATAGGAGGCAACACAAAATAACAGTCCGTGATTGCGAGAATCACTCACCCGCTTGTTACATTCTATGTGCTAAACTTTGTCAGGTGACAGGTCATCTTTAAACTCAAGACAATTGCACATGCTAGAGGTCACCAAGCAAGAACTGCATTCAGCCTCAGTGCTCTCCAGCCTAAGGGTGAGGGATCACCATTTGTGAGAGCCCTCCCTCCTATTGGTACAAGGTAATCCAGTCATGCTCAATAGAGGAATTTAAGAGGGCAACAGCAGGGCATATCTACCCTTCCTGGATACACAAGGAAGTCCTATAACAGCTGCAATTTGGTTCATTGCCTTTTTAAATCTGCTCACCGAGGCCTCAATCGGAATTTAGTGAGCCGTTGAAATGTTCAATTGACCTTCTGTGAACTACATAGGTGTGTGCACTGATTCACCCCACAAGCCACTTGCCACCAGAAATCTGCTTCATATACTGATAAGGCACCAAGACTCCTTCATCATCGGGCTAAGCCTACCTCGGAGTACTAATGCTGGTTCAATCTTGGAAACCTTATTGCAGTACAAACAGCAGCTGCCCATCAGTTTCCCTGTTGGCTCACGATCCTAACTCCAAATTGAGAAGGGGTGAGCACAGTTTTGCATGTACTAGGATAGTGGCTATGGCCTACTCTGATTATACAGTATTTACTTGGCTCAAGTGGATGGCAAAGAAACCAGCAAGGCACATGTCTAAAGCCATTGGCTGTCACTTTCACCCCACCACCACCTGGGGCTGTATTACAGAATTGCCCTGGGGGCGCAACAGGCATTTGTGCCCACTTTGCATGCCACTGGGGCACTTAGTATTACAGAAAGGGCCACAGACAAATGATGGAATCCCCTTGCCTCTGCGCCAACGCCTTATTACAGACGCAGGCGCAGAGTGAAAGAAGCTGTCAGGAGGCACACTGACAGTGCACCACCTAAAAGGTGGCCCACTGTCAGTGTGCCCCCTGATGGCAGCCTTCTGGAGGAAGGACAGGGGGTGCCATGGACTCCCCAGACATCCCCTTGCAGACGGATGCAGTCAATCACTGCATACTCTTGCAAGGGAATCTCTAATGCTTCTTTAAAGTGCAGGCAGGTTGCCGCCTGTATTGTGAAACATGGAGCGGTTTCTAAGCAGCCGCGCCATTTTTCACATGAATACGCCAGGCTGCCGTGGGGACAGTGCATTCACCCTAAAAGGTGCGTCCAGTGCAAACAAGGGAAATATGTTGTATGTATGATACAGCCCCTGGTCTTGATAAAGCGGATGCAAGATCGCAATGTTAGTGTAAAATTTGCAAATGTTCCTTTAGTAGCCTGCACAGGCATGTGAATCTTCCATGAGACTGTGAGTCTTGAACCAAGATCCTACTCTGATGGGCCACCAGTGTAGGATTTGAAGGCCAAGTTAAATTCAGCCCAGGCGTGATGAGCAGGGGAAAGTGCCCAGCAAATGATTCACAAATAAATCACATTTGTAGATTCTAGACTCATTCAAGACCTGACTTCACTGGAAATTGTATGAGGAAAGGTGAAGTTGAAAATGGTTTTGCGTTTTGCATAGGCTCCTAAAGGTAGACTCGACATTTGGAGTTTATAGTGAAACCCATATTGTAAATAATACAACAGATTAAACTACTTAATAGAAACCATATTATAGTAAAACTATATTATAAACTGGTGTTGTCTTTCTTCTAAAGTACCTTGTGAGCTGTGCCTGCAATGCATCAGAATTGGCTGCAAGAGGAGAAAATGTTCCTTAATATTTTCTAGGGTTACAGGTGGATTGCACCAGCACTTATTTTTGGGACTGAGACAGAGCAAGATAAAGTAAAGTAGGAAAGGAAAAACAGCAGAGGAAAAGACAGATAAAAAACAGTGATAAAGAGAGAATGCATGAAAGAAATAGAACCTACAAGAGCTAGATAAACAGAAGGCTACATTAGTCTGGTGGAAGAAAGGGAAATTAGGTGGAATTAAAGCTAAATAACCTTAGTGTTCACCAACCCCAACATTAGGCAACACTGCTGATGGGCTCCTCTTAGAAATACTTTTAGGCCTTCAGGTGAGAACACAGGAAGCGGTGTGCTCTACTACTGCACTAGGATGCTTGACGAACAAGCACTGGCAAAGCCAATAGATCTGGCCTTGGCAAGCCTAATTTTTTCCCATTTTTTAAATATTTGTACAATGCAGACATATGCAATAGGCATTAAAAGTGTAAAAGTATTGCACATTTTAAAATGCTGTTGTATAAGGTGTCAAGCATATGTGTGCTAAAAATAGGTAAAATATTTCCCATTGGTAAAATAAATGTATACAAAGCATGAAAAGAAAGCTGAAAGAAAAGCAGAGAGTGACCTACTAGTTCCGGCACTAAAGTGGACTATGTTTTTGGGGGATGTGCACCTGCAAAATGCTGGCAATGGAAGTGAAAAGAGCCGGTAGCTGAAGTGGGCTGACCTATTGCATCATGCTATACGCTGTGGTGGAGGAAGGCGATATGTGAATGACTCTTTACCACAGTAGTTGATGACAGAGGGCTAAGATAGAGAGAGAAAGAGAGAGTCTGTCTGTCTATATTTAGGTATTTGTATTATGATTTTTGGGAAAACATAAAGGAAGGACCTTTCCTAGGGCACATAGGTAAAAACATTGACAGCAACATTTTTATAATTAGAGTTTTCAGAAAAAAAGATAGATACCCAATGTTCCAAAGAAATACAGACCATTCTACAAAAGGAGAATTTGCATTGTAAATATGTAAAGAACATAAGTAGTACTTATACCATATAGGCATCCAGCATACAAAACTATCTGGCATGATATATGTTTGACCTACATTGACATTCTTTTAATTGCTTATGGCACGTCAGCATGCCATCCACGCTTCCTACCTGTTATCATGCCCTTGGAGCTGCAGTGGCTGTGGAGGGGGTGGTTGTGCCACGGGGCTGTTTTGCGCCACTGGACTCTGCTGTGCCATGGGGCTGTGCTGCTGCGCCATGGGGCTCTGCTTCTCTGAGCTGGGTGCTGAGGCTGGGCTGTTCAGGTCTGCGTCATGGAAAATAAGAGGTCAAACAAGCTGTCAGATGTGACATTTAATAAAGGGCAAATGTTCTGCGTGCACATTTTCTGCTATGTGCTTCTTCTGCGGAATATATGTCTGGACGCTTTTCATCTCTTTGTTTATAATTAGAATTCAGTATGTTGCAAATTGAAGGTAACTTCCACAATCTGAAATCTCTGACGGGCTATAGATTCTACTATTTTCTCTGTTATGCACATATTAAAACATATTTATATTTTAGACAGCACAACATCTGTAAACACTCAACGCACATGTAATGCAGAAAATATATACTGTTGTCGGCAACGTTCCCTCTACAGTCACGGCTCCGTCACACTTTTCTGACATGAAGAAGATCTCTGTGGTCTACATGGAACCCAAGATTCACCTGGTGCAATTACTCTGCACCCTCATATAACCCACTGACCAACATGAGGATTACCTTCTTAACATCCGCCACTCGCCGTCCCCCCCGTCCCTGCAGTGGCTGTCAAGCTACCTGAACGCTGTCCACTAAACTCAAGTAGGATACAAACAAAATGAATCCCATCAAAATAAAAGGTAAGAAGATACCATCACAGGGTAAGGTTCATTAAACCAGGATGGTGTACAGTTCGTATTCACTATAATTCCTTACATGACAACCTTAATAATACTGTGTTGGTCAAAATGTTGTCTATGATATTTTTGAAGCACAATATATTTCTACATAGTATTGTGATATACACTCCCCTCTAGGATGTACTGGACAAGTATCTGAGAGTGGCTTGGTCTCTACACTATGTATTATGCAGCATCCTTGGATATACCTTACCTTCATTTTTCTGGACTTTCTATGATTTTGATTGGTAGTCTCTGGGGTATGTGAATTATGGGTGGTGCAAGAGGGCCTGGTTGAGCTGCTACATATTTTTCCTAAAGATATTAGCACTCTGAGCAGTGTGAAAATTCAGGAAAACAGTTGTGGTGTGCACGAAAAGCAGCCAGTCACACAGTGGTGGTATTGACTGTAAGGAACTTGCTATATCACCTCCATGAAATTCACTATATGCGTTCCCTTCCCTGTGGTGAACGTAAAGGAATCTAGAAATAAATGGCCATCATTCCCTTATAAGATGGGATTCAATAATGCAAACTTTGGGACGGAATATGGCAGGTGATACAGGGTGTGAAATTACCTTTAATTCCAAGTTGTACCTGGCTTACAAAGTGATAAGTTAAAAGAGTATGTCTATCTCAGGCTACGCATCTCAATAGCGCATAATAATGTTTGAAGGATGGAGTGTGAGACACAGGATGACTTGTAAGATGAGAAATTACTGAATCCAGGTTACTGAACTGGACCCCTATGGTTAATGACCAGAAAGGAAGGTAAAGTAGAGGCAGGTTCCAAAGGCAAAGAATTGATGCCCTTCCTGTGGTAACCAGCAACAACACAATCTAAACCACAGATATACTACCCTTCTGCTTCTTCATTGCCATTTCCTATTGAGATATCCATATTATGCACCTTAAAAACATGGGTACTTCATGGAAATTTGCACAGTTTGGACAATGCTGTAAAAAGACCATGGTTATCAGTCAAACTCATCTTGCCTGGCTTCCAGTTACTCAATGAGCTTTTCATTTTCCCTTTTTCTTCTTTTTTGATGAGGCCTGGTAGCTCTGTTGGTTCAAAATGGAAAAAAACCTACCTTCCTTCTGCAAAGATGAACATTCACTGCATTTGACACTTTTTCCCCATAAAATGTAGTGGAGACAAGGCATAGTTAAAAAAAAGTTAAGAGAAATATCTAGGTGTAACTACTCAGAAGTCTTTTTGTTAAATTCCTAAGATTTTCTCTTTTTGGCAGAGAGAGCTGACCCATAGACGATCTAGCATATTTTACTATCTCTCAGAGTCATTCATTCCATGGATAGTTTTTAAGCTATTTTCATTTGGAGAGTTCCTTTATAGTGAGGTTGGTGTTGAAGGCAAATCCAACTGACTTGGCATTCAATGAAAGTTGGCATTCAACCCCATCTAGGTTCATGTGATTGAGACGGTTTTATATAATTTTTTGCTGCTTTTCTTAATAAATAACAGGAATTCTGTTTTGGTTGGGTCGTGTTTCAGGACATCCAGGTCTGGATGAGGTGCAGTGTTTGAGGCACAGGATGTCTAGAGGAGAGGAGATTTTCATGAAGATTTTCGCATTGTCAGCATAATGGTGAATCGTGATACTATTATGTGTGAGTAGTGTCCCTAATTACTGCATTTAGAAGTCAAAGGTGATAGAGACAGTTTGGAACCCGAAGGGTGATAGGGATCTTTCGGGGCCTGGAAGTACCCATGTGAACTAACAGGTGAACAGGAAAGGAAGGAGAGGGACCAGTGAAGGACATTGTCATTGAATCCCATTTGAGACTCCAGGGTGTGTATGTAGGCTGGTTAGTCAACTGGCAGCTCAGAGGTCCATCAATATCAGGAGACATAGGTCATTTCCATCTGTGGTCAAGAGTATTGTCTACGATGTGTAAGGTAGTGGTTTTCATGTTGCAATATGATCTGAAATCAGATTGATTGTCTTGCAGGAGATGGTTAGCATTGATGTTATCTTGGAGTTAAGCGTAAACTGCTTTTACAATGATCTTGCCGACGATCAATAGTTGAGCTATGGGATGATAGCTGGCAACGTCACCACAACTAATGTAGGTTTCTTCAGAGGTGGCTAGATCTGGCGTGTCTTGAGAGTTTCCCGAGACGATGCCTTGCGTGGGGTAATCACTGACATTTGTAATTAGGGTTGAGCGAGCATCTGCAGTGAGAGCTTTGTTGAAGGATGGGGTTAAGAGATCTTCACGGGAACTGGTTTTGAGGGAGTTGAGTAATACAACGAGATCTGTGAGAGTCAGGGCTTTGAAGGATGACCATTGTGGCATTCTACCAGGTGCGGAGAGCATAAAAGAAGAAACAGGGTTGGTGTTACTGAGGTGCTAATGGGTCTTTTCACTGAAGAAGAGGTGTATGCCATTGCACTGGTGTGTTGAGTGTGGGACAGGTGGGTCAGGAAGGGACTGATGCAGTACTTGATTGTCTTGAAAAGTGTTTTGCTTCCGCTGATGGTGTTTCTATAGTCTTTTGCTTTGGCTGATGTGATTAGCCGTCTGCCTGCTGATCGAAGGTACTTCTGTATAATGAGGTAATTAGGAGTATTATTTTTGCTTCCATTTTTTTACCCTTCTGCAGATGGAGCCTTTATCATCCGGAAGGTCTTTAGAGTACCAGAATGCTGAAGGTTTTGGTTTGCACTTCTGTGTTTTTTTGTGGACATTCACATCGTTTTCCAGAAAAGTATGGAAATCATTTAGAAGGGTTAAAGCAAAACTGCAAGCTCCATAATGCAGCCTGCTGACGGTTGGTAGATAGTATCACACTGCAGTTTGTGGCTCCCCCCACCCTCAGCCCCGCGCACAAACTGAGTTCACATGCTTTCCATAAACAATGTTCTCTTTTTGAGGTATGAAAATTAAATATTGTTTCCATGACCAGACCCCTTGAGCGCCACTAACACTGCCCAGCTCATCAGCTGAACTTGTAACACTAGAAGTGCAAATGTTTTTGCTCCAGTGATAAGGGGCTCTCTTTGACACTGTTCTGGAAACAAGTTGAGATGTTAAATGTACCCTTATTAACCAGAACGATTGTGGATGGGGGGATCTTAGTCATACGACACCAGATGCAGAGCTCACTCTTCCTGTTATTGGACACAGTAGCAGCAGGAACAATGTGCCTGAAGACACACACAAAAAAAAAAATGTATTAGCACTGGCAAAGCTACCATTCTGCAGCCTCATAGCAAAAGGGAGACCTTGGCCTCGGGCTAAGTGGACAGAGTCCTCTCTCTAAAATGCATTGGCTGATTCAGTCAAGCTTCGACCACTCCTGGCTTGTGCCCTGGCCCCCATCATGTCAAAGATTTGAACCATATTTTCCGGGTCTCTCCATGCCACTGGAGTCAAGCTATCCTGGCTGAAGAGGGGTGAAACCCCGAAACCGGTCCTAGGATGCTTGTTTCCAGTCCAGGGAGGACCTGGCCTTGCAGTTTGGGCTGGGCTGCTCCCATTGGGTGCAGAGTCAAGACTGATTTGCATATGGCTGGGTTCAAACTGGAATGGCATGGTGAGCACAAAAACGATGGATTTAGGCCCAGATCTCTGTACTGGGGTGAATGTATGACATTGTTCTGCATTCTGTCCATCAATAGTTCTTTTTGCATTTATATTGATAGAGAAGCAAATTTAAGGGGGAGACAACAAAACCGTTTTCGGCATATAAATCGGTAGTCTCCCGCCTGCAGCGGGTCTATTGGCATGTATGTGACTGGGTCTGGAGTGTGGGGGTCCTCCTTCATGTACTTAGCGAGGGAAGGGGGGCCTCAAGTTTCATTACGCCAGCTGGGCAGTAAAACACAGCCACATGTAGGGTGTAGTAGTGTGTGTGTCACACTGCTTGTCTGTACGCGCCGACTGCACATGCACTGCTGCTGAAGTTAATATTTTCAAAGAAGCTCCTTCTGAGGGGGGGGGAGGGGAGGGCATGTTCATTTTTCAGCTTGGACACCACATCCATTTATGTTCCCACATCTGTTCTCCTGTCCCTGATTTAATATTATTCTTTTTACAGTCATGGATAATTACCATTCATTCAGTGTCGTGCATCGGGCCATGTACCTTTCCACAAAACAAACATTTTAACAAAAAATGCAGATTTGTTGGAAAGGAAGGCTTCATACAGCCCTCTGACAGCCGTGGGTGCTTTGCTTACCTTCCTGAGGCACGACGCGCAGCGTCACGCTCAGGCCCGCATCTTTAATCAATTTCACAATATCCGCGTGCGGCATGCTAACGATGGATTGACTGTTCACAGCTAGGATCCGGTCTCCCACCTTCAGCTTCCCACAACGATCAGCAGGGCTTCCTTCGATGATCCGCCCGATTTTATGCGGTACAGCTGGAAAAACAAACAAACCTATTTGAATAAAAAGCCCAGTGCAGTGTGTTCGAGCTAATGTACAATGTAGGAATGATTAATCTAAAAAATTAACGTCACAAAAGAGTTTTACTTCAAAACACAGGCATCAGACAAGTTTTGTAAATAATTCCAACTTTTTGCTAAATACCCTTTGCAGCGCTTACCTGAAAATTGAGTGCAAGCCCATGCCTCACATTCAGAAGTCATGGCAGATACCATCCTTATAACTAGTTGAGGACAACATTTCTTTCACAGCCCATTTTCTGCCTTAACAAGTCTCCTTCGGGAAATTGTTTTGTACAAAATGTTGTTGCTGAAAGATTTTCTGAATATTTCAAACTTGATGTAGTGTGAAGTTTCTGATTTTCATTGGCATAATAAAAATTTCACATAGGTCCAAACCAGAGGCGTAGCTAGAGCTTGTGGCACCCTGGGCTATCCCTCAGATTGCCGCCCCTGGGGGGGGGTTGCAGGGGAAAAAGGACGGCAAGCACATGAAAGAGGACCGAGAGACGCGTAGTATCGCCGCTAATAGTTACCTCCATCATGCAAGTTACATGCACATACATGACACGATCCAAGGCTACACAGTTGAATACACCGGTGACTGGCAGTGACTGGCAGTACAAAAGAGAACACACAGACTGCATGATCTATCTGGGGACTCATAAAAACCGCATGTGACATCCATCAGACAGCTGCGTGAACAATTACCTGGTAATCCCCTCAGCACAATGCAAACATGCACATACATGACACTGTTCAGGGATCCATCATCTACAGCTGACATTAAATGACCATTCATCACGGTCCCCCCATTAAAGAAGTGCACTTTGTGATCTGCATGGTACATGTTCTTTGCAGCAGGCATATTAACCCTCTGTGCTTCCTTTCCAGGAGTCAACCCTTCCACTAGACAAAACTCAGATCTCTCTCTAGGAAGAACATTAATCACCGAAGTTATCATGACATTTTTATTGTTTCTGAAAATTGCTGGAGGCCAGGAAGGTGGCAGCAAGTTTTTTTTAAACCATAATATACTTGCAAACACTATGCACCCACCCGAAATAGGTACCCAGTGTGGTCACACCGTTTGCATCGCCCTAACCTGCTCAAGGTTCATGTGACCTCAGTGACAGAGTCACAGTGACTGGGTCACTGTTGCTCTAGGGTATGCTGCTTCGTAGGCCTGCCCGCAAGACTGGAGATGAACTTCTGTATGGATTGTGGTGGACAGGCCTTCAAGGTTAACTCCCAATTGACGCCACTAGGGTACACCTGCTTGTGCTAAGACATCAAACCTTCTAAGGTCTAGTGGGACCTTGTAAGGCCTAGCATGGGAATATGCTCCCTCAGTAGAGTGGTCTGGTGGACTGGTCATGAAGCCTGAACCCAGTTCCCCAGTTCCACATTCGACAGCTCTCGCCATAGTGCCACATCCTCTCCCCCACTGAACACCATACTTCCCCACTGAGAGAAACTCGCACTGCCTTCAGCTATAACCTAATTGTGCCCGCTATAAACACTTGGATGTGGCTCAATTCAAATTATGCACTTGATAAGAGTAATATGCTGCCTAAAAAAAAAAGTAAAAGCAACCACTCATAGGGAATGCAAGATTAAGTAAAGCATGTGAAATGTAAGCAGAAACAACATGGTTACCTTAACGATCTCTCACTCACTATTCAGAAATCAGCGAGTGGTTTTACCTGAAAAGTTAAGGGCATGACTACAGGGACTGAAGGGAACCGTTTCAATGTCCATTGCTTATATCCTTACAAAACGTAAGCAGTATGGTTTAAAAAGACCACATCCATAAACAGAGCCATGGTACACATTTTGTTTTCCAATCCACCCATCCACCAGGTATTGCAGTACCTCCAGGAATGGTGCACTTCCCCACCTGGGGACAACAATGCTGTTCAAAGAAAGACGAGAAAACAAAAGTAGCACTTCACTGCAAAGTCTGTAAAGTGATGCTGATGTGTTTGGATGTGAATAAAACCAATTTGGCCACTTTGCAACCACTCTGTCTTGCTTTATTTAGTTATGTACTTATTTTTCATATTTAAAACCTTCTATTTCTCTCCATCATGCTGCACTTTGGAATAGAAAAATGTCAGAAAAAGGGCATTTCCCGCAAGAGTGTTTTTCTTTTTTGGATCCATTTCACAGGGAAGCAACTAAATGAAAGAAGGAAAGAGATTGTGAACCGTTTCTTCAAGTTACGGTTTTCAGTAAGTGAGGAGCAAGACAGAAAGAGAGGGAATAATAGGAAGAGAGGGGTGGGACAGCTGCCAGCACAAAAAAGAAGAGGACATTGCCCAAGTCCTATTCCTTCTGTGCCCATCCCCGAACGTCCACGAAAGCAAGCCGAGCCTTATCTGAATGCCTTTGTCCGCCCCCAAAATAGTGCCGCCTGGGGCGGACCTCCCCCACCCTCCCCACTAGCTACGCCACCTAGGGGAACGTTGAATAGCAGCCTTCTGTGTAACACCAAGAGTTTGAAGTACACCCTATGGACACTCTCCAACCATATTTCACTATTTCTGAGGGTCTTTGCCCATCAAAGTGAGCAACCACCACCACACTGCTTAAGCAGAGTGAGTAAAGTCATATAGCTACTGGAGGACCAAGACATCCCAGGTCACCCTAGGGATCCAGGCCTATCAAGCAGCACTCTATCCTAGCGACATCAATCCACCACTTTCCATTGAAAGTTAGGCATGCAACCCACCACATTACACTGGATCTTATGGACAGAAATCCATTACAGAGCACTGCATTTTGAGATACTAATCTCGCAAAATGAGCCCACTGGATTTAATACACCGCAATGCACTGTAACTAATGGCACCAAGATACCAAGATGCATTATTTTGCCTACGCAGACAAACCTAAAATTGCATAGCATTCGAAGATAACTAAACTGTCACGTTGTACTTCACCCTAGAAGCACTAATCCAACATAATCCACAATAGAACAATGACACACAATACTGCACTCTAATCTGGTGCATTGTTCATCATCCACCATTCACCATATCTTTTATTTGTACCAAAACCATTAGACGTTTTATGTAGTGTGTTCTGTTACTATTTACAACAGTTCTTGCTGAAATAAGTTGTTGAGTTAAAATACATATAATAAATTCTAAAATCGCTAATCCTCCATACTTCACTTTAAGAATGCTATGATAGTAATGCGAAAGTATCAGTCTATGCCCAACATACAATAACCAAGGACGCTACACCCTGGGAAAGCTATTTTACTTCACTCCCTTAAAAGCCAAGGTTAATCGACCACACTGTAGCACGTCCTACTGAAACCAAATTCCCACCTTATACCTTTCCCTGGGTGACTAACCTGCTACATTGCATCCGTGAGAATCCCAGGTGACACTAATGAATATTTGGACTCAATCAGAGCCTAAGGACACAAACCTATGCTACAGTGGTGTACCTTACTGATTTTATCTCAGCGGCCTCCACTAAACCTTGAGAGCACTAATCGACCGTACTGCACTGCGCTTTAAAAACACTGACCTACTACACTGCACTACAACCTAGGGGCCCGACCAAGCACATACTGCACTTCATGCTACAGGTAAAAACTCATCACAACGGGCTGCATAGGGCCCAACCTGCAACACTTGACAGAATCCTGTGTACAATAACATCCACCCACCACTGCAACCTACTATTACCACCTTTTCCTCTGGACACGAAGGCCTCCCAGCTGTAACCCGTTGTGATCGTTTAAGATCAGATCAGGATTACAAGTGCAAATTGCACATCACTGCGGTTTTTACTGCCCAGATGATATATAAAGGGCATTATTGTGTTATCTTCAATTCTGAGGCTCCCTAAAACCAAAGCAAGTTCGCATTTGCATACCGCTTTCTATAGGGCTCTAAATGACCAAACTCTCCATCAAATTAACAACATATTGAAGAAGCTATTGTCAGGTTTGGTTGTAGGTACATTTAGCTTTTGTTGCAAGCTTAATGCATGCAAAATAGGGGGTCCTGTGCCAGTGCTGGAAGAAAGAGCTGTCCCTTAGGTCTGGTTGCTGTTTATTCCTGACCTTCAAATGTCAAGGCTGATAAAGTCAGTTTGAGCGAAGCAGCATCAGAGTGTGCCTTCCAGCCTTTTCCTTTTTGGCTGTGTGTACATTGTTCGTCTGCTACCTTGTGACAGTGTCCCTTGTTTGTTTTGCTGTGCCCAGCTTGAGTCCCTGCACAATGTACAATGGGCGTTATTTGTAATGGTGTGCAATGGGGGGCCCTGCTATCATTGCCTGCTGCATTGAAAATAGAAAACCTTTGACCATGGCATGAGTGTGGAAACTTCTGTTGTTCGCTGCTTATGTACTGGGCAAAGAGGCCTGCAGCTCCATGGGGAGGAAGCATGCTGGTGTTTGGACTCACTGGAGCAAAAAGACACATTGTTGATTTAAAGTGGTGTGCCTTGTCTAGGGACTTGATTTAGATATTCGTGGATAGGTTACTTCATCACAACAGCTATGGATATCCCGTCTGCCAAAATATGAATCCCATAGGACATAATGGGATTTACATTTCGGCAGATCGGATATCCGTCACCATTGTGACGGAGTATTCCATCAACCAAGATCTAGATGTTTTTTAATTATGCTGTGGGATACTCCAACTCTTCATTCTCTGCAGTCTTGTAAAAATAATGTTGATACAGCTAGTGTAAGCAGCCTCAGAGCCTGTGTATTTTTTTTTGTGTTATTGGTCAGTCATGTATGTATGTATGTATGGCTCTGTTCTCTCCGCCCTGCTATCTTACTTAAAGAAACCACAGAGATTGTCTGGTAAAAAATTGAGCAACAAGTGCATAGAGAAGATGTGCATTATTTGTGACCTGAAAAGTACTGGTATGCACCTAATTCTTCTCAGTTTCTGCTTAGAAGGAAAACATAAATCTGTTGCCCCCTGTAGAGTTGGTTTTAGATTTCACTGAGAAAATGGTCATGTCTATTTTTAGTGTTGTTGTTGCTATGTCTTCCGCTTGCTACCTTTAAAAATAATAAAAACAACCTGAGTTTATCACAGATCCCTATTGTTGTGGCCAGCTGCAGTCCATGCAGGTAACAGCGGTGGGGCCGCATGGGGGTGGCTTCGAGGGACGATGCAGAGAAAAAATTAAATAAATAATTAATTTTCCCACTGCATCGTCACTCGAAATATCCTCCACGCAGCCCCACCGCCCCAACGCTGTTACCTGCGCGGACCGCGGACGGTTGTGCCTGATGTGAAATATTCTGGTATTTTTAAGGTATGGCTACAGAAAGCTTTACCAGCCAGACCTCATTCCATCAATTCTTGAAAACGTTGTAGTAAGACGTACAGAGGGAGGGTGGACTTTGGGTTAGCCCTTTTAGTCATAGTTTTCTTGTGTTTTTCCTGATTTGCCACTGCTTGAAAGGCCCATCCTTGAAGTCCATAGTATTAATTGAATGGTTACATTGTCCCATTTGTGTTCCCTTTAGGTTTTGGGGATGAGTTGTGAAGTTGTCCTGTTTTTTAAACATGAGCCACTGTGTATTGTTCAATGTATTTACTTTGCTGATACAACATCATTTTATTGTTGGTTTGCAGAATTTCTATTCAGAAATTGTGTGCTATTTCATCTCAATAACCTGTCATAAAGGCACAGTGCTGCTCATTAATCACCTTTGCATGCTCATTTGTTTTAATTTTCTTACTCTTGATAACATGTAGTTCGACTTTCAGCTTTTTTCAATCAGATAGTGAAAATGTGCATACATTATTGTTTTAAAGGATGAAACTAAAAATACTGACTCTCTGTCAATAGGATCTGCTATGCTACATTTTGCTTGTATGCATTTTAAGTACACCACACCACATTTCATCTTGTGACTTCTTCTCATAAAAGTTTACTTCAGGCACAGCTTAACTTGGCCACTGTAGCCCGTTTTTCGAAAGGGCCCTACTCCTTGCTCCCATATTGTTATATACAAAGGCTTGACTCCATTATGGAATTTTCCTTTTAAGGTCAGCTGGATGGAGCAGAGGAAAAGTCGCACAATTATTATCAAACCTTGCCTTAACAAAATACAAGACCTATAGGGTTTGTCATTGCTTGTTGTTTTAATGGCTTAGTATATGCTGCAGTGCCCTAGTCTTGTATAATTCAGCAGAAGTAGAGAGAACCTTCATTTTTAATCTCAATGTTGGAGTGCATATCAGGAACACCGCTCATAATCCATTCTGTTAGGTAAAAATTACATATGTCTGTCACGTATGCAAAGGATTTTATTGGTGCATGTGTTTGAACGTGCTTTACCTTACTTACATTATACGGTGCTTTATATTATTCTTTGTGTTTCCTAGCCCAGCTTTAGGGTAACTCTAATTACATCTGTAGGTGCGTATTACTTCAAGGAGTACCTATGTTTTTACGTCCCGGCTCTAGACAGCGCATGTGCTCTCTCGAAAGAGACATGTAGCTACTTTGTGGGCTTCAGCCTGCCCATAGGCTTCCCATTTGCTAGCTCCATCACTCTTCTATTCTTTATCCTAATTTGTCCATAGCATGCATGCATCACATATATTCCTGTGTTTAGCCCTCATCAAGAGTATGGACCAATTACTAATATCCATTCGCAGCAGCCATTTTAGGAAATGTGTTTGGAACTACTTTTAACTTTGGTTAACAGCGCTTTTCACAACACACATGTTGATATTTCCTCAGCTCGTTTCTTGAAACAGGCATGTAAATCTTGTTTCTTTAGTTAACAGCACTTTTCCCAAACACTTGTGTTTACATTTGCTCCAAGCAATTCCCTAAACAGGCATGTAAATCTTGTTCTTATCTCATCACATTACTGTGCATTCTGGTGTTGCTAGCCTGTCACCCAACCTCATACCGATTCGCTGCTTGACCCCTCCTTCATCTTTGCTTGCTTTGTGCACAAGCACTCGTGACAATGGTCTCCCAGCTTTCATTTACTAGAACACATAATGGCCGATGGAAAGCTATTCAATCGTAATGCATTATTTAACAAATGGTTTACTGAGCGCAGTGCCCATATCTCGATGGCTGACATGCTCCCCGCACGCAGCTTCATTTACTTCGCAGATATGGCGTCTGGGAAGTAAGCGTGCCACATCTGGAAAGCTGTGCATCAAAATGACTAACATTCAGGAAAGTGTGGACTGATCTCTTTTCTAAGCTATGGAATTACACAAAACACTAAACAAAGAAAAGCCTAATGGATTTCAGATGATGGGATGCATGCAGGATTAGAATGCGGTCATTAACTTGCAACTCGTGTGACATTTGCTATGCATGCTATGCAACAAAACCTTCTGGTGCTAGAGATGTTACTGCAATGCAAAGTGGACTGCTCCATGTCTACCATAAAATTAGCTGGGTCATGCACATGGAAGGAAGACTACAAGGCAGTGTTATGAAAACAACTAAAGTGCTGACATTATATCAATAACACTGAAGAACGCTATGCGAATCACAGTGGTAACATAAAAGGCAACAGCAGCTATGAGACAGTTCTGCGAATGAGAAGCCATATATCATTCAAACCATCTCCAGCACCGTACACAAATGCATTAACATTGCCAATGCCTATAGCACTTGGATTGTCGAGACCTATTGGCTATCCAAAGATTTTTTAGGTTGAGCATTCGAGACCTCTTGTATATACTTTAGTATATACTTATATGTGTATGTACTTTGTGGGCTCTGGAGATCAGCCCTAGGACTTGTCTGCTTCTGCTCAGGGACTTTTTTTCCTGTTCTACTGCCTCTATTTTACTGTCTCGACCAGTGGAGGTCAGTAAAATACCAGAATTGCTTTCTGCTGAAGGACTTTCTGTTTTTTTAATTTTTCTGGCAACTGCCTCTATTTAACTTTCTTGATAGAAAAACGAAAAGTAGAGGTCAGTAAAATACCAAAATAATTTTAAAGATTCCAGTCCATAGAAATTGTCTTCCACGAGCACCCATAGACAATTAAAATAAAATCAAATCTAGTATTTTCAGTGAGATGAGCACTGAAGGCTCTGATTTTATATTAAAAACAGAGCTTTGGACATGTCATGCAGTTTGGTGCTTACCTTCCCTCCATGTTCAAGAACAGTAGATGTTTCAGCACCCAGGCTAATGTGCTGCATAGCTAAATACATATAAGGTCCCAAAGGCGAGGACGGTTGCATTGCAAATGCTTGTTACCTATTGCCTTTGGGTCTCCAGTATATCCACTCGACTCTTTTATATATTGTATTGCTGTTCAGGCAATAGTTCACTCTCACTCCTAATGATTGGCATGAAGAAAGCCTGCAGTCTAAGAACATGCAAGGGCTGCTGCTGCGCTGCACACGAACCGAGATCCCATGTACTGTTGGAATTTTTGTTTTTGCTTTCTTAACTTTCATTGCTTCCTACCCTTCGCAGCTCTGTACATAAAGAACATGCACCCTTGGCACCCTTTTCTGAACAGGAGACCTCTTTTGGTTTTGGGGGGACTCTGGTATCTGTCGCTGCTTCCTTCGATAAAGGAAACCTGTAGCGGGACTCTCGCCGCTGTTGATATGTCAGAATCGACATAATTCCACATACTGGTCATTAATAAAGGGAGAACTTGTTTCCGCTCTTACAAACATTTTCATTGACAATCCATGCTCCTGCACAACACTTTCTTTCTGAAACTAGCAAGAGATTGTTGTGTCTGAACCTAAAGTCATAGGGGCAGATTCATGAGCCCTGTGCGTCACTTTTGCGCCGCCGTTGCATCACTTTTGTGACGCAGCGGCGGCGCAAAGCCAGCGCCATGCTGCGGCAGATTTACAACGTGACGCATCTAGGGAGATGCGTCACGTTGTAAAGCTTGCGCCACATGTGGGCGTACCTTCAGAGGGAGGGGCGTTCCGGCGCAGGAACACCTCCGAAAAGTGGCTGAGTGAAATCTACAAGATTTCACTCCGTCACTTTTCCGGCCATGCTGCGTCAAATCCCTGCGCCTGCTTGAAGCAGGCGTAAGGATTGACGCAGCATTGTACCGATAGGGCACCCCCGAGCCTTGCTGGAGCTGCGTCGCGCTTGCGATGCAACTCCAGCAATGCCCCGCCCTTCCGCCATCAGATGCGTCACGCATCTGTTTATCCTTGCGCCACGATGCGCTGCATTGTAAATGCGGCGCATCTATTGTGGCGCAAGGGTAAACTTGCGTGACGCATCTTCCCTGGCGCATCCATGCTGATTTGCAGGGATGCGCCAGGGAACATAAATCTGCCCCTCAGTTTTTCTTGACGTTCATGGCAAACATTTGCATTGTCCAGTGCACATTACCTTCATCACCCTCTGCTGCGCTGTACAAAGAGCACGCATAAAATCAAAAGCTCACATGAAGTATCCACGCCTTTCACAAATTTAGTATGCGTGCCTCTTATGTAAAAATGAAATAAGCAAAATCAAAAATACTTCATTTATTCCCCTTTTCCACAATTGCCATATTATTGGTTTTGCAATTCTTGTCTGTTTATGGTAGCATTACAGGTTCCAAGGAGAGCATATTTCTGGAGCACCGGATTTCCAAATGCATTGTGCGACAGACGTCAGCAGACTGCAAAAACAATAAAATGCCAGGCCCCAAAAAACCTGTCAGTTTCAATGCAGGTCATCGCAGGTGCCGACCCTGCCGGCACTGCTCACTGCAACGATCAGCGCCAGCTCTGCTGCTCTGTTCCTTCTCAGACATAGCTCTTATGTCAGCCCCTTTGCTATTTACAGTGCTATATACACCCGAACTAAATACTCTTTACAAAAACAGCAACAACAATACATGCATTGTGTTTTGCCATTTATTGTAAATGTCAGCATTCGACATTTATACAGCTGGATTGCTCCTTAGTTGTTCCATGTCTCATGTGAGCAACTTGTCCAGTGCAGTTTTGTCGTTGCATCTTGATACGAGTAGGTCATCATTTTCAATGGAAAACAAAGTATAAAAAATCAAAACTGAAGGAAAAATTGAAAATGTGTGTTACCTGCTGCTGTGAGTCAAGTAGAGAGCTCCTATTTTTTTTGTCTGGCCTTCTAAATCTAAATGTGGCAGGGCCAATGGGGGTCTCATATCACTGAGTAGCTCAGAAGGATGTGTACTGATGGTATAACACCGGCCTTCCCCGGCCCATCGTGAATCAAACCTACCAATAGGATGTGAGTAAGTGTCTTTTACTGCTTGGAAGACCAGCAGGGACTGCAAGGAGCCTACTGTGTCACTTCTCTTTGCTGTCATAGCAGTGCCATTCTTAAAAGAATTAGAATGTGTGATTTTCTCAAACAACTATTATTGCTGCTGCAGCAGCAGATCTTTTATGCTCAATTGTGCTGATTTCTGGCTGCAGCACAAACAGTGAATGAATGTGCTTTGATTTAATTCTCTAAAATGAGCTCCAGTGCTGAGCCCTGGCAAACCCCGGCTCAAATTAAGCATGGTTTACAATTCGTTATGGATGCCCTGTAAGAATGTTCCTTACTCTTGCGGCCTAAACGCAGGTATCAAAACCTGCGCAACTTTACATTATCCTTTAAATACGTATAATCTTCCTAGGGCACGGTATAAGCACTCCTTATCTCGCCGCGCCCTTCTACTGTGAAGATGCCTGCGGGGACCTCGCACAGAGGTAGCCGGTTTAATAACACAACGACCTAAGGCTTTGATTAAGTAAGGAGTTTGCCTTTGTGCGCGAGATGATAAACCATTCATCATTAGAGAGCCGAATGATTTAGTACCCAATTTATCATAGTTTTCACATTTGTGTGAGGGGCAATGACCATGACAAAGAAACCTTTTAATCTGCTGGCTCTGCAGAGGTGTGAAAGAGAGCAGTGTTTGAAAGCATCGCTTCTGGTGATGTGCGGCCAGGATCAAAAATGCCTACTTTTGTGACAATCTGCATTCATGTGTAGTGCCAACTCAGCAAACTGTGGGGCATATTATCAAGCACGGCGTTAAAATGATCGCCGCTTTAGCGGCAGAAAACTGCCTCTAAAGCGGCCATAATGGGCTTGATAATATGCCCGGGAGAATTCCAATAAAAGCCCATGTTCTGGTGTCAACATGGGCTTCTATTGGAATTCACAAGGGCATATTATCAAGCCCATTATCGCCGCTTTAGCGGCAGTTTTCTGCCGCTAAAGCGGCGATAATTTTAACGCTGTTTCTTGATAATATGCCCCCAAATCTGTCAGTTCAGAAATAAACAGAAAATTGGTTCCAATGAGCTTCTTCTTGAAGGGTTCTCTCATACTCATTTACACAGATTTGGCAAAGGGCAGCGTCACAAGTCTTTTTGCTGCACTGCATTCCTGTCCTTTCAGCCAGCGCCGGTGCACAATTTGGTGCCTAGCACCAGCATACGCACCCTTGTTCTGCATTGTTGGCAGGATTGGTTTTGTGCAGAAAGGGACACCTTCCTGCACAAAAACAATCCATGGATGTGTTGTCCTCATTCTATGGGTGCTGCACAACGCAGCACACTTGGAAAGAGGAAAAATCTAGGAGAAATTAAAACATTTCTCCTCGTTACACCTGCTCTGTGGAGACGTAAGGTTTTGACGCTGCCCTAGGTTAAAGTGACTTTGTAAATCTGGGGCAGTGTCAAAATCCAAGGGTGTTTCCTGGGAATATCAACTGCAAAGCCCACGGAACGCCTCTTTGACACAAAGTAAGGCATGCAGTGTTTTGTGTTGCCTTGCCTTACTCCATATCTATGAGGCCCTATGAAGAAACACAGGGTGGCTTTGTTTCATCTCATAGATATCATTGAGAGGCCTGCGCCACTGGAGGCGCAGGCCTCGTGTCAATAACCCCCTAAATTTACTCTCTCACTTTGACTCACTCAGTCTCACTCTGTCTCACTAATTCATGCAGTCTCACTCATTATGCTCTCACCCACTCTGTCTCCCTCAATCCCACTCATTCTTAATTACTTAGTCTTACTGTGCCTCACACACAGTAACACTCATTTACACTCACTGTCATTCTCCCTCACTCATATTTGTCCTTACTGTCACTTATTCTCACTCACTGACTTCCTCCTTCACTATCTCTCACTTTAACTCATACACATAGTCACACAGATGTGCTCACAGTGCTGGAATGGCGCAGGCACCTTCATGCACCTGTGTTAGCAATCAACAATGTCAATAGCTGCCTAAGTTTGTTGCTGGATCAAAAGCGGGCTTGCATTTCAGTTTTATTGTAGCAAGAATGAATAATTATTCACTCTTGATAAAAAATAAAAAAATGGACCAAAAAACAAGGAGGTTGTAGTGCAGCTGTGGAACCCATAAAGGAGAGCTGACACTGGTCCAGGGACACCCATCCATCAAACTAATCCATCCACTTTTACTTAAAAGCAGAGAGATTACAAATGAGGTGAGTCTATATAGTAACCAACCCGGTGTGGTACCATGATTGTCATGATTGTCTTTGGGAGCGCATACACCTGCTCATTCACCATGCTGAAGGAACAGAGAGAGATTACCTCTTCACCTCTGACCCTGAGAAAATGTTCCATTAGATGCAAAAAGGCAACTGGTTGCAGTTAATTAATACTGGTTGCATTGTTGGTCCTTGATCCTAAATACCAGGTCACAAGTGGTTGAGCATACATCAACTGAATGCCTTCAGTCCCTTGTGTGTTTCCGTCCACTGAAAATCTACTCCAGCAGCAGCAAATCTACTCAAGAGGCAGCCCTCTGCCCATAATTGCTTGTGACCTCCCGCCGCATTAGAAAATGGTGCTCGGGGATGCCACATCTTGCTCATTCTCACATGTCTGGAGCCTCGCTGGAAAAGTTATTTGCACATGGTGATTGGGGGTATTTGGCCGGAACTCCGCGTTACGAGGGTAATGCTGAGTCACCAAATTCCGCCAATTCAATGAGCAAAATGAAACATTCCGTCCATCCTTACTTTAAACACACATCAAAAATCAGCAGAACTTTCGCAAAAGCTCCAATTCAAAACCCTGTGTTCCCATCCTAAATATTCACCATAACATGAATCAGTTCCTTCTTTAACGACAAAGTGGCCAATAAATCAAATAAAAAAGTATGGGCCACACCTTTCCCAAAATACAGAACAATTTCACCCACTACAACCATATTCCTGCATTCAACTGCTCATCCCTATAAAAACTCCTAGAAAAGTCCAAACCTACAAGAGACAATCAAGCTATGAAATGAATAAGCTGGAGGTAATTCATGATTTGGGTCCAGCAAAGTCCGAGAGGCCTTCACGCGCAAAGCACACTCCAGTTCAATGTGGCAACACTAAGGAACTCATTGCCACAATATATCTCTCGATTGTCAAAAATTTGGAATTTTATCCCTCATTCCCTCTGGACTAACCTGTCTTAATTAAACCCTAAGAAGGATCTTGAAGCGCTTCTCTTCCAACTCCGCTTTCAGCTTTTTGGTTAACTAGGACATGGATCTCTGTGTGCAGTACACAAGAGAAATTATGTCTAACTGTACCTGATTTGCTTTCCATACACCTCCTTATAGAATCTAGCTTAATATCTATGTAATTGTATTGACATTGATTTGTGTTAATCATGCCTAAAGCATTCTAATAAAGTTCCTGTGATCTTCATGTTATTATTTTGCATTTTGGAGAGAGTACTTTCCATGCACCTACTCCACTCATGCTTCCCTGAGAACAGCATTTATCTTTCTTAGGTCTTGGTTCTGCACATTCATTCGAACCAGTTGCAAGTACTCTGACAAATCTACGGTGATTGTTTAGACCTAATATGTTTTATATATAAATATATATTATATTTATATATATATATATATATATATCCAGCTCAGTTTTTCCGTCTCACTCCCTTCACTCGCGATCGGGTGCTTCCAACGCGGTGACGGACACCGCGTGCAGTCAAAGCTCCTGGTACACAAACACGGGAAAAGTGTCCTGATTTTTTATTACAGGACGAAAATCACAGCAAAACGCGTTTCGGCTACCGCCGTCGTCAATTGTAAGCGGCGTCGACTTTCAGTGGACATAAATACATTCCTTACGTCACTAACATCAACATAGGACTTACTTCAGTCCAAAATGGCAGCCATTGTTAAACATGTTAAATCATTCTTACTTAGAATGCATAGCGTTATAACATAAGTTATATATATATTATCTACTGGCGGTCGCCAGTAGATAGTTATAGTTAGGACCGTGTTTCCATAGGAAATCTCAAAATTCTATTTTGAATAACTTTGGCGCCGGTTGACGAATCTTCGCGTAATTTTCAAAACTAATGGGGCACTCCGCTCAGCTCCTACCCTGAAAGTCTCGGGGGGATTCGTCAAGCGGGGGCCGAGAAAAAAGGGGGGTCCCAAAACACGTTTTCCCCATGCATTTTCTCGTAGGACCTTTAGTCGAAGGTACAGCCCGAACGGCTGAACAGAATTACTTGAAATTTGGCAGAGAGGTAGACCTCAGGTCAGGGATGTGCCTTTTGCATATATGGAGTCAATCTGTTCAGTAGTTCCAGAGAAAATTGCATTAAAAAGCACATACATATCTATAGCCGCGCACCGTGCGCGCACCGTGCGCACACCCTAACGTGCGCAAGCGTAATTCTGATTGGTTGTTACATGTCAGTCAACGTTCGAATCGGTCGAAATCAGGAAGTGTCGGCCACCATTTTGTTTGTTTTCAGTGCGAGAGTGGAAAAGGAAGATGGCGAACGTGAAAAGGGGGCAGGGTAGAGAGTTCCTGATCCCCTAGCCTTGGTCAGGGGGTCCCTGAAGGACCCCGAAGGCAGAAAAAAACATTTACATTTTTTTTTTTTAAATCGCGGGGGGTGCGCGCACAGTGCGCGCACGGTGAAAAACCATAAAAAAATATAAAAACATTTTAATACATAGTTTATTGAAAAATAAATATAGAAAAAAAATAATAATACATACATAACTCTGCATTTAAAAAACCATACAAATTCACTGACAAAACCATAGGTTTCACACACGTTATAGTTAGGAATTAGCATTTAAAAAACCTTGCAAATTCACTTAAAAAACCATAGGTTTCACACATGTTATAGTTAGCTGGATATTTCACTCGTAAAAAAACAATGAAATTCCCCCGTTATAGTTAGTTGAGATAACTATAACTCTCGCGACCGCCACTCTATCACAAGGATGATGTCATCAGTGATGTCCTGAGTGATGCCACTGACCATGTCATGAATGATGTAATATGTGACGTCATGAGCAGAGGATTGCGGGCGCGCGAGTTATAGTTATCTCAACTAACTATAACGGGGAATTCCATTGGTTTTTTACGAGTGAAATATCCACCTAACTATAACATGTGTGAAACCTATGGTTTTTTAAGTGAATTTGCAAGGTTTTTTAAATGCTAATTCCTAACTATAACGTGTGTGAAACCTATGGTTTTTTCAGTGAAAATATATATATATATATATATATATATATATATATATATATAAATATATATATATATATTATATATATATATATATATATATATATATTATATATATATATATTCTACAACTCAGCAGCCTTTCCGCAACTGTAAAAACAGAGAGCACACTCAGATAATTTCCTCGCTGGTATTTATTGTGCGGACTTCTATCCCGAGGATAACACTGGTGCAGACAGACAGACACCCCCCCTCACTTTCTAATATTTAAAGTGGTGCGAGTCTTCAAGAGAGGGAGGAAGCAGCACTAGATGTTTTTAAACAAGGAACAGGAACAACTAAAGCACTGTCAAAAACTAACATTGCGGGGAGTACCTCTGCGACAAATCTCGTGATTTTATATCAGGCACTGGAGAAAGCGCAAGAAAGAGAGCTAAGAAAATAGTGGGAAGCCACCTCATTACAGCGATATATTGACTGTGATCGAATACCAAGGAGCCTTCGTATTTTTACGGTCCCCTCTTAGGAGAACCCTGATCCTCAGCTCCTCAAAGAATGGGCAGAGCATACTACCGAATTTGCAAAAGGGATGGTG
This sequence comes from Triturus cristatus, assembly GCF_964204655.1. Classification (NCBI taxonomy): domain Eukaryota; kingdom Metazoa; phylum Chordata; class Amphibia; order Caudata; family Salamandridae; genus Triturus; species Triturus cristatus. Next base: position 1,049,396,688 of record NC_140585.1, on the reverse strand, counting down.
AAAATATTACTCAAGTACTAATGGAGTGATCAGGAGAAATTTCTACGAGAAATAGAAAAACCAGAGGAGTTGATAAGTAAGGAAAAAGACGTAAAACAAAGTGAAGAATTGAGGAATGCCATGATGAAACGGCTAAAAGATTACGAGGCAGTGATCAGACACTGTGAGCAGACGAAATTTCAAAGGGATGAGCAAGATTACCTCACGGGTCGTATTTTAACATTTGCCCGCAAATTTGATGGACCCCGGAAGAAATTGAACCAACAAGAAGCAGTGGGTGGAGGAACCAGAGACACCAGGGAACCGGAGGTGGAAACCTCAGAAGGGGAGCAGTCGACGGGCATGGAAGAAGGTAGAATCAGTCAGGAATCCCCTTATTTTCAAGAATACCAGTCAATAAGGGAGACAAGACAAAGACCCACCCAACGAACCCACCCTCCTCAGGAAAAGAAATCAAAATATACAAAATGCGGAAAACAAGGAGGGGGAAGAAACGAAGAAGAAGAGGGACCTACCCCAATAATTACACACAGCAAGGGGAAGAGGGGCAAGTGGTAAATGCGACAGAAGAAGAAGAAAAAACAGTGATCAATCTGTCTAATAAAGTACTAACTACAGATCAGATAAAAGTATTACAACTTGGTCCCACTTTCTGCCCAAAATCTGGCTTCAATTATACAAACACTCGAATTGACCTTTTCAAATATATAAGGAAACTTAAACTACAGAAAGTTTTTTTGATACATCCTGGAAAACAATCCTTGAGAAATGAAAATGAAGAACTAAACAATGAGGATGTAGAAACTGACCTCTTATTGGGTCATGATCTTCAAGCCCTGCTTACACTACAGAACTTAGATACATCCAGTGAGGAAATTGAAATGAATTTGGATGACTTCTTGGAAGGGGCTGGAATAAGACAAACCAGTGGACACAGTTAATTCAAAAGAAAATCTAGAACGGTTCCACAAATGCCCTATGATGCAATAAATGTTTTTAATGAAGCAGTCATCATGGATTTGAAAAATCTAGAAAATCACATTTTCCTCAAAGCCGAGATTTTAATCTGTCAAGAAAAGAATGGGAAGCCATGAAATCTTTGAAAGAAGACACCAGTATAGAAATCAAAACCTCAGATAAGGGGGGTAATATGGTTGTCTTCAACAAAAAAGATTATCATAAAGAGGCGATGAGACAATTGGAAGACACTGAATGCTATATTCCAATACAGACAAAAGGAATATGCCAAATGCATTAATGAATATCACCGACAATTGAAGGACTGGCGAGATGAGGGCATGTTGGGAGAAGAAGAATATTTGTTTTTATATTGTGAAACTCCTATTCTACCCACATTTTATCATCTGCCCAAAGTACACAAAGACTCGAAACAACCACCAGGTAGACCTATAGTGGCTTCAATTGGGAGTCTTTTAGAAAACACTTCGATATAAATTGACTCCTTTCTGGCACCGCTAGTCAAAGATCTGGCTTCCTATGTCCGGGATACACAGGACTTCTTGAGATTAATTGAAGGCATCACGTGGGACAAAGATATACTTCTCATAACTTTGGACATAACAAGCTTATACACGTGTATTAGACATGGGGATGGTGTTAAAGCTGTGGAGTGGTTTCTCAACAAAAGAGAACTTAAATTTCGTAATTACAATGAGATGCTTCTTAACATGATTACTTTTTGTCTGACTAATAACATTTTCACTTTTGCAGGCCAGCTTTATTGTCAACAACGTGGAACAGCTATGGGCACGTGCTTCGCCCCCAGCTACGCAAATGTATTAGTGGGCTGGTGGGAGTAGCACGTGGCCTGGGGAGAGATCAGTGAAATGTAGATGGACAAAATAACGCTGTGGGCTAGGTACATTGACGATCTTTTTGTTGTTTGGTGGGGCAGCCGCTCTTTGGCTAAGGAGTATGTTGCCTCGCTAAACAGCAATGAGCTGAATCTTAGATTTACCTGTGATATCAGCGCTAGATCAGTGACCTACCTAGATCTGGAAGTATACGTAGAAAACAATACCATACTAACCCGACTATATAGAAAACCTACAGCGGGAAATGGGGTTGTACATGCAGGTAGCCATCACCCGGTGAGCCAAATAAAAAATATACCCTTCGAGAGCTATTGCGTTTGAAACGCAACTGTACTACTCTGCAAAGTTATGAAAAAGCCAAAGAAGAAGCATTGCATAGATTTAAAAAAAGGGGTTATACCAAGGGAGATCTGGTACAGGCTGAGACCAAGGTGGAGAAAATCAATAGGTTAGATCTATTAGTAGCAAAAGCCCCAAAGAAATCAATTGACAATGGCCCGATTAGAATGATAACCAGCTATAATGAAAGATCTAGCAATATTGTACAGATTTTCAGAAAAAAATGGCACATTCCGCAAACAGATAACATCTTAAGAACTAAACTTCCAGAACACCCGCTAATAACATATAAGAGATGTCCCTCAGTGGAGGACCATCTCATCCACAGCCACTTCAATAATACCCCAAAAGTTCAGAATCATTTGAATATTGCGGGATTTTTTCCATGTAAACGCTGTAAAGCCTGCAAATTCAGCAGTAAAGTCACCACCTACCAGGGCAGATCAGGGGATCCTAGGCCTGTCCGCAAGATACAGAGATTCCTGAATTGTAATTCGGAATATACTGTGTACTGCTTGATATGCCCATGTCAAAAAAGCTATATTGGTAGCACTATAAATCCAACAAAGAAGCGCATCTTAGAGCACATGCGTGCAATTACAAATAAAGATGTGACTTACCCTGTTGCACGTCATTTTGAGAAATTCCACCAAAGTAACAGGGACCTCTTACAATTCTACTGTATAGACCAGATGGGTAAACAAGAAAGAGGAGATAGGGTGCGGCAACTTCGGGCCTTGGAATCTAAATATATTATAGATCTTCAGACCAAGGCACCGACAGGTTTGAACAATGACTAGGAGCTGTGGGCGCATCTAGAGTAAAATAAGAATACAGAAAGAGACAGTAAGTAGTTGTCATCTTAAGTCTTACTCTAGATAAAGCCATATACCTCCCATCCTCAATAGACTCGACGTGTCATGAAAGGCACAATTGTGGTAGCAAGACAAAGACACAGATACATTTGGGCGTATTTATTAGTTTACGTAATTGGTTTTTTGGATATTTTTCTTGAATCGTGAAATACATCTAAGTTTTTCAGGAATTGACAAGAATGTATCTATTTATTGGTATATTTAATTATGATTCTATAAATATCAATTATATTGCGAATTTTGCACATGGATTTAACCATAGATAAGAGTGGGTTCGATATGAATTCATGAATGTTTAACCCAGATCCTTAAGTGTAAATAGTAAACTGTGTGTCTAATTTGCTACAAAAAAGTTTTTAAGTATAGCACTGAGCACTTTAATTTAAAGCACTTTAGAATATAATCTGTTTAAAGATGGCCTCCATGAATTTTAAATGAATGGTGTGTAAGTCCTGTTTTTATTTTTATGAAACAACCACGTGATGTATGACAATTTTAAATACATGTACGAAAATGTAAGAAACTGACATTGAGGAAGCCGAAAGGTGAAATGCGTTTGTCAGAAGAGGGGGGAGAAGTCTGCACAATAAACACCAGCGAGGAAATTATCCAAGTGTGCTCTCCGTTTTTACAGTTGCGGAAAGGCTGCTGAGTTGTAGAATCTTAAGCGGCTCACCACCACTGGAGTGAGCACCCGGGGAAGCAAGGAGCGACGGCGGAGAGGTTCGGTTGGCAAATATATTATCTACTGGCGGTCGCCAGTAGATAGTTATAGTTAGGACCGTGTTTCCATAGGAAATCTGAAAATTCTATTTTGAATAACTTTGGCGCCAGTTGACGAATCCTCGCGAAATTTTCAAAACTAATGGGGCTCCGCTCAGCTCCTACCCTGAAAGTCTCGGGGTGATTCGTCAAGCGGGGGCTGAGAAAAAAGGGGGGTCCCAAAACGTGCTTTCCCCATGCATTTTCCCATAGGACCTTTAGTCGAAGGTACAGCCCGAACGCCTGAACAGAATTACTTGAAATTTGGCAAAGAGGTAGTCCTCAGGTCAGGCATGTGCCTTTTGCATATATGGTGTCAATCTGTTCAGTAGTTCCTGAGAAAATTGCAGTTAAAAGCACATACATATCTACAGCCACGCACCGTGCGCGCACAGTACGCGCACGGTGCCGTGCGCAAGCGTAATTCTGATTGGTGGATTCATGTCAGTCAACATTCGAATCGGTCGAAATCAGAAAGTGTCGGCCGCCATTTTGTGTGTGACAGTGAAAAAGAAAGGTGGAGAATGTGAAAAGGGGACAGGGAACAGAGTTCCTGACCCCCTAGCTTTTGTCAGGGGGTCCCTGAAGGACCATGAAGGGTGAAAAAAACATTTTTTTTTTTTTTAAATCGTGGGGTGCGCGCACGGTGTGCGCACGGTACGCGCACCATCGCGAGGTGCGCGCACGGTGCGCGCACGGCGGAATCATAAAAAAATAGAATTAAAAATCAAATTTAAGTGTTTAGATGTTAGGTGGCTCTAAAAAGAGCCGTTGTGTTAATTGAGGGACAGAGGAAAAAAAAGACATGGCAAAAATTATAGGGTGCCGCACGTGTGCTGCTGTATCTTGCTCTCTATTAGCGGAATGCTGGTGACCGCATAAGAGAGAAGAGCATTGCACGCATTGCACCGTATATGCACCCTCTCAAACAGAGGGTGTATATCCAGAGGAACCGAACCAGGTGAAGCTGCCGCCGCAGATGAAGTGCTCGGCTGAGCTGCCGATGATGTGCTCGGCTGAGCTGCTGCGGATGTGCTCGGCTGAGCTGCTGGAGGGTTTTCTCTAGCAGCTCGAGCATAAGCCACAGGATGTACATCTGTAACGTGCCTGATCATAGTGAAGATACTAAAAAAGTATTTATTTTTAGGATCTCCTCTTGATTAGACACGATCACAAAGAGTGCAGGTGACTTTTGGAGCGTTCACCTTCTTCTGCCCCTGTGGAAATGTAAAAAATTGCCATATAAAAGAGTCTTTCTGTTTCCTCTGTCTCTGTCTCACAAGGGTCTCCTGCTCACTCCCAGAAGATGACTGCTGCTCTGCCATTCTCAAGTACTGGAGTACTGGAAAAGCTGCTCAGCTCCTTCTCCCAGGGAATCAGAAGTAATAATGAGGGGAGTGGGTGTGGTGTTGGAAGTTTCTGGAACTGAAACTACTATAAACCAATGAAAAGTGTTGTTTCTAAATCACATGACTTGGCGTGCGCGCACCGTGCACGCACGGTGCGCGCACGGAGCACGCCCGCACGAATGCGCGTACGGAGCTCGCGCTCATGCATGTACGGAGCACGCACGTACGGAGCACGCGCGCATGCGAGTACTGAGCACACGCGCATGCGCGTACGGAGCACGCATGACGTACGCATGCGCATGTGGAGCACGTACGCATGCGCACACGGAGTACGTATGCATGCGTGCACTGTGCGAGTTCCGTTCTCAAAACCATACGTACTGCAATACCAATAACTACATAGCCACTTATTAACTCTTAGGTCTACATACACCTCCACTCATTCACCTGTACAGTCACTCATACTTACAGTCACAACATTCAAAACTATCATATGCATTTATACACCTATATAGACACTCACACACTACCAATCATCCATAGAGGTACTCTCACACCTACTCAGTCATGCAAATAATCACACTCCCATTTACTCACCTATGTGGTTATACACACTCAAGTTAACTTACTCATAAAAATAGTATCACATTCTTACGCTCTTATAGAATCATTGATGCAAGCACACACTCATCCATACAGTCACTCTCACATCTACCCACTTATATACTCTTACATATACTGCCTTTCACATATGTAGTTAGTCACAAATGAACCACTGAGATATACATTCAATCCGTAACACACCCATACATACACTCACTCAACCATACAGTCCATCACAGATGCAGTCTTAAAACCATGCACCCATAGAATCACCCACTCTCACATCTATGCATAGAGTCACACACACCCTACACACACAAACACTCAGGAACCCATACGGATACTCAGACAAGCAATCAATAAGTCATATAGACACTCATATAGGTATTCACATAACCATGCAGCCACTTATACACCAACATACAGAAACATACAGACATTTACACAGTTTAGTCACTAGTCTGCAGTAAGATACATTTAATGACTCACTTATAGAGTTAGTTATGCACCACAGGAAATCATCCATTTACACACTTGTACACCCACTCATTCTTCAACAGGCCTTTCCCCTATATATATTAAACATATTAAAATTGTTAAGAAACACATACTCAATGGATGATGTCATCAGCGATGTCATCAGTGATGTCATTTGAGATGTCATCAGTGATGTCATGAGTGATGTCACTGACCATGTCATGAGTGATGTAATATGTGACGTCATCAGCAGTGGATTGCGGGTGCGCGAGTTATAGTTAGCTGAACTAACTATAACGGGGGAATTTCATTGGTTTTTTACGAGTGAAATGTCCAGCTAACTATAACATGTGTGAAACCTATGGTTTTTTCAGTGATTATATATATATATATACAAACAAACATATTTTCACAGGGAGCACATTTCCAGAGTGGAGAGGTGTCAGCAGAGGGGAGAGGGTGATTTCATGTTGTTTTTACAGGCATATAAGCACATGTAGTTAGGTCAACATTGTTTGCTGGCTGGGGACAGAATGTTTGGATGGATAAATGCTGAGCTGTAGGGATGGCTGCAGACATAGGTGTTAAAGAGGATGAATGGAGAGTAGGATGTATTGGAAAAGGAGGGCAAGATGGATGCATAGAAGAGTAGATGGAAGGAGAAAAAGAGGAGTGGAGTGAGGAATGGAAAGGTCGATAAAAGGAATGTGATGGGAGAGGGAGGGAAGGCCAGGATAGGAGAAAGAAGGATGTAAGGCTCCCTGGTGAGCAGGAAGGTCTGACGGCTAATGAAAGGAAATAAAATGCAAGGATGGTTAGATGGATGGCTGTGAAAAGCCAGAGGATGGGAGGAAAAAACTAAAAAAAATGGATTGAAAGAAGGAAGAAAGAGAAATAGAAAGACATCAGAAAGAACAATTAAGATAAGAAAGGAAGGAATTTTCAGACATTCATAATTCCCTCTGAGGCAACAGTGCCCCCCAGAGGACTGTTTACCCGCCTCACCGGATCACTCAGTGCCGTTTTAGTCATTGTACAAGGTGGGAGGTATTTCATGTTTCTATATACTCACGTGAGTGAGATTCATTTTCAAACGCATTGCATTGGCCAGACGATCCAGCGGTGTTTGTCTATGTGGAGTCTAAGTGAAGACTTTTCGTCTCTTCTTTAGCATGTCATGGAATGATGTATCCCTATCATAAAGCATACATTAAGGAGTTGTCTGCCCGACGATTACATGTTACGTATACGCAGAGCCTTCAGCTTAATTTTCATCCTCTATAAATGAGTCAATACTATTTTCTGAATCTAAATAGGTCCACGTGAGTGACTCTGCAGTCACACAGTTGTTAATACCCATAAACTGATAGCGGCCTCTTCTATATGGTATCCAGCGGGAATGTAAGCTTTTTTTTTTAGATAGCTACTTTTCAGATAATCCATTACTTCAACAAGAAGCTCGTGCCATCAGCAGTTTACGTATGCCGTGTGTGGCACTGGCTTGGTTGTTTATCTAGCGCTCACCAGACACCTTGTGAGGGATAAAGCGCTTTAAATGCAAATGTCATGTGTAAGTTAAAACATTGATCTGCTTTTATTCGGGGGGCATAAAGCAAGCTTACTCTCTAATAAGTCTTGACACATTATTAACTGGAAAGTAATTCAAAAGGCTAAACTGGTTTGGCAAATAATGTATAATAAAATGCTTGTTTATAGAACATTCTTGTGATGAGGGCCTAAGAAGCCTAATATTCTCTATCGTTGTAATTAATTTACTCATCCCAAATAACTCTTTCATATGATGCAGTGAAACAATTTAATGAGTCCCCGAGGGCAGCATTCTATGTGACAACTGGCCTCGCAAGTATGCACAGCAACTCGGTCTTCTCAGACATTCCGTGGATCGGCAGATGCAATGATCAGAGATAAACATTTGACATATTCATCAACAAACACTTCACACATTAGACGAAGAGAACCGTGTACTGTATCATTATCAAACCGCGTCCGCCGATAATAATAAAAAATGAGCAACTGTCAGCGCGCGCGAAGGCCCGCCCTGACTGAATCTCGTCGCTGTTTCTTCGTGTCGCCTACCTCCTGTGCATTTCCCCTCAGTGAGTGGCTTTGACTTAACGGTCGCCTCTTTTCCGGACCCCCCAGAGGCCCTCTTTAGCTCTGGTGCTCGCCAAGACCTATCATATATATTATTATTTTTTTGCAGAGTTTTATGCCGCGAACTTGACCCGAATCCAATCAGGTATCAGAGCGTTTTACATAGCACCAGTTACGTTACATGAGGGCACACATTCATTAGGTCTCGCCTGACCCAGCGCATGCGCTGGTCTGGCGAGACATTTTGTGAGGGCTCCAAAAAGTGCTACCAGGCCAGCCTAGAGCTACAGTGCATGTGCTCGAGGGCACGTCGCGCTTTACCGCAATTACTTTCACTTTCGCGGCTGCTTTGATGTTCTCCGTGAGGCTTCAATAGATTGCAGCAGTTAAAACAAGCATTGGCATAGCCAATAGGTCTCGCTTTTGGGACCTTATAAGTGTTTAGTTATGCAACTGTTGCATGGCTAAACACTTATAAGGTCCCAAAGGCGAGACCTATTGGCTATGCCAATGTTTGGTTTTTGTTAGGCACGGGGCGATTAAGTGATTTGCCCAGAATCAGAGGATGTTCAGCGTCATTACCGAGACTCGAACCCAGTTCTCCGAGATCGAGCGCCCGAGCCGTTAGGCCAACTCCTCTCCCGTAATATACTTACTTAATGGGATTCTCAGCCTGCCCTCTACATCCGTTAGGCTCTCGCACCGTTATTCATATTTTCTCCCGCCCATACAACACGTTCAAAAGTGGGTCCTCTTCAGCTATTGGGTAACTTCACTGTGATTGACAGCATTCAGCTCTTTCACAGGGAGCACATCGGGAAGCAGTGTGGTTGCCTTCAATGCCAGGGACCATTATGATGATGCATGCTTTTAGGTCCAAATCTTTTTTTTACTTTTAGCCAGTGTTTTTATTTATTTATTAATATATAAAGGGAAGGACTTACAGGCTCCTTAACACTAAATATCTACAAAGCCGTGACAAAAAAAACACGCTTTGACAAGCCAAAAGGCTAGCAGCAAACAGCACACCTCTTGCCTTTGCAAATGTTCGTTTTTCATATTAACATGCCATTTATTTTGCAATATGTACGAACCTAGAATGCACATTGGTTAACTTCTTACATTGCTTGAGGTCCACAAGAGCTTGATCATTATCATCTGCAAAGGACAATGCCAACATCAGAGGTGTAATCTCGCCCTTCAGGATGAAGGTAGATGCTGCCGCATTTTCAATATGATGCTTGTTGCCAAAGTCTTGGAAACCGTGACCAGCAAGTAACAACGTCCTCATCGAAATCCCCTTAATTGCTAACTTAGACTCCCAGCCAATGGTGCAACAACAACTGTAATTGCACCAATGGGTAACTCCAGATTTAGAGGACCTGTCCCTTCACACTCTTTGTGACTATTAATTGCCTTACTCTATTGTGGGTGACGTCCTTTGCACTCACTGAGCAGATTCAGTAGCAGGATAATGGGAGTCAGGCAGCATAGGGTCAACCCTTCCAATTTAGCGGGTCAGGAGGGTCACAGCACAGTGTGCTTGAAGCCTGCCTTGCATTGCGCTTGTTCAGCAAGTATATGGGATCATTAGTGACCATCACCAGTAATCACAAGAGCATGTTCTAGGCCACCACTCATCACTACTCTGACAACCTCCCAGCAAATACTACCTAACCGTGCCGGGACCAGACACATTCTTTTGGGTGGGCAGCTGCTTCAAATGGAATTGACGTGTAATACCACAAGCGTTCTTCTTGGAAAGAGAAGAATTAGTCAACTACTGGGATCTGTCCTTACTACAACAGCCAGCCCAGATTGTTACTCGTTTTCCAAACATGATTACTATTTCTAAGGGGACAGAACTTTAAACGTGAACATTGAAAGTCCCTAGTTGACTGTGCCCACTCTTCCTTGCCTACTATTGTTTCCTTTGTTCCTGAAGTTCCCCTGTATTTTCCCATTTGGTGTAGCTTGAATGAGGGGTCACTCATTCTGTGTGACACTCACGTCTACAAACCTAGGATTCCTCAGGCACACTGTTGGCGTGCACCAGGATGGGGCGATCAATACCTAGACTCTCTGCCCTATGGTCTCAAGGTGTTTAAACCTCTTGACCATTTTAAGCAAGCTTCTGGCTGGTGGCAGCAGTACTGTAGATTTTTTTGTGTAGCAGCTGCACCCAAAGGTTCACACATGTAAATGATGTACTGTGGCCTTTGGTAATAGAAACACAGTTGGGGTATTTTATTTCAATGAACAAGACTATTAATGAATGTCCTGGGTCTCTGGTCACACAAATCATTACCAGCATCTGAGCATCTCACTGTGAAAGGGTGAACGCAGTCATCGCCAAACCATCCATTGTCAGAGTTATCAGACACTGATCGTGAACATCTCTTTCTGCTAAAGGTATGTGCAAAATTTAGGATAGATGCTGAACACCGAAAAGACAAGGGCAGGTAGTCTCTGTGGTTTAAAAAAAAAAAGAACTTTTACAAGAACATTAAAATGGGGTAATCCCATTGAGTTTTGTCACATAAATTATAACTTCTGCAATGCATTATGGGATGAGCAAAGCAGTTCTGCTCTGCATTCTCTCTGTGGAGGAAAAACAGGCCCTACCCTATCCGGATCTTAATGCTACAGGTGCACCTCAAAGAATTGGTGGTGAGCTCCTAGCTAACAGCCAACGACTGTGAGCATAAGCTGGAGACCAACTGTGTGAACCCTACAATTATGCTTCTGGAATGCAGAGCAAATTGCTACCCATTTCCTCAAGACTCTGCCTAAAATTTACACTTTGCTAAAGATCTGCTGGTTTGCCTTGTGTCTGACCTTGACTGCATGGAAGTCCCTAGTCATGCCACAGAGTACAGTGACACTGAGCAAGTAGTTGTTTTGAAGCACCGTGAAAACCCTCACCCTACAGTAGATGACAAATCACGATTTAACCAATGACTAGCTCACAAACAGAGACACAGGGGAACTTAATGTTAGTGCGTTACAGTCATGCTCTATTTTCCCCCCTATGGCCGCATTGACAATCTGTGATCACATAATTTTCCTCTAGATGGCAATCAGCTATGGTCAAAAACTGAATATAGCCCTTTGGTTGGTTACAACTTTCACACTCAAAATCTGGAGAAAAAAAAGTTTTGCTTGTTACAGATATAAATAAAGTTGAACTTCTTTATTAATCAATATTATAACATTGGAATGTTGGTAGCTCCATTGAAAACAATGGAGTGCTCCGGGTTTATAATGGCTGGTATAAGCCCGGAGCTCCAACATTCCAATGTTTCTTTGTTCACAGCTCCGGCTGTGAACAAAGGCTTCAGGGAGCCCGAGGGGATTTCAATCCCCTCGCACTCCCTGAAGGCTTTATTGTTAGAACATTCTGCCCTCTAGTGGCAGAATGTTCTAATAGCCTTATAGGCCTTCCTAGCAGGGCTATACCGGCAATTAAAGTCCCGTTGCTTTGTTAAAGTCCCTCGCCTTCGGCTCGGGCCTTTAACGCTGCAGCAGGCCTTTAATAGCCGGTATAGCCGGCATAGCCGGCTGTCCCAGCCTGTCCCTAAGGGGACAGGCTGGGACAGCACAGGCGATGGACGATGTTTTCAGCAAGGCACGGTACATGAAGGTCATATTAAAAGTGTGTATACACATTTTGCTTGCCTCGCTGCCTGAATCTGAAATTATTTAGCAATAAATCCACCCTCGAGGGTGTGCTCATCACCCTTCACCAACTCCAGTTGGATCATTCTGCCTAATGGTGTGCTGCACAGGCTGCACTACACTTAACCTCCAGCATCCTAACTTCTGCATTATCACTGCAAGAGTTTCGTATGGGCAAAATTAGAGGGAGCAGTTGACCAACAGGCACGAAATGTTGAGATGAGTTGTGGACACCCACCTGCACAGATTAATTAATCACCCACCATGGAGCAGGTAAGAGAAGGAAACCATTGACGATGCTGGGCCCTTTCTGCATCTTGCAGCTTCTTGTCAGGTGTGTGCATGAGACACGGGTAACCAGTCCAGACTCGAATACCTGAATTTAGCAGTCTGTGAGTCACGGCCCTCCCAGCATATCTGGATGTCCATTGAATCATTATGACTGAATTGCACAGTACAAAATAGGAGAATCTGGGGTTAATTTTGGTTCCCTGCTAAACCAAATCGAGTGAGCATAGGCACAGAAAGAAACCATTATCGGCACTGGGCCCTTGCTGTAATCTGTTTGTGCCTAGAAAAAAGTGTGAGATAGTTTATTTCATGTGTAGTGTGTTCGTCTGTCTTCAGGCAATGGGAGCTCGCATCATGTAAAACTGCACAAAATTATACATGAATTCTACTTGTCAGTTGTCACCACTCTTCTAATCTCATTCCCCGTGAATTAACGCTAAAACGTTAACCCTTGATGTCAGAAAGTTATGCCCATTTAATCATTATGGCTGAATTGCACTGTGCAAAACCGGAGAACCACTCTGCGGGACAATCCCAACTTCCTTGCTAGGCTAATTCATGTGATTTTAGGCAAAGATAGAGACCATTGTCAGAGCCGGGCCCTTGCTTTTCATGTTTGTGTGTGCTTGTGATAGAGGTGGGTGAGCCTCTGAAGGTTTGGGGTCCTCTAGGAACCAAGAGTACAAAACTAGGTGAGCTTGCACTGGAAGTGCTGGCAAGGGTTAAACAAACGGAAGCAGGTTTGAATCACTGGTCTCAGCGGCACCCTTTGAATGCCAGCAATTCTGGATGTGCTTGGAACAAAAGGGCAATACAGTCTGTGTCTGTCTGTTCTGAAGTGCTCCTCTGCCTGTCTATGGTCAGACTTCGCACCATGTAAAACTACAAAAAATAAAATGTTGATTCTGCTGGTCACCCATGCCCTAATCCCATGCCCCATGAATTAAAGACAAAGTCTGAATATTTGATGTCAGAAAGAAATACAGATCTAATAATTATGGGTGAATAGCAGAGTGTGAAAATGGAGAATCTGGGGTCAATCCTGGCATCCATGCTTGTCCATATTGTGTGATCAAAGGCAAATACTTAATTTCACTGAGAAAGCCACCTTTTTGTTCATTTCCACGCCTTTTTGTTCATTAGCATTTCTGAGAACACCTTCAAATACGGATGCACAGATGTGCTCTGCACAAAAATCTCTTGTCTTTGACTTATTAACTTTATTAGGCTATGTTGCTCCATCAATAATAAGTATCTATGGCCGCATTATAGGATACATATCACTGAAGCCAATGGTGGAAGTTGGTGGAGCCAGTGGAGGATGTGGGTGGAGCCACTGGAGGATGTGGGTGGAGCCAGTGAAGTGGGTGGGGCCATATAAGAAATTTGAGAACTGCACTTATTATTTTAAAGCACTGCACTAAACAAATACTGCATACATATAAACATACCATGCAAGCCAATAGACTCGATTCAGGTGGGAGATTTTTTTCAGTCTTCTCCCTCCTAAAATTTCCTCTGTTTTAGTAGAAGTCATGGGGTAGATACATTCCCTCGTTATTTTTCAAAATCTCCCACTGTGCTGTTCTAAAATGTTGGCATGTAGGGGAGATATATATATATATACATTCACTGAAAAAACCATAGGTTTCACACATGTTATAGTTAGCGGAAATTTTACTGATAAAAAACCAATGAAATTCCCCCGTTATAGTTAGTGCAGGCAACTATAACTCACGCGACCGCAATCCTCTGCTGATGCTAATACTGTATTTAGACACTTATTTGCCCATGTCTTCTTCCATACATTTTTAGCTATACATATATTACAAATATTTTTTTTTCATAAAGACACATATGTCATCAGCAGAAGATTGCGGTCGCGTGAGTTATAGTTGCCTGCACTAACTATAACGGGGGAATGTCATTGGTTTTTTATCAGTAAAATTTCCGCTAACTATAACATGTGTGAAACCTATGGTTTTTTCAGTGAATTTCCAAGGTTTTTTAAATGCTAATTCCTAACTATAACGTGTGTGAAACCTATGGTTTTTTCAGTGAATTTGTACGGTTTTTTAAATGCTAAGTTACTTTACGCCATTCGTGGCGTGCGCGCCCACTTAACGCAGTTCGTTCCGTGCGCGCACGGTGCACTTCGCGCACCGTGCGCGCACAGTGAGCACGCGGTGCGCTTCGCGCACCGCGCGCCCACTTTACGCAGTTAGTGCCGTGCACGCACGGTGGGCACGCGGTGCGCTACGCGCACCGCGTGCCCACGTTACGCTAGATGGGCCATGTACGCACCATTTGCACACGGGGTGGAGAGAGTGTGGATAATTTTTTTTTTAATTATTTTTTTTTTTAATATTTTAGTTTAACTCATCAAAAATAAGCCATGCGCAATTGGTGCCCTTCGGGCACCAATTGCACACGGGGTGGGGAGAGTGTGTGCGTACGGTAAGCGTAATCGGCGAAATTAGCGAAAAAATAAAAATTCCGTTTTGGGCCTTGGGGGATCTTTGGGGACTCCCTCAACATTGTTATGTGTGTGGGAGCTGTCTAAACAGCCCCTTTACATGTTTTTGTGCTTTAAATTTTAAACATCACTCTCAGTGCGAGAGAGAAAATGGCGGCCGCCGCTTCCTGGTTTCGGCCGATTCGAATGTTTACTAAGATCTAAGAGCCAATCAGAATCGCGCTCGCGCACGCCACCGTACGCGTACGGTAAGCGTACCGTAAGCGCACCGTAAGCTGGCTCAGATATATATATTGATTTAAAGGCTATTTTCTCAGAATCTACTGAACAGATTTACACCAAACCTACAAAAGGCACTTCCTTGACCTGAGGACTACCTCTCTGCCAAATTTCTAGTAATTCTGTTCAGCCGTTCGGGCTGTAGCCCTGTCTAAAGGTCCTATGGAAAAATGCATGGGAAAAACGCGTTTTGGGACCCCCCTTTTATCTCAGCCCCTGCTTGACGAATCCCCCCGAGACTTTCAGGGTAGGAGCGGAGCGTAGCGCCCCACCTATTTTGAAAAATTCGTAATGTATATGTAATGTATATATTACCTACTGGCGGTCGCCAGTAGGTAGTTATAGTTAGGACCACGTTTCCATAGGAAATCCGCAACATTCTATTTTGAATAACTTTGGCGCCGGTCGACGAATCCTCGCGAATTTTTCAAAATAGGTGGGGCGCTACGCTCCGCTCCTACCCTGAAAGTCTCGGGGGGATTCGTCAAGCGGGGGCTGAGATAAAAGGGGGGTCCCAAAACGCGTTTTTCCCATGCATTTTTCCATAGGACCTTTAGACAGGGCTACAGCCCGAACGGCTGAACAGAATTACTAGAAATTTGGCAGAGAGGTAGTCCTCAGGTCAAGGAAGTGCCTTTTGTAGGTTTGGTGTAAATCTGTTCAGTAGATTCTGAGAAAATAGCCTTTAAATCAATATATATATCTGAGCCAGCTTACGGTGCACTTACGGTACGCTTACGATTCTGATTGGCTCTTAGATCTTAGTAAACATTCGAATCGGTCGAAACCAGGAAGCGGCGGCCGCCATTTCGTGTGTTTCACTCAGAAAAAAAAGAGTGATATCTTGAAAAGGGGGCAAGGAGGAGAGTTACAGACCCCCTAACATTTGTAAGGGGGTCAAAGAAGGACAGAAAAGTAAAAAGAAAACATTTATTGATTTTAAAAAAAATCGCGGGGTACGTGTACGGTAAGCGTACGGTAAAAAAATAAAATAAAAAAAGAAATGAAAATCAGATTTAAGTGTTTAGATATTAGGGGGCTCTAAAAAGAGCCGTTGTGTTTATGAAGTGATTTTTTAGTGGTACCTACAAGTAAGTACCGATGCAGAGTCTAAGGTTCAAGAGGAAGACTCTGTTCCCTTCATCATTGAAGTGCACACCATCTCCTCTATAAATGTCTTGCATGTCATAACGCAAGTTGTTGTGGTAAATGGAACCCATACCATAGTCACGGAGGAAAGCAGAAACAGATTTGTTGACGTGCTTTCTTGCTTTGTCAATCTGCGGACAGAAATGATTGGACCAGTTCCATTTTTGCCTTTGGCATATGTTAGAAAACACAAAGGCAGTTTTTGGGAAAAGTGAAAACAGTTGTGCAAAGGTGTCCTTCATAAGCATTTCCAGACCTACCCCAGTCAAAGTGCCTAGGTCATTGCCACCACAGTGCACTATTATGAGGTCAGGGTGTTGGATGTGCATGAAGGATTTCACCAATGGCATCAATTGGTGCCACTTTAACCCTCTCTGACCAATCCATTTAATGTCTACATTTGGCAAAGCAAGGTCTCTCACCATATCTGTTTTCTCTGCATACTTTTCACTCCAGAAGACATAGCTGTGCCCTACAATCCACACTGTGAACATCTTCAAAGGAGAACTGGATGCACTCAGGAGGTGTCTTTCAGTAGAATGGCAATATGAAAAGAAAGACAGTTTGGAAATGGAGGCATACATATTTTTTTCAAAAAAAAAAAAGAACTGATTGGCTGTTTCATACCATTCTAGAATAAAAACTAGGCTGTATGTGTGAATTAATAGAAGCATGTTTTGTATTGGTACAGAAAAATGTGTTACCAAAGAACAGTACTATGGATTTGCTGTTAGGTTTGAAAAGTCAAGCACTCTTGCTCTGTGGAATTGAAACATTGTTTGGTGAACTTCTGACCTAACTCCACACAGCAGTGTTCCATGAACTGTTGCTATGGTAGCAGGCAGAAGTCAAGTTGGGGGAAGGGTACTAGGCAGAAGTCAAGTTGGGGGAAGGGTACTTTTGGAAAAGGGTTGGTTTTCAACCAATAGAAATGTGTGATTACATTTGAAAAAAAGGGGCAAGCACTGAGATTTGAAACTAGCATGTATATGTGTGGAAAAAGAGAGGGAAAGTTTGCCATTATCTGGTTCTGCTGAGAGGAGAGAGGTGTAAAGAACAGAGATCCTGGCTCTGATAATCTGCTGTTTGAGTGCCACATTTCTTTCACAACTAACTAATTTTAAAGGTGAGTTTAGAGTTTGAGAGGGGATGTATATGGTAAATTAAGAAATGAATAATAGAAATGCAATTCTTTTTGTTGAAGTTGTGTTTATTATTTTCTGTTTTGGGAGAAATTTAAATGTGAGGAACAAGTAAAATAATATGGACTATGTTTTCACAATAAATTAAGGTGTACTGGTATAAAAAAAGAATAGTTTAAGGGTTTGAGGTTGGACTCAGTAATGCAAATACATTCAGCATCACTAAGGCTGGTTGCCCTTGCTGGAGTGTAGGCAGTCACCCAGGTTACAAATGGTGCTGGTCTGAAAAAGCAGTTTGGACATGTGCTTTTTAAAAAATCTGAAAAGTGGATTCATAATGTGTCAGTCTGTAAAAGTGTTTATCACTTGCCAAAAAAAAGAGTAGTAAGTGTGCTTTCAAATTGGCAAAGAAATTTCGTTTTGTGACTAATGTGAAAACATGCCTCAGTGTGCAAAGAGGAATTATAGGCAGAGATTTATTGCGTATTGCTCTGGTGATTTCACAGTTGCATTAGATGGAAAGGGGGAGCCATTTTTTGGTGCAGAAGCAGACTCTTAGCACACACCTAGCTGCTTACTATGTGGAATCATGCACAGTATTCACAAGCGAGTGGGGTTTGAGGTTTCAGTCAGTAATGCAAATACATTCAGCATCACTAAGGCTGGTTGCCCTTGCTGGAGTGTAGGCAGTCACCCAGGTTACAAATGGTGCTGGTCTGAAAAAGCAGTTTGGACATGTGCTTTTTAAAAAATCTGAAAAGTGGATTCATAATGTGTCAGTCTGTAAAAGTGTTTATCACTTGCCAAAAAAAAGAGCAGTAAGTGTGCTTTCAAATTGGCAAAGAAATTTCGTTTTGTGACTAATGTGAAAACATGACTCTGTGTGCAAAGAGGAATTACAGGCAGAGATTGATTGCGTATTGCTCTGGTGATTTCACAGTTGCATTAGATGGAAAGGGGGAGCCATTTTTTGGTGCAGAAGCAGACTCTTAGCACACACCCAGCTGCTTACCATGTGGAATCATGCACAGTATTCACAAGCGAGTGGGGTTTGAGGTTTCAGTCAGTAATGTAAATACATTCAGCATCACTAAGGCTGGTTGCCCTTGCTGGAGTGTAGGCAGTCACCCAGGTTACAAATGGTGCTGGTCTGAAAAAGCAGTTTGGACATGTGCTTTTTAAAAAATCTGAAAAGTGGATTCATAATGTGTCAGTCTGTAAAAATGTTTATCACTTGCAAAAAAAAAGAGCAGTAAGTGTGCTTTCAAATTGGCAAAGAAATTTCGTTTTGTGACTAATGTGAAAACATGACTCTGTGTGCAAATAGGAATTACAGGCAGAGATTTATTGCGTATTGCTCTGGTGATTTCACAGTTGCATTAGATGGAAAGGGGGAGCCATTTTTTGGTGCAGAAGCAGACTCTTAGCACACACCTAGCTGCTTACTATGTGGAATCATGCACAGTATTCACAAGCGAGTGGGGTTTGAGGTTTCAGTCAGTAATGCAAATACATTCAGCATCACTAAGGCTGGTTGCCCTTGCTGGAGTGTAGGCAGTCACCCAGGTTACAAATGGTGCTGGTCTGAAAAAGCAGTTTGGACATGTGCTTTTTTAAAAATCTGAAAAGTGGATTCATAATGTGTCAGTCTGTAAAAGTGTTTATCACTTGCCAAAAAAAAGAGCAGTAAGTGTGCTTTCAAATTGGCAAAGAAATTTCGTTTTGTGACTAATGTGAAAACATGACTCTGTGTGCAAATAGGAATTACAGGCAGAGATTTATTGCGTATTGCTCTGGTGATTTCACAGTTGCATTAGATGGAAAGGGGGAGCCATTTTTTGGTGCAGAAGCAGACTCTTAGCACACACCCAGCTGCTTACCATGTGGAATCATGCACAGTATTCACAAGCGAGTGGGGTTTGAGGTTTCAGTCAGTAATGCAAATACATTCAGCATCACTAAGGCTGGTTGCCCTTGCTGGAGTGTAGGCAGTCACCCAGGTTACAAATGGTGCTGGTCTGAAAAAGCAGTTTGGATATGTGCTTTTTAAAAAATCTGAAAAGTGGATTCATAATGTGTCAGTCTGTAAAAGTGATTATCACTTGCCAAAAAAAAGAGCAGTAAGTGTGCTTTCAAATTGGCAAAGAAATTTCGTTTTGTGACTAATGTGAAAACATGACTATGTGTGCAAATAGGAATTACAGGCAGAGATTTATTGCGTATTGCTCTGGTGATTTCACAGTTGCATTAGATGGAAAGGGGGAGCCATTTTTTGGTGCAGAAGCAGACTCTTAGCACACAGCCAGCTGCTTACCATGTGGAATCATGCACAGTATTCACAAGCGAGTGGGGTTTGAGGTTTCAGTCAGTAATGCAAATACATTCAGCATCACTAAGGCTGGTTGCCCTTGCTGGAGTGTAGGCAGTCATCCAGGTTACAAATGGTGCTGGTCTGAAAAAGCAGTTTGGACATGTGCTTTTTAAAAAATCTGAAAAGTGGATTCATAATGTGTCAGTCTGTAAAAGTGTTTATCACTTGCCAAGAAAAAGAGCAGTAAGTGTGCTTTCAAATTGGCAAAGAAATTTCGTTTAAGGGCCTAATGTGAAAACATGACTCTGTGTGCAAATAGGAATTACAGGCAGAGATTGATTGCGTATTGCTCTGGTGATTTCACAGTTGCATTAGATGGAAAGGGGGAGCCATTTTTTGGTGCAGAAGCAGACTCTTAGCACACAGCCAGCTGCTTATCATGTGGAATCATGCACAGTATTCACAAGCGAGTAGGGTTTGAGGTTTCAGTCAGTAATGCAAATACATTCAGCATCACTAAGGCTGGTTGCCCTTGCTGGAGTGTAGGCAGTCACCCAGGTTACAAATGGTGCTGGTCTGAAAAAGCAGTTTGGACATGTGCTTTTTAAAAAATCTGAAAAGTGGATTCATAATGTGTCAGTCTGTAAAAGTGATTATCACTTGCCAAAAAAAAGAGCAGTAAGTGTGCTTTCAAATTGGCAAAGAAATTTCGTTTTGTGACTAATGTGAAAACATGACTCTGTGTGCAAATAGGAATTACAGGCAGAGATTTATTGCGTATTGCTCTGGTGATTTCACAGTTGCATTAGATGGAAAGGGGGAGCCATTTTTTGGTGCAGAAGCAGACTCAGCACACAGCCAGCTGCTTACCATGTGGAATCATGCACAGTATTCACAAGCGAGTGGGGTTTGAGGTTTCAGTCAGTAATGCAAATACATTCAGCATCACTAAGGCTGGTTGCCCTTGCTGGAGTGTAGGCAGTCATCCAGGTTACAAATGGTGCTGGTCTGAAAAAGCAGTTTGGACATGTGCTTTTTAAAAAATCTGAAAAGTGGATTCATAATGTGTCAGTCTGTAAAAGTGTTTATCACTTGCCCAAAAAAAGAGCAGTAAGTGTGCTTTCAAATTGGCAAAGAAATTTCGTTTTGTGACTAATGTGAAAACATGACTCTGTGTGCAAAGAGGAATTACAGGCAGAGATTTATTGCGTATTGCTCTGGTGATTTCACAGTTGCATTAGATGGAAAGGGGGAGCCATTTTTTGGTGCAGAAGCAGACTCTTAGCACACACCTAGCTGCTTACTATGTGGAATCATGCACAGTATTCACAAGCGAGTGGGGTTTGAGGTTTCAGTCAGTAATGCAAATACATTCAGCATCACTAAGGCTGGTTGCCCTTGCTGGAGTGTAGGCAGTCACCCAGGTTACAAATGGTGCTGGTCTGAAAAAGCAGTTTGGACATGTGCTTTTTAAAAAATCTGAAAAGTGGATTCATAATGTGTCAGTCTGTAAAAGTGTTTATCACTTGCCAAAAAAAAGAGCAGTAAGTGTGCTTTCAAATTGGCAAAGAAATTTCGTTTTGTGACTAATGTGAAAACAAATGTAGTAATATATTTAATTAAAATAAAGGAATTTTTTTTTAGTTTTTTTCAGGTATTGCTGAAGAGCAGTGAACAAAATTTAAGATGCTTACAAAATCCAGAGTAAAAAAAGACCACAAAAAAAACCTATATTTGAAGACAACTGGAGGACCTAAGTTAGTTGAAGATGCTCATGTTGGGAAGAAGAAAAAATCTTCTGGTAAGCAGACAAAAAATTTTCTAAAGAACATATTCAAAAAAAGGAAAAATGTACAAAATGTCTGTACTGGAAAGAATGATTTCAATCGAAAAGCACAGGAAAAAATTGAGAATTTAGTTAATGCAAATATACCTTCTGCAACTAAAAAGATAAACTTAAACAGAAAAACAGCGTTTAAAGAGATACGTAGAAAAATGTTTCAGAGAAGAGTTATGTCCAATTTGATAAAGGATGTGAAGAAATATAAGCAAAAGGCTAAGTTTTATAAGAGAAAAAAAGAAATTGAAGCCATTGCAGCAAAGGCATTAGAATTAAAAAGGAAACTATTCATTTTAATTTTGAATAGGATGCGTACATTAGACAAAATGGTTAATGTACTGAAATCACATAGCAAAAGGAAAAGAGTAGTGAACAGAACAAACTTTTCTAAAGTGTTTTTAGGAAAATGGATGCATAGTTCAAGTAGTGAACCTTTTTTTAATGAAGAGAGTTATTTTCAAAGTAATAGTTTGCTGCATGCAGTTGACACCAGGGGTCGTGCTTATGAAGTGAAAAATGGTTGCATAATGGAGAAGGAGATAATGGTTCCAAGAGATGAGGTACAAGTGATGGCGGATGAGGCTATGGGGAGACGTCCTAATGCCCCAGTGTACACTTGGAATTGTAGTAGTATTTGCACTGTGCGTCAGGAATCTATTGATAAATTTCGTGAGTTTCTAAGAGAATATAGTAAAAAAAGTGTAAAACAGAAGATTAAGGTACTTCAAAGTTTGGATCCATGCAGAGTGAGAGAGAATACTGGTTTGCAGGGTCATTCTCTGGCTTGTCTATCTAGAAAAGTGTGTAATAGTGTTTTCCATCATTTTAGGATGCTGGCTGTTCATCATACTGAAATGAGAAAGTTTGTGAGACGGTTGTATTTTGCTAAAAGTCCAGCAATAAAGTTAGATGAATTGAATAGGGCTCTGTTCCGTGGAACGGTATCAGATGTAGAGAAGGTTGTTGATGAAATTCAGTTTTGTTACTTTGGTCCTGAACAAAACAGTGCAGAGAAGGACACAGTAAATGAGGAAGAAGTGGAAGAGAATGTAGAACCCTCTGTAAGTAAGACATTTAATGATCACATAACAAAATTTGCAATAATCTCTAATGAAAGACCAAATGTTACTTGTATTTGTTGCCGCAGAACTCATTATAGAAAACAAACCAGGTATGTTGATCTCTACAGAAAGAGTGAAAATGAAGATAATTATAAGTGGAAGGATTTTGCCACATATATATTTCTTGAAAATTGTTTTTAATTGGGTGAAGTTCAGCGTATTTGTAAATACTGTTACAACAAGTTAGAGGAAAATAGAATGCCGACCAGAGCTGTACATAATAATTTAGAATTGGATGCTATTCCTACTGAACTTTCTGAATTAAATACATATGAGTCTATACTCATTCAATGTGTTCATCCGTTCCAGACCATAGTACGTATGGAGCCCAAAACTGGTAAATTACCTCCTTCAGATTTACTGAGAGGTTTAAAAGGTAGAGTGGTGTATTTGCCCTTGGATTTGAAAAAAAATATGGAAACTATTGATGCGGATACTTTGGAAACTGAACCATTAATTATTCTGGTTAATGGTGTACCTACAAAGAATAAGAAGATTTGGCAGGAGCTGGTAGATGTACGGAAAGTACAAAGAGCAAATTTGTATTTGAAAAGGAATAACAAATGGTATGAATCAATTTATATAGAAGAAGAAGAAGAAGAAGATTTACAAGAAGACACAGAAACACCAACTGGACAAATTGAAAAAGTGGACAAGTCAAAGGAAGAAGAAATTTATGAACATTTTAGCATACATCCTCTTCATTCAAAAGAAGTTATGGGAGACAATATTGATCTGTTTCAGATGAAGAAAGCAAAAGGAACTCCCGTGAGTGTATGGGAGGAGAGCTTGGAAGCTCGATGTTTTCCCCAGCTGTTTCCTAAAGGAAAAGGAGGACGATACGATGAACGTCCGGAACAGATTCCAGCTTCTGAGTATCGGACTACAAGACTATATGCTGAAGATCCCAGATTTCGACAAAGTATTCCTTATTTGTTCCATCTTTTATTTGAAAGCGACTTGTCTGCACTGTCTTATGCAGTAAATCACATTTTAAAAAGTGGAGTACATTTACAAAATGTGTCTGCTAAGGATTTTATGGAGAAAGTGCAGCACCGAGATGATCATTTGGAAACACAACTGATCAATCTGATGGCTTGTCAGCGTGGGACAAATGAATATTGGTACCGACGCCATGGTGAATTAAAATGCATGTTACGGAATTTAGGAACACCAACATGGTTCCTTACCCTAAGCTGTGCGGAGTACGCTTGGGATGATTTACTGGATTTTCTACGAGAGGCAAATTCAAACATTAAAAACATCGAATACAAGACAGCAGGAGAACTGTGCTCATTGGATCCGGTTAATGTTTGCAGATATTTCAATCATAGATTTGAGGCTATGATGTCCTTCATCTGCAATAAAAAAAATCCACCTCTAGGAGAAGTAGTGGATTTCTTTTGGAGAAAAGAGTACCAGGCAAGAGGTGCTCCTCATATTCATATGCTGTTGTGGATCAAGGATGCCCCAAAGTTTGGAACAGATACTGATGAAGCAGTGTTATCTTACATTGAAGAATATGCAACATGTGCTATACCAAAAAGCACAGAAGAGAAAAAGTTAAAGGAGCAAGTTTTACGTTTCCAAAGTCATCGGTGTGGAAAATACTGTCGACGGAAATACAAGAGCAAAGATAAATACTACACTAAATGTCGATTTGGATTTCCTAGACCTGTTCTTTCAAATGGAAGAGTTAACAGTTTTATGTCATCTGTGAGACATACTATCACAAGAAAATCACCTAAGAATACCTACAACCTTAAAAGAAAAGAAGAATCAAAAAATATAAATGACTACAACCCAGTGATTTTATCCATGTGGAACGCTAACATGCATATACAGTATGTCGCTGACAATTCCATTGCTGTTGCTCGATATGTAACGTCTTACATTACGAAATCAGAAAAAACAGAATTGAAGGAAATGTGGGAAGAGATTTCTCACGAGAAAACTGTCAGTAAGAAGCTGTACAGTTTCAGTTTGAAGATGTTATCGCATCGAGAAATTGGATCCTACGAATGTTCAGATAGGTTATCTTCTGCAAGTCTCTACTCGAAATCAAGAAGAATAATTTGGGCAAGTTTAGGCCTGAAATCTGTTGGAGAAATTGAATATTTGGCCGAGAATGACCCAGAAAGTACAGATATTTTGAAATCAAACATGTTGGACACATATTATCCCAAGAGAAGTCATCATCTCGAGAACATGTGTCTCTATGAAGTGCTGCAGAACTACATTTATTCACGGAAAGCCGCAGAAGACATCAACAATGGAAAATATAAAGTCATTGGTGAGGAAGGATGTTTGGTGAAGCAAACAAAAGGAAGTTTGATAAATCACCGGAAGCTGAGTTGCGACACTACTGACAAAAAGGAATTTTACTACTTGGCTCTTTTACAGCTGTTTAAACCATGGCGTACAGAGGATGAACTACTGGGAGAATTTCAAAGCTATGAAGATTCTTTTAATGCTTGCAAAGACAGCATACAATGCAATACATTCACAACTTATCTGCAAATGTTAAATGAAGAAATTGAACAGGAAACTACAATTGCAGCAGAAATAGCTAGAGACAGTTCTCAGGACAGCCAAAGTTCAGGAACACTCAGTCAAGATCCCCTAGGACAACCAATCGTTGAAAATGAAGCATCAATAGCCATGAATGAAGTGGAAACGGCTATGAATCAAGCTCAAGGAGAATTTATAGACTTACAAAATTTGGAAAGACAACTGAACGAAGAGCAGCAACAAATTTATGAAGAGATCAGAAAAAAAATTGATCACGGATTTCTACATGAAAAAAAAGAGTGCTCATGCACATCATTTCATCCAATCAGGATGTATGTAAGCGGACAAGCTGGAACTGGAAAAAGTTTCCTAATAAAAGTCATCAGAAGCTACCTACAGCAAAAAACGAATTCTACTTTGTCTTGTGTGGTTACTGCTCCAACTGGGTTAGCAGCATATAACATAAAAGGAATCACTTTACATCGTTTGCTAATGTTACCAGTGGAGCATGAGAACAAAATACAATACAACAAGCTAACTGGAGAAGCATGCTTGGAAGTTTCAAGAGTATTGAAGAAGATGCAAGTTCTCATTATTGATGAGGTGAGCATGGTATCAAACTTAATGCTTGCCTTTGTGCATTTAAGAATGCAGCAAATTCTGAAGACAGACTATGACGTGTTATTTGGAGGAAAACACGTCATAGTTTTTGGAGATCTTTTGCAACTTACTCCAGTTAAAGGACAACCAGTGTTTAATACTGTGACACATGAAGACACGAAGAAGTCATTGGGAAGCATCGGTAATACAAATATTTGATCCTTCTTTGAGTACAAGGAACTTACAACTAATATGAGGCAAGCAAACGATGAAGAATATGGAAGTATTCTGAAAGATATCAGGATTGGACTACTCACAGAAGCTGGCAAAAAAGCATTACAGAGTCGGCTGCTACATAATTTATTTCCAAAGGAAGAAATAGTTGCAGAGAAGATATACAAGAACATTGCAGAAAAGAAAAGTGTCATCTGCTTAATGCCAACTCTACGTGAATGCTCAATATTCAATGAGGAGCTTTTGAAATTGGAAAAGGAAGATATCAGAAAATTGGAAGCAGTGGACAAAATTGAGGATGGAAGAATTACTGTCACATTAACAGGCACACTGAAAAATAAATTGGATTCACTAGAGAAGAACATTTCCAAAACAGCTGGATTAGAAAAAAATCTATATGTTTGCATGAACTGTAGAGTATTTTTAAGGAGAAATTTGGATGTTGAAAAAGGTTTAGTTAATGGAGCTATGGGAAGAGTTGTGGGTTTTATTAATTATCAGAAAAAAGATGGAATTGAATGTTTAAAAATAAAATTTGATCAGATAGAAGAAGTTAAAGACATTTGTCGTTGTTCAGTTCGTTTCATGCTTGTGAAAGACTTATATGTACGTAGGAAGCAGTTTCCGTTTTCGCTAGCATATGCTGTAACTATTCACAAGTCTCAAGGATTGACTGTAGATTGTGCATTTGTGAACATTGGTTCAACTGTGTTCAAAGAAGGTATGGCATATGTGCTTTGTCACGAGTGAAAACATTATCAGGTTTATTCATGATAGACTTTGATGATTCAAAAGTTAGTGCTGATACAAATTGTGTAAAGGAGTATAATAGATTAAGAAGAAGCTATGCTCCTCATTTAGGTCAGTATCCTGTGTTGGAGAAACGTGTAGTTTCTCGTAAAAGGAGAAATGAGAATATCTGTAATGAAGATGTAGAGAGGAGGAAAAAAAAGAGGAGTGATGTAATTGCAAGCAAAAAGAATAAGGAAAATGAAGAACAGGTTGTAGGATGTTATTTTGAAAATAGCTCTGGTGTCAACTGCTACGCTAATGTAGTGCTGAATGTTGCATTTTATCTGGAAAGTTTGCAAGAGCAGATAATAGTAAATCAGGGAAAAAGATTCTGTTCTGTGCTGAGTCTCCTTTTTGAAAAGCTGAGTAATGATAAAACTCAAATAGAAAGTGCTACTGAAATTAGAAAAGTTTTAGATGTATGTTCAGGACGAACACAGTTTTCTCAAAATGTACAGCAAGACGCACAGGAATTCTTGATTTATTTTCTTCAGGTACTGGAAGAAGAAGGGGTTCCCATTGAAAATATGTTTGGTCTCTCTTATAAACGGGAACATAGTTGTGAAAACTGTTATAATATATGTGGCTCTAATGTTGATTCTGAAAGGTTTATTTATTTAACATTGCCAGAGAGTAAAACAGTCACGTTTGCTAAATTAGTTAAAGATGCTAATCATAGCATGCAATGCGGTGAGTGTAAATCTGACATGTTTTCAACATTAATTTTAAAGGAATACAGACAGTATGTAATTTTAATGATGCAACGATGTAGAGCTGATGGTTCAAAATTGGATACTTTAATAAAGAAGTTTACAGGACAGCAATTATCAATTTCAGGAAAAACTTTTGTAACAGTTGCAATAATTTTCCATGATGGACCTACTGTAACTTCTGGTCATTACACAGTTTATCTTAAATGTGAAAAAGGCTGGACACTGTGTAATGATTCCCAATTGATTTTTAAGCAACGTTTGCCTTTTGATTTAGCAAATTCCTATCTAATCTTCCTGAAACCTAAATTTTAGAGAGATTTGGCAACATCTGGACAAAACAATTTTACCATTTTATTGGATTACCATTTGGAATTTACAAATAAAAAGATTTAACAAATTATCATTTGGCCTAATGGAAAGGTAACCAATTGTAATGTGGAATTTTTCCATTTTTTAAGGAAACTTTGGAAAACCAAAAATTTAGAAAAAATCGGTAACATCTGCACAATTTAAATTTTGGAATGTTATTAGATTGCCATTGGAAATTTTTTCAAAAAAGATTTTTAAAATTACTATTTGGCCATGCGGAAAAGTAAACAATTCTATTGTGGACTTATTTAATTATTAATTAATCTTTCGGAAACCAAAATGTTACAGAGAATCGGTGACATCTGTACAATTTAAACTTTAGATTTTTATTGGATTACCATTGGAAATTAAACAAAAAAAGAATTTTAAAATTACTATTTGGTCTAAAGGAAATGGAACCAGATGTATTGTGGAGTTATTTGAGATATATTATTGTGATTATACATCTGAAACAAAAATATCAGACGGTATTTTAAAGAAATAAGTATTGATATTAGATGATATTTTTTAAGACTATTATGTATTTCTATAAAGTTATGTTTATGCAAAAAGAGATTGTGGGCTTTTTTAAAACAATCTTTGAGATTGTTAATTTTTTTTTGCCTGCTGTTAAATGATGAATGCAATTGCTTTCACAATTTATAGTGAAATGCAATATTTTCTGAAAACAGCAAAAAAAAGGCAAAAATATTTTTTGAAAAATATGTAAATATGTGTACTGTATTATAAAATGTTTTATTAAATATTAATACTTTTTTCTTTTTTTTCAGATTGAGATAGAAAATTTTCGAATACTAGATCCATTTTTAAAGCAATTCAAAAAAAAATTAAATGAATAAGGGCCTCATGTAGGTAGCGAAATACCGGTCGGTAACGGCCGATTTTCGGTAAATATGCCGTTACCGACCGGTATTCAGACAAGTGAGATGTAGGAGTCCAAAAACCACTTTTCGGTAAATATGAGGCGGTAAATACCGATTCATAGTTACCGAATTCCAAAATACCGATTCATGTTTACCGAATACATAATTAACGAATCGGTAAATATGAAGTGGTAAATATGAAGTGGTAAAAATTTAAAATGACATGTAGGAGCAGGCGGTAATTAAGAAATCCAGGAAAATCGGTAAATAAGAGTCGGTAATTAACACGGATTGAAAGCAGGTGGTAACCATCAACAATGCACATAAGCAATCCCAAAATGCAACAGCGTGGACAACATGGCCGCCATGTACGTCATTGCAAGGCGCCTACGTCTACAGGCAGCAGGACTGAGGGTGTGGCGACGGGAGGAACAAATCTACAGACAGCGCATCACACTATTACAGCTGACTGATGCAGAGATACATGAGAGGTACAGGCTACACCCCGAAACCATCATGGACCTGATAAGGGACCTGCACCCACTCCTGGACCAGCCAACAAGAAGGGCGCACGCCATACCACCACATGTGCAGGTGCTCTGCAGCCTACATCTACTGGCATCCGGCAGTTATCAGGTGGTGATAGCTGCGGTGGGTGGTGTATCCCAGAGTTGCCTGTCCCGTTTCTTCAGGAAGTTCCTGGATGCCATGATGCAGAGAATGCACCACTACATAAGCTTCCCAAACACACAGGCTGCACTGCAGAAAACAAAAACAGACTTTTATCACATGGCACAGTTCCCCCATGTCATCGGCTGTATTGATGGTACACACATCCCAATCTGTCCACCAGCTGATACAGAGCACATCTACAGGAACAGGAAGTCCACCCACTCCATCAATGTGCAGGTGATCTGTGATGCAGGGAACATCATCACAGATATTGTTGCAAAGTTTCCTGGGAGCACCCACGACTCTTACATCTTCCAGAATAGTGGGATCTACACACGACTGAGTGCCGGCGAATTCGGAGAGGGATACCTGCTGGGTAAGTAACAGTGACGCCCCTTGAAACCTGCAAATCAGAGTGTATAGAGGCATGTAACTGATGGTTCCCTCTTACTCATCCAGGCGACAGTGCATATGCATGCCGTTCATTCATCCTCACTCCCTACCTACACCCAGCAACCCAGAGTGAGAGACGATACAACGTGGCCCACAAAACAACACGCAATGTGGTGGAGCGCACGTTTGGACTACTGAAGAGCAGGTTCCGCTGCCTCCACAAGAGCGGAGGCGCACGCCAGTACAAACCCATCACCTGCTGCAAGATTATTGCCACTTGTGCAATGCTGCACAACCTTGCCACGAAAAAAGGTACAGATGTGGAACTAACATATTTTGAGGACAACGAGGATGAGTCAGGCCAGCCAGAGGGCAGCGCAGCTAGAGTGCCAACTGCAATCGATGGGAGAGAGAGACGGGCAGAGATCACATGCAACTATTTCTGAGTAAGTGAGGGGACACAGCGAGTTGTGAGAAGTCATGACGTAGTTTAATGTGGCACCACGCCATGAACACATGAACAGGCCAATCTGGCAATATACCATCTATACAAGGAGTATGTCCAGGGTTACGTCACCCAATGGGAAGTGGCAAAGCAGGGCCACATCAATGTTTGCGCATACGCGCTGCAGTGGTGGATTGCACGGCCTGTGCATCCTCACTAGAGCCAACCCCAAGCCGCCTGCTGCTCCTGCGTGCTTCTGGGACGGGGGGTGTGATGCTGCTGCTGGTGTCGATGCGCTCCGCAGCATCCCCTGCAGCAGTTGTCGACGCCTGACTAGTCAATAGCACCCCTAGTGCACTTGTCACCTGCACCATCCCCCGAGACAGGTCGCTGCAGCACTGTGTTAGGCCCTCCTGCATCGTCACAGAGCGCCGGCAAAGTAGGGAAGTCGCAGTTGCCAGACGGTTGAGTGCCCTGCTGGTAGTGTCCCTTCTCTGGCGTTCCCGGCGCCGTGCTTCGATGTCAGCATCTAATTTGCTGCACAACTGCTGGATTGACTGGGACATGTCCCGAATGCCCGCAGCCATGCCGCCAATGTTTGTGTCCATGTTGACTAAGCTTGTCTTCATCACCCGCATGTGCCTCTGGACTGACATAACTGCCTTTGATTGCAGGCGCTGTTGCTTCAACATTTGGCCCTTGAGCCCCAAGAAGACACCATGGCCGTCAGTGGGTGCTGGTGGACTCTGGACACGCGACCTGCGGCGCCCTCTTGCTCCCGTCTGTGCTGCCTGTGAGGTGTGGGGCACAGTGGGATGGCTCCCTTCCTGGTGCCCGGTGCGGTCTTCTGGGCCCATGCTGTCGTCTGACGAGGTGTCGAAGGCTCGTAGCCTGGCTGCTGGACGCCTCCTCATTCTCACACCTGCAAGCGGAGATGTGGCCGGTGATTCGAACATGAGTGGCGATGCTGGCTGTGGTTGTGGTGATGCTGGCTCTCGGTGAGGTGATGCTGGCTCTGTGTGCGGCGAGGCTGGCTGTGTTGGTGGTGCGGCTGCCAGTGGGCCTGCTCCCTGGTCTGAACTCGTGCTGGCTAGAGGTGATTTTTGTGGCAGGTGTGCCGTCTCCCCTGCAGCATGCCCTGTACTGCATGATGTCACATCTGTGGACAGAAAAACAACATTGGCTCAGTGTCCCCGAAGGGCTGCATTGCAAGCGTCACAATAAATCATTTCACATTCCAATCTGTCCTCTGTCTCCTTGTGCCTCGAGTGCGTGACATGCCCTGTTGCCCTGTGACATTTACGTCATGGTTAGTGTTGCCCTGACTACATCTCCCGGAATGCATTGCCTGTCTGCACTGACACGTGTGGACTGCAGTGTGATTCTCGTTTCACAATGGGGGATGTGGGATAGGGGTAGGGGGGGCTACATTGCTGTGCTTTCGTCTTACCTTGGTGTGTTGCGGCTCTGGCAGAGCTGTCGGCGTCCCCAAGACCCACGACGCTCTCTTGCTCGATTGTGGCCGCCACCAGCTCCTCCAGTTCGGTGAGGGCAGGTGCCCTGTTGGTTCCACCTCCGGTCTGGCTGGCCTCCTTCTGGATGTCGCCCATCTTCCTCTTGGTCACAATCCTCAGGTCATACCAGCGCTTTTTGAGGACCTCAATGTCCCTGTGGGTCACTCCCACAGCATTGACCTGCGCCTGGATGGCCAGCCATATGTTGCGCTTTTCGGCCTCAGGCACTTGCAGGGATTGCCTCCCAAACAGCTTCTGGTGCTGCTTCACCACCTCCTCCACCAGCACCTGGAGTTCCTTGGGGCTGAATTTGAGCTTCCTCCTCCTTTCCCCTCCGTCTTTCTGTGTTCTCTGGCTGGACATGCTGTTCGTTTCCCGCTCGCACATGCAACTGCTCCCTGCCTCTCCTCTGCACTCCAAGCCTCTCCAGGGTCGGCTAATTATGTACACCTGCCTGGGTGTGGCCACGTCGGCTAATTGTGTACACCTGCCTGGGTGTGGGCAGTTCCTGGTTGGGTGGGCTGTCGTTGCACAGGATTAGCTGTTTCGTCAAGTCATGTGCTGTTATTTACCGAATCCGTACATACCGATTCGGTATTTTCCGATTCGGTGGATACCACCTCGGTCTTTTCCGAATCGGTAGATACCACCTCGGTATTTTCCGATTCGGTAATTATCACCTCGGTATTTACCGATTCGGTGAATTCCGATTCGTATTTACCGAATGTTACCGAATCGGTAACTGTTACCGAATTTTTACCTACATATAACTTACCGATTCTAATTTACCGATTCGGTACGGCTCGGTATTTAAGAACCGGTAAAATTTATTTACCTACATGAGGCCCTAAATCTTTTTTTGAGTGGGTATGGTAAGTCAATAATGTCATGGTCCCTTTTTTCCAATTCTCTACAATCACATTTTCAGTTTTTAATTGTAGTCTCTCAAGGACCTTGTAAAATGATAATTGATTTTTAGTGTTTTTTAAAAAAAAAAAAAAAATTACGCGTACCGTACGCGTACGGTAAAAAAAAAAAAAAAAAAAGTTTAAAAAAAAATATATAAAAAATAGATGAAAGGTAAGGTTGGCTCTTAAAAGAGCCGTTGTGTTCATGCAGGGACAGAGGAAAGAAAGATTGGGAATATTAGACGGTACGACAAGTGTGCTGATCTATTTTACAGTTCACTAGGGAAATACTGGTCTCCCTATAAGTAATTAGATCGTGACAAGTGGCGCACCGTACTTCAACCCTCGCAAACCGAGGGTTAATTTCCAGAGGACCAGAAAAAGGAGATGCTCCCCCCACAGATGAAGGGCTCACCTGACCTGCAGAAGAGGGACTCGGCCCTGCAGATGATGGTCCAGGATGAGCTGCTGTGGATGTGCTTGGTTGACTTACTGAAGGGTTACCTTCAGTAAGTCGAGCATGTGTCCTTCTGTGTACATCCTTAAGGTGTCTCATCATGGTGTGATTCCCAAAGGAATACTTCCTGTCAGGATTCCCTCTTGAAAGTACACGCTTACACAGCTTGCAAGTCACTAAGGGTGCTTACCTTTTGCTGGCCTTCTGGAAAAGTAAAATACTCCCATACGTAAGAGGTCTTTTGTTTCCTCGCTCTCTGCCTCAAGGTAGTGCTGCTAGCCTCACTCTCAGAAGAGCTCTGCTGTTCTGCCATCGTATCACAAAGACAACCCAGCTCCTTCTCCTAAGGGATCACAAGCAGAAATGAGGGGAATGGGTGTGGTGTAGGAGAGTTCTAGAACTGAAAGTAGTTTCAACCAATCAAAAGTTGTGTTTCATGATCACATGACCTACCGTACGCTTACGGTACGCTTACGGCAAAAGTACGCATGCGCGTAAAAAAGACACGCGCTCGCGCGCATGCGCATAACAGTCACTCCCCGACACTTCCACGTAACGTGCGCGTGTAGCGTACACGCGTACGCGCCCCACGCGGAGTACGCGCGGCTACGCAAATTGCGTAACTATACGCAAACAGCGTAGAAAAATTACGGACATTGCGTAAACCGTACGCTTACCGTAAGCTTACCGTACGCGCACTAAAAAAAAAAGAAAAAAAAAAGAAAAAATGTATTGCTAATAAATTTTACCTGTTTATTTTATAAAAAATGTAACATAAAAACATATTGTACAATTTTAAAAATTTAACCATAGTCTTTAAAAAAGGATAGAAAATTAAAATAAGAATATGTAAAAAAAAAAAAGAAGAAAAATAAATAAATTAGCATTTAAAAAACCTTGCAAATTCACTGGAAAAAACCATGGGTTTCACACACGTTATAGTTAGGAATTAGCATTTAAAAAACCTTTGAAATTCACTGAAAAAACCATGGGTTTCACACACGTTATAGTTAGGAATTAGCATTTAAAAAACCTTAGAAATTCAATGAAAAAACCAAAGGTTTCACACATGTTATAGTTAGCTGGACATTTCACTCGTAAAAAACCAATGAAATTCCCCCGTTATAGTTAGTTCAGCTAACTATAACTCGCGCACCCGCAATGCACTACTGATGACGTCACATATTACATCACTCATGACATGGTCAGTGACATCACTCATGACATCACTGATGACATCTCAAATGACATCACTGATGACATTATCCTTGTGACAGAGTGGTAGACCTCCTCTCACCCTAATATAACCTTTGATACAAACATTCAAAAATAGAGACTAAAATTTTCAAAAAAATGGACATACCAATAACAGTTACAACAACCTATTCAGTAATTCTAAGATCCACATACACATCCACTCATCCACCAACAATCCTATACAGTCACTCATACATGTACTCACACATCATATGTACTCATACACCTATACATCCTGTTACACAATGCCACTCATCCATAGAGTTACTCACACATAGTCACTCATGCTAATAAAGAATCAAACATCCATTTACTTGCATATACAGTTATACACACACCACCACACATACTTTTACAGAAACTTACACATACTTAGTCTTTTAAACAATCACTTATAGAAACACATACTTATTCATACAGGAAGTCTACCAATCTCTCACTCTCACATATACTCACTTATAAACACCAATACTCACATATACTAGTTTAAAACATATGTAGTTACTTATGAAGAAAATATTGAGACAGTCATTCACTCACTAACACACCCATGCACACACTCATCCACCCATACAGTCCTGCACACATGCTGTCTTCAACACATACAAACAGTGAGTCACTCATTCATGCATCTATGCACTACGTAATACCCCCCACCGCACCATGAAGACACTCAGACACTCATACTGATACTCAAAAAACCAACTATTAACCTATATAGACACTCATGTAGCTACTCACCAACCCATGCAGCCACTTATATACAAAGTGAGAGACTGATACAGGTATTTACACATTTAAACATTACTCATGTATTCAAAAAGATACACTTAATCAGTCAGTTATACAATCAATTTTTCAGAAACAAATCATCAATTTAGACACTTATAAACTCATTTATTCTTCCATCGACCTTGAGATATACATATATAAAACATATTTAATTTTCAGAAAAACACACATTCACTGGATGATGTCATCAGTGATGTCATTTGAGATGTCATCAGTGATGTCATGAGTGATGTCACTGACCATGTCATGAGTGATGTAATATGTGACGTCATCAGTAGTGCATTGCGGGCGCGCGAGTTATAGTTAGCTGAACTAACTATAACGGGGGAATTTCATTGGTTTTTTACGAGTGAAATGTCCAGCTAACTATAACATGTGTGAAACCTTTGGTTTTTTCATTGAATATATATATATATATATATATATATATATATATATTCACTTAAAAAAATGTAGGTTTCAGGGATATTATAGTTAGTTAGATGTTTCACTCATACAAAACCATAGAAATTCCGCCGTTATAGTTAGTTCAGCTAACTATAACTCCCACCCCCGCAATGCACTACTGATAACATTACATATCACATCATTCATTACATGGTCAGTGACATCACTGAAGACATCACTGAT
Source organism: Triturus cristatus (assembly GCF_964204655.1). Taxonomy (NCBI): domain Eukaryota; kingdom Metazoa; phylum Chordata; class Amphibia; order Caudata; family Salamandridae; genus Triturus; species Triturus cristatus. The sequence continues at coordinate 1,049,360,896 of NC_140585.1, read as the reverse complement.
GACATCTTAAATGACAACTGATGACATCACTGATGACATCATCCAGTAACTGTGTGTTTCTTTAAATTTTAAATATGGGTTATATATATGCCAAGGTGTATTGAAGAATGAGTGGGTGTATAAGTGTCTGGATGTTGAATTTAGTAAGTGCGCAACTGACTGTTTAAGTGAGTGATTACATGTGTCTTACTCAATGCATGGGTTAGTGACTAAACTGTGTAAATGTCCGTATCAGTCTGTCTTTTGTTGTATAAGCTGCTGCATGGGTTGGTCAGTAGCTACATGAGTGTCTATATGGGTTATGGTTGCCTGAGTATTTGTATGGGTGCCTGAGTGTGTGTGTGGGTGGGTGGGAGGTGTGTGACTGTGAATAGATGTGAGTGGTTGACTCACTTGGTGTATGGGTTCAAGAGTGCTGTATGGGTGGGCGTGTGTGTGTATGTGTGTGTTGGTGAGTGAATGGATGTCTCAGTGGTACATGTCCAAGTAGCTGCATATGTAAAAGAAAGTGTATGTGAGAGTTGGAGTATATGAATAACTATACATGAGAGTCATTGATTGTGAGAGTGGCTGTATGGATGAGTGTGTACTTGTATCAGTGATTGTATAAGAGAGTAAGTATGCATTTGTTTCTGTTAGAATAATTGATGTGCTGTGTGTATAACTGTATAGGTCAGTAAATGGAAGTATGATTGATTCCTTGCATGACTGACTAGGTGTGTGAGTAACTCTGTATGAGTGGTGGTGTGTGAGTGTCTGTATAGGTGTATGAGTGCATATGATAGTGTTGTATTGATGAGTGACTGCATGTATGAGTGATTGTATGGGTGAATGAGTGGATGTGTGTGTAGATCTAGGAATCAGTGAGTGCGTATGTAGGAACTGGTATTGGTGTGTCGATGGTTTCGAAAATGGTAGTCTGTATTTTACAGTGGGTGCATCAAAGTTTATATTAGAATGTGAGGAGGTGCATCAGATTTTCACATGGATGATATCATCAGTGATGTCATTAGTGATGTCATTTGAAATGTCATCAGTGATGTCATCAGTGATATAACTGACCATGTCATGAATGATTTAATATGTGACATCATCAGCAGTGCATTGTGGGGGTGCAAGTTATAGTTAGCTGAACTAACTATAACGGTGGAATTTCTATGGTTTTGTATGAGTGAAATGTCAAACTAACTATAATGTCCCTGAAGCCTTTGTTTTTTTCAGTAAATTCGTAAGGTTTTTTAAATGCTAATATCTAACTATAATGTGCCTTAAACCTATGTTTTTTTCAGTGAATTTCAATGGTTTTTTAAACGAAAATTTCTAATTATAATGTGCCTCAACCCTTTGTTTTTTTTAGTGAATTTCTAAGGTTTTTTAAATGCTAATTTCTAACTATAACATCCCTATTCAGTCCCCTTGAATCCTGAAGGTCCCTGGTGGCCAGGTAGCCCACCAGGTACCTCCAGTAAGCGCCACAGAGCTGCGTGGCACAGAGGTGGTCCGAGGCCATGCCCCTTTTTACACCTCTCTGCAACGCAGCTCTGTGGTGCTTACCGGAGGTACCTGGTGGGCTAGTTGGACCCCAGGGACCCTCAGGATTCAAGGGGACTTAATCCCCCAATTTACAATGAACCAGAGGGCCCGTTTGCACAGTGGTGAAGGGAGGGGTTGGGGCCTGATGTGACAAGTGTGCAAACGCTCCCCGTGGTGCATTTTAAGTTTGGGGATTAAGTTCCCTTGAATCCTGAGGGTCCCTGGGGGCCAACTAGGCCACCAGGTACCCCCCAGTAAGCGCCACAGAGCTGAGTTGCAGAGAGGTGGTCTGAGGCCACGCCCCTTTTTGCACCTCTGTGCAACGCAACTCTGTGGCAGTTACTGGAGGAACCTGGTGGGCTAGTTGGGCCCCAGGGTGGTCCCCCTCCTCAGGCCATTTATGGCCCCAGAGACCCCATCCCCTGGGGCCAACCTTTCCTTTAAAAAAAAAAATAGGCGTGAGGGGGGCCACTTTTAGCCCTGGAGACCCCATCCCCCAGGGCCTAGCCACTCCGTTGGGGACCGTGGGGGGAGCCCCAATGCCCCCACGGTCCCACTGGCTCCCCGCCTCCTGCAGGAGCCAGCAATGCAGCTCCCCTTGTGGAAGAGCAATCTGCTTTGGATTTTGGAGGAGAGAGCAGGAATCCTGCTCTCGCTTCCAAAATCCAATCCAGTGTTAGCTATGACAGGGCGGGAGCCGCATGGCTCCCACCCTGCCATCGCAAACAGCAGTGTCCCTGCCGGCCCTGGGGGGTGGCCGTCCCCAGGGCCATCAAAAGTTCCAGGAGGGGGGCAGCGTGGCCCCTCACCCTACCAGTGCAAAGCCCCGGGAAGGTGGTGGTCCCCGGGGCTCGGGAGCCCGCACTTCATTTTTTTAAATTTTTTCATCCGGATTCACGCACCCAGCGCGAATTCGGATGATTTAAAAAAAAAATGCTTTCAGGGATCCCCTCAGCAGACCTAGGGGGTCAGGGAGTCTGTAACCTGCCCGCTCTTCTTGTTTTTCATCCTTATTTCTCTTAATTCTTGTGACTCGGTTACCAAGTCACAAGATGGCTGCCAACACTTCCTGGTTTAGAGTGTTGGCAGCAAATCAGAATGAAGCTAGTGTTCGGGCGGGTTCCCGAACCCACCGCGGCCCTAGATATCAAAGCTTTTTCTTTTTCTAATTTCTCAGGAACTACTGAACAGATTTACACTATTTAAAAAAGGGGATCTTTCTGAACCAAGACCTACCTTTTTGCCAAATTTGGTGTAATTACGTTCAGTAGTTCGGGCTGTAGCTTTCTCTAAAGTTTCCTATGGAATATAACATGGGGAAAACGCGTTTTGGGACCCCCCTTTTTTCTCGGCCCCCGCTTTATGATTCACCCCGAAACGTTCAAGACAGGAGCTGACCGGAGTGCCCTACTAATTTTAAAAATTTCACAAAGATTCATCAACCGCCACCAAAGTTATTGGGAAAACAAAAAAACGCTTTTCCTATGGAAACTAGGTCCTAACTATAACTAGCTACTGGCTTAATTTGTTTGTTTCATTTGACATCAGTATTATTTGCAATTATTGCAACTAGTGGTGTATATATTTTCATTACTAGCCTAAGATGGCCGCCAAGAGTGAATTAATTTTGTGTTTACCAAGGTACTTCTTTTATGTTTATGGCACGGCCGGAAATTGTGTAACTTTTTACCCGGAAATATTTCAAGAATGAAATGGTTAAATATAGCGATTGATTTTCATGTGCGTTTGATCAGTAAGAAAAAGGCGCGAAGCCGAAACGCGTCCTGCTGATTTTTATACGGAAATAAACACCGTATACCACTTCAACCTGAGTGCAGTCTATTCCTTTGTCTAACGAGGGAATTTCTTTGAGCCCAATATATATATATAATTCACTTAAAAAACCATAGGTTTCACACATGTTATAGTTAGGGGGATATTTCACTCGTAAAAAAACAATGAAATTCCCCCGTTATAGTTAGTTCAGATAACTGTAACTCGCACGCCTGCAATCCTGCTCATGACGTCACATATTACATCACTCATGACATGGTCAGTGGCATCACTCATGACATCACTGATGACATCATCCTTGTGATAGAGTGGCGGTCACGCGAGTTATAGTTATCTGAACTAACTATAACGGTGGAAATTCATTGGTTTTTTACGAGTGAAATATCCACCTAACTATAACATGTGTGAAACCTATGTAATGTATGTATTATTATTTTTTTATATATTTATTTTACAATAAACTATGTATTAATTTTTTTTTTATGGTTTATCAACGTGCGCGCAAGGTGCGCGCACCCCCGTGATTTAAAAAAACAAAAAATGTTTTTTTCTGCCTTCGGGGTCCCCTGACAAAGGCTAGGGGGTCAGGAACTCTCTACCCTGCCCCCTTTTCACGTTCGCCACCTTCCTTTTTCACTCTCGCACTGAAAACAAACAAAATGGCAGCCGACACTTCCTGATTTCAACCGATTCGAACGTTGACTGACATGTAACCACCAATCAGAATTACGCTCGCGCACGTTAAGGAGCGCGCACGGTGCGCGGCTATAGATATTTATGTGCTTTAACTGCAATTTTCTCAGGATCTACTGAACAGATTGACTCCATATATGCAAAAGGCACATCCCTGACCTCAGTACTACCTCTCTGCCAAATTTCAAGTAATTCTGTTCAGCCGTTCGGGCTGTACCTTCGACTAAAGGTCCGATGGGAAAATGCTTTGGGAAAATGCATTTTGGGACCCCCCTTTTTTCTCGGCCCCCGCTTGACGAATCCCCCCGAGACTTTCAGGGTAGGAGCTGAGCGGAGCACCCCATTAGTTTTGAAAATTACGCGAAGATTCGTCAACTGGCGCCAAAGTTATTCAAAATAGAATTTTGAGATTTCCTATGGAAACACGGTCCTAACTATAACTATCTACTGGCGACCGCCAGTAGATAATATATATATATATATGTAGTATCTGGCATTGTTGTGTGTATGGTTTCAAAAATAGTAGTCTGTATTTTAGAGTGCATGTATCAAAGTTTATATTAGGCCATCAGTATGTGCATCAGATTATCACGTAGATGATGTCATCAGTAGTGTCATTTGAGATGTCATCAGTGATGTCATCAGTGATGTCACTGACCATGTGATGAGTGATGTAATATGTGATGTCATCACTAGTGCACTGCGGGCACGCGAGTTATAGTTAGTTCAACTAACTATAACGGGCAAATTTCTCTGGTTTTATATGAGTCAAATGTCCAACTAACTATAACGTCCCTGAAACCTATGTTTTTTTTGTGAATTTCTAAGGTTTTTTAAATGCTAATTCCTAACTATAACATCTGTAAAACCTATGTTTTTTTCAGTGAATTGCAAAGGTTTTTTAAATGTTAATTTCATATTTTAATATTTATAAAACCATTTCCAATATTTTGGAACTCTATTATCCTTTTTTTAAAATTTGAAAAATGATGTAATGTTTTTATATCTTCAAAAAAAAGTATGTATATATATATAAATTTTTTTTTTTTAGAAAACTAGACTCTTGAACCGGTAGTGTACCAAGCACCATCACCACGCGAATCCTATCTGCCATATTGCGAAACTCGTTAAAGATGTGCATTTCGTATTAGACGGATTCGTAGCATCGTGTCCCTCCTAACACCATATACGTATAAGGTCGCGCCAGCTCCTAGTTTGGTATGCGAGGGCTGCGCGGTACCAATACGCGCGTTACATCATCTACTTATAGAGTCGTGCTGGCTGCGCGTTCTGTATGCGATGACTGCACGCTGCCAGGCCCTTTGTTACGTCATAGACGTATGGTATTGCGCCGGGTACACCATTCCCTCATTTATTTTTTCATGTCTCAAAACTATATCTAAATAAGTTTAAAGTGTATATAAGAGCAAGCGATAATCTAAAATATTTTCCACAGTTATATATTTCTAACTGTAATAAACTTATATTATGGTAAATATATTTTCTCAAAATCACGTGGGGTGCGGCCTCCTTGCGTGCTCGGTGCGCGATTGCCATGTGACCTTAAAAAAAAGCTTTTGATTGGTTCATAACATTTCCCATTGTAACAGTTGGAGGACCCCACCCATTTTAGTCATTCTCTCTACACCGTTTGATGAGAGACACCTCTTCTGCTTACAGAGCTTTTTTGAAAACATTTTTGCTGTATACACATATCTTATAGTACACACAACATGCAACGATCATCTTGATCAATAATCATGCTCTGTACAGTAGCCTTCCACGTGTGATAGCCATGCATCTGAAATGTTACATCAAAAAACAAATGTGTGTTACACGATGCCCCTGGTGTGTGTGCGCATTATTGTGCTGCCTTTCGGCCTGGGTATTGGTGGTTCGAAGGGGTATCATCAGCCACGGGCAGAGTGCACATCCTAGATGACATGTGGCAAACAGTAAAGAGTAATGTGTAGATTTGTGTTGCAGTATGCTCTGTTGTCAGGCTTTACCAGTATAGTAGTGTGTCATATGTGAGACTTTCAGATTCATGTTTGACATGCATTGCTTGACTGTAATGAGCGTTATCACTGTGAATGCCTCACTGCTGATCCTTCGTCCATCCAAGCACATTCACATGTGTGCGCTTCGCGATAGCAACACTTTCAATAATATCGCACACCATTGACATGCGTGTCTACGCATATCCACCTCGACAGGTGATGTTGTCCATTCAATGTTTTCGGACAGCATCTCATTAGCGATAGTTGCCCGGTACATGCTACATTAATGTAAATTGTGGATTGTGCAACGTCAAAACTGCAACAGGGACACACACATAAGTACACTTCCTGGCCAGGCAGGAACTGAACAACGCCCAGGTCCCCGGAATAATTATTCACACCCCTACACTGGCCTGCCATACGCAAGCCCAGCCCACTTTGCGTATGTATACATAGGATAACGACAACGCCACATGTCCCAGTTCTTCCACACTGCTTCAGGTGATATGGCCGCATCCACCTCGCATATCACAATGCGCAATAAAAAAAAGAGATCCATGAGGTGTACATCATCCTGGCAATCAAAACTACATCTGAATTGTGAACCATGCTGGCTGTTATGTTTAGACACACACCAATGACAGCAGGTGAGTAGTGGGGCCTGGGTGCACAGGAGCTGCAATTGAGCACGGTACGACGGGAGGGGTGGGGTGCATTAGCTTGGGTGCGCAGGTGCAAACAAGCGATGTTGCCGTGCGTTATGATGTCATCTCTGACCTCATTCAGTCACATCTCTGTCTCAATTTAAGGACCTGCTGGACCGTCCTGTAGGCCTGAGCCAGCAGGCAGCGCTGCTCTACTGACACATGGCGTTGGCTTTTGGGGCACTGTAGTGAGCTGACTACTAAGTGTACATGCACTGCATTGCACGCGCACATTATGCTTCTAGCATGCGCTCTGTTCCTTTGTATGTGAACGTTGGCATAACATATTATTCTTTACCCTTGTCTATTCTCGTGCACTCCAACTCGTCTTTGAACCACGATTACCACTAACAGTTGGTAGATCGTACTTCAAGGAGGAAAGATGCACTCAACTGGTGTTCTCTCTTAAGCTTGAAATAAACCTTCATTTATTTTAAGATGTTTCCACCATTATATTATTTCTCCCTTTTCAGACACTGAGTTAGTTGCACGAAAATGCACGCAGCTGATGCTCAATTGGTGCTGATGCTCTGGCCTTTTTGACACCTTCCATCGTGGTATCAAGACACCGTCCCAGACTGGAGACCTGCTGTGCCACCCTGAGAGGCACCCCGGAGTCGGAGCTCGCACCGGCACATTGTTGTACACACCGGTTGTGGCAGGTGAGCAGTGAAGCCTTGGTGCGCAAGAGCTGCATTTGAGCACAGTGCGGGGGAAGGGCCTGGGGTCCAGCTGCCTAAGTGCACAGGTGCAGGCAAGCAATGTTGCCGTAGATAGTAATATAATATCTGGCCTCATTCATATCTCTGTTTCATTTTAAAGACTTGCTGGACCACACTGTTTCTCTTGGACCCCAGCATCCCAGACACACAGATGACGGGAGGTGAACAGTGAGGGCTGGGCGCAGTAGGCTGATGCTCTGTCTCCTCCTCCCTCTGTTCTTTTGGCTCTCCCTCCCCTTCTCCCTTCCACCCACTCGCTCTCTGTCCCATTCTCACTTTCTTCCTTTCATTCTGACTACCTTTCTTTTTCTCTTGGACATGGCACACATACGCTGCTTCCGGAGGAGTCCCACCACTTCTTTCATGTTGTACTGTTGTTTGTTTGAATAAAGTTACGTTTCCATTTATTTGTGTTGTATTAATAAAAGTTATTTTTTTTACCAATAAATAAGTGAGTGTATGGGTCTTCTTTTTCTGACAACACTTGTCTGTAGTATATTGTGAAAATCGGTGGTTGACAGGAGGTTATGAGGAAAAACATTTGTAATTTTGAGGTGCACCTACCAAATATAAACCAACTGACTATTACATAAATAAAGTAGTTCGCTTCCCACTCCCTGTATAGTATAAACGCATACTAACACTGTTTACACAGTTATACTACAGTGGCCAGTTTGCTACAGCACCCAGAGCCCATCACTTTTCAGCAATCAGCTCGGTTTGATCACTGAGTCTTTACACCGGTAGGCGTGAGTACTTCGCTTCCCACTTCCGTTATAGTATAAATGCATGGTAGAGGTCAGTAGTTCACGTCCCACTCCCTGTATGGTATAAACGCCTACTAACACTACTTCTACAGGTATGCCACCAAGACCAGCGCACATCACTTTACAGCAATGATCTCACGGTTTAGGCTCTCTGTTTCATACCCGAGTGTAGCAGCTTCTCATCTCAGCACCATGTCACTCTGAGCAACACTGCACTTTCAGGCCGGTAGGAGTGACTACTTCGCTTCGCACTTCCCTACAGAGGTTACAGTGCTCCTATCCTCCTTTTTCCTACTCTTTTAGCCCTTTTTCCCCTTACTTGTTTCAACGGAATCACAAAATGGCTGCCAACACTTCCTAGTTGCACCGCTCGCGGCCTATAAGCATCAACCTCTTGCTCGTAACACCTCAGCAAATCAGATGGCAGAATTCCCAAATATCGATATCTGCAAATTTCGATATTACTCCAAAACTACTGAATGGATTTACCCCAAATAAACAAAAGCGTGCTTTCTAGACCAAGACCCTTCTCCCTGACAAATTTGGGGTAATACCGTTCACCCATTCGACCTGTAGCCTCGTCTAAAGATTCCTATGGAAATTGCATGTAGAAAATATGTTTTGGTATCCCCCTTTTTTCTCGGCCCCCCCCCTTGACGAATCACCCCAAACGTTCGACATAGGAGCTGATATGAACAAAGAATTAGTTTGGAAAATTTCATGAAGATTCATCAAACGACGCCAAAGTTATAAGCAAAACAAAAAATGCTCCTCCTATGGAAACTTGGTCCTAACTATAACTACCTACTGGCGACCGCCAGTAGGTAATATATATATTTATATATAGATAGATATATATATACATGGAGAGGCAGAAGCGCATGGATAAAACAATAGTTTGTTGCTGCATGGTAGTCTCTGTATAGTGCGTACAGTTTAGTCTACTTGGTTCCTAAAATGTCACAAAACTATTTGAGAACTATAAAGAAAATGGCAGTGCTCTCCAAGAGTGTCCGCAAAACGAGACCCCCTCCCATTCGCTCTCCCTGCTTCCTTGTAAGGGCCATGCTAACAGGCAGTAGCTTGTTCTGCCCTGTCCAAGGCAGCGTCTTTGTCATCTGGATATAAATCTCAGGGCGCTAGTTGCAAGAGGCTGCTGACAGGCAAAGCTGGCCGCGCTTGATAATGTGGACTATTAAACGTTTCTCACAGGCAAGTTCTAATTTGGTTTACCATCGAATGGCCACCGTGGCATTTTAACTCAACACATGCATAGCTCTCTCTCACCTTTTGAAGGGCCGCGTTAAATCACCTCGCTGATCTGCCGGTGCTTTTAAGAAATGTATTTCTTCCATTAAATGCAATTCCATTTCAGGGACGCAGAATAACTTTCAATCTGCGGACAGGCTTCGCTAAGAATTTTTTTGAGCTTTACTGTAATGTCTTTTATCACTGGCAGTAACTTGTTTGGTGCAACAATCAGGCGGAGATGTGGAATTCCCGTCTACATTTCCTCATTCAGTATTGAGTGCAAAAACTGCATTTATGCACATTTCCGCAATTATGTCCTCATCAGTTGCGTGCACGGTTTTCATGAAAGCCTTATTTGTACCCATGTCTCCATCATGTCAATAGCTTCACCTTCCTTTTCTGCAAATGGCTGCTCCGTATCAACATTACATTTTTACATTTACAATGGCTGCTCTGCATTTGTCCCTATGAGAAAATCAAATGTCGCTTCCATTACTCTCAATTATTGGTCTTTACGAAACAGCTGGAAATGCACTATACCTTTAATGCTAAAGGCATATGCTTTCTGACCAACAGCCTCCAAAGAGCTTCACTGGTCAAATAAAATTTCACTCAGATTGTTGGAGTGATTTTTTTAGTTAGATGATGTGGTTGCAATGGTACTGGGGCTTTCAGATTAAGTTGAAATGAATGAAAACATGGTTCTTTATCAAGTGCGTGTTCTTACACAGACTTTGGTATTCGTAGGAACTCCTCCACAGGGTCGGCCTCCTGCACATGTTTATATTGCACCAATGTTTCAACTCTCAAGGGCTCTTTTGCAAACCACTGCATTCTGAACACAATGGGCCCGATTCACAAAGGGCCTGCGCACTATTGGTAGGGGGCTCGCACTCGTGTCAGGGGCACACAGTTACGGCAGGGCCCCGCAGTCATGGCAGGGGCCAGCAGTCACGGCAGGGCCCCGCAGTCACGGCAGGGGCCCCGCATTCATGGCAGGAGCCCAGCAATGAGAAACTGCAATGAGGAGGTCCACCGTGAGTGAGTGTCACAACTGCAGGGCTTCCGTTACGAGTACGGAGTCCCCAGGCCAAGAGAGAGGGCCTCTGTAATAGTAGCTGATTGTACTCTTGCCTCTGGATTAGTTGGATGTCACTGATTACTTATTTGCCCAGTATTTATTTCCTGCAGTAGTTATAGATTACTTTGAGGCTCCCTAGGTTGGCTGTATTGCGCGGTTTGATGATTGTTCCTACACCACTGTAATCGTTGTACTATATTTGTTAATGATTGCTTTCTTTCTCCTGTGTTGGCTGTTCTGCACTCTTCGCTGGTTGCAATCTAACCACTGTGTTCATTGCACTGCACTGCTTATCGCTTCCTTGCCCATATGCTGGTTGTACTGCACTGGTTGCCGACTGCCTCCCTGCCTCCCATATTGCTTGTACCACAATTTTTGGTAATTGCTTCCTTCCTCTTGAGTTGATTAATAATCATTGCACTACAAATGGTTTGCTTTCCTACAGCTATATTATTTGCGATATTTTGGTTGCTATTTGCCTTCTTGCCATTTTACTGGTTGGAATGCATTGGTAGCTGGTTACTTCCAGACATCTGTGTTGGATGTACTGAACTGGTTGCTGATTGCTTCCTTGTCTCTGTGTTCACTGGACTGCACTATTGAGGAATTGGTGGAATTAAAAGCAAAAAGCTCTGTGATCTTGTCTGGGACCTCTGAGGTATTGGATTGGCAGGAGACAGAAGAGAGATAGTGCTTTCTTGGTCTCACTGAGAACCCAGATCCTGGCTAAGATGTTCTCGAGGAAGCAAAACCAGACAAGCCTTACTCATATTGAGTGGGGTGTGGAGCTCCCATCAAGGATGCGCTGAGCATCAGGCTTGCAGAGGTTTCGAATGAGGGTGGTAGAGACATGTGAAAAGAATGATTATGCTGGCTTCTCATGCCTAGGACATTTAAGAAAGACAACGTTGAAGGGGGAGAGCGACATTTCCCACCCTTACATTGAGTATTAATTAGGGGCTCAAAACCTCTGCTGCCAGCGACTGAATTCAGGATGTTGTAACTCTTCCTCATAACCACAATGAATGATCATGTACTCCATGGAAAGACTGTGGCATGGGGCTCCGGTGTAGGCTTTGTGTGAGAAGCCAAGATACAACCTCTGTTGCAATCTCTTTATCAGGAATGCACAGGCGAGGTGTCGAGTTCCCAAAAAGAGCCCAGTACCCAGATGTTTCCCACACTGATCCCTGCACTGGTCACTACTGCAGTCCTTAGTCTACTGACGTACCAGATCTGCTTGGCAAACATGCACATTACCCCAGGAAACAAGTGAAGACAACTGATGCCGATAAAAATTGAGGTTATTGCTCATATGTCATGCGTAACCACTGGATGCTGGAGACAAGTGACCTTAAAATCACTCACAATATGACCAGAGTGGAGATTGGTGAGGTGATGAGCACTGCGATGGACTGCATGCTGGGGCTAGGTGTGCAATGCCGATTGTGTGTTGGAGGGTAAATGTGTTTCAAGTGGCTGCCTGTTGTTTGGTGACAGTAGTTGCCTTTGGGCTGGAAAGGAGCTCTGTGCATGTTTGATGAAACGTTCTTGCCTGGGATGGAGGAAGAGTCTCTGTCTCCTCGATATGTGTTACCCGTGCATGGGAGAGGGCTTTTAATATTACTGTCATGTTTGGTACCCAGAACATCTGCACAAGGTGCTTTATGCCTGCTCCATTGTGCTCTGTAATGTAATGCATAATACTACTTATGTTCGTCCTAGAATTGTTATATAAAATGAAAAACGAAGGTTTTAAAAAATAAAAAATGAAAAACCTAAGTGCATTGGACTAATATTAATGAGTACATGTAAAATATCTTCTTAAAGGCACCGTCATAGGAAATTATTCTATAGTGTTGTCTGTAGCAAAGTGGGCTGTTCTATGGTGTGGTACACTGTATACTAACATCACACCGCCCTCTACAGGTTTAGTAAGGTTCATCTTTAACCTTGCTCAGTCCTGTATAGCTGTTACTGAAGCAGCCCGGTTTACTTAGAGGAACATTTACCAACAGTACAACAATAAAACGATGACACCAATTTATAAAAATAGATTATATTTTTATAAATTTTTGTACACCTTTAACTTTAAAAGAGACTGGGTGGTTCCAGAGATGCAGAATTTAGAACTTTAAAAAATACTCTTGGGTTACACAGAATCTCGCAGTCCGCGGAAAAAAGTGTTACCCTGCTCACTGCGGCCACCACTTGCACTTTTGGGCCACAACTAAGGATGACCCCAGTCATGAGGACCCGATTAAGTAGCCTCTATCAGTTATCTGGAGTGAAATGTTGATTTAGAAGCAAGGCCTGTATCCTTATTTATCCCGCAATACAAGAGTGGCCGTGATGCTGCGCTGGGAAGCAGGACCAGTGAGGCTTGTGACCATCATTGCTGAGGATGTCAAATGAGTCCTGTGGAGTCTACTTCTGGGGTTCTCAATATGCCGGAGGGTCCTGGGTGATGAGACTTGATGTCCCTGAGTCTCCTCAATGATGTCCAGCCGGTGACCAATCCCAAATGGTCCTTCAGTGGTGCAGATGCTTGGTTCATGTGCACAGAAGAAACACTCCTCTGAGGCTGTTCCTGGGGGTTGGTGCAAGAAGGGCAAAGTCTCTGAAGCTCTTCAGGTGTCAGGACTATGCCTCCCACCACCAACTTCGGTCATCAAATGATGATTTCTTTGGCGTGCTAGGTACATTTCAGTCCTTTGAACATGTTGTAGGACAGTAGTTCAGAAAGGGAGCTAGGACAACGAGTCCATGGGAGATTCACTGAGTCCTTTGGCATTTGGAGATGCTCCCGCTCTTTGGAAACCTCCCTATATTCGGTGCTGTTCACAGGCTCTCTTTGTGCCGAGGTGTGTGCAGCAGGTACAGTCCTATGTGCCACCTCTCTCTTGTGCAGTCCTGAGGTCACACAATAGATTGCTTGCAGTTGGTCCAGCAGATCTGAGTTCTTGGGGCCAGGGGTGCCTATTAAAAACACCAGTCCCACTCGGGGAGGATGGGGTGATTACTAGCCAATGGGCAAGTGCAACCTCAGACTCCTCTATACACCTGGTGACTGTTACCTGTGAAGTGTGTCATTCAGGTATCCCATAAGTCACTGTTTCTCACCAAAGGAAGATGACAGAACCCTTCTTGGAGGATGCAGACATTACGAGCTCACAGCCAAGGGTTGTGGCTAGCTATGGTCTCCTTGTCCTTTGCAAAACTGGTTCTCCAGGGGTTTCCTTGCTTCCTCAAAGATGCAAGGCTGTCTGGGGCAACAATAGCAAGGCTGTGAGAGACATTTGCTCACCAGAAGTGGAATCTTCTTTGAAGCTTGCACTCTGTTATCCCCCTCGCCACAGGGTATCCTGCCTGGAAGGAGTTGTGACCGCATCCCTGGGCAGTTCCTTGTCCTCCTGCCATCAGAGTCTATCACACCTTGGTAGGCAGGAAAATAGTGCAAAGACAAAACATGTGTACTGGCCATGCTACTGGCTGGCTGTGGCAACTAAATAGCCAGTTTATTAGAGTCATTGGTAATAATTGCACATTAAATCTGACTCCAGGATAAATTTGAGCTTATTGACTCAATTTCTCTGATATCAAAAAGTATTGGTCTGATTGCAAAGTTAGTCCAGTGGGGCAACTCCCATTTTAGTAAATGGGGCTACCAGCCTTACTATAGCAAAAACGGCTTCTGGGGAATTTTTCTGTTTGAATTCAAGAAATAATTATCCTACCCTACAATCACTTGCACCCTGCCTGCTGGCCACCACAGGCCTGCCTTAGGGATGACTTACAAATAATGCAAGAGAAGGTTAGGGCTTTGCTATTGGTTTAAATGGCAAAGTCGAGTTGGCAGTTTAAAACCACCCTTTCATGCTGCACTGGCAGTCTGGAATTTGTATTTGCCCTTTTCAGCATCGTAATGGCACAATCAGTGCTGCAGTCCACGCGAGAGACACTTAATATACAGAGTACCATATATGAGTGATTTATACGTAGGGTAAGTCATGCAAATTAGGTGTAACTAATTAATCATGTACAGTTTTAGGGGTCAAGACCACTGGCCTAGGGCTGGTTAGCAGAGTCCGGAGCACTTTCAGAATCGTAAGCCATCAGCTTCAGGCAAAAAATGGGGGCAATCATGCAAAAAGAAGGCATTTCCTCACATTTTCAAACTTGGAACCAGTAACTTCATAGCATAATTTTGAGGATCAGTCTCATTCCTTAATACTTGAGGTTTGAAAAACAGTAACTTGAGGGTTTAGCACATTTTCTTACACAGTTACATGTCCATAGTTTCTCTCATCAATATACTGTCCTAATGAACACGTTTAAAAAAAATCTACGGCATCCTCGTTCATCAATCTATTTGGAGACACAGTTCAATTCCGGAACAAAACACAAATCTTTAAATGTGCCCCTGTAGTACAAATATTTGTAACAGCAGCATTGATTTACATGTGCAAGCATATGTGAAGGAAACAGTATATAATAGGGTTTGGTAAATTTAAATTACACCAGTATAATTCACATAATTTTGGGCATTTTATTTATGCTTGTTACACAAAATTCACAAAATTACGCCACTTAGTGTAATCATGTGCCATTTGTGGTAGAAAATTCACCCCAAATACAAAAGGAGAACAGCGTGCTAGCAGCTGTTCTTTGCGGTGCTTTTGATTAAATTCATCCTCATGCTAGCAATTGACAAAAAGACTAATTTCACACTTAAATATGGCATAAAATGATAGATCTGCACTTGCATACTTATGTCTTATTTTTCTCATAATTTAGCCAAACTTTTCGTGTAATTACTCAAAAGCAAATTATGTGAATTTCGCAAGCCCCTAGTATTTAACTGTGTCGTATAGCCCATGGGCAAGAATTCTCTGCAGCAGTGGGAATTTTTGGGTGAAAGCTTAGAATATTTGCAACATTTCACAAATAGCATTTTCCGTCCCACAAAAAACAGTTTTCCATGTGAAGTCCTCCTTACCTCATACGCTTTTAAAAGTAAAAATGCTCTTTGCAGGAGAGTTGATGAAGTAAAGATGCTTTATGCAGGAGAGTTGATGAAGTAAAGATGCTCTGTGGAGGAGAGTTGATGAAGGAAAGATGCTTTGTGAAGGAGAGTTGATGAAGAAAAGATTCCCTATGCAGGAGAGTTGATGAAGGAAAGATGCTCCATGGAAGAGAGTTGATGAAGAAAAGATGCTTTGTGAAGGAGAGTTGATGAAGAAAAGATTCCCTATGCAGGAGAGTTGATGAAGGAAAGATGCTCCATGGAGGAGAGTTGATGAAGTAAAGATGCTTTGTGAAGGAGAGTTGATGAAGAAAAGATTCCCTATGCAGGAGAGTTGATGAAGGAAAGATTCTCCACGGAGGAGAGTTGATGAAGTAAAGATGCTTTGTGAAGAAGAGTTGATGAAGAAAAGATGCTGCATGCAGAAGAGTTGATGAAGTAAAGATGCCCTATGCAGTAGAGTTGATGAAGTAAAGATGCTCTATGGAGGAGAGTTGATGAAGTGAAGATGCTTTGTGAAGGAGAGTTGATGAAGAAAAGATAACCTATGCTGGAGAGTTGATGAAGTAAAGATGCTCTGTGGAGGAGAGTTGATGAAGGAAAGATGTTTTGTGAAGGAGAGTTGATGAAGAAAAGATTCCCTATGCAGGAGAGTTGACGAAGGAAAGATGCTCCATGGAGGAGAGTTGATGAAGCAAAGATGCTTTGTGAAGGAGAGTTGATGAAGAAAAGATTCCTTATGCAGGAGAGTTGATGAAGGAAAGATGCTCCATGGAGGAGAGTTGATGAAGTAAAGATGCTTTGTGAAGACGAGTTGATGAAGAAAAGATGCCGCATGCAGAAGAGTTGATGAAGTAAAGATGCTCTGTGCAGGAGAGCTGATGAAAGCCCACAAAACTGAGAAACTCTTTTTACCCGTTTATTTTGCATAGAACCCCCACCCATGACCCTTCAGTGCAGCCTTTGCTCAGTGTCACAAATGTGGACATATTTCCGTTACTCATGGACTATCCTCAATCATAGGTGATATTTCAAAAAGACAAATGCACTGACTCTTCCTTTGTGAAGCCAGATTGAATTCTGCCTGCAAACGTTCACAGTTTTACATGTGAAAATGTAGACTGGTGCATAGGAACATTTTGTGACAGGTCTACGAGCTTCCGATTCAGCTGATTTCATTGAACTATTTGATTCCTTTTTATGCTACGATATTAAAGAGAGGTGAGGCTTTTGATACTTTCAAGAGTGGAGACTACCGCATTATTTTTTCCTTCCTTACCTCTCTGTTCTGACTGAGCAGCAGCATGGGGAATTATTAAGCAGAGCGCGTTTTTTACATTTCTATAAAGATGAGAGCCAGACACCTAAAAAGAGGGCATCTGGGGATCGGAAGCTGCTTCATTGCAATATTATCACATTTCCCCATGCCATGTAATGAAATGAGTCCACTACAATGTTTACGCACGTACATTTCTATTTTTTATTAAAGTACATAATTTGCACTCTTTACTATTTATCACTCATATCTTCTTCTCTCCCACATATAGGCTAAGGTGGGATGTGATATCATAAATAGCTGAACGTTTTCGGAAGTGTGAAGTGTTCCTGTCAAACTCTAGCACAGGTTGTGTAACTTCTTGGTACCAAAAGTGCAACATTGATATTCTGTCCACACATATGCATGACCTTCACCATTCATCTAAAAGAATAATAATAATAGCAATAACAATAGCTATGACAATAGCAACGACAATATTGATACATGTTATTATTATTATTAACAATATAATATGTATTGCTATTATTATTGTTATTAATATTATACGCAAATTTGATAACTGCACAGATAAAAATATTAAAATAGTAACAAGGATAATAACATTGTTTTTATTACTACTACTAATATTATTTTTAATTAATAAAATAATTATAATATTAATAAAATTAATAATACCAATAACAAACGTGCTAATAATAGTCGTATTAATACAACTACTGCTAATAATAAGAGTAAAAATAATAGAAAGAAGAAAAACAAGAAAGGAAGAAATAGGGAGAAGGAAAAAAATAAAAAGAAGGTGTCAAAAACACAGGGTTTCCTATATCAGGCACTGTGCGAATCACTGCAGAGCCGTGCTAGGGTGGCAGGTCCTGGCACTGCATGAGCCCCCAGGGAAGGTAGGAAACCACTTTACTCATAAACTGTCTTCTTACCTACTGCTGGTCCCGTGTCTGGTCGGTTCAAAGAGCTGATGATAACAAACCCGAAGCCCTCATTCTCCTTGCGATGGATGACTACGTCGCTGGTTTGAACGCTATGAGGTGCAAAGCCGTCTGGGGGCAAACTATTGCTGGGGGCAGCGTGGTTACTGTTGCTATTAGGGTAGGAGGCGTAGTCACTTCGCGGCGAGCTGTGATGAGTGGACACGGAGCCCGGGCTTCGACCATTCTCTGGGCATGGTTCTCCTGAAAAAAAAAAAAAATGATTTTATTGTTAGAGGCACCTGTGCCTTTCATCAGTCTATCTCATTGCAGACTGAATGCTGAAAAGTACCATAATGCAGTCCATTACTCTAAGTGCTCAGAACAGTTGTGTAAAGCCAGCACTCATACTCATTCATTTTCCACTAAGAAGTAGCGCCCAGACAAAGGAGGATGGAAATATTGTGACAATACATACAAGAATCAATAGCACAAGGTGGTAACCTATCCATTAGCTAATATGGCTTCTTGCAGGACACGCCTCGGCCTGTCCTTAGATGTGTGGGCTCCAATGAAAGGAAACCATGGACAAAGGCGGTACTAGAATGAGAACTGAGGGATCTATTCTTAAGAGGAGCTCCAACGGTGCCCTCCTCACCCGAAGCACCAATAATGTAGAAATAATAATGCACAAATATTTATCGCACAACTCTGCAGGCGAGACCTCTTCACTACTCAGTAAATCACTCAAACATTTGTAAAGCAAGTCTTTCATGTCAAATCTGCTTTGTAGGAGTCCTGGAAACTGCATTTTGCTCATAGCAACTTGATTGTATGCTTGGATCCTGTAACTGCCTCTGCCCAAGCAATGTCTCTGCCACAATATTCTTATGGAACCTTATTTGACCTGGAAAGGAGTCCTACAATAATGCAAAGTAGATCTAGCACTCATTTGTGTCAAGGAAGAGTACCATGGGTGGTGCATGGGTGTACCATGATTTTTGATGCAAAGCTTTATTTACTAACATTTGAAGACAGGGGTTTGCGACAAAAATAGTTCCTCTTTGAGGCTGGCATCTTTGAGAAATGTTTTTAATTCTCCGAACGTTTCCAACTTTACATGTCAGCTGCATTGTACAGCACACACACAAAGAGAGCAAAGCGTTAAACGTTGTGTATTGTACTGGCAGGGTCCCTCCACTACAGAACCTATGCATTAAATCTCCTTTTGACTTCTTAGTGCAATGCTCCAACTGGGAAATTATAAAGTCTGGCCTTTGTATGTAATAGAAAGGGGCTGTCAGTCTGTTTTCTTGAAGTTATTTCATCAACTTGTTGTGTACTGTGCTTTGCCCTTGATGCAGCAAAGGTTCTCAACCCAAAGTGCAATCTCAAGTGTTGTTTCTCCGTTCAACAGGTGCATTTGTGCATTGCCCCTTTCTATTGATTTACTCCATACTTTACGCATACCCTAAAAGATATCAGGGAGTCCCTGATGTGCGACACTCAACACAAGCATCTAGGTTTTAATTGTCGCTGCCTGGCTTTTGACCAGGACCTGCTCATAAAAACCACAGACTCAATTAGACATATTTCTGACCTTTCCTATGGGATAAATTATTTTACACAGACCGTCGGAAAATGGAAATCTGGGATGCATTCCTATTGAAAACATCCAATGTCGATCCACGAAGACTGGATCCATGCCACATTTTCAGGCTAAGTATACCGTAGATGATAATTCCTTTTATGATTCGACGTCTTACATTTATCCATATGGATATCCTAGAAATCTGGCGCCTGCTTCAGAAACGTGAACTTATTGAATGAATTTCCATTGCTCTTTAGACCTTCTTCATTTAAATACATTTGTTTCATTATGATGAAGTTCATGTCTTCATCCAAACATCAGGATTTGAACAGTAGTTAGATCTTTTTTGATCATAGCTTATTGGGCATCCGCCAAGAACAAGCTGGTTGACAGGCAACGTGCGCCCTTCATTAGCCCTTCACAACCCTGAATTAAAATGATTACAGATGGCCAGGAGGAAGGAACTGCAAACAATTACAGGCTGCCACGTTTGACTGACACTCTCCAGGAGCCACTGGAGCAAACCCGCAGCCCAGTGACACCGCCGGTGACAGAAGAGATCTCATTCTCTGGCTGTCATGTTTGGAAGCCTGGGACTGAGTACGTCAGCACGCCTGGAGCCCGCGGAGAATGAGCCTGCCCCTGGGAGGTCGCTGGAGATGGCTGGCACCTTACCACAAAATGGATGCAACGCTCTCCGGCATTGCTGTGCGCGGGAAGGTCATTCGTGAGGGAACTTTTGTCAATTCTTAAGGGCTTTGCTTCAATAACTTGTGGAAAGTTATGCTTAAGCGAACGCAAGGCTTAGGTTTACAATTTCAGGCAAGAAAGTACATGTCAGCAATGCAATGTATGGAATGTTCGGTAGCCCTATTGGGAAAATGTTATAATATTCTTGCAAATCCTTGACTAAAACCACAACAGGTCTTTTGAGTGACATTTCTGCACATGGTGCTTTACTTTGTACCAAGAGTCATAAGCATCGATCTTTGCCTCTGACAATGCTTTGTTGTGGTTAGTATAAACGTGGGCATTGGAGGAACAGTATCACTGTACTGTAAGACAACTTGCACAGATTTCTCCAGTACTGGAGTATTGCAAAACCCTTAGGACACCCATTAGATTATCCACGCAAATCAGAGATTTCCCTTGCATACTCCCTTAACACTTACTCATGCACGGTTCCCATGCGGCGTAAGTATACGGTAAATATAGGGTGCATGGCATTTGCCAAGCCGACTTTTTTTTTCTGTCATGAGTCAATGGAAAAATATTTATTTCATGGAAGGAATAACTTCCCCTGGATGACTCAAAAGCCTTTGCGTATCTGGGGCTTTATACATGCCCAATTAGCTGACTGGCCGCAGCTTTTGAATACCAGAGAAGATATGTGCTCACATTGGGTGGTAAAAGCCAATGCGACTGCTTGAAAATACTGAAAAGTTCTGCCTTTCTGGGAGGTCATCAAATTCCCGATGGCTACCCCTTTCCCATGTCCCCAGGTACACTAGAGTTCCCACTCCCACCCTATACTTATAATAACAACAGAACCATCTTATCATAGTTTTAAAGCTGGCTTGGGAGTACAGCTGACCGCAAGACCTGCTGTCACACAATCTTAAATTATACGTAGGGTATTTTTTATCTCTCACCTCATGCTACTGGCTGTTTTGGTGTATTGCTCATTTAGTGCTATAGAGGACTCGGATTGTAATGCATTAGCACAAGTACTCAGAAGCATCTCACATTAATTGTGTTTACCTCCTAAAAGCTTGTATACAGATTGTATTTTTGCAATGCAAGAGGCAACAATGCAACAGGCATTTATTAAATGATTTACTCAGGGCTCAAAAGACAAACCAGACCTTTTGACTTTGCCAGTTATTATTACTGGAAGTGGTACAAGTGAAGCAAGCAAGTCCAGTCCTCTCCAAGAAGGCGTGTGTGTGGTGGGGCATGAGCAGGTTCTCTGACTAATAAAACATACTTTCCAAATAAGGTGGCTGGAAAGCTATATTGACGTAGTACCAAGAAGCATGATTCTACCGAGCAGCAAATCATGTAAACTATACACGCCTCAGAGGTGTGTACTTTCTGGCGTGGCCTGAGGATTAACCACCCCTATCCTGCCCTCATTGGATCACTCTGCCTCCCAACTTGCATAGGGTTTCCTGATACAACAGGTGGAAAGTGAAGTGATAAATTCACAGTTTAAAATTGTGCAAGTTCTTTTCCTGTGAAGAGTTAAGGACTGTGACCTTAGATCCATTTTTGTGATTTTAAGTATGACTGCCAAAGGTCAGTGAGCGTTGTTGCAGTGTCTGCACAATATTTTTCTCTAAACGCTTTGGCTCTATAACGACCAACACACTACAGAATGAAACTGAACTGCAATAATGTGAACATTTTTAAAAAGCAGGTCCTGGTCAATTTCCACGATTCTAATTATTATTAAATATAGGATGCGCACGGCTGAAAAGCATTATATATCTTAAGTTGATATTTTAGTAAGAAGCTTGCTCTCTGTCCTACAGAGGCTTTCTCCTGCCCATAACAAAACAAGACCTAGACCTGAGACCGAGGGAGCATGAAACCATAAACTAACCTGGCAAACGGACTTTCACAAAGAGAAATGATTATGCAGCACAAAAATAGCAAACATGAATGGATTATTTTCATAACTATTAGCAGTGAATATCCCAATCACGCATTAAGCCAGCCTATTGGTAAATTGTAGCCTGAGCGAAACGTGTTGACTGTCCAACTATCATACAAATAATAAAAGAATTGCTGAAATCTCTGCAGCTTTAAAGATTGAATCTTTAAGAATACTTATCCTACCTTGCCAATAAAATAGTTTTGAGCCTCTTCAACTCCTGTCGAGGTCTGTATGAGAACAGGAGGTCACAGATTTGGAAGGATCTCCTCAACCTCTCAACTTCTGAGCTCAATCGAATCAGCACCATTGAGATATGGAAAACGAGCATAGTATATGTAAACAGCATGCCAGTGTCAGCAGGTCTTAAATGAAAACAACAGGTGTTTCCCAATTCTTCTAGTGAGTGTCTCACCCAGTTTTTTCCTTGCAATTTGGCACAGGTAAAAGTAAATTTAGGCCTACTAGTATTAGAAGAGAGTGAAAAAAGTGGACTCCCAAGTAGAATCTGTAAATTACATCTAAGCCGGTTTTTGGGCCGGTACCGCTCTGCTTTCATTTATTTCTGCATGCAGCTCTGAGATGGTTCAAGCGTGGGGCATGGAGGCAACAGGGGAAGGTGTGTGCAGAGCTGTGAGCAGGGAACTGCTGAAAAGAGATTTTAGAATTAAGTGGGCTGGACATTGACTGAGTTGGAAGAAACAAAGCATGATGGGGTCAGGGTGCTGGTCGTCTCAAAGTTTGGAGGTCCTCACCATGAAAGGACAGCAAATGAACAGTATCTGCCTGTCTGTAACACAACCATGACATTTAAATAGAAGACACCAGTCCCAACATTAGATATCCATCCAGGGCCAAATTGCATCAGTGTTCGGCAATATAGACCTAGATGCAGACAATTCATTTTCTTGTGACATTCACACTAATGGCTAGTGTCTAAATTACACAGGCTCGATCGAGAGGCGCACCAAATATATGTTGTACCAACTGGACAGTGCGATTGTAGACTCAAGAATGTTGAAAACATTGCCTGGTCTCAGTTGGCTGGCACCAGTTCGAAAAAGCTCGGCAGCAGCCAAAATGATGTGGAGTTGTCCTTGGAATTTTGCATTTAGGCTTGCTTTTGTTGACAGTCGCAAACATATTTATTGGTCCTCAGACCTTGTTTGGAATGCACTCAGCATCAATCACTTCAATTTTGAAATGAGTACTATTCATGATAATCTATATGTGTGATTTTGCCTTCTTTTCACACTAATGGATGCACAAGAAGCTACAGGCAATGCCCATGCAACCGACAGACAGACAGACAGACAGACAGACAGACAGACAGACAGAGAGATAGACAGACAGACAGACAGACAGACAGACAGACAGACAGACAGATAGATAGATAGATAGATAGATAGATAGATAGATAGATAGATAGATAGATAGATAGATAGATAGATAGATAGATAGATAGATAGATAGATAGATAGATAGATAGATAGATAGATAGATAGATAGATAGATAGATAGATAGATAGATAGATAGATGTTTTTCATTGTGCTAGTACTTGATCAACCATACATAATGAAGATACAAAGTAACTCAGGAAAACCAAGATGGGTCAATCTGCAGCTCTTGAACAGACGTAAAATAGGAGTACCTGTAGAATGTGTGCGCGAGAGGTGTTATAGACATGGGCAAAGCTAAACCTCCTTCTCCTTCCATGTTATCCAATGATCCTTCAAAAGACTAAAGCATGGAGGCAAGTCTTTGAGGATAAAAATGCTTCAACACTGTAAACACACAATTCTGTTCAGATCCTAACTATCTGTACTCCAGAAAATTGAGATGTTTGCCATAATCTTCAACTACATTTGGATTATTAGAAAATGATTAAGGGTAGAATGCTAGGTTCAGGAACGCTTCCTTTTTCAGATGGACTCTCCTTCACTTGTTGAGCTTCTGTTGCGAATTATTTTTCCATACTTCTCTGGGTTGGCAAGCTGATGAGTGATGCTATATTCAGCTCACAAGTATATAAATAAATAAGCAGGCATGGCCCGAGAAAAGATGCTAAAAGCTGGTGCCCTGGGGAAACTGTGCAACTGGTGCCCTCCATCTTTTTAATTTAAAATGTTTCACATTTTTTCTTCAATTTTTATTCCCCTCATAACTTGACACTCTAGGTGACTGCCTTCTTCACCTATATGGATGCCAATTAAATGAAGCAATGTTGAGATATTTCAACAGAAAATCCATGTTTATCATTTGTGCAGAAGAATATTCTTGCTAAATAGGCATACCTATAGATAGCACCTTTCTTCTCACAGTGAGGTTGACTTGGCCATTCCTAGCTGCTGTATGCATGAGATCGATCACATATCGATGGGTCTTGCCAGCCACTGGGATCCCATCCACAAACAGCAGCTCATCTCCTGGCCGCAGGCGTCCATCCCGGTCCGCAGAGCCCATGGCTATCACGGCACCAATTAAAATCTGGGAGAAAACAAAATCAAACAAATAGGTTGGCATTGCTAGGTGCATTTTTAGAAAAGAGACAGACGTTTGTACTAAGAGGATATTGCAAATGCTTTGAAATTCATGCAGCACTTTCTGATGGAAGGGGACGAAAAGAAAACATAGTTGACATTTATTTTAAAACTCTGAAACCTTTACATTCTTTTGACAATGCTGGGCCCTGAATTTGGTAACAACAATAATAATAAGTACAGCAAAGTTGGAATTCTGACTCATTAGCAGTAATTATCCTGGATATTTCGGCCATTCACACTGTATAGTGGACAGTGGCCTCTTTATTCTGGTAATCAGTCAGACGACTATTGTCCTGAGGAGACCCCGTAACTCAACAGGGGTCGAAACGTCGACATGTGTTTCACTTTGTTGTTCTAATTGTTAAATGCTTCACATGTTTTGATGTGATATACACATGTGATCTAGGTGTAGCTTATATTACCAATGAACTTTTCTGTTTTTCCTTTGTGTCTCATGTATATAAATTATTATTTTTGTTCTTTACATTGGAGCACTGCGTAGCCTGCACTTATGGTATTAACTAGACTATTATCTCCATAAGAAATTGCTTTGAAGAAATAATAACCCGAAAAAACTACAGAAACTGTTGTCAGCAATTATTGGATAGAGCTTTACACTCGTACGGAAGACGATCAAAGTGTGTAGATACCACTTAACTGTTCGAATGAATAGATTCATTTGTAGCTTCTCCAAACGTATGGTAGAGGGTAGCCCATTATTTTCAAAAAAGTCCCACGAGGTGTTGTTTTTCATATAAATATTATTGACCCTATTGACCCGGTTCCACATGGGCAGATAAAGTGTTGTCCTTGTGATAGAATACACAATTAGGAATATTCCATCACCATCTCCAGGTCCCCCTTCTGTACAATAACCCTTTTTCACAGGGCAGCTCTTGCGGCCCTCAAATACATCCCCCACTCAGCTAGGAGTCCTTGAGACATTTCACCCTGCTGTGGGATGGCCCTGCCTGACCACCACATCTGAGTGATTGTTTACTACCTGCAGCCATTTGTCCCTACTACAACCCTCCCTTTCCTTGAGAAGGCACCACATGCAGGTACCACAGCAGGCAACCCAACTCACCACAGGCAGGGAGGGTGTTCGCCCTACCACGCGGGGACTGCTAGGGCACTTTAATATTCGGTGACATCATTGCTATAAATGTAGTGGGACGTATACAATAGTGGTGTTAAAAACAACATTGGAACAAGTCAGTTTCATGAGAAACATGTATTGTATCATTATTTCGAATACATTAGCAATGTTTAAGTACTAGTGCAAGGGTTGGGAGTAGAGAGAGGAATGGGGTGAAACAATTATAGGGCAAGATCAATGGTTCTAGTTAAGAGTAGCACTATTGTATGGACTGGGGTTTGGTTTAAGGGGGAGGATAATAGATATGGTTAAAGGGTAGTGAGTTAGGATATGAATTGTGGTTTGGGCGCAGTTTAGAATTAGGGTGCGAGTTTAGGGTTAGGTTTAAAGTTAAAGATTTATTCACAAATATTATATGTTGCAAACCTTAACCAGTAGAAGTAATTTGTAAGAAATGACAAAGATCCAAGATGTAAGTAACAGTTATGAGTGAATATATACTGTAATGTATGCTTGGATGATTAAGCTATTTACCTCCTGAGCAAAGAGTGACTAATGCAGGAAGGATTTTTGTGGACATTGAAATTACTAGAGTGCGTTTTTTATAATTTATTTTCCTTTAATGAAGGTCAGTTGACAACTGCTTTGGGGGAGCCAGATATGAAGAGTATTGCAGAAATGTGTCCATTTGGTTTAGGATAAGAATTGGACCCATGATCAATACACTGCTGTCACTGACTATAATTAAATGTTGTCAAATGTCGAGCAGAGTAAGTTTTTAAATTAGACCGAATTATTTCATATGATGCAGAGATTCTTGTGCTAGGTGTGGTGCCAATTACATCATCTTGTGGGCCAGCCAGATCCAGGTCACATATTCTGTGTACTGTGCATAGGGGTTGCAGTCATGGCACTTTGGGTCATTCCTATATTGTTCATGCTTGGTGGGTATTTTGGTGTCATGAACTAGATACTGCATACCCCTGCAATCTTTAGGGAGAAACCACAAATTTAATTGCAAATGTTTTCAAGCTCTGCATATACAATGCATGAACCCTTATGTTCATGATGCAGTGCTTTGGCTAATAGGACAATACAGTTTGGTTTAATATTAATTCTGTATTAGATTATTCACTGAACAAAATGAACACTGCTCTACATTTAACTAGCCATATATTGGTTTATGACACAATGGAGACATAGTGGCAAGCATATAGTTAGATGAATCATTCAGTAAAATGTCTGTAAATACTGGTCCAGTAACAGTGAATTTCTTTCCTGAGTCCTGTTACTTCAGTGAGAATATTTCTTCGTTGACGTTTTGTTAGGTGGTGTGGTCGGACTTTTGATTGTGATTTCTATATATGTGAGAAACTTAGAAATGCAAGTATTTCGTTTGTGAGGATGCTTGGTTCCAATAAAGTTCTAATTGGTATTGTGTTTTTAGGTCGAGCCTAGAGTCAGGCGCATGCACTGCTCTGCGAGACTTGTTGTAGTGGAGAAGGGAATAGAAGCCCCGCCCACTCTCCCCCCATTGATGCCATTAGCTTGTGTCATTGTCCTTCCTAAATGATGGCTTTTCATTCGTAAATAGGCTTGTTAGTCCCTCCTTAGTACCGCCTCGTCTTCATTTGTCACCTACCATGGCGACTGGCCCTTTTACTTCAGTTGCTACACAGGGTGCTTTTTTTAGTCTGTAAGCACTATTTTCTTTACTCCAGGCACGACGTGCTTGAATATAAGCAAAGTACATTGTGCCTGCAGTAAGCAGCCGGGACAATGGCGGCCGCTTCTGTCCAATGCCATAGGTCTCGCATTTGAATGGGAGACCTATTGAATTGCAAATATTTTTCATCTGCACTCATCCTGATGAATACATACAACTTCGGCGGCCACTAGCCATCGCTCTTTCCCTCTGACCCTCATCCGCCACCGAACCCCCTGAACAACGAAGAGTGCAGCACCGGTGTACAGCACCCTTGTGCCTGGAACTCGCAGGACTAATTGCTAATACACCAGCTCACTCAGGCCTGGGAGACCTACCACAACTTAAATAAGGGTGCAGCTCTGCGTACCGGAGGCTACTGCCCCCACAGCGCCATTTACGTTGTGACATTTTTAAAAGAGCTAACTCCTGGATGGACAGGGCCCCAGAGGATTCCATTAACTATAGCCTAATGACACTCTTGCTCCCTTGAGGGAAATACCTGTTCTCAGCTAATAGGGGTGCCCTGTCTTACATTTATGGACTGACAGAGACGTTTGTTGGCTGGTCCTGCTAGGTGACTGTTGTTTATCTTCTTCAGTGCCCATGACGAGATAGTTCGTCATGGAGCACGGTTGCGCTGTGCCCATAACGAGACTATCTCGTCATGAACCCCACCCACTAGTGCAATGCCCGGCACAGGAGGGGGAAAGGGCGTGGCACTGAAGGGGTTAAGGATCATAACTAGCGCAAACAACAAGAGACTTGCCCAGGTGATTTCTCCTATTTGTGGCTGTGACACATGGAGAGAGTGGCAAAAATTTAACAGCCACCTCTAAAGAACTGATAGGTGTCCCCTCGAGGGAGCATTGATGAGAGGCGACACACTGCCTTTTGCACCCCGGTTGCTGCTTTGAATATATCGCAGTGGGCAAAGTCACTAGGAAATGGGACACAAAGACTGCAGAACTCCCCTTGCGCTGCCCTCGCAACAGAGGGTGATGGACTGCCTATGCAACCACAAAAACCTATGGAAGGTCCCACTCTACAAGAAATTCCCCAGGACAATACAGCCTCCAGAAAAGCTCTTGAGACTAAAATTGATAAGCTAGTTGCAGACCTGAATATCCTTGACCCTCTCAGTGCTTATGACAGAATGGCTCCGTTGTGAGCACTAGTGCTTGTATGCCCACTCCATCATGTGAAAAAGCACACTAAATTCCAGTGGGATTTCCTTTTTAGGTCAAAGCTGGGCAGCGCATGTGCTGCTCTGTGAGGCATGCTGTATTCAGGTATGGACCTGAAGCTCTGCCCACTCTATACCCATATATTTAATTTGCTTGAATCATTGTTCTTTGAACACTGTGGCTTTTCATTAGTCAATAGGCTTAGTAGTCCCTCCTTAGTACCTCCTTGTCTCATTTTGTAACCTCCCATGACAGCTCCTATTACGTGTGTTGCTGCTCAGTAGGCTTAATTACAGCCTCGGAGCGACATGCTCTCCCCCTATGCTTAATTTTGTTGTTTTTCCAGTAATGCACGCCTCCACAAGCATAATGGCTGCTGCCCTTTTATTTTCATATTTGTTTTATCAACACGATCACATGACTTACTTTATTTTAATCGATATTTTTTTACATAGCAGCACCAGCGCTTTACATTTTAACATCTTAAGCTAAAACGCGGGTGCCACGATTGCTGTAAAAGTAAACAAGTTGAAAAAAATGTTCTTTTTTTCTTTTTGTTTATTGTTAAAACCATTGCGGCACCCGCGCTTTAGCTTAGGATGTTCCAAGAAAATGCGTGGGTGCCGTCATTGTAACATAAGTAATCAAATAGAAAACAAAAGTGTGTGCACGCTTTTGTTTTCTATTTGCTTACTTTTGTTACAATGGCTGCACCCGCACTTCTCATTGAACATCTTAAGTGCGGGTGCAACGGTTGTTTCAAAACTAAAGCAATAGAAAAAAGTTTTTTTTCTATTGCTTTACTTTTGAAGCTATCACAACCCGCGCTTTACCATAAGATGTGTACAGCTAAACCGCGGGTGCCCCAAAGGCCTTGCATTTGTGAGAGTTCAAGCTATTGCCATTGTAAATGACAATGCCTTTTATTTAAATGTTTACAGAACCTGCAAGCGGTGTTTATGCAGCACTTGCAGATTATGTAAACACATGCATAAAAGGCATTGTCATTTATAATGGCAATAGCTTAAAATCTTGCAAATGCAAGAACTATTGCATTGCAGATGCTAGTTTTATTTAGCATGTGAGTACTGAATATGGATGAGCTACGCCTAGATTGTGTTGCCTGGCTTTCTATGTGGCTGTGTATATCAAATGGTGTGATGGGCAGGATTGGCTTCTGCTTCTCAGAATGGTGTTGAACAGCTCTGTTTACTCTTACAAGAAGAACCACCTTAGCCACATGCATATAATGTATTTCCAGATCCCCTAGTACTAGCCTGGCCTCCGGTCTTTCAAGCAGGCCCTTTTTAAAGAGTTCATTTTCTCCTCCTACTTACCGCCTCTTTTCACATAGGCAAGTCCTGAGTCCATGACAAGGTTACTCTCAGACTCTTCTGACAAACATATTTAAGACCCACACCCTATAATAAATGGATTTTGAGCTGTTATACTTAAGGGGACACAACAGTCATGGACAGATGATTTTCAATTGAAGCCCTCTCTCTTCATGGTATCACCTTTTTATTCAGAGGTCTTTGCAGGAGATGCAAAGAGAGTGGTAAATGAATATATACACAGGACCTACAACTCATACTAACTTTATCTATTGTCAGCTGTGTCAGTTTCATCATGACTGATTGAATGTGGTTCAGATAGGTTCCTATTCTGTGTCTGACATAGCCAAAGGCTCCCTAGATTCTTTCTAAAAACACAAGTGTGGTGAGCCCTTCAGGGAGTGAGGGTTCCAAGAAAAATTGCAGCCAACAGTTTCTGCCTCTGAAGTCAGTTGCGGTTTGGCCCCAACATTGGGATCTAATAAGCGGGGAGCATTGTCACAATGACTGGAACAATAAGGTCATAACAACCATTGGTCATGTTCTGTAGTCAAACGTCCATAGGATAAGTAGCTTACTACTATAGAAGCATGGTCATGACAACATTCGGTATATAAGGCAGAGATACAGTCAGCAAAGCATTTACCATTTGGAAGGCATATAGGTAATTTTAGTGATCTGATTAATTTATGTAGTCTTGGTTTGTTAATGAAGGTTGCGTGCCTTCAGTAACTACTGCACTGTGTTTGAATGTCTCAATTTGTGTAATTCGGATGATTTATTTATGAAGATTAGCCCGCTTCATTGGTCATTTTCTTGCTTTTGGAGTGAGCTGTTAAATGCATGACAGTGATTGATTACATTATGTGCAGCTTTGTGATCTTAGGCTTATCATTTAATGCAGAAAACCATTTTGGGGTAATTAATGCGCACCAGCAATGACATGGTTAACTGACAAATGTGTGGAAACTGCTTTTCTCATCAATTAATTCAGTTTTTTGGGGGTTAATGGCTCTGTGCAGTAGCAACATTTTGGATAATTCAGTAATGCAGCAGTTGTAATTAGGCATGACAATTAAGGATGATTTGATAGCTGTGCTAATCACTTAATATACTGGCAACAATCTGGTTAGTTAATTGAGTCAGTAAGATTTGAGTTTTCAAATAATGAGGAAACTGTACTACAGCCAGTCAAAATTGTAGCTGCTGTGGTTAGGCTATATAAATAATCCTGTGAAAGCATTGGCTATTATCAGCTAAAATATTAAAACATTGATATACCTGCTGGGCTTGATAAACAGTGTGATGAAAATCATTTCTGCTTATCACCCCCCAGGGTATCCAGGTGCTGAGGGCAGGGGGAGGATGCTGCTGCTGATATCAGTTAGTTGAAGAGCCAGGTCATTAGGTACTCCCTGAACTCCTGCAGGGTGAGGGAAGTACATAGGTGGAGGGGGAGACTGTTCCAAGAATTGGCCATAACGTGGGAGAAGATGTGCCCACCACTCCCTCTTCTATGGAGGGGGGTTGTGTGCCAGGAAGAGGGAAGAGGAATGAAGTATGTGGATCATTTGGTGGAAGTTCACCCTGTGCTTGAGGTATACTGGATTCTTGTGGTGAAGGGCTTTGTAGGTGCGGGTGAGCAGTTTGAACTGGCACCGTTTGCTGATGGGGAGCCAGTATAGGGCTTTGAGGTGTGGGTCTGCCTCATGAGGTTGCGGATGAGCCCGGCTGCTGTGTTTTGGATGGTCAGGAGTCCCTTTAGTAGTTGAGCGGTGATTCCCACATAGAGGGATTTGTCATACTCCAGGTGGCTGGTGATGAAGGATTGGTTAATGGCGCGTTTGATTTTGAAGGGGAGCCATTTGAAGATTTGAGTAAGCGTAGCGTGGGAGAGCAAGAGGATGAGACATCATTTATCTGCTTCCTCATCGAGATCTTGATATGTAGTATTAATGCGAGGTTTCTAGCATGGTCTGTGGGTGTGGGACTGAGCTCCGTTGACCACCAGGATTCGTCCCAAAGGGAGATGCTGCTCCCAAAGATGAGTATTTTTGTTTTGTCTGTGTTGAGATTTAAGCATCTACTATGCATCCTGCCTGTGACGGTGGTCATGCACCAGTGGAAGTTAGATTTGATGTTAGTCAGGTTTGAGGAGAGTGAGAGGATGAGCTGAGTGTCGACAGCGTAGGAGATTATGTTCATGCCATCTGATCTGACCAGAGTAGCCAGAGATGCCATGTAAGTGTTGAAAAGGGTAGGACTTAGAGGTGAAAGGTAGGAGGAGGACACTTTGGGTTCATCTGGAGTGAAATAAAGATACCTATTCAAGGGCTTTCCCTTAGATTGCCATTTGGTAATGACCGCACAGGTGGATGTGGTGGGATACAGTGTTGAATGCTACAAATCGATCGAGGAGGATAAGGGCGGAAGTCTCTCTCCTGCCTAAGAGGGTGCTGATGTCATCTGTGGCCAAAATCAGGGCATTATCAGTGCTGTGATTTGAGCAAAATCCAGATTGGGAGGGGTCTTGGAGGGTGTTCTTCTTCTGTTGGGTGGTGAGTTGGAGGTTTATTGCTTTCGCTAGCACATTTTCTGGAAAAGGCAGTAGGGAGATGGGGATAGTTTTTGAGGTCTTTGGGGTCTGCAGTGGGTTGTTTGAGGAGCGGTTTATTTTGCGTGTTTCCATCTTTCAGAGGAAGAGACAGGTGTGATGGAATCATTGATGATTGTGGTGATATCCTTACAGATTGTGGTGATCTCCTTGCAGATGGTGCTTTGTCCTAGGTTGAACATGTGGTGTGGGCAGGGTTCCTCAGGGGACTCCTGAGTGAATAGAGCCCACGATGTTGCGTCCTCAGAGAGAAGTTCCCATGCATTTAGGGATCTTCTGGGTGTTGGGTTTGCTGAAGAGCCTGCTGAGTTCAGTTATCGAGGGTCGGAGTTCTCGTAGATGGTGACGATTTTGGTGTAGAAGAAGTCTGCGAGGGTTTTTCAGATATAGCGCTTGGAATATTGTGTTGAGTTGTGTAGATATCCAAATCAGGCCCTTTACTATATTTCTCAAGTAAATGTCTAGCTCTAGGCATAAACTGGGCAACTCAGTTTGTTAGTCTCATTAGATTAAACTGTCTGCACTCACGCAAGCACATTTCAGGTATCTGCTTCTTTAGTCACTTAGGGGCTGATTTAGAATTTAGTGGGCAGAGTACTCCATCGCAAACACAACAGAGTACCCTGCCTGCCAAACACTTGATCCACTATCCTCATTTAGAGATAGGCGGACCTTAGGTATTGTTTCGACGGAACCCCTGTTGGTGTCAACGAAATATTGCCTCTGATGGCTCAATGCAGATGGGGCCATCGGAAGAAGGACATTTCACCACCCGTTCTATTTATGGTGGATGGAGCAATGTATTTTTTCCTGCCCATTACAAGCAGGAAAAACCTGCAAGTGAGTGACAGGAAAAAATAATAACAACTCATATACCCTTGGTGAAAACTACTAGTGTGTGTTGGGTCATTATTTTAGATTTTTCAAAAACAAATTCCCACTAAGGGCATTTATTTTTGAAAAACAAAAATAAGTTAAACATTTGATTAATGGCCATTTAAACCAAACCTTCATTACATTTAAAGGGATTGCTGTAATGAAGGTTCCGATCAATGTACAGAGATGACTGTTGGGCCTGCTGTCATATCCAAATTTGACAGGCGGTAGTCCGTAAACGTGACAAAGGTAATGTCCCCAACCACCCTATTGGGCTGTTTTCCACCTGCCAAACTCTTAATCAGGCCCTTGGTCACTTATTGAGCAATCATGAGCACAGTGACCAAGGGAAAAAAGGTTTTAGTCCTAGGAGGCAAAAGAACTTTAATAAAGTGGTGGGGGCATTTGAGAAGAGGAAGATTGGACTGCATATCATAAAGCAATATGTTTGGTCTCTCATAGCTGCGAATCCGATGGATGGATGTAGGATGGTGTGCAACCTTTGATGTTCTTGATCATGTTCTCGGCTACAGGATTTAAATAATTCTGCATCTGCTGTATTTTCTGCATAATTATGGCTCTCCTGCACTTGCCACATTATTCACCACCAGCTACATAGTTTACAAATTTCAAATACAAAGAAAATGTGTTTCTAACTCAATCAAAACAAAAATTACTTAAGAAAAAGCACCACAAGTAGAGTTGTGAAGTGGCAGATCCTTTGTAAAGTATAGCTGGTCACATTTCCACAGTTGATGCTGTTTTCAAATGTTTAGCTGGTACTATATGTTACACTTTGCCAATAATGTATTGCGTGCAAAAAGTATTAATAAAATCAAGAATGTGCCATATTATGACTCATATAATGCAGGTGTTTCCTAAATAATTTAGATAACCATGCTAAATAAATTGGGTTTCTATTGCCGTATAATTCCAATGGCCCTATTTATATTGACCATCAATATAATTGCTGCTTAAATCCAGTAGTACCAGTCATATTGTTCATAACTAAACCCAGTCTTGGTGCTGTAAATAAAGGAGTCCAGATGAATGGGAGTGTCTTGGATAACTGTTGGTTGTGCGTAGAAGGTCTTCAAATGGTATTGCCAATTCTAGTTTGTGTGTCCTGTAATCAGGCAGACAGACAGTAGGCTTGGCTAGCTGATTGTAGTGTTGATCACAAAAGGTCAGTACACTGGCAGAGGGGGTGTGTTTGGGGTGTTACACCCCCCAAATGATGTAGTTCATGGTAAACAGTTGGGTACGTGTGCTTTCAGTCGGATATGCCTGAGCGGTCAATTATGTTTCACTAGGAGTTGTTTTTTGGTTGTTTCACGAAATAATGTGTTTTCTCTCACTTAGTACCCCCCCAATTTGCATTCTTCTATCTTTCCACTGCCCCTTAACCTCCTCTCATGCGCCCCGCTTGTCGTATAATGCATTTTAACATTATATGCCACTGTGATTGCTGGAACATCTGAACCTCATCCCCCTCCCCCAATCTTACTGACCAAGCCACGCCCCTACGTTGGTGTTTGGCTGGCACTTTCTTACAGTACTGCAGAATGTTAACCTTCCTCCACAAGACAGTAAAAAGGAAATTAATTACTAATAATGAAGCACAAATTAGTAATACCGCCTTCCCACAAACCAGCGAAACAGACAATGGGAAAGACTTTTTGGCAGATTGAATATTTTCCGACCAAGACATTGATTTGTTTTTAAAAAAAACAAAAAACTAAAGAGGCTCCTTTTAATGTCTGCAAGAACAGGGGATCAGTGAATCAAAAATCCACACACAGCTTACGAACAAAACATGTGTATTTCCAGCATCCGCTCTGAGTTCAACATGTTCAAGCAGCATGCTAGCGCTTTATGAGTTAGGCAAGCACAGCTGACACACCAGGGATCCGCCTTTTAACCTCACAGCAGAATAATAGCTTTCTTGAGCTGCACTGAACATTTACCACATAACACTCTGATATTGAACTCTGATGGCGTGTTGGTAAACTGCTGCTTCCCTTAGAGTGAAGCCAAGCTACTTTCTTTTCATACTGCTTCATTGAACCAAAGCATTTCTCATCAACCACCTTTCAGAAATGATCACCAGATCACTTAAAAATGGTCTATTTATTTTGAATCGTGTTTTCAAACGCGCTTCCGACTGCAAAGATTGTAGGGTGCACAGGAGGGTTTGCTCTGTCTTTATGGATTTTTGGCATCAAATAAAAGAATGATCTTGCATATTCAAAAGGGAGAAATTGGCATTCATCATAACTCAAGAGCCCTTGGTCAGACCATTCTGATAACTCAGTATTGAATTGCATTTTAATCACCTTTAATATTTCACTTGACACCCTCCTATAACATAGCATATTGTTTAGCTACTTAAATGCCTCAGAGAAGTATTTGTCCATTGGCCAAAGAACCAAGCTGCCCCCCTTATCCGAATAGATATACACACAGTCATTCTGTTTCGATAATTTGCCCATCAGCTTACTAATCTGTATTTGTTGTACATTAGGGCCTCCTTGATAGTCTTTTGCATTCCTGTAAAGATTTTTCAATTTTTATGTGACTAGTTCATTGAAGACATCAAGATCATACTTAGGCACTATAGGTGTACATTTTGATTTTCTTTTAAACATGGGGGAACAATCATCGAATATTTCTAACCCTCTTAAACAATCACATTTACTAACATCTCTTGAACATAAGCACTTCAGAGCAGAGCTGTTATCATGAATGGCCCGCTGGGGCAATGTGCTAACATTTCTTATGATATAAATTGTATCAATTCAAAGTAGAATACATTGGACTATAAGTGTTAATGTAAATCCTTAAGCCCACAGGGGCTTGATTATGACGCATGTTGCATTTTACAGATGGATCATAAGGCATAACACTCCAATGTGAAATACTTTTCGCACATTATGCAATAAGGTATGCCTGGAGAGGTCATTGTTGTATATATTATGTCATGCACGACTGTAATGCAACGAACAAATGTTTTGTTCATATGAGTACTAACTAGAAAGGTGTCTTCACATGCTGGACTATGTTAACAGTTTGCCCACATTGGCGATATTAGTGTAATTTGTATATTGAACTTTATAATTTGCACACTTTATAGTACAACAATCCACTGAATAACAATTGTCGGGCAAAGATTCTGCATTTTCTTAAGAATGCGTAATGTCCTTTAACAACAACAAAAATGTATTGTGTGTTTTTTTTTAAACATTGTAGAAATTGTGAGAAAAAGTAACAAAAAATGTTACGGAAGTATGTTCTCTATTTTTATGCTGTTGCACTTTAAAACGTGTGACCTAAGATGATGCCTCTGTATTTTGAGGAAGGCTGCGTTGCAGCCGAAACACGTCGACTGGTAGCACACGAGCACTTTAATAAAATGACACTATAGCATATTCTGGAGGGCCGGTATCCTTGTTCAAAAGGTTATGGCGAAGAGCCGCATTTGATATATATGCATATCTACACACACACACACACACACACATATATATTTATATATATGTATATATGTGTATATATATGTGTAGATAGATAGATAGATAGATAGATAGATAGATAGATAGATAGATAGATAGATAGATAGATAGATAGATAGATAGATAGATAGATAGATAGATAGATAGATAGATAGATAGATAGACATATATATATACATATAGATGTAGATGTAGACAATAATATATATATCAATATCTACATCTATCTATAATATACATATAAATATGTATATATATAAATCCACACTGTCAAAGTTAAGTAAGCGTGCTCTCAGAAAATCGCAAAACTCAGTGAGAGTAGTTAATCCACCATTTATTCCACAACGCGTTTCGGTTCGGAGAACCTTGATCACGTGAAATTTTCACCCAATCATGAGACAACTTATTCAGTAATACAGAAAGTGAAGAAAGACCAAACATAATTTCATGCCGGACATCTTGCAATGGCAAAAAGCAACACTATATATGGCAAATATAATGTAATACTGCAATTGCAAAATTAATTTCTTATGTACATTGCTTTCGTAAATACTGTAATGCCGAACCAGCCCTTGCAAAAGCCTAATAGCTGTATTTTACAATAGTATGTACCAGAACGAGTAATCAGTGTTAGTTTCAACATGAACTTTATCAATCCCCGACTCGAACGTCATTGTATCTATGTGTGTGAGATACACGCAATGAAAGTGTGTTGTACACATCTGCTTCAAAATACGTATTCAACAGAAGAATTATTCGCAAACGGGTAATTGCAATTAATTGCACCCGTGTATCCCTTCATTGCGCACAAGTATTACCATTCGTGAGATTCCTTCTGAGAGTACATATCATATCCAATATCACAATCCCAGTGGATTCAATAGACACGATGCAGAATATATCGCCCGCACCCTCTAGTGTACTCTAAACAGTCACAATCGATAACCGGCATATGCATCAGGGCATAAACAAAAGAGAACAAGGGCCAGTGCCCAAAGTCAGGGGTAGAAGCATTAGGGATCAGTTAGTGCATAGTGATATTACCATATATCCTGACAGGAATTTGCATGGCCTACAGGGTTTTTTTCCTTGTGGGCACTGTAAAGCCTGTAGAAATAGCAAATTCTGCAATTATGTAGAGTACAATGGTGTACGCAAGGAAATTACGTAGTTTCTAACTTGTAGCTCCATTTTTGTTATCTATGCGATTGTCTGTGAATGCAATCTGTGGTACATTGGATCTACAACTCTAATGGCCAAGAAACGCATTTTATAACACTACAGTATGCTTTTAACATCATTTTTTAGCCTGTTACATTACCTGCCTTTTCCTGTGCTATTGAATTCTACTAGGGTTAGTACGTAATTTCGATGATTTTAATGATTTCAATATTTGAGTATGCAGTGTATGAGCATGTGAATTTTACCCTGTGCACTATTGTTTTTCCTCTACAATTGTTTTTCCTCTACAGCAGTTAAACAGATATATATACATCTTTTGATCATTTTGTATTTGACATTCATTGAATGGCAATATGACATAGTGATGTGGAACGTGATGTCCACACTATTTTTTAACCTGTTTTCTTTGTTTTTTCTGTTTTCTTTTCTTTATCTATGCACAGGAGAAAGGAAGGGGCCCACTCACGGGGTTCACCTACATGGGCTGCCTACACTTTCTACTTCCCTCCTTTTCCTGTGTGGCACTTCAACACCCACATGAGACCTTTTTCGAGCACTTATGAGATGGGGTGTTGTCTCCAGCATTCATCCCAGTAGGACCTTTTATATTTTGGATTTCAATGTAGCGACTACACACTGGTGTACAGATGACTTTGGGCACTGGCCCTTGTTCTCTTTTGTTTATGCCCTGACGCATATGCCGGTTATCGATTGTGACTGTTTAGAGTACACTAGAGGGTGCGGGCGATATATTCCGCATCATGTCTATTGAATCCACTGGGATTGTGAAATTGTATATGATATGTACTCTTAGAAGGAATCTCATGAATGGTAATACTTGTGCGCAATGAAGGGATACACGGGTGCAATTAATTGCAATTACCCGTTTGCAAATAATTCTTCTGTTGAATGCGTATTTTGAAGCAGATGTGTACAACACACTTCCATTGCGTGTATCTCACACACATAGATACAATGACGTTTGAGTCGGGGATTGATAAAGTTCATGTTGAAACTAACACTGATTACTCGTTCTGGTACATACTATTGTAAAATACAGCTATTAGGCTTATGCAAGGGTTGGTTCAGCATGTGTCAGAGGCTGTGCTATCACAATGCACGGGAGCAGAATGTCGCAAGTTCCCAATGCCCCTCCGAGATTTCCAGCAAAACGCAGTTCTTGATTCACAAGGCTATGAAACCTCAGGGGGGGGAAGGGGATGGGACAGAGAAGAGACAGCCACACTCGTCTGATTTTTCTTTCAGCTTCAGACGTCGGCCGCTTGTCTTCCTTCGGCAATTATTTGTCGCTGTGGAGAAAAATATACACTTAATTTTCTACACCTTCCTATTTTCCCACTCCTCACCCTCTTATTTAAACCTACCCTGAAGTAGTGTGACCCAGGCTCCTCTTCTTATTGTGTGATGCTTGACTGTAGAATGCTGCAACTAAATAGTAATGCGTGTTAATGCCCTTTTTTCTAGCTTTTTGATTTTCTCCTTTATTAAATCTCCTCTCTCTATTTATTTTCAGGTTTCTCACCTCAAGTTATCACTGCTGTTGCTGCTTTAAGGATTCTCAGGTAAGTGTTCTCTCCTGTTTTCTCTTTCTTAATTTTCTTATTTTCTTTTCTTATTTACAATACTAATGACTAAGGAACTAATTCTCCTTCTCTGGAATTAATTACAAAGATGTTATTCCTTATCTTCCTCCCATATCATGTTGACTAAATTAATCACTGCCACTCAAAAAGTAACGTCTTTTTTCGACTTTTCTGCTTCTGCTGACTCTTTTTTTTAATTCACGAAAATGAAAACAATTCTCAAGGGCTGCGCATGCTCCTCTCTAACACTTGGTCATGCTGGTGCGCACGCTCCCTTCTAAACTCTAAGCTACAGCGCATGCCCGACTCACAAAATACTGAACAGTCTTACTCCGGTATATCTAACAATCTTCTGAGCTCCGTAATATTGTGGAAACTTGTCAAGTCTTCCTACGCAGTCTTCACTGAAACGACATTCCGACGTCTGTCTCTCTTCCCGGTGCAGGTGAAGTGCGCCACAGCGCGGGCTCAGCACCTGGACACTCCAGATTGCTGCCACGCACTAGAGCGCGAACTTCTAACCTTTGATGTCGCCCATTGGCTGCCACTTTTAGGGACGGTTAACAATCGCCTCCTCAGCCTTTTTTGAACCGTTATTCTTTTTGTCCTGGTCTTGCTGGTAATCACGCCCACAGAAGGTCTTGTCCTCTGCGGAATTTTAGCGATCCTGACAGTACCCTCCCTCAAAGTGGATCTTCCGGCCTGGGCTTGTCAGGGAATTTTTTGTGAAAGTCTTTAATCAGCCTGGGAGCATGAACATCAGTTGACAACTCCTCTGGTTCATAACCCTTCCAATCTAACAGATAGTATAAGCGCCCTTTACGTATCTTCGCATCTAAAATCTGTTTCACCTCAAATTCCTGTCCTTGCTCAGTTTTAATTGGTCTAGGTGGTTTACTACTTCGCATTTCTTTAGATGCCTTCTTTAATAAAGAGACATGAAATACCGGATGTACTGGCAACCCTTTAGGTAATTTTAGCTGATAAGTTAAGATGCTCAATTTCTTCTCAATTAAATAGGGGCCTACAAACCGTGGTTGTAGCTTCCTGTTTCCCTTGAGTTTAAGATTTTTAGTGTTTAGCCAAACTCTATCTCCTACTTGTAATTCTTGTTCCTTTCTTCTCCTCTTATCTGCGTAATGCTTAAAATTTTCCTTAGCCTTAGTCAAATTTTTAGTGGCTAAACTATGCACTCTCGTCATATGCTCCACTAGATCTGTAACTGCTGCTACATCTGCTTCTTGAAAATTTAGGGATTGGTTAAGGTGTCTTCCTGTGTTCAAATAGAAGGGAGAGAATCCTGTGGATACATGTTTTGCATTATTATGGGTAAACTCTGCCGCCCACAGATAATCTGGCCAGTCACCCTCTTGATCCAACAAGCACCATCTAAGGTACAATACCTTAGATTGTGCTTGTTGGATCAAGAGGGTGACCTCTCCGTTTGGCCATCTGTTTCTGGATGATAACTAGTTGTGTATCGAGATTCTATATTCAACCTCTCAGTGAAGGACCTCCAAAAATGGGAGAGAAACTGGGAGCCCCTGTCAGATATTAAAACCTTAGGTATTCCATGAGCTCGAACTATGTTTTGACTAAAAATGTGTGCTAATGTCTTGGCAGTGGGTATCCCTTTTAAAGGAATAAAATGGGCCATTTTAGAGAAAGCATCTACACAAACTATAATCGTATCAAACCCTTGACTTGATGGTAACTCCACAACTAAATCTAAAGTGACTGTGGGCCACGGATAGGGTGGGGTGGGCAGAGGTTGCAATAGACCCTTGGGAGCTTGTCTCTCAGTTTTTCCCCTTGCGCATGTCTCACATGTGGCTACATATTGTCGTATATCCTTAATCATATTTGGTCACCAGAAACGTCGCCTGATCAGATCTTCCGTCTTCAAGATTCCTTTATGGCCTGCCAATATGTTATCATGACATTCTTTTAAAGCCCTTTGTTGCATCTCAGGCGTGGGTAGATAGAGAGCTTCATCATGATTAGGCTTTCCTGTTTTCAGCTTCTATTTTTGGTAAATTCTGGTGGGGTTTTTTCAGTTTTTTCAATACCTTAAAAAACAGTGGTTATCAGTGGTTACACATTTTCGCGCCATTAAAAACAACAGAAACACTGTTTTTACAGTGTTTATGGAATTTTAATTTAATTTTAATTATTGTTTGCTTTCTGCACTAATGAGGTATATGAGGTCCAAATACATTTTTACTGCACCAGAATGGACTACAGAGTCAATAGCATTCTTCATTAACTGTGAAGATTATAAAGATGTTTTCAGCATACCGTCTAGCAAGTGACAAGGATCTCTTACAGGGAAGCACTTCAGCTTAAGTATCGATTTTGACAGACCATCATACAACTTTTTGACTTACTTAGCTGAATTACTGAAAATACAAACAATATCACTCCAATCTTTATTTAACTTGGTAGGAACTTTTTGCAGCAGCATTCCAAGCGATACTGCGTTCCATTTTTACCAAACGTCTGGTGTTATGTTTTCACCACTATCTCAGATGCTTGGTGACAACATTTTTTTTCACATATACCAGTCCCTTCATCTTGCATTGAATGTTTAAAGCTTGGGGGGTTTGGCAATTCACTTGCAATCAACAGTGACTTACTAGAAAAGGGGGTTGATGTATCAAAGGATTTCACCCATTCTCTGTCTGTGGGTAAATGTGATGGTACAAATTAGGAGAGATTCTCATGAAACCAGCCAAATGTAACCAAAATATCAAATATGATTTTGATATTTTCAGATTCTCTACAGTTTATAAAATAACTAAATAAGACCGAAAACATGCTTCTAAACACTGCATCTTTAGACCAAAGACCACAAAACTTAAAAAAAGCAGAAGGAAGAAGAGACAATGTTTTAGTGACATCCCTAAACAACAAAAATCAAGCAGAATAAAGTTAGTCCAGTCTTTCTTGATGCTACCTTGCATAACAAAGTTACATTGTATTGGCCCCTTCAGGAAGAAATAAAAATGTCTCTTTCACTCATCTTTTCCTTTCTTTGAATGACACTTAGTTTGTGGTTGCAAAGGTGTTTTTTCAGTGTTTATATGTTTACACCAGTGATGGCTATCTTCCTTTCAGTGGGGTTTTATCAGTTATTATAGGTTTAAACCTAAAACCATACAGCCTAATCATGATACAATAACCAGCCTCGAATTTTGCGTCTGGGATCTTCCTTCAACCAAGCCTTTATTTC
The DNA here is from genome assembly GCF_964204655.1 of Triturus cristatus. Classification (NCBI taxonomy): domain Eukaryota; kingdom Metazoa; phylum Chordata; class Amphibia; order Caudata; family Salamandridae; genus Triturus; species Triturus cristatus. The sequence continues at coordinate 1,049,317,987 of NC_140585.1, read as the reverse complement.
TTCCTGAGTCATTGCTGCCTGATCTTCTTCTTCTAAAGACTCTTTTAAAACTACTCCCATCACTCTTTCTGCTGGTATAATTTCCTGTTCTTTGATGTCATCAGAAATTCCTTCCGTACCCAATCAGGATAAGGCGTCTGCCTTACCATTCTGATAGCCTGGCCGATAAGTTATGATAAAATCATAGTCGGCGAAATATAAAGACCAACGCAATTGCATTAGTGTTAAGGTCTTAGCAGATTTAAAAAATTTCAAATTTCGATGATCTGTATAAACTGTGACAACATGTTTAGCACCCATCAGGTAATGCCTCCATTCTTTAAATGCGTCCATTGTGGCCAATAGCTCCTTTTTGGTTATTGTATAATTGACTTCTTTTGAAGTCAGTTTCCTAGAGCGAAAAGCCACTGGATGCAATTGTCCTGTAGTTTTATGTCTTTGGGACAATACTCCCCCTAACGCCAAATTCGAGACATCAGTTTCAACAAAGAATGGCTCTGAAGGATCTGGGGAAGCAAAATGGGTGCTGTGGTGAAATCTTTTTTCAATTGGGTGAAGGCCTCCTCCGCTTCCTTTGTCCATTCGAACCTTGCTCCTTTTTTTCAGTAATCTGGTTAAGGGAATTAATTTTTTAGAGAAATCTTGAATAAATCTTCGATAAAAGTTTGCAAAACCAATGAAGCTTTTAATTTCCTTCACTGATTTCGGAGATTCCCAATCAATCACCGCCTTGATTTTATTTTCATCCATGGTGATTCCGCCAGGCGAGAGCACAAACCCCAGAAATTCTACAGAGGATACATTAAATGCACATTTCTCCAATTTAACAAACAGGCTGTTTTCTCGTAATCTTTGTAACATCCTTTTAACGGTGCTCCTCCACTGTGTCTGAATAGATCAGTATATATCGTCAATATACACTACCGCATTCCGATCAATGAACTCTTTCAACACATCATTTATATAATGCTGGAATGCTGCTGGAACATTACATAGGCCATAGGGCATCACTTGATACTCAAAGAGCCCATGCTTGGTTCGGAAGGTCGTTTTCCATTCATCATCCTTTCGAATTCTCACAAGGTGATATGCTCCCCTTAGATCAAATTTGGTGTAAACGTGCGCTCCTTTCACTTGACCCAAAAGGACTGAGATCAAAGGCAGAGGATATCTGTTCTTAATGGTGATACGATTAATTGCCCTATAGTCTATGCAAGTTCTTAACTCTCCGTTTTTCTTCGGAATTAAAAAAAGTGGCGAAGAGACAGGAGATTGTGACGGTCTAATAAATCCATTTTCCAGGTATTTTTGCAAATATTCCTTCAGGTGTGCATCTTCTCGTTCTGTTAAAGCATACATTTGGCTACAGGGAAGATTGGTGCCCGGTTCTAATTCTATTTTACAATCAAATTCTCTATGGGGGGGTAGTCTTTCAGCTTCCTCCTCGTTAAATACATCTTGGAATTCTGAGTACTCCTCAGGCAATTCTGTAGTTGTTATTACACAAATTGTAGCTTCGCTTTCACTTAAATGAAACGCGGGTGGCTTCATTTGATCACTCTGACATTTCTTATAACAATTTTCTTTACAATATTTTGAGTCCAAGGCAATAGTTCGAGCTTCCCAATCTATAGCAGCATTGTGTTCTGTCAGCCATGGCAAACCCAGTATCAATTGGAACTGTGGCGCATCGATTAGATTGAATTGCAAGATTTCACAATGTCCTTCCTCCGATTCCAACTCCACTGGCTCTGTATGGCTCACAATTGGCCCAGAAGATAGATTTGTGCCATCGATGGCACGAACTGCTTCACTTCGATCCTTATTAATTGCTCTCAGCCCAATTTTTTCTGCAAAATTCAAATCGCAAAAATTGCCCGTAGCTCCTGAATCGACCATTACTGTTACTTGAGTCAATTTTCTCTCTCTAAATCGTAGGGTCATCATCATAACTAGATGCGGGGAAGCCAACTGTAAGGTGTTCGCCAGGGTATGCATTTCAGGAGCTGTTTTTGCTTTTGCAACCACCAGTCCAACTCCGCTCACTGGTGGTGCTGGGCGTTTTCTGCCGGTGTTTGCCGTGGTTTCTTCGGACAACTGCGAACAAAATGTCCACTGCCGCCACAATAGAGACATTGTTTGTTTACCCTCTGGTTTTATTTTTCCTCTTTAGAGAGGGGGCCTCGAATTGTTCCTATTTGCATTGGTTCTCCCCCACGGGCTGTATCATTTTCTTTGACACTTTCAACTCTGGCTCGATCAAATCTTGGCACACTAGAATGAAACTCTCTTTTCTTCTCACCTCTTCTCTCGCTCTGTCGAAAGTCGATTTCTAGTACCAAATCGACTAATGCTGAAATCTCCAAAGGTCTATTAGGCACTTGCTCCAAAGCGTCCTTTAATTCGTCTTTTAAACCTCGATAAAACACGGCTGCTCTTTTGTTTTCTGGCCACTCTGTTTCCACCACCAGTTTGTTGAACTGAGCCAAATAAGAAATTAGATCACGATTGCCCTGTCTAATCTCCAATAACTCATTGTCAGTGGCATGCGTAGCCCTTCGCCTGTCGAAGATCCGTAGAAACTCTTTTTTGAATTCATCAAGGTCATATAAGATGGGATCATTTCTGGTCACCAAGGGCATTGACCATGACGCTGCATCTCCACTTAAATATAATAGGATAAATGCCACTCGAGACTGCGCATCGGGAAATACTGCTGGACGACTCATAAAATGTAAGGTACACTGTGTCAGAAAGACCTGTGCCATCTGTGGGTCTCCATTAAAGCGCTCGGGCAGGGCTAACGGTATCACAGGTGATAAGGAATGAATTACTTGAGTGCTAATTTTAGGTTGAGGAACAGATGCATCACTTGAAATTCCTTCCTGAGAGGCCGAATATTTTAAACTGGTTCCTGACACAAGACTACTCATCTTTACTGCCAGATCTGCAGTTTCTTTCTTAAGCTCTCTGTTTTCTTCCCTAACTAAGACTAATTCTCTTTGAATACTTTTTAGAACTCCACCTAACGTTTTTAAATCTAGACCCTCTGCCATTCTGCTCAGGCACTAAGTTTTCACGTGGGCACTTCCCTCTGTCAGAGGCTGTGCAGTCACGATGCACGGGAACAGAATGTCGCAAGTTCCCAATGCCCCTCCGAGATTTCCAGCAATACGCAATTATTGATACACAAGGCTATGAAACCTCAGGGGGAAAGGTGATGGGACAGAGAAGAGACAGCCACACTCGTCTGATTCTTCTTTCAGCTTCAGACGTCTGCCGCTCGTCTTCCTTCGGCAATTATTTGTCGCTGTGGAGAAAAATATACACTTAATTTTCTACACCTTCCTATTTTCCCACTCCTCGTCCTCTTATTTAAACCTACCCTGAAGTAGTGTGACCCAGGCTCCTCTTCTTATTGTGTGATACTTGACTGTAGAATACTGCAACTAAATAGTAATGCGTGTTAATGCCCTTTTTTCTAGCTTTTTGATTTTCTCCTTTATTAAATCTCCTCTCTCTATTTATTTTCAGGTTTCTCGCCTCAAGTTATCACTGCCGTTGCTGCTTTAAGGATTCTCAGGTAAGTGTTCTCTCCTGTTTTCTCTTTCTTAATTTTCTTATTGTCTTTTCTTATTTACAATACTAATGACTAAGGAACTAATTCTCCTTCTCTGGAATTAATTACAAAGATGTTATTCCTTATCTTCCTCCCATATCATGTTGACTAAATTAATCACTGCCACTCGAAAAGTAACGTCTTTTTTTGACTTTGATGCTTGTGATGACTCTCTTTTTTAATTCACGAAAATGAAAAGAATTCTCAAGGGCTGTGCATGCTCCTCTCTAACACTTGGTCATGCTGGTGTGCACGCTCCCTTCTAAACTCAATAAGCTACAGCGCATGCCCGACCCCCAAAATACTGAACAGTCTTACTCCGGTATATCTAACAGTCTTCTGAGCTCTGTAATATTGTGGAAACATGTCAAGTCTTCCTACGCAGTCTTCACCGAAACGACATTCCGACGTCTGTCTCTCTTCCTGGTGCAGGTGAAGGGCGCCACCTTCAACCAACATTCCAGATTGCTGCCACCCACTAGAGCGCAAACTTATAACCTTTGAAGTCGCCCATTGGCCGCCATTTTTAGGGACGGTTAACAATCGCCTCCTCAGCCTTTTTTGAACCGTTATTCTTTTTGTCCTGGTCTTGCGGGTAATCACGCCCACAGAAGGTCTCGTCCTCTGCGGAAGTTTAGCGATCCTGACAGCATGACAGTATTTACGAAAGCAATGTACAATTAATTTTGCACTTGCAGTATTACATTATATTTGCCATATATAGTGTTTGCTTTTTGCCTTTGCAAGATGTCCGACATGAAATTATGTTTGGTCTTTCTTCACTTTCTGTAATACTGAATAAGTTGTCTCGCGATTGGGTGAAAATTTCACGTGATCAAGGTTCTCTGAACCGAAACGGTTTGTGGAATAAATGGTGGATTAACTACTCTCACTGAGTTCTGCGATTTTCGGAGAGCACGCTTACTTAACTTTGACGGTGTGGATATTGTGTGCCGGCGTGCTCGCCACCCTCCGAGGGGGCCCAGACAGTTCGGAAGGAGCAACTCAGGTGATATATATAAATATATATATGTGTGTGTGTGTGTATATATATTATCTACTGGCGGTCGCCAGTAGATAGTTATAGTTAGGACCGAGTTCCCATAGGAAATCTGAAAATTCTATTTTGAATAACTTTGGCGCCGGTTGACTTATCTCCGTGAAATTTTCAAAACTAATGGGGCGCTCCGCTCAGCTCCTACCCTGACAGTCTCGGAGTGATTCGTCAAGCGGGGGCTGAGAAAAAAGGGGGGTCCCAAAACGCGTTTTCCCCATGCATTTTCCCATAGGACCTTTAGTCGAAGGTACAGCCCGAACGGCTGAACAGAATTACTTGAAATTTGGCAAAGAGGTAGTCCTCAGGTCAGGCATGTGCCTTTTGCATATATGGTGTCAATCTGTTCAGTAGTTCCTGAGAAAATTGAAGTTAAAAGTACATAAATATCTATATGCGCGCACCGTGCGCGCACAAAATGTGCGCGAGCGTAATTCTGATTGGAGGTTAGATGTCAGTCAACATTCGAATCGGTCGAAATCAGGAAGTGTCGGACGCCATTTTGTGTGTGACAGTGAAAACGAAAGGTGGAGAACGTGAAAAGGGGGCAGGGTAGAGAGTTCCTGACCCCTTAGCCTTTGTCAGGAGGTCCCTGAAGGACCCCGAAGGGTGAAAAAAACATTTTATTTTTTTTCAAAAAATCGCGGGGTGAAAAACCCTTAAAAAAATAAATAAAACATTTTAAACTGTTTATAAGTTTATAGAAGATATTAACTATGCTGTTCAACTTTATCCAAATTCAAAAAAAAAAAGCTGAGCCATTCCATATTACAGGATACAGTCAATCTATAACTATATACATAGGTAGTTTCTTGTAAAATAAATATATAAAAAATATAATAATACATACATAAATTAGCATTTAAAAAACCTTACAAATTCACTAAAAAAAACATAGGTTTCACACATGTTATAGTTAGGAATTAGCATTTAAAAAACCTTGCAAATTCACTGAAAAAACCATAGGTTTCACACATGTTATAGTTAGCTGGACATTTCACTCGTAAAAAAACATTGAAATTCCCCCGTTATAGTTAGTTCAGCTAAATATAACTCGCGCGACCGCAATCCTCTGCTGATGATGTCACATATTACATCACTGATGACATCATCCAGTGAATATGTATCTTTCTGAAAAAAAATATTTTTTATATATGTATATCTAAAGGTTAATGGAAGAATAAATGGGTAAATAAGTGTCTAAATGGATGTTTTTTTTTGTAAAATTAATTGTATAACTGACTTATTAACAGTATCTTAGTGAATACAGATGTGAGTCCCGTGCTCTCCATGCCACTGGAATCAAGCTATCCTGGCTGAAGAGGGGTGAAACCCCGAAACCGGTCCTAGGATGCTTGTTTCCAGTCCAGGGAGGACCTGGCTTGGCAGTTCGGGCTGGACTGTTCCCATGAGGCACAGGGTCAAGACTGATTTGCATATGGCTGGGTTCAAACTGGAATGGCATGGTGAGCAAAAAAACGATGGATTTAGGCCCAGATCTCTGTACTGGGGTGAATGTATGACATTGTTCTGCATTCTGTCCATCAATTGTTGTTTTTGTAATATGTGACGTCATCAGCAGTGGATTGCGGTCGCGCGAGTTATATTTAGCTGAACTAACTATAACGGGGGAATTTCAATGGTTTTTTACGAGTGAAATGTCCAGCTAACTATAACATGTGCGAAACCTATGGTTTTTTCAGTGAATTTGCAAGGTTTTTTAAATGCTAATTCCTAACTATAACGTGTGTGAAACCTATGGTTTTTTAAGTGAATATATATATATATATACACATATATATATTCATTGTTCATTATACGGATATTGCAAATCATCAAGAAGTTCCATGAAGATATAGTGGAGCAAGGGCGATAGCTAATCTTGTGTAAAAGGTTATGAAACTAGAAGGTGACTTGCAATATAAGGGGTAAAGCTCCCTGCTCTACATTATAAGGATTTTTCAAGTCACCGTGGAGTTACATAGCCAAATAAAAGAACTAGGAAGAAGATTGAGTTCCTTTATAAGGTTATGGAATTCCGAGGTGACTTGCAATATCCTCACCCACCTTTCCCACAAAACCACTTAAATCCTTGGTGCGTAGCTCTTTCATATGAAAAAGAGTGCATATTTGCAAGCATGAAGAATCAAAATAAATCCTCTAGTGCAAAGCTAAACACATCAAAACCTGTTAAATATTTGTTGCAAACAGATATTAGAAACATTTCATTATAAGCTAGCATAAAAGAAAAAGCTACAGTAGCTCAGAATGTGTAAAATCATGCAGAAAGATTCTAGCTTTTATCAAATTACCTAAGGAGTACAAAAAATAAAAATGTTCTCTGCTTGCCATTGTAAGCTTGAAAAATAGAACAGAAGACAGAAAAGCGATGTTCGTTCTCATTGCTAAACAGCTGCTTCAATTATGCTCAGTGACCTGGCCTGCCTTTCACAGTGGCTGCTGTCTCTTGCAGCAGGCATTGTGATGTCAGAATTCGACCGTAATAACCTGTAATAGTTAAGTTCTGACTTCTTTTCTTTATAATCTATGACTGGGTGCAACACATGTGCATTTATAATTGTACCGCTTATAAAGAAACTTGCGACTGGCAAGTATACAGACCTTACAGAATCTCATGTATGGTCAAAATCTGGAAAGAGGTGACAACACATATGGAGTGGAAGAACACAATTACGCAATTCAGTACATTCTGTGACATGGAGATGCTGGGGACCTCACAGAGGCTATGGAGGTTTTTAACAAGTGGGATCTAACTGATATTTCCACAGTGGGAGAAGTGTGGGCTCTCCCTCTGCCAGACTTAATGAATGAGTACCAGCTGGTAGTCTCTGAGACTTACCGGCACCTGTAACTCAGACATGCATTGCGAGCTGTACTTCCAAGGGGCATGGAGCTTGTAGAATCCTCCCCTCTGGAGGACACACTACTGGGGGACCCCATGCCCAAGAAGGCAAAATTGCTGATAGATAAAAAAGATTGTGAACCACACACCCAATACCCTGCTACTACTGAGGGAACGATAGGGGAGTGATTTGGGTGGACTTAAAGAGGGGGAGTGGGAGGAGGCCCTTGGTGCCCCCAGAGAGATGGCCGTGAGATCGGGCTTTAGACTGGAGCGGATTATCCATCATTTATACTATTCTCAGTCGACATTACTTCAGAGGTCGCGGGCAGACTGGACCCTTCCATTTCCTTTGAGACAACCCTGCAGTATGAGAATTTTTGTCCGATATTGTGACCTGTCTGGGACAAGTGGGTGTGACTAACATTCTCTGCTAAACAATGTGCTGTTAATATATGGGGAGATGTGTGTGTTGGTGTGTGTCGGTGGGGTGCAATTAATGTGGATGGCACTGGGTCTGATGGTAACAAACAGAAATGTGGCAAACGTCTAGGGTGCTGGCCGGTCCCTGGATCTCTAAACCTGGATGCGCGACCTGAACTGCTGTATATCAGCCGAAAATTTGTCTACAAGGGCAGGGGTTGCCCTTGAAAATGGGAGAAAATCTGAAGAAGATGAAACTCCTACAGGGGACTGATCAAGAGAGACTCCGAGTTTCATAGGGGGCATGCGCCGGATCCTCGGTGAACTGGGAGGAAGTAGTGGGATGAGGGAGATGCATGGGGTGGGTCTGGGGAGGTCACAGGCAATCACTGGCTGTATTATGATATATTCGACAGTGTAATTAATAATAATATTGGTGTCTTTTTGAAATGTCAAATATAAAGAAATGGGGAAAAATGTTTTGCTCAGATTTTGCAGAAACAGGTAGAGATTCTATGTTTCCTGCAATTAAATACAGTGTGGAAAAATAAACATGTTACCATAAATATAGTATTTCTGATATACACTTTTTCTTTTTTGAAACAACTACCAGAAGAGGAAAATCCAGTTTCCGTTTTCCTTGTTTAAACTGCAGCAGTAATTATGCTCTGTCCCCTGCCATTCATCTTGGCTGCTGGTTCAGGCAGCAAGCATAATGACATTAGAACTCAAATGTAACAATTTAGTACAGCTGAGCAGCTACATCACTTGACTACTATAAAGAAATTAGATATGGGATTTTATACAAGGATTACAGGCTCCAAATTATTACAAATAAACTGTTCGTCCAGGCGTGTTCGTGCAGTGCATTGCATGCACTTTGTTGTGTGTTTTTTTGTTGGAACTTCTAAAGAAATGTGTTCGAAGGGTTTTTTAAATTTGATATTTTAACCCCTTCGCTGCGGCGGAAATTCCGCCGCAGCGCTGAGGAGTGCGGGGGGGCAGCGCGGTGGCGCGGTGCTCATGACGGAGCCACTCCGTCATGAGCCACGGTTGGGCTGTGCTCATGACGGAGTGGTTCCGTCATGACTCCGCCCACGGCGCTAATCGCCCGCACAGGCGGGGAATTAGCACCGCGTGGGCGGCGCGGCCGCCAACGGCCGCAGCATGACGGAACCACTCCGTCATGAGCACACGGCAACCGTGGCTCATGACGGCGTGGTTCCGTCATGAGCACGGAACGAGTTAAAGAAAACTCTCTTTTCTGGACACTGTCTTCGGGCTTCCTTCCAAATTTTTGAAAATGGTGTCAACGTGATCCAAGAGCGCAAAGACGTGCTTAGGGATAAGGAAGTTCATAAAATGAAAACTAAGCACATACATTTGTAGTGTTTGTAAGATGGTTTAAATGCACTTTCCACAAACCAAGTGAACTCTACATACGTCTATACAAATCTTGTGGAGGGTAAACAAAGGACGACTGTATCACTGGAGCAGCGGTGTCAGTGAAAAAGTGTCAGACATTACTTTATCTAGGTTATGCAATCAGCTTGCAACAAAGTGTGATTTATTATAATGAATTGAATGAATGGCCTGACGCTCTCTACTCTAAGGGTACACTTGCATCTCCAGAGGACCCTCTCCCTAACCTTTGCCTCAAAGGATTGTTGTTAATATGGGAAATCTGAAAGCACCAATGACACCTTTTTCACACTATCTGAGTAGCATATGACTGGTCCGTTATACTGTGCAGTCCCATACAGTGTCAGAGCTGACCCACCTTTGCAAACATGCAGCCTGTGTGCCTACAGTCACATGATGACTGCTGAACAGAGGTGAATTTTGAGTTGAAACTAGTGTTAGTTCAGCAGGATCAGTGGCCCTGAAACCCTGGAGTTTAAGGGAGCCCCTGCAACCCCATTGTAGCTGTCTTTAATTAGACAGCAAAGCGGGAGTAGCTCCCAAGGTACAGGGAGCTTCAAACGAGAAACCCTGTGTCACAACTGCAGGAGACTCCAAGCTTTAAGTGACACACAGCCCTGGGAAAAGTTCAAAATCAAACTTGGTAATGTCAGCCTAGACAACAATTCGTAGAGATATATTCAAAGTTGGCATAAAGACACCAGAAGTATTAGTTATTTAAAAGTCTACTGGACAGTAGTTTTTTTATAGAACACAATCTTAATGAGGATCCTTCTGAAAGATGGCTTTGAGCCATGTAAGTATTTATGGCCACAACTCCAAACTTTTCACTTCATAAAATGGCACCGCACACTTCCTGGTTAGCCATTACACCTCTATACAACAGACTCTTAATTCAATCCCCATGTTTGTCTATAGAGCAGTCTGGCCCAGCGGCGTCACTAGGGTTGGTGTCACCCAGTGCGGTAACTCATGGTGACGTGCGGTCCGCACCACCTGCACCCCCCTAGTGACGCCACTGGAAGCACCCTGACACTTGGACTCCAGCAGATCAGCTCTTCAGGCCAGCTCTGGCTGCCGGGTACATACTGTGACAAACAAAAAATGCCTCCGCGTGCATGACCCATCCCACTTACGATATGTGCCCTGGCACTGGTGAGGCGTTGAGGAACCACCTGCCTGCGCGCTCGGTGCTGCGAGCCACTGGAACAGGAACATGGCACAACTTCAACAGATAATGGCCCCACTGGGCTCTTACAGACTATAGCTCAGCGCAGACGTCATTATCAACAGTTTCCCCACTTTCCAAACCAACCTAAGTCCCCGTTCCACGACAGGCTGAAGCGTCATTACAATTACCGCCTGAGGTGCTATCATGCGTGCTGCCCGGAAACAGAAATATTTCAAGGGGCAGGACAGCGCGAGGGCGGGCGTATGACTTCTGGTTTATTAACTGTTGCGCTGCTATGCACTCCTCCGTGCCCCGTACCTCCACATTTTCCCTGTGCCACATACCTTCACACTCACCCGTACCTACGCACACTCTGCGTCTCATTCCACGGCACCCCTCTGTACCCGTACCTCAACACTCCCCCTACCTCTGCACTCCTCCGTGCCCCGTACCTCCGTACTCCCCTCTGTCCCGTACCACCGCACTTCGCTCTGCCCCTACCGCTGCAGTCCCCTGTACCCCTACCTTCGTCTCTCCTGTGCCCCTACCTTCGCACTCCCTTGTGCCCTGACCTTCACACCCCCCTCTACCCTGCCTCCGTCGAAGTCCCCTATGGATGCCATGCTGTCCCTGCCTGGGCTCCAGGCACGGGGCTCCCCCGTGCAGGCTGGTCCGCAGGTAGACGGAGGTCCCATTATTTTGCATTTTGGTGTCACGGTGTCACCCCATGTGATGGTGTCACCCGGTGCGTTCCGCACCCCCCTAGTGACGCCACTGGTCTGGCCCACTGGGGTATCTCCACATTGTCACAGTAATTTAAAGAAATTGTCAGGGAATTTCACAAACAATTAGCACAACAAAATGATGCGCTTTCACACACTGGTGAATTGAATGACTTAAATATTATTTCCTGTTCAGAAGGAGTTTTATAAATTGTAACATTGTGGAATTAGTCCAGTCTAGAGAGCAAGAAAATGGGTTTTAGTTCAACAGGACTCTTGAGACAACTAAACTACCTCTGGTTGGACTTAGCTTTGTATCTAGTTGGTAACCATCGGACAAAAGGAGACGGACACTAAGTCTTACTTACCTCGGTGAGATTTGTTTTATGGGGAGTGGTTTAATGTCTGTAATGGTTTTCTCCCTATTTTTGTTTTCGGAGACCCATTCAAAATGACTCAGGTAGCAATGTTTGCAACTGCAAAGGCAGGCTGTATAATAAATATAACAAATTGGATGAGTGAGTAAAAAACCCATGTCCAGTGAAAATTTATTGTTTCTTTGTGTGTCAGGTACTTTAATTCGTCCAAACAGTACTCGTGCTTTATCTTGGTACTGTTTTTGTCCGTGAAATGTGGGGTTAGATGTCAAACTGCTTATGCATTCTGGTTTCTAAAGCTCCCATGTCATTGGAGTTTTTACACTTTTGTGCCTAAAAAGTGGAGTAGCACTCACAAATGTTTATGTATATATTATTTGTGCTTTAGTTATGCATTTCGTTATGTTTTCGTTGTGGTTATTGCTGGCTATCGCTAACTGAGTACAGAGAATCACAACCAAGAGAAGTTTGCCATCAAGTGTCAATCTGCTGTGGTGCTAAATAAATGTGCACATAACTTGAAACAACTTTACTCCCTACCGTCATGTTAATGGTGATTAGCTGGCAATTTATGCTCCTGCTTGAAATGTCCCACGTTTTGGTAACAGGATTGGCACCAAACACAAAGCGTTGTCATGGATGGACTAATGAAAACAAAGCACGGAGATGACACAAATGCTGCCAGTTGGATGAAAACACTCCATGTCACTCCTGTTTTATTTGCAAGACCGAAGTCAGATATCTGAGGTAAAACAATGCCCTTCTTAAATGCAACATTAAACCATATATTTTCATTTTTACACATGTTGTCACACTGTGGGTTATTGAGTGAATCGCATGTGCTTTTTATGTTCTGACTTGACAGTGCTGCTGTCACCAGACAATTATGTGAGAACCACCAGGAGAGGAGCTTGGGCTCCACCCACATGTTGGGAGACAACAGTACATGCTTTCATTGGGCAGACGTTGTGTGCTTCCACATAAAAGTGATAGTCCACACAGCTGTGATCATTTTGTTTATTTATCCAGCTGACTGAGCTTGAAAGTTCAGGGGCATACACATGACATTGTAATGCTGTAAACATGTCGTAGATAACTAGATAATTCATGGTGTCGTTTTTCTGGGAGCAGCACATATGAGAAGAGGCAGTGACTGATGTACATGAATTTTTAGGTTTGACTCATCAATGCAGTCATATTGCAGACCTATTGGCATTGCCAATGCTTATTATGATATGCATCCAATCACATTTCAAAGATGAGCAAACAAACAGGAGCGTAGCTATTTCCCACACTACCACAAGTAAACTCATAATGCAAGAAGCACTTAGGGCAACATATGCCCTCATTGAGATAATCCGAGATTCATGATAAATGTGTGGTAAGTGGATCATTACCCACTTAACGCTTTTCTGATTTAAAATAGTGTGATATTATCGCTTTATAAGCATTCACAATACCACTTTGCAGCACAGGAAAAATATGCCTGCAAGCAGCAGCAAACAGCTGACTCTAAGTTCACACCAATACAACCTAAAAAGAAAACCTGAGACACCACAGTCTTTTCCCCTTTTAAAGGTAAGTTCATGGTAATAGCATGGTTTGCAATTGCGATTTGTGAAATCACCTCATGTTTTCATAGAATCTCAATGAGTGAGCTGTAGTGTCTGCTATTAAGTGAAACACAAAGGGGTATATTCTCAATAACGTGTGATAACTACCGCAAGAGTAGCTTAACGCAACTCTCAACATTGCAGGCTATCGTGGGAAAACCAAGTTAACCAAGTATTCACAACGCGGCGGTACCATGCGATAGCCACCAGATAACACGTCAAATGCCCACGCAAACATCAATGCCACGCCGCAAAATTGCCAAACATCAATGCCAAAAAAGCTGCGATGAGGCCAATCGCGATATAAAAAGCTGCGAAAACCAGTGTAATGCTAGCAAATCCCACGCCAGAAAGAATCCAAAGTGCGTAGCAACATGGATGCACCCTGACCCAGCACAGAGGCCATCGTGAACCCCACAAGCCCCACAGACCACCAGCAAGGAACAACGGGGTCGTGGAAGGCCAAGGAGAAGAGGGAAAGGAAGACGGGGTGCAGAACGCAGGAAAACAAGACCAGCGTCACGGAGGTGACAGAAAACTACCAGCAACTGACCCACGATCAGACTATCTTGAATGCAAACGGAGTGTTGAGGAGGCCAATGGAGGAGGCCAAGAGGCGCTGGCATGACGTGGAAACCTAAACCAGGCCCAAAGCCGCTGCCAACAGGAAGGCAGCAATGGTGACAGGAGGTGGGAGTCCTGCGCCACAGGAGGAGCTGGAGGAAATGGAGGCCAGTCATCAGTGTGGAGATGGTGCAAGGAGTTGGGAGTCCGGACACATCTCGATAGGACCTGACACAACAACAGGGTGAGGCTCTAAAAGGGACTGGGTGGATGGGGGAGATGGGCACAATGGCACACATGCGCAGTTAGCAAACTGCACAACCACAAATACCCAGGAACATGTCCTCCATCCCCGTGGCACACTGCAAAACACATACATAGCAATCACAGCACATCCCATGACAATGTGGCACAAAGTGCAACACCGACACTGCAGAACAGGGGACACAATTGGGTCCGCCCATGCGCAGAAACAGGCCAATCATTTTGGACAGAGCACGGAACTTTGAGATGCATATGTAGGGGTACAACCTCACATCAGTCATGTAGTCCAAATGTCCACTGTCCCAACTCAAATTGCCAGCACCGCCCAAACAGTCATGATGTACATTGTCACACAGTCTGCATGTCTACAAGAACAATGTGCCAACATAAATGTCAACATGCATATCCCCTTCACATTGCAGAGGGACAAGCAACACTTCCAGCAGGTCACACAAGACAACGCATCAGTGATGCCGGAAACGACCACCACACCTTCGACACCGACGCCCTAAAACAGCCCATGGACATCCCATGCAACACACCACCAGGACCAGGGCAGTCAAGCTACTTAGAGGAGAACACAGCCCCTGCAACAGACCACACAGCATGAAGCACCCGCAAGCATGGCTGGCACACAACATTTCACCGACCCACACATGGCACACCAATGCCAGGTGTCAGAACACCAAAAGGAGGTGGCCCAACAGGTGCGGGTGTGGTCCGAACCCATGGAAGGCAAAACAGAACACATACGTGGGTGTTCATTACCCTTCAGGGACCACCTACACCACACAAAGGAGACCTTCACTGCCATAGAGACACATGCAGATGCACATTCCCAGTACAGAACCATGCCCAGGGGCACGCACATATCAGTCACACACCCAAGTTGGCTCTGCGTACGACGGCCCAGTCCACTTCCCTTACAAATTGAGTGGGTGACGACAAAGCTACATTTCCAAGCTCTAACCCGCTGCCTGCGGTGAAATGTCTGCGTCCGCTGTACACAGCACAATGTAATGTCATAGGGCCCAGGGCCCTCATGCATACAACAAGACCACAGGTACACACGCAGATATTATGTCGAACTGGCTACGGGCACGTGCGACCGGCCCCTTTATGGGCAGGGCCACATGTACAGTGATGCCTGTGCTGGATGTGTGTGGGGTGGGTGCAAGCCAGCCCTCAGGGAGTTGTTGGTGCTGGCAACAAATTCAACCGTGAACACAATGAATAAGGAAACAGACAACACTAGCATTACAGGGAAAACTGTGGAGCATCATGGAGGTAGCCTGAGCAAGTCCAGAGGGCAAACAATGAGCAAACAGAAGTGTCTGTGAGTTGCAGTGCGCTGAGTCTGGGGCACCAGAGCTGAGCGTGCTCATGTGAAGAGAATGTCTAGGATTCTGTCCCTTCGGGACCTACATGATGCAGCTGCAGTGGGGGGGTGTCGCACCTGCATCATCTTCCTCATCATTGTCCCAGGTCTCCCAGACCGCCGGAGATGACATTGCTGCGTGAACTCACCACAGTACATTACCAAGACAGTAATGGACGATGTTTCATGGTGCACTGAGTAAGTGGCACCTGGAGTGCTGAGCAGGGGATCAGGCAGAAGATGGCATCCACGACATGTGGAAGCAACTCCATCAGTCTGCCAGTACGACCATTTCGACACAGGCATTTTGCAGTTGGAGTCAATCCTGGCGGTGGTGGTGTGTGCCTCCTGCGGTGATGCGACGTCAAGGCCGGTCACGACTCGATTTGATGTGTGAGCCCTGGTGGGCCGCAGTTGAGGTCGGAGGCTACGGACAGCGCAGAGCTACAGACACATGACGTTGATGACCCCAAGGCCATCGCTTCAGAGGCCATCCAATATCTCAGAAGAAGCGGTCCCGGACCTGACCAGCACAGAGTTAGTGGCACCGTATGCACTGCGGCTCGCACAGGCACCCAGCCACGGGACAGTGACTTGTGGTGCAGTCAGATGGGCAATGCGACCTGAGTAGGTCCTCATCAATGTCCGAAGTGTATGTTGCAGAAAGTTGCGGGGGACAGTGAAAGGTGTCCTCCAGGGCATGATGCAGTGGGTGGAAGCTGTCCGGAAGCAGCAAATGGAGGAGTGGAATGCCACAGCCTCGTTTTCACCACAAAGTCAGTATCACGGACATGATAGCGACGACAACCCCAAGTCCATGGACTCAGTTACTCGAGCGCAGCGTAGGCCGGGAGCAGGAGTCCGCGTGGGCCTACAGCCACGTGTCGTTGGGATGCTATGCACATGGTTGCTGCCACCTGATCGAAGGGAGTACAGGGAAGTAGAATCTTCATTATTGTGCGTACACGGACAATGTATGATCAAGACTCAGTTCCAAATGTGTGATCTACTTGTCCATAGTGTAGGCCAAAGGCAGTGGTCAGCAAGGGACAACAGACATGTGTCGTAAGAATGCCATACACAGAGTTGGTGGCACCACATCGAAGGCAGTACACTGATATAAAATCTGCAATGAACATATGTACTCTGCCATCGTGTAATCAAGACTCAGTTCCAAATGTGTGACCTAGTTGACCGTGGTGTAGGCCGGAGGCGTCAGTGGAATACGTCAACAAGAAAGGACTAAAGCAGGCCTGTGTCGTGGAGGCCGTGATGGTCTGAGAAGGCTGCCAAGGTCGCGGGCCTCGGGCTTGGAGCGTGCGCTGGCACGTGGTGGGCCCTCCTTGACACATGCCGGTGTCGGCAGGTGATCAGTGTGGCCTGGCTGTGCAGGGGTGGGCCTGACGGGTTCAGGGTCCAGCGGGCCGGGGTATGGCAGATGCACAGGATCGCAGGCAACTCTGCTCACGAGGACGGCGTCGGCCTCGTGGTGGGGGGAGAGGCGCTGCCCTGGCAGAGACGTCGGGCTTTTCGGAAGAGGACCACGCCCAGGGCTACGTGCTTTTTATTCACACCCCTACGCTGCCCTGGCGTACGCCGGGCCAACCCACTCCACTCACGCTTACGAGGGTGACGTAACAGGCAACATTTCCACGAACTCCCCCACTGGCTGGGGTGACATGGTTGCATCCACTGTCCACTACACTCCATACACCAGAGGTGCATGTCGCCATGAATATGGGTGTGTTCTGCATACTGCGGTCTGTCCAGCACATCTCCGCCACTCTTGGCATTCTGTACTTTCCCAATCATGGTTCTCCTGCATCCTTCACACATGCCTGGTTGCCACCTCTCCCCTCATTCGGCTATTGTGTGGCTGAGGTGCCATGCCATTGATGGCTCATGTTCACGACTTGCCCAGGTTACCATTGTAAGTTGTTCTGTTGTGTCTGGTGGGTGGGCATGTTGTTTTGCATGTTGGTTGTGATTTTGTGACATGTGCATTGCCAGAGTTGTGAGTTGCATGGTTGTGGAGTTGAGGTGAGTGTGGTGTTCATTTGGAACTAGCCAAGGGGCTGTGCATTTTCCTTGGTGCCATCCTGGGAATGCTGGTTGATGATGGACTGCCGTAGGATGAAGGAATCATCCACACTGGCTGGGTATTTGGAGGCGACATTGGAGGAGGTTCCACGGTGTTCGGATGTTGCCTGCACATTGATGTGAGACGTGTGCTTTCTGTTGCGGTGATTGTGTGCTGTGTCACCAGGGGGCACAGGTAGGACATGTGTGCTGTGGATTGCCCCCAACATGTGCGTGTATCCAGCTATAGTGTATGGTCCTTGCTTGGTCTCCAGAGGATCCTGCGCAATGTGGTGGACGTATAGGGACTGGGGTACCAGGCTGATGGTGATGGCCAGGATAGGTGTGAGGGACTTGGATGTGGCTGGCTGTGAGACTCCTCCGACTCTGGCGGGTGTTGGTTGGGGGGGTACCAGGGGCCAACAGGTGCAGCACAGCCAGCAGCTTTGTGTGGGGTGGGATTTGGTTGTCTGCTGTGTTGGTGCCGTCGGCCTGTTGGGCGATGATCGTCAGGATGCGTAGGATGGTTGTCCTTTTGAGCCTGTAGTGGGCAATGACATTGTCAGGTGTTGGGTCTGTGAGGCTGGTGCGTTTCCTGGGGGTCCGCTGTCTTTGTCTGCGCTGCCTCTGTGATGGTCCGGGGTGGGGGTTCCGGGTGGGGGTTGGGGTCCTGGGGTGGTGGTGGTGGGTGTTGTGGCCCTCTTGGGTGTCCGTGCCGCATGACCAGTGGCTCCATGGCATCTGTTGTCCTTCCGATGTAGCTCTGGGCTGGGCTCCTTTTTGTGCTGCAGGTTGTCGTTCGACTTTGCACCAGGTCTGAGCAGGTGTTAGTTTCCGGATGCTAACCTGCCTTATCGTCTGTTTTGTGTTCTTATCGCTGATCTGGCTGGTCGTTGAGAATGTTTAGGTGTGGTGTAAATGCGGCTTTTCGCACGGGAACGCCTTCTCTGCATGTCATTAGCGAAAGTTGCGGGGGTCATCTGTGGCGATGTTTTTTGCAGCTGCTATCGCAGGTAAACTGGTGCTGTGGGCTGTTAACATCAGCTTGTTATTGCGGCGATAAGTTTATCGCAACTTTGGCTGTGATAAAGTGCTGTTAACTCTGCGATAGATCCTTGTGAATATGCCCCAAAGTGTCTAGTTAACATGCACTTATACATGGCATACAGGAAACAGATCCATTCCTGATCTCTTGGCCAGTAATTGAGGAAAATTAATTATGGCTCATAGTGATTCATTCCTTCGTTCTTCAAGTTCCAGGTGGCTCTAAGTCATCAGAAACATATCAAAAAGAGCTTCTTCCCCGAAGGACAAAATGCTTTTCAGATACAATGTCAATGTGCGTATGCATGTGTGCAAACAAACCAGCGGTTTATAGTTTGTTAGACTTCATCATCCTGGTTTTTACTGAGTAATGTTCAACACCAAAAAAAACATTGACTACATGAATGAATATTAGTTTTGTAAAGCGCAAACTTTACCCAAAGGTGTCAAGGCGTCATGTGAGCGCCACTGGGCAGATAACTGCACGCCATCATTGGTGGGCAGACTTGTGCCAGGGGATGGAGCGGCAACTGACGAGTAGATTAGGATAGGATGCTGGGTCAAAAGACTTGTACAATGTCTCTTTTGTAATTACCCCTTCATTTAAAAACCACATATGGCATTTGACCTCTCCAGCTCTAATCAATTTTAATGTTGTCCGCATTACATTATGAAAGTTTTGTAGGTCATCAACTGCTCTTAGAATTTGGGTGAATGGAGTCTTAACTCACAATCTTACTACAGAAAAAATGACACTTTCACATGGATAGTTGAGGCCAAAATAGATACCCTTCATTTATTGATTCCTTGATCCTTGCTCTGCTAAGCAATGTGACTCAAGGGCCTCCTATTACACGCGGGCCCTAGGTTCCATGACTTTCAGTGTTTTACACTATGTGTCTTTTTGCAACCGAGTACATGGCCACACAGGGAACACCAATGTCAACCAATCCTTTCAGTTTACTGCTTTAGCCTCCACATTTGCAACTGATGGCTCTTTGCCTCATCTGTGCCCAATGACTACCTTTTCTAATTCGTATATTTGTTTTCGTTTTTCTTGGCCACAATCCCTTCCTACACCACTTGAATACGTAAGATATCAATTAAAAGTGTTCCGACCCACATAAGTACTGCTACTCCTGTGTTGAGCCCATGTAATTTTAATGATGCATCAATGCAATGAGGCGGAAGACACTCATATGTTTGTGGCAGAGTCCAGACATGAGATGAAGTGTCTGCAGGATGAGTAATTAGCATAGAAATCACTCATTTCCAGCTGTCGTGCGGTAATTGGATTGCACGCCTGTGCGCTCACTCTCGGCACATCGCGGGAGAAGGCATTTGGTTGTGACCATAAAACCTGGCTGCAGATGTTAGGGACGCAAACGCATCTTCCTCGTTGCAGAAAGACCGCTTTCTGTCCTAAAACAAGGTGCCCAGGAGTCCTGTCTGTCTGCTTTCACGAGATTTCGTATCATGGGGTAGAATCTAAAATGTGCCTGGCGTCGAGCTATTTTAGTTTTGGTTGGGGCAGTGCGGCAGCGCTGGCAGGCGGATTTATTTGATATCTGCACTGATAATCAATGCAAAGATGTATTTTGGTCCAGTTGATCAGTACAAATGTTGGTTTAATACTGGATCAAAATTGCCCAGCACAAGGGTTACATTTCCTACACTGACGGTACTTATATGATCTTGACCTGCGTATTTGATCTAAGGCTTGTCTCCATCCAAGATAAAGACAACAAGGTCATGGTTCAAACACAGCTGCATGGCCTAATATGAGCCGCATCGGAGGATGCTAGTCTCTAAAATGTCAAACCCACACATCATATATTTTATCACGTTTTTTCCCTCTCATGCAAGCTAACCACTTTGCGGACTTAGTTTAGCTGATGATTTTACACCGCAGACACCGCTCCTCTAGTGCACTGTTTATTAGTCAGATGGAGGTTGCATTCAACAACTGTGATATCAAGAGTAAGCACAGTGCAAAAAAAGTGCCCCACACAATAAACATTGATGGCATGAAAGGGAGGATGTACCTCATATTACATTAAAATACAGAAGTTCTGTCGGCAACCAGAGCATGTGTGAGACTCGTGGGTGAGATTGGTTGCGTAAAACTTCTATCTGAACTCTGCAGAATCGACGAGCATAGCAAGATTAGAAAAGGCCAGACTTTGTTTCTGTCAGATTGTAGAAATATTTAAGCGTCCAAATTCTATAAAGCTTAACTCTGGCTGTTAGTATTTTCCTAAGAGCTCCTAGTTATTTGAGGTATTCTCACAATTTTTCTGTGTCATAAAAAACTGGTCACTTTGCATACTTCAGGATGAAGACCCCATGAGGCATCCTTCTCTGTGGAGCACCACACTTGCAGATAACATGAATAGATGTTAGGTTAAAGTTCAGAAAACCCTTCCCCCATCTCACAGAGCATAACATGTACAAAAAACCCTCACCTCCTGAATGCACATACCCTCCTACTCTCGCTTACGTATGGTGGTAATGCCCTGCTCAATAGCCTCCCAGACTCCGAACTGGGACCCATTGGGGCATTCTAATCACCACTGTACGTCTCAGGCAGGGTCTGAAAAAATATGATCACATCACCTCCATCCAATGTCTATCGTTGCCAGTCCACACCATTTTCAAAACCAACTGCATCATTTTCAAAGCTATCATGACAAGTACTGCCCTTTCTCTTGCAGATAACCTCACCATCTCTGGCATCTCTTGGCACACACCCTAGGCAGGACACCATTACATTAAAAAACATCTAATACCAAGTGTAAATCAAATGAAACCTGTTGTACAACATATTACTCGTCTGTCTAACCCCCTTCACCCTTAATTAAATATTATACGATGACATTTGGGACCAGGCTTATTGTGCTCTTCCCTTGTGGCACTCCACAACTGGGTATGTAGCAGGCACTCCATGTGAGGCTTATAAAGCTATTAGCACAGTAAAAAAAAGCCAAAAAAAGAGAGAACTTACCGGCTGCCCAGGCTCATCTCCTCCAAGGATTCGGAATCCGAAGCCTGACTCTTGCCTCCGGAGGTGAACATCAATCTCTTTGTATTCTACACCTGGGGCAAATAAGATGAACATTCAATATGGCAAATGTGGCAAATTTCACAGTTTTTGTAAACCCCAGTGGCTAGTTCTCTGGGAGTGAATAATGGGAGCATGGCCTTGATGTGCATACGGCTGTAAAAACACAACATGATAAGCACATAGAAGCACAGGAAAGTGAGTGATTTTGAGGGTGGTAAACACCAAGAAAAATCTCACAAATTAAACAAGGAATATGAATGCCCTGCTTAGAAGAGGACTTTTAGAGGCCATTACAAAGCATGTATGCTCCAAATTATACTGTAAACCCGTGCCCCTGAGAACCTCAGTCTACCCCTAATAATCCCTAGCAGCAGCAAAAAGATGTGTTTCGTTTATAAAATGTATGGGGACGATTTCTGTCAGTGTTTAGTGCTTGATTTTTGATTATTTTTTTTTTTGATGCTATTGTTGACATGCAAACCTATCTCAAATGATCATGCCACAAGCACGCCAGTGCTTAGGACCGGAAGTGGTGTAGTCCCGATATGAACTTAGGTGCTTACTAATTGGACCCGTCACTGATACATTTGTGATCAAGTACAAATCAGTACTGAGACATTTTAATAAGAATGACGGACAGCAGTTACAGTATGAAATTGTATATAAAGAGTTAATAAACAAAATACATGCAATAAGCTATCAATAAATTTAGCAGCAAAAGCGTATATTCATAAGAAAAAGAACTCAGTAAAGTTCTATATAAAATCTGGCATACATATACCTTGTAAAGGTGGGAAGTGGGGTTCTTCGGGGTATAGAGAAATGCAAGTCCATTTATAGGACTTTGGACAAAGACTTTCATAAATTCTACACAAGTACATGGTTGTCAGGGTATGAACCAATGAGGAACAGGCTAGAGGAACCATTATATTACAAAATACATTCAAGGATTCTCCCGTAGTAGTATTACATTGGATCTCGTCTTTCTTGCAGTTTATTCAAGTTTACATATTGATACATTGAACACAAACAGTCTAAGATGGTTAGAGCATCCTTGGTTAAGCTAAGTAGGGATCCCCTACCTGTGATCTACTATGGAGAGAGTAAAGGAAGCAGAAGGGCCATACCTAAACGAGGGACCATTGACAAGGGAAGGAATCCATGAGCTGTTTTGATAGAAATCGCTTTTCAGAATTAGTGACATGCAATCTGGTCAAGCAGCAAGTGCATATGATTTATTGCAAGTCTTTGACCCCAACAGCAGTGACTCACTAATACATCATTATGACCATTGCACTCGATGTCATTTCTTCGTCTGGGCAGATTAACCATTCGTACTCTAGAGATAGCACTTAGAGTGCCGGAGCCAAGACGATGGAATAATCATGGGCAACATAATAGTCATACTCAGTGCAGGGCTCATAGTTGATTAAACGGTGTTGAGATACTAGGGGTGCACACTCAGTTGGGGTGTGGGTGGTGCGAGAGGCTAATAATATAGGGAGTCAGAAGGCTTCTCGTAAAGCTGTTACTGCAACTCATCATGGATCTCACGGCTGGGAGCTGCAGAATATGACAATATCCTGGACATCTCATAATTAACACAACACACATCCTCTGAGAGCAAAGCTGTACAGTAATAGAAGCCGGGTCAGTGAACACAACTGAATGACTCTGAGTGGGATTCAAGTACTGCAGTTTCAGGGTTATATTTGTGGGCATTCATTTGACACGAGGGAGGACATTAAGCATTTCAATTAAGTTTCTTGACTCAACTTCTACGTTTTAATTAAAAGAGTGATTGGAGCTCTATTATCGCGGGTTTGCAGAGATGCTTGGCTATTGTCTTAATGCTAAAGACACGGTCTTCGCCTGAGAAGAGGAAAATGTAGGAAGACAGGAAAAGTAATTCAGGCAGGAGCGTTTTCTTTCATTCTGTCCTCCTCCTTGTGAAAGGAAATGTTATTGGTACATGCAAAGGCTATAGCCTTAGATGAATTTAATTACCATGATGAAGACAACTACAGTTTAGTAAGAGACAAGATTAAATCAGTTAAGCAATCATGAAGTCTTTTCTTAGATGTCGAATTTTAATTTTGTCAAACATTACTGGCATCACCTTTGGATCATCAGTCTATTAATGTTTTACATTTTTTGCATAGCTTTTCCCAGTATTTCCCAAGTGAAAATGCTTCCCAATTGAAGAAAAAAGGAATGCAGAAGATCTTTGTGAAATTCCCCCAATATCCTAAAACTATGCTCACTGATTTTCCAACAGACCGTACACTATAAAAATTACAAAAAACAGAAGTTATTGTAAGTGGATCAAGTAAAACATCGTAAATCTCTCCTTCACGCATGTGGGTCATTCACCCAACTGGGCCAATTCCCCACCTGGACCGAAGAATTTTCTGAGCCCTCTGATATCAGGATGCTCCCAGATGTCTCTTTTTAAGTCTGATTCTCATGGGAGACCCACATCCACCAGAGAAGCAATGGACCTTCCTCTTTTATGGAAAGTCCCCCTCCTGCAGGCCCAGGCAGACTCCTCTCTCTCTCAGCAAGAGAGCACACCTCCAAACTTCAGATGATGTCACCTCACCTCTGGGAGACTGACCGTCAGGCATGTATCAGCTGTAGTTTCACAGAAGTCCTTTGAGTGCTCTGTGGAGTGCTCCCTCCTTTGGTCATAAAGAACTTGGAAATAAAACACTGTGGGGTGGTTTGGGTCAACGTCTAGACCCGGAATCTGATCCTGGATGTTGATCTATTGGTGCAAAACTGTAGCACTGGCTGGGGTGGTTATTCTTTCAAGTGTCCTTTCAAGGTTGTTTTCTAGACAGACCAATTGTGTAGAGTGAGACCTCTCACCACAGGTAGCACTTAGGCAGTGTCCATCCTAAACACCCATAACAGAGGCACAAAAGAGGTGAGTGGTCACATCGTTGTCAGCAGCCCATGTGGAGGAATAATCAGAGACAAATAAAAGGGCAGTCCTCGCCTTGTGACTTCATCATCTTTCACAATGGAACCTGCAGTGCCACCCCTCAAACCTGCTATCCATAAAATATGGCAATGCTCAGGAAGACAAACCAGCAGATTTTCTAAAGGCATCCCTGTCTCCATTTATCATTTCAGTGTCTGGGTTTACTCCCTTCAGCAACAGGAAAGTAAGCAATACACTTCCACTGTCTGGAGCTCAGTCCTTACGCTCGATCTTTTGCTTGGTTAGTCTAGGCAAAATATGTTCCACTGACCTCCACTACTCTAGCTCACTCACACAATGCCTATATTACACTTTTAACACACACTCAAGACGTCAATGTAAAGGTCTGAGCATACACATAGAAGTGGAGCCTTGCGCAAATGGTCCACTGGACCTCAATACAAGGAACCCAGATAAAAAGGTCTTGTTGGAAGCCGGAGTCTCTGTCCCGCACCACTGTCACTAAATGCGAGACCCGAGACTCCTCCCTCAACGTTAGGCCAAGTAAGGACACCGTTTGAGATAGCCCTGTTCTCCTCCTTGGTAGCTTGGCACGAGCAGCCAGGCCTATCTCCAAGGCACAAATGTACAGTATGTGCAACCACGCCCACAGTAACCCACTGGTGACACCACAAATAGACTCCACACGAGTTTGATAAAATGAGTATACACTTTATATAAAAAGATATACGATCAGAACACACGATACAAAAGTCAACATATAATAAAGGGTAATATTCGTTCCGGCTGGCTGGTAGGTTCAAATCCCAACCACGGCATTGAAAATGCTATGCTGTGCAATGCTAGAATCACACACGTTCCAATGGACAAACAATAATGCACTGGGTAACGATACCATCCTGTGCTGGGCAAAGGAGAAATACTACAATGCGTAACGATACACCCCGGTACCTTACAATGGGAGAAATAATGCAATGCGTACTGCTACAATCGCGTACTGTGCAATGAAGGAATAATGCAATGCATCACACACCAATCACGTACTTTGCAATGAAGAAATAATGCACTGCGCACCGCTTCAATAATGTACTTTGCAATTAAGGAATAATGCAATGCGTAGCTACAATCATGTACTTTGCAATGAAGAAATAATGTAATGCGTAGCGCTACAATCGTGTACTTCGTTATGCAGAAATAATGTCAGGCATCATAAGACAGTCCGGCAGTTCGTTAGCACCAATAATGGCAATGTGTATTACGACAATCAGCCTCTTCGATACCAGTTGCCCCCCACACATATCAAAGATGACGTACAGTACCGCTTCATACTCTGGCCCCAGTACTGCCACTCCTCTGGTCAGTACGGACCCCAATCTGAGCCGAAGCAAAGGCTCACGTGGCCAGAAGGACTTAGAGGCCGAGAGAGTGTCCCTCCGAGCCCGCACTCTGCCCAGGTAGTGATCCATGTTACCTGGGGGCGCGACCCCACTCTCCTCCCCTTCATCAATGAACTAGGCCTTCCGTGCAGAACTTTCTCAAAGGGCATCAGCGGCTCGGCCTGGCAGCTCAGCTCCTCCCGGGGCTGCCGGTCTTGACCGCGACTGTTAGGAAGGTCTCAGGCGGCCGCGGGGAGACATACCCCATGCCTCTGAGATTACTTTACTCCGGGTGCATGTTCACTACAGCACCCTCTGGATCTCCTCGGCCAAGAAGCCACACACACAACGCTGATGGGTCTTCACGTCGACTCCGAGTGCACGTTCACCAGGCCCTCCTTCCTGCGGTCTCAGTTGGCACCAAGACACTTGCACAGCGCTGCAGAGACTCACTTCCTTCCAGTGCAAACGATGATCAGCCGATCACCTCCACAGTCCAAGGTTGCACTAAGGCACGCACACTGCTTCACTGAGACCTACTATAACTCCGGTGCCCCGATATCCAGGCACTCTTCACCAATGCCTTCGGCTGCATCATGACACGCTCACCATGTCCGAGGCTCACTCCACTTCCGATGCACACGTTGGCCAGGCGCTCCTCACCAACGCCTCCTGTGCACCACGACACGCACCCTGCGCATCGAGACTCACTTTACCTTCGGTGCACACGCCGACCAGACACTCTTCACCAGCGCCTGCGGTGCACCACGACATGTACGTCCAAACCTCACTTCACCTTTGGTGCACACGTTGAACAGGCGCTCTTCACCAATGCCTCCTGTGCACCACGACACACACCCAGCGCGTCCGAGTATCGCTTCTCCTCCGTGTGTCCAAGATCACAGGGCACACCTTCCAAGGGTCTCAAGCCACCACAACACGCACTCACCGCGTTGATTGAAACTTCTCCAGAAACTTTATGTTCCTGTGTTTCCAAACAGGAAGCCAGCTCACCTCGGGCCCTGGGGGTAACAAGATAGAGCACAAAGCACATTCTTCTTCAAGCAGGGGGACCCAGCGCACAAAGCACAGTCCCAACAGCCTCTTCCTTGGTTAAAACAGCAAACTGCAGACCAGCCCCAGATCCCGAAGCAAGGGTTGGTCATTCCCAGCAGTCTCTTCAGTTGCTCCTTCCTTAGCAGAGGTTCCTCTTGACCACGAAATGCGTCCAAGCCTTTTCAGTCTCAATCCATTTATATTTCATTCCAACGTTCAGGGGTCTCAGCTCTCATAGTTATACCCCTAAATGTCTTTGAAGTTTGCTGTGCTCAGGAGTCCCTGACCCCTGCCTAAATCAGTTCTGGATGTCTCCCTCCCAGTGTCACCTTTCTCCCTTTGACACTGGGGGTCTGGATCCTTAATCACTCAGCAGGAGACGGGTCAATTGTTTTATAGCAGCAACCCAGGCCTCTTCACCTCCTGGGGCTTATCCTCACATACTCTCCAGCTGCTGGTCAGCCTGGTGCCATCTCAACCCCCTCCCTGGGTCAAGACCTCCCCCAGCTCCTCTCACCTCTCAGATCCAGACAGTCAATCCACATCATTTATCAGAGACACACAGAAATGATTAAAGCACAAATCTCAGCCACTTTCTAAAAGCGTGGCTTCTGAACACACAGTGACAAAACCACTTTCATAGAAAGATGTGTTATGACACTGTGTGTTCATACATACTAAACATCACCGCTCCTTGATTAACTTATAGGAAACTAGGCTAACAAAACACAATACCCAGCCTCCCCCATTCTGTCCTATGGGCAGAATGGCCTTTCACCAGTGAAAAACGAAATGGAGTGTTTTTCACTGTCAGAACATAGCACACACCTCAGTATATTTTCTGCCTTTTACTTACACTGCACCCTGCCCCAGGGTTAGCCGGGACCTACCACAGGGGTGCCCACTGTGTATGCAAAAGAGAAAGTAAGGCCTGACAAGTGGTTGCACTTGTCAGGACAACGTGCTAACTTAGCAAACTGCGCGCAGGCCCTACACTGCAGGCCTGAGTTCCCTTCTCCGCGCACCTTTGCTTTACTAGCCCTGGCACACAGAGTGCACATCACTAGGGACTTTACTAGTGAAGCAAACATACCAATCATTGCCAAACAATTACCATTACACTTTATACAGGGAACACTTGTACTTTGACACTGATCAGCAGTGGCAAAGTACCCAAAGCATCTAAATTGGCAACTCTATGTCAGGAAAACAGTATAGGGGCAAAGCAAAAGGTTTAGGGAACTTTAGCCAAAAAAGGTCAAGTCCTACAGGTCTTAACCATGGTATGCTGCCAACAGTGCACTTTGCTCATTCCTCATGACAACAATAGTAAACTACTGTCAGTACTGACGCCATGCTTGGTGTGTCCATTCAGGTCTTTTCATAGTCAAGGACAGACCTAGGCTTAGATCAGAGTGACATAAGTACCAAAATAAAAAAGTTAGGATACCAGATATACACTCAGTTGAGTACTCAAGGCAGATGAACATGGCTGAATACCAGCCATGGGACACTCCAAACTTAAAACCCAAATAAAGCACAGATATTCCATAGCAAAAACCATTTTACTCCAACACTGAAGGCGCAGCACTGACTCCCATTACAGAAGATGGAAATAGACAAAGGCATCTGTATAATGGAAAGTGTCTTTTTGGGGCAACATTGCAGTATGGTTTGGGCAGTAATTAGTGGTGAGATTGAGCCATGTCTTTCTCCATGAGGCCCTGATCCAGCAGTAGGATATAATCTGAATGTTATGTAATGTGTTCTGGCCCCGTCACTTGAAAGGAGCATTTAGACGAGAAGGCTAAGCAGAACTCTCAGCACTATTTTGGTGGTGTTTCTGGTGTATATTCTTTCTAGTAACTGCATGTAACAAGAGAGGCAGCAAAAAGCAAAGCTATCTAGTGTGCAGTCAATATTTAGA
Source organism: Triturus cristatus (assembly GCF_964204655.1). NCBI lineage: Eukaryota > Metazoa > Chordata > Amphibia > Caudata > Salamandridae > Triturus > Triturus cristatus. The sequence continues at coordinate 1,049,289,024 of NC_140585.1, read as the reverse complement.
CATTGTGCTTCAGATTTCCAGACTGAAAACACTTACAAATCACCCAGCCAGTGTCTGTTTCAATCACGCAGCCTAGATTCCAGCAGTTAGAGCAATCAAGCACCTAGATGAGCCAGTAACATATTTATGAGATGTTGATCTCCAAAGTTCTCTCAAAAAGTTGATCACCAAAAAAACTGGCTCACTGTTGCTGGCACGAAGCTGCCTTCTGGAAATAGCAAGTCGTTCCTAAACTGGAGTCCGATGCAATAGGCAGGCAGGTCATCTGTATTGAGGTCCTCATTGCAGGGCCAGGGCTAGAAGATGTTCATAGAAGATGGAGAGTGGAATATTAGCAATAGAGCTGGTTGTGTGGGAGAGTTCACACCGGAACTGACTGGCAAACTTTGACCATCTTGTTCTGAAGATGTTAGTCTTGGGCAGCATCAGGGGAGGTGTGAATTGAACATTACATGACACAGGAGACATGGAGTGCAGAGTTCATGCTGGCATCTGGTTGCATTTCAAGCTGCATTTCAGGGAGAAGAGATATTTGGACTTGTGGGCTTGCAGGGTTTACTGGAGGGCAATTAAAATGGTCTCTCATTGTTCTTCGTTTCATTGGGAAATGGGTGAGTCTTGCATTCTATGACATCCTGTTCTTAGTGTATGTGGTTTTGCATTTCCAGGTCTATGAGTGTTCACTCCGGTAAAATACAAGAGCCACACAACTCAATAGTTTGATTTGATAAGCCACACAAGGCCAAGCAAAAGTTCTATGCATGCTATGCTATGTTTATTTATCCTCATTTTTTCACTCTATGTTTGCTGCATTTTGCATTCTGCAGCACACATAGAAAGAGGAAAATGCCTCAAGGGAATGCTTTTGAGCAGGAGGGTGTTCCTTCCTGCACAAAAACAATTCTGCTTACATCAAAGGCACCCATGCATTGTGGTGCAAGGGTGCCTGCATTGGCACCAGGCAGCACTGGGAAAAGACATGAATGCACCGTATTATGTCAAATAGAGCTCATTCCTGCCCTTTCTCCCTGTCCTTAGGCAGCAGTGGCGGCTCGCCGAGGGTGTGCTGCTGGGCGGTGAGGTGAGGCGGGGGAGGGACAGGGTGAGAGGTAGTAAACTCCGGCATATGGCGTAATGGAGTTAAGTAAATAAATAAATAAAACAATTTACTTTGTGCGTGCTGCATCACCAATTCGTCGATGCAGCGCGTGCAACGTAAATTGTTTTATTTATTTATTTACTTAACTTCATTACGCCGTATGCTGGAGTTTACTACCCCCAACCCTGCCCCTCCCCTGGCCTGCCCCACCGCCCCGCAGCACTTCCTCGGCGAGCCGCCACTGTTAAGCAGTGCAGCAAGGTGGCTTGCTGCTCGACTGTTTGATAAATATGTACCCAAACGTCTAAAGACACCATACATACTACTTCCATAAAGGTTAGACTTACTATTCTACTCAAGTTTGCCTTCAATCGGACATTAAATACTAATTTCATAAAATGGAAATACTTTACTGTGGGCTTCTATAATTCATGATTCCAAAAGTAAGGCAAGGTTTATAAAAGAAAGAGCTCTAAGCTCTTTGAGAAATTGCTGCACAATGTTATTCTTCAACAAAAAGAACTTTGAAAATGTTTAAGAATTAATAAAGTCACCTTACGTTACATGGAAACTTTAATTTCTAGAAGCCAACAAATTGCTTGTTTCTTATGATAAACTGGACCTAGCCAAAAGCATAGAAAACTAGTAGTGGCATAGCCAATAGTACTCGCCTTTGGGACCTTATAAGTGTTTAGCCATGCAACAGTTGCATAACTAAATACTTATAAGGTCCCAAAAGCGAGACCTATTGGCTATGCCATGCGGCCGCGAAAGTGAAAGTAATCGCGGTCAAGCGCGGTGCGCGCGCCCGCGCACGTTCACTATAGATCTAGGCTGGCCTGGTAGCACTTTTTGGAGCCCTCTCAATAAGTCTCGCCAGACCAGCGCATGCGCTGGGTCAGGCGAGACCTAAAAAGAAGATGTAAAAACAAATTTACTGGGATACTGTGCAAAAAGGAATGGTACATAGTCCATTTCGTTCTTCCTGTCTTCTAAATGATTGTGACAGTATTCAAAGGTTTCACAGCAGGCGTTTGTGCAACAGAAACCTCAACACACTTAAAGGGAATGTTGCAGTCCAAACGCTGACAAGCGAAACACGCATAGTGAGGTCTAGCGAGGATGGGAACTTTTCAGACAGTGCCTGGTGAATAGTTAACAGGGGCTCCTTTTCAAAAGTACAGCCACACATCTGCTGCCTATACCTCAAGGTATTTAAACATGCAGACATTACCACGAGCAGATGTACTTTAGAATGATATGCAGGCCAATTCTGCTGAGATATGTCCGACCTCCTCATTCCTTTCGTACTTGTGTTTAAAACATGTACGAACTGTGACTCGGGGATGTGCGTTTAAAAATGCATAAGCTACAATTGTAGTGGCTGAAATATCGTATTATGGTTCTGCTGCGGGGACTAAGAGCATTTTTATTGGGGCACCTAGAGAATACATAGTGTTGTCTTCCGGCACTGTGCAGATATTGTGTACATTCAACGAATACTCATAAAATGTGCTGATAGTTTTCTCAGCATGGTTTATTGCACTTTGCTAAGAAACAAAGTTACTGTTATGTTTATTCTTGAAAGTGGAATGCAGCTATGAAATAATGACAGTGTTGTCAGTTGCTCACTGGATGCTGATGAGGTGGGATGTGTTGTTGGCCCTTACTTATAGTTACAAATAAAGTACACCTTCTACAATTTATTACCTGGATTCTTGCAACAGTTATATTGAAAAAAACAGACTGGCAACCCCAATAGGCCTGGCTTTCATGCGATAGTGTGTGCACTGTTAGATCATTAGAACGAAACACATCGGAGGAAACCAGGAGGGGAGAAGACAGAGAGGGATATAGTTGTAAAATAGTCTCCCTGTAGTTCAATGCAAGCACTCAAGTGATGGCAGAAGGATACACCCAAAGCGGTACAAAAGGGGGTGGTAATGGACGGAGCATCAGAACCAATCAAACACTCACACCCAGTCAACAGATCTGGGTTTGATCCATCACCGTTCTTTAGCCCACTCTGCCACCCCAGTTCAGACATGGTCATATGGATACACCCAAACAGCCAATAGCATTGTGTGAGAGATCAATAGCTCACTGAGCCTAAGTCAAGACATGAACGTCTAAGTCACAAACCAGTGGCTAAAAGAGTCTGTTCAAAGTAAGGCCAGGCTCAAAGTCCACTCTTTAAATATTTCCGAGCAATAGGTCTGATTGACAGCTGCACTGTGAAAGTCCAGACCTAAAAATGCAGGACAATAGGAAGTATAAAGCCACTGATGAGTAAGTACATAATGAACAGAGAACGCTAGAGAGCAGAAGGAGAAAGAAAAGAAGAATAAAGAAAAGCTATACTTCGATTAGTAGGTATCTACTTTCCACAGGATGGTTGCAATAACATAGGAGATATGTCACAGAGAGTTTGGTGCAGTATTCAGTCACCCTAAACATTAGGGGTAGATGGAAGATAGTTCTGCTTCGCCAGTGAAGGTCACAGATTTTGCCCACTCCGAGCTGCACGAGTTTCATGGAGGTCTGGCAAAACTCGGCCAAGCGCCGTGTGATGGAGGCTTATTTCATGTGCAACTCACCTACATTAAGTTGAAAATCAAGAATGTATATCCCCTAGTACTGCTCTAGAACACCTCCCAGTGAGATTTTCTCAATGCGGGTGGTCACTGCAGGTCGTGCCTGTTTGTGTTGAGAAAGCTGCTACTTGAGTAGAAAATCTACTCAAGCAGCAGGTAAAAGCAGTGCCTTCTGCATTAAAAATCAGTGCAAACATCAGTGTTAAGAATTGTGCATGCTCACAGAACTCCACAGAATCTCACGGAGTTTTATGTAACCTTGCAGAATTCCATGGAGTAAAACTGCACGAGCTCTGCCCACCCCTACTAAACATATTTGATGATCATTAGAGAATGATGGTAGCCGCTTGACCAAAGAATATTCCAACATTAAGAAATGCAATGGAGTTAATATCCAAAATATTAAGCGATTATAGAGGGTACTTAACAACCATAATTGCCCACAGGCGCAAGTAATAACACTTATTTACAGCATGCAGTGGAAAGTTTGTTCTCTGCTGGACAATAAACATGCTTAGAAAGATGTTTCACCAGAAGCAAAACATACTTTCAATAGATTTGCTCCATGTGGCAATCGAAATGCAAACTTTTTACTGTAGCTGCTTAGCTCATCTTGAGAGTACTCTTTATGACATCAAAGAGCACCGTCTTATAAGAAAAACCAAGCTTCTCTCCATGAACATTTTCCTAAAAGCATGGATGAGTAGTATCTTGAGTTGGTTGCCTTTCACCTTGATAATGCATGCTCTCTTTCATCTCAGGTTGCATGATTCAGATGGGAGGCTATTAGCTCATGCTAATGTATTTTGCAAAGTTCACAAGTACTATATGTGATGCCGAAAGACCTTTCCGCTCAAATGTCGGCAAGGATGTAGGCTAGTGTTGAAATGAAGTACACCTTTAAACAGACTCTTGATATTATGTAGTGATTTCAATTTCTTGGTAATTTTTCCATCATTAAAGAACCGGTCTCCACGTTTAAATTTACGAATCTAAAAGAGAAAATGGCCGTGCGAAAGTCCATTGACTTCCATAAATTACAATTGTGCCAGAAGATTGACTTGCATCGAGGTTTTAAAAAAGGCAAAACATTCTGTCAGCCATCAAAGTGAACCTCTGAGTGAAATTCATGCACTATAAAACAACCATGTACATCCACTCTCCGCAATTTACTCCTGCAATTCTTTAGCAAGAAATTTGACCCCAAGAACAATCACAAGGGAGGGGCTGTAGGGATACACATTTTTATTTACAATCTATTTTAACCACAAACTCAGAGCAATATGACCTTTTCAAGGGCTAGCAATCTGTCTTTCAAGACAAAGGCCAACCCCTTTCAAAGGTTCTGGTCATTCAGAGACAATTTATTTTGGTCTAGATCCAAATACTGCAATTTGCTACACATTTCTGTCTCCCTTTGCAGCCAAGGAAGTGCTGTCAAGTGCACATTCTTAGCAGTGATGTGAAAACTACAAGGCATCATTATTTATTCCCATCTGTCTGAGCTATGATCACCCATCCAAAACAGGCAACACATGTTAAACCGAAACTTGATCCCAGCTCATGGCTGACCAGCTATGGAACTCCAGAACCTCAACCTTGCTATTGATCCTGACGACATACACCAAGAAGCCCACGGTAAGTGAACACTTTACAAATACAATAAACAATTAGACATGTGTTGGGCTGCCTGAGGTTTCTTAATGTAGTTCATTATCCATGATTCTACAGTTATAAAGTGTGTGACGTGGTTCACCGCAAACCACATTAGAGATATTGCGAGTAAAGTAAATAGGCCCATAAAAGCAACCATCATTTTGTATATCACCATTGCAACAGCTCAAGTGATCATCTACACATCCCAGGGGACCATCCAACCCCTGATGAAGAACTTTTTCTGAAAACGCTAGACAGATGGGTAAGGCATTTGTATGTAAATGTCCACTGATCAATCTCAGCTGTGTAAAAAATCGTATTACATCAGTCAAAGACAGCCTTCTCCAAAGTGATGGCATTCAATCGTAGTGCCACCGTTGAGCATTAAGCTGCCGACCGTTGATAAGGTCACTCGGCAGTATCAGCCAGGATCCCACATGAATTTACAAGGATATCAATTCAATCCGCAAAAGACCACACCGGCAATCACCAGAAGGGACAGTGCTTTCATTCTGGAAAACGCACGGGACATGATTGTCACAACATTGTCCTCCCTAACCAACAAGGATCTATTTGAATGCTTGCTTCATTCACTCTTGGCTGTTAATAGGACACCACACAGTCCTGAAGAAGACCTCAGTGATGTTTCTCCAATAACACTGTACGTGTTATCCTGGGTCGAAAAGTCAACGCACAATAGTATCATGTCCAGAGCCACTACACCCTTGAAATCAATGTGAATAATTACACAGGGTCTAGTTTGTAACAATTGGACAGATAATCTCAGCAACAACCTTGATGTCATTTGGTTTTTGTAACAGTTACGTGTTGTATAAATAAAAGTTGGACTGCCACATTATAGGTTTTGTCACTTTGTTATTACTATTACTTTTGTCCTCTAAAACCACGGTACAGCAGCCTTATATTCCATGCAGCAATCAATGGATATATAAAGTCTTGAATCAATACATTGTGTTTTGTTTTTGGTGTGTCTCTGATTGATCCATGATTTTAACTATCTTGGAACTTTGAAACATTTTCCAGCGATTGTTATACCCGACAGGATCATTTGTAGCAATTATCACTGATTAATTTCAGCTGTGTGTAAATATTCGAATTACATCACTCAAAGACAACCATCTCCAAAGTGAAACAGCAATCATTAAAATATTTGTCCCTCTTTGGTGTCGACACTGTTGTGTAGTTCAAATGCCTTGAGAGCAAGGAATTTATTTAAAAAAAAGGGGTAAAACAGATCAGTGGGAGGGATAATAATAAAACCTAACAATATATCATCTAAACAAATGAAAATGTATCCACCATAATTGTCCAGCAAGACCCCTGGCTCATTACCACATATACGTGCAGTAGATGTTTGAAATTAATTTTTATAGCCATGAAAATACTACGGTTTATCTTTTGTAATTCAAAATGAATGCTTGCACGAATCAACTTTTATTATACAATACAAAAACACATATGAACCCATTTTATCTGTAAAAATGATTATCAGCGTCAGGTTACCTTTAGTTGTCACTTGCATGTTTTGGGGCTGTCTCTCTTTGATGTTAATCTATTCATCCCATTATAACTGGAGTGCTATACTAAAGTACCGCATGCAGAGCAGACTACATTTATTAATGAGATAAGGATCTAGGTTCCTTGCACATTTTAAGATTTGCTGAAATTTTGTCTTTATCTTCATCACAAAATGTAACAAACTTCTTAGAAAAAACTAAAATTCAACCTTGTTCGAGCAATTACTAATAACCAAGCACTATACCTCTGCTCGGCCCACCTTAGTATCAACCAGGCTTGTCACTATCTATACCTCTTTTCTTCACGATGCAGCATGGATACCGCTCAGCATTCACTTGGGTACATGACAAGGCTTTGAACTAGTGAATGAGGCTAGAAATCAAACTGCTTATTATCTAGATCGGAGGTCTAACCTTCTCCAATCCGTCTCAGTACCATAGGGATTTCGAAAACACATCAATACCAAGAAATTGGTGGCAACTGAAAATGTCTTTTCATCAAACACACTGTTGCTAAATTGCAGTTTCGATATAAAAATATGGAAGAAGCTATAGTAAATATGAAGTGCTTTCATTAAAACAAATCATGTATACAGCCAGTCCTGGTTGGCCCTGTTCTTAACATACAAATGACTTTCCTACAATTCACCAGGACAAATTCAACTGGCTCCAAAGATGGGAGGAAATAAGTTTGCATTGGTTGGCATCACTGTAAAGGGCACCTTTGTAACCTTTCTCAAAAGTCTCAGGATACTGTAATCCACTCCTTGGATCCTCATGATATGTTGACTTATGAGTTTGACAGGCCTCCAAATCAATCTTTGGTATTGAATTTGTGAACTACACACTGCAGACATTTTGAATAGACTCCTATCACAGGGATCTTCCTTTCTGGTCATCATGAAGCCGCATAATTACACATCCTCCTACAAACATATCTAAGATCTGTTCTGGAATAAATCAGTTTGGATCCTTTTTTTCCAATTCAAGTCTTCCACTTTAAACTAGTTACATATTTCTTTGATATCAGCCCTGAGAAAGTGGTAAGTCAGTCCCGCAGAACATATGTTGCCTGGCTGTATTGCTAGCTGTTTTGAAGACTCTGTTTTCCATCTGTTTCTTCTTTCTAATGCAACATCAATAATTAGAGTCACGAAAACGTGTGTGGGATCTGACAGTTTATACTGAAGGAACAAGCAAGTAATTTCAACAATATGAATCAATTTGGAGCTTCGTATACACTTTGCAAGGAGATATCTATGCCCATTACTACCACCTTTTAGAAGATCATAGGATAAATCCAACTTATCTCCAGACAGCTTTGATCAGCACATCTGGACCAGGTACAGTTTCTGAAGGCAGAATCCCCTGTCCAGGCAACCTTTCTGTTTTGGTAAAGGTCACAAAAAAATGTGCATGAATGAGGCAGATGTCTCTGTGAAAGACCCTCTGAAGCTCAAAGACCCTATGTGCCAGGTAGCAATAATCCTTTTGCTGAGGTCCATTGGGAACTGCTTGTGACAAGTGTTGTTTACTGAAGGCCTTTTATGATTAGTGACTCTGCCATTTGCTTGCAGAGGTTGGCCTCTGGTGGGCAGGTCAACATATTTCTCAAGAGTGGGTACAGGAAGGAATCTTGATATGTGTCTTGGTAAAGTCACAGTACATGAAAATAACTGAGTGTAGGATGTAGTGTCTTCCCCTGTCTCGGAGGACATAAATGACTATGCCACACACAGAGCTTGTTATTAGACGTCTACTCCTCAGCGTGTAACCGTTAACTCAAAATTCAACATCAAGAACTCTATCAACCACACCTAAGCACTTACGTCACTGTTTTACGGAGTCTGTTAGGAACTAAACTCTAACTCACAAGACACTACATAGGGTATCCAAAAACGACACAAATGCAAATTAATCTGGTTCAGCACTATTCTGTCTCCACTCAAAATCCTTTATGCTGAGACCTCTACTGAGACAAACGCTAGAAGATGTGAGGCCACAAGCATGCATCATTTAGAACGACTCAATCTCTACTGTGCTATCAAATGTTTGTAGCCTAAATGCCTCGCTGTTGCTAGAAGTTTATCAAAACACCACTTCAAGTTGTGAATGGAAGTCAAACGCATCTCAGCTATAGGAGGGCATTTCTTCTGCAGTGGGAGATTAATACATGTTGAAGACAATGATCAACCAGGACCTTCAGTAGATGCATAGTTAAGGCCATTTCATGCAAAGTTAGGGAAATTTGCTATGTCAAATAGATTGATAGTAATTAGTTCCTTTTCTGTTCAGAAACTAACGTTGTAGTGCATGTGGTGAAGAATCATCAAGTCCAATGTGCATCATTGACACACTGGTTGAGTGCCGATTGAGGGTGCTCACATACAATGCCAGATAGAAGACCATGCTTCAAGGCCCAGAGAAGTGCCCAGACCTTCATGTTGTTTACATGGATTAAAACCTAAAACTGGAGCCAGCTTACCATATCAATAAAGAAGTTGATGCATCACAGACTTAGTGACTTTAGCACTGATCGATGATAAGTTTAGAGGGACTTAAAGACATAAGTAGAAATTGCTATCTTATATAGGTTTAAAAAGGCATAGACACCAAAGTATTAAGCATTTCGTTTTATTTTACATTAGGTTATTCTTATACGGTGCTATGGCTGGCTCCACAGCATCTTGGTGCTGTCAGCTGTCTCCGCACAGCAGGGTGAAGTCTGCTGGTTGTGGGTTTAAAGAACAAGGAGGCAACACAGGAAGTCAGGTGTTGCCTCTATCACCAGAGTGGAGGCCATGGGCTGTGCTTTTGCTTTCTGTGCATGGTACTGTGCAGCTGTTTTTTCATTTTTTATTTGCCGACATAGGCAAGACAGTACACTTTTTATGGTAGATACTAGTTTAATAATCAGTGACTGTTGAAACATTCCTTTTGTTGTTGTACAAACAAAGCAACACCAACGACGGACCACGGTTAAGCACTTAAATTCCAAAGTTTCTTATAGAGTATATGTAGTAAATTTATAAATGTGATGCAACAGCTTCCAACATCCGTCGTTGTTGGACGTACAATGAATCCAAGAATTTTACATAACGGAAGGTGCACTCAGAGTGAAGTCCAAATTAAAACATATATTCCGAAATAAGTTTATCTTCCTTTATTTTTAGAAACAGCAGACAGCCAACGCGTTTCGTTCCCTTAACACAGGAACTTCTTCAGGGCGTATTAGTAGCTTAGATGAATATAAACCATTCCATAAGATTTTAAAATGAGGTAAACTGTTCAGAACTTAGTTTGGTATATGAAATATTGAAATTGACGTCTTTAAATACGAAGGTGTAGGTGTAGCCCCTCAGGGGAACTTGAAGTTATTTATAAGGAAGTAATCACTCAGGCGAATAGCAGACCATATAAGACTATAATGTCTACGAATCCCAGTATGACGAGCGGCATGATAACCGGCAGCATATACCAAACAAAGTTCTGAACAGTTTACCTCATGTTAAAATCTTATGGAATGGTTTATATTCATCTAAGCTACTAATACGCCCTGAAGAAGTTCCTGTGTTAAGGGAACGAAACGCGTTGGCTGTCTGCTGTTTCTAAAAATAAAGGAAGATAAACTTATTTTGGAATATATGTTTTAATTTGGACTTCACTCTGAGTGCACCTTCCGTTATGTAAAATTCCTTTTGTTGTTCATTATGTTTATTGAGTTTGATAGTGGTGCTTGACATCTGGTAGAGGTCCTCAGTATTGATAGCTATTGAGTGACTTTAATGTGAACAGAACTAAGAGGGAGAAAAGTAATCAACAGGGAGAGAGCAGAAAACGGATATACCTGCAAAATCAAAGATTAATGGCCTGCATTCTCCAGGAATTAGCGCATAAAAACTCTAAACAGACAGCTAATAAAAGACCAGTGGCAACGGCTGATAAAGATTTTTGTGACTATAGGAATACGATTTTCTAAGCCTGGTCAATGAATGAAGACCATGAGAAGAGCGGGCGGACTAAAATCTGAATTTGCTTCACACATTCATGGATGCAAGATCTGAGGTGGGGAAGAAGTACTTGTTCACCAGTCCTGGAGTACAGTGATGTAGTAACAACTTTGAACATTGGAAAAGACCCCCTAAAATAGACACAGTATCTGTATGTTCCTTCGGAATACGGGGAGGCACAATAGTAGTGACTGGATGTAGACATTCCAAGCAGTTCTGTTGCTAAAAAATGAAAGCTTTAATAGGTGTACCAGATACAAAGGCACAGAACAAGCAGGCAATCAAACACTAGACAGCACCTCTGCTGGAGGCAACACTACCTTGGAATCTTCCATGCCATAAATCAATGGAGGATACAATGTACATTGCAGGTCCTCTCTCTTTTATAAGGGAAAACGATTCCTTGTCATCTACTTGAGAGGTTTATTTAATATTTTTGTTTTCAAATGTTGGCAAATTTGCCTGGCTCCTAAGGCCTAGGCTTAATGAGTTCCAGAGGTGTGTGCCCAGGGCACAGATTCTTCTACCGCCGTTTGTCTTTCTGTTGAATCTGGTTTGCACACTCCATTTTGTTTTGCCTGGCCCAGGGTTTTAGCTGGCAGTGTAGTGTGGTATCATGCACTTCGGAGCAATTCTAGAAGTTGGTCCAAATAATAGCTTGTCATCTGTCTAAGAGATATGCTATAAAAAAAACTTGTTAGACTACATTCCTCAATAATGAAGTATACTTGTGGGTTTAATTGCTGCATTGTGTGGTGTTGCTGGATTAATGTAGAAAAGATGGCTCAAGCCGTTTACTGATGTACCATAATGCACAGAAATATTTTTCAGATGCCTGTACATTGATGGCGCTTTCAATTCGTATGTATGAGATTAGTTGTTTCCTTCATGAATAAAGCTGTGCTGTGTTTTCTTGCAAAACATGCTGCAAAAAAGCGGATTTCAATGTCCATTGTTCATGGAATGTAATTATACACTATGATTAAGCAGTGAAATGCAATTTACTGAGAAAATATTTTACAATAATTGAAAAAGCATTCAAATCATAAACAGATTCGTTGGGCTAACGGATGGACATTTAAAAATCATGCTGAAAAGAATAAAAAAAATGATGTGTGCAAAACAGAAGGATGATTGGCCAAGCACAGCTGGCCATAACAATGATCACGGACAGCACAGCTACATGAACACAAAATGGAGGATGGTCATTTCACAGGAAAATGGAAGCCAAAGAATACTTGCCAGATGGGTCCACTCGAAAACCAGCCCTTGTTGGCACTTGCTCTGAATGAGAAAATGGGAACTGGGTGAGGAATAAAATCCCAGAGATAGACATAGATGCATTACTGTTTTCTATGCTGTATTACAGAATTGAAAATATACATCTTCAATTTCCCTGAATATTAGACAGATGGGACTGTGTATTAGCTGAAAGACTTGGTAGTGACTGGATCACAGCAGTAGGAGGGGTGCGTATATGTTGCCCCGCTACGGCCAGAGGTAAGAGCTCCCAAAACTCGGGCTGCCCGGGGTGGGCTGCCCATGGCGGACCGCCCCCCTTTGCGACGCCACTGGATCACAGTAGTGAATGATGCAGCCTTCCTAAAATCAGAGGGTCTCGTTTAGATTTTAACGCATTTTGTAAAAGGGGATAACAATTTGTTTGCATCTGGTTTTGAAGTTTGAGCCTATTGCGATTTGGGTGGACATAGTGCTAGATGGCATGGTTTTAGCAATATGATTTACCACCAGCCACAGGCTGGATACAAAGCAGTGCACCAAACAGATGGATGCAAACTATTTTGCACTTATATGTGCCCATTTTCTTTAGAGTAAACATTAAATTGAGAGATAAATCTCACTGTAAACAAGATTTATACCACTAGGTTAACTCCTGATTTAGAACAAAAAGCTAATAGACCTTAACAATTAGATTTTTTAATGTTCATTCCTAGACTAAAGAAATTACAATTATAATCTAGACCATGTCAATGTTGTAACTGTAAAAGTCAAAGAAAGAACCCAGCTGTGAGAAAAAGAAAAGTTTCCACGAATAACAGTCCAATTTGTTCTGGTGATTTTAAAACCATCTAAGGTAACCTGCTGACCATTTTCGTCTTGGGTTGCTGGAAGAGGACCTTTTTTATGAAATGCATCTACAAATGTTATTTGTATTTAGTCGTTCCCTTGTTTGATGTTTCTTATTTAATTTATATTTCAAAGGCAAGTTTACTAGTCCGAGTCACAAAAACTGGATTAATTTACGACACTCGTAAATTATGGCTGCATGTATTGGAGGGCTACACCACTTTACCTAATTCACATAACATTTAGGATGTAAATACAAGTTTAAAAGTTGACTTATTTGACAAAATAATCTAAACCTGTTTCCTTATCCTAGGTCTATATAGTCTGCACATGTCCAGGATTAAGAAATAGGAAACATTTACGAGGTAGTTTTTAACTTCTGTTTTCTTTCTCTTTCTAAGTTCCCCTTTTTTCTACTTTTCTTGGACTTCACCCTGTGAAAGCTGGAGAAACATGAGAACTTTCCCACAATTTCAACATCACTGTCACCTGGAATGAGCTCAGTAAAGTGTGGGAAATGTCTGAGGGGCATATTATCAAGCACGGCGTTAAAATTATCACCGCTTTGGTGGCAGAAAACTGCCGCTAAAGCGGCGATTATGGGCTTGATAATATGCCGCAGAGAATTCCAATAAAAGCCCATGTTGACACTAGAACATGGGCTTCTATTGGAATTCTCAAGAGCATATTATCAAGCCCATTAGCGCCGCTTTAGCGGCAGTTTTCTGCCACTAAAGCGGCGATAATTGCTGTATACCTGTACACCATTGATAATGCGCAGGTAAATACCGCTGCAATTACCGCCCGGTATAATGCCACTCTCAGCTGGCTCGTCTGTTTATTCAATTAATTATATAGCACAAAGAATTCATTCATTGTCAACCTCCAAGGCATATAAACAATATACACAAGCATTACTACCAACAAATTATTAACAATGATATATTTTCTCCAGTTAAGGTACACAGAAATACTTTTATCTACAGGCTAGAAAAAAATGAGTATGTTAGTTAAGCAGCAGACCTGAAGAAATATTAAAGGATTATTTGATTTGTTTTATGTTTCTTATGAACAACTTTGGTATTTGATCCATAAAGAGAGGAATAAAACATCGAGTGCATTTGTTACTTGAAACTAACTGATAACCGCAGTATCCCAAACTTGGCTCTGCCCAGTAGGGAAGCGTTCAAAAGGCGTTATTATTTAATTCACTGTTATATTCGCGACATATCTTTTTCAATCCAAAAAGTACAGGGGACAAATATTTTGGAACAAAAAAGGACTACAGAAACATTGGAGTCTAAAGGACTAACGCAGTGTAAGTATTGGTGGTAGGGTAAATGTTACTGTTAGGGTGAGGTAGGGTTAGGGAGAGGTAGGGTTAGGGTTAAAGTTGGATTTGTGTGTTGGATTTTGGATTACTGTGAAGTGAAGATTACGCAAAGGACTGCAGTTAAGAGTAAGAGTTAACATTAGGGTTAGGATTAGAGTGAATGTGATTGTTGGGTGTAATTTTAGGGTTGGGTTAACCATTTATACTGCTAGTGGAACGGAGATAGCTGTAGTCTGTGTTAGGGTATGTGCTCAGTTTAGAGGCAAAGGTAATGCTAGTGAGTGGCTTATATATAGGTTTGGAGACGTCATACAGGTCTCTCACCTTATAAAAAAAAACTTTTCCGGGACTCATTAGGGAATTCCAGAAGATAAATGCTCCAGAAGCCTGAGATTTCTGACCCTGAGATGTGCTTCACTGTTTGCATAAAAAGGCATGAGACCATTATGTCTGGCTCTAAGAAATTTATGATTTCTGTCAATTACAAAATTTTCCTGAGTTGATAACATATCTTTTTGAACAGCAATATCCCACATACTGAAGAGATCAATCATTGTAGGTTGACTTGCTTGGTGTCCCCATGATCAGAATGTAGAAATCTACTTCAGCAATATGTAAGTGCGAGGTTTCAAAGGAACTCAATCGCCCTCTGCAATCTCAACACTAATGAAAACAAGCATTGAAAATGCAATAGGTCTCGCAATTGATTAATGTAAAGCTATTTGCTTTGCTAATGGTATTCTATTCTAGCTTTGCATTATTTAGTGTATATTTGTGATATGTGCATATATTTGCTATCCCCTCGCTCCTTTCGTTTGCCTTATGGTATTGTAATCCTTACTATATGAAAGTAACAGGCGAGAACTATTTGATTTTCAATACATGCATATATATATTTATCTTAATTGATATATGTGCATATATGTACTCCCCCTGTTTGGGCTGTAATCGAGGGAGGCGCAGTCGCTGAGGTCGCTGTTAACCCCACGTGGGCCCCTGAGTCTCTGAATATGGGGTAGCAGTAGCGTCTTTTATCCTGGAGCAAATACACAATTTCCCTTATGGTGTATGCTCCATAGATATAGATTTGCTATAGCCACTGATTGCTCCTTCATGCCTCGGTTCAGGGGCACCTGCCTTACACTCAGCCTGGACCCCATCCTGACAGCACCCAGGGGCAGTGTCACACAAAGCAGATACCCAGAGAGCGTGAACTAATCGTTGATATATCTAGTGTTTGAATCAAACAGCCTTATATGCAAAGTTGTTTTCACTCCTTTGAATTGGTACTGCTTTCCTCGAATTCTGAAGGATGGAAGGCAGAGACTCTTTTTTTAAAGTAGAAAGTGGGACCTTCGGGTCTCGACAGGAGGTGCCGAGCATATTTATCATGATTGGAACCTGTCAACTACAAGTTACAGACAAAAACCTGCAGCGAGTGTTCAGCCCGCTGAGCTATCTCAGAAGTATACATCCGTACCGTAACAAACTGAGGAATCTGTCTGGGACCTAAGTGCAGAGGTATTGTTTTAGTTGTGTCCTACGTGTAGCATGTGTAGTAATCATTCATCTGTTTTATAATTTAAATCTGAAACCTGCAAGTTCGAGCGAACCGTTGCCAAAAGGCAGAGTAGCCCGCAGATCCACCCCAGACTACACCCGGATCGGTGCAGCAGTCACACCTGCCACGGTGCTGGATTTCTGTGACCTTCAACTTAGAGCCTGTCCTCTGCAGCAGCACACTGTCCCCGGATCTATCTGACCAGGATGCAAAGCCTGAGTGTACCCACAGGAGGCTAGCTAACGCTCTATCTCTCTGAAACCGAGCCCTTCAGGTTGTTGGCATATCTCTGCAGTATGTGAGGAACCCACTGCGCTACAGAACCGAGATGATAGGTCCTTGAAGGTCATCGCATATCTCTTAGGCAAGAAAGAAACTCACTGAGAGATCTCATGGTGGCACGCAGGAGTGGCCTAAAAGCATATATAACGTGGCATATTACCGGAGTGCATCAATGCCAAACCAGCTCTTTTGCTGATGGAAGAGTTGTCGTGAGGAAACCTTTAATGAGATTTACCAATTTACTTCCGCCTCATTTAGAGATTTTCTGCTCTACTTCAGCTGAAGCTTTGCGAATTCCCTCCCTGTTCATTTTCCCGCTGTTAGCCTGGGTGCACGAGCAAGAGTTATGAACATTGAGGACAAAGCAGTAAAACATCCGACATGTACACAGCAAGTAACTGCACACACCAATACCAAGCGAACTCTTCGAAGCGCAGATTCGAATCGGTGTCGTCCACGGAGAGATCTCTGCAATAGATGCATTAATCGCCCGAGCACAAAAATCAGCACCGAGACAACAGAGCACCCTTAAAATTACGATGATGAACCAAAACAACAAGCCAATATGATAAACAACTACTACAAACCAACTTAAACCTTCATGATAAAAACATCATGACAGGAAACACAATAACTGCAAACCAAGGCAAAAAGTCACAATGACAAAACATAACCTGTTAAGCTACTAATACAAACCAAAATTAGCCTTCGAAGAAAGGAAATAGGAAGCGGCGGGAGAACAATGAAAACAAGGGAAAGTTTAACAAGATGGCGGTCGCCAGTCCAGGTGGGCGGGGCCGAAAGTGGACAAGGCGGTAACCATAAAGCCCGATTTACAATCACGCGCCCGTGTTTAACATAAACGATGAGGCGTGCCAATTGAAAACAAGGACAGGGCTTAAAGTCCCTTCCGAAACTGTATTGATTCCAAAAGGCCCTCGCATGGCGAGGGCAACGCATGAGCGCTGCTAACGCCAGGCGAGACCTAAAAATGTAGTCAGGTGCTACATAATCAGATAATGAGAACAAATATGCAAGAAAGTTTACAAGCATAAAAAAAGTTCAGGTGTTTACATGGGTTGAAAAGACAAGCCTTTGTTAAAATTAAACGATGAGGAGCTTGTACTGATTATGGAAGTGTAAGTGATTTAAATTTAGCTATGTGCCATTGAGTGGCAATGTTTAGAGCCGTTCTCTGGGCTCCAATGCTCCAAAGATTTATGTTGAGGCTCCGATGTTCATTTCCTATGATTCCTATAGGACAGTACATATTTATAAAGAAATTATGATTATTACTAAATGTATTACTTAGTGAAAAGTGGAGTGTGGAGTCCCAGGCTCTTGGGTCTCACAGGATGAAGCTTGTTATTGTCGGCATGTCTGATGTTGCCCCACTCAGGCATAGGGAATTTTCTTTCATCCAAGGGAAAGGACAATTTAGTCATTCTGAGATATTTGACTGACTCAGATTTATTTTAGTTGGATATGAATTGATAATATGTCATCAGCACAGATAAGGAAATATATCTGTGGTGATGCTGTGGGATTTGTGCCAGTCGACCGTCTGAATGTTGAACAGTAATGATGAAAGTGGGCAACACCACATCTCATGCTGCTCGATGTCTTGATGATTTGAAGAGGGACCATTGCGGAACTGACATAGCTAAACAACAACTTTGCGCATTTACATTTTACACACAGTTTTAGTGATGCGTCCCTCCCATTCCCTGATCTTACCATACTTGTTAAGGAATGCAAGATAGGAATGGACCTATACAGAAAAACTAAGGAATGGAATACCCTCTTATCCTAACAAAGTTTCCATCCCCGAAGCCTCAAGGATAATTTACCATTTGGCCAGTATCTCAGGATACGAAAGAATTGTAAATGAAACAAATGACTTTATTAGAGAGGCTATTAGAGAGGCTGCTGTCCTAGCCAATAGACTTATGAATAGAGGATATCCAAATGGAGTGGTATTTCAGGCCTTGAAAAGAATTTGGTACTGTCCAAAAGAATCTTTCACTTACCCTGAGAACTCGGAGCACTACTGAAAGTATGGGCTGTGTTACCACTTTTAATTCAGCATGAAATAAAATCTCTAAAATTATTTTTTTCTTAACACAGGGACATGCTAACTATATGTGGATTAGTTAGGGACCGCACACCTCTTTACTCACTTCGTAAAGGAAAAACAAATCTATGTGACCAGCTGGTCAATGTTATGTCTTGAAAACCCAAACCAACTACTACAGCCACCCTATTCGATCTACCCCGTACTGTGGGCCATTTCAAATGTCATAATTGTTCTGTCTGTGATCTAACAGTAGACACAAAACTGTCTGTACATGAAAAGGTTACACACACTTTAATTGGCTTTACTAACAGCAATTCAACTAATGATGTATATGCGATCAAATGTCCCTGCAATTGCATTTAGACAGGGCAAACCAATCACACAGTCAAAGACAAGATAGTGTAACACAAAAGTAGGTTTCAGCGAATTGTCATGAATGCCCCATTGGTGGCACATTTTAACGATATGTCCCACTAAGAAATGTCATTCGTATGGCAAGTAATTGATCATGTGAGATTACCCCCTAGAGGAGGTGATCTACAGAGTATGCTCAACAGATGTGAGTGCAAATGGAACCTATAATGTTCAGCAACCGCCTTAGGTCTTAATACCCTACACGACTGGAACTCACTCATTTAGACATACATCTGTTTGTGGATTAATTAATTCTGATATTTATTTTTGCTTTGCTTATAATTATATTGTGTTTCACTACACTTACAAATTTGTGCTGACATTTTTATTTCCTGCCCTGCTTTATAAAAATTGTGATGATTTATGTAAACTGCATAGTAACCTATCTTACCATACGCTACTTGGCTCATATTTGGTTTGAAAGACTCTCTGATTAACTCCATGCATGCTTTTTCTGCTTAAAATTGCAAATTGACTATCTTCTCTCCTTTCAGTAACTGCCTGAGGTCTATATTATTGGCCTTATCTGTCCCCCCTGTGCTATATGCCTTCATTTTAAGATGGCCACCGTCTTTGACATGGCTTTCAGCTCACACTTCTATTCGCACTTCTGCATTACTTTATGGACAGTTGCTAGAGGAATGATTTAACCACTTGCGCTCATCTCACTAGAGGAAGAACACTGGTAGCAGAGACGTGTGCTGTTGCTCCCCAGGATGGTTTAGAGATTTACTGTCATTTGTCCGCGTACTCATACACACTGCACTGGCTCACTTCAATCAGTTGTGCCTGTGAGTCTATACCTGGCACGCTTCAGACACTTTGTCTGGCCTTCTCTACTGGGACCCGCCAGTACACAATAAGCGGTCCTTGTGCAATGTCTGTAATTTATCACATTAAGAATTGCTTCTTAACTTTTAGTCTTTGTCGATTGGTTTACAGCCCCGCAAATAATTTATTCCTGCCCGCAATTATGGATTGGCTGAGTCACCTTACTCGCTGAGCCCTTTCAGGGTTCTCTATCTGTAAGTTTAAACTCCCTTACCACTTTCACCAGCTCATTCAGTGATTTCTTTTGGACTCTGAAATATTTACTTTTGTTTCCATGCCATTATTCTGTTTCAGATGAAGGAGCTTGTAGGCTCTAAATTAGCAAGTCGCATGGATTGCACACTGAACATTCACTCTTCAGGCACCATTTATTATATTCCACTGATTATCCCATCATTCAGCTGTTTCAGGGATTCAGATCACCAAATTACTTGGTAAATATCTATTTTCCTACTCACCTACTCTCACTCTGTCATTTGTTCATTCATATATCTATATCTATTTTCTTAGGATGTGCTTACATTCTACAATTTGGTTGTCCTGAGGTTGACGCTACAAATACCATTTACATTAGTGGGCAAAAAGACATTGTATAAAGATGTTGCCCACCAGCAGCTTGCAAGAAAATTAAAGGAATCTTTCTGTTTCCAAATATAATTATTCATTGTAATAGCCCTGTAATTTGACTGCATTGACCATTGCCCATTTTTTTTAATCACATATTATTTTTTTTATCACATCAAAAACAACAGTTGATGGACAGAATGCAGAACAATGTCATAAATTCACCCCAATACAGAGATCTGGGCCTAAATCCAACGTTTTTTTGCTCACCATGCCATTCCAGGTTGAACCCAGCCATATGCAAATCAGTCTTGACCCTGTGCCTCATGGGAACAGTCAAGCCCAAACTGTCAAGTCTGAGGCCCACGGTCAGACTGATTTGCATATGGCCATGTCTGAGTTGGGGTGGCGGAGTGAGCTAAAGAACGATGATGGATTAAACCCAGATCAGTTGACTGGGGGCGAGTGCTTGCAATGTTCAACACTCCGTCCATCACCCCCTTTGGTTTTGAGTTTTTATCACATCACCCACTTGCACTGTGATCACTTTATTTCATGGAACGCTATTGTTGTTCATTATACATATTTTAGTACAATATATTAATATGATTCCTTTGACATCTTCTGTAAATAAAGGACTTGTGTCTCTATTGACATTCATTTGCATGTGATTGTACTATTAGACAATCAGAACACTTTACATTATCCATGTTCTAAATGAAACCTAGAGGGAGTTTTGTTGCTACTCCCGCTGGGATGACTCTTTGTGGCCCTCCGAACTTGGACCCCCACCCACCCCTATGGACCATGCCAAGAACCTGGTGATCATCCTGGACACCAACCTCTCCATGGGCAGACAGATTAACGTTGTCACCTCATCATGCTTTCCCGTCCTGTGAATGCTACAGATGATTTTCAAGTGAATTCCACTGAGCACCAGACAAATGATCACCCAGGCACTTATCGCAAGTAGAATTGATAATGGAAACACCCTCCACATCGGAGTCCCAGGCCATGTCCTACGCCGACTCCAAACCACCCAAAATGTCACCGTCAGGCTCATCCTGAACTTCCTGTGAAATAACCACATCTCTCCACAACTCAGAACCTCCCCTCCCTCATGGACTTCCGAAAGAACCTCAAGACATGGCACTTCGAGACAAAACAGATTTTCCCCCACACAAAGGCTGGCACTGGGTATAAATGTGGCACCTTCAGAACCTCACATCAGAACATTCCTGGACCATTGGAAGACTCAGAAGAAGGACTGGCCTGCCGTCTGAAGTAGGAAAACTGAGTCTGCTTGCTTTGAACCAAGGCTCCTCAGAAGTGACTCCAAGAACCAGGTTGCTGACCTGCTGTTTGCTACAAGGATGCAACAGGCTTCCAGAGACCGTCCCTGCAACTAACCAGCTGACCAGCACCAACAGGAGCTGCCTAAGCCACGCTGCTGGCTTCTACCTGGAGTGACGTCTGATGCTCAAGAGTTGTTACCCCAGGCCCGGGACCCTTGACTGGCATCAGAGTGTATTTCTCCTGCCTAAAAATTAAGTGAAAGGTGAAAATCGCAGACGTTTGGTGCTCTTTGCGTAGGTGAACGGGCTCTGTGCAGCAGCATCAGTCACTACATCTCCTGTCAACACAAAGTTCAGATGAAAACCTTCTCTTCACCCCAAACAGCAACCACCTGTTTCAACCACCAAAATGAATTTTCAGCGACAACTGTTCCTTGTGCCGATATCGACTTCCACGCGGCACCTGCCGACACTAAGCTCCTGCTAGGCTTCTCATGTGGACTTGGATTTTGAGAAGGCAAAACATCCACTGGGAGAAACCTGGTCCCTGTATCTAGTCAGCACTTCATTGCGGTCAGGCTGAACTTGTGACTTCAACCCATATCCAGGGAGACCAGATGACCGCGAGTAGCAATTTGTGCTTCTCTGTGCTATTTTTACCTAAAACTTAAAAAACCCATAACTCTATTATTGGACGTTTGCCGTTTTGGTGTCATTTTATTTATTAAATATTACTCTATTTTTTAAATTGGTTTGGGATTTTTCTTGTGTTGTATTTATACTTTATTGCTCTTTAAGTGCTGCAGAAATGCCTAACACGTTGCCTCTAAGTTAAGCCTGACTACATTGTGCCAAGCTACCAGAGGGTTATGCACAGGTTTATTGAATCTTGTGGTTCACCCTGACAGGGATTCTGTTTATAATTTGAATGGGGCTCTCGCCCCTCTCAAATAATAACCCAATTTCTTCCAGTTCTGTCATGGGAAGGCTTAGGCTCAATACAGCTTGACTTGGTTTGTGATGATGACATGCAAATGATCAAATCAAAAGGCCTGATTGACTCACTTGGAAAACTGATTTCAGATTCTAGAGGTCTGATTTGCCGCAGGCCTGATGCCTTTATTGTGAAAACATTTATTAAATCTTAAAGTCATTTAACATTTGATTGTTTCTGTGTCAAAGCCGTGGACGGTATTTTGTTACATGGAATATCATTGTTTACCATAGTTAGCAAAAGGTTTGGTATTATTACCCTCTCTGGGAAACTCTGGGGACAGAACATTTGCAATGTGAAAATCTTCCTAGGCCAAGGGCCTCCAACCTTTTCTGTATTGAGAGCTACTTCTGCGCAAGGAAAGTCCTCACGAGCTACTAGCATATTTTTCACTGTAAAATAGTGACCAGGGATGACATAACCTAAGCAAGATTATCATGTGTGACCATACCTGCAATACAAGTGAAGTTACCACAAGAAACACCAGGATAGAAGTTATCTGTATTAAATGCCTCTCCCTAATTAATGAAATAACAGCCAAAGCAGCACATGCCTTCCAACACAAAGGACATACCCACAGCAAAAGGTCACCCCAACTCAGCTTGAATTACCTTTCAACTATCAGGCATTGCCATTTTTATGTGAGGGGCGGCCACTGTTGTCAGGGATGGTTACAAGTTGGCCAGTCATGCTCTTAATAGGTCAATAATGGCTTCCAGAATGCCACAGCTGGACCAATAATGCCCATAACGGTCAAGGATAACCATTATTATGTCATGGACACTATTATGACATGAATGAACACAATTGTGCCAGAGGTTAACTATTTTATGATGGGAGGGGGGTAGCTTATACTTCTGTTGTCCTTGACTCAAGGCAAAGCTTTCAGGGAGCTATACAGTTTCTTATGGAGGGACACAATGCCACACACACAGACACACATAAATGTGCGCACATGCATACACACATCCAGATGGGGCTCTTAATTGTTTCAGCTCTGTATGCAGACCCTGTTCTTCTCCGCGATTATGCACCTAAATAACAATTTATTTCACTCTGGCTACTGTCGTTAGACACTTCAGTGGGTCAGCACCGATTACTGCTCAGGCTACTGCTGTCACTCTTCTTTCGTGGCCCATTCTCTACACACAGTGTGTGACTAATAGAGTAGGGCCTACAACATGTTCAATGTCTTTGGTATGTGAGGCGTGTTTTTGGCTTGTTTGTCTGGCTGTCAATCTAAGGGTGTTGAGATTGGCAGTATTGCGTTCGTTAATTTGCACAGGCTCTCAGAATGAGATGCTTGGCTACACCTCTGAGAGCTACTTTTTGGATGCTGGTGAGCTACCAGTAGCTCCCGAGCTACTCGTTGGAGACCCCTGTCCTAGGCCTTTGTTTTGCCAATTGTAATTTGTTCATCGTTATCATTTTATATCTGCATACCTGATGGTTGCCAGCTAATGAACAGTATAGTAGATCTGAGCTGGTGATGGCGACGAGCCAATGATAAAGGCTAAAAGACTTACTTGGTTCATTGGCAAATTTCATGTCAAAGGCCATACATCTGATCTGCTTAGAAATAAAAGTTATGGAAAAAAGCAGCAGGCCTGATTTATTTGCTGTGAAAAGAATGTGTTAAAAACAATAGGCCTGAAAGTGTGGATTGGAATTTAAGCAGAAACATGCCTGTCAGGTAATAATCTAACCTAAAAGGCAGACCACTGCTCCTGACCTCTTGATAACCAGTTATCCTTAAGAACCATTGCTGATTTGGACAATGCCTGGTAACAATGACACTGAGGAAACAGGGTAACAAAAGAAGACAGGTGTTAGGGTAAACAGATGGTTACCTCTGAAAGGAGGGACAGGTAGTTGTTACAAAAGCAGGAATTGATCATATAGGGATATATCTTTTAAAAAATTGTCATTCCATGTGGTGCACATACCTCTTCTGTTTTGTCAAGAAGCAGAAATTGATTGTCTCCATGAAAAACATATGGCAGCCTCAATTCACTAACTAAATGCAAATGAGAGGACAAGGAGCAAAAAAAGTACAAGCAAAGCTTCAAATTAACCCGAGAAGGAAAGCAATGGAAAAAACAAGAAATATGCTCAACCCGGGAGCACGCCGAATGAGAACTGAAGGAAACTGAGGTAAACCCACCAATATTCACAGTTGCCAGGCATAGACTGAATGGAAACACCACCTATTATACTGCCACAATCACATGTGCACCAGAGGAGGAAGCTTTAATGATATAATTGAAAATGGCGGTCATACTGTATAGGGATAGATTTCTTTACTCAACTGGTGATCTTGACAAAATCAAATATAAGTAACACAAGCAAAGATTAAACTAGTTATAAATGCTTCTGAGACAGTATCCATCATTCCCCTTGTGCAGAGCTGAATTCTACTCAACTGCTCGCTACCAGTTCTTTTCCTCTCTAACGCGCCATGTGAGGAAATGTGTGTTCTACTACCTATGTCATGACACAGGGGTTTGGGAAATGTTATTTCTAATCCTCCTACTCCGGTTCCTGACACCACCATGTTCAGGCAGCAGCATTTTTTTCATTTCTACTTTATTCTTTCAGTTTATCTTGCATATAGTTGTTTTACTGTGGATTATAAGTGGGTGGATTGAAGAATAACTCTGTGGGGAAATTAATGGATACATGAGCACAAGGATGAGTGGCTTAATGCATGTATGATGACTTATTGAGAGCTCAAACTCATTAATGACTGAAGAGACATTTTCAGTCATAGACAATATATTTATTGCATTACCAGTGCTTGTATTTGAGTGGTTCAGGCTACGGCCATTTGTGTGTTTCCAACACGAAGCATCTCCGCTGAACACCAGCAAGACACAGTCTAGACAGAGACGCGCGCTTTTATCATCTTGGTAGCTTTGTGATGGGAGTAAACTTTCAGAAGCACCCATTAGTTTCCAGTGATACGCAGCTGCTTCTTGCAGTCCCACAAAGCAGGCGCGCGCGTCCTTATTTCACTTCTGTCATCACGCATTAGGCCACGCTGCCGAGGGGGGAGGAGGCGGGGCCCGGCTCCCCAGCCCTCCGTCTTCTTCACCTCTTATCTCGCCGCCGAGAAACACTTCCATTACACCAGCATCGACCGAAGTCTGCGCGCTTCACACCAGTTACTACAAAACTAAGCGCATGCATTGAAAGCAGCTACTCTCGTGTGACACACAGTTAAATAGGATTCTTATCACAGTACAACAGTGAGGGCGCATTTTCTTGTGCAAGTACTTTATGACGTTATCTGCTCATCTTCCTTCCTAAAATGCATCACCGCGCTAGGTGCACTACATCAATTATCTACATTTCTTCATATTATTATAATTTACATAGTTTTGCATGACATAGGTGTATGGCACGGTTTGAATGATCGAAATGACTGACAGATGGTTGCTCTGAGGTGAAGGGAGGGTTAGGGTTTGGGGACAGCGTGCATACGCTTATGCCCCCAAGTAAAGGTGTCCATTTCTCAACCTCTATGCTTCAAGCACAGAGTGCTGCACCATGTACTGGTGACAGAGAAGATGCCAGACTATCCCTTCTGTACAGAAGAGCATGACGTGGCACCCTGCAGCTCAATGAGGCTGCCCGTGAGCCGTGGCACACTTTACCTGATTGGCCACAGGTTTCAGAAGTGATGGCCATGAATTCCTTTTTCTGAAAACTTTTGCTCTGTGGTTCAGAGACCCTATAATTGCAGGTGGAAAATAAGACAGTCAGACCAGATGTCATGGTCAGCATCAGCAAGAACAGGGCACAGAGCTCAAAGTTTGACCCCAGAACACTGGAAACCAAAGTACTCGGACCAGATACCACGGGGAGCTGTAGCAGGCAAAAGAACGCACACTGTGGCCTCTGGACACCATGTACTAGGGTGACCAACCGTTCGTAAATTTCACGGACAGTCCGTAATTTCGGCCATCTGTCCGTTGTCCGTGAAGGATTCTTTAACGGACGCCATTTGTCCGTAATTTTAACCGGCACTGATCGCACCAACCTAAAGCCGGCACAGCTTCCACCCACCTCCTTTCTTGACTCCGATGCTGATGAGGTCGGGGTGTAACAGACTCCAATGCAGTACCAAAGCTCAGATACCCAGCGGCATTGGAGAGGCACAGCGGGATGGCTACCCTCACACCTTCAGCCCTTGATGAGCTGCTAAGAGGTGCTTGAAGGTGACTGAGAGGGAGGGGCTGCAGCGGCATCTATTCAGATGCAAACAGCTCTGAATGCGTCATGTCTGCAATTTAGAGGGGCCTCACACATTTCCTTTCTGCCCAGGGTCCAAAACATCCTAGAACGGGCCCTGATTACCCCGAGGCAGCACGTGGTTCTCTTCACAGAGCTTAATTATTCTGTCACTAAATTGTAAGCAAACCTCAGTTCTACAAACATGCAGTCTATAATGTAATAAAATAAAGAAATGCTACTAACGCAACCACACTGATTTACAAAGTATGGAGGACAATCAGTTAAATCAGTTCTCTTGGAGTATCTCCTTTAAGTACTGTACATCACAGTGGGGGATGGCAAAACTAACATTTTGGAAAGAGAGCCTGTCTTCTCGTTGTCTTGCCCAGGAGGGGGTGACGAGCCCTACCCCACCCTGAAAGAGACCAAGATGATACTAGAATACTGCATGCCCACCTTGGTGGATTCTGTTCCCCTCCTGTGATGGCTCCTGATCCCGCCCCCCCCCTTGATGGCTCCTGCCCCCCCCATGTGGTGGCTCCTGTCCCCCCGCCTGTGATGGCTCCTGCCCCCCCCCTGTGATGGCTCCTGACTCCCCCCACTCCCCCCCCCCCCCCCCCCACAGCCCGGTGGATCCTGTCCCAGTCCTGGAATGGCTCCTGCAGCGAGGGTGAAGTTCTTGATGGGCCTCTTCTCAAAAAGGCTCAGCTCAAAATTAATATGAAAAGGTGGGCGAGTGAGTAAGTGAAGGGATGGGTGAATGGCTGGATGAATTAGTTAAAGGGTGAATGGATGAATGAAAGATTGAATAGATGGATAATGAGAGAGGATGGATGGATTGATGAGTGAGTGGAAGGATGGATGAGAGAAAAGGTAAATAGCTGGATGTATGGGTGGAAGGGTAGCTGTATGGGTAAAAGGGTGGATGGATAAGTGAAAGGATGGATGAGTGAAAAGGTGGATGATGAGTGGGTGGATGGATGGATGAGTGAAATGATGGATGGATTGATGAATTGATAAGTGCAAGGGTGGATGGAGGGATGAGTGAAATGGTGGATGTAAGGATGGATGAGTGAGTGAAAGGGAGGGTAGATGGACAAAAGGATGAATAGATGAGTGAAGGAGTGAATGGATAGATGGATGAGAGATAGGGTCAATGGATGGATTCATGAGTGGATGAGTAGATGGATGGGTGGGTGGATGTATGGAAGGAAGGATGACTAAGTGAAAGGGTTGATGGAGAGAGAAAGAGAGGATGGATGGATGACTGAAAGGGTGGATGGGTGGATGGATGAGTGACTGGGTGGATGGATGAGTAAGTGAAAGGATGGCTGGATGGGTGAAAGGGTAAATGGCTGGATGGATGAGTGAATAGATGGGTAGAATAGTGGATGTATGAGTGTACAGATGGATAGGGTGAAAGGGTGGATGGATGGATAATGGATGGATGAGTGAAAGGATGGATGAAGGGATGGATGAGTGAAATGATAGATGGAAGGATACATGATGGATAGGTTTGCAAATGGTTGAATATGTTTGGATATGGCTGGGCTTACTTATATACTAATGTGCAACCTCCTCTGATGTGTCTTTAAAACGTACCTATTGTCCTGAAGTTTTGTCCTGAATTTTGACCTCCTGTCCTGAATTTGTGTCCTGAATTTTGACCCTTTGTCCTGAATTTTTACACTCACCGTCCTGAATTTGCACCAATGCCAGTTGGTCACCCTACCATGTACTGAAGGCACTCAGACCAAATATCAGGAAAAGCATCAGCGAGAGAAGGGGAACAGCATAAAGTATGGCTTCAGGGTGCTAGAAAACAAAGTCACTCAGACCAGATATCAGGAAAAGCATCAGTGAGAGAAGGGGAACAGCATAAAGTATGGCTTCAGGGTGCCAGAAACCAAAGTCACTCAGGCCAGATATCAGGAAAAGCATCAGTGAGAGCAGGTCAAAGAGCACAAAGTGTGGCTTCAGGGCACTAGAAACCAAAGGAACTCCGACTAGATATCAGGTAAAGCATCAGCGAGAGCATAGGAAAGAGCACAAAGCGTGGCTTCAGGGCACTAGAAACCAAAGGCACTCCGACTAGATATCAGGTAAAGCATCAGCGAGAGCAGAGCAAAGAGCACAAAGTATGGCTTTGGGGTGCTGGAAACCAAAGGCACTCAGACCAGATATCAGGTAAAGCATCAGCAAGAGCATAGGAAAGAGCACAAAGCGTGGCTTCAGGGCACTAGAAACCAAAGGCACTCAGACCAGATATCAGGTAAAGCATCAGCGAGAGCAGGGCAAAGAGCACAAAGTGTGGTTTCAGGTCACTGGCCACCGAAGAAACTCAAACCAGATATCACAGGCAACTTGTGCAAGAGCTAGTGGAAGAGCACAAAATATGGTTTCAGGGCGCCAGACACCTAAGATACTCAGAGCAGTTATCAGGAGCTGCATCAGGGAAAGGAGGTGGAAGAGTACAAGGAACAGCTTCAGGGTGCTGGAACCAAATACACTCAGATCAGATATAAGGAGCAGAATCATCAGGAACAGGTGGAAGAGCACAAATTGTGGCTTCAGGGCACCCGAAATCTTTCGGCTGCTTAGAGGAAAGTTTGACTGAACACCGGGATCAGGAAGAAGTGGAGGACCAAGTCGCCCGTGAAGGTTTACTGCACATGCACAGCCCATGAATAATCTTTCTTACATGCGATCATAACCATCACGGCTAGTTCTATACGTAGCGTCGCTTATATTGTGAACATTGGCAAACCATGTAGAACAATCCCTATTTGCTACCCCGTGTGCTGCTGCTAACTAGGTGTCATTTTGATCCTAACACACTTGCTCCACTAACACCAAATCTTGGATGATTTTGAATTTGCAAAACTTTTTCCGCGCTTTTACGCATGCAGCGCTAGATCATCAATTTGCACTTGCTAAACTGGTTCTATTTCTAGGTTTTCTGACAGTCCACCGGCTCAAATAACAGAAGGTGTTGCTATGAAATATATTTTGTGTTGGGTTGAATTTTGACATAGACGAAGAGCGACTTTACACCAGGGAATTGTACTGTCAAAACAAATCCATCAAGACCTTTCTGCAGTGCAGGCACAAGGCTGGGGCATTAGAATGTGGAAATCTCAGGTCCCTTAAGCTCACCAGAGACACCTTCACTTTTGTTTTTTAACCTACATGCATGTTTTCCCTTAACCAGTTCACCCATAAGCATCCAAATGCTCACTTAGGCCCCTACTATTTACAAAACATAAGAATCTGACTATCGACATAATATTAAACTAAAGTAAAAAGTCCCTACTCTGAAGTTGAACTCAATAAAAAATTCACACGAAAAATAAGATGCAATATACCACAATACCACTACAAGGGAAAACAAATTCGGTTTTCTACAATTCAATGTTATTGCCTAGTGTGTGGGTTGAGGGAGAGTCAAGGCCGCCACAGGAAGGAAAGTGACACAGGGAAAGGCAGGGTTATTCCTTGCAATGACTGGTCACACATAAATAAGATACACGGTCAGAGGCATTTGCAGTAGTGCCCACAATTGGCAGTGTTTCACAGGTGGCCAGTCACCTTTTCCGTTCCTCGCCATGGTCCTCTGACCAGTGGTGCGTGAACAAGGTGGCAGTCCATTGCCGCAGAAGTATTTATGATGCACCTGCAATTTTACAAGATGTCACTAGAAACACAAAGGAGATCACTTTATACACTTTCCTAAACTCTCATGAATGAGAGTGAGGAGAAAAAAAAGTTGCATTTTCAGCTTCCCAGAAGAGCATGCTTGCCTCTTACTGCTTGGACATTGAACAAGGCATCCTTTGCTGCCAAGGGTAGAGCCATAGAGCTCTCTGAACTAAATAACTGGATCTTTGGCTTAAAGAAGGTCCATATTGGGTGTAAAGTCTTTCTGATCAACTAAATAGAACCAAACAGATAGTCAGCTCATGTCCTGCCCACTTTGTCAATGTCATCCGCACTTGAAGGTTCACAGAGGGTCTGTGGTCTTTTTAATGTCTATCTTGTCTTTCATGTCTCTAGTTCACTTTATTAATTTTTTGCACATTCTAAGTGAGTTTGTAGGCCTATGCTGAAGACACTGCAATAGAGAATCACAACTGTCCTCTTAGGGGCATATGTATCAAGCTAATTTTTAATCGCAAACGCTGCGATTCGCAAAATACAGCGTTTGCGATTAAAAATTCGCAAAACGGGATGTATTAGGCAAAATCCCATCGCAAAATTAAGGAATTGCTAATTTAGCGATTTTTTAATTTTGCGTAAGCATTTAAGAAATCGCAAATTGCGATTTCTTAAATGATATGTAAAAAGCACCCAAGTTGTGCGAATTATCCTTAAGAAATCGCAAATTACCACCAACTTCCAGTTGGTGGTAATTTGCGATTTCCTTTCAAAATGCACTTTTTTGAATTTTGCAAAGTGCCACGTGACGCTCATACATGCCCTTAGGGCATGTATGTGCGCCATATGCACACACATGCTCATTTCAGGGGTGCTTCAGGGTGTCATCATGACACCCTTGCACCTTTGAAATTATTCTCAAATAGCGATTAGCAAATTGCGAATTCGCTATTTGAGAATTACTTCTCATTCATTCCTATGGGTCTCCTGGCCCATAGAAATGAATGGGCAGGTATTCCTTAATTGCGATTTCGCAATTTGCTAATCGCAATTAAGGAATTTTAAGAAATCGCAAAAAGTTTGCGATTTTTTAAATACATCCCGTTTTGCAATTCTCAAATAGCGATTCTTTAAAAATCGCTATTTGAGAATCGCAAATGGTGATGTTGATACATATGCCCCCAAGTTACTAGATATGACTATATTTAAGGAGCAGCATTGCCCTTCAAGTTGCAAAGGGTGCATCTTAAACAAAAGCTGCAATAGAGTGGAACGTATGGTGGAGGGGGAGTGGTCTGGCCAGGAAGCAAGATGGCCGCTTGATTACGGAGCTCCACACTGTGGGGAGCCCCGGACGGCGGCGTGAGGGCTTTCTCGCCGCATTTTGCCGGTTCGAGCCCTGATATCAGATTACGGAACAACCGAGAATGACAGGGTGACACGTCTGATGACAGCGGATGGCCTCAAGCAAAGTTCTCTGGTAAAGAGTTATTTGCGGCCCTATGAGAGGAAAATAGTTGCTCATGATGCAAACGCACAGCTGTGAAATGGCTCTATGAGCATGTGGGCTGAGGAGAGGAGGAGCCTCTTCTCACTTGTTTGCCTGCTCTTGCTTGAAGCTGACCCGACTGCCATCTGACTTCGGTGTCCCTGGAGCTTAGTGACACAGCCCCTTGGAGGATGATGCAGATGAGGTGACCTGTTCTTCTTTCGGGGCTCGGCAGCGCCCACTATTTTTGGCATTTTGGCTTTCTCACTGTGGATGGGAGAGTGGTGTGCACCGCAGTGCACATAGCAGCGCTTAGGTGAAACCAGCTACTGACTAGCCTCGAAGGCGAACAGGGTACTCCTAGTGCCTCCCTTTAGCAGATCTGAAGTTTACTAGTCCGCCATTTTGTGCAGACCCACAGCGGTTCCTGGACCTACCACTGCACCATGCTCCTAAATGTATGGACAGAGAACTGTTCAGCCTGCTGACACACGAAAGCAACTGATCCTGAAGGCTGCCTGTTGAGGAAGGTAAGTGGTGCTGTAAAACTAGACGCTGCCTATGACTTCGCTAACCAGAGCCTGAGCGGCTGACTTGCGGTGGCACTGGGCCTATTACTACTACTGCAGTGTGTTTCTGAGCACCTGGACAGAGTATTGACTACTCAATGCTGGTCTCTCACTCTGTTAGACCCTCCCGACTTACCCAGGTCCCCCTGCTTGTAGTCTATACTTACAGCCCCAACGAGTGAAATGACTGGCTGCTGAATGCCTTGCAGTCGTTGGCACCTCTAGATGTGTGTGCCTTGTGAGATTCTTCAGAGGTTGGATTAGTCCATAGCCCCTGCGAGTCTCTTTTTGCTGCTTTTCACTGCCCTGGGACTATCGGTCCGAGGGCTCCCTGAAACATTGCTGCAACACTACTTACCTGTTTAGCCAAGAGTGGGCCTGTCTTTGACTGTCTCTGAACATCATTGCCCAGAAAAGTCTGGGCAAAGACCCCTCTCTTTCATCGGTGGTCTACTGTGGTAATTACCCGAAGACGTCTTCTACATCCCTAGTTTTCTGGAGTTTATTACAGTTCGCTGTTAGTCTGAGCTTACCGACGCTCTATGACAGGTTGAGAAGGCAGCACTGAAATGAGGAGAAAGAGCTGTGCACCATTTCTTCAAGCTCTCCAGTAAGTCTGAGGCGGGGTTCCCATTTATTTGGTTACATGCTGAGAGGAGGTGACCTCTTCCTCTGAAGGAGCGGTTTGTGCTCCAGTTGTGCTTTGAGATCCTTCATGTTTGCCTCACACCTCATGTTGCACTGAACTTTGCTGATTTGCATCAAACTAGGTTGGATTACTAGTCTAGTGGCCCTAGTGTTTTTCTTGAGGACGCCTATGTCCTGTATCATAAACATCAATTGTACAAATGAATTTAAATATCAAAAGACTGTCACAAAGAGTTGGTGATGCCTTCTGGTAAGACATCTGGTAAACCCACAAAACTCCTCTTTTCGGAAGCCTTAAACCAGGGCCGTCCAACCTCAGATACTAGTGGCACCACTTTCTCGACTCAGAAGTCAACTAATCCTACGATGACAATCTAAAGGGTTCTACCATGTAACGGATACTTCAAGAAATCTCTGCTGTGGGCTGATGATTAGAGAGTATGGAGACCTCTATATCTACTCTCACGACTGAGACTAAATCTATACATACATACATTGCTGGATTTCCGAGCCGGTTGGATGGCCTAACTGAGCAGGTTGTAGCATTGAGAACCGCCTTGATGTTATACCATACCAAGACCGAGAGCTTTTATTTCTCAGGAGTAAGGTAGTAGATCTGGAAGATCGAAGCTGTTTAGACAATGTCTGTTTTTCTGACTTTCTGGAGAAAATAAATGGCTCAGATGCGAAACCCTTTCTTAGAGAAACCCTTCCAAAGCTCACAGGTCTTTCTTTTGATCCACCATTGGAGATGCAGAGAGCCTATCGTATTGGTCCGCCAACACAGGAAAAATTTGCAACCACGCCCTCTCATCGTCTGCTTCCTATGACATGAACAGGATCTCCAATTGATCATAGCAGCTCATACCCATGGCCCATATACATTCGAAGGACATGAGATCAGAATGGCATCAGATTTCTCGAAAGAAACTAATGATCATCGCAAAGCTTTCCTTTCTCTTAGACCCCGCCTACGACAGCTGAATATCAAATATGGTCTCTTTGAGCCTGCACTTTGCGGATTACCAAAGATGGGATTTCTAAGGAGTTCTTTAATCCAGAAGACCTTTGTAATTTTCTAGACAACCTTTCTCCTCAGAACATGGAATGTACTACCTCCTACAAGAACCTGGATCCCAACTACCATCATTAAATTCTACGATATCCGCAGGTGGGTCCCAACGTAATCCAGGCCGGTCCCAGAGCAGGGGCCAAGACTTAGACCGACCTGTTCGCCCGTTGGGAGACCGAGCACAGGTCCTTCAGGCAGTAGCTGCCCTCACACAGGAAAAAGACAGGGACAAATCACGCTCTCCCCTAAAACCCCCTTTATCGGCGGAGGGTGTGTCCTGAATTGTGTTGATTGATTGGCCTCACTGCATTTTTGATAATTTTGAAATCTGCTGTCTTGACGCCCATTGAAGATGAAGATGAAGAAATCGTTTTAACATATGTACTTCAGGTAGTGGTAGCCTTCACACAGGAAAGAGACAATGACTAATTATGCACTTCTATAAATTCTCCCCCCTTCATCCGAGGAGGGAGTGTCCTAAACTTTTGCTGAATATTTTACCTTTTTATACCGATGAGCTGATGAACGTTTGCTGCCTTTTTGCCTTCCAAAGACGGCTACTAGATGAGTACCTGAACTCTTGCTCATTCTCTAATATATTGCCTACCTTATAATGTTCTTCTTTCATCCTACTCCCTTTTCCAATATTCTCAAATATATATCTATGTTAACATCTCTTCGTCCTCAAAGTTTCTTCCAAAGCCTGTATGCTTATGCTTTTTGTTTCGTATTGTTAAACCTTATATGTCAGAAATTAGGATAACTGACTATATACTTGAATGCCCGCTTATTTGTTATGAATTTGTTATGAATTATATGTACTATTCATTCCTCCTCTCTTAATCCCTTCTCACACACTTCCCTCCCCTCCTCTTCTGTTTAGCCAATATTTATGTTATTAATTAACTATGATAATATTTAATATTTAATCGTCTTAATGTTTAACTACAATAATATTTAACTACACGGTGCTAATATTTAGCTATGGTAATACTTTACTGTGACAATTTCTACTTATGGTAGTATTTAATATTTAGTTACCACTACTACTTTGTTATGCAAAGTTTGTTTGACTATACCATGCATATGATACTTTAATATTACATAGACCTTCCCCTTCTTCTCCCTTCCCCTCCTCTCCTTTAACACCATACTCTTACGATACTCGTCTTTTCCCCAATTTCTTCAACTTTTAACACTGATCTTCATACTATGGGTCAATACTCAAACTTTTGAATACTTGAGTATTCTTATAATCTCAGCCCCAATAGTATTAATATTATTGCACATATGTGTCTTTTACCACTGACTTTATTGCCGGACGGGGCTTCTTCAGCACGCATAGCCCGAAAGTTTAGACCCGCAGAGAGCAGTCTCCTCCCCTTGGTGCTGCGTTTTTCCTGCATAGCACAATTACCACTTTTCCCTTTCTTTCCTATGTCTTTTCTCTAGTTTTTCTAGAACCTTGCTTTTCCTCATTCTCACTTACTCCTCTGTGTACCTACAAGTTACTCTCTTATTTCCCTTTCACAACCCTTTAACTACCTTGGAATTTTTCAGAAGGTTATTGATCTCATCCTTGATCTTTTGCCTTACCCGGAGCCTACTTTCCATCTTCTCCTTTCCTTTCTTCAATTCCTTTCTTCAACTCCTTTCCCTTGCGTAGCTTCTTCCTTTCTTCCTTTTTTTTCTATCCACATTCTTTCCCCTGATACTCCCCCATTATCTGCACAGCTTTTTCTTCTAAACTTAATTTCCTTCTTTCTTCAACTCCCCCATAACTTAACACCTTTCATTCCTTTCATCAGCTTTTCCTTTAAACTAACCTCTTTCTCCTTCCAATGCATATATGACAGCAAACATATCTTCTCCCTCTCACTCATTACACATTATCTCGTGGAACGTTAATGGCCATATTCATTTTATTAAACGCAAGAAAGTACTCTCTTATCTGCAAACGAAAAGAACTGATATTGCTCTTCTGCAAGAGACTCATTTGGATGGTTTGGAATCATCTAAGTTACAGCGAGATTGGGTGGGAAAAGTAATTCATTGCGGATTGACAACACAATCCCCTTCTGAGGAGGGCCAGCCATGGAAATGTGGAGTGGCTATTCTCTTACACAAATCCCTACTCGTCCAAATTGTCAAAACCTGGGTTGATCCTGAAGGCAGATATGTCTTTGCTAAGTTAAAAATAGGAGATAGGATTTTTTGTGTTGGCTCAGTATATGCTCCAACGGATGCTAAATGCTCTTATCTTCTCAACCTGAATTGCTTGCTAGTGGAAATTGGAGAATCCAGTTACATCATTGGTGGTAACTAGAATCTTGCCTGCGACGCGGTTCTAGACAGAACAGGTCCCTTAGACAGATGTAATGAGAGAGACAGAGCCTTGTTGGGTGGCATAATATCGGACCATGGACTGGTGAAACATTGGCGCCTCTGTCATCCCACAGATTAGGACTACACTTTCCTTTCTTCTGCTCATAGCATCCATTCTAGGATAGATTATTTTCTTATTTCCCCTTCGGTAGTTGCAATCACTAGTGAATCCCATATTTTTTAAGCCACTCTCTCTGACCATTCCCCGGTTCTTCTTGATCTGGAAGTAAGTTTGACCTCTCCAGGTCGTAAACCTTGGCATATGAACATTCAGAGATACCGCTCACCTCAGGGTAAAGCCCAACTACGTGCTCATCTCTCTGATTACTTAACCAATAATATATAATCACTTACCTCCTATAGAACCATCTGGGTAGCTGCGAAAGCAACTATTCGTGGAAAACTAATGAGAGATGCTGCAAGGGCCAATAAGTCATGATCCCTGCGTCGTACTGAACTTGAGGCTCAAATGATCTCTCTTACACGTATTCATCTCGTCCCACTGTAACCGCAAGAGCCTAGAGTTAGCTAAAAAGGAGCCTAACAATCTATATACTTCCAAAGCTGAGTATGCACTACAGCATCTAAAAGGTAGACATTATAAACAAGGGGAGAAAGCAGGCGATTGCTTGCAGCACAGCTGAAACAATGTGAGGATGCCATGGCTGTACCTACAATACTGACAGAATCAGGTGTGATTCTTACTAAACCACAAGAATTATTAAATACTTTTGCATTCTTTTATGAAAAACTTTACACTCCGAGACTTCAGCAACTGAAGATCAAATAACTGCCTATCTTGTAGATATTTATCTTCTGTGTCTAACAGATGAAGGTAGACATTTACTTGATGGTGACATCAGCAAAGAAGAAATTGCTGCATACATTGCCAATTTACCTTATCATAAATCCCCAGGTGAAGATGGATTCTCTTTGGAATATTATAAATGGTCTGGGGAAGGAACAATTGAAACTCTTCATTCTGCCTTCTATGAGGCCGTTCAGACACCCTCACTTGGTCCTATTTTAATAGGGCATTAATTGTGGTTATCCCTCAATCGGGCAGAGATCTGCTTGCTTGTGATAGCTACCATCCTATATCCCTAATAAATGGAAATGTTAAAATCTTGCCAAGTATTCTAGCGTCCCGACTCCGCAAAGTCATTCCTTCCCTCATACACCACTTGCAGGTTGACTTTGTCCCAGGTCGTTCGTCCAGAAATCACCTCCAAACATTAGCTCATATTTTATGGGCTGCAAAAGGGATGACGGAAGATGCAGTGGCCCTTTCCTTGGACGCAGAAAAAACATTTGACCGCATTGACTCAGTCTATCTCTTTGCCATCATGAAACGCTTTGGTCTAGGGATCAGTTTATTTCCACGGTACGCTTATTATATGACAACCCTTTAACCCAGGTCAACTGTGGTGGTTTTCTTTCGAACACTTTTCTAATTTGAAGAGGTACCTTTCCTCCTTTTATTCTGGTTAGCGATGGAAACCCTTGCCTCACTCATTCGCCACTCATCGCGGTTCAGGGTATACCTATAGTAGGAGGTGTATCTAAGTTATATCTATACTCTGATGATATCCTTCTTACTCTTAAGGATCTCTCTCATTCTTTGCCAGCCTTACTCAAGATTATCAATGAGTTTTCAGCCCTTTCTGCTTATAAGGTGAATTGGGACAAAAGTGAAGCTCTCCCACTCTCTTCTGGCACCACAAAGCATCCATTGATGGATATCCCTTTTGCTGGAAACTGTCCCAATTAAAATTTGTAAGAATTTTGGTTAATCGTAGACTGGAAGGGATGATCTCAGATAATCTCTCACCCTTTAGAGTGCAAATGGAAACTGATTTTGCCAAATGGTCTCTTTTGGGTTTTTTCATGTGTGGGAAGATTACAGGCGGTAAGAATGGTCACTTTACCACGCTTTATTTATGTTCTTCAAATGCTTCCAATAGTAGTCCCTTTGTCCACACTACGCCGCGTAGATGCCTGCATACTGGCCTTCGTCTGGGGATCTATGTGTCCTCGTCCAGCTGCTGCCAAACTAATGGTTCGCCACTCCCACGGTGGTTTAGGTTTACCATTGTTGGAGCATTACTCTTTAGCCTCGCACCTCTCGCAATTAGCTTATCTGCTCCCAGGTGCGACAGACCCCCAACAATAGATCACAACAGAGCACTTACTACTTAATTGTGATGACGGCCTTGACTTCTTATATAGTACTCGTAAACCCTGAACACCTCCTTCATACCCTATGATTCAAGCTACATATCAAGAGTGGCAATGAGCGCATAGCCACCATTTGCACTCTTTAGGGTAGTGAAAGTATTTGAATCAATGGTCATGCGCATCACTGGTCGAGAGGAATCCAGAGATTACATCAGGTTATACTAAACGGTTAGTTGAAATCCTTTGACATGCTTCTTGAGCAATTTGATCTCCCTTTGCACCAGGCTTCGCGACATTTGCGTTGCATTGCCTGAGGAGATGTCTGGATCCTCCTCCCTGGATGTTAGAATCATCGCTGATACTGGATTATCTTCTTATCTGGGGACGACATAAGGGTGTAATGTCGGGAAAATATTGTGCTTTAACTAATCAACTATACTCACAACCACTTCTTAAATCTCTTCGCGAGAAATGGCAGGAACGCTTACACATTACCATAGATGAAGATCTCTGGTCGGACATACTGAAAGCCTTAGACAAGGGTACTCAAGAAGCGCGTTTGAAATTTAGTCTTTTCCAAACTTTACCCGAATGGTACTGGACACCTTTGAAATTACAACGAGCAGGATTATTACCATACTCTAAGTGTTGGAGGTGTTCTGGAGTTAATTGTGATCTTCTTCACATACTCTGTGAATGTCCTTCTATACAGTGTTTTTAGGCTCAAGTAGGGAATGCACTTAAGGAAACAATTCCCCTTCGACTTCCCCTTACCTCTCCCATTATTTTATTGCATGATCTTGGGAGTTTACCTGACATTACACGCCCACAGGGTCGTCTTTTACATACTGCACTCTCTACAGCCAAAATTTGTATCTTAAGACTGTGGAAATCGCCTACTCCTCCCTGAAAGAAGGATTGGATGGTAGCAATGATTTAGACGGTAACCCATGAACATGTAATATATAAACTACAAGATCTGGAAGAAATATTCGAACAAGTATTGGCTTCGTATCTCCAAGACTCCTGAATGTTTCCTTTTATCACCTTGTCTGTTCTTTCTTCCCCCATTTCATCTTTTC
This sequence comes from Triturus cristatus, assembly GCF_964204655.1. Taxonomy (NCBI): domain Eukaryota; kingdom Metazoa; phylum Chordata; class Amphibia; order Caudata; family Salamandridae; genus Triturus; species Triturus cristatus. The sequence goes on along the minus strand of NC_140585.1, from coordinate 1,049,249,375 downwards.
TCCCTCTCCATCCTCTACCCTTCTGTCTCCCTCTTCCCCTACCTCTTTCTTTGTTCATTCCCCCTTTTCTCTTCTTACCTTCTCTTTTTTCTTTTTTAATTTTGCCATGCTCTCGATCTTTCTTTCTCCGGGTAAGGAGATGACATTTCTCCTATTTCCTGTATTTATTCATTCTTCTATTTATTCATTCACCTATTTGTTAATCTATTTATTAATGTATCCATTTATATATTTATGTATCTGTCAATTTATTTATTTATTTATTTATGACTCCTTAGCACCTTCCATCATCCTTAATGTACATCATATTTTACATATTTAATATTTTTAATATTTTTGTAGGTCCAACTTTACCCGCCCTATCCATGATCCATTCTGCCTAACTCATTCCGTGGTTATGAACAACCAGAGTTATGGATTTTTAAGCATACTGTGTAGAATATCCCTCTCTTCCACTATGGCTTCTTGTCTTTTATTTCATCCCTCCTTTTCCCTTCCTCTCTCCTCTTATGTGTAGTTTTCTCTCCTTTATAGCACATTAATATATGTATTGACAATAGACTCTTGTGGGTCCATTATGTTGTGCTACACTTTTATGTATCTATCTGCCTTTAAATTCTCAATAAAGAATTATGACACCAAAAAAAAATGAAACTTATGGTGAATGGGGTGTGGTTGCAACCATTATGTGTTGAGGACTGTGGACCAGCGTAATCTTTTCCCTGCCCTACTTACTTCATGTACATACATTTATGCCAGAACGTTTGTGCCCATAGACCCTTTAGTGCACGTTTTCTTCCACTATTTTTAAAATGTCTTAAAGTTTACAAAGATTGAAAAGTTTTTTGTTTTATTTAAACTCTAAAAAGTTGTAGGTGAAGTTGTAAAACTGCTGTCTTACAAAAACAAAATAATACCTCTTAAGCGAAGCAGTGTACCACCAGTTGTATTCGTAAACACATGATCCAGAAGGGGATATTTTTTAGGGTGACTCAGCTTGTAAACACTGATCCCTGGTGCAGGCGCTTTCTAAACATGGCAAATCTAAAACAAAGCTTGAAATAATAGAAATAAAATCCTTCTCTTTCTTCTTGGTAAATAAGGTTTTTACATTAAAAGAATCTCCCAATTAGAACTGGTCTAGTGCACTGAATGTAATATTAAGAGTCTAAATTTGGCTTTTGCTGATTAAACTAGGGCCATAGTATGGAAGCATAATCAAGATGTTTTATTAGAAGATATTGCTACACAAGAGGCTACATGACCTTCTAATTAGTGGGTTCATGCTTCTTCACATCGTGTCCTCCTTAACACTCCAATCAGTTCTTTTAAAAAATCAATGTGATTCATTAATTTGGAAGTTATCCCTTACGCGTGGAAAGGTCTCATTAAAGATGCTTAAATTAAGTAGCAAAGTCTACCAGTTAATGTTTAGACACTGGCTTGTAAAGTTAAATGTCCTGACATTACCCCTCAGGTTCAGAGACAAAGCAGACAGCCATCAAAAAGTCAAAAGACTTGCGTTACTGATATAACAAGACTGTCCCCTAATACATTGTTTGATGCTGTGGTGATTGGATTATCAAATACCACTCTTCTTCATAGTAGCTCGAAAATGCAATTTAAAGATCACTTGTGATGAGGAACCTATCTTTTTTTTTTATGTCCTTAGCTCTACTGTGTTGCACGCACAGGTAGCCACGCACAAATGCAGTTAAAGAAAGTACTGTATGCATGTACACCCTAGTGTACATTCCTCCTCTTAAACCACTTCTGATGCTCTCTTTCCAGTTAACACTGGATGATTGCCTTAACCTAATAAATATTTGTTTTTATGACCAGGTAGAAAGAATATATGATAAATCGACCACCCATAACTGGTTAGCATGCATCACAAGTTCCACAGGGAGATGGGTTCTAAACCATTTGTGCCACTTTCATCAAGGCAACCAAAGGTAGGAGGGAAAGATCACCAAGAGACCCTAATTTGTGTGTTTTCAAATGAACACTTCTGTAGCCTCTATTGACAACACCATTAGGAAATAATGGTGGTTGGATAAATACTTCTGAAGAATGGGTTTATCGTTTATTTGCATGATGTGTGTAATCGGCATGTAAACCGTAAAAGGTAATGGGAGGAATGCTCTAAACCACTAGCAATTGCTCTGGATAGCATTTCTACCCATCATTTTTTGCACAATGTGACACCATAGACAGAGCCCCACCTAATGCAAATCAGTGCTGACCCTGCTCCTCATGGAATCAGTCCATTATGTGTCAGGCCGTGGCCTGATCACACAAACACGTAGTCTAAAGACCTGGGTATACCGAACCCACCAAATAGCGAGTTGGCATTAATTTCTCCCTAATAGGTATTTCTTTCATTTTCTTGGCTAACATTGATGCAATAATACACCTGGGGTAAAAATCATAATCTGCGTACTGACCAGTATGTAGCCTCTCACTTCTGTCAACATTCGATTCTTACAGAGTCCATCATCAAAAACGTTTTATCGATTCTATCCGTGTTGATATTCATATTTGGGTGCACCTTTTGATCTTTCAGGTGGAGCCAAGGACAGAAACTAATTACAGTCAGAGTTTTCAGCCTAGCTGGTACCAAGGGTGCACGTGGACAGTTCAGCATTCTAAAGAATATTTAGAATAGCAAACATCAAATGGGATTGTTTCAAAATTTCCAACATTATATACAGTCTCATTGTCACAAATTACACACGTGCTCTTGTTTTGTCAATTTTTTTGCCCTGTAAAGTGGGGTCATGATTTATAGGATACTGCTGATGCTCTTAAATAACTGTTCTCTAATTGCCCATCAAAGGTAAAGTAATATGCCGTATGAGAGCTCATAGCTGGTTTGAGCAGGAATTTGCTGAGGCCTGCGTTTAAGATGGCGTGGTGGTATAGGTGTCCTGACCTCTGGAGTGAACGCGCTAATGTAGTACCACAGCAGTCTTCCTCCGTAAAGATGTGATATGTGACCTAAAATAGTAGGTAAATGACCGAGAAGTGATGCCAGCCCCTGGCTGTCTAAGCGCGTTACCTTGGCGCTGGACTGCTTGTTAGCATATAGATGGTGTGTATTGATCCACCTGTGTCGGGTGGCTGTTTTAAGTGACACGTATATTGCACATTCCGCTCCATTAAGTGTGTAGCTAGGATCCTGATGTGAGAACCTCTCTTAAGAATACATTATCCTAACCCAAACAAAACTAAACTATTACTTTTACTGATAGCATTGGGTGAAAAATAAGACCGCTGATTATACATTCTGCACGTTAAACACACGCGGCAGTTAAGAACACGCCACAAAGATGTTTTGTCAGTACAGGACCGACATTTTCACTGGCACCAGTCTGGTTACAGCTCTCTTACAATGATATCCTGAAAATATGCATTACTTTGATTCCTTATGTAGAATGAGCTAAATTCTGTTTATCTCTAAGGTAACTGCTGAGAATTTTGCCCACATCTTTCTGGCGTCTCTTAACTCTACATGAGATATTTCGGTGCCCAACACTTGTCTGTTCCATGCCTTCTCATAAAGTAATTTTCTCGTAACAAGTAAAAAGACATTTAAGGCGAGGAGTTGGGGACTCATGTTCTGCTTGCAAGAGGTGGCTGCTTGAATTTGAACATATTTATTTGCTAATTGTATAACTACATTCAGAAGCTTCCTCTGAGGAGGAAGTCAGTAAGATATCTTAAAAAAACAAGAAGCTGGAGCTTTGGTTTCACCAAAAGTGTTGTTTTTGGCTTACCATGTATTACAAAAAAGCAAGGTGAAATGTGATTTCATTTTGAAGGCGAAGTCGACCTATGAGCTAATTACTTCAGCTAATATGAGACATACTTGATGGAAACCCTCATTGCTTTAGTAAAAAGTTTTGTCAATGGCATTAGGTTAGTAGATACAAACAAAAATACAAAGAAATCATCACTAAATCTTAATGTAAAAAAGTAAAGTTGACAAAAACAAAAATACTACAGAGTTAAATAAATGGACCAGACTTCGAATCAGAGGGACGAAAATGTTTTTGTCACTATTTCCTGCTAAAAAATATATATACATCTTAAAAAGACAAAATAAACTCTGGTGCAATGGAAACATTTGGTTTTTTTTTTAATTAGAAGTATTTTTGTGGCAGCCCTGTTAGGGTTGGCATGCAATGGTGCTTGTTCCATTCATGGAAAACATTGCATCCTGTACATAATCTACATACAGAAAGTGGATTTGGGTCAGACTCTTTCAGCCTTTGGCATTTTGGCTCAGAGACCTTCAGCCACTGGCTTGAGTCGTTTTGAATCAGTATTTTAATCTCATCCTCTTTCTGCTGGCTCTTAGATGACTCCATCTGCCTACTTCGGAATGTATGAGGGACTATTTTACATCCGAGAAGTACAGTTTGTCATTAAACATTTCATTCTTTATATCATTCATGGATTGTATACAGAAAATAATTGCCTTACATTTAGAGACAAAAAAAAGCGATTTGGCTGTGAAAAATTCCCTAACAACCCCATATTATCAAGGATTATATTGGAAGGCATTATTTCACATGTTTAAAATTTTCCATGGAGAGAAGAAAATAAGGTGTATTTCCTTCCGCCTGGTTGGGGCTGAGGCTTAATGACATTTGCATATAAATCTACTGTTTGCATAGAATTATGTGCAAATGTTAATGAATCTCACAAAGTATTATTTTTTCCACACATAATAAATTGTGTTTTTTTGTGAATCCCCCTCAGTACATAGCTGAAGAAGATATAAGACTGATGTATCTGTAGGCGATGACAGCCACAGACAGATTTGAAGATGGAAAAGAGTTTAATCAAATCCCCGGATATTGACAAAAGATGAATCCACTGCCCTGCAGTATGCATAAGACACATCATATAACAATATTCATAGGATACTCAAGATCAGTATTTGTCACAGCTGAGCTCTGGACCTGCATTCCATGCAGAGCTTGAGAGAAGCACATTTCACGTAGGTGTTTTAAGGAGATAATGTCGTATACGTTGATAAAAACGGTTTGGCCTACAAGTGTTTGTTATTTTAAAACTTAGCACTTAGAGCCTGTGACATGATCAATTTGAATCAAGTTTTATTGAATAAAACCACTTGTAAGATATACTTCCACGGTCAAATATATTACTTTATACACAAATAGACAATATTTCAATATGAACAAATTACAGCATACAGACAAAAATGAAATAATTACTTATAACTCTTTACAGTTCGGCTGCATTTAAAAAAAATGAGTTCGAAAAATGAAGGCAAATTTGTTGATAGATTAAAATACATTTTTGCAGTAGACTGGGTTCTATCTATCTATCTATCTATCTATCTATCTATCTATCTATCTATCTATCTATCTATCTATCTATCTATCTATCTATCTATCTATCTATCTATCTATCTATCTATCTATCTATCTGTCTGTCTGTCTGTCTGTCTGTCTGTCTGTCTGTCTGTCTGTCTGTCTGTCTGTCTGTCTGTCTATCTATAAAATTATCAAATAGCATAAACCAAACATAGCATATTCTGCCTGAATTAATACTATTTTGTGTAAATTTCATGAATATTCTTCTTCGTGAATTGAGTTGAATTTTCATAAAAGAATTGTCCTGTGTTGGGCTGTTTGAGTGAGAAAGGGGCATTGCTATTCCAACATCAACAATTCAACCCAAACCTATTGGATAAAATTTGCATTGGCTTAGACTCCCTAAATCTAATGGGAAGTTAGTCACGTATTTCTTTTTGCATCATTTTAATCAAGGGATTCGATAGAAGTTATAAGTCTGAAACAATATCCATTTAAGTTTTTACTTCCGTATTGCATCGCCCACGAGTAAAGAGAGGTTTCATGTATGTGCCCTATGATAGTGTCCACCCATAAGAGTGCCCCAAAGTGCTATTGTCAATAATTTGGATTTATATATTCCGTAAAGGGGTGTTAAGGAAGATCCTCACCTGGAAAATTAGAAGGCAACAAGACATTTGCAAGTGCCTGTGTTTTGCCCACCTGAATACTGTAACAGGCAGGCTTACTAAACGTGACACACTCACCTAACAATGGCAGCTGACAGCTAATCTCCACAAACCTATTATTTCATCTGGGATCGATCCCCAAACTACAGAAAGAGATGGGATGATATAACAATAGCACAAGGTGTGCTATTTAAGTACTAAATACCAACACTGTGAATTTGCTAGACACGTGGACTGTAATTGTTACATTTGTGGCAAGAGTTTACCAGAGGTTACATGAGCTCGGAAGAAGACAGACTGCTCCTGGCGCTGTCAGGTAGCATGTGGCTGGACGCTGCTCTCAGCGTATCGTTAAGTGTTCTCACCACTTAGATTGTACTGGCATCTCCATGCTGACAGACACGTGGAGGGTTTACAATTCAAGATTAAGCAGTATTTTCGGGTGTTGTCAGTTCCCGTTTGCGTCAAATATATATGGAGGCTTTTCCAAGTGGTGCATATTTAGCAACACAATGGTTCCCTATTTTTTCACTGTGTTTGCCCTCTCCCCCCTTTGATACTATTTGTCTTGATTTTTTGCTTCTAGCAGTAGGAACTTCTACTGGATCTACTTCTGGATCCTACTACTTAGCTCTTTCCCTTTCTCTGATGATGGGGAGGGAGGAGTTAACGGCCCTGCTACTATCATCAGTGTTAATCTTCATCTTCAATCAAGAGCTATACGTTTGCTAAAGGGGTTTTACCCTTGCTATTTTATTCCTCCTAAATGAGGCCTCTTAAGAAAGCACTTGACACCTTGTACATGTATTATTCAATGCTGAGTGGCAGCACGGCTGTCAGGACGAGCTGTCCATTTGTAAGGAAATTATGAAGGGCATGCAATAGCTGAAGTGGGGTGACCCATTGACCCATTTCAGCCCCACGGTCTGGATCACACGTGATGAAGGTCGTAAGGCTGGAACGTGTCGCAGGGGCTGGAGCACTTTCATTAAATCTCTGGGTCTGGATTCAGAGTGCGTGTGATTTGTGTTTTCATAGAGTTTCATTGATACTAAGCTGGGTGCAATGCTCAGCACCACGCCACAACCCTGAGCCGGCAGCACGTCATTCGCAGAACATTGTATGATTGATATATATACATAATTTTGTTTTTGAATACGCGACCATGGAGGGCATAAACCTAGCCTGTCAGACCTTTCAGAGGGATTCTGGTGAGAAATATTACAGTACATATCTTGTATCCCTAGCATTTGTCAAATTCCTTGCTACAAAGGTAACCTTTGAGATTTGATGTAACAAAATACATGCCTGTAGACTTTAACATATCACTATTTAATTACCATGAAAGCCTTAGGAAGCTGCAAGGTAACTTTCGGTGTTGCATTGGAATTCTGTCTGAAAAATTGCTTATTCATTATTTTCTGTCCCTCACCTTTCTTATTTTTCTTCTCTTGCTTCCCTCGGTTACCAGACATTTTGTCTGTTACAGTGACCATGCCCTTTGGCTTTGCCATGTTTCTCTTCTTTTACCTCGCTCCTTTCCTTCTTAGAAGAATAGTGACTCAATACTTGATTGTGAGACACCCAGCTTCCTTCACGGCATACCTGCCATCTCAAAGTCAGTGCATATACTTGATGTTCTGTAATTCTAAAGGTTTCATGTCTCTCACCAAAATAAAAGTCTTGTGTGTGGTCTCTCTGGTTCGTGAGTCATTCCATTATCGGTGAACTTCCACTCATAACCTTGTCGTGACCAGATATGAAACTCCTAAGAGAGCAGAGCTAAAGAAGATCTGGGCATGCTGTGTGTAAGCCTCACTTTCACTCCCATTTTCCTTTCCCTCCAGCATTTCGTTTTGCTTTATACATATTCCTTTGTATGGCAGAACTGCATTCTGGGAAGTGGAGTTGGTTGTCATCAGAACCTGTTGTGTAACACTTGCAAATCCTGATAATTTTGATACAGCAACCATCAGGCAAACAGTCAACAATTAGATATGTATAAAAATTACATGCAGCTAAGCAAAATACTATCTCTCCTAACGCAGCCTAAGAAAGAATGTCATATTTGTTTGTCCGAGGGGGTAACTAACTCCAAAATCCTCGCCTCCTTCTGTAATCAGTGAGTTTTCATGTAAAAAAATACCTCTATGCAGGCTTTAATACAGAGTAGTTTCAATCCACCCTTAAATGATTATTGACATTAACATATGCTTTTCACAATAAATATCTCAGACCCACTGCCTTTATCATAACGCTTCATATTAAACAGATCAATCGTATAGTCTTGATCAGTAGAGTGCCACAACAACCAACACAGTCATACTGCTGTACCATGCATAGGCATTCCAATAATGTAAAAAGTTCTATACAAGGACCCAGTGGAAGCACGCAACATCTGCCCATGGAAAAGCAGCATTCAAGGGAACCAATGTATGCATAGCCTAGGCCCCTCTAGGCAGTACTTCTGAATGCTCTTCTACTGTTGATTGTATAAGGTCATGTGTCAGCTGCTCTGCCCTACAAGCCCCCTAATGAGGGACAAAACAGAGCTTTGACCTTAGATCTGAGGTAAACTCAGCCATGCTTTTCACAGCTGTTGGACACCCGTAGGGAAGGAGGCTGCACATGAACAGCTCTACAGATCTTCAGGAATCAGAGGTGTTCCCCCATCTTCTAAACTGCAGCAGGTCCCAGAGCCAATATCAGTGGCGTAGCTAGGCACTGTGCCGCCCGTGGCGGTCCATGCCCTTGCTGCCCACGAGCACGCTGAAGAACAGGGGGGGGGTTGCGATAAATTATCAATTCAGGTTCTTGCCGCCCCCTGCGACAAATGCTTGAAAGAGCGGAGGGAGACGCTGTTGCCCCCAAAACTCGTGCCGCCCATGGGGGCTGCATCCTCCTACTCCCCCTTGCTACAACACTGCATAATATTATTGATAATTTAACTCCCCCCCAGATGCCGTGTTCTCAGCCCAAACAAACCCTTCTCACCATTCCCAAAGCTGCCCTGTGCATTCTCAAGGTTTTAAATCTTCCATCTTCTTGGGTCGGTGCTGACAGCTTCAAACTGCTCTCTCCCTTCCACAGTGTAAATGGTGCTTCAAATTCACCTTCCAAGTCCTAAAAACACATTCTGCTAAACCACCCACACTTCCTTCCTCACAACCTTCAGATTAGCACAGCCCCATCAGCCTGAGACTGTAAATGTCTAATAGCTCCATCATATATATATCTCGCTGCTCACTAATTCTGTATCAAGAAGTAATGTCTATGGAACAGCCCCCCTGCAACACTGGTTCTTATGCACCCGATTTGTTAAACTGTAAAACTCTTCTCATCGAAAGGGCCCCTAAAAAACTTCAATTGCAAGCAGTAAAACATCTCTAACCTCCCTTTCTGGTATTTATGTGAACCTCATATGAGCCTCACATTTCCTTTGAACTAAAATCAAATTATTTCAATTTCGCGCCAGTTGTCAATCATCTGGACTATTTTTGAAAATATGTTCTTTGCCTGATTGCTTCAATCTTCATTTATTTCTGTCACCAGCGGCTGTTTTTTTTAATGTTATTTACCATTGATTATTTCATTGGTCCAGCAGATATTACATTCGTGCATTTAATATAAGTATGGCTTTCAACATTTTATTGTAAACAGCGGAATTACACTTTTGGCCTTTAACAGTGATGTTCATTCCTTCCCACTATCAGTTGTGTGCTCAGTCTGTTACCTCAGCAGCTTACTAACTTTATATGAAGTTCTCTTCTGCAGCATGGAACCCATCTATGTTTGATTTTCCACCAACACTCTAATCGGAGATAAATTCCAGTCCCTCTTGTATTTCACATCAAGAAATGTGAGCCTGAGCTCTTTTCAGACGAGTACCTTTTTTTGGGCAAGACCACGCACCAGTTTAATGTTGTCAAGCCACACCCTGTTTAAGGAGTGGCAGGAGATAACCATTAGCGGGGTGGACACTACAATAACCATATGTTGCTTCTCAATTACATGCCCAAACGAAGAGCAGAAGAGAAGAGGGAGAGAGCTTGCCCCTAAATAACCCAGTGTACCTTGACGCCAAGCAATGGCTAGGATGAAGGAGCCTCTTTTAGAGATGCCATCGTTATCTCCTTTTAAAAGGCAGCTTTACTTTTCTTATAGACAGGGGGGGCCGAGGTGTTTAGGTTTCCTTCGGAAGCTTACTCTTGTGTCTAACCAGGTCTGGGAATGAGTGAGCTCAAGGAAAGCCTCCCGTGAGTTCTGGGGGTGGCATGGACCTCTGCCACCGCAAGCAAATGGGGTCTTTTGGGAGGGGTGTTTGGTCACTGCTCACTCTAAAGGTCCAAACCTCTTGGGTAAAATGAATGTTTCTGGGGTTGCTATGGCCCTCACAGGCTGAAGGCTCAAAAGTACCTAATACAGCAACTTTAAGATCTTTTTTTCTTAGAGCTTACATGGCTTTCTCTTCAAACAGAGTTATAGAACCTCTGTTAGAAAACGTCGGACAAAAACCCATAGAACTCCTTGTTCCTAAACATAGTTTAATGCCCTGCTGGGTATGCAGTAAAGTTTACCTAGCAGTCACAAGCTCATTGACTGCCAGCATATGATGACATATTAAATCCTGTGTTAGGGGTGGGTAATGAGTGCTTCAAGGTGCTATTAACCCTGTGAGATTGAGAACCTCCACAAACAAGTTACTCCTTGAGCATTGACAAGGTCCCCTCCAAGGTTTTTTTTATTTTAAATAACACCACATCATGGTTAGACCTCCATTCCCATCCATTAACCCTTCTTATAAATAGGTGTGAGCATACCTGGAGTAATTCTCTCTAGTTAATTACTCATAATTCCTGCAAAATCACTTGTAATTATGTGTGTAATTACATGTACACTGTGATCCAGCGTTTAATACTATTTTCTTTGTTCAAAATGCACTGACGTGTCCAAAATGGGCCCAAGAATGTATTTTACGCTAAGAAAATAAGACACAATGTACAGAACATGAATCGCCGAAGCCAGAAACTGCTCGATCTCCCTTAATTCATTCAATCCTGTTCTCCTGCAGTAGGGTTTTTGCCATAAATTACTCTTAAGTACTCAACCTGTAGTAATCAAGAATTTTAGTGCTTCACAAGAGGAATGCGTAATTACTGAAATTACTCCATTTACTCCAGAGTAATTTAAATTTCGCCCAGGTCTACTTATAAAAGGATAGACTCCACCCATCAACTGCAAATACTCTAAGAGTGGCTAGATAGCTTCAATGCAACGTGTCCATATTATGCAAAACATTTACATACAATTGAACCCGGCGAGGTCAGAAACATCACAAATAATAGTGACTAAGTGGATGAGATTTAAAGGATCAGAAGCAGGGAGAATGGGGGTCCTGGAAGAAAATGCCACTTTTCAAACTGCTTCCCATGTTGGCTTATTGGAAACAGCAGGCTCAGCAGATACATGAAGGACAGTGTCTGAGAGTAGGACAATGAGAATGAGTGTTTGTTGGCTGGGAAGCAGCGGAGCAGCAAAGTCAGTGGAAGGAGACATGGATGGTTGCACGGTGAAATGTTATCACATAATATTAATAGCCTTAATTTCCCCAGAAGGAGTATATTGATCGTGTAAGCCATTAGAAAGGAGTGATCACATGGCTCCAGACAATGCATAGAAATCAGGAATAACAATACAGGCTCGAAATGAGATGCGATAATCCTGGCTGCTACTCATGACGTGCCGGATGTGCCCTTCTACCTTCTGATCTCTGAGCCTTGATGACTCTTGGTGTAGCACATAAAGAGAGTGGCCCTGGAATACCGAAGTCAAACATACGGAAATATAGCCCTTGAAGAAGCATTTATTAAAAAAAACAACGTTGCCTGTTCGTAGTCATTTATCTTTTTTTTCCATAGTCTTATATAGCGCGAACTTGACCTGAAGGTATTAGGTATCAGAGCGCTTTACATGAGCACCAGTTGCATTACACAAGGACACATTCATTTTTGTTAGGCATGGGGAGATTAAGAGATTGGCCCAGAATCACAGGATGCTGAACGTCATTGCCGAGACTCAAACCCGTTTCCCCATATTTGAGATCGACCGCCCTAGCCGTTAGGCTACATCATTACATCCAATATGATTGCTCTATGAGTGAAACATCAGCTGCAAAGAGATGTGGGCAACCAGTCCGTACAGGTTCGAATCCTAGCAAAGTTGGTTCAGTCCTTTGTCGTTCTGAGGGAGATACATTTTGTATCACTAAGAACCTGATTTAGGGTAAGGCGACCGTTTACGCCACCACAAATGCGACAAATATCCAGTCCGCCGTATTACAAGTGCATTACATCCAAAGGCACCTGTGATATGGTAGACGGGAGTAACGATCTGCGGAACTCTAAATTAGGACCTAGCTTTGGTTATATGTTTCTATGCCATTATACTGATTGGAGGAAGTATGTCAAATTTACGAGCACTTAAGTATTAAAAAGAGATATGATTGTTCCACCAAACACTGAGATGGTGAACCATATGTGCAGCCCGCAATTAATAACCACTGTTTAAAGTTCAGCGCTCCTTCACCTCCCTCCCCCACTAGGTCATCTTCTGAAAATGACCTTATCAATTACACTGTTTGTTACACCCTCTTCAAAGGCATCACCTTCTTTGGATTGTTCTTTTCTTCTTACTGGAAGAAGGTCAACCGATTAGCCACTTTTAGTTTACTTTAGTGGTCACTAAAATGTACATACACCTGTTCTTTGCAAACCAACCAATAATTCCGCAATAAAAACAGGGTAAAGTAAATGTCATGCATTGTAGAGGTTCTCATGTGATAACAATGCATCTCTGGGATCTAGGCAGATTTTAAGGGTTTCCTGGGGTTTCATTATGAGATGCCTTTCATTCCTGATGCGGCCGGTAGCTCTAGCAAGCATTTTTGACATCATTTGGCGCACAGTTCATCCATGCTTTGGAGGAATCACATCTAATGGATTCCATGGTAGTGAGATGCTGTGATCAGTGCAGACTAAAGATGACTGCTCAGCAGGGCTTATTTGTAAAAAGGTAACTGCCAGGAATCAAGGAATATTTCAGGACAACCACTGAAGCTTGACCCACCCACCAACCTTCCAGCGCTTCCAAATGTCAGTGCCAGTACAACAAATATTAACCAGCACACTCCTACAGGACTAACAATTTGGACTATTCCAGGCCTCCTGAAGCTGTCAGAATGGCCTGGACAAGCTGCTTTTAATTCTTTTTAAGATATATTTAATAAACAGCATGCTGAGCTACTAAGGTCAAAAATAGGCATCCATCGCCACCATGTGGTGGACTGTCATAAGTGCAAGTGGGGAGAATGAAGTGCTGGTTTTGGGCCTCTATAAACACCGGCTCAAATTAAGCACTGCTACTCAGGCCATTTTACCTCCAAAAACATTCTGAGACAGACTGTGGTACTGTTGTAAAGACCTCATGACACACACAACATTAAACATTTCAGCCAAGTAATGACAAGCAGCTGCAATGGAGATAGTCTGTCGTTCAGTCTGCCGCAAAGAGATTAAAATCTTTCCAAATGTAGAGCTAACCACCAGTTAGTTTACAGGCAGACGCTTAAATGCATAAAGGTAAAGAACAAAAAAGAAATTAAAACTGTGTGGTGTCACCCTCAAAGGAGACACAGAACAGAAACAGGCCTCTTGCATTGTGGCACATGCACACAAGTAACACAGGGGGCTATTCAGAGTTTGGCAGCAGGGCTCTCCGCCACATCTTGGGTTGAGTACCCTGTCTGCCAAACTGACCTTCCAGTTGCACTAGTTAGAGACAGGGGAACTGTCAGGTTTCCACAGGCGGATCCCCGCCTGTCTCCACCAGCACACATATCAGGCCTCACCTATTCATATGTTAAGTAACTTACAGTTTTTGTGTGAGGTCCAATAATGAAACCCCTTTCTGTGATGTCATCAGGGTCAAAGACTGAGTCCTCATTTCTTGAGGTGCATTTGGGGTTTCATCTGATGTGATGACATCCTCGTGAAATGGTATGTGACGTCACTCTCTAACCCCCGTGGTATTGGTGTAGTAATGCCCGTGGTCCTGACCACACTGAATGAATATCTGAAATTTAAAGTGAGTGTTTGATGTGTCGCTTTTTATGAGCGTATCCTTCACACAAACATGTCAGTCATTTCTGTGTGTCTCTCCTAAGCTTTTTGCTATGCAAATACCAGTTGTAGTAAGCAAACCAAACAATAAACGATTGATAAAACTAACAGGGTGGAAATATTAACAGCAGCTTTCGATCACAGAAACCAAGGTGCATGAAAACATTATAATCTTCCACGTGGGAAGCATGATTGATTTTAGGATGTCAATATCCTAGAATGTGCTAGGCGTCTCAGTAATTAGCATTAAACTTCCATTCCACTTTAAATTACATTTACATATCAAAGTCCAAATATTTTGTCAGTCCTGTCACTTTCAGTGAAAGTGCTACTTATTATTAACCACTAATCACACAGTGCACCGACGAAAGGGTAATTTACTTACGCCTACTTTCATAGATAGCTCGTGATTTCTCGTACAGCTCGTACGGGTCCGGTTTCCTCGGATCGAAGGCCTCTGTGGAATCGGGGTAGGAGCTCCGTTGGAGGTTTGGCGGGAAAGGGATGTTTTGCGTCATGGCCGGCGCAGATAAACTTGTTTGCGGGCTCCCTTGGTTATCCCATCTTTCCGTTATCTGTGACGGAGAATAAAAGGTGAAATGATTTTTTTGTTTTTAATCTACAAATGGCTCATAGAAGTTAGTACTTGTTAAAAGCATTGAAAGAGCAGCCATTCTAAAAAAAATTGTTTTGCAAGGTAACTGTATTTTAGTTGTGCATGAATAATACGTACCAAATTCCTCAATTACGAAAAATTTAAAAACGCTACTAAAGTACGTAAGAAAAACATTTCGTTCGTTCGTACATTAGTCTTTTTTCGGTCATAACAATAACATTTTTATACAAGATACAATAGTAAAAAAAAAAAATTTAAATTGGCAAACACCAAAATGTAAAACTTCATGAAAAACAGCAGGCCAGTTTCTACCCAAATGATGAAGAACAATTCAGTAAGTATGAATGAATGAACCTACAAATAACGTGCGGTACTATTGCCTGAAAACATATTGATGCTTACACTGGAACTACAAGTTGTGGTAGCAAATCAGCAAAATAAGGATGTTTTCAATGCCCTCCTGAAGTTTTCATAGTTTTACATTCTTTATACTTTAGGCAGGTGAAGACACAGAGGGGGATATTTTCAAGGAAGTGGCGGAGCGCGGCGTTAGCCTCCTTGGCTTAACGCCTCTCACCGCTACTTCGGAAATGCGAGGCTGCACCCTATTCTCAAGAGTGTGGTGAAGCCTGGCTTTTCACCCTGCGATGGCGCTCAGTTTCACGACTTAGCGCCAACGCAGACATCCTTGCACCAGAGTGCAAGGATGTCTGTGTGCAGGGGAGGGGTGTTTATGTACAGGAAGGTACCCCATCCTGCACATAATCCTAAAATACCATTTTGTAACTTTCGTGTGTGCTGCTTCGTGCAGCACACATTAAAGTTACAAAATGGCATTTTTGAAAAAGTTTGTTCATGTACAGGAAGGGAAACCTTCCTGTACATGAACAAACCATGGTATTTTGCTTTTTCTATGTGTGCTACACAAGGCAGCACACAAGGAAAAAGCAAAAACGAGGAGAAATAAAATATTTCTCCTCATTTTGCCCACCTAAGACCAGGATTTTTCTGGTCTTAAGTTCGGCGCTGCTACCTATTATCACCACCCTTGATAATAGGTGGTAGCGTCGATCACAATGGGTGTTGAGGTGGAACACACACTGCAACACCCACTGCACGCCCCTTTCACGCTAAATTTAGTGTGAAAGGGGCCTTATTCTGAAGGCAGCGTTAAGCCACTTAATGTGGCTTAAAGCCACGTTAAGTGGGTTAACGCTGCCTTGAGAATAAGGTGCTGACCCTATTGCCACGGAAACGTCAGAAAAAGTGATATAGGGGCTTGAGAATATGCCCCAGAGCATTCCAAGAAGAGAGCTCAGTAAAAGATAAGAAACGCTACACCTAATTTGGATCTCGAAAACCAGGAAGTGTCAATTAAAACAAAGACTCCATGTAGAGGGAGCGCTCTGGGATATATCTTGCTAGTAAAGTCTGTATAAATGATGGCACCATCCATTTGTGACAACAACATAAGGCCTTAAATTGAATTTGCCTAGAGTCAATTAAGCTTCTGAGAATCCTCCCAGAATGTCAAACCTTCTACAATTAAATACAGGCTGCGTGGTTGAATTTTGCGTTTAGATGGAGGTTGTGGGACGACTGAGATGAGATACGCGGGGAGCATAATCTAGCCAAGACTATTACATTAATTTCCTTAAAACATACCCAGCCCCAATTTTTGACCCAAAGTTTCAGGATCAATCTTCCAAAGAGATCCAGTTATCAAGCGAGGCGGTAGTTTCCAGACCAGTGACAAACAGTGAGTTACCATGCTGCTACTACAGGGTTTTCTGTTGACGCAAAAAACAAAGGTCACAACATGTTCCTTACACTCCTCTTTCTCCTATGAAGGGCAGCATCCCAGTCCGCCACAGTCTCGCTTCACAGGGCAAAATCAAAGATGTATACGCTACTGTCACAAATGTGATGAACTTACATGAACTGCGCTCTGAGCCCTATACCCCCAGAAGGCTGTTTAGAATGCTAAGGCTAATCGAGCCATATACAACCTGCTATAGCATTCGTCATTCGCAGGGAGGGCATTCTGTGGACTAGTGCTTGAGGGAAGCGGTCTTACTGTAAGCATATTCTTGGGTCTGACGAATGCTCCCTGCACCGGCTGAGGACTCATCTGACATCACTGGAAAGCTGCTTTATTTTCACAGTCACTTTTCACTTGTGTTTTTAGCGGATCCCAAATATATTGGAGACTGATGGAGTAACTGGAATCCTTGATATAAAGGAAGACATTGATTTTTAGAACCTGACACGTGGCTCAAACTTCCCTTAGTCTTTGCTGGTAAATCAACGTTTTTTGTGAAGTACAACTAGCAGCGAAGGGCATTCACACCAGCTGGGCAGCAATATGCTCAGTTTTGCTTTCCTTACTATAATTGGGGTCATTCAGGGAGCGCACATGCGAGATACAAATGTACTCTTTGCTGTTGTTAGAGTCTTTAAAGATCCGTGGCTCCACATTTTATCAGCAAATGCAACTCACACAGCTGCATCAGTCCAGTAGACGGTGAGCATTTCTCCCACCAGAGTCTTTCAGATTTGTGAATAAAAGTTCAAATCCGAATCCTGTAGTCCCTTGGTCCATGCAGTCAATGCTGGTGGTACATACCGGGACCTCAATCCAGTTTCTGCTAGTCTAGGAACACTGTAATCCTATTCTCCCACTGACTGCAGTGTGATACCAATTAGTACAAAATGCTCTTGATAATCCTTTTTTTCTGCTATCTATCATTTCCTTGTATTTAAAGTTATTTACCAGCAAAATCTTAGCCATACAATTATCTTGAAGAGCAAATAGAAGCTGCATTAAGGCTTGAATTCTACATATCCAAAAAACATGCGGGATTGCTTCCCATAGGAGACTTGACAGTTTGTTAACAAACATATTAAACAGGAGAGAGGCCAGGATGTAGCACTGGCAAATCCCTCATGTCGCAGAAAAAAATCTAGTTAATTGAGTTTAGTGGCTGTGTTGCTTGTGTGTGCTATTTCCAAACCAGTGCATCGACACTATGATTAAGTGACCCATCTAAACAAACCATAGCCTTGCAACCATTCAACAACGTTCCTAGCGAGGGAAATTAAATCCTGTATTAGAACAATGACTGTCATGTAAAGTGAAGCCATCTTCTTGGCTGCATACTTAGAGCTAAGGATCTGGAATGTCATACATTGATCGTCTAGTGCAATACCTTCTAGAAGCTCACCTGACTATAGGCAAGTAGAGCAGCATTATCTACTCATTTTGAAATTCGGCAAGTAATACCTGATGTGGAATTTCAAGTAGGAATCATGGACAGTATAGGTTAGTAGAATATAAGGTCCACATGGCTTTCTCTGTAGCATCCTTCCCAGCCTGGGTCCTCTTAAATGAATACACCACACACGGAACTTTGTCTTACACATATTTATTCTTGGGCATGTAACTGAGAATTTAGTGTTCTATACATGAGCTCTATTCACCACACCCAAACACCTAGGTCATAGTTCTACGGAGTCCACCAGGAACCAAATGGGCTCCATCATCGTTAACGCACATGACAGTACATTTCTACGTTGTTAAATAAAAAATAAAAACCTTTTACAGATATATATATATATATATATATATCTATATATCTATATATATATATGTATATATATATATATATATATATATATATATATATATATATATATATATATATATATATATAATCTACTGGCGGTCGCCAGTAGATAGTTATAGTTAGGACCGTGTTTCCATAGGAAATCTCAAAATTCTATTTTTAATAACTTTGGCGCCGGTTGACGAAACTTCGCGAAATTTTCAAAACTAATGGGGCGCTCCGCTCAGCTCTTACCCTGAAAGTCTCGGGGGGATTCGTCAAGCGGGGGCCGAGAAAAAAGGGGGGTCCCAAAACACGTTTCCCCCATGCATTTTCCCATAGGACTTTAGTCGAAGGTACAGCCCGAACGGCTGAACAGAATTACTTGAAATTTGGCAGAGAGGTAGTCCTCAGGTCAGGGATGTGCCTTTTGCATATATGGAGTCAATCTGTTCAGTAGTTCCTGAGAAAATTGCAGTTAAAGCACATAAATATCTATAGCCGCGCACCGTGCGCGCACCGTGCGTGCACCGTGCGCGCACCATAACGTGCACGAGCGTAATTCTGATTGGTGGTTACATGTCAGTCAACGTTCGAATCGGTCGAAATCAGGAAGTGTCGCCCGCCATTTTGTTTGTTTTCAGTGCGAGTGTGGAAAAGGAAGGTGGCGAACGTGAAAAGGGGGCAGGGTAGAGAGTTCCTGACCCCCTAGCCTTTGTCAGAGGGGCCCTGAAGGACCCCGAAGGCAGAATAAAAAACATTAACATTTTTTTTTTTTAAAACGCGGACACCGTGCGCGCACGGTGAAAAACCATAAAAAAAATAATAATTTAATACGTAGTTTATTGTAAATTACATATATAACAAAAATAATAATACACACATAACTTAGCATTTAAAAAAACGTACAAATTCACTGAAAAAACCATAGGTTTCACACACGTTATAGTTAGGAATTAGCATTTAAAAAACCTTGCAAATTCACTTACAAAACCATAGGTTTCACACATGTTATAGTTAGGTGGATATTTCACTCGTAAAAAACCAGTGAAATTCCCCCGTTATAGTTAGTTCAGATAACTATAACTCGCGCGACCGCCACTCTATCACAAGGATGATGTCATCAGTGATGTCAAGAGGGATGCCACTGACCATGTCATGAGTGATGTAATATGTGACGTCATGAGCAGAGGATTGCGGGCGCGCGAGTTATAGTTATCTGAACTAACTATAACAGGGGAATTTCATTGGTTTTTTACGAGTGAAATATCCACCTAAATATAACATGTGTGAAACCTATGGTTTTTTAAGTGAATATATATATATACATACACATTACAACTTTTCAATAAGTCATTGTTGAGCTCTGATCAAATGCCCAGATAGTGTCTTCTGAGGCTGGAAAGAGAGAGAAGAGAAGCGTCCTTGACTGGCGATGTAGGGACAGATGCAGTCACAGGGCTCTCTACAGTCTCAATCAAAGCAGTCTCACCACTGGCGAATGATACAGCAGATGCCTGAAGTGCAAAGAATCTCACGTAATGGACTTTCCAGGACAGTGAGCAGTTGCCATGTGTTGTTTGCTAGTCACAACTTTGAAAGGTTCAGCTTCAAAGGGAGCATCAGAATTACATTCTCTCTGTTGTCACACTAATACTCACTAACACACTAATACTCAATTACTTTATTGAAATTAATGTATTTGGCACACCAGCTTTTGTTGGCATATACTTTCATCTTTTGCTTATGGCAGAAGTCTGTTTGACGAAGTCCACCATCTGTTACAGATATTCCATTGTGGGACCTTGGTAGTCATGGCTCTCCCGAACATCAAGATTTCAGGACTTTCACCTGTCGTTGAGTGAGAAGCTGACCGGTAAGCTTAAACAGCAGCAGGGAGTGCGGACTTCAGGTCAAGCTTCTCCAATGTAGCACGCTGAACGATCATTTTATGTGTGCTCATAAAGCATTCAACAACACCATTTGCTTGTGGCCAAAGAGGTGTGCTTTTCTGATGCTTCATATTGAGATGATTCAACTCTGTATTCTCAACTGTTGAATGGTAAGCCATTGTCAGACTTTAAAATTGAAGGAACACCCCATGTTGCAAAAATGCCATCTAACCTCTTGATAACTTTTTTGTGATTGTTCAATGAGAGATCTTCTACCAATGGAAAACAGGAGTATTCATCAATGACCACCATCAGGTGATGCCCATTATCAAGAGGACCCAAGAAATCAGCATTGATTCTCTTCCATACTTGTTTTGGCAAGTCAGACATACGCAAGACATTTCAATTGGTTTGGGGAAATAAGCAATTGCACAAATGACAGGTCTTCAACTCTCTTTCAACTCTCTTGTCAAGATAAGAAAACCAAACTGGATCTCCAAGAGCTCATTTTGTCGCAACAATTTCACAATGTCCTTCATGGGCAACTTCAATTATTAGTTGTCACAGACTGTCTGGTATGACAATTCTTTACCCACATAACACAATACCTTTTTGAGTAATGGACGGTTCATCTTTCCTATTTTTGAACATTTGATATTCGTTGTCACATGTGAGAGGTCGAATGTGCTGTTTTCAAGATTGATGTGCAAAAATTTCCTTTAGCAACAACATGTCCTTATCCTTGTTTGCTGCAGCAATGATTTGATCTAATGAAATAACAGCAGGTCTATTGGACTGTATGATTAAGTTAATGTAGGCTTCAGCTGCTTTGGAAAGGTCAACAGGGCACTGTATTTGCACTCATGAAAATTAGTCAGCAAGGTTTTAATCTTTCCCTGATTGGTGCATGATAGTGTAGTCATATTCCTGTAGTCACAAACTCCAACATTCAATTCTTTGAGTCATCTTGGCTTTTGGGTTTTCAAAGATGGTAGGCAATGATTGATGTTCCATTACAAGAGTGAAAGGTTTACCACACAGGAATACATGGAAATGTTCACAAGCCCACACCACTTCTAATCATTCTATCTTTGGTTTTGAATAGTCAGGCTCAGTTTGTGAAAACATTTTGCTTGCATATGCCACAATATGCCTTAGAGCATTAGGGTGTCCACTGTGTTGGACAAGGATTGCGCCTAATCCGACCAGGCTGGCATCAACAACAACCTCTATATGAAGTTTTGGATCAAATTAGGCCTTTTCAGTGGCATTCTTAATTGCATGGTTCATTTTCTTAAAACCCTGTTCATAATCATGTAACCAGTAAAATGAAGCATTTTTGTTTGTTAAGTTTCCTAAGGAGCACTTACTCTGGCAAAATCATGTATGTTTCAGGAACTGTAACAGGCCATGCCAAGGAATTAACTTAACATGGCAACAGCTTGTTGGGGATTGGTGGCTGACAAACCTTGTACTTTAGCTGGATCCAGTGTCATACCCCCATCAGAAAAGATTTGACCAAAGAATTTGAGTTTTATTTTGTGGAACTCACATTTTTCAACAATTTTGTAAAAGTTATACCTGTATTAGCAAGCAAACAACAGACTTGGGTAAAAGCTATGGGGCATATGTATGAAGCCCATTTCCCGTTCGCAAACAGGCCGATTCTCAGAATCGGCCTGTCTGCGAACGGCAATAAGCCTTTTGGGATGTATCATCCCAAAAGGCCCTCGCAAAATAGGGAATCGCAAAATTTGCAATTCCTTAAATGCCATGTAGAAAGTACCCAAGTTGTGCGATTTCTCCTTTTTGGCATTTTTCAAACTGCCATGTGGCGCACATACATGCCCTTTGGGCATGTATGTGTGCCACATGTGCACACATGCACATTTCAGGGGTGCAACAGGGTGTCCATTTGACACCCTGGCACCCTTGAAATTGCATTCTCAATTTTTGATTCTCTAATTGAGAATCGCAAATTGAGAATGCCTTCCCATTCATTCCTATGAGCCTCTAGGCCCATAGGAATGAATGGGGAGGCTTTCCTTAATTGCGAATCGCAATTTGCGATTTGCAATTAAGGAATATGTAGGATTTGCAAAATTATTTGCAAATCATACATACATAGCATTTTGCGATTCTCAAATAGCGATTATCTAAAAATCGCTATTTGAGAATCGCAAATGTATCCTTTGATACATATGCCCCTATGTCATTTTCTGTTTGTGTAGCTCTGAAAAATAATATGTCAGCACTGTAATAGAAAGCATTCATGATTGGTTATATGATATGTCGAATTACATATAGTGTCTCACTTGCTCTCGTAATCACTCACAGAGAAACAAATGATTAGACACTCCTGAACACAACCCTCCCAGATCTCACAGGAATCGTGGTAACAAGACCCACCCTTTCGCTCATAGTCCTTTACTTGTCCACAAAAGGATCTGACAGAGACACGAAACAGTTTAAAATATTTATATTAACTAACATGCCCTAACTTGCAGTATACGTGCCAGGTGCTAGTCCATAAATCATGAAAGGAGATGTCATCATGGGAAGACAATAGAGCCTAACCTCTCTGCCCTTGCTAAGAAGCAGTATTATTATATATTAGAAGATCTCTGGGGTTTGTCAGCAGACCCCACACCTTATCATATAGATGATAGATCTACATCATAAGTGTTGTCTCGCTCTTCTCCCTGGAAATGTCCCTCTCCGAGTGTATGCTACCTATTCATGTATTCTAAAACAACCAAAGTACATTTGTCCAAACAACATCTGCATTCAAATGTTTTGTCTAAAGCCTGAGGCCTGGCCAGAACAAAATAACAAGGAGCATTGTTATTTGACCTTGCACATAATGTTCAGTCAAAATCCCAGGAACGTGCAGAGAGTAAACACAGCGATGAGTTCTCATGTGAAAACAGCCATAGAAATTATTGCAAAAATAAAGATGCGTAGTAACGTGTGCAAAGTAGGCAGGCTGCAACGTGCTCATGCTAACTTAGTGAAGATGACAATGTCCCTAAGAGCCACGTGACATGTTGGGCTGTTTTTTATATTAGCTGGGGGCGAGTTCCATGTTTTAACTGTCAACAGGATGAAACTTCTTCCACCCCAGTGAGCTTTCTTGAATCTGGGGATCTGCAAAAGTTTGCCCTGTAACGATCTTAGGTTTCTGGAGGGTGCATACTGGATCAGGTGTTGCTTCAGGTAATGAGGACCATCCCCATGCAATGCCTTGAATGCTAAGCATTGAGATTTTAATGTTATCTTTTTTTCCAACTGGGAGCCAGTGTAGCATTCTCAGTTCATGGGAGACTGCCTAGAATCCAGGAATATCTAGCAGCAATCTGACCGCCGCATTTTGAAGACCCGGCTGCTTAAGTAAGTGTTGCGTTTAAATCCCCACTTACAGGGCATTGCCATAATCCAATCAGGACAGGGCTAATGCTGTCACAAGTGTTTTCAGGGTGTTCAGGGAATAAAAGGGTGAACTTTCCGGATTACCTTTAAGATGAAGAGGAGTGTAGAGGTAAGATATGCAGTTGCACTTTCATAGTCTTAAGTTTTCCCATTCCATGAAACAACGTCTGGAACTGACTTACTATTTTGTGATGAACATTCATGCTGTAGTTCACAGATATCAGTCCCATATCAGCAGCAGTATTGAATCTGAGTCAACAGGCACTCGATGCAGTACCTTGAGGAACACAAATGGGTGCTTGTGCTTTTGTCTTTTTGTGTGTCATGGTTGCTAAGAACGAACCTTGATTCTTTAATGGCATTGATGAAGTCCAGGTATACACTTTAGTCTTTGACGGTGTGAGACAGGGCAATGGAGCCAGTTCATTGCATTTTTCCTCTGCCATATCGTTATTGACGCACCACTGTCGATATGGAGCTACCATATATTTTTAGTGGCATTTTCAAACAATGTTTAAATGACTTTTGTGATTTTGCTCATCGACTTTTCTTCGACTCGTATTTTTCTCTGCATGTGGCCAGTCAAACATGTTCATATTTTTCTGCAGTAAATATCAACATCGCCCATCGGTCTTCCTCACTGTCGCTTGACAATGAAACTGAAGAATTATTGGACTTAGATTTAGACGATGATTGACTTTGTTAAGTGTCAATTTGCCCCAGCAGATGTTACCACTTGGTCTTGTGGCATTAATAGATTGTCACTTTTAGAACGTTCAGGCGTCCATATACTTTTTTTCGTCGCAAAGTACTTAGCTTTTTCTTCGTCTTGCAAACCATTAAAAAATGGTTCTCCTTCCCACAGCCTTTGCATATTTATCCAATGAAGGACATTTACCTTCGTGTGGAAACAAAAATCCACATTAAAGCACAGTTTGTTTTGATTTAGACACATCAATATGTGTCCCTCAACTTTGTGTTTCTGCTTACTTCTCAGTTCATGACTGACTCATTCTTCGGCCTCCATATTGCCAGCGTGTTGATCAGCACAGTCCTCTGGTCTGGCAGCCTTAAGAACTCACTCCAGACAAAGGGTTTCTCTCAGCATTCATCTCAATGAATCTGACAGACATCCGCCGATAACTCAGAGACGTATAGCTTCTTCACCATTGAATTCATGGAATTTACAGTGCTTGATGAGTGTATCAAGTCTCTCAACAAATTCAGTGATTGTATCACCAGCTCTCAGTCTTTCCTGACTGGAAATATGTCTTTTGTAATCGACATTCGGCATTTGATTGAACTTGAAATTTAACACATCTTTGATTTGATAGTATGTGACTTTGTCAGTTCGCTGTAATTTCTTAATTACCTCTTTTACTCCTCAACCAGCAAGGTTCTTGAGGTATTTGACAAACTTTTTGTTGTAGGTTTCTTACAGTGCATCAATGAAATAATCAAACGTTTTCATCTAGGCAGTCCACCTGTCACCAATATTCTGCTTTTTAGCAGTGTTGAATGGAGGTGGCGATTTTAGGAAAGTGGCGGCCGTATAACCAGTTGTGGAACTTATTGATGTTGAGAGTCTATGCTGCCAACCTGCACTTGCACCATTCATATCTTAGGAACATCCTTCGATGTGCTTGCTTCAGGATCATTATGGCCAATCTGCATGGGTAGAGGTTCTTTTTGCTTGGTTATCAGAGCTTGTCAACTCTTGAAGGAGTTGTGCAGAACACACCTGGCACTTTCGGTGGTGTCCACTTCGGGGATCAACAGCTCCATATTCACAACCGCGGGTATGATGGCTCTCTTTAGTCAACTTTTGGGTAAGCCTTAATAATTTCTCATCCTGATTTTCACTGCCTTTATCACTATTCTGCATTCAACTATTTTCGC
Source organism: Triturus cristatus (assembly GCF_964204655.1). Taxonomy (NCBI): domain Eukaryota; kingdom Metazoa; phylum Chordata; class Amphibia; order Caudata; family Salamandridae; genus Triturus; species Triturus cristatus. The sequence continues at coordinate 1,049,223,741 of NC_140585.1, read as the reverse complement.
TACTGGCGCTTTCGCTCCCCCAATCTGTCACTGCTTCTAGCGTTTCTCTGTACCTAGTTATTTCCGCCTTTAGCGTTACCATTCCATATGATTTATAGCTCAGCGTTGCATAGTGGCACAGTACCTCTTTCAAGGCCTAAGTATCACATTTCTGGCTAACAATGAGTAAACTTCTCAGAGAGGCTTTCGTTATCAAATGCTTCACAGTGGCTGGAATGTCACTTTGACTCCACATACACTAAACGTCTATTTTCATTTTTACTGAGCCCCATAGGGCACGCACAAGATGTTTGCTGGACCACGGCAAACTCTCTGGGAGACCACTGTCAATCTTCAAGCTACCTATCTCGTCACCAGTTGTAGTGTGCTCCCAAGCCTGGGTACTCGTAAATGAATACACCACACACAGAGCTTAATATTACATGTCTTTATTCTAATGCGTGTAACTGCAAACTCAACCTTCTAAACATCAAACTCTATTCACCACACCTGATCACTTACGTCATAGTTCTATGGACTCCATCAGCAACCAAAAGAGTCCTGTCATCAATAACTCACAAGACACTACACTCTCTGCATAGATTTTAATGATGGGGACCTCTCTCCATGATGGTGGATGCACATCCTTCAACAACACCTTATTAAACACTAATAATACTGTCGAGAAAGTTGGACTAACTTTAAAGAGATCCACTTACCAAATATGGGCCAGTATTACAATTTGAAGTATTAACAGGGGGAGAGCAAGAATTGTGCTCCCAAAAATTTAATTTACACAATTAGTAAGAAACAAAGGACAGGCTTCAATGAGAAATCCTAGGCGTATTACTGGGAACAATGTGTAAAGCAATAGATTTTTTTCAGAGAAAGATGCAGATAAAGTATGAAAGCAGCACCAAGCTGAACAAAGTTCAAGAAATAAAACAGTAACATTTTGCAAAAAGAAGAAAATTGTCAATATCACAATAGTAATAGCGGATAATGGTATAGGATTTATTAATCTTTGCATTTAAATCTATTTGAAAACAATTGGAAGGTGAAAATCTACATGGCTTACGCATCGTTTCAAGGAGAAAGCAATGGAGCAAGGGTCAGATATAGCCTAGCTCTTGACCATGGCCAGTGGTTTACAGTCCAATATAGTCTCCCAGAAGAAAGTTAAAATTCCATCTGAGAATGCTGGGGCCAGTGACGGCACTATTATGTCAGATAGGTAAAATTCTGGGTCCTGCTACTACCCTCAGTTTTAGTGCCGAAAGCCCTGAGCAAGACCAGCTTGAAATCTGTTGTTACTGTGGTCAGTTAACTGCTGGAATCACTCGGCTCCCTTTTCCTGCTGTCACTTGGCACCATTCATTTAGGGTCTAATTTCGAGTTAGGGAATATGGGACTACCTCATAAATGGGTGGCGCTCCCACCACGTCAAATGTGTGGTAAATCCACCTTATTTAAATTTAGGGTAAGTCTAGGTTTTTGGCTGAACCATCACAGGGCCGCCACATCACAGTTGCCATATTTGGGGCAGAGAGTCAGTCACTGGCATCACATTGTTGCTTTGCACATTTCCATTCACTTGGTTGGAATTGAAGGGGTCATTAGAGCTTGGCAACACAGGAGCTTTGCTGCAAGTCAGTGATCCTTCCTTGCCATCAAACTCAGGATTTCCTTACACTATATTGAGTTGGGAAGTGCTATGTTTCCAAGAGTAGTGCCCCAGCTGTCTTTTTTGCCAGACACCTCTCAACTGAAGGCCATCAGGTCATAGTAAAAGTCACCCTACCATACTTGGAGCTGGGAAACTGTCACTAGAGTTACCTGCCAGGTAACACTATGCAAGGCATGGTGGTCAATGTCATCCATGCGCAAGGAGAAAACTCTATGAATGTCAGGATCATTGACTACTTGTTTACAAGAATAAACTCCAGTTTTATGGACAATAGTTTTGAAAAACAAAACAAATTGGGCAGTGTATACTTCAAACATAGGACCATTCTACAAAACCACATGGCAATGTTACAGCAGCCCTGACATTGAGGGCCAGTGGCCCATCTTCCATTGTTTAAATCAGGACTGGAATCCTAACAAAGGTTCAAGTTGAATATGCCATGTAACGTAAAACACGGAATATCAGTACCAGAAAATAAAAAAAAAATGATGACAGAAAGAGAAAAAGATATATAACAAAATTCCAAGAAATTTTCAAACAAGTGATATCCCTACACAAATCCCCAAAATTTACAAAATTTAATAAGACAATGAGAACGACAACAGTGGCGCTCAATAAGTTACACAAACAACCATAAAAACAATACACTGCGTAAACATGAATAGTGGCTGAGGAAAGTTACATATACATTGTTTGGACACGACAAAAACAAAACATAGCAAAAAATGCGTCCTTTTCAATCAAGGCCACATGTAGGCGTCCATGGCATTTTGATCATGTTAACGTATGGTGGTCACAGTTTAATTTCCAGTGCACTCCAATTTCACTACTAATTCTGAGTTTTCCTCATTAATTTTGTGCTACTACATCTGTTGCACTGTGTCTGGCAGTGCCCATCAACGTACGAAAACTGTATGGGGCAAGCGGATCCAGTCCCTTAGATGTGTGCACATTTTGCTGAAACAGAACGTTTCTTATCTTGATTCAATAATCCTCAAACACAAATTAAATGTCCATTCATCTTTTGTTTCTTCATGAGTTAATTATTATTATTCCATAAGTTTCTTCCTTCATTTATTCAGTCATTAATTCATGATTCCATCATAATGGCCAAACGAAATGCTTTTTACCAAACCAATGCATTTTGGGTCACTCAATGAGCCATCCTCAGGGGTTTTCAAAAGCGGAAGTATTTAGCGTGGATCCAGCATGTCCAACTGTTACCGCCGCGTTCCTTCAGGATAAATGCGTCCTTTTCAATCAAGGCCACATGTAGGCATCCATGGCGTTTTGACCATGTGAACGTATGATGGTCATCATGAGAACAAACAACATTGAATACCAGAGCACCCAATAGAAAACTCTGGTAATGAAATTTATTACGGACGAGTCCACAGCACAGAAATGGGTGGGCTCCACTTGCTTATGCTCCAAGCACAGTTGCATAAAAACGAGAGACAAAGCAACCTATCCACAGAAATATATGGTGATTAGAAACTCCCCTTGAATCATGATAATAAGTGACATATAGCAGCAGCAAGGTGCCAAGTGTGAGTTAATTGGTCCACAAGTTGAGCAAGGCTGCTCCGACTACGAGCAAGTCTACGTGGCAGGCCAAAACATTAATTAAACGGTCCCACCATTCGAGCCAAGCTGCTCTAACTAAGAGTCAATCTCCACAAAGTGCACCATGCCAGTCGAGTAACCGCCCGGGCAGGAAACCGATTACTCGGCCGGCATGGTGCACTTACCCCGACCTTTGCTCTATGAGCCTGTAATGGTAGAATTGAGGCAGACAACCTCCCCCCACCACCTTTGCAAGAGGGAACATCAAAAGTAAAATAGATTATATCCTACTAGATATTGACATTTGGCATCTTGCCCTGAACTTTGAAGTTATCGTACCGGAAGATAGTGACCATAATCCACGTCTTGTCATTAGATGAAAAAGTGTTTAAACTGAAGTGCAGAGAAATTTTACATTCTGAATCTACATTGTCCCTCACTAATGATAGGAAAGCGGTGAAGTGGTCTAAGATAACCCTGAGACACGCACACAAAACTATACTATGCTTTACAGCTTATTTTAGACACAGTGTTAATATTCCCCTGAGTGAAATTCATCTGAGCAAATTACACTCTACCCTATTTAATGGTCCAAATACTTTGTGAACTCAAACTCCAAAGGCCCAGAAGCAGAGGGCAACCCAGGCTCCTTCATGGTACATGAGTGAGTGCCAATATGCTAAGAATCATCAGATTAGAACAATTAAAGCAGGTGACCGAGACTTAATTAGACAACATCATGCCATACATAAAAAAATTATAAAAACTTTCAAGCAACGTTCGATAGATTCTGGCTGGTTGGCCCTGATTGAAGCCTTAAAAAGTAAAGATCAGAGATTATTCTGGCAAATGTTCTCTCACTGCGATGCTGCCACCACCAGTTCCATCGATCATGTGGTATAACCTCAGCAATGGATATATATCGTTTTACTAGCTTGTATGCAAGGCCTACTTTGATAGACTTCTCTGTGGCTGCATTCTGTCCACCCGCGGTAGTTGTATAATTGACTCCAGAGTAGAGAAATTTTCCAGATTCACCTTGGATGAGACTGAATTGACTATTAATTCATTGAGCCCTGGTAAGGCGCCTGGAGCTGATAGAGTTCCTAGTGATCTATACCGTTCAGAACCTGGTGTATAGGAGCCATATGTTAATGCCCTCTCTAGCAAGATACTGAAAGGGGATGGTATCCCCCATCTTGGACTGTAGCAGAATTAATTCCCATCTTTAAGAAGGGTAATAAATGCTCCCTATGCAACTACAGGCCCATCAGCCTGACTGACAACCTGCAAAAGGTCTTTTGTCATCAGATTTTATCCAGACTTCATGAATGGATGGTATAGAAGATGATCCTTTCCCCATACCAAGCTGGGTTTCCCACAAAGGTGAGCACTGTTGACCAGGTGTTCTGTCTAAACTTAATAAGGTGGAAGTATGTGACCACCTCTATATCGTCTTTGTCGATTTAAGAGTCAAATTCAACCTGGTTCCAAGATGCCAACGGTGGCTTGCATTGTCTAGACGGGGAATTTATTCACACTTACTGACAATCTTGATCAGATTGCATGATAAGACCATTGCAAAAGTAAGTTGGGGGAACGGGGGAGAAATAACAGATGGCATACCCATTGTGTGTGGGGTGTGACAGGTATGTGTTCTTGCCCTCTCCCTCTTCTCCCTCTATATTAATGACTTGGTGGTTCATTTATTACATGATAGCCACAGGCTGGGGGTAGGGCTTTCCATACCCACACTACTAATCACGGATGATACTGTGTTAATATCCTGTACCTCCAAGGGTTTGCAGAAGACCCTGCTGTCCCTGTCCCTGGCTCCAGACACACTACAGAGTGGTTTGCAGCTCTTTGTGTGGAGACAGGCACAAACTTATTCAGGTGCAAGTGTCAGCTCCTCCCACCACTCTAGCTCAGGCAGACCCATCAGCCTGGCGACGGACCATCAGGATATGTAGGGCACACCTTAGCTCCCTTTTTGAGTTACTATATAGATTCAATTCAAAAAGTGGCATTTTCAGACCTGCAATTTAAAAACCAACTTCACTTAAAGATGAGTTTTTAAATCACGAGTCCAGAGGCACCAAACTGCAATTTTCTTTCTGTTCCCAATTAGAGGATACACTTGGAAAGTGCTACAAGGCAGCTCCAATGCTAACCTATAGGAGAGATAGGCCTTGCTGTAGTGAAAAGCTTTTTTAGCAATTTTTCACTACCAGGACTTGTAAAACTTAAAACCCCATGTCCTACCTATAAACTGCACCTTGCCCATGGGGATACCTAGGGTCTACCTTACATGTAGTAAAAGGGTAGGTTTGGGCCTGGCAAGAGGGGCACTTGCCAGGTCATCATAGCAGCTAAAACTGTGCACACAAGCTCTGCACTGGTTAGCAGTGGTTAAGTGCCCAGAGTCCTAAAACCAGCAAAGGCAAAATTGAGCACAGAGTCAAAAACAGGAGGTCAGAAGCAAAAAGACAGAGGAAACCACATCAAAAGATGCCAGGTCTAACAAGCCGAGGCACGTTTGTCTCTAGATTTAGCAGATCTTCCTATTACACAGTCTCTCCCTATGTCCTTAAGAGACAATTTGGAGTACACTTCCAATCGTCTCGATCTTTCTGCAGTGGAATGTACCTCTGAAAATGTCCCTTCATCAGCATGAAGTCTGAAAACTCAGGGAGCTAGCATCCTGATTGCAGAAAATAGGTCCGATTGTAGGACATTGGCTAAGACAAAGAGGAAAGTGAGACATGAGAAACCTTAGCACTAATTGCTGCCTTCTTATATCCGGTCTCCGATTGTTAATAATCTAAACCAGTCAATGTCAAATTCTGATTCTTGTGCTATTGGTATATCCATTGGGCTCGGGCTTTGACTTGGATATGCTATTTGATAATCTGAGATCAATGATTGAGGCTTGTATCACTCCACTAGCTGAAGGTAGAGGATAATTGGAAAAGGAGGTGGTTAAATTACTTCTTTGGTGGAGAGACATAGGTATGTACAGAGTAGTTCCACCCATTCTCGTTGCCCCACCCACCTGGTGATGCCAAGTGTAGGGGGAGTTGGTGAGGCTGCTGTGTTTGAGGTACATACAATTAAAGTGCCTCCTGATTTGTAGCGACGGATAGGAAAGCAACTAGGTACTCCTCCTAGAAGCCAGTTAGGGTATGTGCCCACAAGCGCGAAGGGAGTAATTAGACCAGCAGTCTTTAATCAAGTAAGAAACCAGGGGTTACCATTGATTTGCCACACGATGTCTGCCCTTATGTTGTCATACTTAGCAATGTCCCTCCCCTGAGTCCCTGTATACCTGGGACTACTTCCCAGCTAATAAATAAAGTGTGCCACCGGCTCACTAAATATACCAATTTTGATATAAGCTGCTGGGATAATATCTTATTGGTAAGGGGAATGGGTTGAATTGGCTCTGCTAACAAGAGTTTTGCTGGGGACTGCGTGAACATTAACTGCAGATTTCCGAATATGGCTCATGGAATCTTAAGTAATAGCAGGCTTTTTAACAAGTCTGCAGAGCCACTAATAAATGCTTAAGGGCTGCCCTTAATAAAAGAAATCCGGGACAGAATGGCCATCTCCCTGAATATAAATCAGTCCTGAAAGATAGGAAGCAGGAAATTTAAAGGGATACCTGGGATATACTTGTGATTGCTTCTTCCACTCAGGACATTGGGGTCTTATGGAAGATTGTTGATTCCGGCGAGCCCCTCATCACACAATTGGATGGATTAGGTACAACCATCCCTGCCGATAGGTGAGGGTCACTTTTCAAATGCATTTATGGGCACTCTTTTATGGAACACTCTCTTAGGGCCATATGTAGGTAGCTAAATACCGGCCGGTAACTGCCGAAAATCGGTAATTTTCCCGTTACCGACCGGTATTTAGCCCTTTCTAATATAGGAGGCAGGTTTTAAAGATTAGGTAATTTACCGATTCCTTATTTTAAGGAATCGGTAAAATACCGAATCCTTTAAAGCTATGTAGGAGGCACCCAAGTGACTGTATTTTTGCATTCAGTATTAGTTATTTACCACCAACTACAAGTTGGTGGTAAATATCGAATACCTTTAAGAAAGCAATAATTTGCTTTTCTCAAGGTGCCATGTGGCAGACATACATGCCCTTAGGGCATGTATGTGCGCCACATGTGCACACATGCACGATTCAGGGGTGCAACAGGGTGTCAATGTGACACCCTGCCACCCTTGAATATGCTCCCCCTATTACCGATTTGGTATTTACCGAATCGGTAATAGTGAATGGCTTCCCATTCATTCCTATGGGCCTCCAGGCCCATAGGAATGAAAGGGAAGGTGATTCCTTATTACTGAATCGGTATTACCGATTCGGTAATAACGAATATTACCGATTCGGTATTTTTTACCAAATTATTAGCTACATATGAAATACCGATTCCTAAATACCGAATCGGTAAAATTCGGTAATTAGGAATCGGTATTTCATATCTACCTACATCGGGCCCTTAGTGAGGTATGTTCCTATAGAAGCCTATTACCCATCATGTTTTCTTTAGAAGAAGTCCATTTAGCTATCAAGTCGAGCCCTGGAAATAAGGCCCCGGGCCCACATAGAGTCCAGATGGATCTACTTTGGGCAAGACTGGAATTTTGGGCCCTTATTATCACCAATGTCCATAATTGTGCCTTTTGCTCTAAGCTTCGTTTCTGCCTTGTTTGTACCAGTATTTAGGAAGGGCAGTAGACAAAACCTAGCATGCTATCAACCCATCTCCTTATTGGATTCTACTGTTAAACTAGTGGACAGTATAGTCTTGAAGCATATCTTGAGATGGCATCATTACACCCATCCAACATGGGTTTGGAAAAGGCTTATGTAGTATTGAGCAAAGCTAGAATCTTACGTTACTAATCCCAAAATATACTGTGGTCAAGAATGGGCTCTATGTTTGTCATTATTGGACCTTAGCACAGCTTTCGATTGGTTTACTCAATCATTTTTATGGGCTTCCCTTTGGGACTTAGGTCTGGAACTTGAATGAATTCATTTCCTTAGAGCCCTTCATCAAGACCTTTCTTCCTCTGTTCGTTATGGTCCTGGGGGATAGTGTTCAGACTAATTCAGTTTGGAAAGAGGTGTGAGGCAGGGCTGCGTGCTTGCACCAATTTTATTTTTGTTATATATTAACAAGTTGCAAGATTATCTCATAATGAATGGCTATGAGTTGTCTAAAATGAAGAATTACCCTCTGGTGGCTCTTTTATATGTTGATGATGTCATTCGAATCGCTCAGACACCTTCTGCTTTTAAAAAACAAATTGATAATTTTGTTTCCTTTATGGATATCATAAAGCTAGGAAAAAATTTTTCCAAGGCACATTATAAGGCAGCGGGAAAGCAACAGTCGAAGATTAAACTCACTTTTATTAAGTGAAATTGGTAGGAAAGAATCTACAGCCTACCTTACCTGAGTATTACATTTGACTCCTAATGTAATTGAAGACTCTCCCCTGCAAATGGGATCAATAGATTTTTTGCAAGCAACTGGGTCTCTTTTTCGATTTGACAACAATATAGGCTCTAAGACAATTCCAGAAATGATGGAGATATATAAATATGTCTGCCCGTTTTGACATATGAGGGCCTTAATTGGGGCAATTGCCCAAATGATTATCTACAGGTGAAGAAACCAGGATCTGTAGGCAACTCCTGGAGTTACCGCCCTCTAGTTCTCACTTTATTATACATGAAGTGCTGTGGCTCAATTACGACATGAAAGATGTTAGGTTGGCTCTGGCTATTGACCAGGACCAATGCTATAGTCCACCTTAATAAGGATATCATTGAGAACTGCTTGAACTTTGCCTACGGTCATAATATACTATGGTTGGGTTATGTCAGAAAGTTGACTGAAGATTTAGGTAGCCTGGATTTCAGCCTTAAATCAGAGAAAAAACATTAGAGATAAAAATTGGGTGTAAGAAAATTATTGGGAAAGAAGTAAGAATGATAGAGAATATGCAGAATTATTGAAACCTTCAATTTGGGATTTTGTAATTATTCACTCTGCTCTTTCAAATGGGTTGTAACTTCATTGTGTTAAGGAAGGTTTCAGAGAGAACTTCATTGATGAGATTTTGGGACGCCTATATTAGGTGCCTTTTATCCTTTCCTTTGGACCAATATGATACTTTATCTATTGTTCATTTGGTGAGTATTCAACTCAGTCCTTGATGCACTTAGTTTTTTTGTGGGCACTATAAGAACTTTACTAAGCATTATCAAAGGTCCATTTAGAAGCAGTAAGCTTTTATTCAATGTAGATGAGCTCTTTATTATCTAGTCACTCCAGAGCGCAGCAATTTGCTGCACTGTAGGTAGTTTTTAAAAACAGCTGTTTACTACTGCAAAAGTATGATGTTCTGAGATTTTATTAATTGTTTGTTTTCTCCTTTTTATGTCTCTTTATATTATAATGTATTTTTAATTCTATTTTTTTTACTTTTGCTCTATCTATTGTGTTTTTATGGCATTTTTTTAATGCCTGTATAAAGCTTTATGATTGATAGGTTTGACCTGCCAGAATGTATCAGGGGGACCCTGCAGGGGCTTATTAATTATCACACAAACCGTAATTCAGATCTCTGGGGAAACTCCTGTTTTGACAGAGATTGAAATCTAGCCCAGAACTTGTAATTAGTGCTGAACTGGTTCGTTGCCATTGTATTCAGTGACATTTAGTGTTGTTTATGGCTGCATTATGTTGGCCAGCAAATTTATAATAGACTCATGGATTGTTCGGAAATTATGTTTGGCGGTAACTGGCTAGATCCTGCCATTATGCTGCAATGGACATTAGCTTTTATTGATGTGACTTTTTTATGGACTAAGGGTATGGGAATCCGTTTGTAATGGAAGACGTTAGAAAAATTGGCAGTTTTAAGTTAGCAGTTGTTCCCCTACAGTGTGTAAAGGATTTTGAACACATCAATGGAAGACTGCTACTGGTCTAACAGAAGTGAAAGGTTGATCGTGAAATCCGAAAGGCAGCAATTAGTAGGTGGTATTTTGCACCTGCATCAGATCATCATTTATAGGCCACATTTATTATTAAATAATTCCATAACTATTTTCATAACATCCACCCTTTTAAATATCTCAATAAAACTGGGAGCCCAAGTAGTAAAACTGCTGTCAGTGTTACCGATGATCTCCCAGTAGTGCCAGTGTAGACATACCAGCAGCTCACAACAGGCTGCGCCAATACTACTTCACCAGAATCAAGCCAAGATCCTACAGTACGTGTCAGTGACATTAGGAAAGAACTCTCTAGAAAAACAGTGCTATTCTAATGAAATAGGAGTAGATACTCTTTGAATATTAATTTTTCTCCGAGCCATAATTTAAGAAATATTTTTCAGATACAGGTATTGTTTTAAATCTGAGCTAAGAAGTAAAAAGCAAAAGAACTAACCATAGACAGACACTCAAATGTTTCTGCATACAGATAAGAACATGGCCACACTCTTGCCCTTATTTACATTTTTCAATGTTTCTATTTTATGGGAGGTAGCATTTCAATGTTATCAAAATACTTTTTGAAGCTTTTACTTTTAAAAACTGGGTCCAGGGTGCAATGATCTAGGAGTACAGTGTGTCCTTGTACCCCTGATATTTTGTCTTTTTCTTGGTAATCTTACGCAATCTCTAAAAAAATATATGCTCTTTACAGAGGGTAGACACAATACCTATTCATTTTCTGATGTATGCCAATGAGTTGATGATCATGGATTTGCATGCTCTCCAGTTGAGTTTGAATTCCACATACATTGACTCCTTGTACACTAAGATGGAGGCTTTCGTGTTCGGCAAAAGGGTATAGAAGCAAAAATGGTTTCTGAATCTGGAAGCTCCTAAGGTGGTGCATCATTATGATGTACTACGGCATTGAATTTCGCAACAGCTTGTCTTTGACATTACATTTCAAAAAAGGTATAACTGAAAAGACATTCCTGCCTTGCCTTTTTCCAAGTAATTTGTTCAGAACTTAGGACCTTATTCAGTTTGGCAGAGGGATACTCAGTGCCAAACTTGGTGGGTGTCTCATCAGTCGGATTATAAGTGCAATAGAGCCTATGGCAACTTATAGTAAGGCGGGAGGGATATCTGTCACGTGATGACAGAGTGTCCCATCCTCCAGACTCTAAATATGGCCTTGTTCTGTACTGTTTCCAAAAAGGGTATTGGCAGTAAAATATTTTACAAAACTGATTGATCAGCCCAAAGGATCAATTGCCGTATGTGTTTGAGAGAACTAATTAACTCTTCTTCTGTTTGGACGTGCTCCATTTGAGCAAGAATCAATGGACTTTTTGTAAAGTATGATTTTTGTATAATAAGTTTGACAACAATTATCAAGCAATGATAAATAGACCAGTATTACAAATGAACTTTAATGAAGACGATGATTCGGTGACTAAAATTAAATTACAATTTTGTAGTAAATGCAGTCATAAAGCAGTTTTGTTGGATTATCCGTGATTAATCATTATTATTAACATGTCCATTTCATGAAAAACAAAGAAAATTACTTTTCTGACAATAGTCGTTTTAGAAGGTGGTGGAGAAAAGTTCTATTTGTTTTAATTAGAAAGTTTTAAAACTGATTCTTGACAAGTTGTGTTTCTAGGATTTCATTTTTATTCCTTTTAATTTATAATTATCATGTTGTTTTATATAAATGCTTCTATTTGTTCATGAGGACTAGCAGTCTAGCAGACTAATATTGAATTCTAATTGAAAACAAATGTATCTAGTACCAGAAGAAATTCTTAATGTCCCCGACATGTACTGTACTTCATACTGTAAGAGGGGTCCACGTATTTAAATGTTTACAACCAACTTTAAAGACAAAGCATAACAATGAGGAATCACAAATAACAACCAACGAGGTCAGGCACCCTGTAGTTATGCAACTATTCCCACCCTTGTAGTTAGCATACAGACATCTACTACTATTACACCTCTTCACAGAAGAATTACCAGCCATTTGTAGAAAAAATGTACACAGTAAAAATGTCAACAGTTACAATTTACTGTGAACATGCCATACGCTGTACTAATGCAAAATTTAGATCTGCCTCCCAATTCAGATTTCACAGATGTAGACAATTAACTAATTGCGACTCTCGGGCCATTGCAGATTCACAGTAATTGGCCCCCTCACATCTAATCAACATCAGAACATCAGAACTGGCCAAATCACTCTGCCTATGTCATGGACAGCAGTTTACCCAGAACCCGGAAGTGCATGCTCAGGAAACAAATGTTACTCTTTAAATCAAATTGGTTAATTTATACTCCCAGGTGATCTATGCACCTTGAAGTAATCAGGAAAAATGTAAAATCAATATGAATGTTAATGCAAGCATTGTTAAGTGGATCAATTATCTAACAAAGCTAAGACCTATTTTTCTTCTAAAACAAATTGTTGATTGGATTTTAAAGAATTATGTAGGGCAACAAACCTTGATTCCCACCACCAACACATGCTTACTTCTTGGTACCTGTAAGCACTCCTGAACTTACACTCCACCTAGCCTGTAAATTATTTAGCGAAATGCCATTGTATATGCCTTTTCTCTTCTCTTATTATCTCCGCCTCCACTCTGCATCTTTGTCCTTGCATGAACTGTTGTGTACACCACACTGTCATCTTGCTTTTGTTTCACAGTGCTTTGCAAACTGGCCAGACCCCCCTGTGATTGAGAGAGGCATCTTCTATACAACGGTTTACATGCTTTCAGTGGATCCCATTATGCTCACTTTGCATGTCTCATCTCTGTGTATTCTGAACGTGCTACATCTACATAGTTAATAATATTCTAAAAAGTCATTTACATGTGCATTAGACCTATATCAATTACAAAATGTACATTGTAATGAGGTTCATTTGAGGATACTTTACTTGTCAAATGCTGGTTTCGGTATCTTCTAGTTTCTTTGCATGCACTAGTCACTTGAAAATCAATTTGCTTTTGTGAATCAATTACCAGCACCGAGACCTCCCTCCTCGCAGCCATGGACGACATCCGCATGCTACTCGACCAGGGACACACTGCAGCACTCATCCTACTAGCCCTCTCCGCGGCTTTCGACACCGTCTCACACCACACCTTCGCAACCAGAATGCACGACGCCGAGATACAAGGATCCTCCCTCAATTGGATCTGCTTGCTTCTCTCCAGCTGAACCTAGAGGATCAGGCTCCACCCTTTCATCTCCCAACCCACAGATATCAACTGCGGAGTACCACAGGGATCATCACTCAGCCCCACGCTCTTCAACATCTACATGGCCCCCTTCGCCACCATCGTTAGACAGCATGGGCTCAATATAGTATCTTACGCAGATGACACCCAACTCATCCTCTCCCTCACAACGGATCCCAAAAACACCAAGCTCAGTTTCCAGGAAGGAATGAAGGATGTTGCGACATGGATGAAGGAAAGCTGCCTGAAGCTCAACACGGAGAAGACTGAGGTCCTCATCCTGAGACCTTCGACCTCTGCCTGGGATGACAAGTGATGGTCCTCCACCCTCGGGGACCCTCCCACCCCGACAGACCACGCCCGGAACCTCGGCATCATCCTTGACTTCTCCCTCACCATGACATGCCAGATCAACGCCGTCGCCTCCACCAGCTTCAACTGCCTCCGCATCCTCTGAATGGCCTTCAAATGGATCTCCCCTGAACACAGAAAAACCATAACCCACGCACTCATCACCAGCAGACTGGACTACGGAAATGCCCTCTGCGCCAGCATAAACAGGACCCTGCTACACAAGCTCCAAACCATCCAGAACGCAGCGGCCAGGCTCGTCCTCAGGACCCACGACACAAACGCATGACGCAACACCTTCGAGACCTTCACTGGCTCCCGGTCGAGAAGAGAATAACCTGCAAGCTTCTCACCCACTCCTACAAATCTCTCCACAACATCGCACCCAAATACCTCAAAGATAGAGTCAGTTTCCACACACCCAAAAGAACTCTCCGATCGGCAGACCTCGCCCTAGCAGAGACACCCTGCATCCGCAGAAGCAGAACAGGAGGAAGGGCCTTCTCCTACCTCGCAACCAAGGCCTGGAACAAACTCCCGGTCAACATCAGACGATCCCCCAACCTGCACATCTTCAGGAAGGACCTCAAGACCTTGCTCTTCGACTGATCCAGAGCTGCCTACCACCCCCCTCCCCCTAGCGTCTTGAGACCCTAGCAGGTGAGTAGCGCGCTTTATATACCCTGATTGATTGATTGATTGATTGATTGATTGATTGATTGAATTAAAAAAACCTACAAGGTGCTTACAATTTTTGAAACATGTATATTAACAGCAATTATATGCTTCATTGTGTATAGTAAAAAAATTACTTACTGGTTTGGAACTTTTCCAAGGAGAAAAGAAACCTGCAAACAATGATAAATAACAATATTATAGCAGCAGATTGTATAATGATAATTAACGTCTTCATTGAAACTACTAAGAATCACACACACACCAACAAATATGCCCACACTCAAACAGAATGGTGCCGACACATATGGATGCACACACATACAGTCACTATTTTTTCAGTATTGTTATTGGTCCATAATAAATGCATACAATGTACATCAACAAGTTTAAAGCACCTCAAAACACAGCATTTTTTCCACGATCTACCTCACTATAGTCACTTTATTGAACCTGATTAATTATATTTCAGTTTTATTTTTACAATACCTTGAAGTAATCTCAAAACCCTATGATCTAAACTCTTGAATAAGCTGGAGACATGTGGGGATGTTGGTAGGAAAGGAGGAAACGTGTCTTTCCTTCTCCTCAATAAATGTTTTCGGATCATAGATTAACGTTTTAGAAAAGGTAGGCCACTTGTAACCCCAAAACAAAACCAATCTATAGTTGTTTGCCAAGTGTTTGGAACATTTATATGTAGGAACAACATTTCTTCTCCACCAGGAGGGTGATGGGATGTTTAGCACCAATAGCGGAGGAGCCAGACCAGTACACACGAACACCAAAGAAATAGACATGCAGAGAGTAGGCAGCACTTCAGCCCCTGGGCTACGTGATGATTCAACAAAACAAATAGTTGTGCCAAGAGCCATACAAATTCAGTTATTCTGCAAAAATATTGTGTTTTAAATATGTCCTAAAAACATTGTATCCATATTTCAACTACCACAACATTGACAATATATGTACATATGTATATGTAGGTACAATTCCACTATTCTTAACTCCACAATCATGTACTTTGATGAATTATATATCTTCAGGGTATGCTGATTTGTAATTAAGAATAGTAAATATATACCTACCCATATAAATGCTGCTTCATGATATTGTGGTAGTAATATTGTTGTTACAAACTTTTGTATTTGATATTCTGACATACAGTGAAAAGTACAACAAGTAGCTAGACTCCGTGATCTGACGTTGTCCACTCATTTTAATACAAATTTACATGGACAACACAATGTAATTCTATATTGAAAGCAAGCCTGTCTATCTTGTTTATCTAGCCACACCAGTGGCAACAAAACACTAAAATTCCCAGCAGCCCTGTGCCTTGATCACTCCTTGCATTAGCCACAGGTTTTTAATAAGCGCGCCTCATTTCCCGAACTCAACAAACTATGTGAAAACCTGCAGGAGTATCTTAATTTGGTTCCATTTTCCTCCTTTCACACCTACAATAAGTTTCTCAGAACAGAACAGAAATGCCCAATGGCAAAGCCAGTGCTTTAGCCCTCTATGCCATGGCAGGTTTAATTCAGATTGCCAAACTTGTGGTTGAAGCAGGTTGAGTCGCGTACCTGGTCTCATCTCTTCCTGAATAAGAGGCAAATGAGCCCTTTCAACTGACCTTCAAGTCGACGAAAAGACAGCAATATCAATACAGTTTTACCTTTTTCTGGGTAAACACCATCCACACTCCACAGAACCTTGAGAATATTCCCAAAAGACTGTAGCCTCACTCATGGAGTGGGTTCTCTTGACAATTATCTGAGATTTCCTCGACAGCAGCTCAGTCGATCTATGTAAGAGCCATCACCATGGTGCCCAATGTAAGAGAGTGTTAGATGTGTATTGCCCAATTTTTCATTGAAAGCTTTTATATTATTATCAATTTCATCATCTCCGGCTGTAATCCATAATACCTGTTCTTGTAAAGTACAAAATGTCTGCCAATTATTAATGTTCTCCCGCCTTCATCTCTGTTTCACTGACTTTAGGAGAGAGTTTTAGAGATCGTTGCCACGTCACTCTCGGACAGAACACCTTGCACGGTTTCCCACCTTTAGGAGAACTTCAGATGCACTGGTTAGATGTGTTTCAAGTGAATTTTGAAAGTCAGTTTTAGGGCGAGGAGTATGACATTATGATTGAAGTAGGTTTGATGTCCTTGAGGATGTACACCACCCATTAAAGACCCCAAAGAGGTGTAGTTATTTGATTTAACAACAACATATGTAGCTACAAAAACATCGGTGGACATTTCACCAAGGCAAACATCGACACACTCTCAATGCTGGATTTGGACTGCAGAAGGTGCTCTTTTTGTGGGAGGGGAGGTTACCAGGGTGGGGGGGGGGGGGGCTGTGTCCTTACTCCTCTCCCCATCTCCTCCACCCCCGGTCCAATTTCTTCACCTAAAACTGCAGAACTGTTTTTAATTTTCTAATTTTTTATTTTACAAAATGCAGCAGGGACAATTTGTTTTAAATCAGAATAATTATTAATGCACTCAAAGATTCGCAATAAATTACAGTCGTAAAATGAATGACACAGTTGTTAACACACAGCATGAACCGTCATCTCTGACTTTTAACGTCTGCCTGAACAAACTGCAGCACTGCACAATAGGTGCTGCAGTGCTGGTGGCAAAACATACCCTGTATACCCTACAAAAAGAGCCGTGCACCATTCATTATGTAGTAATAGAGCACGGTGAAGTAGGAAATGTCACCAGCTTTATTAGAAGTTCAAAAGGAAGAAACAAGAAGTACAACAACTAAAATCAGATTTTCAAACCGAGGGACCCTTGACACCACCCCTGCCAGTCCCTGTAAATGGATGCACACTGCAGAGAACGTTAAAGTTAAAAGTGGAGGCGTGTTGAGCTCGTACACCGCCCAGTCTGGGAGAGAGTGCGCAAATATAATTTCCGACCCTGGAGGCTTCAAGGATACACGAAGAAGACGGAAG
This sequence comes from Triturus cristatus, assembly GCF_964204655.1. Taxonomy (NCBI): domain Eukaryota; kingdom Metazoa; phylum Chordata; class Amphibia; order Caudata; family Salamandridae; genus Triturus; species Triturus cristatus. The sequence goes on along the minus strand of NC_140585.1, from coordinate 1,049,206,215 downwards.
CCACTGCTCTCTGCTCAGAAAACTGAAGTCAAGACGGAAGACGACAAGTTAAACTAAGCATAGCAGCGAGTTGACAACCATGAAGCACTTAGCAAGTCTCAGGACAACCCATCTCTCCCTGCTTCATTCTCCACACATCATTGCAGCGGCGAGATACAAAGCACGTATTCCAGTGTGTTATTAAGAGACACCTTGCAGTGAACACACAGTGTCATTCGTTGTTATTAGGTCCAAGATAAAGCAGGTTTGTTTTCACAGAGATGTATAAAAGAAAACGTTTTTCCTCCTGCAGGCAGTCATAATGAAAAATGACAAGTTAACAACTCTGCATTTCTACTCAGCGAGGACTACTCTCTTTTAACACCTTGAGTGGAGGAATAAAGAACAGCAAAACATTCAATTCACAAAACAGCAATCGACACCAGGTAAGGCAGGTTAAATATGACTTTTACCCTAAGCAGCATTGACAAAGACAGTACGTGTGTATTTTGCAAAGTGGAAATATGTTTGCTTCAGGTGTTTATGTGTGTGGCCATGAAGGTGCAAGCAGGGAGTTGCCACTCAGGGGCTCCAGCCAACCATCTGCATGAGGCAAGCAAGGACTCAACTTGTGATTTGTGGGTGGGATGGGGAAGCAGCAGCTCAAGCAGTTATTACACTTCGAGTGTTTCTATAAGAAGAGCATTCCTGGGTGATATCAAGAGATCTGTATCCGATTGACACATGGCAAACCTAGCCTCGAGGCAACATAGCACTGGGCAGAGTAAGGCTTTACAGCCAATTGGGGGTGTCAGAAGGATGAAGGCAGAGGAAAAGAAGGTGTGGATTCAGAGTTACAGTACAGCACATGTGGAGGGTTAAGGGAGGGATTTCATGGGACAGGGCAAGTACAGTTACAAGTATGCTTGTGGTTATAACACCATGTACATTTGGGTAGTTTTCAATTGAATCATTTGTCCTAGTTTGTTAGTCATTTCTAAACCGTGCTGGTAATCCACTTTTTTTAGATGATGCAAGAGAATTATATAATATGTCCATTACAGTCCTTTGTCTCTGCTTCATCTGTGTGTATTCCAGCCCAAGGCTTCATCAACTTATTGTTCAAACAGACACGGACTAGTAGCAAAATTGTCTATTCTGGTCCATGTCTTGTACCTCTGCAAAAAGAGTTATTCCTGTTCCCCAGTTCTCTTGGTTTCCAGAGTAGCAGAGGATGGATGCAGAGACCCTAGGTGTAACATCGAATGTTGCACTATTGGCAGGAAGCTCATCACTGACTGTCACAATCCACGGACCAATCAGCGTAGGATGAAGCTTCTAAAAGGCCTTATTCAGATCATGGCACACTGGAGGGCGACGTGGAAAGGCACATCTGACAGAGCACATGACACACAGTGGAGGTGGGCTCAGATCATTGTTAGTAGACAACCCTGTATCATATTCCTTTTTAAATGACCGCTGGTGCCCCGGGCGTTAGCAGAAGTTCCTCTATCTCCAAAACACGGAACATGGGCAGTTATAAATACATGGGTTCAGATATTTTTTTTTCTCCTCCTTCTAGGTCCTTGCATTTTTTTGTTACACATGTGTACTTTGTGTAACTTGTGCAATTTGGCATTAGTCAAATTACATGAAATTTCAAGGATTAAAACAGCATGAAATTGTATGCAGTTTTTTGCTATGAGGCTGGTTTGAGCAGAAATTGTCTAGCAGACAATTTTTGCTGGAGACATTTCCCCCTCAAATCACTCCCAATGCCGGTATGTTGTTTGAGTATGCACATAAGTTAAGCCCTCACGTTAGATTTTCATTTGAGTCTCCCACATTTATTTCTTGAAATATATGTGTTATTTCACATAACTTTTCCAAAATGGAATGCATTTCTTTAAATAGAAAATGATGCTATTTTACACATCAGTGCTCTCCCTCCACCATCGCGCTAAATAAGAAAACAAAATATTTGAGCTTTCCCTTTTGCTCCTCTCTTCAGTATATATCATAACTACTGGGATCCTAATAACACGCTGCTCACTCACATACTCTTGCCCCTCTTTCACTCATTCTTCTCGAGCATCTATTTAAAAAAGAATGAGGTAATGTTACCAGAGGACCTATGAGTTTCATTTCTAAACTTTGGAATCAGTTTTAGGGTGCAACATCCATTCCTATTTGCACTTCTAGCAATGGTTTCTACGCTGCGCAAATCAAAACTTTGGGGCATATTCACAAGCCCCTATCACCACCACAACGTCTCTGAAAGTGATGATGTGGTGGCGATAGTGGCCTCGCCTTATTCACAAGGCAGCGTTAAGCCACTTAACATGGCTTAACGCTGCCTTCTGAATAGGCCCCCTTTCACACTGTGTTTAGTGTGAAAGGGGCGTGCAGTGGTTGTTGTGGTGGGCGTTCCACTGCAACACCCATTGATATTTACGCTGCCCCCTATTCTCAAGGGCAGTGTAAATAGGAGCTAACGCCAAACTTAAGACCAGGAAAACCCTGGTTTTAAGTTGGCGATACGAGGAGAAATGCTTCATTTCGCCTCGTTTTTGCATTTTCCATGTGTACTGCCTTGGAAAATGCAAAAAGCCATGGTTTGTTTATGTACAGGAAGGTGTCCCATCCTGTACATAAACAAAACTTTTTTTAAAAATGCCGGTTTGTAACTTATATGTGTGCTGCATGAAGCAGCACAAATGTAAGTTACAAACTGGCATTTTAAGTTTGCTTAAGTGCAGGAAGGGACAGCTTCCTGTACATAAACAAACTTCCCTGTTTGCAGACACCCTTGCATTCTGGTGCAAGGGAGCTGCGTTGGCGCTAAATTGTGAAACTGAGCGCCATCACAGGGGGAAAAGCAAGACTGCACCATGTCCTTGTGAATATGGTGCAGCCTTGCTTTTCCGATGTGGCGGAGAGAGGCGTTAAGCCAAGAAGACTAACGCCTCTCTCCGTCACTTCCTTGAGAATATCCCCCTTTGTGTTTTTTGACAGCAAGATTCTCATCATGAATTGACTGTCAACCTCAAAGAGCCGTGGAGGTAATTTGATCCCAAGCAAATAGCACATGTGGAATTCGAGCATAGAAAGATAACACAAGACTTTGGGGCATATTCACAAGCCCCTATCACCACCACAATGCCACTTTCAGTCACATTGTGATGGCGATTACGGGCCTCACCTTATTGAGCAGGCAGTGTTAAGCCACTTAACGTAGATTAACGCTGCCTTGTGAATAAGGCACACTTTCACTCTGTATTTAGCATAAAAGGTGAGGGTAATGGATGTTGCGGTGGGCATTTCACCACAACATCCATTGATTTTTACGCTGCCCCCTATTCACAAGGGAAGCATAAATAGGAGGCAGCTCCAAAATTATGACCAGGAAAATCCTGGTCTTAAACAGGCGATACGAGGCGAAATGCTTTATTTCTCATTGTTTTTGCTTTTTCCATGTGTGCTGCCTTTTGCAGCACACATGGAAAAAGTAAATTGCCACTGTTTTTGTATGGTGTCCCTTCCTGTACATAAACAAACCTTTTTCAAAAATGCCATTCTGTCACTTTCATGTGTGCTGCATAAAGTGAGTGAATTGCATTTAGGATTATGTGCAGGAAGGGACACCTTCCTACTCATAAACAATCCTCCCCTGCACACAGACACCCTTGCACGTGGTTATAGTCAAGGCCCACATCCTGCAACTAAACTCTCAACCAATGACCTCCATCGGGTTTGGATTGCCTTGCGGCTCTGACGTTTTGCATTGTCAATACACATAAATTTAAACTTGGGTCTGTCCAACAACAAGTCAAGGGAATCATGACACAAACCATTCTAAAAGAGGACACAAAGATGTGAAAGGACTCGTTGAAATGAATGCCATGGCTTACAATAGAGCAGAGTTCATTAAAGCCCATTTTGGTGTGGCAGTTTTGAAAAACTACTTTCTTTGCACAGACAGCTTTCTCCAGAGCTGCGACTTTCTTCTTTCGCTCTGTTCCTATAGTTACCAAACTGTTCCATTTTATCTTGAATTTGCTGCGAGGCGTCTGGAAGGCAATGGAGCGTTTACAGCACGTCACAAAGCGGGTTTGAGAACAGCATGGAAAAGCATTTGTTAAAGTAACGATTTTGATTGCTGATGCTGTTAATTACGAGAAACAGTATCAGCAAATGTAGATGCATTTCGAGCAACATGTTTACTCTGCCACAAACACACAAACATCCTGCGGAGATTGTGATGACCTCAGTTCACCTCTGTTGTGGCCTTCGTGAGGTGAGCTCTGTCAGAAGCTTCTAGAAATATTAACTCAGCAATGCAAGATTCAAAACATGAATAACGTATATAGTTGCAATAAAATAGTTCTTCCAATTTGTAAGACAGCCAATTAGATAATCTTTCAAGTAAGAGAGATTAAATCTCATTTACTGGTAATACACAGCGCAGCACTCAATGTCGATGGTAAACGAATGTTGAGGAGGGAAAATACGTTTTTGTTAATTTTCTTGAAAAAATGTCAAAATTAATGCAAAAGGCATATCAATTGACTGATTTTATAGAAAAGTCTATATATTTGTAGGTTGGATTTGAAAACCTACAATGGTTGAAAGCAGGAAAATGTTCAACCTCCTAACACCAATCTGCTTACCTCAAGTATTGCTAGGCTAGAAATGGCACAGTCTAAACACTATGGGGCTAAGACGAGGTTAGGGTAAAACAAATTGGGTATACTTCTGGGCTGACTACATGAGACTAAGAATCGGTGTATATTAGTTACTGATTTGAGGGAGTGTATTTCTGATGGGCAAAACAAACACATGTTGATGGGAGAATCCTTGCAATAAGTGTAACCACTGACAATTGCTGGAGACAGCATCCTTGCCCATATTTGTTTTGCCCATCATGCCACCTCAGTTTGGACCCATAAGCATGTCAGTCTTGTTCCTTCTCAAACAGGAACAGCTCCCTAGCCATATGCATATCAGTCTTGGCCCTGCACCAAGAAGAACATTCCAGACTGAACTACCAGACCAGGTCTTCCCTGAACCCGAACACAAGCAACCCAAGACCAGCTTCACAGTGTTTGGGACTCTTTAGTTGGGTGTAGCTTGGTTCCAGTTGCCTTTAGCACAGGAACCACATCTGGGCATACCCGTGGCAACTTACAGCATTACACGAGACACCCAATAGTCAATTGGAGGATGCTTGCAATGTGGCTTACCACTGGCAATCAATTGGGATAGCATTCTAGCCCATCATTCTTTTGCTCACCATGTCATCTCAGTTAAGACCCACCCACATGCAAATCAGTCTTGACCCTGCTCCAATAGGTACAGTCCAGCCCGAACCGCTAGGCCAGGCCCTGGACTGCTGCCATTTGAGCAGAAAACTGAGGTGGCCTGGTGTGCAAAATAACAATGGACTGGGATGCTGCCCAGAGTAATTACCAGTAGCTAACATTAATATAAGCACTCCATCAATCACTTTTTTGTATACTGCAGTGTGACACCCTGTGTGAGATGAGTCTGACTTGACGTGGGTCCTGTGCACACAGCGCCACTAAACCTAAGCATAATCTGACAGCTGAGTCCTAATAATGGTGAAACCAGTCATGGGTTGCTTGTGTACTGGCGTGGAGAGGACCTGGCGTGGCAGTTCAGACTGGACTGTTCCCAATGGAGTGTGGTCAAGACTGATTTGCATATGGATGGGTCTAAATTGACGTGAAGTAGTGTGTAAAACAATGCTGGACTCGGATGCAGCCACAAGTGATTAGCAGGGGCTGAGATTAATTTAAGCATATCATCCATTAATTTTTTCTATACTCTCTGAAGGGTCAGCCAGTTGGCAAAAAAAGGGAATGATAGGCGATTGAATGGGAGAAACAGCGAATGGCCCATGCTAAAGAAACGTTGACTTATGGATTTAAGGTAAATATTTTATGGATTTTGCTCTTCAATTCAATGGTATTGGGTCTGTCTTTCAAATTATCCTCTGGAAAAGTGCACATCTGCCAAATGATGTAATGTAGATTTTCTATTGAAGTGCCTTTAATAATATAATAGCTTTTGGAGTCAATAGCCATTTTCTTATTTACTATTGAGGATTATGCTACTAATTAGCACATTCTGGGCATGTACGGCATCCAGGAGCCAGGGTCTCATTTCCAAGTGCTACTGAATTGTCTGCCTGGTCATTCACTCCATACCCAAGCTAAATTGTAACTCTTTATGTAGTTATGTTCCAAACATCAGAGGCAATCCCCCTCCTGATTTCTCTTGCAGTGCCTTTATTTTAACATTTTCATTTTTTGTGCAATACTATTCATAAACATAACACAAATACAAAAGCCTAAAGAGCCAGTATATTTCAATTGCTTATACAAAGCTTTGAATGTTTTACAGAGATCACTCATGAAAACCCATAGATATTTGTCATGAACTATTGTACAGGGGGTTATCTACTGTTGTGAATGTCTCTTCACTCTTTTTAAAGTAGCTAGTTTAGAAAGTGTGTTCGTCTATTAACCTATGGAAACATGACTCACTCCTTTTCACAAATGAAAAATATGTTTTTTGTTGTTTTATCATGTCTTTTGGCTCCCCATAAATTTACTAGAGGATCTTGGAATAGTACACTAGATAACTCATTTAATATAATCATTATTTTCGAGACTTTACTTCTATTAAAATTACACTCTTCTCTACCAACTTTTTTCAGATGTCAAAGGTCTAGGGCAGTATTTCACGAACTGCTGGTTGGGGAGCAAGCTGCTTTTAGGTTGGTTGTGAAAGTCCAAACAATAAAGATGCCTTTGAATTCTGTGTTTATTTTGTCATATTTGCTGAACTTCAAAGACAGAGGTCAAATATTAGGCTATGTCTTCTAACAAATTGCTGCTTATTTTTTAACTTGGGGATTAGTGTTTACAGAATCATTTCACATTGCAGTCAGAGAAAGAAAGTAAATTGAACCATAGGAGAATCTTGCTGCTGTACAGTGTGTGTAAAAGGAAAGGCTGTAGGATGTAATTTTGGTGATGCACAAATGATAAATATTCACTGAAAACCATTCTCTGCACATTATCATTTGTTTGCAATATAGTTTTTCCAGTAGAAAGGCATGACTGCGTACATTTAGAGGTTATTTCAACTGAAAATCAGGTATCTATAAAATACAGTGCGCTACCACATGACGTTTTAGTTATATTAAAAAATCGCCACTTCATGTCCATTAAAGGTAGGTGAGTTGTGAAAGTCTGTTGTTCTACAAAATGGGTCATGGCTCTAAAAAGTTTAGGAAGCACAGGTGTAGGGCAAGTTCACAATATATGAATCTAAGTTCCTATGTTGTTAATACATTTCCAGTATATGTCACAATTTTGTAACATTGGTATTTTTATGCTCCCAGGTCTCCAATTTATTCTAGAACAAATCTACATTCACCTTCCAGGCTTATTTATATAAAATTTAGGAGTTGAGGACAATACTTTTTCCCCTTCTTCAACTGAAATGTCTACACCCTCTCTCTTGATCAATCCAGCCTGCTTGGGCAGAACACGTTCAATGAAGTATGTGCTAGATCGTCATATAAAATGAGACTGCCACATAAAGTCACATTGCCTTGGAATATTCTACCTATAATTAGCTCCATCGTATCACTGATCAGGTTCACCCATTGTTGTCTCATTAATTCTTCTAAAACTTATTTAATTCACCATATCTCTCAGTTTCTGGTAGTTGCAACATAAAGGTCATACCGCTTTCAGAAGAGGGTAGTATATCTCTGCCTTCATGCACTTTCCCAACATTAGTTGTCACACACCAGATACAGCCATGCCAGAATAAAGTCCTATTGTTGATGTGGACATAAAGATTATTTCATACTGGAGAAAAAATCCTTCTTCACAAAGTCTGCCGCTCTAAACAATAACTGACTTTGGGGAGCCTTATTTGGTACTCTTATGAAACTCAAAATAATTTGCACCTGGTGCCACGTACCATCAGTTGAGCTCTAGATCCACCATATAGAGAATTATAGATGTTAAAGAACCTCTGCCCAATGTTGATGTTTCCAAATACCAGGATTAAATAGATGAAATTTAGACTATCAAAGCTTTTTCAGCCTCAACTGTGATTAAGATAGTCTAATTGTCCTCTCTCTATTTCATCCTTATTCTGTTATAAGGTAACTGAGCTTTCGCGACAAAGCTCTTTTAACCCCACCCTCCAGCTTACTGGCCAAACATGTAGTCAACATTTTGATGTCACGTTCAGATTCAAGGCACTTAAGTCATGTCTTCGAAGGTCTTTACATCTGAAGTCATTATGTTGCAGTCCTTACATTGGGAGTACCTTTATATTACAGAGTGTTATATTGGAAGTACTTTACTTTACAGGTAAAGTGGTATGTATAATGTGTAAACCTTATATGTATGTGTGCATATGTGAAAAGTCCCTTTTAATTACAAAAATATATTTTAATTATACTTTTAATATTAATAACAAATTAATCTTATGCTTGTTATTTTTAATTTTAGGTTTTAAACTATGCATCCCTTAATCCTACAAATACATTACTACCCCTATAAAAACATGTCTGAGCCCTGAAAAACTCCCTACTGCCCCTATACGCTACCCTTCCCTGAGCTGCAAAATCTTTTCTTTCCCTATGCACTACCTCTACCTGATCGCTAACACTCCTTACTACCCCTTTGCACTATCCATCCCTAAGCCCTATAACCCCTTACTACTGCAATACACTACCCATCCCAGAGCCCTAATACACTTGACTTCCCTTTTGCATTTCCCATCTCTGAGCCCTAAAAAACTCCTTACTAGACAAATACACTTCCCATCCATAACACTACCCATTCCTAAACCCTAAAAAACACTTACTACGCATATGCACTACCCGTTCCTGAGCCCTATAAACCCTGACTTCCTGTACACACCACCAATTCCTGAACCATAAAAAATCACCTTACTATACCTATTCCTGAGCCCTAAAGGGCCTTACTATTCTCTTTACACTACCCATTTGAACCCTAAAAATGTCTTCCCACTCATAAAAACTAACCGGCCCTGTAACCTAAAGTCTGCAAACTGCTCATGAAACTACTCATCTCTGACCCTTAAATTCCCTTACCACCCTTAAAACCCAAACTTTACATTTACATTCAAAAGAAATTAATACCATATACCTATATTTTAAAATAAGTATTTAAAAAGTGGCCATTAATCTGCAATGATGAACTAATATTACACTTTTTTAATAACGTATAATTGATTTAACAACTTGTATTCGTTTTTAATATGATTTTTTATTAATTACATTTACATATTAATTACAATGATTAAATTAATTCAAAATAAAATGCAAATATTAATTTACATAATTTCAAATTCACCTTTCCTCATCATTGTACATCTACATAAATAGTTATGTGTACATAATCATAAACATATGTACATGAATCAACATATATAACAATATAGATGCATATAATATCAACATACACACATATATAATCGATATTAATAATTAAAAAAATTCTTACCTGGGAAGTAACAGCTTTTAAACTAGAATTAAGGAAAGCCTACCTGCGATATGAAAACCTCTTTATACTTACCTGCAATATAAAATTCCACAAAGTAGAAACTGGGATGTAATGGTAGCATACCAAACAGAGATTGGACTATAGTTCACACAGAACTAGTTTTTTTTTGCCCGTATGTGAATTACAATAGTGAGGGACTTTTGCATGTCCTGCTGGTATGCTCCTCGGTGGCGTCTGGTACTTGAAGCCATTGGTGTAACGAAAGTTGAGGGGGGCCCTCTGCAAGGTACATGGAGGGGCCCCCCTCTCCGGATTTAATCCAGAGCTCTCAGGCATGAGTACTGTGCTGAGAGGGCCCTCTGCAGCTCGGCCCCCCCACACCGAAGGGCCTGCGGGGGCCTGTGTTACACCACTGCTTGAAGCCTTTAACATCACACCAGCCCTACATCCATGTCACTGCTTGTCTAAGCGTAGCAACACTTTTACTTTTAACAGTTTTCTGTGGGCTACCATTGTCCTATTGTTTTTGGACAAAGCTTTGCACCATCATTATTGAATGTGGTTCTGTAAAAAATACTGCTTGATGTATTACATGAAACGCAAAACTGACTTTCGCTTCGGAAAATATTTATAAAGTGAAAGATCACAAGTACGAGAATACACAGGAGTCTTATGGAGTATAAAGCTCTCAATAACATAAATGATGAAGCAGAGTCTCTGAGCAGAGTTGCAGCTTCTCATCAACAACTAAATTTCCTCACCAGCTTCCGTGTCTGGTGAGCAGCCAGGAACTGTCTCTTACTGTGGCCGCTCCATAATACTTCATGCAGCATCCTTCTAAAAAAGCAACAGAAAACCCAACTAGCAATCCATCGCTAGATTACATATCCTGTATGGGGGGACACCTGCATGGTGTGCCTGATCAATATCCTGCTTTCATACTCCACCCTGCTGCAGAAAGTAGAGTGTTGCAGTACTGAGCTCTGAAACAGGAATGAGGAGGGGGTGTCTAGGGTTCAGAGTGGACTTGAGGAGAAAAAGCTCTCAAACATCATCAGATATATCACGCCTGGGGGCGGGGGGAGGACACTAGAAGTCCATTATCTCTTCAGCACCATCTTTCACATTGGATCTGCGCATTTAAAACAACTGTAAGAGTGATCCCAAGATGACACCAATTGTCTCCCTTTACATGTGGTGGCACCAAAGACGGCCGTACAGCTCACCTGGACCGGGGAAACCTGCCAGATGTTTAATTATAGATGCTTCCTGGCAGTTGGATAACTTGCCAGTCTCACCCCGTCTAGGGCAGAGTGTTACATCTAATTGCTGTGATTTGTTGCTGTGTATATAGTGCAACAGTGATCTGTTTGATCTAGGTGTCCTTAAATTAATGTAAGGGTATGGAGTGAGTTTGCTGTCAAGGGTAGCAGAGAGTTATGCTAATGGTAGATGGTTTGCTTATGAAGTCCTTTTAGTTGGCAGCAAAAGACACGATAGCATCACTCACCAGCCTTCAAATGTAGGCATTTGTGCATCAGAGGTCTCAAGTGACCAATCATATTCCACTCAACTGCTGGGTATTTAAGCAATTAGGCAGTCGCTGATGATCATCAGTGTCAGAGTAGGCGCCAAGACCTGGCGCTATAAGAACTCACAAAAGCCCATCAGGATTCTGCGGCCAGATACTTTCATTGACATTTGTGACTGCGTATTACGTCTGCATCTAAGTAGGAGAAACAGATCTTCATTAGCAATGAGGATTTACCTCATACAGAATCGTCAGTGGGCAGAATTAATCTAGGCTAGTTGTTCTGCACCCACTGCTTGAGACTGCTTCCATGCAGTAGGTCATAGCACTTTACAAACAAACATGAATACATAACATTGATCTTTGTGTGTTAAGTGATGTAACCCACTGCTTCAAATCAAGGTGGGGAGGGGTGGGGGAACAAAAGGTAGGAAAGAGGGACAGTATAGTTAAGCAGATGTAATTGGGACAGGCCCTGCATTGTTGCATCAAGCAGATCATATTCTACTGGAAAGTCCTCAAATTGTATCAGAGAGATGTCTCTAGGTCTTTGTAAAATCTTCCGATAAAATACTCCCTCACACGTTCAAATACTCTGATATCAATCACATGCTTTTATCAGTCTACTATTAACTATATCTCTGTGTGCTTAGAAGCAGAGTTATATTCTGCCAGCAGCACGCTCCTTTCACACCAGGATGGGAGATGTGCCCTCTGCAGCCCTGGGGTTGTGCAATGATCTCATTCATCTCGCGAGACAAGGACACAAGGACGGGATATACAGACACTGAACAGAAACCCTTGGACAATGGGCCAGGGACACAGAACAAATCATGGCTGCAGGGCAGGGAGAGCGGGAGACATGAAGTGGTGTCACAGAGACAAAGCAACAGGAAAGGCAGACACGGGGGAAGCTAAACATGGACAGCAGGTGCATTTCTATCACTGGGACACAGCAGCGTGCAACAGATAACAACAGAAGAAATAGTGAATTTTAAAGTAAAACTAATACAAGAAGGCAGGCAGAAGGTATTAATGTAGGATAATAAAAATAAAGCGAAAAGCCCTCTAAAGGAGGAATGGTTCTGGGCAGCAGTGACTCTCACTGGTCGGCACTCTAAACACGCATAGGAAATAGAGAGAAATGCATGGCCTCTAAGAAAGCACCCTGATGAAAAGGGGGGGGGGGGCTTGTCTTAAATCCAAGTAGGACATGCTCAATAGTTTCCTAGGACATAGTGGGTTTAAAAAAAAGCTAGAGGCTGCATATGGGTCTCTATTTACCACAAAACATGACACCTGCTACCCTAAAGAATCTTGGGCAGCTATCCAGATGAATATGAGTGGCTTTATAACATTCCAAGTACCTGGAGCAGTCAAAGAGGGAAGGTCTAATGGAGGCCTACTGACTTAGATTTCAGTTTCCTTAACTGCGAATGCAAAAGTAAGCCAGGACCTGGGAAGCAATAAACAGCGCATTATTTTGAAAAAGGATATAGTTACGTTCAGCATCATATACGTGTACATCTCTCAGGGGGTATCAAAGAGGAGGACTTAGTTATGCCAGAACCTGAGGCATTACTGGCTAGTAACAGGGACGAAGACGAACCCAACACTAACCAGGTGATCTTTGTCTGTGGTGATTTTAACACAAAGCCAGAAAAGAATGGCTGAGCAGGACCTCCAGGACAAAAGAACAATTCTGGGGGCCACCAGCCCCAAAGCTATCATGGAGCAAAAGATGCAGAAGGGGCAGGGGGCAACTAGCTACTTTAACGGTAGCTGGAGGCCCATATGATGTTGGAACCAGAATGAGTATAATTGACTATGCCTTAATAAATGTGGAAAATGCAAAAAGGACTATTGATAGACAAAATGCAGAACAATGTCATACATTCACCCCAGTACAGAGATCTGGGCCTAAATCCATAGTTTTTTGCTCACCATGCCATTCCAGTTTGGACCCAGCCATATGCAAATCAGTCTTGACCCTGTGCCCAATGGGAACAGTCCAGCCCGAACTGCCAGGCCAGGTGCTCCCTGGACTGAAAACAAGCATCCTAGGACCGGTTTCGGGGTTCACCCCTCTTCAGCCAGGATAGCTTGAATCCAGTGGCATGGAGAGCACGGGACACACGTCTGGGCATACCCTTCCCACTCAGGGTGACAATTGCAAAAACAACAGTTGAACGACAGAATCCAGAGCAATGTCATACATTCACCCCAATATAGAGATCTGGGCCTAAATCCATAGTTTTTTTGCTCACCATGCCATTCCAGTTCGGACCCAGCCATATGCAAATCAGTCTTGACCCTGTGCACAATGGGAACAGTCCAGCCCGAACTGCCAGGCCAGGTCCTCCCTGGACTGGAGACAAGCATCCTAGGACCGGTTTTGGGGTTTTACCCCTCTTCAGCCAGGATAGCTTGATTCCAGTGGCATGGAGAGCACGGGACTCACGTCTGAGCATACCCGTCCCACTCGGGGTGACAAATGCAAAAATAACTATTGATGGTTTTGCTTTAATAAATGTGGAAGCATGGCATGCAGTGCTTGACCTGTGTGTGGCACAAAGGATCGAACGCGACCACAATCCACTATTAGTCCAGCTATTTCGAAATTATATAAAGAAACCACCACCATCATTTGAATACTGGGTAGGTCATGCGGATCTGGCCTAAAGCACACATTGAAAACTCTGCGGTGGAGACCGGAAATACCAGATACCATTGCACAATGTCAGCAAGATATAAAGATATCACTTTAAGGAAATACAAAGGTTAGTGATCCAAGAAGGCCACAAAACTGTGACAGTCTTTAAAAGAACTATGAAAATAATTGCATCACATTTCTCAATAATATATAAGCCATTCCTTCACTGAAACATAGAAGTCATAAACAATATACAAAGCATAATGAACTAAGTTGATGCAGAATGCAAGAATGGAAAAACCATCTAGGTGAGCTGCCAAGGTAGGCTCATCAGTATGTCTGGGGAGGGGAAGCCCTAAAAAACAGCAGACAGGAATATAAATCCTTCAACAAAGTAAAAAAGAATAAAACACAAAAGAAACTTTGAGATGAAGTGAAGAAGGTCTTAGTGAGTGAAGAGAGCAGAAGATTCTGGGAATTGCCTCTTTGGGTTGTAAAGGTGTGACTGCATTTCTGCAAGCGGAGTTCGGGGCAGCAAATGGGTGAAACATTTTGGTACCATGTATCAGCATACTAAGATGACCCGGCAGGTTTCCTAAAATTAGGTCTCCCTTAGTGTGAGAAATAAGCAGCACTATGTTCATCTAACTTAGAATCAAGGAGTAAAGGGTTAAGAATTCAGGTTGCTAATTTTTCAACAGAAGTGAGGGCTGCAGCAATATACAAGCAGAAAGCAAATGCAGTCACAAGCCCTGATAGAGTCTCAGTTGATATCTTCCAGTCATCAACAGAGATCTGGGCTCCTATACTTTTTACTGTTTTTAGCTCTGGATACAATTTTAGGTGTGTTCCTGACCTACGGTGGTCAGATATTTTTGAAGCAACATGAAAGAAAGATAATCGCTCAAATCAGGCAAATTTCCAGCCAGTCCTACTGCTGGATGGGGTTGGGAAAATATTTGTCAAGCTGCTGTGAAACCAATCACAAGACTCGATGAAATATAGTATCTTTGAGCATGCCATAAGATTATTTTTAATCTGCTCACAGTATTGAGAAATTAAGAAATCAAGAAATCTGCCTTATATGTAACTTTCATAGACTCAAAGAGCTGCTTTGATTCAGTAGAGAGGAACCTGCTGTGGAGGACTATAATGGCATTGGGCATCCCAAGGCAACAGCTTGCAGATGTTTTCCGTATTCAGCTAGGGCGAGATATGGGAGGGATGGGGAATGCACCGAGATTTTCTCAGTTAACATAGAGGTTCTGTAATGATGTGTATTAGCCCCAACTATATATAACCTTATATAAATAATGTTAAAGCATATTTATTAAACAGGAACGTAGATGCTCCCCATGCCAAGTAATGCAAAAGTAGTGATAATCCCATTTGCCAACATTAAAGTTCTTTTGACCCTGACCAAGCAAGCACTGCAACAAGTTGTGAATAAGTTTAGCTCATATTGTGAAGAGAAGACGTTGAAAATACATTCAAGCAAAACCAAATTGATGGTCAGAAGTCGTAAACCTTCATTGAAACAACCCCATCACTGAAACATGAAAGTCATAATGCCCTATACAAAGCCTAAAAAGGCCTGGGTTCTGATCTTGAGCTGAGCCCGGGATATATTAAAATTGTGGATGACTCATAAGAGTAAGTAAAGTTTTATAGAGTGTATGATTGCCAAAGTGTCTTGGCACTAGAGTTGTTAAACAAGACATATTACTCATGCATTAGTGGCTGGCCGTGCAGTTCGTAAAGATCTCTGTCTTTAGAAGCTTTCTAAAGGACGAGTGATTTGATAGAGATCTCAGTGTCAAAGGCATAGCGTTCCAAAGTTTACAGGCCAGGAAGGAGACACTTCTTCCTCCCAATTTTGCCTTCTTTATTTTTCGTACTGAGACAAGTCTTGCAGAACCAGATCTCAGAGTTTGGGTAGATACGTGCCAGGAGAGAATCTCTTGAAAATATGCAGGACCACAGCTATGCACAGCTTTATGGCTATACACAGCCAGTGAAGATTCCTAATATTCTTGGAAACAGAAGCAATTGTGGTATTCCCAAGAGATAATGGGCAATCACATTTCGAAGGGATTGGAGCTTCACTAGCAATCATTTCTGGGTACATAGGTATAACGTATTGTAGAAATATAATTTAGATAATACCAAGGCTACCACCACCATTTTCTGGATTTCTGCTGAAATGAATGGATGTATTTTCCTCAGCACCCCAAGAAGATGGAAACAGGTGGAGGTAACCTGGTTGACTTGAGCTGAGAAGCTCAACTAATTGTCAAATAGCACTCCTAAGTTTTTTGCTTTCTGAACAGGGCAAGGATGTTGTCCAAGAATTTCTGGCCACCAAGACAAATTCCAAAAGGAGGTGTCTGTACCGAAAATAACTACTTCTGTCTTTCCAGAATTCAACTTCAGGCAGTTTTGCTGCATCCAGGTGACTATATTACCCAGACAATTTAAAAAGTTGCTGGCAATCTCATTCAATATGTGTATGTATGATCTTGGATTTGCATATATGAACTGAGCACACACGTTCCACCCATGTTTCATACCCATGGGGCTTTGTAGGCCAAGGGGTTGCGAATCTGCACTCTAAGGTAAATTTCTCCCTATGTGTATAATAAAGTGTCACTACAGACAAAACAGGAAATCATACTGACTTCAGATATGAATGACCACTACTATTATAAGGGCCAATCCAGGTCAATACCTAACCCTGAAGAGTCCCCTCTGCATCAGGCTACCTATGTGCAGTTCCCAGGATGCTCACAAAGGTAGTCTCAGAAACAAATCCCAGTCATGTGTGTACATGCGTGTTTATGTGTAATCAGCTATATACCCCTTACCATAACTGCGTCGCAGCAGCCTTATCTTAAAAGGAGCACACTGGCTGTAAACACACACAGAGCACATTTGCCTTGTTATTACCATGGGTGAGACACATATAGTGAAATTCACCCACATGAAACTAGTCAAAAACTGGATGATCCAAAAAGGAAACAGATCAGTGTGTATTAAACAACTGTAACCAATTTTGCAACAGATACACAAACACAGGCAGAGGCAGACTGACAATAAGAAGAGAACACAGTGGCACTTGGGCGGAAATATGGATGTTGGATAAATGTGGCACTGGAAAGGAAACACGAGACACTGATACAGAGACAAAGACAGCAAACATTGGATTGGGCAGAAAGAGAACTCAAAATATACCATCAGTCCATATTGACTGAAGAACATTATAATAACAGAAATATTCTGCGCAGTTGCAAAGTAAAAAAAACATAACATGCCTTCGGAAACTTGCAGTGGCATACTGGACACAATGTTCACAGTCCATAAAGAAACAACAAAAGTTAACTGCTTTATTTTCCCTTCTGTCAAGGCAGGCAGCACCAGTCAGGGGCGCTACACAGGCCCCCGCATCCCCTGCGGTGCGGGGGGCCTCCCAGCTGCAGGGGGCTCCCTCAGCACAGCGCTCGGGTTTGAGCACTCCGGATAAAATCCGGAGCAGGGGCCCCTCTGTGTACATTGCAGGGGGGGCCCTTAAACTTTCTTTATGCCACTGGCACCAGTCACTGTCTTGGACTTATAATAGGAGAGCATAATACTGCCTGCTCAGGTCAGACACCATAACTGCAGATTGGAAACAATGATCGCTTCTGCAGAGCCTTCAGAAGAGATACTATTTTCATTTTAGAATAATTTATCACAAGACAAAGTTATCTAAATCTGGTTATAGATTCAGTGCTGCAGTTATGTAATCAGTGAGGAATAATGAGATAAAATTAAATATGGCAAGCAATTTGTGAAGTGTTATTCGGGTGACAAATCATAAAAGAGAATACCAGTTTCAAGTTATATGAAAAGGACTTCACTGCTCTGTTTGTTGCTGTCTTTGTAACCTGAATGCGTTGGTGAATAAAAGTGCAGAGAACATATCTCTTATCAGAGCAGCTCTGGGCCCTTCATGTGAAATATTATCAGGAAATGCTCTCTCTCTCATTTCTGAAGGTTAGCTCCTAGGCCATTTGTTGGAAATGTGGTCACTGGTTGAGGGGGTGAATCCCTACTCAAGCAGGAACCACAATCTCTTTCAGGGTGAAACATAAGCAGCCCACAATCAACCTGTCCTTGACCATCTTGTACAAAATCAGTCAGGCTAACCTTAGAGGCAATGTTTAAAGTATTGATGCAGCACTTCAAACAATAATAAAGTGAAAACACAAAACAAGAAATATTCCACACCAATTTAGAAAAATAGTGCAAACTTTAATATAGTATTTGACACCAATGACAAAAATCTAATCTGTAGAACCAGAGATATGCAATTTGAAAGGTTTAAGTGAAAATAGTGCATCAGATCTGTGCTGGAACCCCTATCAAAGTTCAAGGACCATTTGTTAAGCCCACTGTTCAGCCAGGTGCCCTCTTACATGAAGGACACTACAGACATCCTAAGGGTGATACAGGGTCTTACATTCAACTGAGACACAGATCTATTCATAACTCTTGATGTAGAGGCCCTGTATACAAGAAATCCTCAGGAGGCATCCCTTGAAGTTTTGGATATCCTGCTGAATGAGATTGAGTTGGACTCTATCACACCCAAAATGTCATTCTGGACTGTGCATACATGGCATTCACATGGAATTACTTCCAGTTTGAAGAAACATTTGTCTCACAAACACACTAGACAGCATTGGGCAGTACATTTGCCCCAAGCATAGCCTGCCTCTACGTTCATGACTTTGAGCAATAACACATCTAGAGGAACACAAATCCCTTCAACATTGGGGGGCATGGCCAGCGACCACAGAAGATATCTGTACACTGACTCGGCTGCGCTCGCCATCAGTGATTAGCCCCGATTAATCAGTCACCATCCATGCTGGACAACAGTGTCAGCCTCTCGCTGAGGTGTGAGAGCCATAAAGGGACACAGAGGGCACCCGATGGGGCCCAGGAGCTGGATGCATGACGATCAAGGCAGAAGCGTCTGCC
This sequence comes from Triturus cristatus, assembly GCF_964204655.1. Taxonomy (NCBI): domain Eukaryota; kingdom Metazoa; phylum Chordata; class Amphibia; order Caudata; family Salamandridae; genus Triturus; species Triturus cristatus. The sequence goes on along the minus strand of NC_140585.1, from coordinate 1,049,187,449 downwards.
TGCGGCGGCTTCTAAGATGGCGACGCCTCCTATTGCAGATCTGGGAAACAGCGGGCCCTGAGGCGAGATCAGCTGCCTGAAGTGGGAGATCTCACACTCGCTGACCCGGGAGGCTGTCGGGCTGAGAGCAGAAAGAGCACTGCCTCCACCGGTGCACATGGCTATGAATACTGGGGCCCAGGCAGCACCCGGTCGAGACAAAGAGCACACAGGAGAAGACACCGCATGGAGAGATGAGTGCCCCGGGCTGGGCACCAGACCTTTGAGATTGCTGACCGTCTGCGCTCTTCATGTCATGAGTGAGCAGTGGGGCCTATGCAGTGTGGTGAGAGCCAGGTTTGTCTCTTGTGAGATCGGGAGGCCCAGTTCTGGGACAGAGGCATACCGGCAGGACTGAACCAGCCTGTGATCCGCGGGCCACGTTGGCCTAATCGGGCCCACATGGTGGCGGAGGATGGCAGAGTAGCCCCTAACTGGCAACAGTGAGAGTGGGACCCTCTCCCACCTGCGGTGGAAGAGGATCTCGCCGATAAGAGACCCGGGGCCCGAAGTGAGGCAGGAGTGACATGAGAAGGTGCCAATAGATGCCACTGTGTGTGGGCCAACAGTGGCTTGAAGGCCTTGATTGGAACCTGGGGACCAAGTTGCAGATCCAGTGAGTGGAGATAAATCTCAACGCTGGGAGAAAGTGCCATAACTGAGGTGCCCGATTCTACAGGGACCTGAAGTTGGAGAACGCCGTGATCAGATTCTTTCCAGACTTCACTCTCCAGATACAGTGCCAGAGGCACACCTTTGACTCAGTTAAAAAGGCCTTCAGTAAAGGAATGTGAAATACATGATGCTGTCTCCAGCTAAATTGCGTGTGTTATCAGAGGGCAAGACTCTGCATTTCCTGACACCAGAGGAGGCCTGGGAGTGGCTCGAGAGATGGAGCAGGGTGGGACATGGTAGAGGCAGAAGGAAGTGGTCCCCTTGGAGGGATGAGCGTGGTCCTCTGGGAATCCACAAAGAGGTCTTGAGGAGTCGTCTGAAGGACAGCAGGTCTTGGGTCTGCCGTAGGTGGATGGGGAGGGTGTTCCAGGTCTTGGCGACGAGGTGGGAGAACGATCTGCAGCCGGAGGTCGCTCTTCGGATGCAGGGGACTGTGGCCAGGGCGAGGTCGGCGGAGCGGAGCTGGCGGGTGGGGGTGTAGAAGCTGAGTCGGCTGTTGAGGTACGCTGTTCCGATGTTGTGGAGTGCCTTGTGTGCGTGGGTGAGGAGCTTGAAGGTTATCCTCTTGTTGATGGGGAGCCAGTGCAGGGTTCTAAGGTGGGGTGTGATGTGGCTGTGGCGAGGGATGTCGAGGATCAGGCGTGCAGAGGCGTTCTAGATGCATTGAAGCTGTTTCAGGAGTTTTGCCGAGGCTCCTGCATAGAGGGTGTTTCCATGGTCCAGCCTGCTGCTGACGAGGGCCTGGGTGACCGTTCTTCTTGTTTCGGTGGGGATCAACCTGTAGATCTTGTGGAGCATGCGGAGGGTGTTGAAGCAGGAGGAAGAGACGGCGTTGAACTGCTTGGTCATGGAGAGGGTGGAGTCGAGGATGACCCCTAGGTTGCGTGCGTGGCCGTTGGGCGTTGGAGCTGTTCTCAGTGGGGTCGGCCACCAGGAGTCGTTCCAGGCCGAAGGGGTGGATTCTAGGATGAGGACCTCCATCTTGTCCGAGTTCTTCTTCAGTCGGCTGTTCCTCATCCATTCGGCGACGGCCTTCATTCCTTCGTGGAGGTTGGTTTTGGTGGTGTGGGGGTCCTTGGTGAGGGAGAGGATCAGCTGGGTGTCATTGGCATAGGAGATGATGTTGAGGTCATGCAGTCGGGCGACGTGGGCGAGTGGTGCCATGTAGATGTTGAACAGCGTTGGGCTGAGGGATGAGCCCTGGGGTACACTGCAGATGATTTGGGCAACCAGCACTCTGTAGGTTTAGGAGGTGGAAGATTTATCACTCACTAAGCAGGGACACAGGGAGGGGGGTTTGGGTATGTTTTTAACTTTTGTCTTGTTGTTGAATGGTTTAGCCCATCATAGATATGATCTTACTGCAGCAGGTACTGAGACATTGCCTTCGGGCGGAAGCAGGGAGGTGGTCTGTTAGTGAAAGTACACTTGAGATGGGGAGAAACATAACCACATACCTAGTTCTCCAATATCTTCAGCATTGCTCATCAGATGTGGTCTTGCTTCAGGAGACACATCTTAAGGGTATTCATTGTAGGGCTCTGGAGCGCTTCGGTTACAGGATCCTGACCCATGCCGGTTATTCCACGGGTTCCCATGGGGTGGGCATCCTAGTTAAGATCTCCCTCCCCTTTGTGGTGACTAGAACATGGTGGGATCTCCAGGGCTGCTATGTGGCACTTACGGGCACCTAGGAGGGTCGCTGCTTGAACATATGTTCCATGTACATTCTGCCCAAACTGCATACTACAGTTTTTCCAAAACAGAGGGCCCTCCTGTTGGAGCTGCCAACGGGGGGTGTCTATTGTGGGGCGGGGGCATGAAGGAGGATTCTGGCTTGGACAGAACGGGAGGGATCGGGGGACGCTCGGACAGGGGGATCCTCCCAGAATTTGCATCTGCAATGGGGATGGAGGACATGGAGGGCACATATTCCATTCCAAACACAATACACATTCTACCCTGCCCCTCATGGTTCTTTCTCGCTCCTCGATTACTTCTTACTAGACATGCCCAACTGGGAAACTTTGAGGATGCCAGACATTATGCACAGAGTATCTCAGCTCATTCCAAAATAGGTGTCACGATCAAAGGCCCGACTATCGATCGTGCCTCCTTCTCCCGGCTTGACCCCTGGTATCTGCATGAAGCTGAAATACAAGCCACACTATGAGTGGAGGCCGACCTGTACTTTCAAGAAAATCGGGGCACGATGACCTCCCCCTGCCCCTCTGGGAAGCCCTCAAGGCTGTGATCCCTGACCAAGCTCAAGCACTGATCAGGGGGAAGAATAGGGAAGCGGTATCAGCGAGTAAGACTATTGAATGAGATATCCTCACCCTAGAGGCTGTGGTGATAGGGGGAGAGAGAACAAACATGAGACATACGTTCTTACTACGCCAACATCACTTGAGAGCCATAGCGGAAAATGCGGCTAGGTACCAGGCTCTAGCTACACAACACCGATTAGATGATATCGGGGACAAAGCTTCCAAACTATTGGCCTGGCTTGAGAAGAGCGATAGAGACAGAACATGGGTGGGGGAGTCAGGGCTAGGGCATAGTTAAAACCTTAAATACTGATGTTGTTGATACATTTGCCCACTATAATACCTACCTATATACTCCAGTCAGCACCAGAACATGAACCAACTGTGAGGATCTCTTGCGGGATTTCTCATTACAGACCCTACCGGAGGGAGTGTCTACAGTAGAAGAAATCAGAATGGCCCTCCGAGCCCTACAAAGAAAGTAGTGGGGCCAACGGATTGCCAGTAGAGCTGTTTAAAAGTCCGTTCAGTAAATTAACGTCCACAATGCTGGATTTGTTTCAGGCACCTAGAAAGTGCAGGCACCTGCCCAAAGACCTATGAACTGCTACATTCATAGTGATCCATAAGGTGGGGAAACCCCCAGAAGATTGTAGCACCTATAGGCTGATATCTCTCTTAAATGGTGAGGCAAAGGTACTAGCCAAGGTATAGGCACTGCGCCTTACTCCCATTTTATCCTCGATTTTCAATGTGAACCAGTCCAGTTTTATGCCACACAGAAGCACTCGGCTCAATCGGCATAGACTGTACGTTGTTCTATATCTAACAGGCATGCCTCAATCACTCCAGTCAGCATTGGTGGCCTAAGATGCCGCAATGGCGTTTGTCAGTATAGAGTGGCCATACCTTTTTGGTGTCCTGTCTAGGCTGAGATTTGGCCCAAAGTTCTGTGGATGGGTTGAGCTGCTATTTCAGGCCCCCATGGCCAAGGTGATTGTGAACGGGGTGCTGACGCAACCTTTTCCATTGGGGAGGGGTACTCAGCAGGGATGCCCGCGTTGCCCTTGATATTTGCCTTGGCACTGGAACCGTTGGCGTCTTGGATCCGAGCAGATCCTCTTATATGGGGGATTCCATCTAAGGGTGGCTGGGAGGAACGAACCTGCGGTCAGAGGCTTTCCGACTCACATCATAAACAGGCATAAAGTTGCAAAACCAAGTGAGGAGAGAGAAGGACTCAACCTCCCATAATCCCGAGGGGCAAGGCGACGCCCAACGTGAAGCATCACTCTCCTAACGGGGAGCATTACTCTCCAATCAACACAGCTGCTTGGAACACTTAAAACTGGGTGCTCCGGAACTGGGAATTGTTTGGCAGCATTCTGATTAGCAGCAATCCATAGGTGGACATGGGATGCCAGTACCTTGATGAAGTAAGTTTGAAATCATGCCCTGTGGTGAAGCATGTCTTAGGTCTTTGTACACAGACCACACCAAACGGTATCCAGGGTAGACTCAATACAGAAACTGGGTCTGAGTGTAGATACTTACAGGATACCTCCCTGCCATTCTCTGCTTCTAGTCAGAGCTGTGTGAACCATTCAAAACATGTCAATGTATTATATAATGAACATGGTGTATGGGCAGAGGCTGTCACTTTACTGCTTAGCAATACAACAATAAAGGGTATGGCTGAAGGAATATGAATTTCTAATCTGTGGGGATGCGTGAGAAGAGAAAAACAAGATCGTAGAAAGCAACCAGAATAAATATGGACAACTCTATGCTCTACTAATTCTAATTTACATTTCGACAGGAGCTTATTATTATATAAACACGCAATTGGCTTTCCGATCATTTGGCAAGATTAGATGGGAGCGGTCTCTCGGGCACATGGTAAAATAATGACTACTTATTGGTTTTAAACAGGACTGAATGGCTAAATACAACAACTCAATAAACATATAAACTCAGTTGAGCTGTTGAAATGCTGCATTAACACTATACGCCTCCCGGTGGCTTGACATATTTGGTGGGAACTGTCACTTCACCACATTGCAAAACCAATAGCCAATTAGCTATTTAAATAAGGTTGAAGGGCTAATCCAACATTTCAATAAATATATCAGTACAGTGGGATTAGTCTCCATTCCGCACTAACAAACAACAACCAACAAACCACTTAGGGCAGAGTTTGGAAGGATAGACACAACATGAGTGTACACAAAGATGTTTTTAACCCATGTTGAGATAAGAAATAGAGGTCCTTGAAACGTTGTGCCACAACACTGTGAAAACACACATTGGATGATGAAACACACCCTTAAAGTGAGATATATAAGGGTGTCCATAGGAATTTGAATTATTAAAAAGCACTACATAGTGACTGGAAAAGACCTTATCAAAAACCTTAATTAATAAAAAGTATTGACAGTTATTTACTTACTTTTAATCCGTATTTTCCCCGACATTTGTGTCTTCCTATTGTTTATGACTAGAGTGTGACAATAGGATGGCACTATGCACCAGACACGCATGACCTTTGAATAACCCAGAAATAGGGTAAGATGTATAAATGTGAGTGCGTCCACGAAGTTATGCACGCATTGTAGAAAAAACGACCCTCTTTTTTCCACCATCATGTAATAGTGTAGGTGCTCCCCCATGGTTATAAGAAAGGGCACACCACACCCCTTGTGAGGTAGGCCATCAGCCAACGCTGAGATAGTGGTGAAAGGGCATTCTTTCCTCACTTATAAATAAATGCTTCACTGGACACACTACTATTATCTCTATATATATTATCCAGTGGTACTGGATAATAGATGTAACAGCCAAATGATGGAGACTGCAGACTCACTGGGCCTCCATTGTTGATCACAGAGACCACTTATTAGATCACAGGTGTAAGGATGCAATTTTCTGGGTCCCTTATATTTCGCCCCCTTTTCTTTTTTTTCCCTAGGTACCTGCCGTTGATGAAGTATCAACCCAGGTGAGAGCATTAAGCCTCACTTTTATCCATGGAATGCACGTGCAGTAAAGCAGGGATATACATACACTGCCCTGACGAAGGCCCCAGATCCGATTGGACTACTTGCGTGGGCCGAAACTTGTTGGCATTGTTAAATCAGGATGGATTGATGCATTGATTCTTGAAGCGGCGACAGATGCTGCGTTGGTTTCAGCAGTGGCGTGGCGGTGCGGGGATATTCTTCTCGCACCATGGCGTTGCATCTGAAAAATAGTCGCAAGAAGAGTGATGCGTTGATTTTCTTGTTTTTGCGTTGCTTTCCGGTTCCCAGCAGCAGAAATAACCTCCAGAGGCCCCACACAGTCACAGGCACTCCTGGCAGGTCAGAACTCCCAGCAAGGCAGTTCAGGGGAGCTGGGGGTGAAGTCTTTGTGTTTCTGAGACTTCAAAACAGGAGGCAAGCTCTACTCAAGCCCTTGGAGACTTTCCTCAAGCAGGGGACACAGCACACAGCAAAGTCCTTTCCTTGGCAGAAAACAACAAGTGCAGGTCAACCCCAGACACACAGCAAGGGCAGTACTTCTCCTCAGTTTCTCCAGCTCTTCTCCTTGGCAAGGGTTCCTCTTGATTGCAGAAGTAGTCTAAAGTCCAGGGGTTTTAGGTACAATACTTATACCCCAAAATGTCTTTGTTCTCTTTGTGCCGGGGTCTCTGAGCTCAGTCCAAACCAGTTTTGTCCTCTCTGGCGCAGCTGCCCAGCAGGAGGTGAAGACAGCATTGTGTAAGGCAGACAGGCCGACATTAATTTTAAAGAGAGCTTTAAATTAAAGATTTTTAGACACCAAACCCGACATTCCTACTTGCTCCAAATTGAAACTTATCATTTATTAAAGGTAATTAGTTAACCAACTTTTATTCTATGGGAGAGGAAGTTTTTCACTACCAGGACATGTAAAACGTAAAAGTACATGCCCCACTTTTTAAATACACTTTATCCTGCCCTCAGGGCTGTTTAGTGCTCACCACAGGGGTGAATATATATATTAAAAAAGACCTTTTCCCAGGTCAAAATGGCAGTTTAAAAACTGCATACATAGGTTGCAATGGCAGGCCTAAGACATGTTTAAAAGGCTACTTAAAGGGGTGGCACAATCAGTGCTGCAGGTCCCCTGGTAGCATTTAAATTACTGGCCCTGGGTACATGTAGTACTGCTTTTATCAGAGACTTAAACGTAAATTAAATGTGCCAATGGGGTGTAGGCTAATTTTATCATGTTTTAAGGAGAGAGCACATGCACTTTCGAACTGGTTAGCAGCCCTAAGGCCAACAAAAACAATATCAGCAAATATGGAAGAGGAAGGCAAAATGTTAGGTGGAAGACCGCCCTAAGGATGTCAGGTCTAACACCAATCCTACAAAATATGCCTTTAATTAAAGGAATGAAAACGAAATATTGAAAATATTGAAGATGCACAGATATATTGAGTTTTAACAGAGTGCGTAATATAAAACAAGAAAGACAATAACAAAGTGAGAGAGCTTATGTAAGTGCTGAACAAAGAGTAAAGGTAGTCTTTTAAGAGGCCTCAGGTCATCACAACAGCCCCTGTGCTGCTTCAGCCACTATGCTGCTGCTTGCAGTCCAGCTGAAGGGCAAAGTTCCTCCCTCAACTCCCTACTGCCGTGATGGGCCGAGGGGATGAACCACTTAATTATGCCTCTGTAACCTGAGCTCAGAAGACCTCCAGATCTAGAGCTATAAGCAACCTTGAAGGAAACTGGCTTGTTATGGCACAGCAGATGGGGGCTGAGATGGAGAAACCGAGACAGGTGGGGTCAGATGACACAGTGGAAGAAGGAGAAACAATAAATAAGCATTGGCAAATCTAACACATCTCGCCGTTTGAACCTATTGGTTTTGTCAATAGCTTTTAGTGATGCTGTGCAGCATGGCTAAAGAGAAAGCAAACAAAAGACAGTCGCTGCAGCCTTGTCATTGTGTAGGCCACAAAATAGGCAGGTTTTTTTTTCTTTCTATTTACTGACCCAAGTTGGATTGGTAAATAAAGAAAGGGTAGTTGGCTGATGAGGCTAGTGCTTAGGGTGTTGGTGGTTAGGGTGTTGGTAGTGGAGATGGTGGTGAGGATAGTGGTGGGGTGATGGTGAGAGTAGTGGTGTGGGTGGGGGTGGTGAGGGTGGTGGTAGAGTAGTGGGAATGGTGAGGGAGGGGGTGGTGCTGGTGAGGGTGGTGGTAAAGGTGAGGGTGACAGTGTTGATAAAGGTGGTTGAGGTTAATGTGGTGGTGGTGATGAGAGGGGTGGTGGTAGTGAGGGTGGTGGTAGTGCAGAGGCTAGTGGTGGTAGTGGTTCAGATGGTGGTGGTTAGGTGGTGATGGTGGTGGTTAGTACGGTGGTGGTTAGGTTGGTGGTGGTAAGGGTAGGGTTGTGAAACTCGCAGAAATAGACAGGGAGCCATGAAGAACTAGGATATATTTAGGTGATATAATCTGGGAAAGAGAGGTAAATGAAAAAGCAAAAAAGATGGATGTGAAAAAGGGACTTAAACACAGGTAGAGGTGAGAAAGTTACAGTGAGAGTTAGGAGAGGAAGTGGCAGAGGCACAGTGCAGAAATGGAGGTGGAGAGTCAATGTGGATAGTGGAGATGGAGGTCAAGGGGGAATATGAAAGATGGAGGTTGAAAGGGGGGAGATGGGGAGAGTGGCAAATTTTGAGATTTTGATAAATAGCATTGAGAGTGGGACTAGTAGAGACAGAATTGATAGAGCAAATGATTGAGCGGGGGAGATAGTGATGGTTGGCAGAAACAAAGAGGAATGTAGAATAGAGAGGTACACTAGGAAATGGATAGATGAAGATGACTGGTAGAAAAAATAGATGCCAAAACGCGTGCTGTGGGGATGACAGCATCCCTCGGGTTTTGTTGTTGTATAAGGTCACTGGTGTGAGGTTAAAACTCTAAGAAACAAAATAGAATCCATAAGTTTCCATTTTCTTCCTTCACATATCCTAGCATTTTAATCACCAATGCACTTGACAAATGTATTTTCTATGTAATCATTTGGTTCTCTTCATGATATCAATTTCTTGTGGCAGTCGCTGTTTTTCCAACCTTGCTGAAATGCCTTAATCAGTTGCACTATATGAAGAACAATATCAGGCACATTCAGACTGTAGAGTTTTTTTTAAATTTGCAATGAATCTGGTAGCTTTGGTCAGTTCCTATAAAGTCCTATGATTTGTCATTCAAATAAGTCACATGCTGTGATGTCATCAGTTTTGAAAACACGTGGTGTACGAGTTTTGTTAATAAGCCCAGCTTTGTTCGTTATACTTGGACTAAAATACACACTGGTCTGTTTTGCACCAAATTAGTCAATTTATTTGTGAGCTGTAGTGTAAATGAATGTATGGTTTCATTTGCATAACCTTTCACTCTTTATTGCATTCCCACATTTAAATCCAAGATAATTCACTGATCTTCTTCACAATATCACATAAGGAAGTTCGGCTTGCTGAACAGTAGCTCAGAAATCTCCGTCTAAGAAGCAGGATCCATTTGAAACAAAGTCAATAAAATGGGTGGTATTGATTTGGGTAATAATTACGCCTGCGGTTTACGAATGAAGGTACAAATAAGTTTTTGATTGGGCTCTGTCTCTCTTATTGGGAGATATGGATCCTAAACCTGAAAAAAATGTAGACAATTGTGGAACAATGTTCTGATTTCCCCGCCATGTTTAAAAAAAAAAAAACCTAAGCACAGAATTCCCTGACAGAAAGCTAAGTGCAAAAGCTTTAATAGAAACAAACTAAACATGATGCTCACATATTTAAGCTGTACTTCTACTATTTTGAATCCTTGTCCTTGAATGTTCTTTAATTGTAATATATTTTCTAATGAAAGCTACACCGTGTGGCAATGGATTTCTCCTGTAGTTTATCATGAGAAAACAACCCAATAGTACTCATTACCTCCTCGTCCTTCCCTCGCTTGCAGCCATAAACATTGAGGTCCTCCCGCCTCCACCAGACACCAATCCCACACCATCTTGATGAATACAAACTCCTCCCCACTCCTCCTTTCTTTCTTTGTCTCCTTTCCGGACATTGTTGGTTAGGCGAGGCCTCGGTGACCGACGTGGAAAAGTCGGCAATCCATAGTGGTAGGTGACAGAGCCCGTTGCTAGCAGGTGGTTGAGCTGTGCTGCATGAATATTGTGCTATGGGACAGCAGACGTTTGTGGCAATGTTGCACGCCTTGAGGGTGTTAGGGGGCTCTATGGCAGCTAGGGCACTGCTTCCGGGTGACTGGAGTTAATTTCCTCAGGGCAGGGCCTGAAGGCTGATGGCGGGGAGTGGAGCTTTCATGGTCAAACAGTGTTGGTAGAGCCCCATTTGGGACTTCATTTTATTGTTAGTTATTCTAGGACCTGCACTCACTCCCTCCAACTTGGCCAGAAACCTTGGAATCATCATTGACAACAAGCTCACCATGAAATCAGAGATCAACGCCGTCTCCTCCGCCTGCTTCCTCACTCTGTGTATGCTACGTAAGATCTTCAAGTGGCTACGCCTACACACGAAACGCACCTTGACGCAATCTCTCATCGCCAGCCGACTGGACTACGGCAAAGCCCTCTATGTAGGAATCGCCGCACACCATCTACAGAAACTTCAAACCATAAAGAAAGCCACAGCCAGACTCATCCTCGGCCTTCCCTGATGAACTCACATCACACCCCACCTCAGGAAACTCAACTAGCTCCCCGTACAGAAAATATGCCAATTCAGGTTGCTGACACATGTACACAAGGCTCTACACAACCAACGACCTACCTACATTAACCACCACCTGAACTTCCACCATCCATTGAGAAGACTACGGTCCACCTCCCTTTCACTTGCCCATACTCCCTGCATCTACCGAAGCAGAAGTGGAGGACGCTCCTTCTCACACATCACAGTAAAGACCTGGAACAGCCTCCCCATGGACCTCTGGACCATCACCTCACTTCTGGAATTCCGAATGGCCCTCAAGACCTGGCTGTTCAAAAAAGCCTCCAAGGTCTGCAAGTGCCTGAAACCCCTATTGGGTGATTAGCCACACTTTATAAATCCTGATTGATTGCATGATATGATTGCAGAGCTGAGGAGTTCTTTCTCATTGGTGCACCTCCATAGTCACGTCCGTATTTGAAGACCTTTAGCCTCAGTGGGGGCATAATAGGAACATAAGATTGGCTTCTAATGATTCCGCAATGTTGGGGAATTGAGCAGCTAAGGGGTAGCAGGTGAATTATTCCTCTTCTGATGATGATGAGGGCCCGGTTCCAGCTAAGGCACCAGCTGGTAGTGGGTCTTCTTCTGGATCTTTGCCACCTTTGTTGGTTTGTTGTCCCAGACAGAGTGTTTCACTCAGTGTCAAGAGCTTTGGTTTCTGCCAATACTATACAAGCATTGTAGGCCTTCTTGCACATGTGAATCCAAGAATTCTTCTTTGGCTTCTGATAGGACCTCTATGTTCACAAGAAATTATCTCAGTATCCCTGTCTCACCGGTCTCATGCATGCCATCATTTAAGAATTCCTCCTTTTTGACTGGATAATGATGAAGAGGCCAAATTTCCACAGTATTTTAAACCTTGTGTTTCGGCAATGGCTTTTCATGGCGCTATAATGGACATGGTTCTGTTGAAGTGGAAGGAGGTGTATAAAATGTCAGTTCCACATTTCTTACAGAAACTTTACAGGCTGGAAGTACATGATGTTCTTCCACACAATGTTAAGGTGGATTCCATTTTGGCTACCCTTATGGATAAGACAACTATTAATCCTGAAGACTATTCTACTACTGACCCTTCTGATAAGCAAGTAGATACTGGCATGAAGAAAGCATTTGTGACATATAATTTGGCACTTAAGGCTGGTTTGCATGCAGCATTTGCAAGTCAGTCTGTTATCAAAGGCTTTGATCAGTTGGCAGTAGCCATTCAGGAGGGTTACGTGTGTTCTGGGCTTTTTGGCGGGCATAGAACAACAAGTTCTTCTGTTGGCGGAGATCCCACCTGATGTAGTCAAGGCAACTGCAATGTCTTCAGGAGCCTAATTTGCAGCCAGTCCTCACGTCTGGGTGAGGAATGGGAAACAAAAATGGTGAAAAAGAATGATTTAATGATAATTCAGTTTCAGGGCAAGATGCTCTTTGGGGAATATTTCTCTAACGAGATGCAAAGTGGGCGTTCCTCCCCAGGATAACGGGAGAAATGTCGCTAAGCGACATTTCTCCTATTATCAAGGCTCACGCAAAGCAGCATAGCGACAAGAAAAGTAGCGATAACCTCTGTTATCGCTACTTTCCTTACGCCTGCTTTGAAACTGACTTAGCCATGATATCCTATGGAAGGTGGATATCATGGCTAAGTATGTGAGGCCCTATCAGCAAGCTATTGCCAAACTTCGTGGGATTATGGCTGGGTTTCCAGCGATAATCTCACGTTTGGCAGTTAGCGCTAGGATTTTTATCGCTTTTGAGATAAGCGTTGCTAATAGCACGCTATCTCAGCGATAAAAATCCATGCTAGCCGGCGATAATTAACCTAGTGCTAAGTGCGCTTAGCGATAATTATCGCTAGTTGTTGCTGATATGCCCCATAATGATTGGCAGTCACGATATCTTCCATCCTAAACAGTGTAAGACTTTAGCTCGACGCTTTCCTTCGACAGCCAGTTAGTCCCTTTTCTTACCTCATCATTTTATACACCTGAACAAACGAAACAAAGCAGTGTCCCATTCAGCAAGCATCCTGTGTTGCCTTAGTATTCTATTTCCAACAGCTATCAAAACCTCAGACTGCCGAAAGCAAAGAACCGACAACTGCAAAATGAGAATAAAAAACGTCTTCACTAACAATAAAAATCCAAGTATTGACAAAGCACAACATAAAATAATTATATCTTTCTATTCCTTATGTTAAAATGCTTCTAGAGTGTACTATTCTACTGCAGTGCCATGTGTGAAATTAAATCATATCATTTTCCAGTGTACCACTCCAACATATGCCATGAAACACATATTTTCATTTCACAGGTTATTGTAGTGGAGTACCCAATTTACAAACACTGTTGGCCTTTGACTTCATGCAGTATTATCATGTCCCAGAGGACAACTTGATGCCATTATAGAACCATCAATGCTTGTTCTCCATGGAGCCAATTAGCTGAAGGGGAGCAGTAATCTCCCTTTCTGTTTCTAATATTTCCTGTATTCTTTATTAAAGAAAATGCAGGAGACAAGAATGTCTATGAATTTTTGTTACATGGCATTTTGCTGTGATCGTGAACTGGAGATGTGTTCTGTTATTTTTTGTGAAGTGTTTTTGTGTTGCAATATTTCAATGTGGTGTTGTGTTGTAGTGTGTTTGTTGTAATGTGTTCTATTTTAACTGTTTTGCTGTGTTATGATCTTTTATGTTTTAATTGTGCTGTTTTACTGTGGCTTTGAGTATTTTATTTGTTGGACTTCGCCCTTTTTGCAGGGTCATCCCAGGACTTTTTGCCTGCCTCCTGTACTTTTTCTGACTTGTTTTTTTCTGACTATGGGCACTTTATCACTGCTGATCAGTGCTAAAATGCGTTTGCTCTCTTTTGTAAACTAGGTAAGAATGGTCTACACCTGTTTGGCATAATTAATTTACCTGTAATTCCCTTGTACAGTAGTATCCCATTTACCTATGGCCTGTAAATTAAATGCTGCTTGCGCCACCCACCAAAGTAGTCTTTCAAACCTGTCTCAGGCCTCTGCCACTGCAGGACCTGCGAGCGCAGTTTACTGCTGAAGTGATGAGGCATGTAAAGTGATTGCCACGTCTGAAACTCCCCTTTTACTACATATAAGCCACCCCTAAGGTAGACCCTAGCTATCCCTATGGGCATGGTTCTGTATAGGTAAAAGGTAGGACATGTGCTTTAACTGTGGGGCATGTCCTGGTAGTGACAAACAACCTATTTGGTTTCTCACTGCTGTGAGGCTGCCCTCTCACAGGTTTGCATCTGGGATTCCCTGATATGTGCTTCAGTGGTAATTCCTGACATTATACGGGTAGCGTGACCATGTTTGGAATAGTAGTGATAAATCCTGCTTTTTGGTGAAAGCAGATTTATTATTACCATTTTAGAAATGCCACATGTCGGCATTCCTGTGTGCCTTTGTGTCTTTGTGCCCTGCCTGGATGTGTGTTGACCGCTTGGTTCTGACTGACAGAGGAGAGGGGACGTGCATTCACTCCAGACAGTCACAAGTGGGGTTGAGGTGTGTCCTTCCTTTCCTGGGAGACTCAGTGCTAGCTTGAATAGACCTTGGCTGAATTTAGAGTAGTGGGAGGAGTTTTCCCTTGCATCTGAATAGGCCTGGTCTGCATTTGGAGTGGTGGGAGGAGTTGCACCTGAATAGGGCTGTGTCTGCCTTCCACAATGCTGGCTTCACCCCCCTGTGGTGTGTCTGGGCCCTGGGCTTACATTGTGAATGAAGGTGTTGTGCACTTCAATGTAGTGTTTGAAGTGCCCCCCAGAACAAAGACATGGGCATGTAAGTATAGGGTCTGTGACCCCATGATGTTTAGAAGACACTGCATGAACTGCTGTGTGCCAGGAGGAACCGCTGTTTGTGACTAACCTACTGCATGCTGGGTGGTTGAAGGGACTGCCCTCTACTAACAGGCCCTGCAAGCTGGCCTGTCTGTCTTTCAATAGCATGTGGTAAATGCTTACAACTGAGTTGTCCAAGGAGGGGGCTCACTCTGTGTGGAAACTGGTAAGCGCACTACAGTGGGGGCAGTGCTGCACTCTCCTCTGTTGCCAGTATTTGATCCTACTGGTCTGCAACTTAACCCGTACAGCCCCCAGGGACTGATGAGTGGGGCTGAGCTTCATTACGTTAAACCATGGAGCTGCATGCTCGTGGGGACCAGTCCTTTGGGTGACAGGAGATCCCTGGCCAAAGTGGGCAGAGCGGATGCCTCCCCTACCTGTGGTGCACATACCGGGGCATTGTTGCAGGATCATTGAGATGGGGTGGAAGCTCGACGGAGGCCCCCGATTCCCTGCGAAAATCAGCCGCATTCCTGACAGTATCGCAGCTGCACCACATGATCACGGGCATCTGCATGCTTACCTGCTGTTGGAGGGGGCATTTTCATGGCTGGCATCACGGGGTGGAACCTCACTAGAGGCCCCTGATCCCTCAGAGGAAGGCGTCCCCGACAATCACTGCAATTCCGGGTATAGCCGGGCAGGTGGCCCAGAAGCCTACAGGGAGAGGGATAAAACTACCGCATAAACTGTAGTAAGAGCACAAGGGCCACTCTTAGTGTGGTTATAGCTCATTGCCTCCTGATGATTCATGTGTCATACCATGCAGTTTATGCCCTGATGTGGATAGATGAGGTGTTACATTGCCAGTAAGGATATTTCCACAATGTGTGCAACTTACAAGTGTTTACTGTAGTGCACTGCTGATGATGGTAGGACAATTGCTCAATTGGCAAAGTAGTTCCTGATGCATGTATTGTTATGACAATGGCCTGATTGGCCAAGAGATTTATGTGATCCTGTGTGAAGTCATGACAAGTGCCTAGTGGCACAGTGATATATGTGATTGTGATCTAATGTGTTATTGAATAATACAAAGGATATTTTTTATATAACCTTGTGTGGAGTCTCTTTTGCGGTGTGCCTTGTGTGTCACTGTTGTGTGAGTGTGTTGCGCAAACGCTTTATACATTGCCTCTGGGATAAGCCTGACTGCTCTGCCAAGCTACCAAGGGGGTGAGCAGGGTTTATCTTCAATGTGTAACTCCCCTGCCCTGACTAAAGTGGTGGAATCTGCCTGGCTTAGGTGCATACACTATCCAACCAGAGACCCAATTTCTAACGTTATTGTTTTTACGTTCTGTTATTTACTTTGGATTTGTCAACAAATTATACTAAATTTCAAGCCAAAGCAGGATGTGCCTTTAATGTTCCAGTGACAAACAACCATTTACCAGTGTCTAAGATGATAAGAAACATCTGCTCGACCTCTGCAACAACTTCGAATAACAGTCAGCCCAAAGCTATGCCAAAAAACAGTCTTCATTTAGCACTCACTGCACTCACTTTATGCAATTAGGGCCAAGATGCAGTTTAGTGACTGCCATTGCAAATTTCAGACCTCTTTTTTGATCAAAGCTGAGACACTTGTCCTAAGAATCGTGTGATTCTTGGTGGATCCCTATCGTTCTTAGCTTTAAAATATAAATAATTGTGAAAAATTAAAAGTATAAAACTTTCATTCTCAATGACATGTTCCCATTTCTTTCTTTTTTCTGCAGTTCACCCTAACCGCCCCCGTATCCACTGCTCACACAATCACCATGTTCCACATACAATGCTGAAAGTGTGTTCTGCTCCTTGGAGTAGGTTCTGTGCTCTATGAATTACTCAAAAAATGCAATCAACTGTTTATCACATGGACCACAGAACACTATGTACCATAAAGCTAATTTCTTTGCAGTTTCATTTTTTTCCATTGCTCCCATAGATTTTAAAATACTTCTTGGTATGTGTCTTGAAAAGTAGAACGTTTGGACACATACTCTGGCCTTTAGAATATGCTTCAGGAAGTGTGGTGAGAGCAGGACACCATAGAATCATTTAGCACACCTGTTCTTTCCATCTGTTCATATAATCACTGTTGCTCACTTCAAGAAGATCTTTTCATTTTGCGGAACAGTAAATGGCAGGGACCACAATGGCTGCCAGCCCCTGCACGCGCCAGGCAGGCAGATGCTCCGCGCGGCATTCAGTCCCACCTGGAAGACTGTCATTTACAGATGATGCGACTAGGATGAGGCAGGACAAGGGCAATTGACCCTTGGCAGGGAGTAGCCTCGAGCTCTAATCACTCTCTGGCTGATTCGGCTTGCTATCTGGGAGGCACATTATCAGTGATATACTTTAAAATAAGATATTCTATCACAAAGCATAGCTAACAAGACACATTATCTATGAAGAAGTTGTTTGCGGAATTAACAGAAAAGTAGTCCTATAGAGCAAACATCAATAGCATCTTTCCACAGTATATAGAGAGATTTTAGGTGATCAGCAGCATATTGAGTACAAACTAGATCGCATGTAACTGTGACCATTGATTGCTTATGGTTGAACATTGAAATAACTTAAGATAAATATGGTACTAAGGTAAATATTTGTAATATTGGTATTCTTTATGTAGTTGAAACATGAAAAGGAGACATTGGTGCACTCAATCGTCGTAAGATTGAACACATGCTCATAGGACTTGGTGAGGTGATCAGGTGTAGCTGAGTTGACCAGATGAATCTATGTTAGCAAGACACCCCTTGCAGAACTCAGATGGATTTAGCTTAACAAATCAGTGTAACGTGGATATTAGAGGCTTGGTATGTTTCAACTGAGCCAACTGGCTTAGCACACCAGAAAATAATTACTATTAAAAGGAAAGGCCAGGACTAGATAATTGCAATCCTGGTGAAATGGAGCCATCTGGTAAACCTAAACATTGGGTGTATATTATGCTGTTTTCTATTGTCACTCTACACAAAAATAACCACCAGAGGTGAGGAGGTATTTAAGCATTTGAAGTCCGCGTGGTCAAACTAATTCACATGGAATTGACAGGAAGAAAATGTCCTAACAAGGTAGTTGAAAAATAGATAAATTGATTGTTGAGTTTGTAGGTATGCAGATGTGGAGGTAGGCAGATATAAATCAAAGGAATGTGTTGGATCTTGAATATCAGGGTGCCAACAGTTGGAGGAGTACAATTCCTAACGAGCAAAATACGGGAGCAACTGTGAGGGTGTGTATACTTTGTGTAGTCATTTCTAAGATCTGGAGTAGACAGTATACGAGTGATACAAAAAAACAAAACGTGCTTACTTTTGTCTTGTACAAATGTAAGAATTTATTCACAATACCATTTTCATCATAACTTATGTGCACACCGAACCACTGACATTTTTCAAACCCACTCATCATTATTAACAACAACGGTAATGCTGACAAAACTAAGGAATGAAAAAAAGCAAAACCTCCAAACGTTTGCAGGAGCGTCACTAAGGTGGCTCTTGAGCGAGCATAGAAAATGGCCCCTTTGACTGCTGTTGGGGATACAGCAAAGATAAGGTTCTCTGGAACCTGTTGCAGCAATGGTGGCTGCACTTGTGTATGGGGGAAACGTCTGCTGTGTTCCATAGCAATCTAGTTGCCCATGATAAAAGGCTTACATCTGCAGTAAGAAAAATGTTTTCATATTGCTTAGTTCAATGGTGGCCACCTGTCATTATTCACTGGACATTTGTGTTAATGAGAACTGCGATGAGCGCTAATGTTGGGTCCCCTTGTAGAGATCTATATCAGTAAATCTCCCATATGTACTTTTATAGAATAGATGATTTTGACTGTATGTCACGGTGCTACATGGGAGAGGAAACACAAAAGGGGTCTGAGGACCTTCAGAAAGTCAAAACCTTGATTAGAATGTGGATTGCCTGAATGATGGCTGACAATAACTGGATGGAATTTTGGAAGTTGATCCTCCAAGCTGCCAAGCAAGGCAACCGAGTTGAGAGGAGCTCCAGACAAATCTTTACATGATGTTAGACAAGTCCAGAGATTCCCCAGGGTTAACTCGTACATTCATAATTTCCATTGGACTTCTCCCTCTAGATGCTACACTTTACTTCTCACGACCCTAGAGATTGATGAACAACTTACTGTGAGATAGTGGTTTCCCAGAGAGAGAGAGAGTTCCCTTTAAGCGTACTTCTAGCTGTAGAAACCTGGCTGTGTCTATTTTATTTATTTATTTGGCATAGTGTGGACCAGACCCAAAAGGGTATCAGCACTTTACAGTAATTAAAGATGAATACCATGGGGAATACTCAAGAAGCTCATTATGTAATATGTTTTGTAGTACAGCAATGTTATGTTTCTTTGCAAAGTGCACTATCACCCTGGCACTGGCCAGATGTGTGTGATTAGCCCTTCCTACGGTAGGTTGGTTAATTTTAAAAGTTAGGTCTTCAGATTCTTGCAAAATTCAAGATGAGAGAAGGAGGCTCTGATGTGGAATGAGAGGCTGTACAATTGTAGGACAAACATACAACAAATTGTTATTCACAAAGACATTCAGAGGTTGCGCCTCCACCTCTCCTATCTTTTTCTGTGTGCAGCTCTCCACCCTAACTACGGAGTCTAAACACACATAAGTATATGTTTTGGTAGTAAATGTGGGAAAGGCAGAGGGGAGTGGCTGGAAAATGGGGAATATTTATGATAAAAGGGAAATGAGTGTGGAAGGAATAAGGAGGAGTTAAGGGAGGGTAAGGGAGGGGTTTAGGGAGGGGCATGCACCCACCCACAAAAAGCGTAAGCCCATTGCTATTCACAAACGGCACTTCTAAAGTTACTACAAACAAAAAGGGACTCAAAACAGTAGTAACTTACTCCAGCTTGGGGAAGAAGTAAGTCAAGCACCGAACATGGCCAGCAGCTGGTACTGCAACATCCTCCCATAGAAAATAATGAAGGTAGGGATGTAAAATAAAACCCAATAGAGCATAAAGTTACATTAAATTAAGTAATTTAGAATAGTTAAAAATATAAATACAATCCATTTAATGTAAAAATCTTAAAATATATAAAAATAAAACATATTTAGTAGTTAATTATGGAATATTTATCAACCGGTTTTAATTAAAAAATAATGTAGGAACACATTTTAATTAAATATAATTAAATTAGTTTTAATTAATTTAGTACAACATTTTTCATATTTATTAATGCATCGTATAAAAATTATATTTTGTACTTTGAGTGTGATTGTGTTTCTAAATTTAAACTTCAGAAAGAAAAATCTTTTAATATATTTAAATTAATTAGTTATTTCAAAATTAAGTTAATAGTGCTGCAGCATTTTTACTTTTGTTCTACATTTGAAATCAAAAAATGTTTATAGCTTTTCTTAATGTAAATAAGCTGTTTACATTTTCCCAATGCTTTGCTTTTGGGAATCTCCGCAGTTGGGCGGATATCTCTGTATGGTGAAGTATAGGGAAACTAAAAATGTTTATTAAACTTTGTAAGTGTTGTGGTGATATTTAGTTTGCAACACAAATCTGGGTGTGAGGTGGAAAGTTGTCCAAAGTAATTCATAGTAGCCCTATGAGCTACTTTATGGCCCGGGGCATTCCATGGGGGTACATATGTGTTCCCAGTCAACCAACTGTAGACAGGCATTTGCACCGAAACCTTAAACATCCTCAAGGCAGGTGTAACGGAGGAGAAATGTTTTGATTGAGCCATACTTTTTAAACTTTGCATGAGTGTTGCATTGTAGAGCACACATACAAAGTGAGAAAATATTAAAGTTCAGTTTTTCTATTGGGAGGACCTTTCCCAATACAAAACCTATGCTTGACAGAACACACACGCCCTTGCACTATGATGCAAGTGTGTATGATTTTGTTAGCACAAGGCAGCCTAAGCGCAGCAGTGCTGGGAGAGAGAAAAACTGCACCATATGTAACCAGACACAGCACTTTTTTTCCCACCCTCCCTATGACAGAACACAGCGCAGCAACTTTGGTTGCTGTGCAAAGTTGCATCACATTTTAGTAAATTTCCCCCTAGTTGTAACCGATAGTGTTGTGTAGGAGCCAAGGCTGAGCAATGAACGAGAGCTACCTGCAAGCTAGAGTCAGAGGGTCAGGCAGGTTGGTCTGTATAGTTGGAAACTACCAGAATTTGACATACGTGTTGTAAAATTCAAGTTAATGGTTGATGAGGAGACTCCAAATGGTAAAAATAAGAATTAGTTTATTCTAGTAAAGTGATCCCATCCATCCAGCAGGAGATGTCAGGTACAACTGACCATTAACAGTACACGTGTAGACACTTTTAAGACAGAAATTAACCATGAAATATACTCAACATCCATACATGAGACCCAGGATGTGGCTGGTCAGTAAAATCACGACGATCCGGGGCTACAGGACAAATACGAAAAAAGTATTTCACTCTCGAGCCGAGGCTACGGAGTCAAATGGGTGCAAAAGTCCTGGGAAGCAGCTCCTGTATGACTCAGTATAAGGATGATTTGCAGCACGTAAGCTAAATGAAACAAATGTAAAGAGGGGATTGCATACACCAATGGGCTTTGGGGGGAGGGGGCAAACATAACTCCAACGCCTGTAAAGTCACAAATAGAATTTTCTGAAGTAACCTGGGTACTCAGGGCATTTTGCTGAAAAGAAATACCATTTTATGAGGAACAATGAACTTGCTTTGCAATCAAATTGTGGAAGATTAAACGGGCAATGCAAATAGTTATCTTTTAGATGGAAATTTAAAAATAAAGTAGACTGTTCATCGATAACAACGTCACTGGTTTCTTGTCAAGCCCAATCTCATTTTCTCTGCTCCCCAGAGAAGCAGCAGACTTGTGAATTGATCCTATCAGACAGGGAGAATGCAATTTCGTTCTCTTTACCACAGCAGCAATCAGAAAGTGTTGCCAAAAGAACATCACTGAGCATCGGGAGTCTGTGCGACACACATTCAATTATTTCTAGCGGGTTTTTGTCTGCTCTTCTGAAGACAGAACCATTTCTGACTATGTTGTTGATTTCTTTATAAAGATTCATTTTCGTTTCTGGACCTCCGCCAAAGCGAGTTTAACACAGCAGAGCAGGCATCAACTTGAAACTTAAAAGCCACGAGTTTGAGTTGCATTACTTCATTGACAACGCTTTGTGCTGTTGTGTTAGTGAATTTCTCTCAATGTCAATCAGCTATTGAGCCAAAATGATAAGCCCCACTAGTAAAACAATTATAAAAATGTAACATATTATTATTCATACGACTCGTGGTTTCAGCTTTGGATTTCCGCTGGCAGGTGACATTTTATTCTGGTGTTTACAAATAGGGCTCCCCGTGGCTTATTGTCCTATTATCTAACATGTGATTGGAGAGGTGCAAATCTATGCTTTATATGTGTGTTGTACAATGCAGCACACATGCAATAGTTGTTTAGACAGAATATCGGAAACAGAAATATTGTGGGACGAAATATTGTGTCAAGAAAATCAAGGAAAACATATTGTGAAGGTAAGTTTCTATAGGTAAGCAAAGTTGTACTCTATATAACTCCACATACATATGTATCTTGAAGATATATATATCTATGATATATATTACCTACTGGCGGTCGCCAGTAGGTAGTTATAGTTAGGACCATGTTTCCATAGGAAAACCTCAACATTCTATTTTGAATAACTTTGGCGCCGGTCGACGAATCCTCGCGAATTTTTCAAAATAGGTGGGGCGCTACGCTCCGCTCCTACCCTGAAAGTCTCTGGGGGATTCGTCAAGCGGGGGCTGAGATAAAAGGGGGGTCCCAAAACGCGTTTTTCCCATGCATTTTTCCATAGTACCTTTAGACAGGGCTACAGCCCGAACGGCTGAACAGAATTACTAGAAATTTGGCAGAGAGGTAGTCCTCAGGTCAAGGAAGTGCCTTTTGTAGGTTTGGTGTAAATCTGTTCAGTAGATTCTGAGAAAATAGCCTTTAAATCAATATATATATCTGAGCCAGCTTACGGTGCGCTTACGGTACGCTTACCGTACGCGTACGGTGGCGTGCGCGAGTGCGATTCTGATTGGCCCTTAGATCTTAGTAAACATTCGAATCGGTCGAAACCAGGAAGCGGCGGCCGCCATTTTCTCTCTCGCACTCTGAGGGGGGAGCTGATAAACAAATGCCAAAAACATATAAAGGGGCTGTTTAGACAGCGCCCATGCACATAACCATGTTAGTTGAGTCTTCAAAGATCCCCCAAGGCAAAAAACGGTAATTTTTAATTTTTCGAAAATTTCGCCGATTACGCTTACCGTACGCTTACCGTACGCGTACGGTAAAAAATTATAAAAAAAAAAATCCACACTCTCTCCACCCCGTGTGCAAATGGTGGCCGAAGTCCACCATTTGTGCATGGCTTATTTGAGCACAGCATTTCCCCAAAAAATTTCAACAGATTACCTATCACAAGGAAGCGCATACTATGTCCTCCATGTGCGCACGGTGCGCGAAGCGCATCGTGCGTACATGGCCCATCTAGCGTAACGTGGGCACGCGGTGCGCGTAGCGCACCGCGTGCCCACCGTGCGTGCACGGCACTAACTGCGTAAAGTTGGCGCGCGGTGCACGAAGCGCACCGCGTGCTCACTGTGCGCGCACGGTGCGCAAAGCGCACCGTGCGCGCACGGAACGAACTGCGTTAAGTGGGCGCGCACGCCACGAATGGCGTAAAGTAACTTAGCATTTAAAAAAACGTACAAATTCACTGAAAAAACCATAGGTTTCACACACGTTATAGTTAGGAATTAGCATTTAAAAAACCTTGCAAATTCACTGAAAAAACCATAGGTTTCACACATGTTATAGTTAGCGGAAATTTTACTGATAAAAAACCAATGAAATTCCCCCGTTATAGTTAGTGCAGGCAACTATAACTCACGCGACCGCAATCTTCTGCTGATGACATATGTGTCTTTATGAAAAAAAATATTTGTAATATATGTATAGCTAAAAATGTATGGAAGAAGACATGGGCAAATAAGTGTCTAAATACAGTATTAGCATCAGCAGAGGATTGCGGTCGCGTGAGTTATAGTTGCCTGCACTAACTATAACGGGGGAATTTCATTGGTTTTTTATCAGTAAAATTTCCGCTAACTATAACATGTGTGAAACCTATGGTTTTTTCAGTGAATATATATATATGTGGCAAGACCGAAATGCGTTGATTTCTGTGGATTTCTCTGCTTAGGGCGAACTTGAAATAAAAGCATTGTATCAGAACTACGGAGTGCGATCCTGATTTTTCCTTTCTGGGAGTTGTGGACACATTGTAACGGTCTGGCTCGACTGTCAGGATACCGCACTGGTGTGCAGCGCCATTGCCCGCCGACGAAGGGAGCCAAGTGGTGATTTTTATATATATATATCTATATATATCTATATATATATATATATATATATATATATTCACTTAAAAAACCATAGGTTTCACACATGTTATAGTTAGCTGTACATTTCACTCGTAAAAAACCAATGAAATTCCACGTTATAGTTAGATCAGGTAACTATAACTTGCGCGCCCACAATAAACTGCTGATGACGTCACATATTACATCACTCATGACATGGTCAGTGACATCACTCTTCACATCAATGATGACATCTGAAATGACACATTGTGGATTGCGGTCGCGCAAGTTATAGTTACCTGATCTAACTATAACGTGGAATTTCATTGGTTTTTTACGAGTGAAATGTACAGCTAACTATAACATGTGTGAAACCTATGGTTTTTTAAGTGAATTTGCAAGGTTTTTTAAATGCTAATTCCTAACTATAACGTGTGTGAAACCTATGGTTTTTTCAGTGAATTTGTACGGTTTTTTAAATGCTAAGTTATGTATTTATTTTTTATTTATTTTTCTGGTTTTTCACCGTGCGCACACCCTGCGCACGGTACGCGCACTCCGCGATTTTTTTTAAAAATTATTAAATGTATTTTTCGTACTTTTTGGTCCTTCGTGGACCCCCTGACAAACGCTAGGGGGTCTGCAACCCTCTTCGTTGCCCCCTTTTCACGTTATCCACCTTTGTTTTTCAGTGCGAGAGACAGAAAATGGCGGCCGACACTTTCTGATTTCGACCGATTCGAATGTTTACAGTCATGTAACCACCAATCAGAATTGAGCTCGCGCACGGCACCGTACGCGTACGGTAAGCTTACTGTAAGCGCACGGAGCGCGCTCACAGATATATATATTGCTTTAAATGCTTTTTTCTCAGGAACTACTGAACAAATTTACACCAGACCTACAAAAGGCACTTCCTTGACCTTATGGCTACCTCTCTGCCAAATTTCAAGTAATTCTATTCAGCCGTTCGGGCTGTAGCTGTGTCTAAAGGTCCTATGGAAAAATGCATGGGGAAAACGTGTTTAGGGACCCCCCCTTTTTCTCAGCCCCCGCTTGACGAATCACCCCGAGACTTTCAGGGTAGGAGCTGAGCGGAGTGCCCCATTAGTTTTGAAAATTTCGCGAGGATTCATCAACCGGCGCCAAAGTTATTCAAAATAGAATTTTGAGATTTCCTATGGAAACACGGTCCTAACTATAACTATCTACTGGCGACCGCCAGTAGATAATATATATATATATATATCATGTGATCAAGGCTCCACGGAGCTGAAACGTTATGACGACAGCCTCACGATCTAATTAAATCAAGCACTTACCAAAGGTCCGTGTCAGCGAGTGTTTTTTGGAATTCTGGATGTCGACTACGTCTTCCATGCACCAGCAATTTTCTGATATTTATATATATATATATATATATCTTCAAGGTATGTCGATGTGGAGTTAAGAATTGCAAATCTTTTCTTATCAATTTACTCATACTTTTTACATAATATTCTGTCCACACGATATTTCTATTTTGCGTATTCTGTCAGTGATCCCATACAATGTTGTAAACACGAGAAGAAATGAAAACATTTCTTCTCGTTATGCCTGCTTTGAGGAGGCGCATGATTTTGATGCAAATTCCTGTTTACAATTCTTTATAGAGAGGGATTTGCATCGAAAACCCATGGGTGGTTGCATGGGAATGCTGATAAAACAAAATGACGAATCAATATAGTGCACATGAAGAACGCCAGAGACATGAGTGTTCAAAGTGGGTTCAAACTCCTGCACGGGTCAAGTAAGTGGGAATTCTAGCTTTAAATATATCATGAAGGATTTAAAGATATTATTGTTATTGGTGATCATTGAATGGGCTATTTATTTCATTTTGTTTCAGATAATACAGGGAGTAGTTTTACAGTTTAATTACGTACTATCTATTGAGATTGCTGGATGTTTCATTTGGGGTAAGTTCATGATAAATCAGGTCAGAATTGGAGATTTGTAGTATGTTGGGTGTTAAAATGGGTGAATGTAACTTTGGTTTCAGATTTTGCTAATTATCAGCAGCATAATATTCTTGGATATAGCATTTGAATATAATAATCGTGAAGAAGGTCAGTATGAGAAGATATTGTTAAGGTCTGGTTTTGATCAATATAAAAACACTGGACTATATTTTTTTTAACACGAGTTGTTATTGGACTTAGGTTCCTAATTAGTTTTGAAATACTTATTCAGGAGGATGGTAGGGACTCATTGGGAAGTGTACATTTTTTTCACTTGCTTGATTAGATCACACAAGGTTTGTTGTACACCTGTTCATTGTGACACATGAGGCGATGGTTTCTCTCACTACTGTATATTGTATTTATCTTTGGAGAACTATATTTTTCAAGGAACGTTTTGATCTTGGGTTAGGTCACACATATTAGGAGTGTAAATATGAGTAGTCCGGGATGGTGAACTCTGCTCCGTTTGCGGAGTTTGCAAAGTTTTCTACATTTCACTCTCCGTGGAGCTCACGGAGTGCAAAAAACCCCGCTGCGCGTAGTGCAGCAGAGTTTTTTTTCCGCTCGGAAATGGTACGTTTGTGAGCGCGTGCTGCCGCTCGGGTAGAATTTCTACCCGAGCGGCAGGAAGTCCAGCTCAAACAGCAGAACTCCACAGAGTTTTTTTTGTTACTTTGCGGAGTTAATATGGGGTCTACTGTTTTTAATGTTATGTATTTGGATATATACAATTTGTGAAATGGATTATTTATTCATATAATTTTCTATCCCTGATTAAGTTAATTTAAGACGAAACACGTGTTGGCCAGAAGAACAAATAAAGAAGACTTCAAAACATTTGTGTACTTTTGGATGAATGGCCAATAAGAGGGCTCAGAGACTAAATTTTCGATTTTGGGAGTTTTATGCCTACTAAGAAATGATAGGCAACCATTACTTCCTCTTGGAGCACAAGGACTTTTAATGATTTTAAGGAGTGCTGAAACTATATGTGGAGTGTGCCCTTGTTTCTTCTGGCTGCCGTATGCAATATATTGTACAAATTGTTTGTACCTGGGTCCAAGAAGGAACATTTTGTCTCTTTTATAGAGGTTCTCTTGTGATGACGTGTTAACACTTTTCTCATTTGATCTCAGTTGAAAAATGCAGTCACAGAGTCTTTTTACATTAAAGTTTTTGACCACCAGTAAATATTGGTGCAAACATTGCCTCAAGTTAGCAGTTGTTGCCGACAGAGAGAGAGCGTTAGAATATTTAATTCTTGGTACAATATTAGAATCTGCTTATAGTATCTGGTACATTTAAATTTACACCTCTTGTAGTTTTAGTTCAAAGGCTTAGCTCATGTGTCTATGTTTTACTCACATTGGTTTCCAACTGTAGATTTCTATTCTGTTTGTACCCAGTGGCACTTCAGCGAACTTGAGTATATGGAGAAAGTGCAATCTGTCAGGTTAACACTCAAATGTGGTGACTGGCATACAACTGTCCCCTTTTATCAGATGTCTCATGCCTTTCAGTGAGGTATCTACAGCCCTGGGCTTCCAGTGGCACAACATCTGTGTGGATTTCTCCTGCCAGATCTTTTCTGAGAGAGTGATTAACTTGTGAAAGTAAACTAAAACCTTTATGTTGAACCTTCAGTTACCTCTCTTCGTACAAGAATAAAATCAAGGATAGTTTTACATTTGAATACTGATGATTGGGCACTTCTATGAAAAAGTCCTATTACATATCTGTTAAACTCCTATACACTGCAGAGAGAGAGAGAGTGGTTGTGTGTGAGAGAGAGAGAGCGAGAGACACACTCGTTGTGTCTTCAAGTCTGTAGTAAATCTGAGAACTCCAATTAAGTTGTTTGCTAATACCAGACAGCTCTATCTTAAAGGGCAAGGTACATATGCAGTTCCTAAAATTCTGCCACATTCGCACATTATTAGAAGTTGTTTATATATGATTAAACTTCAATAAAATTTAGTTTGTGTCAATATCCCAAAAGAAAACCAGGACAAGCCTTTCCAATATATATCTGTAGGATGCTCAACAAACTCTGCATGACACTAAGGGCCTCATGACAGGTTGCACAGCTCTGACAGAGTACATACCCCTCAGCTGTAATTACTGGGGTACTGTGAAGTAACACCCAGCCAGTATTGTGCAATTATGAGTTAAAGCCCGTGAACTGGAACAACTGTGTGGACCCGATTTTACTTAACATAACATTGAATGGAATTCCCTGTTCTGTGTGGTTTCTCGTACCCAGGAAAAGAGGGTGCTGGAACACTATGGAATTCCTTATGGTAATGTGGTCCATAGTCTATCTGCTCTTAACTACAATTTAGAAAGGAGCACACAATCAATCTGTTGAAACAATGTCAATCCTTTGGCAACTGAAACCCTCCTACTACCTTCTTAATTACTTGTAAACAAAACTAGTCAACCTTCAATTTCTGTGAGTACATGCTGCTCACTTGTGTTCATGTCCAGCCCAACATTTGTATACTGTTTTGTCATAGCTTGTTCTCTGCAGTGCTGTGAGTGCTCACCCATACATACTGTGACTTTCAATTCTAGGAGCTTTAATCTCCTACAATATGATTATGTCTTGCAGCCTAGAACTTTTCTTAAGAATTTAACATTCTATATTATATCTTCTTCCTTTCCTCCAGTTGATAGGTGTTTAACATATTGGGAAGGCTCATGAACACAAAGGAAACCAGAAGGTTGTGGGCCTGTCCTTTCGTATCTGTTATTGTGAATGG
The DNA here is from genome assembly GCF_964204655.1 of Triturus cristatus. Classification (NCBI taxonomy): domain Eukaryota; kingdom Metazoa; phylum Chordata; class Amphibia; order Caudata; family Salamandridae; genus Triturus; species Triturus cristatus. Next base: position 1,049,158,636 of record NC_140585.1, on the reverse strand, counting down.
ATGGAATACAGAATAAAGATAGATTTTTTCTATTACTGACTGAATGCCATATTATTATGTTGGGGAGCAGGCAACAGAAAGCTGTTTGGACATTATTCAAAATGTGCAGTAGGTGTATTTATTGTATTGTGAAGTATTCCAATTCTTGTATTCACTTCATAGTAATTAGGATATAAACCATGTAATATTGTGATGCCCCCTCACTGATGCTCTCTACATCACCCTGGTCACTTGCAGAAATAATAATAATCTTACAGATATAGCTTTATCAAGTGAGCTAATAACTCCCTCATGTAATCCCACTAAGCCTGAGAGAGAATAGTCAGTCACACTCAACGATTCTGGGGCTTTCACTGATGTAGGGCCTGGCCTTCCTCACAGATCACAAAAAAAGAGAGGGAATTTTGGTTGGTGATCCTAAATCAAGACTCATGTTTTGTGTGATTTTGGGATTCTTGTGGTCATGAACATATTTTCTGGTCCCACAAGATCTTCTGCGAAAACTTGCAAATGTCCACAGGACTGCATCCCCCCTCAAACAATGTATCCAGAAATGCGGAGACCATCCTAACATACCCCTTCCTCACCCGTTTTACTTGCCAATCCACTTACCCTCTTTGAGTTAACTACCGGGATTTGCTCAGAACCCTCTGCACGTCAGCAGTCCGTAAGAATGAACATCTCATTTTCTTCTGCGCATCAGTAATGCAGCTCCACAAATGAAATATTTGCATTTTTTTACATTGTACCTTATTTATCATGTCACATAATCTTCAGGATTTCTTTAAATTGTGCATTCACCTCTGTGATATAAACTTCGTGACATATCTAAGTATCACCTACAAATAGCCATATTGTACTTCCTAGCTTCCCTGAAAGGTCACTTGCCGGAGCACCTAAGAGCATGACATTGAGATGTGAATGACAATTTTGCATGTTCTCTTAAAGTGTTTTTTGTAAGTGTGAAATTTGGCCATAGTGTACGTTCATTAGATGTTTTCCAAAGGTGCCGTATGTGTGTTTCCTATCTAGATGACACTCCTAAGCAGTGGTGTCAGATAAAATGAAAGGGCTTACCCGCAGAATGTGAAAAGGGGCCCCCATTCGCCCACATATCACAGAAATTCATTGGGCTTGGGCGGAATGGGCCCCTCTGAAAGATTTGGATACCCCTGAAGGGCTGGGGGTCACCCTGCACAGCAGGGGCCTCTGTTACACCTCTACGCAGCAGTTCTTAAGTAGATTTATCTTCCAGTTCCAACAGGCAATGACGTATGATTTATAACCAAACCCTAACACAAACACACAGTCCAAAGACTAACCTTCTGCTTCACTGCTCCATGTATAAGCCGCATTCATTTATGGCTGGGACATTAGGAGTATTTATTATGTATGTGACGTACATAGCATAGACCAACATGAAAAGCAATAATGCACTGCCTTGTATACTATTTATGAATACCTGAGGACTAACTCTATCTATCATTTTAATCATCCTTATTATTTCATGGGCAAATGATCTTTAGAACCAGTGGCACAGCTAGACTTATGGCCGCCCCTGCATTTGCTGCCCACGGCCATGTGTAAGTGCCGCAGTTAAGAGGGGGTGCTGGCGATTTCCTCAGCGGCCGCAGTTAATAGCGGGGGGAGGCTGCCGCCCCCAAGCTGTGTGACTGTTTAGAACAAACACTCACACTAAAGCCTCCAGCTTGACAATATTGAAGGCTGCATACAACAATGAGTTTCACAAAGGTGGATACCTTCTCCTTAAATGGATCTGCTGCTGCGGAGAAGCTCCAAGTGAGAGAAACCTGTTTCATCAGCATAGCGATGTCGAGCCTTTGGTGGATTTGTTTGGGTGGTTGGTCCAAGTCCGCCAGAGGTCTGGAAATCCCAAAAAGTTTCCTAAACCCCAACTTTTTGGAGTTGTTAGGAGTAGATCAGTTAGACACATCCATTGGTCCCAGGACCATCAGAACAGCACTTGGGGTCAAAACTCATTCTGGCAGAGGATACCATCAGTGTCCATTTGAGGTCAAGTTGCTAATGGTTAGTTTGTAATTAAGGAAAAACATCACTTGCAGCTTGTTGTGTCCCTGTAGCCACACAGGAGATCAGCCAAATGACCCTTAGAATTCACTTCATGGTCTTGGGTACAAGTGGAACCAGGTTCAACCCTTCAGGTCTCCTCACAAGTCTAAACAAAACAGTTGCAGAGTGTTCTGAGAAGAAGGCCTATGGGTGCCACATTAATGGCTGGTACTGGCTAGTGGGCGAGGGCCATGGGCCACTCCTGGCTCCCCCCTAATAAATGGGAAAAAAGTTTCTTGAGGCAATGCTACACACTTTTGCAGAATTTCTAGGTGGCCTTAAGTAACCAATCCTACAGTGCACCTTAGTCCGAAAATTCAAGCTGAAGAAATCCTTTCTTCTTAGTGCAGAGTCTGTGTGCCCATCCATAGGTGTGGCCTCTAGTGAAATTAGCATCTCCCTAATTAGCAATCCCGGGAGAAGGAAGAGTCATTTGTGACTAATTAGCAATCCCGGGAGAAGGAAGAGTCATTTGTGAGCCCCATGGGTAGCCTGCAGGAGGGGGCAGGTGCTTGTGTCAGGAGTGGGGGAAATGGGAATGCTTGTATATGGTCAAATAGGAGGGACCCAGGCAGCCTGCAGGAAAGTTTTAAACAGTAATGTCTGGGGGGTACAGCAAGCGAGACAATCTTGCAAAGTGGAGGAGGGGCCCATCTGATGTGCTCAGGCTGTTGGGGTTGATGGCCATCAGTCAGCCAAGGTCGTGCTCAGTGGTAAAAGGGGAATACTGCATTGCACAAACTCCAATCTGTTTCTACAGATTCAAGGGCAATGGAGCATATTTATCTTGCTTGAATTAGGGCCCGTGGCATCCTTGTTGTGTTTTTCATATGAGAACCGGGAAAGGTACATGATAAATAGCTGTCACAATTCTTTCTGCCTCTGAAAACCTACCTGGCTACACTTGTGCACTGCAGCAGCCTAGTCATGCATTTATCTTACGACAATCCTTATGTATTGGTGGTAAAATAAAAGCTGTTTTAGAGAACTAAGCCCTTTCTGTGAGAAGCACACACATAATCTATGTGGGAGGCTGGAGATGGGCATACTGATATCAGCAGCCCCTTTTTCTTGCACCCATGTGGGTGATGTGAGCCAAAGGATAACTAAGCATCAGACCCCACTTGTCCATCTCACAACAAGCACATAGGCCCAGATTATGATGTCAGTCAGAGTTGCCTTTGACTGACATCACAGCGATTGGGAACCGACTGACCTCAGGTCTATGGTTCCGACCACATTATTTGGATGTAGTCACAAATGTCCATTTTTCAACAGCCCCAGCAGAAGCTCTCATTGAAAAATAGAAGTTTTCAAACATCCTTGCACCGTGTGGCACGCACCACACGGTGCCTGACACATGGTTCAGAGATGTTCCGGGCCTCCACTGTCCCTCTTCATGTGGTCAAGGGCCACACGCGGAGAGACAGTGGAAAGGCCGACATGGGCAGGCTGTCGGAAACCAACATCATAATCCCAATGGTGGCAATACCGTCCTTAAGGGATCATGAGGTCTTTCCTACTGACAGACTGACAGGCTCCAGGAGCCCGTCAGATTGTATCGGTCAGACCCTCTGACTGCTGCCTCCGACCGCACGCATCATAATGCATCGGTCGGACTGCAGCCGTAGATGCGGTTTGGACCGTGACCTGCAAGCCCTTGGTTGTGGTCCGAACCTCATCGTAATCAGGCCCATAATGTTTGTGAATCATTGGTGTGCTCTGAGGTCCTGTTAAATAATAGCATGACTACAATGATCATGGTAGTTTGCAACCTGACTTATTTCTGAATAATCTTCAATACATTTTACACACCTAGACAGGTCACAAGGACTCACAACATATCAAATATGGCTTCAAATTGCACATGAGTATGAAACAAAATGGCTGTAGTTTACATAAAATATATATAACATGCTAATCCCTTTCATTGCAGTTCTGCGATGTTCACATTTTGTGCACTTCCTTTGGCGAGAACATCAAACAACACCCAGAAAGACATTTTGAAAATAGATCAACTAAGCTTACTGTAATCACATGCAGGGGTTTCATATCAGAGACTAGAAGAGCTAAGACTTTACTAATATCTTGCTTAGTTGTTTCTTAGTTGCTCCCATATATTGGTTAAAGACTATACTAACTGAATTCCCTCACTGTTGCCTTCCCTCCTCAAAGCTATCCTCAATTGCACAAACAGACTAATCACACATATATAAATGTTTGACAGAATCATTCATGGCCCTCCAGGCATTCAAAGGTTTACACTTCACCTTGCAAAAACAAACTAGAGCTATCTGCTTAGAAAACAGGAGTCCGTTAACTTTGAAACTTTGGCACTTTGGCTGAACATTCCTTAATTCAAAGCTTTTCCACTTTATAACACATCCTGTTTCAACACTCTCTTAAATAAAATCCTTGTATTCCTTGGATAAGCATCATGCCTACTCACAACTGCTCAGCTAGCAATACTCTGAGACATGTTACATCTAAAGAAGCAGCTATGCCAATTGTGTGTGGTTATTCCAAGCATGATTTTGTAGCCAATGCTGGGATCACGATCATGGAAACAAAATCTCCTAGTATGACCTAATGTTCTTTGATTTTTTGCAAATGCATTTAAAAGCAAGCTACTATATGCACATTTCTCATAAATAAGGGCAAATGCATTTATTTTATTTTCAAAGTTGGATACCTTTTTGTCTTAAGTATCAACAATTACTCATTCTTTAAATATTTGTTACATAATCAAATATTTTGATGATGATGATGATATTGATAATGAGATCACCACAAAGAGGCTACATTGAGATAGAAGGGCTATATTGGCACTATACAAAGATGGTGTGGGGAAAAAAAACTCAGAGGCTTTTTTTTGTACTGTTCATACTGGGGCACTGCTGTCCAGTGCCCAATGTATGGGCTCTCATGACTTGTTAGAAATCGGGTTTACTCCTAATTGGCATATTTAACTTCCCTAGACATCCCTAGTAAATGGTACAAAATGTGAATTATATGTCTCAATTTGACTGCAGCTCACACTGTGCCACCACTAGAATGATGGTGTAAAATATGAATGCAGGTCTACCACTCTAGCCAGTCTGTGCAATTTTAACACTGCAATTTTGACCTATCAAAACAAACACACCCCTTGATAGACCTAAACCCTCTTTTTGAATAAGTCACCCCTAAGTAGGCCTTAGAGCCCAATAAGGCAGGTGTGTGGTATTTAAAAGTAGGACATGTAAAAGTTCAATGTAAAACATGCCTTTACAGTGATAAGGCTCCAAAAACAATTGTCACTGTAGCATTGTTAGCTGTTCCATAGGAGAGCACTGGAAATTAAATAATATTATTTCCACTTAGGAATGAGCTACAAAGTTAATTCTTGAACTTTATAAATATTTATTACAAGCCCAATTCAGTGGTAAATTCAGATTTGTACTACATATTTTACAAAAGGTACTTTTTCAAAAGTTACCTTTTACCTGACTAAAGCCTCTAGAAGCACATTTGCATGAGCATCCAGCTGTCGCATGGGAGCTGGATACGTCCTTTGATGATGTGTGAACTTGCTCCCAGAGTTGAGACAAAGGGTGTGAGGAGGTTGTCTGTTCTTATGAAAGGAAGACTCTCAGCAATGCCCAGAAACCTAATTAACCCCAAGGAGGACTACCCTGTCCCAGGCAAATGAAGCTAACACCTAAGCTTGCCCCCTCCTTTGTCCCTCCACTCACTCAGGCACCAATCTCAGTGGGGGAGCAGCAGTCCGCAGAACCAGTTTTGAGAGACCACAAAGGAGGGGTTGCTCATCTCCCTGGCTACACCTCTAGGATGGGCACAGGAGCTCTGCAAAGGGGAAGAAATGTTCTTCCATTTTGGATTTAGGCAGAGAAGGGCACTGTGGGAATTTTTGCAGTAAGACACACAGGAACAGATGCAACATTGTGTTGGGTGTTGGGTTACCCCAGGGTTGTGGAGGGGCCAGAAGTCACTTCCAACTTCTGGCTAGAGCCAGGCATACATTTGGCATCCCAGGGCACCCTCTTCAAAACACAAATTGACATGTGAAGGACAGAAGGACTGACCTGTGAGGACACCTGAAAGGCTGGGCTTGTTTCCACCTGTACCCACAACAAAAAAGTGGCCTGCAAGGGTTAATTGGCTGACCTCCTTTTAAGCCACAGGAACACAATAAGCTACTAGAAGCCCTTTCCTTGAAGAGCCCAGCCATCAGTTTCAATAGGATCTGCCCTGGACCCTGCTTGTGGCTTCTGCAGGAGTGCTGTTGCTGAGGACCTGGGACCCATATTGGCTCTGTCAAAGTGTACTCCTCCTAACATCCTCAGAAACCTGGGATGTAAATTATTTTTTGGGTCTAGAGACCTCCAGACAACCAGGACAAACCTGCCAAGTCAATCCGATTAGGGTGCATTGCCGGTGAGGCAACATTTCAGGTTGCTCCCACTCATAGCTTTTCTGCAGCAGCAAATCCGATCCAGCGGGTTGTCGTGGAGAGGGTATATGGTCTTGTGAAGCCCTGTTTGGCTACAGCTTTCAGCCTTGCTCCACTGGAGGGATCTGTGCTCCATGAAAGGGTACTAAGTCCAAAGGTAGAAATCTTTTTTGGGGAAAATTGCCAAATGTGTCCAGACTGGGAGAAACATTCCTTGGGTGCAAGTTTTGAATTTCTCGCTCTTCGAAATTTCCTACCAAGCATCAACAACTTCAACAGGACATTATTTAACAGCTATCTGGCCTTGTAGAACCCCTCTTGGCCTTGAATTCCATTCCAGAGACTAAATCAGAAGGTAAAACTTGTGACTGAGCCGAACCTGGTTTCTGTATTCGACCCACACTCAATTGCAGTTGGCCCTAAATCAAGCGTAGGTATCGGTCAAGCGCAACCAAGCGACAGTGGTTGGTGTCTATTACTTTTAGGTGTTATTTTTATTTCAAACTTTCACAATTAATATTCCTGGTTCACTTATTGCATTTTTGTTGTTTTGGTGTCATTTTGTTCATTACATTAAGCTCTATTTCAATAATTTGCATTTGGGTGTGTATTATGTTGTCTTTTCAACTTTTCAACTCTTTTAGTTTTTCTAAATGCTTTTCACATTTTGGGATATTGTGCATGATGCAAATGTTTAACAACAATAACAGTAAAACTAACAAAAACATATTAATATAACGAAACTCCAACAGGTTTATTTTTGCTTCAGATTCTGGATGTTGCTGCAAAAGGGTGATTTTCGAAACATCCTTAAGACAGTGTTCTTTTTATGAATAAGCTCTCTTCATTATACAAGTTATCAAAGGATCCTGAAATGATTTAGGGCAGATAGTTTCCATTATACATTAATCACATCACAAAATTGAAAACAAAATGGAAATTTGAATCAAAATTGAAAATGAAATGTAAGCATATGTTGGCTTTAAATGCTTCTTACTTCATTTGAAATGTGACAGCTCAAAAATATAAGTAAGCCTAATTCATCATCCTGAAGATTGAATGATATTTACAGGTAGCTTTAACAGTCATTACTTTTAAAGTGAAAAAACGTAGGAGGTTATGATAAATTAGCTATGGGAAATACAATTTTAGAAGCAAACGAAAAACAACAGGAATGAGGTATTATTCTATTTTGTGTATGGGCTAAACCATAGGGCTTTAAATATTAGTTCTCAATTGTCATATTCATGACTTGAGGCCACAGTGTGGTACTGGATGATGTCTTCTCTCACATCACAAGATTTTAACTCTAAAATCCTTCTTTGTCTAGACAGTGGTCTTTATCTTCAGATGCTGTGTGTAGAGCTTCTAATGCACAATTGTCCATCTCTAACAACTACGGACATTGTTTAAAAAAAGTATTTGAAACAGATGGAATAAATTGTTCATAGTGAGAAAAAGACTTTTTTCTCAAAGTAAAGCTAGAGCAATGTGATCTTGTTTTTGAATTTCTGACTTTGTACTGTGGACCCAAATCACTTTATCTCCCTGTGCCTCAAATTCTCAAATGTGTAGTATAAATGTGTTCAATTGTGTAGATTCAAGAAAATGTAAATATTGGCACATAACAACTGACTGTTTAGTGTGCTTTTCAAATTAGCTACTCCCATAGCAACTCACAAACACATCCTGGTTTCTGTAATGTGGTCTCAATCCTAACCAAATACACTATAACACAAAGTGGTCTCAACCTTAATCAAACACATAATAATGTACAATACAAATATATATAAGATATTATGTATATATACTAGATTGCTCAAATAATAATCTCAGTGGAGAACTCCAATGAATCCTAGAGATATGTGTGTGCTATAACAATGTTCTGAAAGTGACAAGAACAAAATAATTAGATATGTTGGAAATGCCATTTAGGCAGAGCAACAATACAGCCTGAAGGAGTGAAGTAGAAGTGCATAATCAATACCACACCAAAATGTCTCAATGTCCAGTAGTTCTTTCAAACAGTTAATGAATGCAGCAGGAACTATGTTTGCAAACCTTGAGGAACAAAATAATTCTATTTGTTTGAAAGCTGATTCCACAAGGTCTGATGAATATGTTTCTTTTCAGAATTGTTGGCTTTCTTTAAATATATTCTTTAAACAACTCTCTGGTTTGATACTTACATCTACACTCTAGATTTTCTACCTTGATTGAAATTGTTAAGTCCTCGAGAGGGTATAAATGTATACCTCTAGTGAAACACTGTGCTGTAATTTACTGCAAACACATACCAATCAGATGCGTTATCGATACTAAATTTTGTCCTAATTAGACAGAATGTTTTTCTTGTTTTTATTTGTCACTCCTAATTTGTTTTTCATCTCATACTTTAATTTTCTAACTGCTCCCTAACTGTGGTGACTTCTTTTCTTCTTTTTTGCCTTTTGAGAATTTAAGGTTAGACACATGCATTGATGTGAGTTAGGCAGCCATACATTTTGTAGCTTAACTTATTTAGTGTGAATTCAATGCATTCTACACAAATATATTGTGATATAGTCCTATAGAACATGAAACAGTACTACTCCAGCAAGAAAACATGTCTCCTGTCCATGTTGGTAACCTTGCAATTAATAATACTTGAAAGCACCTCATGGGACCAGATGTGTTTGCTGTCATCTAACCCAAGTCTAGTGATAATATGCAATCCGTTATAAACAGACTGGTGAAAATGTTGAAGTTTTTATCTTTACTTTCCACAGCATCCTTTTCTGTTATACTTCACTTATTTTTCAACAAAAAGTACAAATGCATTTGTTATTATAATAACCTGTCATCGTGAATTTTTCCTGTGAGAGGAAATGTGTTACAACCATCAAGTAAAGATTCAAAGTAAGAAAAGAACAATTATATTCCTACAAGAACGACTGTGTTCAAAGCAGATGTCATTGGGGGGGGGGGGTGCTAATTAGATTTTTCTATCACACATATTTCCTGGACCTCTTATAAAACACAAATACAAATGTTAACTTTCAGCAAATTACTTTTAAACTGTCATTTGAGAGTCTGTTTCTAGATTAGTGTGGGGATTCTCTGTCATGTATCTGCATCTATGTCAAAAAGAAATACAAAGCAGATCACTGGGCACTGATTAAATCACTGATTTAAAAGGGAAGTCTTAAGTATTGTTAATTTAGTCACAGTGATGTATTTTTCCCCAAAACCACTTGGAAAGTCGGAGTGATATCACATGTTTTGACAACATGTCCATTGATTTTGCAGTAAGAGCCATCAACTTTAATAATGATGAAAACAATACATTCACAATTTTTACATAGGTTCAGAATCTAATGAAAAGTTTTAAAGGCTGTTTTCTTATTGCAGACTTGCGTAATCAACTGTGATTATGACTAATATTCTGGTGGTCTGCTAAAAATGATTGGGTGCTGCCATCATTGGACCCTATCATTATATACAAACAATCTTATGCCGGAGTGAGGCAATCTTGAGAAGGACTACTGCTAATACTGAGAGTGAGGAATGACCTGCATGGCTATTGATTTGAAGGCTGTATTAGCCCTACTTTATGTTCACAATTGCATCTGACTTTTGCACTTGCAAATTTACAAGATATTACGGACCACCGGAAATGGCCCATTCTGCAGCCACCCGTTTTACACATTATTATGGATTTGCCTGTGGCCCTGGATATTGGGAGTTAACTGTATAGTCATTAGGACTACTTTCTTGACAGAAATATTGAATTAAATCACTAAGCATGTTTTGCAAAGAATGGACTCATTGTGTTAATTATATATTCAGTTTGACAGCAAAAATGGTTGGCATTTTGTTGCATTAGGTATAAATTATAATACGCTGCCTGATGAAATAACTTTTAGTTCATACCTAATGGCATCTTTAGGAAGCAGATCTATGTAATTTGGCTGACATTTCTCTGCAACAAAATCCAAGCCCATCTGGGATATAACACTCACAAAGGAGGAGTTCGCTCCGCCCATAAAGTTTGGTTCAGAGGGACTAATCTTGGTCTAACTTGCAATGGAATCTGTGCTGGACTCATTTTTGGACTAATATACAGTTGGTTCAACAAATAATTGAAGACAAATTTGTCTTGTTTTAACATTATTGCCTAGATTTACGTATACTTTTTTTGTGGAGTTTTATATAGCGTGAACTAGACCCAAACGTATCAGAGCACTTTACATGAGCACTAGCCGCTTTACAGATGAACACATTAATTTGTTAGGCATGGGTAGACTGAGAGATTTGCCCAGAATCACAGGATGTTGAGGGTACCTGCTGAGACTCAAACCCGGTTCCCCAGCTTTGAGGTCGACTGCTCTAACCGTTAGGCCACATCCGCTCCCCCATACTTTGCACCAAGTGTGCATTACCCAGAATGGTCCTACCTTTTTACATCTTCCCCCGGAAGCTACCCCCTATACCATAGTTTTGGGCAATGTCCCTAGGCTACCGTCGCAGACATCTGAAGATTGGCCAACCCTGAGAAGTAAGGCTTTATACCTACTGAGTCAAAGGACGGGGATCAAAAACCAATTATTTAATGAATTTAAAATGGTACGTAGAGTATCATGGTTAGGGAAGTCTCACAAGTCTTTCCGGGGTGATTGTGTGGCTTTAAGCTTTGGGTCCCCCAGTTTGGTTCAGCAAATCTTGGAGAGAGCGGGGGATCTTGCCGCTAGAGACGACATATCTTTCCTTCCCCTAGGGTATTTTTACCACCCCATGGTTACTCCCAGATATGCTGGAAGGAGATGGCCTTTTCAAATACATGATCAACTTAACTACCCTGTCCCCCTTAACAATCGATTTAATGCCCTGGCCTCACTTGAAGATATCGATTGACATATAGTCTCCGATTGTATTGTCTCTTCTGAGCATAGTATTTTTGGGGTCCTAGAGGTCTGTGGTAATGCCTCACCCCCTCGAATTATATCTGATCTCTCTAACAAGACCAGAGTGATCCATACAGTGGGGAATGTCTCATGCAACACACCTGAGCACCTTGGGAGAGCCTATCCCATCCTAGCGAGACAGAGAAGGGAGATGCAGAAAGACATGGCCAACGTATTGGACCCCATAATACAGCATTGCCCTCAGGGTCCTGACACACTGATGGAGGAGATAGCCTCCCCCCCTTCTCCTCCAGGAAGTATCCTCAAGGTCATCTCAAATCTGTTATGACAGTAGGTTCTTGGAATATTGCAGGTCTCTTATCTAAAACTGCATCAGGTGACTGGGCAGTGTTTATTGAACAGTTTGATCTCACGACATTCCAGGAGACCTGGTCTACTGAACAGGTCTACTACCCTGGGTTTTAAACTTTTTCAAACCCGCACAAGGGGGGCGGAAGGGTAGACCGTCTGGTGGCCTCACTTGTTGGGTGAGACAGCAAACTGGTTTTAGGGTTGTGGAGGTCTCTATTGACAGCCCAGATATTATGGCACTACGGCTTCGGATGAACCATGGCCGTGATACCTTGTTAATTATTGTTTATGCCAGAAGACAACCGGGTGGGAGACGATCTGAGACTGTCGACCACCTTGACAGTTTTTTAGACAATCAGAGGGATGGGTGCAACTTGTTAATTTTAGGGGACTTTAACTGCACCTTCGAACCGTTGGATTTAGAGGATGGTAACTTAAGTGCAGATGAGGACCTGCAGTGGAACATTCCGACCCTAGACTTATGCCCAATCAAAAAATGAACAGAAGCTGCTCTGCAACTCAAGGGGTTATGCCTGGGAAGGGGTGTGCGAGCAGTGAATGGGAGGTCCCAATCGGATAGGAAGGGTGTGCATACTTTTAATAATGGCATTAGGAGCAGCCGTATTGATTTTATCCTTCTTAATGTTGAATCATGGCACTCCCTAATTGACATGAAGGTCCAGGAACGTATGGAAAGCGATCATGAACCGTTGATTTTGACAATTGCGGCCCCTCCTCCACAGAACTCCTCCAAAAAGGCGGTTGGTGAATTCTCCCCCACAGTACAACTTTCAAATGACATGAGGAGAGTAAAATGGTCCAGGCTTGTTGAGAACGAAGGGGATTTAGGTGCAATGAAGGCCCTGGTTGCTCATTCAATATCCTGCCTTAAAAGCTGTGCCTCCCAGGCAGATATTAATTTACTAGCTCCTCTGGTTCATCGAGACCTGTTTTCCAACCTTAAAACCTTTTTCACTAAGACCAGTAAAAAGAAGCCAGAGGCAGGGGCATCAAAGGCCCCCTGGTATAACAAAACCTGCAGAGAGGCGTATCGCTCACTGCCAAGGGCTATTAGATCCAAAGACATGGGAGAAGTTAAACATGCTAGGGCAAATTACAAAGCAACCCAATTCAAAGCTAAAAAGGAGTGGGATGATAACCACTGGCACGATCTTCTCCTAGCTAGTAACAAGAAGAGTATGACAAAATTTTGGCAGCTAGTGAAATGGGGGAGTGACGGGACACCACACAAACCAATTAATTATGTTCCGCCGGAAGAGTGGGCCCTGTTCTTCATGGCCCAGTTCTCTACTGCTGATAATGATCTGGATGTATTTAAAATACCCCCCCGATCCCTACCCTATCATTTAGCAACACTGAGGTTGAGGCAGTACTCTCCCTTATTCCAAGAGGTAGGGCCCCGGCCCCGATTGTGTGCCAGCAGATTTATTGACCCACGATAAGGATAACTGGGTGGTTTATATAACCTTACTTGCCAATTCCATTGCTAGCGGTGCGAGTATCCCTGACACGTGGGCCGATGCACTAATTATTCCGATACATAAAAAGGGAGATCGAGCACTACCTGGCAACTATAGGCCTATTAGCCTCATAGATTCTGTTCAGAAAATAGTTGCCAAATTAGTTCTAAGCCGAATCCAATCGTGGATAGAGGATTCTAAGATACTATCACCTCTGCAGGCAGGGTTCCGCCCCCATACCAGCACAATCGACCAGGTGCTCAGGTTTGTGATGATTTATTGGAGGGTTGTTATCTTAGGTGGGGGCACATTATATGCGGCCTTCATTGATTTAAAGTCCGCCTTCGACTTGGTTCCCCGAAACAAAATGTGGAGAGCCTTCTTAGAACTGGGGATGCCACTGGAACTGCTAGCGATGTTAGTTAAGCTGCATGATTTTAATTATGCTCAGGTTCGATGGGGTACACATGGAGAGGTAACAGATACATTTCCGGTGTTAAAGGGCGTACGTCAAGGTTGCGTTCTCGCTCCTACCCTGTTTTCCTTATTCATTGACCGGGTAGTGCAATACTATTCTACATGTCCCACTGATGCGCCAACTCTGGGGGGCTTGAAATTCCCCCTACTCATGTTCGCGGACGATACCTTGATTCTATCTAAGACTTAATCCGGGTTACAGGTGGCTCTGTCCCGTTTTGAGGAGTTCTGCCGCGATCATGAGTTGGCGGTCAATGTGGACAAGACAAAATTCATGGTTCTCCACAAATTTAAAGCTACTAAGGGCAAAGTTCATATGAATGGTGTTGCTTTAGAGCAGACTGAAGTGTTCACCTACCTGGGGATAACGTTAAACAAGAAGTTGAATTGGAAGCCACAAATCGATATCCTTGCCCTGAAGCACGCGCAGTTGGCTGGGGCACTCCTAAAAGAACACAGGCTATCACACACCAAACCTATAGCCCCTGCCATCAAAATTTATAACACTAAAGTTGTAAGCTCCATTTTATATGGCGCGGAGCTGTGGGGTCACGAGGACATCAGACCCATAGATACCGCCCAAAATAAATTTATGAGGGCGTTAACAGGTCTGCCACAATCTACTCCATTGGTGCCCTTATTTTTGGATCTGGGATGTCATCACATTGAGGATCTAGTTTGTTTTAGGCCTATAGCCCTCTGCAGAAGGCTATGGGCCACCCCCGAGCTCTTATTATATGCTAAAGCCCTTCTGGATTTCAGGGGGGCGGGGACCCTAAGTAAGATCAGATGGCTCCAGTATATAAAAGAAACCTTAATTGAAATGGGGATGGGTAATTTGTGGGAGAATCCAGAATCGACCCCCTTCCCCTCAAAAAAAGAGCTTAAGGTTGTCTATATGGATCTGGTGAAGATGAAGCGTTTTTCTTCCATCAAAGGACCTGCCCTGTCCAGGGACTTTTTATTGATAAAGCACGAGCTTGGGTTTGAACCCTATTGGGATCTTATTTTAAAACCAATGGACAGGAAGCTCTATCACCAGTTCAGGGCAGGTTCATTGACAATTAGAGTGTTTACCAGTAGATGGCACAAGCCCACTACAGAATTGTGTCCCTCGTGTTTGGTCCAGCCAGGATCCATCCCCCATATACTATTTGTTTGCCCGGCCTATCGATCACCAAGGAGGAAATGGCTCAAACCTATCTGTGCTAATTTTGGCACAAGAGCCGCCATTGAGGCCTTGAGAATTCTGCAGACAAGTACCCAGGAATCCATTGTTATTGCTATTGCAAAATTCTTGAGTTGGATATGGGTGATTCGGGCTAACAAACTTAAGGCACACTGACTTCACTTGCTTAAAAATGTCTGTGGGATGTGGGGTAGTTTGATTCTGATATATTTTCTTTTGTATAAAGGGGTAGATGCCGTATGGTTTACCCTATTTTATATCCTGCATCTTTCTACAACAATTGTTTTATAACATAAGACTAAGATTAATCATGGTTTAATACTTATTTTAATTGTATCATTGTGTCTGCTATATCAATGCTACTTTGCTACGACTCAATCATTTTAACTAAAGAATTCTTTTTTAAATTGCTAAATTTTAATAGATGCAATATCTTTTATGGTTTTATAATCGAAATAAAGACTTTATGAATGCATTACTTATGAATAGCACACCCAACTCAAACTGGGATTTACAATTCCACACAAATCAGAATTTATGTTGGATAGTTTCTAAAAGAAACACAAAGTTGAGCTACGTGCTACTTTTCTTTACTTTCATCAAGGGGGCATTCCATGTGTGGTGCATGGACATTCTAATTCAACCATTCATGGGATTTGACAAAAATCAGCTATCTACAGACAGGGATTTGCGCCAAAATCGTATGGCAGTCGTAACAAGGAGAAATGATTTAATTTCTCCTAATTTTTCCTACTTTGCATGCATGCTACATTGTAGCACACTCATACAAAGCATGGAAAGTATTAAAGGATAGTTTTTGTACTGGAAGGGTATACACCCAGTACAAAAAACATTTCTTACAGAACTCATATGCCCTTGGTGTATGGGTGTATGCATTGGGGCATGACAGCCTAAAGTATGGGGAAAACAGTGTTATATCTTAGGAGCTATGGTACTGTCTGCTCTATCCCTTTAACGCAACACAGCAATGCAAACTTAGTGCATGCACTTCATGAGTATTTTGTAGATGTGGCCCCATTTTCAGTGGGATAAATAGTTATCATTTTAAAGGAAGCATAACAGATATGACAAGATATTGCAACATGAAATAAATAACTACACAAATCATTTGGAAATTGTCTTAGACATGTACTGTATCTGTTTATATTCAAGTAAACAGTTAATCCTAATTCATAGTCGTCACAAAGAAGGCCCCCCCAGCTGCTCTGCCACTGACTCTGAATACATTTTTTAAACCTCAACTTACACAAGACTGTCTTCTGGTCATAATTTTTTTATTGACCACAGTTGCATGTTACGGTGATTTGTCAAATAATTTTACACTAATCTACTTTAGATATTACAAACCTATTTATATGATTTTTATCAGGGGTGTAATTTACCAATTTTATGTGAGAAACACACCCTCCTTGAACATCTGGAAATTAGTAAGTTAACGTACCAATAACACCTGATCTAGCTCCCAAAGAAAGCTATAATTGTAGTCCAATGGAGACAGCTTAAAAATGTGATAAATCTACGCCACATATGTAACACATGTCATTTATTTATTTCCATATATCTCAGCATTTACCAAGTTGCATAGCACTTGTCACCTAATACCACCAATCTACTTTCCTCGTACAATGCGAATGGGTGGCGAACTATGTTTGCTTTGTCACAGAGAGCACTAATTGCTTCTAATATCAGTAGTTGCAATAAAAAAACTGTGATATGGCATCCAGAAAAGTTTTAAAAATACATTCCCAATATTTTGCAATGCATGACTAGCTCTGTCACTTTTCTAAGATTGTTTCCAAAGCTGTTTCAGACCTGTGAATGAAAGTAAACAAAGGTGCTCAATTTTCTCCATACAAACTATTGTGTTGAGAGTTTAAGTCACTTGAGATCCAAGACATAAGTCTCTTAGAAGAGTCAAAAAAGAATGTCCCTTTTCATAAATGCCCCAAAATGATATGGCCTAAACAGTACCACAGTAACCTGACAGAGTTTGCATCACAGTGCACATTGAATTTATCATATTTTCATAGCATATAGTAAATATAAACGGTGCCAACTATTACTAATATAGGCAATTGCTGCAGATTTGTAGAGATCTCTAAAAAAAAATAGATTTTTCCAATTATTACCACTGAAAATGTAAAATAGTTCAAGGATTTCCCAAATACAGTCTATGGACTTTTTGATTGCGGCCTTTGATTTGTGCTGTACCCTTTCACTCCTTTTTACATTTTACTCATTCGCTTTGTTAAATAACTGTAGACTTATAAGTAAGCAGAATTGTTCAATTCCCGGAAACTCTAGCATGGAACGTTACAATACAAATTTGTGTTGAAAATGACTAATGCAGCTTTAAACTTTCTCCTTTAACACAACAACAACTTATGGTTATATACAATTTATTTGTTACAGTATGAATGTGTTAAAATCACTATGGCAAAGAATAGGGTTGCTTGCGCTTTTAGATGATCTAAATAAGTATTATGGGCATCGCTCACTAACACTTTTACAACAACTGTTTAACTAACCAATCCTAAGTTACAGATACAGGATTTAAGTTTTTTTATGAATATAAACCCCAATGGTGAGTGCGGGAATTCTTCAAATATGGAAACATTTCAACTGCTTTTAGTTTAGGGTTGTGGGAAGGATCATGTGTGTTACCATGGGAGAGTCAGAGGGGCTACAATTGGGTTGTGGGGAATGCCAACAAAACTTGTAAGACTTTGGATAGTCACAGACATACCCAATTTGCTCACTCAAATGTTGTGGCATTACCTACTGCGGTAAATGTTCAACATGTATGTATACGCGAACCTCATATTTTAAGTGGATACAGTGAAAGATATTTCTCCACAAAAAAAATGTTTTCCATATGTGCAAAAATGTATGACCAGTGCAAATGAATACTTTAAAATTGGACTTTAGATTTTGGATTAGGTCAACATTGGCAGTTCATATCTACTAAAAGAGTAGGAACTACTCTCTAAACTGACACATTGTCCAATTCTTGAATTTGTAAGAAATTAATCGGTTTAACTGCACACTCTTATTCACTGCTTTTCCTGTACTATGCATACATTGAACAGGAAACACAAGTATAAACAATGACTACAATAAATGGGAGATGGATTAATGTAGGAGGGCCATCCAACTAGTAGGGAATCACTACATTTTCTAACTTAGACCTATAATGGCAAGATTTCAAATCCTTTTTTTTTAATCCAAAGATCAATTCAATGTATCTATTGTGTCAACCTGCCCTAGACTGGCTGTACAATATACATAGCAATATATACACACTTTTAAGACTTAAACCATACTTCATAATTAAAACATAACATTTAAAATAGAATGTGCTAATGCATAGCACACAACCAGCTTTAAAAAAACGTATACTTCAGTGGGGCTGATCAAAGTGGCAAGAATTATGGAGTCACGTATATAATTAAAATGCCGCCAAATCAAATAAGGTCATTGGTAAAGATCTCCTCAAAATGGCCCTATTACTATAAAAGTACTAGTGCATGGACAGTTGCCAGATCTGGAGCATTTATTCTTGTAAGGACACATTAATACAGCTGACCAGAAGACATGAATTGCTGGGCTGCATAGATAATTTTAGAACCAACCAAAACAATTTTGCTCACTAATAAAGTCCATCTCATAGTGGCACTGACACTATAAAAAAAAGTGCACAGAGTGTTAATACTTATAAAAATGTATTTATCACAGATGACCAGCACAACATCTGGTTGGAAAGTCACCGAAATTAATTAAAATATTCATTCAAAATAAGTCAGATCACTTAAATGACCCTACCACTCAGCACAACCAAATACAGGCAGCTAAAGGAAAGTCAATAGAGTATTCAGTTGAAATAAGTTAAAAGCAGCAATAAACGCTCCTAAATAGTATGGGTAGGGCAGTTGTCTAGTTACTCTCCAAGACACACACACAATAAGAGACTTGATTAATAATTTGAATGTAGTCAGTATGCATACACAATATCAAAGCATCCTTACAATTTCTCCTGGCATGAGCATTAAAAAGCAGGCAGAGGTATTCTCTTCTAGCTTTTAAGATAGAAGTACAAAACAACATAAAGTGCATTATAGACTATAATTAGATAAACAGCTCCAACCCTTTTCCATGAGCTGATGTACTGCTTCACTGGCAGTGTAATTAGCTTAAAATTAATATACAATGAACTTTTAAAAGGAGGGTTCGACTTGTTCAGATATGGTTCAAAAATAAGATTGGGCCTGAGTGTTTGAAGCTGATCTATCTTCTGCCCAGATAGATTAACAAACATATAATGCCAAAACCTTTCCTTTACAGCCTGTCCAACATTCTTCGTAATTTTTTCTGGTTCAAGCCAGCAATCAGCACATCCTAAGGTTTGCAGGATGTTAGCGACATGACTGAACCAGGGTAATTTAAAATGTTTGCACCCAAACCTCTTGCATAATGGCCAGATAAAATTTCAACCCTGGCTTCGTCCAAAGTCTTACCCAATATTGGATAGGATGTAGTACTGCATTCTGCTCAGAAGATTTGACACCTAGGTCATACCTCAATGCATCCTATGGGTACCAGGACCAAACAGAAGTTGGCAATGTAAAAGGTGTTGTTCTGCCTTAGCCAACCCTTTCACATTTATTTTTATAGCCCCATAACTCTGTACCATATAGGGCTGAAGCAAGGGCTTGCGCTCTGTAGGCTTCCAGGGCAGGGGCAATCAGTCTTTTCCCGTGGCTTTTAGTAAAGCTGAGTAGCCCAACATTATATTGACTCAGTATCACCTTTGAGCAGCTGGGCAGATCAAGCCAACTTGGAGTCAAATCTTACTCCAAGTGAATCATAGTGGTCGACACGATACAGCGGAGTTAGGTAGATTTTGAAGGAATTTCTCAGTTTAGGGCTGCCCTTTATGATCATGTATTTTGTTTTAGCAGTATTAGTCCTCAGTTCTGTACATGACAGAAGCACTGCATCATCAGCTAAAAGAAAAATTGCCATGTTTTGCCCCTACAAACTGGTACATCAAGATTTAGGGCTCCCAGATAGTCAATAACGTCGTTGAAGAAGATGTTGAATAAGGCTGGCACCAAGAGGCATACTTGCCTGACGCCAAACCTTGCTGATGAAGTATTATTGCTATATAATTGTTTGATAGCTTTAATGTTTGCCAAAGTAGTATGTGGCTTACAGCATCAAAATCATTTTTTAGATCTATAAAAGTCAGATATAAATTTGACTTTGTGATACTGTTATATTTCAGTCTAATGTTAAATTGCCACGTTGCTTGGTCAAGTGTTCCTTGCCCATTCTGAATACCTGCCTGTGATGTATTGATGATCCCATTGTCGCTTAGTCAATCATTTATGGAGGGGTGCAAAAGTTAAGCATAAATCTTTTCTTCGGCATACAGTAGGGAGATTAGTTGATAATTAAAGGGATTAACGGGAGATCCTTTCTTGTGTAGGGGGTCAATTATTTAAGATTTCTATGATGCCTATAACCTCTCCTGGAACCAGGTTGCATTATAGACTGCAGTTAGAATTGGCACCCATGAAGTAAACTCTGATCTATGCTTGTCTGCTGCGATCCTGTCAGGGCCAGGGGCCTTGTTTTGTTTCTGGCTGAAAATTGCTAGAAGAACTTTGCTTCCAGAGAATTCCTTATTTATTAGTTCACTTTCGAATATACTCAAAGATATAATTTTTAAGTCTCCTGCATAGGACATTCTGTATTCTGTTGTCCTTCATTCCCCAGTACCATTCCCTCGATAATATGGTTTCTACAGCTTGGAAGTCTATGTAGTGTAGAAACCAGGAAGCAGGCATAATAGTACTCTCCAGCTGCCTTGAGATGCCTTGTGAATCTCACCTTACTAAATCCCAGAACTGCCCAGTGTTATTGCTTCTGAGAGCTTCCATGAGTGCCTGCCGGGCCTTTACTCATACTTGATTTTTTTAAATATTTAACGAGATGCTTGCACTTTTGCCTTAGCTCTTTAAAGTGGTTTTCCCCATCAGGAGTGTTGAACCTTGTTTTCAGTGCCAGTGAAAGTGCAGATTTTAGCTTACCGCAGTAATGGCCATACCATTCTATGTGCAGGTGGTTACAATTATTGGTGTGCCTACTTCCAGGGTCTGGTTGCTAACCACCATGCCTCAAAGACAAGGTGGAGTTTCAAATCTAGGAATGATCTCTGGGTCCTTAAAGACACTTAACTCCTGGCAATCCCTGAGAACTTTTTGATGGCAGCTTATGGCTCTGTCGAGGCCAGATTGTGGCCTACTATACCCAGGCTATGTGAGGGACTTCCTGTTGTTGTGAATTGTAATGAGATTTTCATCAGCTCAGGGACGAGAGTAGCATTCAAAATAATCCTTGCTGGCACACTTAAACATGCTAACAGTGGGTCGTGAGGTAATTGACCAGCTGCCATGATTCCAGATTGATTAGGATATAATCTTTTACACTTGCGTAACCCCCTGATCGAAAGGTGTGACAAGCTGGGGAATCTGAAGGCATAGATCCATTTAGGTGCCGGAAATAATTTTTAAGTGTAAGAGACGTTAGAGAGTCACCTCTCCTTGAGCAGCGAGTTAACAAAGTTCATGGATAGGTTAGTCTGCAGATAACATGATTGTGCAGCACATCTAAGTTGGCCATTGTGCCATCAGGTTTGGTCCCCGCAAACCAAAATTATATGCTGCTTTACTAATGAGTGGTTAGAACATGAAAATGTCAAAAAATGTTGTCGGGCAATGTCAATATGTTTATCCAGCTCATTCAGTTGCCTATGAAAGTCTGATTGCAGACCTGGCAAAAAGTAAACATTCATTATGGTTAACTCCCAGAGATTGCCAGAAATCACAAGCATTTGAAAGTTCTTCTAAATTTGGGGGAACACTTGGACAACTATATCCAATCGGGTAGATATTTAGAGAGTAAGTACACCTCTTAGTCTCCCTTTTGTTTTGTTTATGGCTTTTGATGTAAACACATTAAATCCATCCACAATAATCTCATCCAAAGCCCACGTGTCCTGGAAGCAGAAAATAGAATTGTGTTTGATAAAGTTTACCCAATCTGTTTAATCTATCTTCATTTTCAGGCCAGCAGTATTACAACTAAGCACTTTTAGCCTAATCTTATGGTTTACGCCAATACCTAAACATATTAGGCAAATTATAGTTATAGGGTGGAATAGCATATATTCATCATATATATTTCAAAAACACATATTGATCTGTGCTTACAATTTCCAGTTGGCACAATGATGGTTGGGTGTCATCCTGTGTTGACGCTACCATGATTGATCTTGCAGTATGGATAAATGGGATGAGATGAATTGGCACTAATGTATTAATCATGTCACAGCCTGCTCTGCCTCAAAATCCTGATGACATGCCCATTACACAAGGCCTTAGTCTGTATAAACATTATTTTTCCAGTTTTAAAACCGTTTTGAGATTCAGCACTAACCTGTCAACCAATCAATTTGATTGTATGCATTTGAAATGTAGGGAATGAAAGACATAACTTAATAGAACAGCAAGGCAGAAAAGGAAGAATGAACATTTGCAGTAAATAGCCAAAGTATCAAACCTGAATTTCATCACATGTTTCCTTAGGTCTTGTTGTGACACCATAATCCAAGTTAGGTGGCTGCCTGCAGAGTTTGCGAGAAAAAAATATTTCCCCTTGAAATTAGGATTCCTCCAAATTTCTTTCAGTACGCAGTGTACCTTGGGCTTTTATCGAGCCCCATTTACTGCAGATGGAACGCCTCACTAATCAGCATCTAAATAACTTTTGACTTTTAAACAATTAAGAAAGACACAATAGTTTCAATGCTTACTACTAGTGTTTAACAGTTTAGGAGTCTAGGCATAGGCACCATATAAATAGCTAAAAACAATACTACAAATACCCTTGAAGTCTAAGACCAAGTTGTGAGTCAAATTAAGTACATTTTCTTCGTTCTATCTATGAAATGAAAATAATGGAGGAATGGCGGCTTTGTTTATGGAATGAATAAAAAGAAAATAAAGAGATTGAAGCTAGATCTCATTATCTAATCTCAGATTATCAACGATCATCAAAGACAAGGATTACAGACTGTCTCTTTGTTTATGTCTTGGGTTTTGAGCACTATAGCAGCATCCTTCACTAAATGCTGACTTCAAGGCCAACTGCTGTTCTAATTAAACAACTTTGTCTGTAACCATGACACATTAAGAAATGACAACCCCATCAAAATGTAATAATCAATGCCAACACGTTTTGCAAAGAAGGCTCATTCAAATATATAGTTGGTAATCGTGTTGCTCTGGTCATTGATGTTGACATAAAGTCACTGGGGAATGTACAGCATCTGATCTAGATACATGCATGGCATAATCCAATCTGTGATATTATCAAGCTCAGAGCAATAATTAAAATAGGTTTTTGCATTTTTAGGATTATACAACAACTGGATTTTAGAACACTATTCATTAATGTATGTGATTGTGCTAATGAAGTGTTGTTATAACATAGCAAAACATATGTTGGCATTGGTTCTAAGCTCTAAGATACAACTCCACCCCAGTTATCATGGCAGGATGGCTCATCCTGCCCAAACCTAGTCCCATTTGTCACACTGTCTGTGAGGAATACACAAACTCTATGGCAGAACCATTGCTGTGACCCAGGACACTGGCAGAGGGCACAAATGGTTAGGACAAGAAAAGTGCCACATTTCAAAAAGTGGCATTTTCAGATGTGAATTTGAAGCTCTCTGATGCCATTAAAGAGGATTTTCAATTGCAATTTCGTTGAGTGTAAACAGCACATTTCTATCTGCTCCTAATCCAATGTTATCCTTTATTAAGTGTAATAAAATAACCCAGTGTTAGTCAAAGTGAGAGATAGGCCTTATAACAGTGATAAACGATTTACCGAGTTTTTCACTGCTAGGACATGTATAACTTAAGTACCCATGACCTACTTTCTCTATGCAATTCACCCTATCCTATGAACCTTTTGGGCCTACCTTAAGGGTGACCTATATGTATTGAAAAGGAAGGTTTAGAGCTGGCAAAAAGTTTCCTTTGCCAGGTAGAAATTGCAGTTTAAAACTGAACTACATTCTGCAGTGGCAGCTCTATAACAACTAGTACCATTTAGCTTACATGCCTGGGTACATATAGTACAATTTACTAGGGCCAAGTAAATTATATGTGCCAAATTAGGTGCAAGCCAATTTTACCATGTTTATAGGAGGGAGAGCACAATCACTTTAGAACTGGTTAGCAGTGGCAAAGGGCAGAGATTCGTAATGTTAAAAACACAAATTCAGCAAAACATGAGGAGGGAAGGCCACATTTTCACTTGCCTTATGAAGTAAGTGTTTATCTACGGTGGGATGAGCTTGCGGTCTGTTTGCATTGTAATTTGAATTTTCCCCTGTTCCATGCCCAAGATTAGTTTCTTCAGATGACCCTTTTTTGTCTGCCACCTCCTCTGAAGTTTGACAGGCAGGTCCAAGATTTAGATAATGTTGCAAAATGTTACCAAGACATGCCAAAGATGCACTAAGAACATCTGAAAATTTTACGGGGAAAAGAGTGCAAGGCAGCATGCCTTGTCCATGAAGATGATAGAGGCAATCAACAAAACCACGTGAAACCTGCACGTCCTCAACCTCCAACAGTACAAACTCAACCATCCACAACACAAGCACAGTTTCAATTATTCTCACCACCATTGCATAGGCAGAGCAGTAGGAGAAACCACCCACAATATATTTACTATGTTTTGGACTTGGCCCTTTCTGCAGGGTCATCCCCTAAATTGTGCCTTCAACCGTCCTGTTTTGCTGAACAGCTTTCAGGATTCTGCACACTTATAACTGCTAACCAATGCAAAAGTGCTTGTGCTCCTTTATTTAAATATGGTAACATTTGCTAACATACAATTAGCCTCTTTAACTTATAAGTCTCTAGTAAAGTGGTACTCCATGTGCCCAGGACATCCTGCAAATTAAATGCTACTTGTGGGCCTGTGTAAAACAACAACGTCTCAACCGGTATTATTGAGAGAGTTAATTAATAAGTATGCACAAGACATTACAATGAAAAAGAAATAGGGAGACTCGTAGTTGGTTTTAAAAGTGCTCAAGGCATCATGCATTTTTGGAAAGGAAAACCATAGTTGCAGAAGAAATTGGGAACAGTTGTATCAGCACTGTAATCAATAATTGCAGGGGCAACCCAAAGACTTTGTGCACACAAGTGCCCCTGACACTATTTCTCTAGGTGCCCCCCCCCCATTTACACCGTCACTTTTGTCCTGATGAAGACCCCGTCAGTAAGGACCCAATCAATCTACCTGGGTTAAGGGGTCGAAACGTCGATATACAACTTACACCAGTACCATCAATAGTGCAATTTGCACTGTATTTGTTCAAAAGTACATGGTTGTGTAAATGATTGTATTTCTAATGAATGAACTCCTTTTTGATTGCGTGGCATAGAGTAATATGCCCAACAATTTATTTGTGATATTGTCAAACGCTATATGTCACTTGCCCTACTACCTCACTCTAAATCACCTCCCTCCCTATCCTGGGCACCTTCAATTCTTTGTCGTATGTTGCTTGTTTATTGCTGATTTAATTTCACAAATGACCAGTTGCTAAGTGTGATTAAATAACACTTCAGCATTACTTAATTGCTTATTCTTCTTTGATGTTGTTTTTGACATTGCTATATAAGCATATATGCTCTGAGACCATTTCTTTATACTGAAAGGTGAACGGCGCAGGTGACAAGTGAGAAAAACAACGAGGGCGCAACGTGAAAACGGTGACTGATATGTACAAGATTATATGGTTCACAAAAGGTTATTTACAAAGATTAATCATATTCTTTAGACATTTTGAAGGAACCATAGTCGAAAAAGGTGCCGCAAATAGCGCTGTTGCGTCGACGGCGTTTCGATCCTAGTCAGTTTGGATCATCATCAGGACCAGGTTGCCATTTGAAGGTGCTGAAGACTTGGTTGAGGTAGCGATGATGAATGGGTAAGGTGGGGCAGTGGAGCTTGCCCTGTACCGGTGGCAAATGGGTCCACGACAAAGGGTCCAAGGTTATGCGCAGGTTAGATTGGTGCGCAACACGTCCACCCGGGGAAGGTAGAACCCAGAAGGCGCGGTCCTTTCAATGGAGGGAATTGAGACGAGGCTGTATCCATTCAGCGAGGATCCGGAGTATCAGTAAACCCAGTGAAGCTGCGCGAGTCAAGAGTTGAGGCTGGAGACAGGGTCGGATCCCCGATCCACTGTCGGTGTGTTGAGACAGGGGCCAACTGAAGATCCGTCCGTCAGGAGAAGAGAAGTCGGAATCAATCCCGATGAAGCCGCGTGGTTGAGTGAATTTTGCGATCTTCACAGAGGCGCCACGGTCGTGATAGGCAAGAGGGACTCATACTCATACGACCGTATCACTAACACATTCACTGTCACAACTTTTGATTAATAAAAATCTGCACCATTTACTGATAACAAACCTGTGTCTAATTTTCATCTATTTTGATTGTTCGTTGTTGCGTTTACCACATAGTAAAGTGTAATTCATGTTCTGTTCTTTGTTTACCTTCAAAACGATAAAATAACAATTTTCTGTGTCATAATTTTGTGAAGAATTTTCTGTTAGCATTAAGACAACCAACGTGTCTGTGTATTTCCAGCTGCTGCAATCCCTTTCATTATTTATTCTTGAATGTTCACACATCTGTCCATAATTATTTGAATTTTGATTTTCCCTTTATAATCTTACATTTCTTCCTCAATCCCTGGCGCCCAATACTCTCACAACCTTTTTGAGGAAAATACTTTATTCATAACAAAAGACTAATGAATTCTGCTTAGTAAAAGCAAAAAAGGACAAAGTCTAAATGATGTCCATGCAGGGCAACAGCTTCCAGGAATACCCCAAATCTCTTATAGGACGTTTCAATAAAACCATAGCTACCAGAAATATACTTATTTTCCCAGAAGACCTTTCATTCAGAGACAAACGTCTCAATATCCAGAATTCAGCAAATTATTTCAGTTTAACTGAAAAGACCCTTACAGTGCAACATGAATTCTTGTTACTTTAAAAAATGAGTACGAGCTGAGCTCTTTTGATACTATCTGAGATGTTATCACGCTTGTCATAAAGTGTGTACGTGATACAGCAGATTACTGCTAGTTGTTTCCTTTCATGTTAGTAGAAAGTAGCGGTTTCAGGAATCAAGTGTCATCACATTCAACACTAGCAACAAAAAGAGCTGCAGCAAAACCTAAAGAAACTCAAAGGTACAAAAATAGCTTCAATGAACTTGGTGTTAAGGCCTTCAATATTTTCTGGCTGTTCCCTTATTCAGAAATCCCCCGCCTGTCATTGAGATTAGTCAACCAAAACAGACCCCCCTTCCTACATTGTCAAACAATTTTTCAGTATTTATATCAGAGCGCAGCTAAGCTTTGAAATACTTGAAATTGAAAAATTGTTATTTATTCGTTCAATCCTACTAGATAGCAAGGCAAGGATACCTGCGCACAAAGGCCAAGTGGAATCACACAAATTCCAAAAGAATGGAATTACACAGGTGTGTGTATATTATTCCTGTTCTAGGTTCGAAAATAATCCTTGCACATGTTTGCACATAAAATATATTTGCCTAGAATTTCTGAAATATACTAGCATCTATAGACTACAAACAGTCATATTTTGAGGCAAAATAGTATAGAAGACACTTTCTGATTCTACTAAAACTTTCACGTAAATGTCACAGTCTTGAAAGATCCCATGTGCAACAGAAAGCATGAGCCACAGGATGAGTTGGTTGTACATACAACTATTGCATATTCAAATTCTGCTACCAGGAATGCATGAAAAAGCCCTTACAAAGACACATTTCAAACTCAAACACTGCAGTGCATTCCATATTCTGGAATGCCGAGCAACACTTACATTAGTAGGATCAACCAGCCACCTACTAGTTGTTATATCTATAGTAATCATAGTAACTGAAAGCCTTTTAAAGCCAATATTGCCTCAAGAGTTGGTAAGATATGTACCTACTGATGAACAAGTTGCTTACCTTCAGTAATGCCTTATCTGGTAGATCACTATCTAGCCGCAGCTTCCTTACCATAGAATTATCTCCAGGTGTCAGACTAGATCCAGAAACTTTTCATGAAAAGTCCTCCCTCCCCCCCAGTGCCGGAAAGTGGTGTTGTTTGGCTCCGCGTGGAGTCGTCAACCTTCCCCACGCTAGAAGTGACATGTGAGGTGCCTTATAGGCATCATCCCAACGCGCTGACATCAGTTTCTTTTCACAACTTTCCACACCAGGAGCGCTGAGCCATGAAGAACACTCACCCTGAAAGGAGAACAGCCCTGTTCCTACAAATCTTTTAACTGAGCGGGGAGGATGGGTGGGTGGGTAAGGATTCTGCGGCTAAATATTCTCTACTAGATAAGGCATTATCAAAGGTAAGTAACTTGTTCATCTGATAGAGTCTTCTAGCCGCAGACAGAATAGATACCCAAGCAATACGTCCCTATTAGTGGGTCTGCGAAACTGATTCATAGAAAGTCCTGCAGCACCAAATGCAAAAAGTCCCGACTTCGACAGACTTGACTGTCCAGGCAGTAGTGCTTTGCAAATGTGTGTAGAGAAGCCCACGTTGCTTTCTCGAAGATAGCCAGGTCCAGAACTTCACATGCCAATGCAGTGGTCACAACTTTAGCTCCAGTTGAATGAGCATGCAAACCCTCAGGGAGTTACTTCCAGATCTTAATGCATAGCGTGATTCATTTGGAGATGGTCTGCTTCTGCAACGCCTTTTCCTTTCACGCTCCGACATACTCCATGAAGAGTTAGCTGTTCACCTGGAACTCTCTTGTGAGGTCAAGGTAGAACAAAAAGGCTCTTTTGGGGTCCTGTCAGTGAAGTCGCTCCTCTCCTTTAGAGGGATGTGGAGGAGCATACAAAGTTGGCAGTATGATGGACTAGCCTACATGAAAAGGAGTAACCACTTTCAGCTGCAAGGAAGCTCTAGTGCAGAGAAATGGCTTGTATCGGTATATGTTCATGTATGGAGGCTCAGATGACAAAACCTGAAGCTCACTGACCCTCCCGATAGAAATTATTGCCATCAGGAAGTCCGACTTGATGGTAAGGAGCCTGAGAGGACACTTGTGCAAGAGCTCAAATGGAGCGCACATCAGGAAGGCCCTACTGAGCCATGATGACAGGTGAAGGAGGAAACATATGTTGCAAACCTTTCAAGAACCTATGCACAATAGGGAATTTGAAGAGGGATGGTTTGTCAGGCAACTGCAGATATCAGAAGGGTAGCCCTTTAACCCCTTGCGTGCGGGTTTATTTCTCCCGCTGTGCGGGAGAAATAAACGGCGTTCGCGAACACGACGGCTCCCGGCCGTCGTGCGCACACGCCCACCGTAATGCACGACGGCCGGGAGACGTCGTGCGCACTCAAGGGGCTAAGGAGACCAGAGCAGGGCCCTGCTGGGTAAGTCAAAGGATAAAATGAAGGACCAGAGAGAGGAGAGCAGAAATAAGATCAAACTGTTTCTCAGCGCACCATGCCACAAATTTGCCCATCTGCAGACGTATACCATTTTGATGGAGGAACACCTGGCTGCCAAAATAACAATGCAGACTTAGGGTGAAAGGTCTAGAGCTGTCAATGTTGCGGCTCAAACTCCACGCATGTGAAGAACCCTACCCTGCTGCTGTGACAGAAGATCCTCCTGAAGGGGCAGCCTGATTGGAGGACTGATGGCCATGCTCAAGAGCTTGGGATGCCAAATTCTCCAAGCCCAGTCTGGAGCTACAACAATGACTTGGGCTTGCTCATTTCTGATCTTCTTGAGAACTCAAGGCAGGAGGTGTATAGGCGGAAAGGCGTACGGGAGGTCTGAGCTCCAATCAAGATGAAAAGCAACTCCAAGAGAACGCTATCTTGGAAACTCCAGCATGCAAAACTGCTGACATTGCATGTTCTCGGTGGTGGTGAACAGATCTAACCAAAGCTCTCCGCACTGCAGAAAGAGTTCTTGCACCACCTCCGGATGGAGATGCCACTCGTGATCTGCTTGACATCTTCGGCTGAGTTTATCTGCCCTGCTGTTCAGAGAGCCCCACCAGGTGTTCAATCACCAGTGATATGCCCTGATGTTCCAGCCATGTCCAGGGATGCAGGGGCTCTTGACAAAGGATCAACAAACCCACCCCACCTTGTTTGTTGCAGTGCCACATGACGGTGGGGTTGTCCATGAACAACTGTACTTGCCTTCCCTGGATGGAGTGTAGAAAGGCTTTCAATGCCAGCCAGATCACCCTGAGCTCCATAGGCTTGATGTGGAGTCCAGATTCTGCCTGATACCAGAGTCCTATGATCTCTACCTCCCCCAGCTGGCCACCCCATTTCAGGAGGGACGCATCAGTCATCACTGTGAGATCTGGTTGGGGAAGAGAGAGGGGTCTGCTGCTGACCCAATCGCTGTTTGCTAACCACAATCGCAGATCTTTTGCAGTTCCCTCCAAAATCTGGACCATGTCAGAGAGATTCCTCTGATGCTGAACCACTAGAACTGCATAGCTTGGATATGCCGTCAGGCATGTGTCACAAGCAGGATACATTAGGCCATGAGTCCCAGCAGCCTTAGAGTCAGTCTCACCGAAAGCCAGGTCAGAGGCTGAAATATTTGTTTCATAGCCGAAATATCCTCGACTCACTGTTTAGGAGGATAGGCCCAAAACTGCAACATGTCCAGAACAGCTCTGATAAAAGAAGGTGCCTGAGAGGAAGTAAAGTGTAACTTTGGTACAATGATAGTGAACCCCAGCAAACGCAGGAGGATTGCTGTAGTCTGGAGATGGGAGACAATAGTCTGGAGTGAACCTGCCTTCAACAGCTTGTCATGTGCCCCACCCAGTTAGGCCTAGTAGGAAACAATGCCATTTTTACATACATACTGATCTTTCCTAAAGTTGCCTTCACTTTGTAGCATCAACTTTTGAAACACATTTGCATTTGCATTTGTGACACTTGGGTTAGTTTCTTGGAAACACTAACCTTGCAAACATGAATACATTTTGCAGGGACGCTTTCATGTTGCCTTGGTATTGTGTACAAGGCCTTCATGTGCATTGAACATCTGCTTCCGAATATAGTCAGAGGAGGCTCTTCTTCTGAGTTCAAGAAGTCCCTACATGCTGAAACTCCCTGGACACGTAGGTTAAGGTTTGCATAGTAGGAGTATGCTAGATTGTTATATGATAACATATGCTTGCATATATACATTGTTTCAGCAAGATGGTGGAACTCTTCATTCTGTTCACTGTCCTGACACTTATTATTACTTTTGTCCCTTTCTGTTTATTGATCATTGTAGCAAATATCTTCTATGCAAGAATCACTACAGTTCAATACACATTGAAAACGTCCCTTTGTGCATTCTTTGTATATTTCTTTGAGCAAAAGAGAGCACGAGTGTCTGAGCAAAAGGTTCTAAATCTGTCACCACAGTTCCTGAGTGTTGGACTTGGCCCTTCTGGCAGGTTCACCCCTGAAACTTTTTGCTTTTACTGGTGACTTGTGTTAGTGATTTTTGGTTTCTGCGCACTTTACCTGTGTCCCAGAGTAAAGTGCGTGCGCATTCTGAGTGCATGTGGTGAGATAGGCCTGCCCTCCCATAGGAATGCATGGGGAATGTATGTGTCCCTGGTAGTTCCTGATGCGTGGGGTGTGCAGGCTCAAGTTTGGTATGTGCGGACTCGTGTGATTGAATGCTGCGCGATGATGTGTGCAGCGTGCATGTACCTAGTGTGGAAGTGCCACTTCTAGAAGTGGGCACTTCGGTGTGCAGTGTGAAATGTGTGCCTGGTCTGACGATTGGCTGGTTGAGGTCATGTGACGGGCTAGGGAATCCCCTGAGTCAGGATGAGTCACCCAGTGGTGAATGGGGAGATCAGCAGCTAGATGGGTGGGAGGAGTACACCTGGGTCCTCTATCACCTTGGTGAACACCCAAGGGGTACTGGTAAGGCCAAAAGGGAGCACAGCAAACTGAAAGTGCTTGAACACATCAGTGAACTGCAGGTAATGCCTATCTGCAGGCAGGATGGGAATGTGGAAACATGCGTCCTGCAGGTGCAACGCTACCATCCAGTCTCCTGGGTCCAGGGCAGACAGGACTCAGGTGAGTGTGAGCATGTTTTTTTAACTTCTCCTTCTTGAGTAAGAAATTGAAAGGGTGCAGGTCTAGGATAGGACGATGGCCTCTGTACTTCTTGAGCACCAGAAAGTAGCGGGAATAGCAACTATGACCAACTCCTGGTATCTGCACTCTCTGTATGGCTCTCTTGGTCAAGAGAGCCATCCCTTCCTGGTAGAGCAAGATAAAATGGTCCTCTGCGAGCCTGTCGCAAGCAGGTGGCATAGGAGGATGGGTATTCATGAAGACAATTTGAAGAACCTATTGGTCTGAAGTTATAGACCTCCAGTGGGACAGGTGTATACTGCCTCCCACTGGGTGATGGTAAGAGGGCAAACTAAAGGGGTTTGGAGGTTGTGGTTGCTGGGGGGGGGTGGACTAGCCTGAACTCAGGCTGCCTGACCCACGAGGTCTGTGGGAACTGTATCCTCCCCACGCAGAGGCTGGTATTTGGACATGTAAAAAAGCAACTGGAAGCCCCTTCCGTGGCCACAAAAGGAGCAAAAGGTGGACTGGAGCTGGTATTCTTCAGGGCACAGTGACTTCTCCCACTCCTCCCCGAGTCCTAAACTTTAGGAATAGGGCTCAGGCTCCAGCCTGGATGGCATGGCTCCAATTGACACCAGAACTGATGTCGGATGACGTCCCTCTGGTTCTGCTTTGGAGCCAGAATGGGAATGTGCCTGCACAGGGTACTGGCTGCACCGGGAGCGTCAGCACCGGGACTGGTTCCAGGGTTGTTTGAGATGGTATGGCTGGTCAGGATCCATCTGTGGATTCAAGGGGTCTGACTGACACCAGGGCACGCCCCTGGCCAGAACCAGTAGGGGCCCCTTTGGAACCCGGGGCTCAAAGGCCGGGTCACTTAAATATGAGAAGCATGGCCTCATAAAACTCCTGAAGTTGATCTGGGGTTGCTCTGCCTCCCAGAAAATCAGAGAGGCATGGAGCCGGCCCACACGCAGGCTCAACCGCAGAGCCAAAACCTCGAATGACGACACTCCCTCATGTTGTCAGAAGACCCCAATGGGTGGGGTTAGTCGATGACCTCATCAACTTCTTGTTCTTCTTTTTCTTGAGGCACTTACCCAAATGGCCTGAAGACTTTGAGTGTGATGAGGAGCTTGGCCTTTGTGACGATCCCAGGAACTTTCTCTCAACCAAGATCAAGACCATTGCAGCACTGCATGTTAGGTGGCAAGAGTGGCAAGGTAGTTGAGGGACCACTCCCTCAATGCATTGGAGTGCATGGCATGACAATCGGCACAGGTCTTTGCATCATGGTCCAGACACCAGAGGCAAACAAGATGCTAGTCCATAACCGACATCTGTTGATAACAGGTGCCACAGGGCTTGGAGCCGGCTTTCCTAGTTGACATCCCTGCGACACCAGAAAAAGATCTCTAAAAACAAATTTGTCAAGATAAGTCGAAAAACCGCCAGTCAAATATTTACTGTGGATAGCTCTTTCCGGATCTGCCCTGACTGGCGTGGAAAGAAAAGAACTGATGTAAGCTCACTCGGTGGTGCCTACATAGGCACTGCGCATGTCACTTCCAGTGTGGACGACACCGGCAATGTTACACAGAGCCAAACGACACCACATACCGGCGCACAGGTGTACTGCTCATAAAAAGATTCCAGAACCAGTCTGGCGCATGGAGATAGTTCTATGGTAAGGAAACTGCGGCAAGAAGTTTCTGCAAGATATTCTGGTTTACTGGATTTAATTTAGAGATTCTTTTCATGGTACCTACAAGTTACTACCCGCACATCTGAGATCTGAGCAAAACTCATTATTATACTTTTGAGTAGTGTCATATGTGTATGCATTCCTGTCGTAGTTATGACCAACTAACTTGCTGATTGAATGTTACACTTAGACATGCAGAGATCTTAACTTTTCCAAATTTTGGGCATTTCAAGGTGCCTTCACAATTTTTGTGCCTTTTTTAGTGTGCCTGAGATAAGAACCCACATTGTTGACACAGTTTTGGGTGAGTCATGTATTCTTTGATAAGGTCTGAAACCATGTCATTAGTATATATGTTAACCAAAAAGGGTGCAAGCATATTCACTTGCTTGACTTGCTAAGACACAGCAATTTCTCTGGACACACCCTTTTGTTGCCCTACTTCATACAAGATCTTGAGCTCATTAAATTAGCTCTGATTCTACTACATTACTGCTTTCTATAAGTAACAATTACCTATAGTGACCTTTACATCAGTAATATCCATTTACATCTTCCATTTTTTAGTTTGACATACTTTGAGGCAAACATGTATACATTTAAACACTATTCCACTACTTCACACTCTTACATCAATCATCAAATAGTTCATCATCAGCCTACTTCTAAAGCGTTGAAAGAATAATGCAGTGCATTAACTCTTCAGTAGTAGCTCAAATGGGAATGCAGCTATAACAGGCCACATCACTTATTTCCTCCTAGTTAAAAACTGGAATAATAAAAGATTCCACCCATTCTTGTGGAATCAGGCTTTTCACCAGTATACTGTTTAACACATTTTCCAAAGTCTGTATCTGTACGTTAGAAAGGGGAAAATATACCTCTATATATACTCTATTTAGTCCAGGGATAACATTTTGACCAATTTTCTTCCTCCATGCATACCGAATCTTTTCAATTATAATATTGAGGATTGCTATATATGAAGGCTTTTTTCCCATGGTGTAATATACTCCCATATTAAGGTCAGAAAAATATTCTACTTAAACCGGGGGTATCGTTTTTGGGTCACCTTATTTTTATTGCAACTAACAAGCATCCAGAACATCTTCAGCCTATAGACAGCTTGTAAAGTATACCAAATTGATTCCAAGAAAGCTAATTTCATTTTCGGCTTAATGCTGCTATATTCGACTCTTCTTGAAACTACCACCTCCACGCTGCACTTATTGCAATTCAGCAGTTCATTTAAGCCTTTGTTTGCTGACCTGTACTGTAGGTCAAACAAATCTTTTCTCTTGAATCCAAAAGAGAGTTTTTGCCAAGACAGTCTCAAAAGCAGAGAATACTTTGACTAGGTGTTATACCTTATTTGGATAGATCAAAACAGCTGCCAATTGTCCTGAATTACCCCTTTTGTAGTTCAGAATGGGTGAATATGATTACAACTAAGGTATCTTCCATTGTAAATTAGTTCACTGCACTGCAAGGGTGATGACAGTTAATATTCTACCTTTTACCAATTGTGTAAGTAATATTTAGGAAAATTGTCATGTTCCTCTTAGGGTATAAGCAGAACGTAAATGGAAACCTTAAGAAGCTAGAAATATGACTCAAGATAAAGTCTATCACAAATGTTTGCTATACATTTGCAACAGCTCGGATTAGCTGGGTAATCACATACAATTTGTCCATTGGCATCTTTTAAACAATAATGTCAAATGAAATTGAACACATTTTCCCAGCTTCATCGACCTTTTCATCAACAGCTACACACCCTGGGAGGGACAATATGTCATCTATAGTCATATCCACCTTAAACAGGAGTAAACCTATTGGAATCTTTGCACTGAAACAGCAAACAGTATGTATGTGCATTTTCCAAACATTCAACCACATAAATTGGTAAGCTAGAAGTCAAAACAGTTACCAAGAAAAGACATGTTGGACAATAGCCGGATCTAAAATATTTGTCAAAAATGTTAATTACTCTCATATCTCACTCTATAGCAATTTTTAGTCCACTGGCCTACACGGTTAGGGATTCTACATGAAAATGTTTTACCTCACAATTCCAATTAGTTGCTACCCATATTGGCAAAATCCCCTCCCTTATTTCCACCATGTCTTATATGGTTAGCCTTGCCACAAATACTATGAATGCCAAGAAAGGAATAATACATCAACAATCTGTGCCGCTTACATGCCAACTGTTTCATAATACCTGTTAAGGTCTTCCCATTGTTTTACCACCAATTTGTCTTTCAAATTAGAAACATATCAGGATATAATCTTTAAATTAATATTAGGCAGGCTGGGGCCTTTCTGAGCAAAGTTTGTGCAAAGTGTTAAACTTTTATTTAGAACATTCTCTCCGCTTGATTTTGAATATGATAAGATATAAAAATACATGAATTCCTTTTTAAACTACTTTGATCATAGGTACAATCTGGAAAACAATGTGGATAACAGAAGTTTATATATATATAAGGCAATATAGTGATTATTTAGGTGTAGGCCAGTGACTTCCCATCCTGAGTCAGAACACAGTCATTCAAATGTATGTGTATGGGAAAGTGAATAGTAACAGTTCTCAGATTTGTTTTTACTTATAGGTTATTGACCCATTCCATAAGATGTGATGCATCATTTTTGAGCCATGCTAGTTTAAGCGTCCTATATTGCAGGAAAGGGAGTATGTTGGGTGTCATGGTCAATTATGCTCAATCAATGAGACAGTAAATGTATTACCATTTGCTGTATTATCAACATTTTTCACATATTAAACTTCTCTAACTTAAATGTGTGTGTTGATTTTGACATGTGAAAGGTGCCACAACCCCCTCATGTGCCCCCTGTATAGTGGGTCTTGCATGTAGGCACCTGTTACTCTACCCCTGTGACACCCTTATGGCATGCTATCATTCCATGCCAGACTTTCCCCTGATTCCATTACACCCGAATTTGCAAGAATTCCCTGAACACATGAACCAATGGCTTGCCGTGCTCCCTCGGTTAATATGGTCTTGGAGTGTTTTCCCTTGCGCACATTTAGACAGCACAATATATTTATTTCCTGTTAACTACCTCCAGCCGTTAGTTTGCACCTGCTCTTCCTGTAAGGTCAAAGCCAGTGTACTAACGTGGGTTTCTTTCAGCAATCTTGGAGTACCCTCCTGATTGCCACGTGTCATGTGATTCCTTTGTATCTATTAGAGCCAGAATGTGTTATCTAAACCACTCCCAAACCCGAGCCCCTTGCATGATCTATGCTCCCTGCAGATGAAGCTTCCTACCTACCCACTAACCTGAAGAATCGACCGTACCTGGACAGGGCACTTCTCAGCTGCAGTTCAAGCTCCTCCTCTGATTCCCTGGGCTCCAGCTCCCTTGAGGCATCCTTCATCTCTGCCCCCTGCTCAGCTACTCAAGTTGCTCCACGACTTCCTGTGTCAAGACCTCAAGACTTTCTTTGAACTTAGGACAAGTTGAAGTACTAGGTTAAGTACTTGATGTCAGGTTAGTGCGCCCTGTCCTTTACAAGCAGTAAGCAGGCCGGGGTATCTGCTTCTTCAAGACTATAAACTTATCTTCAAGTTTCCTCTCAGTGACTTCCTTCAGGTCACCTTGTTTGTTCTTGCTCCGGACCCTTACTGCAACCTCAGCCTTTGAATTGTGTTTATACCAGTACTAGACACTTTTCTATGTGTTACTCTGATGAACTGTACTGCCTAGAGAACTCTCCCCAGAGCACTGGATTCATGTGTGAACCCTGTACCGAAATCTATGTTACAAGGTTATCCGTGGGAGTGTCATTAACTCCAGTCTATGTTTCGAGTGTTTCCTTGGGAGTGCCAGTACCTCCAATCTGCATTTCAAGTTATTCTTTTGGAGTGTATGGTCCCAAGTTGTGGTTTCAATTATTCTGTTTCCATGCTCTGTTTCTGAAAGAGACTGTAAGTGTATGTTACCAAAGTTATTGCAAATCCATTGTTTGAGAGGCCTGTAGTGTACCGATAGTAATTGTCTCTTGTTATTTGTAGTGCATTGCGTCTTCGCAAAATCAGAGGTCATGGTCCTGTGTACATCTACCTATCAGCCTCAGAGGGTCTCCACTGAATGCTGTGCTGCACTGTTGTTGAACAGAATCCCATGGGGATGAGGTGTGACTAATGGGTTTGTTCCTCAGGCATGCCCAGTCCTTGGGAGGAATAGGAGGTCCAGCAATTACTCCAGTGTTGTCTGCGCAGTTGGAAACAGGTGACTGCATGACAAAAGACTTTGCTAATCTTTCGAACAGCAGCTTCACTCCTCAATTGAGTCAATATGCTGCTTTTTTATGAATGATGTTTCATGAGAAGAATTTATAGGTATCTGCTCTGAGACAGGTCACGCAAGAAGTATTGCGGTTTATTCACCAAACGTAAATGATATAAATCTATGTTTACTGTTGACATCACAGATGACATGGTTATTTTGGGTGATGGATAGTGAAGGTCTAAACATTGCTTTTGATAATCCAAATTAAGGTAATTTGATTTTTCTTCTAGCATCCTCAATCATGGATTGCATCTCTAACAGCCCCTTTGAACCTTTCTCACAGACTTGTTGAATGTCAACATATAGCTTAAAAGTTGACAAAAATTGGGTCATTAATTTGGGAAGTGGTGACCCTGACTAGTGCAATAACCACAATCAGGTGAGGTCAAAGAGTTTGGTGTACAAGTTACTTTGGCACAACATGACAGCTATCCCATAAGTCTTATTACAAGCGCATTCTACCCTATTTCACTTCTAATAAGGTTGACACGATATCCATCTCACTGTAACGGAGTAACCTGTTTACTAACCTCTAAATCAGGCCCTTAGTTTTAACAGAATATCTACTAAACTCCGAGAAGCTAACACACAAACCAAAGGAAATTCTAAGGGATGTTAAGTTCAACCAATAACACCAATTTTAAAATTAAAGAACACAATCAAATAAAATTCCCAAACCAAATTAAAGATATCAGATTCAATGAGCAGAAAGACGCAAAGATCATTTAAGAAGGATAAGGGGAAAAGAGATGTGAATTGGTACCTTTTTAAGGCAAATAATACAAAGAAAAAGTAAAACATAAATGAGAAGAACAGTTTGTGGTTGACCAGTACTTAGGCGCAATTTCAGGCTGATTGCAAAGGAACAGATGAATACAGCAAGCAGGTCATCTCAAGCAAAGGTTTTACCTTCAGGCTTCATCTCTGGAATGGAAAACAAAATCTTCCAGAGGGGAAATGTCCAAGACTGTGGCCTTTAAGGGTCAATCAAAGTTTGATACATAAAAGTCGAGCTCCTGCTGAAGCTATTGACTTTGGTGCCAAAATCTCTGAGTAGGGCAAAGCCAGGTTTCATAGCTACTGAGGGTGCTTACTCAACTGGATATATTTGCCACCTGTCCTTATTCAAGGTATTACATCAAAATCTCCAGCAGGTCAAGACTGGAAGTTGTACTTGGCAGGTCTCCGCATGGCAAGATACTTTTACTGCAAAGACCCACCTACTAAGCCTGTTTTCAGCGCATCAAAAAACTCATGCTGGGACAAAGTTGTTTTTCTTCTATGCTTTGGATGTGACCTCCAGGACAAGCCTCAGCAGCTTACCCAGTTCTCTGGAGGTGGAAATAATGACTATGTTCTACTTTTCTCCAACAACTTGGAAAATACCTTCTGGTCAATACTTTAACCCTAAGTTCCTCTAGGAAGGCTAGTAATCTCTGCGTTTCTCCTCAGCCAGGTCTCTTCCAGGATCCAGTCCTTTGTGGTCCTCTTGGAGTTAAGACCCTTTCTGTTTTTTATGTCCCAGAAGCAGGTATACAAGAAGTCAACCACTTGATACTTTAAGAGCAGTTCTAGTACCTCGGTGCCAGCAGCAATTAGAAGTCGATTAGTCCTTGAATGACTCATTTTCTTCCACCTTCTATTAGGGCTGCCTTCTTATTCAGACAGAGTCTTCCCAGGGGCAGGAATCATCTGAGGTGATGATGGGAGTTGTGCCAGATTTATTAGGTGCACTATAGAGTGATTAGTGAAATTCTACTACCTTGTTCCAGCTATCTTCTTGTAGTTCCCTACCTCTTTATGCAATACTTCCTCTAAGAACTATGGTATAATTACCCAGGAGTCCCTGTTTCAATATGACAGGATCCAACTACCACAAGGCAGGCTTGTCTTTAGCTCCTTAGGCAGTCCCTTAATTAAATTCGCTTTCTTCCCACCTGGTAGACTTCAAACTCTTTCTCTCTCCTACTGTGACTGGAGTCTGGCTACCTAGGAGGGAACTGGGAATGAATAGGAGAGTCCATCTCTGGTGTCTCCAAGGCAAATGAGGAAGTGCTAAGGTCTTCTGTTGTTAGTCCAACAGTTCTTGTCCACTCACTGTTTCTAGTGGGGACAAAACATCAGTCTATTACCTTCCAGCCATCTTTTGGTAGCTGGTGTGCATGTCTGCCCTGTTCTTCCTGCAACCACCAGTGCTTCACAAAAATGTCCTCCTCACAATGCAATATATGTCATATTGCTAACTTATTTTCTCTCACCCTTCTTCAGTTGCTCACTCATTTACATTTACATTTACATGTCTTCTTAAAAGTTTTATCTCCTAAATATCTACATAGGATGCTCTTAGAGTTATTCTCAAGCCCCTGATCTCATGTCTAGGCAACAAGGGCAAGGCATCCACCCTACAAAAATCCTTGAATTCAGCAGAACTTCACATGATTATTTGAGCCCTAAAGCAATGGGACATCTCACCATCTAACCTGGGTTATCTGTAACCATAAGGAAAATTTCAAAAACATTCACTTCAAATGTACAATGGTCCTCTGCGAGCCTGTCGCAAGCAGGTGGCATAGGAGGATGGGTATTCATGAAGACAATTTGAAGAACCTATTGGTCTGAAGTTATAGACCTCCAGTGGGACAGGTGTATACTGCCTCCCACTGGGTGATGGTAAGAGGGCAAACTAAAGGGGTTTGGAGGTTGTGGTTGCTGGGGGGGGGGTGGACTAGCCTGAACTCAGGCTGCCTGACCCACGAGGTCTGTGGGAACTGTATCCTCCCCACGCAGAGGCTGGTATTTGGACATGTAAAAAAGCAACTGGAAGCCCCTTCCGTGGCCACAAAAGGAGCAAACGGTGGACTGGAGCTGGTATTCTTCAGGGCACAGTGACTTCTCCCACTCCTCCCCGAGTCCTAAACTTTAGGAATAGGGCTCAGGCTCCAGCCTGGATGGCATGGCTCCAATTGACACCAGAACTGATGTCGGATGACGTCCCTCTGGTTCTGCTTTGGAGCCAGAATGGGAATGTGCCTGCACAGGGTACTGGCTGCACCGGGAGCGTCAGCACCGGGACTGGTTCCAGGGTTGTTTGAGATGGTATGGCTGGTCAGGATCCATCTGTGGATTCAAGGGGTCTGACTGACACCAGGGCACGCCCCTGGCCAGAACCAGTAGGGGCCCCTTTGGAACCCGGGGCTCAAAGGCCGGGTCACTTAAATATGAGAAGCATGGCCTCATAAAACTCCTGAAGTTGATCTGGGGTTGCTCTGCCTCCCAGAAAATCAGAGAGGCATGGAGCCGGCCCACACGCAGGCTCAACCGCAGAGCCAAAACCTCGAATGACGACACTCCCTCATGTTGTCAGAAGACCCCAATGGGTGGGGTTAGTCGATGACCTCATCAACTTCTTGTTCTTCTTTTTCTTGAGGCACTTACCCAAATGGCCTGAAGACTTTGAGTGTGATGAGGAGCTTGGCCTTTGTGACGATCCCAGGAACTTTCTCTCAACCAAGATCAAGACCATTGCAGCACTGCATGTTAGGTGGCAAGAGTGGCAAGGTAGTTGAGGGACCACTCCCTCAATGCATTGGAGTGCATGGCATGACAATCGGCACAGGTCTTTGCATCATGGTCCAGACACCAGAGGCAAACAAGATGCTAGTCCATAACCGACATCTGTTGATAACAGGTGCCACAGGGCTTGGAGCCGGCTTTCCTAGTTGACATCCCTGCGACACCAGAAAAAGATCTCTAAAAACAAATTTGTCAAGATAAGTCGAAAAAACGCCAGTCAAATATTTACTGTGGATAGCTCTTTCCGGATCTGCCCTGACTGGCGTGGAAAGAAAAGAACTGATGTAAGCTCACTCGGTGGTGCCTACATAGGCACTGCGCATGTCACTTCCAGTGTGGACGACACCGGCAATGTTACACAGAGCCAAACGACACCACATACCGGCGCACAGGTGTACTGCTCATGAAAAGATTCCAGAACCAGTCTGGCGCATGGAGATAGTTCTATGGTAAGGAAACTGCGGCAAGAAGTTTCTGCAAGATATTCTGGTTTACTGGATTTAATTTAGAGATTCTTTTCATGGTACCTACAAGTTACTACCCGCACATCTGAGATCTGAGCAAAACTCATTATTATACTTTTGAGTAGTGTCATATGTGTATGCATTCCTGTCGTAGTTATGACCAACTAACTTGCTGATTGAATGTTACACTTAGACATGCAGAGATCTTAACTTTTCCAAATTTTGGGCATTTCAAGGTGCCTTCACAATTTTTGTGCCTTTTTTAGTGTGCCTGAGATAAGAACCCACATTGTTGACACAGTTTTGGGTGAGTCATGTATTCTTTGATAAGGTCTGAAACCATGTCATTAGTATATATGTTAACCAAAAAGGGTGCAAGCATATTCACTTGCTTGACTTGCTAAGACACAGCAATTTCTCTGGACACACCCTTTTGTTGCCCTACTTCATACAAGATCTTGAGCTCATTAAATTAGCTCTGATTCTACTACATTACTGCTTTCTATAAGTAACAATTACCTATAGTGACCTTTACATCAGTAATATCCATTTACATCTTCCATTTTTTAGTTTGACATACTTTGAGGCAAACATGTATACATTTAAACACTATTCCACTACTTCACACTCTTACATCAATCATCAAATAGTTCATCATCAGCCTACTTCTAAAGCGTTGAAAGAATAATGCAGTGCATTAACTCTTCAGTAGTAGCTCAAATGGGAATGCAGCTATAACAGGCCACATCACTTATTTCCTCCTAATTAAAAACTGGAATAATAAAAGATTCCACCCATTCTTGTGGAATCAGGCTTTTCACCAGTATACTGTTTAACACATTTTCCAAAGTCTGTATCTGTACGTTAGAAAGGGGAAAATATACCTCTATATATACTCTATTTAGTCCAGGGATAACATTTTGACCAATTTTCTTCCTCCATGCATACCGAATCTTTTCAATTATAATATTGAGGATTGCTATATATGAAGGCTTTTTTCCCATGGTGTAATATACTCCCATATTAAGGTCAGAAAAATATTCTACTTAAACCGGGGGTATCGTTTTTGGGTCACCTTATTTTTATTGCAACTAACAAGCATCCAGAACATCTTCAGCCTATAGACAGCTTGTAAAGTATACCAAATTGATTCCAAGAAAGCTAATTTCATTTTCGGCTTAATGCTGCTATATTCGACTCTTCTTGAAACTACCACCTCCACGCTGCACTTATTGCAATTCAGCAGTTCATTTAAGCCTTTGTTTGCTGACCTGTACTGTAGGTCAAACAAATCTTTTCTCTTGAGTCCAAAAGAGAGTTTTTGCCAAGACAGTCTCAAAAGCAGAGAATACTTTGACTAGGTGTTATACCTTATTTGGATAGATCAAAACAGCTGCCAATTGTCCTGAATTACCCCTTTTGTAGTTCAGAATGGGTGAATATGATTACAACTAAGGTATCTTCCATTGTAAATTAGTTCACTGCACTGCAAGGGTGATGACAGTTAATATTCTACCTTTTACCAATTGTGTAAGTAATATTTAGGAAAATTGTCATGTTCCTCTTAGGGTATAAGCAGAACGTAAATGGAAACCTTAAGAAGCTAGAAATATGACTCAAGATAAAGTCTATCACAAATGTTTGCTATACATTTGCAACAGCTCGGATTAGCTGGGTAATCACATACAATTTGTCCATTGGCATCTTTTAAAC
Organism: Triturus cristatus; assembly: GCF_964204655.1. Lineage (NCBI taxonomy): Eukaryota > Metazoa > Chordata > Amphibia > Caudata > Salamandridae > Triturus > Triturus cristatus. The sequence goes on along the minus strand of NC_140585.1, from coordinate 1,049,114,610 downwards.
AATAATGTCAAATGAAATTGAACACATTTTCCCAGCTTCATCGACCTTTTCATCAACAGCTACACACCCTGGGAGGGACAATATGTCATCTATAGTCATATCCACCTTAAACAGGAGTAAACCTATTGGAATCTTTGCACTGAAACAGCAAACAGTATGTATGTGCATTTTCCAAACATTCAACCACATAAATTGGTAAGCTAGAAGTCAAAACAGTTACCAAGAAAAGACATGTTGGACAATAGCCGGATCTAAAATATTTGTCAAAAATGTTAATTACTCTCATATCTCACTCTATAGCAATTTTTAGTCCACTGGCCTACACGGTTAGGGATTCTACATGAAAATGTTTTACCTCACAATTCCAATTAGTTGCTACCCATATTGGCAAAATCCCCTCCCTTATTTCCACCATGTCTTATATGGTTAGCCTTGCCACAAATACTATGAATGCCAAGAAAGGAATAATACATCAACAATCTGTGCCGCTTACATGCCAACTGTTTCATAATACCTGTTAAGGTCTTCCCATTGTTTTACCACCAATTTGTCTTTCAAATTAGAAACATATCAGGATATAATCTTTAAATTAATATTAGGCAGGCTGGGGCCTTTCTGAGCAAAGTTTGTGCAAAGTGTTAAACTTTTATTTAGAACATTCTCTCCGCTTGATTTTGAATATGATAAGATATAAAAATACATGAATTCCTTTTTAAACTACTTTGATCATAGGTACAATCTGGAAAACAATGTGGATAACAGAAGTTTATATATATATAAGGCAATATAGTGATTATTTAGGTGTAGGCCAGTGACTTCCCATCCTGAGTCAGAACACAGTCATTCAAATGTATGTGTATGGGAAAGTGAATAGTAACAGTTCTCAGATTTGTTTTTACTTATAGGTTATTGACCCATTCCATAAGATGTGATGCATCATTTTTGAGCCATGCTAGTTTAAGCGTCCTATATTGCAGGAAAGGGAGTATGTTGGGTGTCATGGTCAATTATGCTCAATCAATGAGACAGTAAATGTATTACCATTTGCTGTATTATCAACATTTTTCACATATTAAACTTCTCTAACTTAAATGTGTGTGTTGATTTTGACATGTGAAAGGTGCCACAACCCCCTCATGTGCCCCCTGTATAGTGGGTCTTGCATGTAGGCACCTGTTACTCTACCCCTGTGACACCCTTATGGCATGCTATCATTCCATGCCAGACTTTCCCCTGATTCCATTACACCCAAATTTGCAAGAATTCCCTGAACACATGAACCAATGGCTTGCCGTGCTCCCTCGGTTAATATGGTCTTGGAGTGTTTTCCCTTGCGCACATTTAGACAGCACAATATATTTATTTCCTGTTAACTACCTCCAGCCGTTAGTTTGCACCTGCTCTTCCTGTAAGGTCAAAGCCAGTGTACTAACGTGGGTTTCTTTCAGCAATCTTGGAGTACCCTCCTGATTGCCACGTGTCATGTGATTCCTTTGTATCTATTAGAGCCAGAATGTGTTATCTAAACCACTCCCAAACCCGAGCCCCTTGCATGATCTATGCTCCCTGCAGATGAAGCTTCCTACCTACCCACTAACCTGAAGAATCGACCGTACCTGGACAGGGCACTTCTCAGCTGCAGTTCAAGCTCCTCCTCTGATTCCCTGGGCTCCAGCTCCCTTGAGGCATCCTTCATCTCTGCCCCCTGCTCAGCTACTCAAGTTGCTCCACGACTTCCTGTGTCAAGACCTCAAGACTTTCTTTGAACTTAGGACAAGTTGAAGTACTAGGTTAAGTACTTGATGTCAGGTTAGTGCGCCCTGTCCTTTACAAGCAGTAAGCAGGCCGGGGTATCTGCTTCTTCAAGACTATAAACTTATCTTCAAGTTTCCTCTCAGTGACTTCCTTCAGGTCACCTTGTTTGTTCTTGCTCCGGACCCTTACTGCAACCTCAGCCTTTGAATTGTGTTTATACCAGGACTAGACACTTTTCTATGTGTTACTCTGATGAACTGTACTGCCTAGAGAACTCTCCCCAGAGCACTGGATTCATGTGTGAACCCTGTACCGAAATCTATGTTACAAGGTTATCCGTGGGAGTGTCATTAACTCCAGTCTATGTTTCGAGTGTTTCCTTGGGAGTGCCAGTACCTCCAATCTGCATTTCAAGTTATTCTTTTGGAGTGTATGGTCCCAAGTTGTGGTTTCAATTATTCTGTTTCCATGCTCTGTTTCTGAAAGAGACTGTAAGTGTATGTTACCAAAGTTATTGCAAATCCATTGTTTGAGAGGCCTGTAGTGTACCGATAGTAATTGTCTCTTGTTATTTGTAGTGCATTGCGTCTTTGCAAAATCAGAGGTCATGGTCCTGTGTACATCTACCTATCAGCCTCAGAGGGTCTCCACTGAATGCTGTGCTGCACTGTTGTTGAACAGAATCCCATGGGGATGAGGTGTGACTAATGGGTTTGTTCCTCAGGCATGCCCAGTCCTTGGGAGGAATAGGAGGTCCAGCAATTACTCCAGTGTTGTCTGCGCAGTTGGAAACAGGTGACTGCATGACAAAAGACTTTGCTAATCTTTCGAACAGCAGCTTCACTCCTCAATTGAGTCAATATGCTGCTTTTTTATGAATGATGTTTCATGAGAAGAATTTATAGGTATCTGCTCTGAGACAGGTCACGCAAGAAGTATTGCGGTTTATTCACCAAACATAAATGATATAAATCTATGTTTACTGTTGACATCACAGATGACATGGTTATTTTGGGTGATGGATAGTGAAGGTCTAAACATTGCTTTTGATAATCCAAATTAAGGTAATTTGATTTTTCTTCTAGCATCCTCAATCATGGATTGCATCTCTAACAGCCCCTTTGAACCTTTCTCACAGACTTGTTGAATGTCAACATATAGCTTAAAAGTTGACAAAAATTGGGTCATTAATTTGGGAAGTGGTGACCCTGACTAGTGCAATAACCACAATCAGGTGAGGTCAAAGAGTTTGGTGTACAAGTTACTTTGGCACAACATGACAGCTATCCCATAAGTCTTATTACAAGCGCATTCTACCCTATTTCACTTCTAATAAGGTTGACACGATATCCATCTCACTGTAACGGAGTAACCTGTTTACTAACCTCTAAATCAGGCCCTTAGTTTTAACAGAATATCTACTAAACTCCGAGAAGCTAACACACAAACCAAAGGAAATTCTAAGGGATGTTAAGTTCAACCAATAACACCAATTTTAAAATTAAAGAACACAATCAAATAAAATTCCCAAACCAAATTAAAGATATCAGATTCAATGAGCAGAAAGACGCAAAGATCATTTAAGAAGGATAAGGGGAAAAGAGATGTGAATTGGTACCTTTTTAAGGCAAATAATACAAAGAAAAAGTAAAACATAAATGAGAAGAACAGTTTGTGGTTGACCAGTACTTAGGCGCAATTTCAGGCTGATTGCAAAGGAACAGATGAATACAGCAAGCAGGTCATCTCAAGCAAAGGTTTTACCTTCAGGCTTCATCTCTGGAATGGAAAACAAAATCTTCCAGAGGGGAAATGTCCAAGACTGTGGCCTTTAAGGGTCAATCAAAGTTTGATACATAAAAGTCGAGCTCCTGCTGAAGCTATTGACTTTGGTGCCAAAATCTCTGAGTAGGGCAAAGCCAGGTTTCATAGCTACTGAGGGTGCTTACTCAACTGGATATATTTGCCACCTGTCCTTATTCAAGGTATTACATCAAAATCTCCAGCAGGTCAAGACTGGAAGTTGTACTTGGCAGGTCTCCGCATGGCAAGATACTTTTACTGCAAAGACCCACCTACTAAGCCTGTTTTCAGCGCATCAAAAAACTCATGCTGGGACAAAGTTGTTTTTCTTCTATGCTTTGGATGTGACCTCCAGGACAAGCCTCAGCAGCTTACCCAGTTCTCTGGAGGTGGAAATAATGACTACGTTCTACTTTTCTCCAACAACTTGGAAAATACCTTCTGGTCAATACTTTAACCCTAAGTTCCTCTAGGAAGGCTAGTAATCTCTGCGTTTCTCCTCAGCCAGGTCTCTTCCAGGATCCAGTCCTTTGTGGTCCTCTTGGAGTTAAGACCCTTTCTGTTTTTTATGTCCCAGAAGCAGGTATACAAGAAGTCAACCACTTGATACTTTAAGAGCAGTTCTAGTACCTCGGTGCCAGCAGCAATTAGAAGTCCATTAGTCCTTGAATGACTCATTTTCTTCCATCTTCTATTAGGGCTGCCTTCTTATTCAGACAGAGTCTTCCCAGGGGCAGGAATCATCTGAGGTGATGATGGGAGTTGTGCCAGATTTATTAGGTGCACTATAGAGTGATTAGTGAAATTCTACTACCTTGTTCCAGCTATCTTCTTGTAGTTCCCTACCTCTTTATGCAATACTTCCTCTAAGAACTATGGTATAATTACCCAGGAGTCCCTGTTTCAATATGACAGGATCCAACTACCACAAGGCAGGCTTGTCTTTAGCTCCTTAGGCAGTCCCTTAATTAAATTCGCTTTCTTCCCACCTGGTAGACTTCAAACTCTTTCTCTCTCCTACTGTGACTGGAGTCTGGCTACCTAGGAGGGAACTGGGAATGAATAGGAGAGTCCATCTCTGGTGTCTCCAAGGCAAATGAGGAAGTGCTAAGGTCTTCTGTTGTTAGTCCAACAGTTCTTGTCCACTCACTGTTTCTAGTGGGGACAAAACATCAGTCTATTACCTTCCAGCCATCTTTTGGTAGCTGGTGTGCATGTCTGCCCTGTTCTTCCTGCAACCACCAGTGCTTCACAAAAATGTCCTCCTCACAATGCAATATATGTCATATTGCTAACTTATTTTCTCTCACCCTTCTTCAGTTGCTCACTCATTTACATTTCCATTTACATGTCTTCTTAAAAGTTTTATCTCCTAAATATCTACATAGGATGCTCTTAGAGTTATTCTCAAGCCCCTGATCTCATGTCTAGGCAACAAGGGCAAGGCATCCACCCTACAAAAATCCTTGAATTCAGCAGAACTTCACATGATTATTTGAGCCCTAAAGCAATGGGACATCTCACCATCTAACCTGGGTTATCTGTAACCATAAGGAAAATTTCAAAAACATTCACTTCAAATGTACGTTTCTCTAGTACTGGTAATTGCGAAATGTATCCCACTTCTCAGATCAGTTTTGGATATGATATGAATGTTATATTCTGTCTCTAACACCAGCGTTAAAGTTTGTTCATGGTAGGGTTATGTGTTTACATATGTTGCTTACATGAAATCTCCACACAAGTAGCTCTTATTTGAATATTCTGCTTTCAGCATTGTTTGAAAAGTTAACACTATCTTTTTCTATAACATATGAAAACCAACATTCACTTTGTAATTCTTTGCGCAGGGCTCACTTTGATTTTTTGCGTGTATTTTTAAAGCTGACAACTTTCAACAAATGCGAAGCAGCCTTCTACATCCATAACCTTACTGCAGTTTGTTCCTGATGTAGAAGGGAAAATAAATGGGAAAGTGTTGGCTGTTTAATATTCCTGTTAATATTGTCATAGATCTTCCATGTTTCTTTTAATAAATGCATAAACGTACTGCTTTTGACAGACAACACGTAGCTGTTATCCTAAAATAATTTACTTGGACTTTTTGGTTGCTTTGCACCCGCAGTGAAACTTGTCTGGTCGCGCATGCTCCTAAAACCTTCGGCAATTACTGAATAGTATGTTGACTCCATCAACGAGTATTTTGTTGAACCTACTTCTCTTACTGGCTGCTGCCAAGCGCTTTGCTGCAGAAGTCAATAGAATCATTACACCTGGAGCATCTCAGCACATTTTAGAAGAGTAATTAAAAAACAGGTCCTCATGTGGACACTCTGCTTGACAATTCCCAGTTACTGGTCGCGGATGGTGGAATCATTGTTCTGTGGATGCCAGTCAAGACTGAAACCCAGTTAGACGAAGCACTGCTTCATACTAGCTGGACACTATACCTATTGAGTTCAGACTGTGCCAGTCGACAGACAAATGTATGTTTTGTTATTGTCAACAATGGAAACTAACAGAAGCAGAATGCAAGAGAAGGAATATCGCTATCTGCATTGGCCCTCTTTAAGGATCTCTCTTTATGGCGATGCTCCATCTAAATCCCTTGATATGCACAGGATGATCGGGACTATACCTCAGAATGCAGACATTTAATCACAGATTCAGCCCTCGGCAGCCTGCTCCATTTGTGCTGCCAGTTATAACAAATGTCAGGAATTAACATGCATACTGTAGATAAATAAAAGCAAAATATCACTGGCGAACGCGAATGAGTAAGTGCTAAAATCACACATATTTAATTCAAATGTCAAGATATTGACCTACGAAGATATCTATATAAACAGCAAGGGTACTGTTACCCGAAACGCGTCAGGTTCGAGGTCTTCAACAATAAATTATCATCTGGCCTCATATCGCTGGGTTCGTGTCTCTGTTCGCCAGTCGCGTGGAAGTGCAGAGAGTCAGGATCATTTTTATATATATATATATATATATATATATATATATATATATATATATATATATATATATATATATATATATATATATACACATAGATACATATATATATCGAAAATGTGTCTACCGGCACAATTGAGTTTATCAAGATTGATTTCAATTTCAATCAATTTTTGTCTTGGTACATGAGTTTTATTCATTTTTTCCGCATATATGCTATTTAACAATATATGTCACTTTTTCATGCCCTCGAGGGGACATCATCATTACACGGTCACTCACTGTACATTTATGCACTATGCACGCACGTCTGCCTCAAGTTGTAGATAAACACCCCTCAATTCAAGCCTTTACCCTCACTCACCTTCATTACGACAATTTTTTAGTGGCGGTTAACCTTGCACTTAAGCATTTTTATTTCCTTCTGTCATCTTGGTTGCATTTTAATACTACTCACGCAGATCCGCATTACATGATCAATCCTATTACATCCTACGCACCCGGATTTATACGGGGACGACCGCCGATCAACATATTTTTGATCCATGCCTATCACACACACGTGGTTACTTTGCACAATTCATTTACACACCGTCAGCGCTACGCGTTATGGCTTTTACTTCGGTTATAAAATGAAAGGCGATTCATTTGTGCATCTATGAGGACATTGTATTGAAGTGTCCTCTTTTGTAACACGCGATCTGCTTTTTAACAGTCCATACATCATTTGTTGCTTTCACTTACTGTTACATTGCACACGCGGACATCTTGCATACAGTTACTGACTTTGAAGCACACGAGGGTTTAGCATAGTCTGTTCACCATGTCAATGTATTTTAAGTAACTGTGATGTCATGTTGCCTGTCAGCAGTAAAGTAACGATTTACCAACAGTCAGTACATGGTGTAAAATGCCTAGTCACAATGATTACCATGGAAAAAACACTACTACTGCCACTTGTATTTAAATGAACCAATTGCTATCAGCGCGCCATGTGAACAAGGCTGCATGTCTGGCGGCCGAAACGCGTCATTTGAACCTCTGATGTGTGATTAAACAACACTCTCTATTGATCATTGCCTATGGAGTCTGTATCCTGTGTTGTGCCGTTCCTGTGGATGGTTTAAGCTCTTGGATGTCGTTGTGAATATATATATATATATATATATATATATATATATATATATATAAATATATATATATATATATATATCCATAGAAACAATCCCAGAACTTCATCAATTACCATCACCACGAAGTGGGCACGGACTCTAAGATGCTGAGGTGCATTATTTAATATTTATTCCCGTATGTCCATGACGCGTTTCAACCCCTCCAAGTGGCCTTGACTTGATTAACACACACACACAAGAATATATATATATATATATATATATATATATATATATATATATATATATATATATATATATATATATATATATATGTGTGTGTACAGTATACATTTACTGGACTTAACATCTACCTATCTTGCCAAAATAGTGTTAGCTGATTGTGGATGTAATATGTTTGATGATCATAAATTATACAAGGCTATAAAGGCATATCAGTGAAGCATTGACACCAGAAAAATAGATTCGTATTATTGTAGCATGGACGTTCTCATCAGTCAGACCAGATCTGTATTAACATAAATGACACACTGCGTGTGCATTTTGTAGAAGTGGCAGGCTTTTGATTCACTCATTTTAAGCAGACACACTTTCATAACTTACCTCCTCTATGAATAGTTAAGGATGCTTCATTTCCAACTGGACATTCTTTAAGTATATCCACTACTTCGGCATGGTTCCGGCTCTGAACATTCTGCTGGTTAATCTCCACAATGAGGTCACCTTCACACAGACCAGGACATCCCTGAATGTCTAGAATTTGCTTCACTCTTTGCCCTGTCGGACTGTCTGCTATTGTGAAGCCAAAGCCCTGGGCCCCTTTCACAATGGTTAAGGTCATGAGTTCAGCTTGAGTGGCTCCCGAGGAAGCCATGGACACGTTATCGTCATGGACTGGCGGTGGTGGGAATGTGCTGTCAAGCTGACTATCTGCTGGCATTGAGTGCAAAGAGTGCGGTGGCCGATCTGCTACGTCAGGAACAGATTGAGAGGTCCTCGAAAGGTATTCCAAATAAGTTTCATAGTTATTCCTTCCATTTACCACCACCGGTGGTCTCTCTATCACTGAAAACGGTGGAACCATACTGCTGGCAGAATCTTCAGGATCATATGGCAAAGGGTATCCACGACATAGCACCAGGTTGACACTTTGACCAATAGGAACAGACTGGAAGATTTTGACCACATCCGCGTGAGTATGCCCAAGGACACAAACTTCATTAATATAGACAATGACATCACCTATAAGGAGAAGAAAATGATTGACAACATGAGATACCTTCAACCAATATTATTTCATAGGAATGGATGAATGAGACTACGTAAAAAAAAAATCTCTTCACGTGTAACAGCATGCTACAATGAGTTCAAGATGCGTAGATATTCAGTTCATGGGTTCCCAGGTTAGAGAAACTTGCCAACAAATGAAAAGTGAACTTTTTAAATGTTATTTAGAATCAATTTCAGATTCAAACTCAGAAAATTCTGTGTTGACACTTAACAAAATCTACACAGTTGCATTTTGGAATTCTCTGGATATATTTCAAATGCCATGCTAATATAAGATCCTACAAGAGAACTCTCTGTTTGCCACTAAAGCGCCATTTAGAACCTTCCCATACTAAGAAGAAATGGCACCAAAGCTGAGAGCGTGTTGGAAAATTGGGTGCCATGGGATGCACAAAAAGGAGGAAACCTATAGATCTTTCTATGTGATCAAGTCACAGTAACCTCTGGCACATAGTCTAAGGCAGTTCCTTACAGTAAATGGTCTTGATTGAAGCACTGTCTAGTCTGTCATCATACATATCCTACTATTCTCCTTTCATTTGCCATAAACTCTGAGTCATCCAAAATAGTTATTTACTCTCCTTAAAAACGGTGTAGTTGTTTCAGCAGAGCTACTTAAGATCGGAAAAAAGAACGAAAATTACAAGAAGGAGGCAATGTTGTACATCACATGGTAATTATACATTTCCAAAATTATTTTGCATTGTGGTACTTATATCGGTTTGGTTTTCTTAAATCACAAAATGATACATGAGTGACTCGTGAATAAAGTAATTGCCTTGTGGGTCTTTTGCGCATAACAATAAATCAAATTAAATCAAATCAAATAATGGTTGTGGTCCCACCAACAAGCAGTACTGTTCAAAGAGCATACAAGGGTGCATGCAGCGTGGCAGTGCGTCACAAAAAGTGACGTACTGGCAGCGCAAGGGGCTTGTTAATCTGCCCCCGGTCTCTCGCGAGACATTTTTTGTTCAGCTCATTCTCTTGCAAGACATTCTCTGCTTGAACCAGCCTCATCCGCTCCAAAAACTGTGCAAAACACACACACGTAACACAAAGATGTGCGTGGACCTAGTCTAGTCTAGGTTCACTTACAGGCTTTACTGCCGACTTTCTATTCACAGGCACAGCAGGTGGGCCGAAGGCTGTGCAATCCTCAACACTGCCTGCATGCACGCTCTGTGCCTGCTGTAATGATGGAGCTGTGCTTGTTGGAGCAGTCATGGGAAGGAGACACCAGCTCCAGAAAGAAAGGGTCAGCCGACACGATTTTAAGGAAGAAAAGGGCGAACAGCAGCTATTTAATCACTCAACTATTCCAGTTCACTGCATACATCGTGCGATCAGTGGCATGTTAACAAAACCATGGCAGCAGAAAAAAAGTATTAATTATATACCCATTGTATACAGTATATTGGAATATTTCTATCTCGTGTGAAATATGTGGAAGTCCACCGATTGTTAGCTTTGAAGAAAGCTGCATAATGCTTCTCCTTAATTTAGAACATGAGTGAGGGCGACACTAATTTTAATGTTGCACAAAGTCACATTTTAACACATACTGCACAGCGACACTATAGAACAATAATGGAATCGTCAGTATCATTAATGAGAAAGCAATGTCTTCCTACGCGTGGAACAATGCTTTCAAGAAGCAGATGGGGGTGTGAAAAGAAACGTCTTTTCTTTCGCTAGAACAATTCCAAATGTGTTGGAACAAGTGAGAAAAGAGACACGCACGCGCTGCCTGCATATAAACAATACATGCCGCTTTAGGAAGCCCCACAGATCCGGCAGGTTGATGGGACGCTTAACATAACGGGTTAGCTTTAGCTTGCCTTTACATCACAACAATACACAATAAAATCACTGCAAATGTGGTCTCTTGTGACATACAAATTTACTCTCAGCCAAGGTTCACTCCCCTCCGGTTTAACACAGGTTAACTCATTTACAGCCCCTTGCTTGATTGGTGGTAGATAATACAGCAAACTGCTGCATGCGTTACTGTGCCTTAAACATGGTATTGCAGCAAGTTCAACTTTAAGTGAGTGAGAACATGTGTAAAGTGCTCCCTTGACGTTTCTGCATTTATCGATGCAAAGTTAGCAGTAGATGGTTTAAGATGCTAATGAACATGCATACTAATTGACCATAAGTTGTGTAATAGTGTTACTTGTCTGGAAACCTACTTACTGCCCACACCGATTCTAGTGATATCTGTGTGCGGGCTATAGAAGTGAAAACATTAAAAACTTACGTTGGAAAATTCCCAACATGCTACACTAGCGCAGAAACCCCACGCATCCGCAGAGTCAGAACAGGGTGAAGAGTCTTCTCCTACATCGCGGCCAAGAACTGGAACGAGCTCCAGGTCAATATCAGACGCGCCCCCTCCATGAACACCTTCAGGAAGGCTCTAAAGACCCGGCTCTTCGGCTGAGAGGAACTGCTGACACCTCCCCAACCCCTCCACCCCTCTCCAGAGACCCTCACGGGTGAGTAGCACGCTTATAATTCCCCTGATTGATTGATTGATAGTTGGATTTACTTGTATAACTTTTGTGGAAATGTTATGCTGTGGGTTTTATGTGAGTGGCGCCACTGTTTATCCTAGCCCTTACAAATCAATGCCTCAATTTGAATTTATGTTCTGCAATACTTGTCTTCTTTTGTTTGTGTCTAAAATCTTAAAAGAATTTTTTCCCCTAGGTTCAATTTTATGCGATTAAAGTTGCACACTTAATTGTTTGCAAGCAAGCCTTGTGTACGAAACAATAAAAAAAAACACAGTATAAGAACCTTAACCTACATCCAGACAGTACATGGGCCGCGTGTCCTTCCTATTCATCCTTCTGTAATATCTATGCTTCAACCAAATCTGTTGACTGGACAACTGACTCCATTCTTCTGGTTGACCTCGAAGACCTCCCTAATGTGTCTTACAGTCTCTTCTGTGTAAATATAATTTTCGCAGCATCAACTGTGCTATCATGTTCAGCACTCCCTTCTCTCCTGTGTATTCACTTCCTAACAGATTCTTTCATTATGTCTCATCTCACGCTTCTGCAGTGCCAGGGAGCCAGGCTTTCTAGATGATTCGTTCTGGACGTGTTGACGATTATTGTCTTTCTTCTATGTCTATAGTTGGGAGTTTATCTTTAAGCCACGAGGGAATGCCCCTGGCTTACTGATAATAGCTAAGCATGGATGAAGGTACTCACAAGCTCCTGGACAGAATGTTCCTGTATATCTCTGCTGCCACTTCGCCCAGGAAGTTTCTTTATGTTACTTTCGCTCTGTCAACTTCGATCTTCGAACGGTCCCCTCCTCTTGCTCCATTTGGTGAAGTGCAGGTTCAGGATAAGATGTGGAGCTCTCTCCCCTGAAGGCCCATGCCACCATCATCCATTCCAGACCCAGTGGCGGTCTGACAGTATCCCCGTGGGCACTGAAGGTATTTTACTGGTGACATTGTTCGGTTTCAGTGAGTACAAGCATTTTATTGTAGTATGTGCTTTATCCCCTCAGTTGCATCATTTTCATGTCTACTGAGCACCAACCTCAAGAACTCTCTCCCAGCACGAGCGAGTGCCTTTAACAGTGTGCACAGTGTGCGTGCCAGGAATATATATATCTATGGCTCACATACAGATGTAAAACGATTGCAGTGATAACTGCTGGTACAGTTTCCTACAAATATAGTATCTAATATTATGTTCTTTACAATCTAAACTTCATAGAAATGCATAAACACTTATCAGAATAAGTATTTCACCAGATTTTTGTGGGTATTAGATTTAGTCATAAGCTTATTTTAGTTTGTAATATTAAAATATTCAAAACCAGTAGATTTATTGCATCAATGTGTTAACTGTATTAACGTTTAAAAACGCGCTTTTGCTGAGTGACTATCAAATATTTTAATTGATCACTCCTGCCTCCACAGGCAATGACATACTATATTCAAGGTGCACATCTGTACTGGTCCATCCATAACACTGCATGGCCGTCGAACTCTTGGTCAATGGAACATTTCAGCATAATAGGAAGTGTGGGTGGCATGCATAAAATCACACATTTTTTGAACAATTAAAACCATCTCGTATATGGAGAATCTAGCAATCTAACTGGAAATATTAATACACAGTTTCTCTGGATTGAGCCTTCAACCTCTGACCCTCAGTTTCTTTGGTGTTGGGAAGTTGTCAGAGATGGGATGATTTAAATTGGGAAACTCTTCTATCTAGAGAGGTTTCCAACAGTTTAGAGAGTATTTAGAGGAAGACAGCAATGATTTATTCTAGCTGCTGACCCTAAAACCAAAAATTGAAGACCATTGTTAGTGGGCCCGGGTGAATTGTAAATTACACCCGCATACATTCCTTTAATACAGGAATTTCGAATTATGCCTGTTCATGTAATTCCTAAAATTACACCACTATGCCAGATTGTGTAATTGCACTGTATTCATGGTAAACGTTTACAGCGATTGCGCAGAAATATTGGGGTCGATTCACAGAACTAATTTGAGACAAAATCCTAAATTGACTATTTCTGGTATTTACAGAAATCCCTTACGACTCCTAACTTCACGTCCGCACTCGGGACGGAATTTCCGCACCTGGAGCGGAATTTCCGCACCCGGAGCAGAAATCCACACTTGTGCCGGAATCTCCATTTCCGGGCAGAAATACTGGCTGGTTGAGCATTTTCATCAATGCTAATCACCTGTTCAAGTGCCTACCATCTCCCACCATGCATCAGATGAAGTCAATTAACACCAGAATGTGGGTATTCGGTCCTGGAAGCAGAGATTCTGGCCGAGTGCAGGAATTCTGGCACAAGTCATGTGTAATTTCACGTCATTTATACTAAACTTTGTATAATTATGTTAAAAAAACACAAATTTCGACCAACTTTAATTAGCCATGGGTATAGGATTATGATTATGATGTGACATTGTTACATAGAAGAGAGAATGCACATAATGGACATTACTGCATATGCCTTCAACAGTGGCGTAGCTAGAGCTTCTGGCGCCCGGGGCTATCCCTCAGATTGCCGCCTATGGCAGGTAGCGGGGTGGGGTGCTGGGTAAAAAAGGCGGCGAGCACTTGAAAGGTCTGAAAGGTGCATCATAAAGTCCCACTGCCCTAGCTGTTGTCCAATACAGTACAGGCTGTGCTGCGCGTGTGCCGCACACTAAGTATATTCTTCAATTTCTACCGAGTTTTGGCTTACAAAAGTTGAAACCATAAACCGAGTGATAAGAAAGCAAAATGTACTCCTTGAGAATTACTTTATTGTCGGTTGTTTTAGGACATTGACTGGGCTGTTTCTCAGCCTTCACTTTTATCTGAGTGGCAAATGAAGCTCCCATGGCCTCATGTATTTTCTCTGGAGTCAACTGTGTAGCTTGGCTCTATTGCACCAAAAACCTCCAGCTGATTATTGATATGCATGTTCTTTCTGGTGCGGTGCTTGTAATAGACTCTCATAACTGCTGTGGAGCATTGCCTGGCTGTGAACAAGGAGGACCTCATTCCCTCCTGCTGCCATAATATATGGGAAGTGGCTGAACCATCTTGGAATTGATTTGTTATAAGAGGTGTGTATAGGATTGTCCTACAGTGTAGAGTTTCACCCAACCTGTTAATCCAAAAATACACAACACATTTCATACGGAGGGCATGGGGATTAATGAGCAACCGTTTGTCATCAACCGTTCAGCTGTTGCGTTATTATTTTTATACACTTTTGTTTAGTATTTTAGAAATCGAGATGGTGCAGATAAGCCAGGGTTCTGACAACAAAGAGCAGGTGAAGATTCTTTTTTATGGGTCAATAAACAGCTTTAAAATTTAAAACAAAATGTTTTATTCCTAGGACGTAGCTGGTTAATCCTGTATAATCAAATATATCAGTTAAATGGATTTATGGATGTTTTAGCCTAAAGAAATGAATGAATGAATGAATGCATAATATGTTTGTCGTCGACTTGACCGGCGCCGGCTTTCCCTGTTGTGCTGTGACTTCTGGCATCGTACTTGCCCCAAAGTATTGGCCTGGGGTTTCTTATTTCTGCTCTGTTGAGGGTTCTCAGAGGGATTTTCCATGTGGTCCTTCTGTATTTCTCCCTTCTCCCCACTTGCAATAACTTTTATTACTTTTTCGACCTTGATATTATTGCTGGAGTGGCTATAAGTATCACCATTTTGATCTTCTTTGTTCCTTTCCTTCCCCCGTCCAAATTGAGTATCTCTGACCCCTCCACAGTTGTCCTGTATCTGTAGGCAGCCAGCCTCTGCTAAACTGGGCATTGCCAGATTAAATATTGCTGGATTGTCATTTACTTGCAGGCTGGCCGTTAGTGCTGTCTTCTGGGCCCCTTCATCCAGATCCTCCGCTTTGCCCTGCTCCTCGTTCCCGATTCCAGCTCCCAGTCCTGGTCGCGGTCTGGAGCCTCCGAATAGATCCAAAATTGTCAGACCGGCAGGTGTTGTTGGGGCACTGACCCGCCCTTCCCCTTCCTCTCTGGAACGTCATCCTTCCGGGTCCCAGTTTGCCCTTGGCATCCAGGCAGTCAAGCCACTGCCTCTGTCCCAGCGCATATCTCAGTCGCTGAGCGGGCAGATGTCGGGGCCACACTTAATGATGGACTGCCAGCAGCCGGAGCCGCCCCGGTCTAACCTCGAGTTACTGGTTGCCCCTTTGGCTTCATCCCGAGTGGAAAATGCATCTCCGAGCAACAGCAATCAAACCCGCTCAGCGTGCTGTAGAGCTTCTCACAGGTTTGTAGGAGTTCTTGCTGTCTGGCCGCAACTCTGCAAGTGGGGGTGCAACTAGCTGCTGACCTCCTCACTCAGCAATTTCAGCAGTGTTCAAAACTTGCAATAGCATCCTTATTTTAGAACAGGCACCTTGGGGGGTTTCAATAGATCAAGGCATTATGAGCTGTGAGCAGTCGCCTCAGCCGACCACCATCCTGCTTCCCATGTGGTTGCTTCTTGAGTGTGGCATCCACTCCCCTCAGCAACTAACCCAATTTCCCAAACTGGAGAATATCGCTCTCATTGCTCCTGAGTGGACCTCTAGGTCCATATAGAGCTTTCGGCCCTAGACTGGAGCCCCGTATAAGGTTGCCGGGCGATCCTGGCTCTGAGTATGTCTAGGAAGCAGCCAACTTTTGGACTCTTTAGTTGTTAAGAAAGTTCTTCATGTGGTTGTGATTCATTTTACTTTCACATGAACCATTTATAAAAATAAAATAGGGTAAAAAAAAAAAAAAATCGCTGCTAACCGCACATAATCATCCGCGGCCTAAAAAAATAAAAAATACACAACTGATCAATCAAAACTTATAGCCATATGATAAGAGTCTAGAGCAAAATATGCTAAGGTGCTATGCAGATGATAGATTGCACAATACTGCTTGTAACATAACATATAGTAAAATAGCATAACAAGGCATAGTATAGAATCACATACAGCAGTGTTCACTGAAAAACATTGCAGATTAATTCCTCTACAAAAACATGTCGAAAGATTGCATTTAATTATAATCACTGCTAATTATTACTCAATGTGCAAATGGAGAAATTGCTAAATATCACTGGCAATATCTCACTTACGCTTGTGAAACAAAATTGCTACATTGGGGATATACCTTCAAATTTAGCAACAATCTCTACATGATAGTCCAAGCATTGCTACTGCATTGATGCTTTTCTTATATTTTTTCTCCTAGAATTCTTTTGGCTGCTGTGATTGATCTTAAGCAGCCAAATTTTCGAGCTTATCAAATCAGAATGAAAAAGTACATGGGGTGAAGTTGTGGCCAAACGGCAAGAGCGGTTGACTTGAAAGCTATGCAACCAGGTTCGCATCGCGGCAGGAACAGCTCAAAATTCGGCGATTCTTGGCAAATCGCTTAAAATGAATCTATACGTCTGTAACGCAAGTGGTGCTTGTGTAACTCTGACACCTTCGGGTTAAGTGTGTGTTCGGGCAAGTCATCCATTTTCTTTTATCATCAAATGACAAATATTTTTTGTTCATTTACTTTATGAACACAATCAATGAATATGTGAATTATATGCTAAATGATTCTGACACAATATACATTCAGGGGCGCAGGAAGGGCAGCTTGCAAAGAAAATGGGCCCCTACATTCTGCCAAGGTAATGAAATACAGCAATACTCAGTTTCGGTTGGGCCCATTAGGCTTTTGGATCTTGGTGTAAGCGCACCTGCTGCACACAGATAGCTACACCCCTGTATACCTACACATGAAATGTCTTTCGGTGAAGAGGTATGAAGTTAAGCATAAGGAAAGTCAGGGGACTTCTGTTTTTAATTTAACATCCAGACCTATTCCTGACTTTTCAACCAGCACGATTTCAAGAGAGAGCCGACTGTGAATTACGACATGTACATAGTTAGAAAAACAGAAGGAGGTTCGGGCAACTCACAAAGGCTGCTCTCCGATAACCTATTGTCAATTAAATGTGGATTGCAGCGCTGGTGCAGAGAGCCACTCACAGCATTAAAGCACACCACACGTTCACACATCATGCCCTCAATTGACCCCCTTTGGCAGTTTGTATCTTGAAAGCGCATTAGGAATGAGAGTGCATTGCCAAAGGTGCCAGGATGGACGCCCAGAGTCTTCCTCACCGTATTTCCTGAGGTACCCTCGGTGTATTCCCAAGGAGCTCATGCCGATCTGCACCGTTCATCAGAGAGAAGGGCGAAGTAGTAACCGCTGCCAGAGCTGCAGGTGTGGGGGTCACGAGCAGCAGGAATTAATCCCTCGCAGGGAGAAACCACTCTGAAGTCGGTGGTGGCCAGTGAGAGTGGAGTCCGCCAGCTGGACCCGCACGGAGCCAGCGGATAATCCGCCTTCAGGGTGCAGAAGTGCCCGCTCAAGACCGGGGCCATAACAAGGAGTGGGGAAGCGGCCCTGTGGCGCACGTGATGCGTCACTGCTGCGTTTTCCGCGCGGGGGCTGGCCAAAAATTATGCCCAGGGCCTTCATTGGTAGCGCTTTCGCGCTACAAGATTGACGGCCCTGGGACCCACAAATGCAGTACTTCGCACACTTTACACATAACTGCACGTCACGTGCATTTGCGCTGTGCTCGTGTGGGTGTGGGGGGTGGTGGGTGTACTGTGTACATCATTCACCAGTGTTGCAAGGCCACCAGTGTCGCAAGGCCGCCGCCCCCAAACTAGTGCCGCCTGGGGCGGACCGCCCCCCCCTAGCTACGCCACTGGCCTTCAATGAATACCACAAGTTGCACCTCTATTTACTGTATTGGGCCCTCCTAATGTAAATGCACACCAGTCTAATAGACATGGGAGCCTTCTCCAAATGTTTACCTGAAAAGTAAAATACCCTCAGTGCTTTATGCTGGTCATTGTACAGTACATAAATCTAGCCCAGAGTTAAACTATAAATAATTCATTTCATAAATCTTCATGTGAGTTGTACACATGTTAATATATACAGCAGCTTCCAAACAAGATATGTTATTGTTCATACCCCGCCAAAGAAACATGTTTTAAAGGCATCCTGCAACCCTCCTTGGTGGTTTACGGGTGTTGTTATACAATGGCACTATAGAATGTGGAACCATAAAGCTTTAGTTTCTTCCTAGATTTGAAGAAGTTGATTTCTGCTGACGACTTCCTCTGAAGTACTCTGTACTCTGGTTTCATACAAATTGGGGGAAATATTCCAGACTACATCAAACCAAGCTAATAATGAAGGTATGATTACTTCAATCAGCTTCCTTTTATTGTTGTTGTTCATGCCTTATTTTACTTCTTTTAGAGACCTTTTTCTATTCAAAAATCTTTTTTCTTTAAGATTTCACTTCTTAAGACAGTGTTGAGTCAAAGTCACTACTGTGAATGGCCTCAAGCGTTGTCTGGCCCCCTCTCTTTGTGACAGACCTCATATCAACATTGACTCTAACCGGGTTGCTTTGATTCTACAACACAATACTGCATTGCCTAAATCATTTTCTGTGAAAAAATGTCCTCAGTTCGCCTGATTTTACTCAAACCTACAGCAATATATGTTCAAGAGCAAAAAAGCAGAATGAAAACCTATTGTCCTGATCGGAAATGTTGAAATATCTCGTAAGGGTGTGTAATATGTGTGTGTAATATATGTGTGTGTGTGTGTGTGCGTGTGTGTGTGCGTGCGTGTATTTGTGTGTGTGTGTATAATATATTTTTAATTGATGATTATTCTTTCTACACTATAGAAGCATTCAAGTTAGAGAATTAACTTTCAAATCCAGATTTTATGAGTTCCTACATTACTTCTTTGATGGAATTGTGCGAAGATCTGTCAGCTTTTTTCCAAAGTCGAATTCACGCTATTTGTGCATGTGATGCAAAGCCTGAAAATTATATTTCATCCACAACATCGGCCTAACAGCTACATTACAAAGTAAGCATAGGTAAGTATAATAAATGAACATGGCAGTTAATACTGTTATGTAGACAATGTGAACGTAAAACAATATACTTACCATGACAATGTAATACTATGATCTGTAAATTATGCTTGTAGGTCAACGTCAGAGACCTTGATGAAATGCAGTCTCATGCAAGCAGAGGGGCTGGGAGAAGAAGTCCCAGGAAGACCCTGTCAAGTGCAAAAGTGGATGGCAGTCCCAAGCAGATGCATGTCCTGTGGTCACGCTGCCCCCACTGCTGCCATCCGCAACTCTCTCATCTTCTTGATGTAGATTCATGGAGAACAACAGGCTATATACCTTACTTATGGAGGCGGGCAAGTTGGTTCTTCAGGGGGGAAGAAGACTATAATGCCCTCATGTGTAATGACCCCTGAAGCTCTCCCTCTAAAACCTATGAGCAGTTGCCATGTTAGGGGAGAGAGGAATATTTAATACTGAGTCACCCTAAAAAAACTCATCAGCAGAAAACAAAGAGATACATTCATTAGTCCCTTTGTGGAGGAATGGACCTCTTTTTATCTTTTAGTGCGACAAATACATTGGTGTTTCTCATCACAAGGATTACAATAAGGAAAGTCTGGTCACATGTATGACATCGCAACTCAAGAAAGTAGGGGGCAGATTTATGAGCCCCTTGCGCCTCATTTACGCCGCTGTTGCGTCACTTTTGTGACGCAGTGGCGGCGCAAATCCTGCTCCATGGTGCGGGGGTACTTACAACGTGATGCATCTGGCAGATGCGTCACGTTGTAAGCCCTGCGCCACATGTAGGCGTTCTGGAGCAGGGGGGGGCGTTCCGGCGCAGGAACGCCTCCTAAAAGTGGCTGAGTGAAATCTACAAGATTTCACTCAGTCACTTTTAAGGCCATGCTGCGTCAAAACCCTGCGCCTGCTTGAAGCAGGCGTAAGGATTGACGCAGCATTGTGAAGATAGGTCCCCCCAAAGCATTGCTGGAGCTGCGTTGCGCTTGCGACGCAACTCCAGCAATGCGCCACTTTTATGGCACAGATGCTTCACGCAACTGTGCCGTTTTTGCCCCATGGTGCGCTGCATTGTAAATGCGGCGCATCCATGGTGGCGGAGCTGTGGCGCACAATAAGTGGCGCATCCCTGCTGATATGCAGGGATGCGCCAGTTATTATAAATCTACCCCTTAGTGTCTAATGATTTACGAACATTCATACTCCGAGAAGTGCAATTTGCACACCAACTAGATTGCACATGGGTGTAAGATTTGCAATGTGACTTATGCAGTGATATGTTGCGTCTCAAATTGTCCATTTACAGGGTATTGCTAAATGTCCTGCTGTGTATTAGTTAGGAATGTCGTAATCTGTGACCTTCTGTGATTGGCTGCAAATGCAGCAATCAAGGTCTGCAGCAGACTTCCATCCTTGCATTTGCATTTCCAAACATGAAACCTTTTTAAAAGCAGTCCATGTCCATAAGTGGGACAGGTGCTGCATTTATTTATTTTTACATGGTTTCCTGTTTGGAAATATATATTGGGCAGTAGGCAGTGGGCCTGCAGATGACAGCCTGCTCCCTCAGAGACCTGCAAACATGATTCCCAACTGAGAAGCTGTCTCAAAAGGATAGATTCACATTTGTGAATAAGTAACCACCCCAAGTAGAGGGGTCGGTAACTGCTCAAAGGTTAATGACTGCAATAGCCGCCACCGGACATTGACACATACCTTTCAAGCTTGAAAATAGAAGGGGGAGGCCTCTTTCTCACCCCCTCCTTTTTTCAATACAGAAAGCATTACAAAAGCCCTTTACAAGTCATAGACTTTTTAAACTCAAAAAAACATTTTTTATATTGTAAAAATTGATTAAGTGGAAAACAAACAGTGATTTTGCAAATTGCAAGGTTTTTAGGTTGAAGAGGGATTTGTACATCAAGCCATAACACTTCACCCCAGGCAGTCACTTTTTACTTCCCAAACAATTAGTCTTACTCTCTATTTATTTATCTCACTTCAGTTATAATTAGCATATCTACCTGAATTGGAGGAGAATTATTAGGCCTTCTTTGCATGAGCAATTTGCTCCGGATAATGATCTGTGCTTGAATCTTCCCCACCCATTATCGGCCTGTCCAGGCATGGATTTTTTATTAACTAATTTACAGAATTCTTGAACATTCAACCAAAGCTGTTTTTATTGTGAAAGTGTTAAATTGATAAATCTCAAGGCAATAACTCAGCTCATACATAGTCCTCCAATCACAAAAATATAGAATCATTGACTTAATTACTGATTCAACGTAAGTTAGCTTTCTCTGCGGACAACAGTAATAATTGAAAATGTTCTTGAACTCAGCCATGGCCTAACTGATGACTCTATAATAGCCCCGTTAATAGCCATTCCATTGACAAGTGCTTAAACATATCTGGCCCAAACTTCCTCAAAATCCCATTCCCTCTCAATATACCGAAGTTCACCTGAAAGAGCTCCAGACTCAAGGTAACAAGAGAGTACTGGGAAGCGCTCATTGGGTACCAATACCATTGCGGTCGTAAGGGTTGTCTTCAAGATGGGCCCTCTCTTTTTCACCAATTGCACATTCCTTTGAATTTAAACATGTGTGAAGTATTTAAATGTCTAAGAATCTGGGAAAATACACCATAGAAGAAAACGATCAACTGCCTCCTCGACTCAAGTCAATGAAAAGGCCACATTCTCCATCTATAAGAATATTAAAGCCATGATTCAGTCACAAATGTCCTTGTTAAACCTGACCTCCATTTCAACACCAACCCACAATCCCAAAAATGCTACTCAGTGCAAACATCTCCCTCCATTCATGACCAATCCACTTCTTACATCTTCAACCATCCTTTATTCCCACTGTATCCACCATCAGTTCACAGTAATCCACTATCTTTGAGCTGTTGCCTAACTCCCTCAACTGGTGGTAATGTGCCCAGTGTTACCTATTATTTTTTCCCAGTGACAGAAAGCAAAAACTCAACTCATTGTTGGACCATTATCCCCATCCAATCCATGCTATTCGCAAAACCAGTTCCTGATTCAATAGCCTTATTACTACTGTGCCTCCCTCCAGCTCAAATCAATTCTTTCCCCTTTAGACAACTGCACAATATCTCCTCTCTTGGGCCATGGTACTCAGCCCATAACTGGTCACACACCGGATACTGGGAACAACAATCCAATGCACCACATCAACTTGATTTCTGAGCACACTTCACTTGGCTGAAGATACCTATTACATAAAATATACTTGTTCCTGTTCATCTGTTATCCCTTTCAGTCTCAAAGTGTAGACTTAAAAACAATGCCAACTCACTCGAGAACCCTGTTCATCTCCCTCTTCCACAGGGTACAACTCAAGGTTCAGTCCTCATAGTAACAAAGAACAACGACCAAGAAGATAATCTTCATCACCACCTAATGATTCAGAAACTGATCCTTTTTGTGCAATACTCACAGTTCCCAAAACTAACAAAGCCCTACTGTGGGACCTTGATCACCTGAAGGACTAGACATCAGGTGTATCAACCAAATAATAACACAATTATTTTCGACAACCCCATTCAGGTTTCATATCACACAGGATTAATATATTTTATTTCAGATGCTTTCCATGGGACTGTAGGTCAGCAGGTAAACATCATCTTGAAATTACGACTGTGACAGACTCAAATAATCTAGACCTATTATTCTGTTAGAAAAGTGGCTAACAAGTTCACCAGGTTATAAGATTGCTTTCCTGGACCAGGAGTGAAAACTAGGTGGTGGTGTAGCAGTCATTCATAGCACTTTCACTCAATGTAAATGCCTAAGAATTGTTGAACCCTCTACCTTCCAGTGTCTAGCTCGGGAAGGAATGTATCACCTTATGGAGGATCATCTCCTATTTTTGATCTGGTAGAAATCAATGAGAAAACAGCATCTTTCTGGATTACTTAAATCTTCATTAAAGTGATATGTCTGACTTTTCAGCACCCAAAATATCACTATTTAGACATGAACAGTGACCTAGAGCAATTTTATTCAACTACAATGCATGTAAAGAGCTTGGTACTCTCTATACAAGCATCTCAATGCCTATAGTTCTGCATTGAAACTGAAACTTCTGCTTCGATCACTGGTGAGTTTTGGCTCTAAATAAGACACCATACATATCAACCGTTTTTGCATTTATGCACTAATTCATAGACAAAATGTCACAATGTGACAGTAGACAAAATGGTGGATGAAGCAAGGAATTTGAATCCTAAGGATTGATTCCAGGTGCCCTCACACATCCCTGGGGATGTCATGCTTCAGTATCATGCAATGCTCCTCATAGGGCCGGTGCTAGAATGCCCTACGGGCCCCACAGACTTTCCTTTAGTGGAGAACATTTTATTGTTTTTGCCATATGATGAAGGGTGCAAGTATGAGGGTATCCTAAATGTGTGAAGTGTATTCAAGGGTGGGGCAGAGGAGTAGGCCTAATGGCTAGGGCGGTCGACCTTGAATCTGGGTAACTGGGTTCGCGTCTCGGCAATGGCGCTGAACATCCTGTGATTCTGGGCAAATCACTTAATCTCCCCGTGCCTAACAAAAAGACCGAATTGTCCTCATGTAACGCAACTGGTGCTATGTAAAGCGCTCTGCTACCCAATTCGGGTAAAACTCTGTAAAATAAAAAATAAAAAAGGAAAATGTCTAGAACTGTCTAGGTGATACCAATTTTCTATTAATGTGCTGGGTCTCCTGGCAGGAGTAACACATTGTAAATGGATCAAGGCTACTGTAGGTGTCTTATGTGCCCAAGTAGCTCTACGCCTGTGCATGTAGTCATGTCTGGTGTAGTCAGGTAGACATGTTTCACTCACTACAGTCCAAAAATGATCCACTGAGCTTCTTTGGGACTTAAACATATATCGTCCTATACCACACCTTAACTGTGATGTGTAGTGTAGGTGCCAGGGATGAAACTCCTTATTAGCTCATTAGTGAATTATCACTTAAAATCAAATCTTTATCAAAGCCTTACAAACTTTGCTGTTGAATATTCAAGTTGCTAATTACTTATTTCCATTCTGCTTTCACTTTCCTCGTTGGCACCAGAGTATCTTGGTAAGGTTATACAGTAACTCTACAAGTTATGATTCATTCATTCATGAGAAGTAGATTTAATTCTACTGGAGTTTACCGTGCCAGGATCTAAGCATTTCTATCCTGTAGGCAGATAACATTTAGACTTCAAAGGAGCAAAGTGTGATTACTGAGGAAACATGATGTTCTTCTTATATGCCGAGGCTTTGAAAAATAGCAGCAACAGCGTTGCTTTATTCCGCCATCCTTTCGGAGTAATGCAGGCACATATCAATTGATGTAATGCAAGACTGTCTGCGGGTGGGTGACCTTTTCTACGCGGCCACTACTTCGGATTGCCTTTACTTTGGATCGTTAGTGCGCAGAAACCATTACCTCGCATGGTTTTACTGCGCATGACCGTTACTTCGCAGGATATCC
This sequence comes from Triturus cristatus, assembly GCF_964204655.1. Classification (NCBI taxonomy): domain Eukaryota; kingdom Metazoa; phylum Chordata; class Amphibia; order Caudata; family Salamandridae; genus Triturus; species Triturus cristatus. The sequence continues at coordinate 1,049,089,672 of NC_140585.1, read as the reverse complement.
ACATCATTGTGTTTATTTAGGCGCTTCCGTTTCTAAAAACGTAGTACAGCTCTGAGGACGCAGGAAGCTGGAGCAGTGGAAGGTGATCCACGAGGAGAGAGAGGTAAGTGAAGCTGTGTGTACAGTTGTGTAGGTCTACTGTAAAGTAGTGTATTTGGGTGTAGTGTATTGTATGGGGTCAGAAATGGTAGTGTTTGGGAGTAGGGAACGGACTGGGGTAGGGGCAGGGTCGTGCTGGGGTTAGTGTTTTAGGGTTTAGGGTAGTGCTGTGGGGTTAGTGAAGTGTAGGGTAGTGTTTTAGGGTTTAGTGTAATGTCGGGGGTTGTGATGGGTAGTGAATGAATGTAGGGACAGGAGTAGGGGAATGTGTATGTTTGTGCAGGGGGTAGTGCTTTAGGGTTTAGGGTAGTGTAGTGGTGTTTCAGTAGTATAGGGTAGTGTAGTGTTTTAATGTATTGGTAGTGTTTTAGTGTTTTAGAAGTGTAAGGTAGTATGACACGTTATTCCGCATACCATTCTTATTACTAGGTAAGTTTTTACTTCGCATATATTAACACTTTCATTGTAATGGTATGCGAAGTAAAAACTTGCGTAGTAACGGTTATTGCTAAGTAATAACCGCGTAGTAATAGCATCCGAAGTAATGGGATGCGAAATAACGTCTCATATTCCTGTCTGCGTGCTATCGTAAAAAATAAATGTATATATTTGTCAATGTGCCATCAGACTTCGCGGTCTCTGACACAGAGGGCACTACAAACATCACTATATTTATCTGGGAAAGCACTGGCGAAATTCACTAGGTGAAATTAATCGAGCAATGTGTTGCAGGGACCGATGCAAAGCAGTGTTGTCCAACGTAGGTCTGGGAAGACCAGCACCAGGCCAGATTTTTAAACTATCCACATAAAATAAATTGACTTGTATAGGATCTCAATTCGAGTCTTTTACTCGGTCATTGGCTTTTCTGAACACCCAGCATGGATCTGCCTGATCAATACAGGGCTCTCTTCAGAGGTCGCATGACAGATTCCAGGTTTCACATTTCTATCTCACCTATGCATCTCTGGATTGTTTATCCGTATGGTGATTCGAGCCACAAAACGCACCCCAAGAATGTGGCAGAGGGCATGGAGAGAGTTGCTATATGCAAAGAACTAGGGCATAGGTTCTCTTTAATGTTCTGCACTGCAGGTCTGCTGATGCAGCTGAGACCTTACACTGGATGCAGTATTCACCCACCCCATGCTTCAGAATGCACAACCGTTGAGGATAAAAAGGGGACACTGGGAGCATCTGGCTTGCTGAGCTAATGCAGGTTTCACTTTCTCCTACCGGTGTAGTCTTACTTTGAAGTTATAAATGTCAGAAAAATGCGTTTTAAATGATGTGCATGCGAGAATGGCATGCCAAGCCTCGTTTAGTTGCTCCGATTCTTATCCTCTCTCTCTGTATTGTTCTCTCAGGGACTGACACGTTTCTGCAGGCTGAGTGAAATATAGCATCATTTGCAAAAACGTGCAGGTGAGGATTCCCCAAAAGAGCAAGACTACAAGAAAAGGATATTTATTAGGCGAGAGAGAGACGACTGGAATGGACGTGCCTCTACCCATAACTATTAGACAGCACCACTGGAATCTCCAATGAAATAACAGCGACTCATTAAAAACCAGAAGGGCCAGTCAGAGAGTCATAAAACCATCTCTTAGAAGCAGCATAGACACATCCAAATATTCCAGCAGCAGTCATTATACTTCAGTGCACTGCTATAAAATATGCCTTTGTCCACCGAAAGAATGCAAAACAAAAGGAAAAAAAGACAATAAAAAGGTAATACAGATACTACTGCAGGTTCTACTATATCAAGGTAATTTAGTGACACAAAGCATTATTCTTGTGCTTGGGGTTTAGATGCAATGGTCAGGGAAGGGGTGGGGAATGGACACGATCAGTGGGGATTCTCTAAGTGGGGAGCGAGCAGGGAAATACATTGCAGACATTGATATGATCAGTGTGTGAGAGGGAAAAAGTATGTGTTTGCTTGCCTAGTGCCACTGGGTGCTGGTGAGGTCTGGCCAGAAATCAGTAGGGTAGCTACGAGTTTCCCAAGGTGACCTAGACAACATGGTGTGACGGTTGAGTTCCCCGTATGTTATTAACTGCACCCAATATGTCAAGGGTCAATGCTGGAGCCACTGCTAACATGATGGGAAAATTGGATGGTGATGCCATAAGAGTTGAAAAGGATATGAAATTGATTCCTTTCTGGTCACTAGGGAAGAGGATATGGTTTTGCTGAAGATGAAATACACCCTACATCCCTGTTGGAAACTGCAAAATGCATGAGGTGAATAGGACTTGGTGGATGTAAGGTGCTGCGAGAGTAATACAGTCTTTAAGGTGGCTCTAAGTTTCTATAACCACAAAAAAATAAAGAGGAGAGTGGGCCGAGCAGCTTGATAGTGAAAGTAGCAAGTGAGTAGAATTTGAGATTTCACAAGCAGAAGGAGAGTATTTAGGAGAGGGGTGGTTGTTTGATTCAGAAAGAGATTGATGGCTTTTAAGCCAGAAAGCATGCAGGAGTTTGAGAGGGTCTGGTCAAACTAGGGAATGGGTTAATTGAGGAATGAAGTGGAAGTAAGAGAAGGGGAAATGATGGGGAGCTGGATTTTTGTATTTCCCCTAAGCACAATTATACATTGCAGTAAGAGACTGAAGAGGAGGAGGAGGAACATTTTAACTGGGAGGAAATGCTTTGAATGTGGACGTATAGGGATGCAGGGCATGCTGGAATGGAGAGAGCTGTGGATAGCATGATGGAGTGGGCCTATAAGGGAACGATAAGGAGTAGAAGAAACGGAGAAGGATTCACAATGATGAATGTGTATGGATGGGTCTCTCGGGTATTGGTGAGTATGGATGGATGTGTGGCTCTGCAAACTGATATACTGACAGGTGCTTCCCTTGGTTAGTTATAATATTAAAGCCAACATGGTGTGTGGGAGTCCAACTGTTGTGAGTGGGAGCAGGACAGTTGTAGCTGCTCAAGCTCCTTAGTAGCTTAGGAGAATGCACTTTGCTCTGTGGTGAATGGGTGCCTAGGATTCATGAAGCTGTGTGGTAGACGGGTGGCATTTTCTTGCTCACACAATTGCCTTCTTTGCATTTAGATGGCCTCCTGGCCAAAGTGAAATTGTCTAGCTGCAAATCGGGTTCCACTCAATGTACAAATATCAAAGTGACATTTAATATGCACCTTTACATATGACTGTCTAACATCATAAAATATAATAGAAATCTCTAGGCCTGTTGGTATAGCTGGGTCAAACTGGTGCCTGATCATCACCATATCACACAATAAATATATGTATACATAAACTAAATGAAACACGTTTATACAGTCAGTGATTAGTCTACAATCAGCTGAAAACCTCACTTGACCTAGAACTAGATAATAACAAATCCCGAGTTGAATACCTCTGGTGCAGTTGCATAAGTGCCTCCAGAATCTTGGACGGATGAGCTCAATACAAAATACAAGTTCCTACTATAATAAAAGTATGAATGTGACCTAACACAAAATACAGAAAAGAATTAGAACAACTTGTTCATGTCTACTATCGCCTACACAAGTGTCATCTTTTTTAACAAATGACCGATTACCATACTGATGATACTCCACACTGAACCGGCAATCAAAATTACAAAACATAAAGTTATCAAGGATTATAAGCGTAATATGGTATACAAGTTAAAAATTCTACTTCAAAGTGAAAACTGCTACATAAAGGAAGCTACATGAATCTTGGCAGCTCCAGGTGAAATGATTAGAGCCTCTGCATGCTTGAGTTACGGTCAGCAAGCCAGAGAAGAGCCCTGAAATACTGATGTTACTCTGTCCTGAATAAGAATACAGAATGGGAAACAGTCATTTCCACGTAACTTTTACTAAGCGTCGCTATTACATCGCATGCGTTACAACGCATGCGATGTAACAAAGCGGAGCGTTTACTACGCATACCATTACATCGCATGCGCTTTTTTAATGCATGTGATGTAATGGCTATCCAAGTCGTTGTGAGGAAACTGAGGCTGTTTCCTCACAACGACGTGCACCGGCGCTCGAAGAAGGAAGCAGGAAGCAGTAACCAGGAACCGGGAGCAGAGACGGCGACGCTGGAGAGGAACCACGAGGAAAGAGAGGTAAGGGGTGGGGGTAACTTTTGTAGGGTTTAGGGTAATGTCAAAGTAGTGTTGTAATGTTTGTGTTGTGTGGGATTGTGTTTTACGTTTTTAGGGTGTTTTTGTAGTGTAGTGTTGTAGTGTTTGTGTAGTATTTTAGGGTTTGGGGTAGTGTTGTAGTCTTTGTGTAGTGTAGTGTTTTAGGGTAGTGTCAGTGTTTTAGGGTTTAGAGTAGTGTTGAAGTGTTTGTGTAGCGTAGTGTTTTAGGGTAGTGTCAGTGTTTTAGGGTTTAGTGTAGTGTTGTATTGTTTGTGTAGTGTAGAGTATTAGGGTAGTGGCAGTGTGTTAAGGTTTAGTGTAGTATTGTAGTGTTTGTGTAGTGTAGTGTTTTAGGGTAGTGTCAGTGTTTTAGGGTTTAGTGTAGTGGTGTAGTGTGTGTGTAGTGTAGTGTTTTAGGGTAGTGTTGTAGTGTTTGTGTAGTGTAGTGTTTTAGGGCTTAGGGTAGTGTTGTAGTGTTTGTGTAGTGTAGTGTTTTAGGGCTTAGGGTAGTGTTGTAGTGTTTGTGTAGTGTAGTGTTTTAGGGTTTAGCGTAGTGTTGTAGTGTTTGTGTAGAGTAGTGTTTTAGGGTTTAGGGTACTGATGCAGTGTTTGTGTAGTGTAGTGCATTAGGGTTTAGGGTAGTGTTGTAGTGTGTGTGTAGTGTAGTGTTTTAGGGTAGTGTTGTGGGGGTCGTGCAGGGTAGTGTAGTGTTATTGTAGGGAGAGGACTGGGGGTTGGGGGAGGGTTGTGTAGCGGTAGGGTAGTCACTTACCTTGCAAACTTTAACCACGAGTATAGCTGTACCACGCATGCCTTTGCGTTGTAATGGCATGCCTGGTAAAGGCATAGTCGTGGTAATAGTTTGCAATGTAATGGCATGTCGATGTCATTGACATCGCGTAGTAATACCCGCGTCGTAATGGCATGCATGGTATTAGTATGCGATGTAATGACATACATTCATACTGAATACAGAAAATGGAAGGATACACTACAATTAAAGAAGGACTGGACAACAAAAACACAAAGAGCCGAAACTGTGACCTTCACTTTGCACCCCATGAAATTATGTGCTGACATCCGGTCCTAAAACTTTCTAGGGTGCTACTGAAGGATTAAATGTTACCTTGTCAAACTACGTCAGAGATATTTGAAGTATGGTAGACAAAAGGGCCAAATATGATTCCTTGGGTAAATCCAAGAGCGATATCTTCACTCATAAGGAGAAGAACAGCAACATCAGCACCATGGACAGCAGCCAGCACCTTACTGCACATGGAGCTACAAATGCAGCACCTTTTGCTGGGACAGCGCAACAGTCAAAATGTATTTTTGGCCCCAATAATCCTTGCACAATTCCTATCTAAACACTTCCAGGGCTTAGCTAAACTCCATGTTCCAGCAACTGAAAAATAAATGCCAATTTTACTTTCTGCACATGGAGGCTGGGAAGTCGCAGAGCACAGATAGTGTTTGAAGAAATCTCTATTCATGGTTCAGGAGTTATGTGCAACAATATATCCTCGAGACCTGGCTTAAGCTAAAATAGCCCATCATTGATAAACTAAATGTTGTCTTCCATAAGCCAGAATTTTGAAACTGCTGAATGAGTTTCTGTGTGAAAATCCATCAGAAACACGCTTCGGGGAACCTGATTTGGTGCACATCATCACGTGGCTCTAAGGCTGCAGACATACAGTTTAAAAGAGTGAGGGTTTCAATAGAGGGGAGAAACAGAAGAGGGGATAGGACAGATCAGGGTGATTATGCTCAAGCACTTCTGTAAGGAAACCAGATAGTAAGACACTTCAGAATACAAAAGTACACACAGTTACTAAAGAACAAAAATCTGGCACCAACAGTGCCTACTAGAAATAAGCACACATCAATTACATTTAAAAAGGGGGAATATAAAAGAACACATAATCATTATTAAAACATATTGGTTTTTTTTTTTACAAAAAAATGAAAATAACAAAAAGGACTCGAAAACATTTATCTGCTGAGTAAGAGCACATGTCGATTATGCAATGGCTCATGATATCAGTTAAAGCAAACGGAATGTATAACATTTTAAGTTAAATGCAATTACAAAATCTATAACCAGTAAAAGGGGTCGTATGGAGGATCAAATAATGATGACTAAAATTTAAAATTATTAAAAAGAAAACAAATACAAAAATAGATTACAAAAGAAATGGCCCATAAAACCTCTTCAATTCATTAGAATGTATAATAGTTCCTTAGAATGCCATTGCATTTTAACGCTGCAGGCCCTGATCACAATGCATGTAATCCTATGTTCAGTTTTTTGCCCATTTGAAAGTCAGTATAGCCTTAGGGAAAAACCCAATAAACCCTTGAGGGCTTGGGCAGATTTGATTGAAAAAGTAGTGTGCCAACAAGGGATTTTGTTTGGAAAGATTATATTTTTTTTGTAGATTATGGAAAATTAATTTTTAAATGAGTTCGAAGCTGATACTCAACCACATATTATTTGACTAAATTAATCAAAGATATACAACACACACGGGGTATCTTTTTCGTGAAAAAATCACCGATTTTTTTATATATAAACAATCAATAAAAAGGAGTACAAATAAACAATTGAATGTGCAGTGTAACATGAAAAGAGAAAAATTGAATGTTATCCACAGTTCATGAAACAAAATATCCAATCCAATAGAGAACACAGAGATCTATCTCATATTAGGAGAGCAATCAACTGTACATAGATGTTGTGGATATGGATAATGTAGTCGACGTTTCGGTCTGTGAGGGCGTCAATCCGTCAGACCATCTTCAGGACAGTGGAAATTTCTAAAAGGGACTCTTATGAATCATTGAATTCAATTAGAAGTAATTTCATCTCCTCGTCGAGTTTGGTTATGCTGGTTCCGATCTTAGTTGGATAAAAGTATTCCTTTCTGGATTCAAATACCGTCCGAGTTCCTGCCTACGGACGGTATTTGAATTCGTTTCTTCTCGGACAGAAACATTGCGCAAAATTAAGAACTTTAATCCAGGAAGGACTAATCCCTCCTTTTGACGCACGAGAACAGTATATTCACAGTACTGCCTCCCAGTGCTGCATTATTCCTTCGTAGACACCAGAAAGGAATACTTTTATCCAACTAAGATCGGAACCAGCATAACCAAACTCGACGAGGAGATGAAATTACTTCTAATTGAATTCAATGATTCATAAGAGTCCCTTTTAGAAATTTCCACTGTCCTGAAGATGGTCTGACGGATTGACGCCCTCACAGACCGAAACGTCGACTACATTATCCATATCCACAACATCTATGTACAGTTGATTGCTCTCCTAATATGAGATAGATCTCTGTGTTCTCTATTGGATTGGATATTTTGTTTCATGAACTGTGGATAACATTCAATTTTTCTCTTTTCATGTTACACTGCACATTCAATTGTTTATTTGTACTCCTTTTTATTGATTGTTTATATATAAAAAAATCGGTGATTTTTTCACGAAAAAGATACCCCGTGTGTGTTGTATATCTTTGATTAATTCAGTCAAATAATATGTGGTTGAGTATCAGCTTCGAACTCATTTAAAAATTAATTTTCCATAATCTACAAAAAAATTATAATCTTTCCAAACAAAATCCCTTGTTGGCACACTACTTTTTCAATCATTTGAAAGTCAAACAATAGCACAAGTTGGCCAGATAATTAGCACATGTGGCACGGGCATTCACTGGAATTTGTGGTATCAGTGCATTAATCCACATTCCATTGTACCCAAAGTGGACTTGACAACAAAGAATGCATCGGGGCCCTTATTATACACAGGGCGCAGTGCCCTGTTTGCTCTGGGGCACACAGTTAACAAGGTGCAAACAGGGACAGTGTGCTCTATTACACATAAGGTGCTGCCCCTAGGCCAGCTGCAAACTCACTGCTGTCCTGGCGTCAGCGCATTAGTGAAATGGTGGTGTTTGAAGCAGTACAACAGTGAAGGCCAGGGCAGGCTTTAGGACAGTGCGACCGGTGCAGCCGCACTGGGCGTTGACTTGGGGGGGGGCTAACCTCATGCGGGGGCACTGTGTTTAGCAATAGTTTATGATTTGAAAACAGATGATGTAGAGTTCTTTGAGGTCCATATTTTAGTCAGCAATAATAACTCTTGTGATTAATGTTCCTGCTAGAGAGAGAGATCAGAGTTTTGTCTAGTGGCAGTTTTGACTCGGCATAAAGTAGTGCAGAGGGTTGACATGCCTGCTGCAAAGAACAGATCTGAATTTAAATTGAATAGCTGACTGGATTAGTAAAGTCAGCCTTTACCAGTTCTTTAAAACCAATTAAGGTATGAAAGAGAGGGGCTATGGAGAGATGAGGGGTCCTTTTGTTAGGTAGTAGTGAGAGAATCTGAAGAGGAGGTCATGGGGGGGTGCTAAAAAGGATTGTCGCACCGGGTGCCACCAGCGCTGAAGCCAGATCTGGTGCAGGTTCACCCAGGCTGCTTTTGAAACGGGGTCAGAGATCCCTCTGCAGGCAGGGGCAGTGAGTGACATTTTGAGATATTAGCTATAATTCCTTTATTAATACAGGTGCTATTTTCAAACTACTTGTTTTTTTGCACTGATTCTGTTTGCCACACTGGTTGTTTCTGCTGTGCTACATAGCACTAAAGTCTACAGTTCTGATTCACGAAGATTCCCTTTCCCTTCTGTACTATTTGCTTACATGCAAGTAAAAAACTCAAAATAGGCAAGCACAATTCATTAAAGTAAAGTCCATGTGCACATATGACACTGTGTACACACAGGCGTGCAGGGCTAAGAGGGTGCGCATTTGCAATAGAAACATGTAAGGCAATGTCAATGGGCCAGGGGTTTGAGAATACTGAGCTAATGTTTGAAGGGCTCGACTCACAAGTGTGTTTCACATCCTTCCGCTACACCTGGTGTGACTGAGTACAGGCCCAGCACAGAAGAATGTCCAAGATAACTTGGGCAGGGATGGCACAGAAGGCACATCAGATGCCTACCTTGACAAGGCTGCATGGTTATGTTGCTACCCATTTCTTTAATTTGCTTTCACCACGCAATTCTTTCAACACCACCATATGTTTAACCTATTCCTGTTCCAACAAAAATATTTCTAAAGCTGGCTTTGTATCATATCAAATGTCTAAACTGAAATTTTTACCTGAGGTAAAAAGTATGGGCATGCAATTGGTGCTTAGGTCTGCCACTGTCAGTAGATAAATGTGTGTTGTCAATGACAAGAAATGCACTTTTAACAAAACTTGCATAGACAGACTGGATATCGTCATCTAGTCTCTTACCCTTTGTAAATTGGAGCTGCTTACAGTAGTATGTCAGGTCCTACAACAAGCAAGGAAAAGGGGCCATCTTGCTCTCCGGTTTTGTAGTCAACAGTCATAATAGGGGTTCATTGAACCCATCCTTCCTTACGCCCTGGTGCCATTAGAATTTCTGCACTAATGAAAGCTGCAGTCCTGGACAACTTCAGACGTCATTTCAGTATCCAGTAGAGAATACAGAAAGAGTGACCCAAAGGAAAGCTAGACAACACTCTGCCCTGAGGGTTACATCAAGGGAGTAAATACCATCTGTAGTTTTAAATGGACTGAAGCAGGTTATCTGCATAAAATTAAAGAAAGCCAAATTGACTTTCACATTTTACTTTAGAGGTGTTAAACACCAATAGTAAAACACTTAGGGCCTGATTCACAGACTGGGCCTCTGAGTAAGTTAGCTACTTTTCGCTATTCACAAATTTACACTTTTGTAGTTGGTCCAACACTACATATAGCCAGGACCGCTGAAATTATGTGATTCTACGGTACTGGTGTTATTCGCATAATTATGAATTTGCTGCCTTACACATAATCCATCGTCTGCTGCATAATTAGTAGAGTTCTAGCTCAGAACAGTTCAAAAGTTATAAAAAATGCAGAATTGATTTTAGCTGGGCAGCAGAAGGCACTATGCAACTGTTGACCTTTTAGCTGCATATTGCTGATCTTGGGTGTTAAACTGGTACTAATAAGGTGAAACCTTTGTCCAGGCAGTATTAATGTCTAAAAATAATGAGCTGATAGTATCACAAAATGTGCCGCATTATACTGCATAATTAGCATTTTCTTGCTGCATAATTTAGTAAACCATGCCACACCACATAATTTGGTCCTCCCTTGCCGCATAATTCCAGTGGCCTTACACACAGCCAACGAACCATACTGCAACACCATCCCAAAGGAAATGATGGAGGTAGAGATTTAAAATAAAACATTAAGAAATAATGTAAATTAAAATGTAATTATTTAAAATAGTTTGACATATAAATCAATATAAATCCATTTAAAAAAACAAAATATGTACAAATAGTAAATATTTGTTATTTAATAATAAAATATTTGAATAACCAATTTAGAATTGAAAAAATAATGTAACTATACATTTTATTTAAGAATTATTACTTTGATGTTCATTCATTCTGTGCATCACATGTAAGAATATTTTCTTTTACTTTAAGTGGGATTTTATTTTTAATTAAAATCTCAGAATTGTTTTATTTATAATAATGTATTTCCATTAATTAAAATCTTAATTGAAAATGTGTTTAATAGTGCTGAAGTATTTTTTATTTTGTTCTAAATTTAAATGAAATATATAAATTCATTTACATTAACACACAAATATTTTATTATTTATTTTCAAGTTAAATACATTTGATTGATTTTCCCTTCACAAAGTATATTTTTAATACATGAGGCATCCAATGTTTTCAGGAAACTAGTCAGCCTCAGCCCTGTTTAGAAGGAACTGACTCCAGCGAACTCAACTACTGGCTCATCTTCCTGCCCCCTTTTTCAGCCAAAGTCCTGGAGAAATCCATCAACCAGCAACTCACCAACCATCTGGAACAGAAGCACCTTCTCAACATCTTCCAATATGGTTTCCACAGCAGTCACAGCTCTGTACCTGCCCTGATTGTTTCCACCAACGACATCTGAGACATTCTCAACTGGGGAGAGACTGCGGCCATGATCCTCCTCGGCCACGCAGCAGAATTCAACAGGGTATCTCACCACAAGCCAGGCTGCACAACATCAACATCCAAAGGGAAAGCGCTTAGATGGATCACCTCCTTCCTGATTGGAAGAACACAAAATGTCCACCTGCCACCATTCACATCGGAACCCAAACAAATCATCTGTGAAGTACTCCAAGGCTCATCAATAAGCCCAACCGTCTTCAACACCTACATGACTCCTCTGGCCACCATCGTTAGATCCCACAGACTCCCCATCATATCATATGCTGAACTCATCCTCGCCTTCTTGGAAGACCTCACCACCACTAAAACCAACTTCCACAAGTGCATGACGAGCGTTGCCAACTGGATGAAGGACAACTGCCTGAAACAGAACACGGACAAACAAAAGTACGGATCTTTGGCAACAACTCCTTACCCTGGTACTCCTCATAGTGGCCCTTGGATCCAGGACCAACACCGACCCAGTCTGACCAAGCAAAAAACCTTGGCATTATCTTTAACAGCAAGCTAATCTTGGCACCCCAGGATAACACCCTCTTCTCCGCTTGCTTCTTTATCCTTTGTATAGTGCATGAAATCTTCAAATGGCTACCCCTAGCCTTAAGCCACACCGTCACACAGGCCCTCTTCACCATCAGATTGGACTACGGTAACGCTCTCTAATCAGTGATCGCATCACTCCTTTTCCAGAGACAACAGACCATACAGACTCATCCTTGACCTTCCTCAATGAACCCATATCACCCCTAACCTCAGAAAATTCCACTGGTTATCAGAACAGAAGCAATGCCAATTCAAACTACTTACCTGCGCATACAAGTCTCTACACAACGAAGGACTGGCCTACATCAACCACCGTCTGAGCTTCCACCAGTCAGCCAGATGACTACGCTTCACATCCCTCGCAATCACCCACACCCGCATCTTCCATAGCAGGCGTGGAGGACACTCCTTCTACTTTGCAGTGAAGACATGGAATGAGCTCCCCTTGTGGCTCCTGACCACCCCTTTTCCACTGGAATTCCAAAATGCTCTGAAAACCTGGCTCTTTGACTAATTCCCTGGACCCTGCCAGCACATGGATACCCTCAAGGGTGACAAGCAGTGTGTAATAAATCTCCTGACTGATTGAATGATTGATTGCTGGATTGAATATCTTTGTCATATCCCTCTATATCCCAATTTTAATATGCCAAATATGGAGGACAGTACTCTCCTTAGAAGTCACCTATTGATGTTACTCTAGTTCAATTGGTCCATTTCAACAATTTAAGCCCTGTCACTTTTGATTAGGCTGGAGGGGGGGTTCAAACATTGGTAGTTTGAAAGCTGGGTCATGAAAGATGTTCAAGATAAGCAACCACTCCTAAAATCAGTGCAATCTGGTTTCATTGTATGTAAATTCATCTGATGTGAAGTCTTAACATTTTGCTTGAATCTGGCTGTCTAACCCGGCCACGACATTTCCCATTCCTTCTTTATTTAAATCACGATATAATTAGGGTAGCGATAATGAACTCTGTAAGTCGATGGGTGAGGAAAACAACAATAAAAAGAGTTATGTCCAGAAAAATCTGTCAAGAAGCTTGCCGCCGCCCTGCCTACAGAAAGTCACCTTGTCAAACACTATTCGTGTGCCTATCATCTGACTAGAGAGTGGCACTCATGTTACCAGGTAATAATTACCAGAGTTATGACTGTAAACTGAGCACCTTGGGGTTCACCTCTTCAAGCCAAACAAGTCTGGCGGTGAAAGTCATTGGATGTTATTTGCTTAAGTGCATTACGCTGACAAACAGATCTTAATTCAATTGTAATTAACGTTAGCAAACTAAACGATACCCACATGCCTTTTTATGACTATAGCAAGTCTTAGGGTGAAGATCGCTCTGCCCGCCAAACCAGAATTGCTAAAGAGCTCCAGAGAGCGGCGTGCATTCGCAAATAGTCAGAGTAGCTGGCTTTAACAACCAAGGCACTTCTGCTGAGAGTGCAGGACATCTGCTCATCTGTCCATCTGAGAAAACAAAACCCAATGCAGAGGATCTGTCCAGCAAGTTTAGAGTCTTTGAAACAGGACCAAGAGCGATCACTGGCTAAATTGGCCATGCTGGCTCCTGTGTCGGTTCTACTGCAATTAGCGTGTTAACTCTTCCTAAATGACGCTGATGTTTGAGCGGTGTCTTGTCAGAGTGTCTCAGGCAGTTAAAAGCCTGTAAGAGAAATGCAGACGTCTTATATATATTTATTTTTTGCAATTTTATATAGCGCGGACATGGCCTGAAGGCATCGGAGTGTTTTACAACAAGCAAGATATAAAGGTTACAGAGAGTTACATTACTTGTAAAGAAACTCAAACAATTACTTCAGTGGATGTGTGCAGGAGTAACCACAAGAAACAGCTTCAGCAATTGGGCAGAGGAAATACACACATTTACAGCATCAATTTAGATGGTGGGGTCAAATAATGAAGGCAGGTCAGAAGGCCGTGGAGCAAGTAGTCTTGTCAAGGGTGAATTAACCAAGATGTCTGTGAAAAAAGAGGCGCTTGAGGTTACTAGGCAGGTGGTTAGAGAGAGGGAGGGAGGCAAAGACTTCCAGACTCTAGCAAAATGCTAGTGGTAGCTGAAGAAATGCCATTCACGCTTTGACCTCCGCTGCTCTCCTTTTTCCTGTTAGGAGATTTAGGAAAGGGCAAGGATTGAAAATTACAGAAAGTTGACAGTTCCCACACAGTCCTATTTGGTTTTGGTCTTGTTGCTGCCTTCATGATTCCCTGAGATGAGCGCAGTGTCAGGAATGGCACCTGTTAGACCCTGATACCCCATGTCCATTTTTATATGACTGCTGTAGTAGAAACTAAGGATTTGCCCTGAGCACATGACAAACTAGCATCAACATTTCAACTTAGTGATTAAAATGGAGTCCACGAGGACTCTTGATCTTGGTCAGTCCATGTTCCAAGAAGGAAAGCAATAGGAGATCAGCCAACGTGAACAAAAAACAGTAGCTTGCCAATTCCAGCCCTCTGCTTTAGAGCAAGATACATTAAATGAGCCACAATAGAAAAAATCAAATTTTACATTTCCAAGAAATCCATGGAAATTAATATTGAGAAGGGCAAATAGTGCCCCTCCCATCCCGAGAAAGTCCAAGTCGAATATCCCATTTCAAGAGGAAAAAGGTGAGAAGCAAGGCAATAGCTCAGGGAGCTAGGCATTTGCTGCTGAACTCCATTTACTGTCAACATGTTATATATTAAATTCTCACTAGCTTGCCCATTCATTGTTCTCAGGTGAGTAAAATTTGTTCCAATGACTGGTGGAATAGTCATGCCTCTTTTAATTTTTACTGTTATTATGATGTAGCACGTCAGCAGTAGTAAGCAAAATGTAACATACGTATTACTATGCCTCAAGGAAAAACATAAAAGAAGATGCATAAAAGGATTTTAGGATTTCAGTGTTATTGACTAAGCGCAACACATTGGTTGATGCTAATGACTTTACACTTGGCTCAAAGTCCAAATTTCTTGTACTCCTTATGACTCTGTTTGGAGGCTAGCAACCTAGTGGTGGGTTGGTGCTCAACAGATTGTGCACCAATGGGATTTTGCACCAATGGGTGATTATTATAGTAATCGTTAGTCCCAAGGTCAGGTCTGTAACCTTACCCTTTAATAAGTGTGAGCCTGATTGTGCATTTCACACCTAAAGCTCAGGTTTTTGTAGCGGTCTGAATTCTCACTCTCATTACTAGGAAAAAATCTCTCAAGTTAACATTTAAAAAAAGTCTATACAGTTTATGAATGTTCTATAAATATATCCTTCGGACACAGTTTTTAAGCATGAACACATGTGCATTGTTAAGTAGCCTATTACCGCAGTATGGAAAATGTGTGGTAAGAGGATCTCTAAAATGTGAAAATAACACCTCACTGCATGAGAAATGTGTGTCTCTTAGAAGAAGCGAGAAACGTTGGCTAATTTTGCCACATTATTAGATGTTGGGACATTGCTTACACATATTGTTTCCTGTTTCCCTTTAAATTTATAGGAATATCATGATTAAGTACTCTGTTAAGGCAATTACCGAATTGTGCACTACCAGAAATAATGCAACATTTTCTAACAAACCTCATTAGTCCCTAGGGCCTATGGTATTGCTTGTTATATATTTTTTTATTTAAAACAGCGGTAAGCATTATTTCAACATAGGATAAGAGAATGAAATACAATTTTATTGCAAAGTGAGATGGCTGATATTTAGTATGCAAACAGGTGTGCTTCTCCATTGATGTCAATCCATTCAGTTTGAGGAGACTTATTTTGAGTAGGGCGAATGAGTGACACCTGTCAAAAATGGAAGATATCCTTTCTACCATATTAGATGTACATCAATGTCAATGGCACGCTAACTATGGCTCTGGCAGATATTCTGCTCCACCTAACTTAAAAAGGCCTGATGTGCCTTCAACAGCAAACGCAAAAGGTATCATTTTCATATGCTCAGAGAAATTTCAGGACTGCTGCCAAAAAGGCTTAGAACTGTGGTCTTCATTCTACTGAGTTTTAAGCCAAAACAAGGTCAACTTTGGATACATGATGATCCCAGCACCAGTGTTCTTATGGCACACTCATGATTTTGCAAGAGCTAACTTTGAACCAAGGAGAATAATGAGATTAGTGATAGACGTGTGTTTTGGAATAACCACCTCAAGGTGTACCATTTCATGGAACTATATGTTTCTTTTCAGGTGTACATACTTTTTAGCGCTGCTGACATATCCTGGATACAGGATCTGATAATGTGAAATATTTAATCACCGGAATGAAGCACTGGCTTAATGTGATGCTGTAAAATAGATCTATTCAGAAACCAAAATCAACTTGAATGTAGAAACATCAACTCAACAACAAGTTCTTTGGCAGTCAACAATGAAGTAAGGGTCATCCACAATGCTAATATACAAGTATTTCTGATTCAATCAAAAAAATGACCTTTTTTAGCATTACTTATCCATGTAGATAATACACTCTAAACCTACAGGGCGGTCCTGAATAAAAAAAAGATTCATTAAAATTAAGACCAACACAGAACACATAAAAGTACATTATCACATTTTAGGTGAAACATGTTTGAAAATTGAACTTTTGTGAATTTTTGGGAGTACTGATCTTGGAGGATCTAACCAGCGATCCATGGAATTTCCAACCACCTATCCTACCGAAGAAGTCCTACATTTAATGGACCCTACTTCGGGAAATATTTCCAGTCCATGCAGAACGTTGAGCTGCAACTGATATTCACGTGGAAGGGATGATATTGTAACGCTGCATATACTTCTAACTATTGCACAAACACTGGATGCTATTTATGACAGAGGCCCAGGTGAAGGAAATGCAACCTTAATAACATGTCAGACTTCTTTATTTAATTGATGTATTTGGTAGAATATGGCAAACACAGGGACTCCACACGGTAAAATGAGCAGGATTGCAAGGCCCATTTTTAAAAAAGCGGCCTTGGAACCCACCCTACGCCCATTTACATGTAAGTCTCAGCAACTGTAGGCAATGAAATCTATTAAAAAAGTATTTCTAATAGTATTTCACCCATGTTACTTTTGTGTCTTTCTTTTCTTTACAAAGTTTATTGGGTTTTAATTTTCAGATAACACTATATAGGGATATTGTTTTATCCATTCGGTGGTTTACATACCACTTAATAAATACACTCCAAGTGAAATCATCAATTAGCAATATCCCTTTCTAAAAAAACTAACCCATTGTATGTAAGGCAAATGGTTCAAGTTAACATTTCCATCATCTGGCAAATAATACATTTTTATTTTTACCTAGATTGTATTACCTCTAGTGAGGATATTCTTTATTTTGCCATTAATGGAACTAATTTAATATGCAGGTTGGAATGACTTAATCATGACATGTAGATGAATTTGCAATCCCATTTCGTGGGGAGAATGAGGGTTCAAGTTATAATTATTTGTAATTGGAGACATATTTGTTCTTTGACTAATAGGTTATCCATTACTTGATGTCATTTGCAGATATCATCAATTCATTCTTCAGACTGTAGGTTCCTGGAGGATTTTCACTTCCTCATCACAGCTCCTTTTTGTCAACACACTACCTTTCCCCTGGAAGCTATGCATCAATGTATGGTGTTTTCGGGGTAGAAAATTACAAAGAATCAAATGTGAAGTATCCTATATTATGAACGTTTTGACTGTGTTAATCCTCTCAAAGTTACTTAAAGAAAGGTTTTCACAAAAATCCAATATATGAGCATGTGCCAGATGTTTTATCACACGTCAACCGGCATTTGAAGATGCAACAGCTCATTTCCATGTTTATGATGCACTACAATATAAACAATATTGCATTTGGAGTTAGTTTAGCATGTTTACCATGTTGAGTTCTGATTTTGGAACATTCAGAGTAGGGGTATTCATTATTTTTCTGTGGTGTATGCACTAAGTTCACAATCCTAAACTTCTCTATATTCATAAAGCCACACTTGGTTTGTGTATCAATTGTTCCTTTATCAGAGATTGGCTCTGACAGAAGACATACCAGAGGAGTAGAATGTCTCCAAATGTTTGTTGATTTTTTTTGTCCGTATGAATGTCAGCCGAACCACCAGACAGCATATGCTATTTTCCTTATCTTACTTCATTAAAGGTTATTTGGTTCAAGTGATTCTTTCTCATATGTTTGTTCAATCTCTTCATAAATATGATATCTGTCCACCAAAACTATTTTTTCTAGCAGGCCATGCTGATCATTGACATTGTTAAACATTGGGGTACCTTGTCTAAGGTTTTTGCGGGCGTTGGTCTACCAGAAAAAAAGTGCTGATTCCCATGCGAAAACAGGTAGAGAACTCCACAGTTTGCACACTCCCATGAAGTCCCAATATTTCTTGACCTCAATATTTTGCTTGCCACATTACTTTTTTCCCATTAATGAGTGTTCAGACATTTTGTTATCCGTGCAAATGAAGAAGGAATGTTGCACAGTAAATAAATGGTAAAAATGTGACACAGTTCAATAGTACTCAACTTAAGGATTGGTTAAATCAGCACTGTTGACATTCACAACTGGGATCTGGAAGCTGGGGTTCTGCACACATTTCATCAATGAGTAATTAACTCATTGACCCATCATAGGAAGTTCCATTGACAAGTTCTCTGGCAGTGTTGATTATTTTGAGAGGAGAAATGGGATAATAGTTTCTGAACAGTCAATGAAAAGAATGTGGCTGATTTTTGATAAACCCCTTCCTAAAAAGAGTCACGATTTCTTCCTCGTTAGAATGGCGGCTCCATTTTCCACTATTACTGGAGTCATTATTTCTCCTGTGCACTTTTATCCGCTCAACCTCCCCTACTGGAACTTTTAAATATTGTCTTGAAGAGGAGCACATACCTCAACAGCAATAAATCCCACTTGAGGGCTAATCAATACAAGTTGAGTAAAGACAACTATGAAGATAACTGGCAACTCAAATGGAATTCAGAAGCTGTTCAACAAATATAGTGACACTGACTGTAAAGACTAAAACCAAATTTAGAACGGTTTCTTTCAAGAGATCTGATACCTATCCAGACATTTCTCTGATGAATAAGATCAATATACAGAGAATTCAATTTCTAATCACTTGGTTTGGAATAAGACAGCAAGCACTAAAGGAGGAGGCTGAAACGTTAGTGTGAGCTGTATAATCCTCAACAGCAGAGAAAAGCAATGTTGATGCACCTAATCCAAAAATATGAATATTTACTACTAGCCATGTTTTTGCTCCATGAGTCATAGATGCCCCCCCCAACAAAGGAAATTGAGACCACATGGACAGCCCAACTAAAATGGGCATTTAAAAAAGATTGCACGACAAGCGAAATACAAAAATACATAAAAACAAGGCATAGACTTGCATGCATGTGTACCAAGCACACGAGAGTCATAGTTGTCTTTATTGATAATTGTCAATCAATCAATCTATTTATAGTATTCAATTGTTATGCGAATAAGGGGCAGTTGCAAGGGGACATTGACCCAGAGATATCAAATATGTTGTTCTTGCACAGTGGCAGAGTTTGCAAGTGTGAAAATGAAACAAAATGCAAATTATTAAAGTGCCTTGCGAGTCTTTATGATATGTTTAAGAATCGCAAAGAGTGAGGTAAAGAGGTGTTCTTCCTTTAATTGTGACTTGCGGGGACCAGTATTCTATGGCCTGAAGTGGCAAATGTTTTTTGTAATCACAAAGCATGTGCTGTGTGATGTTCAGAGTTGGATTTGATGTACTACTACTACTACAACTACTACTACTACTAATAATAATAATAATAATGATAATATTAACAATGTAATAATAGAAAATAATAGTGAATATCAGACACTTATGACCTCATTATGAGTGGCCCAGAATTGTATCACCTTGGAGGTACTGCTCTGAGCTATTGTCACTTTCCCCTTTTAGCTGGTTTGTATGCTCTGGACTCGATAATCTTTGGGCCTGGAGACAGTGTACCTAGACATTCTAGTGGAGCCTTGTGTAACTGCTGCATTCACACCCCACCCACTCCTTAACGACAGCCTGGGAGAGCGCAAAGACTTCCTCCTCACCTATTCCATCCTACTCTGCCACTGACACCGCAGGCCTCAAAAGAGCTCCAGCAAACATATATTATATATGTAGGTAGAAAATGAGTGTCGATTTGTTACTTTCACCAGAAAACAAAAGAAAGGAAATAGATGTGAACCCGGTATTTCAGGGTCTGCATGTTCTTATTTATTCTAAAGGAATTAACTTGCAATCATGGGCTTCGGAGTGGGGATACCAGGATGTATTAAAGATTCCAACCCTACAGTACCCATGTACATACATCTGGGAAACTCCTAATGAAGCTTCAAAGAGATTTCACTAACATGTAATGTTACTCCCCTGTCAACGGTACTCATTTTATTGAAATTTGGAGGACAAAAGGCTGATTCAATCCCTGGGAGACAGACCAGTGACCAGGAGGCATCTAGGGTGAGAATATTAACTCGTTGAGCAATATCACAGGCTGCTGAAAGCATCCTGAGTCCCATGAGAGGCTGAGGCTTCTACTGGGAGAAAAGGAACAAACAGTGTACAATTTCAGAAAAAACTGGATGCTGAAAAGGTCTGCCGAGTCTCCTTCTTGATTGCCCAAAGAAAGGGTGACCCCACCCAGTAGCCTTCCTGCGCAGAATAGTACAACTGAAAGTTGTCAAGTGTCTCCTTAAGAACGTCCTTTAGACAGAAGATCAGTTTTAATGCTGAAGAAACAGCAAGGAAATCCCACCTTAGGGACGAGGAAAGAGCCAGAGTAAATTATCTAGAGCTAGATTCATCAGAAGTTCTAAGTGGAAGAAGAAAGAAACAGGGACAAAAATAATAGCAAGTGGAAAAAGAATGCAATGAAAATTAATGAAACAAATGTGCTGCAACACCTTCATCACGTGGAAATGCCTCCTCATATAAGAATTTAAAGGGGAACTAAGAGCACAGAAAAACCTTTACATCTTGCGTTGGGAAACCCCAATAGCATCCTATAGACTGACCACCATCTTGAAAAATGCACATTTTAAGGATTGGCCAGACTCCTTTCCCTGAACCCATAAAAAGCTCAAGTTTGACATCCTTTACCAAGTGTTGAATTCTGACGTCCAGCCTCTGCCCTTCATGCCTGGCACTCCATTGATCGTAAAAGTGGTGACGAAGGAGTAGTCTAGGCAGCATCAACTCCTGGATACGAATATACTCGGATGTAACAAAGAATCAGAAATATTTTCAGTCATCATATTGTATTCACCCAGTAGCGGCTCCTGGAGCGAGTGCTGCAGTGCGGTGGAGCGGGGGAGGAATCGGGTGGGACTCAGGCATACGGCCTATCGGAGTTAGGTAAAGAAATAAAGAAATAAATAAATAAAACGAATTAAATTGCGCCAGTTACACCAGGTTTCAATATAATTCAAGGAGGTTGTAACACCCAGGCAAGGGAGTAATTTACTGATGGCATAAATTACACTTCTTTTAGTAAACATTTATAAAACCCAAATCGTGCTTTATTTTTCGTAGTTATTCATTGATTTTGTATAGTGAAACAGTGTTACCTTGGCTCCTGTGACATCTATGAAAGCAGCAAGGGCTGTGCATGTTATGGTAGATGGCCTCTAACTGGATTCAGAGATAGTCTTCTAACTGCATAGAGTGGACGGGCCTAGAATCCTTCATTCGCCACTTGTATTATCGAATAAATGAACATCTGGATGTCACCAAATACTACAGGCATACAAAGACCACTGTACACAAATGCAACACCGTAGGAAGCGAGATTTACACACCTACTATAGGTGGTACTGTCATGGTGGAAACACTGCCCACCATAAGCACCCTCTCTTCTATTTGTGATTTCCCTAAATTCAAGGGAAATGGCACTGCTGGGTATGTAGACAGGTCTGGGGTTTTGAATGCAGGTCATTACTGGTACGCAGGGGAGTTAATTCCATTGCCCGACTTGTCACATAGGATTGGACTCAAGTCAGGACAATTCCTCCTGTAAGGGGATTTGAAAGGCTTTTTCAAAAGGGAAAGGGGATGGGTACTAATCCGCAGACACATGGCGTGTTGATATGCTATACATAATGATTCTACATCTTTTTAGTGAACATGTCAAAAGCAGACAATCAAGCACTGAGGGTTAAGTGGTGTGGAGATCTAGCTAGGGATTTGAAGGATAATGAATCGTAAATGGCAGTGGTATTTAGAGGTAAGTATCACAAAGCCAAGATTTCAACACACAAAGTTCATAAAATCCTATATATTAGCACTTCTTTCGTGTCCCTAATGCAGACAGACAAAAGCACATTATATGGGAAATGTTATGGGACGTCCTAACTTGAGAAGTTTTGGTAGAGAATAACAAAAATGGCAAATGGACATGTTAGGGTGGACAAATCTACATAGTCTGAAAGGCTGTCTGCTAGGCCTGTTCCTGCGACCTAAAAAGATAAAGGTGGGTACCTGGTTCATTGTTCTTGTGCTGCTAATGGCCAACAAACTAATGCGATGGAACAGAAATCTCTCGAAACACCCTCCTCTTCGAAAATGGTGACAGTCAGAGATTAAATGGTCTGACTGTGAAATCAAGGCCTGTCACAGAGAAAAGAGCAGGGATTTTCTCCCTAGAGTCCTCAGATGCAACCCCTCCTTCTCCTGTTTCAAAAGGGACCTGGAAATCCATCTCCTTAACAAATACTTTCCTGACCAACGTCAACTAACCTAGACTTCAATATCCGAGTTTACTCCTCTCTCTTGACATTCAAGGATAGTTGGTGACCGGACTATGTTAACCACCTTATCTTCCTTGCTGTATTTTTTTTATCCCTGGTTTTGCTTTCTTACTGCCTTCCTACTATGTAATGCAATTTCCGTCTGTTTTTCTTTACAGTATGTATGTAAAGCGCTCTGATACCTATGGGTCAAGCTAGCGCTATATAAAACTTTAAAAATAAAAATAAATAAAAATTTGGTAGAAAGCATATCAACAGCTTATGGGATGAAGTTACATTTTTGTTAGTTAATGAGTCAGACATGAGTTTGGGCACTTATGACTGCCCTGAAACCCCTCTGGCAGAGCAAGAGTGAAGTAATTGGATGGAATGCTCCCCGGTCTCCCCCTATTGCATTTACTCTGGCACTTACCTTGGTCTGCCCGCACACATTGCTATACTGTTGTTGTTTTGTACCGCCTGCTAAATATGCCCTCATCCCATACAATGAAACTTCTTATCTAGATTCTGAAATTACTCAAATATTTCAATGAATATTGGATAATGAAAATGGGACTTATAGCCAGCTTCTGCATTAGGGGTTTGTACAAAGTTATTACTTTGTTTATCTGCTGGTGCACAGTCTTGGAGCAATGTGTTAAGACTTCTTGTGCTCTCAATTGAAATGATAAAACACAAAACATTTATGTATGGAAGGTATCTAAAGATATGAATAATGACGGAATACAGTGCAAATGCAAGAGATTTGGTAGAGGGTCAGGAATAGACATCCGTCATCCACATGTGAACTTCCTATAACGAAAAGCGAAGTAAGGCAACATAGGTACACTTACTGAGGTAAGTACAGTGACCATCTGAGTACCTAGTTAATAGCAACATCAGTATTTTAAAATGCATAGAAACGGCATAGGTGCGCTGTGCGGTGCTGTATATAAGATTTTGCTACTAATATTATTATTATGAGCTGTACCACAAGTAGTATTACTACATAGTTACATTTTCTCTTCATCTCCAATGACATTGTATTGTATTGTATAAACATTTATATAGCGCAGCTTTCGCCCCTCGGGTATTTTGGCGCTTAGAGACCCAGATGACATAGAGCAACCGGAGCGGCAAGATCAATAGTCAAGCATATTACTAGCCATTTCTAGCAAATAGCCAGGTCTTAAGGTTCCTCCTAAAAACGAGCATAGAGTCAGCTTGTCTGAGGTTTTGAGGAATCTCATTCCAGAGACAAGCTGCTGCCGTGCCAAAAGCTCTGCCTCCTAGCTTAGCCAATTTCACTCTGGCAACAGCCGCCAGACCTTGGCTGGTGGACCGGAGGAGTCTTTTGGGCATGTACCAGGTGAATCGCTCTTGTAGGGGAACCGGGCCTGTATAGTGTAGTGCTCTGTAGACAAGGCATAGGGATTTGAAGCTGACTCTATCCTTGATAGGCAGCCAGTGTAGGTCCCTCAATGCCAGCATCGCAGAAGAGCTGCGCTGTCTCTTAAGGGCCAGTTTTGCTGCCATAGACTGGACTCTTTGCAACCCCTGCAGAATATATTGGGGTGCACCCAAATACAGTAGTCCAGTCTGCTCAGAATGATGCTGCGGACCACTAATGGTCTCACCTCACTTGAAAGTAAAGGAAGGATTTGACGAAGGGCTCTCAACAGTGCAAAACAGATGCCAATTGTTTTATTGGCCTGGGTTCGCATCTGAAGGTCTTCATCCACCATAACCCCCAGATTGCGGACCGTTTTAGCTGCCATTATGGGAGCGTCCTCTGGTGTAAACCTAAATTCGTCCATGCGATGTTTCGACAGTTTCGCGATACCACAGTACAGCAGCTCTGTTTTCCCGGCATTAAGCTGGAGGGAGTTAGCCCCCAGCCAGTCCGAGATCTGCCCCATGCATGCCTGAAAGGAGTTCATGGACACTGCATGCTTTCCTTCGATAGAGAAGAGCAGCTGAATGTCATCGGCGTAGTTGACAACATCAATCCCAAAGGATCTTATGATGGGAAACAGGGGGCTGAGCTAGACATTAAAAAGGATCGGACTGATAGCCGAACCCTGGGGTACTCCATAGCATACTGGGGACCACGGAGAAACAAATGGTGTCATGCTGACCGCTTGCTGTCGATAAACGTAGTAGGGCTGCCACTGGTGATATTTTTCCATTTGCTGTTTCGTACAGAATGATATGCAAAAAACAAAAGGACAATGAATGTTTGCTTTAAAATTCCGCAGGCTCCATCATTTTGATAGTTAGATGTAAGGTTACTTTACACATTTCAACCTTTTTTTCCGATCTTAAAATCTGTCATAAAGGAACATTCTGCAGCCAAATCTTTCAGATTTGCCTGTTTTCTTTTCTTTTGGGTTTTAAGAATTTTTAACCTCGCTGACTGAATTCAGTGTTCCACTAAACTAAAGAGGTTTGATTGTATTTGCAGCAGTGATAAGGGGGTGGCTCAGCGAGCTGATCACTTGCTGCTAGCCAATGTGATGTTCTGGAAATCAAGAGTGTAAATTCCTGCCTTCATCCTCCCAAGGATGGCAATTGTGTAACAGTAACATCTGATATGTAGCACTTAGACATAGCTACAGTGTGGTATTTAGTGTCATATAAACACGACTCATTATTATCGCTCTATTGATGTAGCAATAGATCGTAACTCGTTACGGGCAGGCAAAAATGACACCCGTCTCCATGGAAAACGATATGATATATGATTGATGTGATCTGATGACGGATGTAGGACTAAGAGAAGGTTAAAATGCTTATGACTAAAGTCAGATCGCGTGGAAGGAAGGATATGGGATGGGAAGAGAGAGGGTTGGGGACGTTTGGAAGAGGAAATTCGATGGAGAATGCGTAATGGCAGTGAATAAAAATTATAGCACATCATTAATCTCACCAAGGCACCGCCACAGCCAATTCCATTTAACAGACGGGAATCAATGATCAATGACACATATTAATGGGATGTGAGTTCTCAAAAGTTCGACAAGAAGGGCAAGTCGCGAGCTGGATTTATATAAGGTGTGCTCAAGACATTTCTGCGTTCTCTGGTAGGGGAACAGGCAGGGCATGTGCATGTAGAACCTGAACACAATGCATGGCATGCTCAGATGCAAGTGAAAAAATGCTGTGAGTGACACACGCTCAAAGTGAAATGATCAAGGAGACAGGTGGACATGTTCACTCATATCCAGCCCTCTCCATCATTAATGCAAGAAAAACAATCCCTGCATTTCTGACCGCTACTGTATGGTTGGGAAGATCAACATTGGTCCATGAGATCCAATTCCACTGTCAATCTTTGTAGGATATCCTCCTGGGATAAATTTACATACAGGGAACACGACTGTGAATTATTTACACAGGCAGTGCTTATAATGCATCTCTAAAATTGCCCTAAGGAACTTCCCTCAGCTCGTGGCACAGGCTTTGACATAAAGTGGTCTCCATACATTTCTTAAGCAGATGTTCATTTCCGTTTACAGGGAATGAAAACATCAAAACCTATTCCAGATCTCAGAAGAGGACCTGTGAGATACAGCCCATCTTTCAGAGTTTAAGTTACATTTAACACACATATCTTCGTAGCAGGAGTTCTCATCTTTAAGTTCACCCTATGATTAACCCATCTAAAGCTTCTTGTATTCTTTTCTCTTAACATATTTTTCTTCTCTGACACTGAAGCTCTCCACTGTATCAAAAGAGGCAGAGTGACAGCAGCTAAAGGCGTTCGCAGGTGAATGCACCTCTTGGATAATGGACACAAAGGGCGGAATGTAATACAACTAGTTGAAGGAATAGCTTCTCCGGAAGGCAAGCAGAAGTCTTCGGAGAATGAAATGTTAAGAGAATGCATTAGCACCAATCACTGCTGGGTCTATTTCTTAAACCAATAGTATTACTGCTTCCAGCAAGATCCACAGGGCTCTTGGTAAAAAAGCTCTGAGGTAGACTTATTATGAATGTGAGATTAATAATTTATTGAACTATCCTTATGTAATATGCAAGAGCGGGATGAAGAAATTGCTTGATGACATACTATTATGAAGAAACCTCCATGAAGAAAACTGTTTATCATCAGTAGAAGCACAATCTGACATAAAGTAAAAGGGTACATACATTAAAAGTATAATAATCACTTATGGAAATAGAGTGAGTGTTAGGTTACAATCGGTGCTACGATTACACTAAAGTTTACATTCGTGGTTAGGATTAAACTCAAACTTAATGGAATGGTAAATTTAAAAAATAGGTCTAGGGATTGGGTGTTGATTAGGATTAGAGAGTTAATATTAGTGAGGATAGCAACTATTTGCCTCCCATTCAGCAAGAGGTCTCTAAGCCTCCTTGATTGACCTTTTTGTTCCTTTGCATTTTTCTTATAATCCATTTTATTGCATATTATTTCCAGTACTGCTTTTTGTTATATAGCCTCAATTATTTGTTATCTTCTAATTTACTGTTTATTTCCATCGCCATGTTTTATTCCACCTCTCATACTGATGCTATGTTTTAGTTTTTCTTATGTATTGACACCTTTATTTGTCTAATAAAAATCTTTTGAACTTAAAAAGGATAGCAACTAGCAAAAAGCAATTTCCTACTGAAGGTTTGCTATTTTGTAATCCACCTTTTATTAAATGAATGTTTTCCTTTCTGAGTTCTCCATAATAATATTTCTTTATAAAACGTTTCTTCATTCTGAGAAAAAGAGCACCTTGATCGTCTGGTATGGCATCAGCATATCATGATCTAAACATCACCTGACAAAAGTATTGTGTCCTGAATATCCGTTACACAAATATCACTCCTTCGGAGTTAACAATTCAGAAACTATGCTCAATGGGGTTAAATTTTTGTAAAAAATATTTAGGGCATCATGTATGTGTCAACAAGTATTTTTGCAATCAATATTGTGGCATTAAACCATTCATCTACTTTTGTTTGGCAATACATTGTGTGCATCTCGCAGTACACCCTTCTCCACATTAGCACACAGTGGCTTATCCTCTTTAAGGGGCAGATTTATGTTTGACTTGCGCCTCATTTACGCCGCCGTTGCGTCACTTTTGTGACGCAGCAGCGGCGCAAATCCTGCGCCATGGTGCGGGGTATTTACAACGTGACGCATCTGGGAGATGCGTCACGTTGTAAAGCCCTGCGCCACATGTAGGCGTTCCAGGGCATGTGGGGGCGTTCTGGCGCAGGAACGCCTCCTAAAAGTAGCTGAGTGAAATCTACAACATTTCACTCAGTCACTTTTGAGCCCATGCTGCGTCAAAACCCTGCGCCTGCTTGAAGCAGGCGTAAGGATTGACGCAGCATTGTGCAGATAGGGCCCCCCAGAGCATTGCTGGAGCTGCGTCGCGCTTGAGACGCAACTCCAGCAATGCGCCACTTTTACGGCACAGATGCGTGACGCATCTGTGCCGTTTTTGCCCCATGGTGCGCCGCATTATAAATGCGGCGCATCCATGATGGCGGAGCTGGGGCGCAAAATAACTGGCGCATCCCTGCTGATATGCAGGGATGCGTCAGTTATTATAAATATGCCCCTAATAGTTTACCAGTGCCATTTATAATTCTTATTTTTCTTAAAAGTATCCAGAAACTAACAAGACTATGCAATATCTTCATATAGAGGACAAATGTTTTTAGCACATTTGGGAATGAACTGGTGTAAATGAGACGTCATTTGCAAGCCACACATGGACGGGTAGAGGTATGTATGAAAAGGCAGTATGACCATACTTGAATTTGAATGACGTGCACTGCTGAATCCCACCTCTGAGTAGAGCAGGAGTTTCCCATTACAAGGCGAGCAGATAAGCTTGAAAGTACCAGGAGGCGGTCCTCTGATTCGGGCAGCGCCTGTCCATCTGAGGAAGGGCTCATGTGGCTTGTGAATAAGAGAGTCCAGCAGGAAAAGGCGTGCATTACCTGTCTCCATCTTGCCGTCCTGCGCTGCAGGGCCCTCGGGTATCACGCTCTTCACCTGCAGGAACTCGTCCGGCTCATCACCCCCAATGATGGTGAACCCGAAACCCATGTTGCTTTTTTTGAGAGTGGTGCTGAGGAACGTCCCCTTCAGCTGTGACGCATCTCGGGTGAAAGGAGGTTTTTCTACAAAAGATGCCAGCGTCAAAAACAGGCACAGTTGGAATCTGAGTCATTTCAGAACAGCAAGCAGGTGCACATCAAGTATTTAATGAGAATATTCATATTAACACTGCACGTATAGACAATCTGAGAGAAGCAGTAAGGAGGGCTGATTTCGTACTTGTAATTCATTGAAGATTCAGTAATCAAAAAAGTTGATTAACTAAGCGTTTTAAATCAAATTTAGCAAGTCAGAACAATCCCATCGATACTTAGTTTAAAGAAATATTCTGTTATAAATGCTATGGCATGATATGCTATGCTAAAATAATGTATGGAATGCTGCAGCATTGGATGGTACATATGTCTGCATTAAACACATATGTATGTCCAGGGACTACGCAATGCTAGTAAAAACATCACTATATACTTCTGATATCACCCTAGGACTCACTGGTCAACAAACACTGGCACCACCACTGATTCAGCCACAGGGGCAGGAGACATACGTTTGATATGTGTATAATATGTGATGACCATCAATAAATACATGTGCTGTTTTTTCCAGAAACATTTAAAGGTAAGAGATTTCACAGACAGGTTGGTAGTTTCTTGCGTGGGAGCATCAAACAATGGTAAACATTAATAACAGAAAAACAACACAGTGGGACAATGTCTGTGTCAAGTGCAATTGATTTTGTGGTGCAAATTTTCCTGTACATAAGTGCTAAAAGGAACTTGAGATGAAAGCCTTCACTCATTTACAGTTAAAATGTCCACAGACCTGTGAGAGTGTTTGCAAGCCTCGCTTGTCTTTCTCAGAAAGTTATGCATTCTCTGCCGGCTTTTACAAGCCCCTGCAACATATTGCCTTAGCCCCGTGGGAGGCACAATTTGCTGGAAAATAGTATTTCTCTGACCCTTCTCGAAAAATGTTTCCCACATATATAATCAAATATTCCGAAAATAGCTTTATAGAGAGAGGTTGTTGAGTATTTCTTGGAAATCCCTGGAAGCCCCTGTTAAAACTGAATTAATGTGCATTTATTCTTTTGTGGCTTCCTCAATCATGCCCCACTACATTTCGTAATATGCATTTTGAATTAGAATATGCATTTATTTGTAGTTTGATTCTCAAATTCACGTGTCGCCAGTCGCGTGGATCTTGGGTAGGATAGGTTGGGGCGCATTGACGAGAAAGCTCCTGGAAGCTTCAATACATAAACTGTGACCTTCGCGGCGCCTATGTTTCTAGCTGCGCTAGGTCACCTTTTCATATCCTTTGGAATACTGAAGTATGGGTGCTCCTGGTGGGTTAATAGTACTTGGGTTCTATAAATGAATGCATTTATTTATGTATCTATTAATTAACCATAAGAACGGGAGAAGTTTGACAAGAAATGCTGTGCATAGAAGCATTTTAAACAATGAATTATCGTTGACTGTAGGAACATATAGAAATGTTATTTATTGTACAGATAGTGGATGTTTATCAAGACATGGCAGCACTCCTCCACTTATCTCGGCAAGGACGCTCAACATCCTGTCATTCTGGTCAAATCACGTAATCTCCCCGCGCCTAACAAAAATGAATGTGTTTTTCTGTACCGAAACTGGTGCTCATGTAAAGCGCTCTGATACCTGATGTCTTGGGTCTAGTCCGCGCTATTTAAAACTCTAAAAAAAAAAAAAAAAAAACTTTGATAAAGAGCGCACTAATATAATAACAGAGGGGGCTGAATCAAAATGTGCGTCAAGCTGGGGTCGCCATCAAGAATACTGCTGGTTCAGTCATTATCCATTCAGGAGTACATAGCAGCAGTTCACTCCTGACCAGTGCTTAATTTGTAAAATAATAAGTGCCAGGGCCCTGACCAGGAGGCCACGGTAGCTTGCACCACCCATCGCCCCTGTCATTACTGCCAAAACAACTACTAACTCTCTATGTCGCTTGCAAGTGCGATAGTTCAGATTATTCCAAGGCCCCAAAGCTAAGGAAATGGAGGGGGAGGCAGGTATTAGTAATTTTTTAATGTACATTGTATTCATAAACAACCATTGTTCTGCTCATCTCTAAATTAGATGAGAAGTGCCACCATGTGACAGACTGTCATAAGTGCGGTGTTGACAATTATGTGCCGGTGTTGAGCACTGGAAACCAATTAAGTGTCGTGCACCGGAAATCACATGCTCAAATTAAGCACGGCTCGTGACTCCTGTCAGTGGGAAAGGTAACATCTTCCTGGGTGAAGGGGTCATGCGGTGGTGCTAACAGCGGCTTTTGAAGCACTGTTGCGGCCGCTTCAAGTGGATTGCGGTTGCATCCCACCAGTGGCATTCACAGTCAATGATGATACCCCAATCTCTGTGCCATGTGGGTGGCTGGCAGTATACACCGCCTAGCATTAGCAATGCTTTGTGAAGCAATGATTCGCAGGGCAAAACCTTCATAGTACGTTGAGGACCTCTCTGTGGGCCAAGATACCATGTGTATGTGTGTGTGTACATATCATAACCTAGCTGCATAACATGAGCAAATAAGCCTTGTTTACAGTCAAGAGGACGCTCTGTGAACATCCGCATAGACAAGAAACAGAAGTAGTTCTCTCTGGAAGATAACTGGCCCTGTGCTGATGAGTGAAGTACTGCTGCTTAAAAGGCAGTCAATGCTCATCCCTAAGCTCTGGGTTTAAAAATAACTTAGTTAATGCTTCAATAAGTGTGATGATTTTTAATGAGATACATAACACCTTCTAGTAATTGAACTCTTCCTTGACACTGTTCATGGTGAGTGTTCATTTTAATATGTAGGCTTAGAAAGGCAGCTGTTCCTTCTTAATAAGGTGATCAAAATGAATAAAACATTTGTCTTGTAAGCCTCCAACTAACACACAAGGCCTGATTACAGGTGGCCCCAGGGCTTTAAGTGGGATGAAAAAACTGGGGGTCTCTCATAGGGGCACGGCCAATGTATTTTAGGGCGTGGCTTAAATACACATAAGCTAAAAATCTGTGCTTAGCATAGTGGGTCACCTGACCGAAATTATGCTGCTTCTGTCATTGCATCCAGATATATAATACAACAAGTAACATTACACCTACAACAAGCCAAGACTATTGGTTTTGTCCATGGTTGTTAGTTGCAACAACTATGGCTTTCTTGCATATAATATGAAAATCCGTCAGTTCTGAAATGATGAGACTGTGAAAGAACTTTAACATGTAAGTTTGAAGTTACATCAAAGCCAGTGAAGGGTAGTGCTGCCGCAGAGTTCAGTTTTTTTTTCACCCTGACGGTGAGGGGAAAAAGGGAGAGCCCGATAGGGACCCGTTTCAACACCTGCTTTTTAGACTGCACCAAAGGACCCGGCCCACTTAAAGCCCTGAGTGGCCCTTTAAACCGCAATCCCTACACATGTTTACGCAAAGATCGCAATTACAAGTGTTGCGATTTTTATTGTAACTGGTAAATTCTAGTTGGAATATAGGTTGCACCTTTAGTTACATTTCAGCAGGTCAAACCTCCCGGAATTTAATGGGGGAAAATGCCCAGTATTTACTGGGACATGCAGGTTTTGGTGCAGTTAGCAGAACAATTCTCATTTTATTCCCGAAACAGTCAGAATAAGCAATGATTATTGAGGGAATAAAGGCCGAACACCTCGGTGTCAGATTTTATTGGTGGTGATAATGATGGGGCATATTATCAAGACAGGCGATAACATTATCGCCGCTTTAGCGGCAGAAAACTGCCAGTAAAACGGCGATAATGGGCTTGATAATATGCTCTGTGGGATTCCAATTGAAGCCCATGTTAGATGTGAAGGACATCTAACCTGAGTTTCAATTGGAATTCCATAGAGCATATTATCAAGCCCATTATCGCCGTTTTAGCGGCAGTTTTCTGTCGCTAAAGCGGCGATAGTTTGTATCGCCTGTCATGATAATATGCCCCGATGCACCTGACTGGGTCCACACATATTCCGGCCCTACAACAGAAACCTTACAAAGCGCCACTGTCAATAAATCCCAAAGGATGCCTTACCGTGGAATGCCTGGGCCTTCATGGGCTGCTGTCCCAGGTCGGTGATGGGCATGTTATGTTGCTGCAGCTTCCGCTTTGCCTCCAGGACGGGGTTTTCGAACTGCGTTCTTCTGTTTATATGACTAAGAAAACAAGTTTGAAAATCATCATGCTAAGCGGCCACAGCTCATTGCAAACACATCTAGACGGATTGGTCACTGCACACAACTTGCTTCACACCAGCCAGCGGAGTCATTGGAAAGCTCTGTGTTGCTGCAGCATGATGCGCTGTGCAGTAGCAAATCGAGAGACTACACCCCAAGTCAATGCAAGCAAGAAGAATACGACAGACTCCCAAAGGCGTTCCTCGCACTATTAGTGTTCTCATGTGGCAATGAGTGCAATAGCCAGTTACACAACTAAAGGATTTGATGGAGCAGAACATTGTAGGTGATAGTAACCTTACACAGATGCTAAAATATATTTTTACATTATGGTAGAGAATGCTTTACAAAAACAAATCGTAGGAAAATGTGCATTTCTTAAAAGTGTAAAACAAAAAAAAACATGCATCTTATCAGTCAGTAGGCTTACATGACAAGGCCTCGCATGTATTTCCTTTTCTCT
The DNA here is from genome assembly GCF_964204655.1 of Triturus cristatus. NCBI lineage: Eukaryota > Metazoa > Chordata > Amphibia > Caudata > Salamandridae > Triturus > Triturus cristatus. The sequence continues at coordinate 1,049,056,288 of NC_140585.1, read as the reverse complement.
GCTTTCTCTTTCCCGTTAATAAAATGCCTTTTAGAACTGCTGTAATACATGCCACTATCAGAAGGTGTGCTGTTTCAAGAAAATGTATTTCTTTCTTTTGTCACACCATATGATTTCATCGCATTAGATCAAGTCACCTACTATGTGTTATATTAAATAAAATGTTTAGTAGAATTAAGGATTGTTTAAGAAAATGTTTCTCATGATCTAACCGGGACATGCTAGATATTAATGTTTCATTTCATAGAGCAGTCCATTGTTACACAATGGGACACTGAACAGCTAACAGAGTAAGTTTGCAGAGGTTTTCATGAGAACCCTCCTAAATGTATATTTTTGTAATACGCTATAATACGCTATTCAAATAACATCATCTCGACATGAACGTGTAACTTGGGAACCGAGAGGAGAGGCAACGGACCATTAGAAGATCCTTTTTCATTGGCTGGAAATGACTTAAGCACCTGTTTTTGCAACATATGTTTTTGTGTCTTTCTATATAATACGTGTTCCTAGCTGGAGAGTTAGTTCATTCTAATTCACACTTACCCTGCCCCTTAGCACTTTGTTGTGCCAGCACTAATTTCTGTAAACTACTGCTAACTGTGATTTTCTTGTTTTCCTTTCCTTTCGTGAGGAGACTTTCTTTCTTTATGCTGAATCATAGCTACTGCTGTGATTAATTTCCTTCTATCTTGGATTGACGTAGGTTACTGCAACTATCTGTGAACTAGGCTGAGTTTCTAGAACTGCTCCTAATTAGGAGTTCTCCCTACAGCTAGATTCTCCCAATCCTTGCTCTTCTCCACAACAAATTCCTTTAGATTAAGATAGGGACTATTTTCTTTATGGAACACACAGTTATTTTTCATGCTGCCTCTAACCAAACTTTTTCTCTCAATATTTCTGCAGCTGGATATATCTGACTAACCTGAATAAAAAAAAAAAATATTACTAATCTTTCAGTAAAAAAAACACGTTTCCAGCTTTACCAAATCTCTCATCATTGACTAAACTCTAAAACTGCTTTACGTGGATGAATTTTGATTTGTGATCCATCCTAACACGGTGGCAAAGATCTGTCGACCGAGAAGTGGAGTTGGCGCGGAGTTGGAGAGCTCTATTGTAAGTTAAAGTGTTAAACTGTTTATAAATGTCTGCGCTGCCTGCGTAAGCAGGGCATACCACCAGCTAGGAGGCAAACGTTTGCTTGCACCATTATAAATTCGAGAACTGGGCCTGAACAGACCAAAATCAAATTGATCTTTGTTTAAGGTGGGATAGGTACTCTCACAAAAAAATAACCTAGAAAGCCTGAATGTTTTCGATGTTTGAGTACTGAAGGGGACTAGAAACACAACAAAGTAAATGACTTTCACCCTCCGACAGTCTTTCTTTCATGTACATCTGCCATGCGCCTACACCCACTACTGGCTGCCTCCTGTCACTGATTAATAGTTTGGAACCCCCTAGGGCAGTAGATAGGTTGCAGTCAGTGGAAAATGGCTATTACACCAGCTGGGCAAATGCCTGGTTGGCTTGCTGCTTGAAAGGTCTCATGTGAAGATCTTGGCTAATGTAGGACTGTATAACAGCATGGGATCACTGCACTACCCTTCTCTCTCATCAAGCCTAGAGCTCTTTGAGAACCAATCAACACAGCACACTAAAGCTTAAATAGCATAACAAAAGACACAGGTCTTGATTAGCATGAGTAGTGTTTTGCATCTGCTGTGCTGAAGCGCACCCGTCCAAAGTCCATATAAACAATGGCACTAAAACGCGACTTCTTCTCCTACAGACAACCAGAGCACAGCGGTTTTTGCAGCGTGCTTGTATATGGTGGAACCAAAAATACCGCACCCTTGGACCTAATGGAAAACCTACATGTAACAAGACAACATTTTTCAGCTGCTGCATTAATCTGCTTGCTGCCTGGCTAAAGCTAAAATAAACCTTGTGATCCAAAGCTAATTTCTCCTCAATCCCTACCTGTTAAGAATGTCTCAAATCTTCTAGGATATACTTAGTTGTACAGAGGAAGACTTTATAAAGTCAGTGCACACCAAGATGAATCCCATTTATGTAGGGTTGAGTACTTTGTTCTGTCGCTAACAGTGTCCCTTGCATGTTGGATCAAGGTCAGAGGTTTCACTCTCTAATCTGTGTCACTATGTTGAAATGTCTGACAGTTGTCACTAGTTTTTTGGTTAAACTGATATTAGCAGTTTCACTCCAGTTTCACAGCATCAGCAGATGGAGGCAAATAGGTCTCATCATGCTACATTGAGACACCAACATGATAAGTATATTGTTTTTTAATGAATAAGACTGCCTATTTTGGAGAGTGTTGTTGGGAGAACATTTTCAGGTCGAGCCTGGGCAGCGCATGCGCTGCTCTGCGAGCCATGCTGTGTTGAGTTAGGGATTTAAAGCTCCGCCCTCTCTCCACCCATATTATTCATTTTCCTTTGTAAATGCTGGCTTCTGATTATTCCTTAATCACCATGTTACTCCCTCCTTAGTACTGCCTTGTCTTCATTTGAATCCTCCCATTTAGTTCTGTTGGGACACGGTATGTTTTATTTCGTGTGTAAGCACTATCTTCTTTAGTGGGTTTTGTCTTACTTCCAGCACAACGTGCTCTCTTTACATTCAGTGCACCGTGTGCACTTTTACTTTCCAAGCAGCCGGGACAATGGCAGCCACTTCTTTGCAAAGCCCAGTGCTTGAAATGGGCCGGTACTGTCCGGTACTGAGTACCGGCACTTTTTTATTTTAAGATGGAGAGTACCGGTACTTCTCAAGCGAAAACCTATACTTTTAATTTGAAAGTACCGTCACTTCTCAAAAACAAGCTGGTACTCTGGTACAGAGTACCTGCACTTCCATTTTCCATTTCACGCACTGGCAAAGCCATAGGTCTCGCATTTAGGTGAGTTTGAGATATTGACATTGTAAATGCACACAGCTTAAACTCTCGCAAATGCAAGACTTACGGCATTGCAAATATTTGTTTATTGTCAAAGCACCCATGCGGCACTTTCACGTGCATGAAGGCCACTCCCCTTTCTTTAGAAGAGCGTGTCTAAGGAAAGGTGCACAGCTGCTATTAAAGTGAAACCGCGGCATGGGGACTTTTACCCAAAAAAGCATTTGCTTGATGAACATGTGTTTTTTTTTGTAAATGCCCCCATGCTGCGGTTTCACTTTAATAGCGGCTGGGCACCTTTTGTTAGACACGTTTTTTAGTAAAAAAAGAAAGGGGCGTGGCCTCATGCACGTGAAATCGCAGCGGGGGGCTTTAACAAACACAAAAATATTTGCAATGCCGTAGGTCTTGCATTTGTGAGAGGTTTACCTGTTGGCATTTACAATGCTAATAGCTCAAACTCTCATAAATGCAAGATCCATGGTATTGCAAATGCTTGTACCCGCTTATCGGAAAGTATGGATGGAGTGACACCCAGGGACTGTGATGAAATATATATTTTTATATAGGAAATATCCTCTTTTGAGCTTCAGTTATTCCAGTCGTTCCAAAGCACAGCCAGCTGTGTGATTCATATCCGCATCCCTATGACAGGGCTGTTGGTACAAAGAACAAAAGAGGCAGCATTTTCATGTCTGCCAAGCCTGTGCTCATGATGTCCCTTTCCCCATCCATTTCCCTTTTCCTTCTGCTTAAACCCTGGTCCCATTTGTGAGAGTAGAGCCACCGCTTTACATTTTCTCAGACACTTTCTTCGTTTCCACAAAGTGCTTCAATGCCTCCTCAGGGATCATAAGCACTATCTAAATGCAATCACTATACAATACTATTGTGGACCCCTAACTGTTAGAGTGATAAGTAAGGTAGATTGCCTTCTTCTCTTTAGCAATTTAAAAAGATGAAGTCTCCAGGCGGTTTCACTGTGCTAGCTCACAGTGAGTAGAGCTATCACAGAGCCTTCTGTTAATGTGTTGTACTGCTTGGTGCAGCAGAGCTATTGTGACACCACCCATCACCTGCAAATATAATATTTCCATAATACAAGTGCAAAATCTAATTAACAAGAAAATACTTATATATTATATTCCAGTATACATTATGAGTTAAGATTACCACCTCAAAGGTGCAGAGAGGAGCAACTGTGCAGAGATGCAATGGTTGAGACAACACATGCTAACTTAAATTAGGCTTCCTGTAGGGTTCACTGCTAATGTACACAAGTGTCACTGTCACTTTGGCTCGGGCTGTGGTCAGCTGCGGCCCGTGCAGGTAAGAGCGGTGGGGCCAGGTGAGGGGGGATTTCGGCGGACAACGAAGAGGGAAAATTGATTATTTATTTAATTTCCCCACATGGTTCTGTCGAAAATCCCCCAACACAGCCCCACCACTCTTACCTGCACGGCCACAGCTGGCTTTGGTGGGGTTGCAGCAGGCCTTCAATGGGTAACCACTATTCAACTGCAAAGTCATTAAACAGTAATTACAACAAAACTAAAGTAAGGAATTATGGGAGTAGTAAAAGGTAGCTCTCATTTTAGGCAAAAGGAATTAAACTGCCACATATCAAGAATGATTCCCTGTTTAGGAGTTCTGAAGAGTAATTTAAAAGTCAGATTTAACCTGGAAGGACCAACAGAATGTAATTAATTCCTAAACTATTGCAAAGATGAAAGGTTATTAGACTTTCATGAAAAAGATCTAATTTAGAGTACAGTGGTTGGTCTGCCAAGTCCACTGAGCAGTGCCGGCAATGATTCTGCCCACCAAGGGGCAGAGGGCATTCCCTATGTAGTGCTAACCACTAAAGCAGCATTTTATGGCTGATGAAGGTACTCAGGAGCTCTTTTGTTAGACATTATTGCCTTGTATTCAGAATTTAATGCCATGTATGCCATCAAGTTATGGTAGCCCATTTTGCATCGTTTTATTCTCAGAATAAATTCATTAAAGTGGGGGTTTGCTTCTAAAAGACAAGAAATGTTACTGGTATCAAGGAGCTTTCCTTCACCCTGTGCTTGGGAACCAATGTTTTGTTTTTGTGACTGGGTCCACCATTCCTCCCATAGTCGAACAGTGCATAGAAAATCAGCATAAAAGGGGTCACCCTCAATAGAGAGGACTGCCTGATGCAGTAAATGTGGCAGTCCTATGGCAGACAGCAAACAACAGTCAGTGGTTCAACACCTCTAAATGAGACTGGGTGGCAGGATCAGACAGCTACAGAAAATAGGGCCAGACAGCAAACTAAAAATGCCCCCCATTAGTGAATCAGATAGGTAGAAAAGGGGAGCACATTTGCAAATAAAGGCAGCTTTGAAGTTTTAAAGGCAAGCTGTATATGTGTTTTCAAGATATGGATGACTGTCTGCACTTGTGCCTGCTGTAAGCAAAGTTTGTTGCAATGCCAGAGAACAATGTGGCCCGCCAGATAATTAAACAAGCCCACAAACAGCTAATATACAGACACCACCCCCAAACTGTCTGTTGGACCTGGCCCTCTCAACAGGGTCACCCCCACACTTTTTGCCTTCACCCCTCCTGTTGTCTGAATTCGTTTTTGTTGGCATTAGGACTTGTGCACTATACCACTGCAAACCAGTGTTAAAGTGCTAGTTCTCTCTCTCTAAAACATTTTAAAATTGGCCTACACCTGATTGGCACATGTAATTTATTTGTAAATACCTATTACCCACCCACTAAAGTAGCACTTTAAATCATGTCTCAAGTCTTCCATTGCAGCCTGTAGTGCAATTTTAAATTGCCATTTCGACCTGGCAAATGAAACACATTGCCAGGCCTAAATCTTCCTTTTTATGATGTATAAGTCACCCCTAAGGAATACCCCAGGCAGCCCATAGGTCAGGGAGCATTGTATTTAAAAAGTCGGACACTTTTTAAAAGTTTTTACTTATTCTAGGAGTGAAAGACTCCTACATTCGTTTTTCACTACTTTAAGACCTACCTCTCCCATAGGATAACTTTGGGTTACCTTATTCCATTTAATAAGTGCTAACGTTTGATTGGGAACAGGTAGAAATGTTATGTTTAGACTCAAATGAATTGTAATTTTAAATCTTTGGATGTCACCCCTAAGGTAGGCCGAAGGCACCCCCCACGATCAGGCTGCAGTGTAAGCTAAAGGTAAGACATTTACTGGTGTGTTTTACATGTCTTTATAGCGAAATACTTTGTATTTCATTTTTCACTATTGCAGGGACTCGCTCTCCCATAGGCTATCATTGGAGCTGCCTTGTAATATTTTTCAAGTGTAACTTTCAATTGGGAACAGCTAGAGATTTGGAGTTTAGGCTCTCTGATTTTCGAATTTAATAACACACCTTTAAGAAAAGGTGGTTTTCAAATTGTGTTTGAACCTTATATTACTTCTGTAATCAAGTGAATTCTCTGCCAAGGAGGAAGAGCTGAAGAGTTATGAGCTAGAGTACTGCCCCTTTGCTCTGTAATGCTTTGTTGTATTGTCCTGCAGTTTCTAATTCTGCCAAGGGGAGGACAAAGACTGGGCTTTGCTGTGAAACCAGCTTGAGAAGAATCTCCAAGGGCTTGTGTGTGCTGGCCTCCTGTTCTGAAGTCTCAAGGACACAAAGACTTCACCTATGGCTTGCTTGATCTCCTCTGCTGGGAATTGTGACCTGCTTGGGGTGGCTATTCTAGTTCTGGGCCCCTGGAGGGAACCTGAAGAAACCTGAAAATCAACGCTTCGCCCTCCTTGAGGCTGATTTTCCGATGCAGCACCACTGTGTGGGAGAAATTCCCAACACAGAGCCCCATGCGGTCCAAGAAAAAATAAATATTTGCATCTCCTGCAGTAGCCTGAAGAATCACAGCATGCCTAGTGCTGCGCCCTGACCGCCAAAGTCCGAGATTACTGCACCGACTCTGATGCAGGCCCTGCTGTGTGGTTACAAGAACTGACACATCATGGGACTGCGGCTGAAGAAATCGAAGTAGCGCCTGTTTGCCTCGCTGCATCGACCTCCAGCATGCCCCGGGTCATTACACATCATGCCTGTGTGCCACACATCGCAATTGACGCACCTACAGATGAGAACTATCTTAGAATCAACGCCTTACTTCCCCATACAATCTGGATTCAATGCATCATTTCTCCTGCGAACATTCCATTCCATTCCAACAAGACCTGGTCCTTGCTGATGGATTTGCATGATTTCCTCCTCTAGGAGGCTAGACTAAAATTCTCCTACAACAAGCTGCTCCATAGTAGTGGTTCCTGGTCAAAATACACTGGGCTGGCCTGCTACCACACTCCACTTGTTAGAGGTGTGGGCAGAGCAGATGTGGTATGTTACATGTGCCAAGGAGCAGTACTAATTTGCCTCTAGCACTCATCCATGAAATAACTGACAGTAATTCTCTACCAAACGTAGGACATGTTGGGTGTACATCCTATTGGCAGCTGCCAAACTGTGAATCCTGCATTATTGGAGAAAACCAACAGTACTGAGCAGCACTGAATGGCATTTGGAATTGGCAAAGATTGTATCTCAGGGTGGTATGAGCCAAGAGTTATAGGACAAATAATACATATTATGTCAGACCACCATTATATACCCTGGGTGTGCATGGGGAGCCACACACAACCTAACACTCCTATGTCTTCATTCTTCCACCTCTCTCTCTTCCTTCTCTTTTGAATTAATTAGAGCTTACTTCTATGAACATCATATAAAATTTACAGGCAGATATCCTGCTTAGGATGGAGAAGAGGTGTTGCAATGCTGGGATATCACCGTAGGAGAAGCTTTTGTTTGGTCTACCACCCAAGAATGATTATGATATGAATTCCTGAAAAGATGGCTATTTGCACCTCTAAGAAATGCTATCCTACCTGTATCCTAGGGATATAAAGGGTATCCAAAGTGCACTCAACACTTGAAGTAAAGACTATGTTTTGATGCTGAGGATGGTGGGTGTGGTGGTGAATGGTGTGGAGTCGAATATTACTGGAGGGTAAATATGAAGGTTCAACCCAGATTGACCTGAATCAAGAAAACCCATTCAGATGAGGTTCCATTTCCAAGGAAATACAGGAATACGGTTATTAGGCTCCTTTGTTATGGTTCTTGTAATTATCCTGACAGGTGGGCTGGACCGTCCTTCATGTTGAAACTTTACTGGTATTTTCACTGATTCGTCTCTAGATTATATTTTAAAAAATGACTTTGCAGAAAAAATAGTTTCTGTGGACTTTCTTGCACCCGATAACTACAAAGAGTGATGAAGTTAACATAACTCAGGGGTTTACTCAGGAGTCAAGTTTTCTGTCCACTTGTAATCAAGACCATGGAGTCCGTGCAAGTTTTCCAAATTTTAGTGATCCCAGCAAGGACCACTAAAAGTCGGTTCTAAGAGCTCTGAGGTCCAAAATATTTTCATGCAAATGCATCAACTTAAGAAGATCATCTACCACTATATTGTTAAGGTAAGTATATATAGGTAAGTTCAGATTTATTTACTATTTCTAATTCCGCATCTATGTATCTTGAAGTTATATAACTAGAATTGTGGTAGTACACAGGTGACTTTTTGCGGCATACATTATAGTGTATCAATTTATATTGGTAGATGCACAATATTGAGGGCTATTGTCACTTTTCAATTAATGTTGTGTTGCCAACAAGGCTTATCTCTGAGGAAATGTTCCACTAAATACCATTCATTCTGATCCTTCGATTTCATTTTCATATCAGGTGTGACCTAAGTACTAGCAATGTACAAAACAAATCTTTTAGACATGCAACCCTGACATGCAGTGCCATCATTTTGGTATAATGTTTACATGCATTACCCTTCGTGAACACAGCACATCACACAACTGCAAGCATTGCCCCCCTTGTGTTTCTATTTTAGATTGTACAGTGCACTGTCCACACATGACATAATGCTCAGCAACACAGAGACAATCTCTGTAAGTGTTAAACAGAAAAATGTTGTGTACAGAGTTGCATACAACAGAGTGGGAGGTCATCCTAAGTTTGATCTTACATGGCTTGCTCTTGACTCTGCCACCTCTGCTGCTGTTCCCTGGGAGACAAGTGACTTGAGATCATTACTTCAGCAATCTGCTCCAGGTATTTACTATACATACAGGATCCTTTTGGCTTTCAGTGCAACTCCAAAACCCATTGTGAAAAAATATACCCAAATCCAAAGAAAATTATAACATTGTGGATACTTAATGCATAGATGGTTGAAGTTACAAAGTTGTTTTACCAACAAACTTCGCAGAGTGGTTTTCCTTAAACTACATGAGGGTCTCAAAGTTTTGTTTTTTTTAAATTGGAAAATTGAAATAAATTCTGCAAAAGAGGAATTTGTAGGAAGTACTATCCAGCATTTAGTGAGTGAATTCTCCCCCGGAAAAGTTTTGCTGTAAAGTTTTCTACAACACTCTTTTGGAAGAACTCACACCTGTAAGCAAAGTTTCACTAACTTTGCAACTTTGTGAAGTGCAAAAATTGTAAAAATTCAACATCTTTGTAGGATATATTTACATTTCACCCACCGTTTCTGATCTGACCTACTATTGTGCCAAGTAATTCGTTTGTATGATTCAGAAGTCAATAGACTTGGACCTTTACTTCTTCCTGATGCGTCACACAATGATCTCAGGATCACTCTGCATTGTAATTTATACTGGTCTTTTCATTGGTGCACTCAAGATTTTAAGTTTAGATCAAGAGAGATATTTTTAACAGTGATTTAACATGGATAGTACAATGGCCATGAAACTCTCGGCCACACTGCCAAGGTGGTCCTAATCTCAAAGTGCTTTCTACAAAATCATTGATGCTACTTGTACCACCTTACTCCCACATCACCACAGTGAAGGGCAACTTTCAGATCCAGATTTTTCCACAGCCAATCTGGTTGGAGCACACAGGTTAATGCCTGGCCCTCAATAACTTGGAACTATTTGGGGACTGTAAGTTCATTTACATTTTTTTGTGAACGTAAATAAATGTAATTGTGATACAGTGGACAATTTAATGCTCCTACTGTGACAAAGGTTCATTACCTGTGGCATAAGAAACAAAAAAGGTGTTCAGTTTTTTCCTTTTCTCCATAATCATTGTGGATGTTTCACCTTTTCTGGACCCTATTTTTGTTTGCTCACTTTAGAACTCTGTGCACTTTACTCCTGTTAAACAGTAGTAAAGTGTCTGTACTCCCTCTTTAAACATGGCTGAACTGGCATACACTCCATTGGAATATGTATATTTTCTATAAGTTCCTAGTATATGTTACATAATGTACCTAGGGCCTAGAAGTTAAATGGCAGTAGTGTTCTGCAACACCTATTGTGCCATCCACTATAGCAGCAGTGCATACATGGCTTAAGGCCTAGCATTGCAGCTGGACAGTAACAGTGCCAAACATGCACTGTGACCTGTCAAAATAAACACTTTTTGACAGGGAAAATCTTGCTTTTAAATATTACTAAGTCATCCTTATGCAAATGTGCCCAATAAACGGACAGCAAGTCTTATTCGCTATCAGATTTTCACAAACACAACGGACGATGTAATATATATATTCATTGGATTTAGTGAATGCCATTTTTAGTTTGGAGGGATAGCTTGAAAATGTGGCACTTATGCTTCCTTCCTTGATCTAATTTAACCTACTGTGCAATAAAGACAATAAAAATGTCCATTTCCTCTTTTATATCAAGAGAATATCACCCATGTCTCCACCAAAATATAAATTATCAATACATCTTTATCGTTTCTTTTGCTCACTGTTTCACAGTTTCCTTTTCACCCTAATAAAGCAAATATCCCGTTGCATTTTACAGGAATCTTTGGATTTTTTTTAACTTGTATTCTTATCTTAAGAAAACTACATGTTCACATTAGATTGTACCTGTCCTTAAAATCCTCTGACTACACATTCCTTCTCATAGCTGTTTGCTACAAAGTATCTTTTATTCTACTACTCCTTCGTAAATCGTTTTTTAATGATTTATAATGGCAATGTTTTAAAACTATTGTTGTTTCAATCTATTCAACCTATTTTGCAATATTTTGTGCTTTTTTGGAAATTTTAGAATGCCTTTGCTTTGTTGTAGCTCTTGTTCTCATCTTTCTAATTTTTTATAAAATTGCTGCAGAGTGGATGCTGACAAATTATTATGTGCCCCAACCCAGCACATTTATTGTATTTTTTTACTGTTTTAAATGGTTGGTGATCAATAGCAATGGTACAGCATATTTTACTGTTGACACTCTTGCTCTATGTCTTGTATTATCTTCAAACGCTTGTGATAGTCTACAGCAGTAAGGGCTACCCATTCTATTTCTTCTCTGTCTGATCAACTCCTCAAAGACTTCCCTCAAAACATTTATTATGTTAATTTGTGTTTCCTAATCAGTGTCCTGATTCTTGTGTTTATTTTGCCAATCAGCAGATAGTGAGGGATTCAGTCTCTGAAGGGAAATATACCTTTGGTTCTATTTACCTTAGGCTTAAAGTTAATGAAGCTGGGCACGGGGGTGTCTCGCAACAATGCACAAGTTGCTTAGCCTTCAGCAGCTCTCGATAATTTTTTTTACTGATCAGAAGTACTTCTCCCTGCAGAAAAGTTTGGAGACCCCTGATTTATTCTCACTCATAGGAAAACTATTACAAGTGCAAATCGGGTCCAGTGTATTGTGTGTTTGAGCTTATAAATCACATTGGCTAGCATATCTATCAATGGAATGGATACGTGTTATTTGGTAACATATCTTAGTCTACAATGAGGATCCAGGAACACTTGATCAAGTACCCTATTTCATGATATTTATTATGTACATAATTCCCATTTAGATTAATTCTATTTAAATGTATCAAATGGTAAAACTAAGAAAATCTGATGTGCAAGCATTGGACTTCTTTGATCTAAAATTTGCCTTTAATGGTGGCCCTGATTTTAATACCAACCAGCTAACACCCACAAACAAATTCTATTAGCTTCACAAAATCTCAACCACCTTCCTTTTTGCATTAGCAAAGTGTATTTTAAATCAGTAGTTAGCTCTACTAAAGGGAGACCATTCAGGCTGCATTTGCTAGTATTTTACACTGTTTATAATATCTCTCTAATCTACACATTTTTGATATTTAGCAATTTCAGTATATATCTGGTTAATTTTCCATATTTGCTAGCTGCATATCTCTCCTACGTTTGAAAGATCCAGATGAGACTAGAGACCCCGACCTAGTACTGTGTTATTTAAACATTGGGATTCTGGATTCAGATATCATTGTGTGAGAACAAAAGCTAATTATTGAAGCAAGCCTAATAAAAGTAGTCTTTCGGCATGATTTATATGAATCTTATGGCTGGTGTCAACATCCAGATTGTGAAGAGCCACCCTCTTGTGTTTTTTAACATGCTGCACTTCTCCAGAAAATGTTGTTCTTCTTTGCCTAAGATGAACAATGTTGAGATTAACTCCCAAGGCACATGTAATACACAGTTCAGCTTCTCAGATTTGTTTTTAATCTGGAAAGACCAATATGTTTTCATTCATTTTCCTTTCTCCTGGAGGTAAATATTGTAGTAGGCAACTTGAAATTTCCTGATCATTGCGTCATTGCATCTGTAGAAGGTCAGTTTGATCTCAAAAGGTTATACTGTCTACCATCTCTTTAACTTTAACTTTTATCTAATTAAAGGTATCAGAACATGCACGGTTTACATTTTCAAAATGGAGTAATAAAGCATTACACCGTTCTCTGCATCTCCTTATCCCAACTCAATTCTGAATATTAGTCTACAGAGTGCCTTTTAAAAAAACAAAATCTAGAGCCTTATTACACGAGCCATCATTCAGCTTTCCAGTTTTACTTAGAAATGGTGGAATATTCCATTCTGTTGTTAGGAGGACATCCGGCAAGATTTTACTTATGTGGATGGTTGCAGGCATTCGTGACCGTTCGCAGTCAGAAGGCTGCTACTCAAGTAGAAAATCTGCCTGAGCAGCAGCAAAATCAACTCTATTAGCTGTGCCCTTTGGTGCACCACATTGTGCCATTCAAATTATGCGAGTTCTGCCCACCCTTCTTTTACTACAGCTTTAACAATAAACCTGAATATGTCAGTGATGCAGTGTTAGATGTAAAAAAGAGTTTTTTGTTCACAAAAACCAAACCATCACAGCGAGGAAGCAAATCGTTTAATAAAATAGAAAAGCAGTGCTTATAATGACCTGTCCTATATAGACAGTCAACAAAATGTGAAATCATAAACTCTCCATAAGCTCTTTAAATTCAGTGTAGTAGAAGAATTACAAAATGGTATACAAAAGCAACATTGAACTGATCATTCCCACGAAATCCATGCTTGTTGGGACATGTGGGCATGTTTTTTTCTCAGAAAACATGAAAATCTTGTATTAATGTCATCATCGCCCTTAAGCTTTATGTCATTATTAGAAGACGTTTTGGCCAAATGGTGTAAATAAAAATCAGTTTTATTTCATTTTTTCTTTGAATTCTGATAGGACTATTAGAATAAAGCTCCTAAGGACCACTGTCTGTGAGGCTTGCTCTCATTTAATTTAAGAACTCTGTATTACAAACTATCCTGTATGGGCATGTGAGCACCCTAGATGGGTTCACCAAGCACAGACTGGAACTGTGCCCCTGAATAAAGAAAATGACACTCTCAAGTGCAAGATTTGCTGGTTAGGATCTTTCTTATAGAAAGCAGTGCATTCAAAGACAGCCACTGCTCTATTTATCCACTGCACGTCCATGCAGGTGGCCTTTGGAATGGGGAAGGGACCCAGCCGGTGAGTGCAGTCTATGCTTTTAAAATCATACCCCTGATATAGGAGCTCGAGTTTGGGGGAAAAAGCCTTAATGGCTCACCAAGTTTCTATGGGTTTTTGAAAGAATGGACTACCATTTTTGACAACATTATTTGTTCTATCCTTGCAGCAGAGTGGATGGAAAAATCCCACTGATTGAATCAGAAAGTCAACTAACGGCAGGCCAGCCATGGCCTCCAACACTCCTCTGGTTCAGCAGCTGACCGGCAACTACTGAAACAGCACCCGCATCTTAAGACAAAGATTATTTACTGGAAGATATGACTATTGTCATTTTCCCAGCATTCAATTCAACAGGAAGCTTTCTACAATTTTATCAGCATCAATTGCTGCAGGAAGTGACACCCCCGGTTTTTCACCAAAACCATCTATTAAAGAAGTTAGGTAAGAGGACTTCATTTCTCAGCCCCTTTCTCAACAGGAATCAATTTCAAGATTTCCCAACATCCATCTTTACAGGAGGTGACATCACTGAATTTCCCTGCATTCATCTCTGCTCAAAAAATGGATAAAACAAACATGAGATCAACCACCTGACCACTGGAAAGCAGTTCCATTCTCTGAGTGCGAAGAGGAGTCAGGAGTCCTTTGCTTCAGGTAGAGTCTTCTTCCTTCAGGTGTTCCCTTTGAAGGTCCAGGAATGTTCTGAGGAGGCGATGGTGTGGTGCCAGTCTATACACCAACCAATGGATTGATAATTTTCCCCACACAATAAAGTCTACTTTCTCACCCTGTGCCCACCTCTTTTTGCATCTTTGCCTTACTGTAAAAATCCCCTGAAGCCCTAAATCTTAAATGTCTAGCCCCTTCTTCCCTTTTGTGTGGTTCTGCCTATCCCTTACCAATTCCCCTATTTAGATGAGCTATCCTCCACTCTGTCAAGACCACAATCTGGGTCTCCCTCCTGCAGAGGTGAACTCCAGAAGTTTAGTGAGAGCACTGGAAATGAGTGGGAGCAAATTCAGCCCGGCCAGTTTGGCATCTCTAGCTCAAAGAGGAAGCATGAAAGCTGCCCATTGTTGTTATATCTGTTTCTACTTGCCTCTCATTTAGCTAATCCCTGTTAAGTAACATGTTGTTGAAAACACCCCTGTCCTTTTGGGCTCAGAGCCCAAGCGACTGTCCTCTTGGAACGGGGTTCATAACTCTGAGCCCAAAATGTGTATTGGGCCTCTTGGGTGGAGCTGAGCGACAAACTTGTTCTTTGCCATTTTTGGTCACACAGCAGAAAGCAGACTTTTATAAAGTTACTTTATATTACGGTTGTCTGAAAGCTTCTTTCACCATTTAAATTAGGTTTTTGAAAATAAGTGGAAAATAACTTTGAATCATTTTTAAGCATTTTCACAGTTGCAGATGTGAAGGGTTTAATCACACAAAGACCTGCTCATGAAACATCAAGCCTAACAAACACTGTGAAAAAAGCTCTTGGGTATTTTTTTACTGTGAGAGCATGCTATTCTCAATGTGAAGTGTGCCATTTTAATATATTAAGCACCCAGTTATGTAGGCTTAAAAGGCACACACAGCTGGGTGCTTACAGGACTAAGAAAATGGTGACTAATTATTAGATGAAATTCCTACATGGCTAAGTCACTTTTTTATTCCACATGTCACTGCAGTGTTTTTACTCTGCAGCCAGGTCAGAGCACAATGGTACTTCCAGCAGTCATAACATGTTTTCATATAATATGGGTGGTGTAAATACGTAGTGGAGCGCCCATATGAAATTTATCTCCCATGCCACAGGTGCATTTTCTGTGCCACTCTACTCTGACCTTACTGGAAAACTAAATAGACCATTTTGGTGAAATTGGTTTTAACAGTACTGTTTTGGGGCAGAGCACATGCTGTCACACTGATTGGCAGTGTAACATCACATAGTCCAAATGCCTGGAGAAATAGGGTCTAGAAAAAGGTGAATAATCCATGGAGACCATCCAAAAAGGCACATTTCCTATAAGGATCCCTTAATAGTCTCTTTTTTGTCCTTTTAATAAGGTTACAAGCAAACTAGAAAGGCTGATGTCACTAGTTGGCCTCAGTAACTCATTATGAAACAATACCTACACACATTTTGAGCCACTCTAGGTCTGACATTTCAAACAATCATGACTGAATCCGTGAGAGATTCAGTTTATTGCAATCAGTGCCCTGTGGTAGGAGATAGTCAAAGAAGAGATCAAGGGAATGAAATGGGCATAAGCATTTGCCATTCCAAGATACTATTGCACACTAAAAAGACTAACAAGTGATTGATTTATGGAGTTGGGTTGCAGCACTTAACCAAGCAATGTGCAACTATTTATATATCAAATGGGGATAACACTGATGGTACACTGAACATCATTAAAAAGAAGGAAAGGCAGAATAAACTTCATTCACCCACTTTTGCTTAGCTATAGTAGGGTGTTCACCTTCTTCCTTTATTTTTATAATGTTTGTTCTATTTGTTCAACAAAGGTCCCACCACAAACGTTATTATGGTCTAGTTCTTTTTAACCTTAGGAGGGTTGGAGATGATTAGTGACATTGTCTAGAGGTATCACAAGTTGATTTTGCCTCCTTTAGGTTCTCCATATTTGTTTGTTCCAGAAAGCAAACAAAAATGAAGTGTGGACAAGGAGGTCACATTTCTACATGCAAGATGTTCCTGAATTAATACCATGTGACGGGGTGTGTAATATTCATCTCTTTTTACAGTATTTTTCTATTCCTGCTTTCATAGATTACAAAGATGATGTCCTCATTCAACCTCGTTGTGACCGGAATAAAATGAGGACTTCATATCACATTCCTCTCCTAAATATACATCTGAGTAATACTCCTGTTTCTAGCAATTATGGATACTGCAATAAATCTTCTATACATTCTTCCAGTTCCAAAAGTTAAAACTTAATTTTCACATGAAGATACTAATGGTTCGTGTTCTACTTTAAGACTGCATGTTGATTGCACATTGTTAATTTTCATCAGCATTCACTAATTTCAATTGTCAGAAGTTGAGAGCACTCCCC
Organism: Triturus cristatus; assembly: GCF_964204655.1. Taxonomy (NCBI): domain Eukaryota; kingdom Metazoa; phylum Chordata; class Amphibia; order Caudata; family Salamandridae; genus Triturus; species Triturus cristatus. The sequence goes on along the minus strand of NC_140585.1, from coordinate 1,049,039,420 downwards.
GCCTCAATGCATCAAAAGTACTTTAGATTACACTCTTGCTGAACAACTATTTCTTAACCTTCCATACAGGCTCCTATTTCAAGGCAGCTCATTTTCCTCCCAGTTCGCTCTTTTCTGTTTATGCAGAACAGCTGAGTGGACGCAGTAGTGATGGTTCTTATGAAGGAGGGCGGGTGTCATTTAGAAAATTCATGTCTAAGCTTAACCATTTGAAGCAAGCTCATGTAAATTGTAATTGTTGGAAACAGCAAGAGCATTATACAGATGTGTAGAATATGTGCTGCAGTGTCCTCCATGGAAGTGTGCCATTGTAATGCACAAAAAACAGGGTGGCCAGGCTTCCTATTGGTATGTCATAAATTGGCCATATACAGCCACTACATTTATGAAATCAATATGTGCATTTGACATAAAGCCATGTTTCTGTACATAATTGTGTGACAGACTGATCCAAATAAGGCAGAAGCCTCGTAGGTCACTTTTATTTCAATGTTCTGCCTCAATAGTAAAACATACAATTATACATTTACACTTGTCTTATATATAGTATTCATAAACACCCCATGTGATTCCCTAAATTCATGGAATCACAAAGGAAAAAAATTTGAAATGTCTCCTTAATAAGTGGATGCAAAAGTAACTGCTTGAAACAGGTGCCTACTAGATGATGTAATGGCCACCTATTTTAGTATGTCACTTCTTGCATGCCATCCAATTTTTCTTTAGTTCAGGGTTGTGCACCCATAAAATGAGATGTGTATCAATGTGCCATGGAAAGCTGTCCTTACAGAAAATTTAATCAATTGATAAACAACTTCTTGAAAATATATCTCAGCTGCTACTCACATTGTCTTAGTTTCCTAAATGTTTAGCGTTTTGTTGAAGAAAGTGAATTCTTCAAGGATCAGTGGGAACAGAGGTAGTTGAATAGAGTAACACGTGTACCAACTAGAAAGGTGTAGAACAAGTCTCTAGTGAGCTGCAGGAGATTCCCATGTTGGAGGGGTAAGAAGTATCTTTAAAGAAGTGTCTATGGTTCTTCTTACACGAGAGGTATATCTGACAGTGGAGTTGAATTACTGTTTCCAAGGCCCTTGTGGGTTTGGAATGTTGAATATCATTAACAGTAAACTTTCACAGCTTTTATACTTACTCAACATAATAGGTTCCATATATGGGATCATCAATTTTTTCCCACCCATATGGAAGCTCTGCAAGACAAAAAGAGAACATATTTTAGGAATATGATATAAACTATAAAAAAAAGTTAAACGCTCAAGAGAGGATCTACTGAAGAACTTTATTTCACACAATCACTGCACAAAATTCTTTGTTGACACAAATACACATAAAAAACCAAAACAAGATGATGGAGTGCTGAAACTGTTCAACCACTCACCCCCAGTCAAGAGATCTGGGTTTAATCCATCGTTCTTTTGCTCACTATGCTACCCCAGTTTGGTCTCAAGCACTGCAAATAACAGTACAAATCATCCTCACAAGTCACCCATTGAATTTCGTACAGCCATCCTTCACACCCAATGTAGGCCAGTAGATGGATAGCAGGGCTCAACAACATACCCCCTAACTACATCTAAAGCACTCACATAACTAACATAAAGAATCCATTTAAGCCAGACAGCATCTAAACACTTGGCCAAGATCTCTGGCCACCATCATAAAATGTAATAACTGTCATTATATTAAGCATTAAAAGGCACATATTATACGCAAAAAGAATTTGACAGATGTTATATATGATAAACACAACTAGAATTTTGTCTGTGGAGCATTATTCAAAATTAGAACAAGAACGCACCAGACCTGGATAGCAGAGCAAAAATATTTCAATGGCAAAATGTGTGCTATAACCACATGACTGATATAACATGGTATACCATAACATAGCCTAAAATATGATAGAGCAGGAAAATTTTGCTTAAAATAGGTGCTAAAATTTACATTAGTCATTAGCAGGAAAATGCTTAAAAGAATGAAAAGTAGGAAAATGTGCCTTTTAAACATGCAAATTTACCATGTAGCATGATTAGTTTTGTAGTAAGCACTAATTTTTATTGGCATTACATTACTAGGTCGTATTAGGCCTCATTCATCTTTCTATCTTTCAATACATTTTCTTCTTTTAATAAATAAATACTTTTAGGAAATGCTGAACTAAACAATATTATTTGATAAATGATTCACACTTGGCTTGCTTAAACATGTCATCTATATAGAATGTGCTGACTTTAAAATGTATTTCTTCTTTTCTTAAACTACATGTTCTCATTGTATTTAGTTAGTTTATAGTTGACACATATTCACAATGCTGAATACTGAATAGTGTATTAAAACAAAAATGCTCACATGAAGACGTAAATCTCATGACTTAATATCGTATGTTACAACTAGAATGTTTTTCTTCCTTTAGAATAGTTCATTGTTACACATTGGAATACTGAATATCTAATAGCTTAGACTGTAGGGTTCTCGTGGGAATTCAGAGTGAAGCTAATGCACATGAATGTTTAGCAACCAAGTTAACACTTTTAGATAGTACCTTGCCAACTTTCTTCATTTACTGTGGGAAAGAAGGAAGAAGCAGTAGACCATCGGACAATCCTTCCTCATTGGCTTTAGATGTTCTACCACCAGCATGGATTGTTACATGTGTTTTTGTGTTTATTATATACATGTTCTTAGTTAGAATTATTCAGTGCTGCCAAACTGGTTCAGGTTGTTCTTCTGAGCACATTTCCCCGAGCACTTTTTGCCCTATTTGCTGTGAGCTACTGTTGACGGTGATTCCTGTAGCCTACTACTTTGCAGGTGTCAATTTTCTTATGGTTAAGGCACTGCTGAGATTATTTTCGTAGCTTAATTTTGAACAATTGTTACTGCGTCTGTTTGCTGAAGCTGTTTGAGAGAAGGACTTGGACGAGATTCTAGAACTACTCTTCATGAGGAGTTTGACTTCAATCTGATTCTATATCTATGCTCCTTCAAATCTTGCTCTTTCCCAAAAGGACTGTTTATGTATTCTAGTAGGTTAGGATCCGTTTACAGTAGAATAGGGACTTAACTTATTTTATGAAACACGCTGTAAGTTCGTTGATTGACTCAAAGCATGATTTTCTTGATATTTCTGTAAACAGATTTATCTTATTTACCAATTTGAATAAAGAGACCAAAACAATATACTAAACTCTTATCAATAAATAAAGGTTTTTGAACTGATCAAAAACACTCATCATTGACTGAATTAATGACTAAACTGATTATGTTTATTGAGATCTTTTCGATTGATGCTCCATTCTGAAACAGTGGCCAAGATCCATTGAAGAGAAGATTTTGGTGCAAAGCTGGAGACCACTATTATATGTTACATGTTGAACTGATTAATTTAAAGAAAAAACATTTCCACGAAAGCACATAGCATAATATAACAGATAAACATTCCAGCCATAACCACTGTATCACGTTTGCTGACTCACTATACATTGGTAGATTAAAATTTGCCTGCATACCTATGTCAATTCAAAGTCACCTTACAGTTTCTGAATATTTATATACTGTGAGGGATGCTGCTTGCATTGGATCATATTCTCCCGGTCATTTCCCGAAGGGTTACAGACTCTGGGAAAACAGTACTAGGACCCCACAAGCTATATTTTCTTCATGAAACCATGTTTGCTTCAAGTCAAACAACTTTAGAGTGCACATGGGTTAATAATAATAATAAAAATAGGATAAAAGTACATTTTGGGGTACATTGGTAAGATCTTCAGAATATAAGGCACTTCTAAACCTTTTGTTTTTAAAATCTTTGGGGGAATTAAATTGACTGATTGTTTATATTATTTTAAAACTGGTGCCCAAGGGTTACTGAAGTTAATGATAGTAAAGCAATGTGATTGTTTCTTTATGCTTGAAGGAAGAAGGTAGATGGGATGGACGGTCAAAAGTGCATGTTTTAAAAGAATAATTGGCCAATGCAGGAACTTTAATAGCTGCAGACATCTGCAGTTACTTTGTGAGTATTTTGCTGCTTCTATGAGCGCCTGGAAGATGTGGTTGTAGGATGGTATATGTTGTTTTATGTAACCTTTTGGTTTCAATTTTTTGGGTTAAACAGTTGCAAATGTTGTGGAGAAAAACTAAAAGAGAGAGTGGACTAAGCATAAAGCCTTTCTGTGGTAGGTAAATTAGCACTCCTCTAGTACTCTTTTGCAAACTCATACAGGCTTTGGTTAATTTGCCCTAAGAACATAAAATAGATACAGTCAAGGAATATTCATATACACATGGTACAAATAGACAAATAAGACTGCACCTTTTCACTTTTATTGTTAGACAGTTGTAGGTTTCTGAGACAAATGGATGCAACAGTAGAAAAAATAATATTCCTGACGTACCAATAAATTCTTTGTGAATCAACTAAATGTTTTTGTGAATCGATCTCTCAATGTTAAATCTGAGTTTTCTAATGAATTCCTAAGGTTTCCAGGAAAAGAAAATTGCCCCGTTAGAGTGTATCATTATGAGAGTGATGTTATATCCTCACATCAGAACTATTTTCCAAACTTCTTTAGATATTGATATGAAATATGTCATATGGCCATGAATGAACAAATGAGAGACGAAAATTATATAGGAGGTTCTTACGTAATCGTTTATTATGATCTTCCTTTAAAGACTAATCAGGTGAATCTCAGTCAGACTTTAAACATTACCCTCTGATATTCACCCAAATACAGCCAAATAGTTCAAGCACATGGCAGCTTGAAATATGCATTGTCAAATGTCCTGTTATGCAACACAAGAAGTTAAAAACAACTTGCAAAGTCAATATGTTTGGCTTTAAATTGCCAAGACACGTAAACACAGGTGTTCACAATAATTATGTCCATGTTTAACATGCCCAAATGCTGTTTATCACCTCAAAGCTTCCCCGATTGGCTTGCCACATTGCTGGAAAAAAGTAGCAAAAAAAGGATTGCTTTCTGTATAGAATGTACACAGAAGGTAATGAACTGGGTTTGACAAACAGTGTGATGATTGAATGTATTTTTCAGATCTGAAATAGTCCCTTGTGCATTCCAATGCAAGCAATTTCTGGAAGGCGAAATGATACACCAAATAGCAAATGGCATGAGGTAAGAGAGTAGTACTCCACTGGGAGGAGAGAAAGCCCACTCTATGTATATTTTAAAGACTTGAAGCTGCTCTTTCAAGGTAAACATAAAAAATGACCTGCACTTGTAAACATGAAATGAAATTCCTCTGAATCTTTTACATATACCAGGGGATTGCCTGGGTACATCAGTACATTGTGTAATAAGGTTCCAATATGTATTGCCCAATCTCAGAGGCACCTGTCAGAGTATGCTCACTAACGATCCATTGCAAAGGGAAATAGCAGTGATGACAGAGGACAGTCCTCCCTTGCCCGCCTTTTTCCACCAGTCAGCTGTTAAAAACTATTCTTCCCATCCTAAGTCTTACCTTGGTTTTCATTTACAATAGGTCCACCCAAGAAAAATGGGTCCGATCGCATTTTATTTAAGACCTTCATATACTACCAGCCTATAGCGAAAAGGGGTTTTCTATTGCTAATATCACCAAAACATAGTGTTCCTCTATCACTTCTAACTGATGCTTCAAATCAGACTCGCACAGCGAGTGACAAGCAAATTATGAGAAAACACAACTAGGTACTTTTAATCATCTTTCAATGTCAAATTGTCCCTTTAGATTATTTTTTAAACATACTCTGTTTTTTACTATTTGAAGTCACGGAATGAATTTCTTTGCAGGACACTTTGAGCATGTTTCTCTTAAAGCTGTATTTTTACATTAGCCTTAAATAAAAGACCTTTATATCATTTGCAGAGGTAATCTATTGTACTTCTTTTACATACTGAAAATACAAGTTATAGTACTAGTATTTTATTTTTAATATTTTTTATCTTTGCCGACAGTTTGGTACAAAAATCAACTTTACTAGCATGCTTCTTTATTGAGCAAATTAATACCGTCCCCTTACATGGTCATTTCAATAACTGAATTCCTGTCTTTGTCCACATTGGGTGTCAATATATTAATTCCAATTTAAAGTTGCATTTTAATAGTCCATACATTAGATTCACATGGGCACTGAAAGTATTCCTGAATATCAGCCAAACAAAACACCATAAAATACATTAACTATTTCTAACAGACTATACTTGTCTATCACACCATAGTTTTAATAGGATTGTTGGACCTCATGAATGGAGAACCGCAAATGTATTTGTGTAAAAAAAAATATAATAAATGTGTCTCCTCCTAGTGCTGAAGGTCTGTTCATATCATGTTTATATCATTATACCTTCTGTGATCTTTTTCAACTGTGTTTTAACCAACAATGGTCACGAAGAAGGTATAAAAACCATTAGAACATTGGAATGTTGGAAACTCCATTAAAAACAATGGAGCGCTCCGGGCTTATAATGACTGGTATAAGCCCGGAGCTCCAACATTCCAATGTTTCTTTGTTCACAGCTCTGGCTGTGAACAAAGACTTCAGGGAGCCTGAGGGAATTTCAATCCCCTCGCGCTCCCTGAAGGCTTTGTTTTGTTAGAACATTCTGCCCTCTAGTGGCGGAATGTTCTAATAGCCTTATAGCCCTTCGTAGCAGGGCTATACCGGCTTTTAAAGTCCCTCTGCTTTGTTAAAGTCCCTCGCCTTCGGCTCGGGCCTTTAACGCTGCAGCGGGCCTTTAACAGCCGGTATAGCTCGCTACGGCGGGCTATAAGGCTATACTACGATTCGAGAGACAATCATTGACATATTCCCCTGACAACAAGCCCATTCTTATCCATGTTTTGTTATAATGTTTTGTTTTTCCAATTTATGTCCCTGCTATAATTGACAATAAACATTTACATTCCATTGTGTCTGATGTGCAATCACAATTTCAATTTATTAAACACTAGAACAAGTTTTTAAATATGAACAACATTAATTATAAAAATTAAATGTTTACATTAGTTTACAGATATGCAGTGTCCTTATTTCATATCTATAAACTGATCTACTCCTTATTAAGCAATTACTCAGTTGGGGAGTGGCCAAGCTAGCGACCAAGATGGCCATGCGGTGTTGAAGCTCCGTCAGATGCCCCATCATCCTTGCCCCTACTGGGCTCCAAAACACCAATGTATGCCATCTGACAGTGTTGGAGGCTGCTAACATTCAGGGAAATGTATTGGAGCAGGCAGGAACAGCTACGCCATTAAAAATGGATATGGTGCCAGGCCGGATGCCTGACCTTGCTGCAGCGGAATCTACTGGAAATCCCTGTATGACGATACACTATCCATCACACTTGGGGCCCACGCTGACTTGAGTGGGTACGAATATAGCGCTACTGTACCAGGAGGCCCCAGGCCGACTTGCCTGGACCACCAGCAGAGAGACCCAGAGCTGGAGAAGGGGCGCCATGGGCAGATCGGCCTGGGAGGCAGTGGTCATGCCCAGCTGCAATGAAAGAAGCGAAGCAGAGTGGGAACGAGAAAACCGCAGAGGGGAGTGAGCAATGATCTGCTGAAGTGAGGATCTTCGGACAACGAGGTAAGACCGGCCTGAGTCCCTCCAAGAGACCCCACCATGACTGGGGCGGCGGGTGAGCCTGGGAGGCCGGCCATCCGGCCATGTCCGGCCGGCCCTCTGCTTCTGAGGGTGAAACCGGCCTGGTTCTGTCCCGGAGACCCCCTGATGACAGGGGCCGTGGGTGGGCCTGGCCAGCCCATTGCCTCTGGTGATCCATACTCGTTTCTGCTTCCCCCAGCCCCTAGGGGATTTACTCTGCCTGGAGGTAGGGACTTGGGCCTCCCTCAGTAGGTGGGCCTCATTGGGGGCACAGCTGCTATCACTGGAGATGCGCTCAGTGCCTGGGCACTGGGCTCCCGACAGGCCGCAGCGCTAGGCCTTCCCTGCATGAGCGTACCTGGCATGATGGCATAGACGGATTGTTGGGAGTTGAGCCAGTGTTGGGGGAGATCAGTTCGCTGCACCCGGTGTGATCCCCGCCACCTAGCTGACAGGTGGCTAATGGCAGAGAATTACTCTGGAGGATTGGCAGTAACTGGTTGGGGGGATGGGGAGCCCCACTGGAGTGTCCGGACACAAATAGTCTTGATTGAAGTATTGTGGTTATCTATATTTATTATCCTTGAAAGGGACCGCTGTCTCTTAAAAATTACTATTACCCTTGGTCCCGTCCGACTATAAGGGTTCTCTTGTTCCTTTTCCTGAACACTGGCTGGCTGCTGGCAGTAATAAATTCCTGAAGGACCTGGCTCTCTCCTCTCATTGACAGCAGCCTAACATTGAATGGTCCAGGACGTGCACTAGATTTTTTTCCAGTACAGTGGCCAACCCCCACCACCCACTGCCCCCTTCCTCAGACTTTTAACTCCAGCATCACGGACACTGCTCTAGTCCTTTGATGATACTGCTTACCTGGGCTGGAGTACATGTGTAGACAACACTGATCTTTTATTACCTGGGGAAGATCACTATTTGCATCTCGAATATGGTTCGGGGTGACCCCAGGCAACGCCATTTACATTTTGACTAGTCAAATTCTTCTTATTCTACACAGCACACAACAATGGCTGAGGGAGCCGACTTGAGCGCTGTGACGCCTGCCCCACTACCAGAGACAGACACAATTATGATTGAGCTTCGGAAGGGCTTCTGGGCAATGGATGGTCGCTTTGACATGCTGGACAAAAGACTAGATGAAGTGACTGAACGTCTTGACCACCATATGCACAGGCTGAAGGCTGCTTAGGGAAGGATCTCAGACCTTGAAGATGGCGCTGCCCAGACAACTAAGAAGCTGGACTGCCTGGGAAAACTAATGAAAATGGTAGCAATGAAGAACGAAGATTTAGAGGGCAGGAGTCGGCAGGATAACATACGTATACTGGGGGTGTCTGAGTCTACAAATACTGGCCGGCTGGATCTGTTTGTGGAGCAACTGCTGCCGAATAAGTCTCTCCAGCTGTGCTGTGACTAGGCCCACTGATGCTCACCAACAGGACACAGTCTCTACCTCTGCATGTACCGGTTCCTAATCTTCCATTCTGCCATAACTAATGGGGTCCCGACGTAGTGTTGCCAACCCTCACGTGTTGTTACACATATATGTTAATTGATACTACTCTATGGTAAAGAGGGATGCCTTCTTTTGACTTTCAGTTTTTTGGGTTGCACTTGGCAACTTGTCAGCAGGTATGGGAGGGGGTGGATTTTGAATATCTCTGGGGTGTTTTGAGTGACTGTTTTGTTCCTTTGCCATGTCACTCACTCGGTGGATCCTTTAATTTACTCTCACGTATCTGATGTCGCTACACGCTAATGTCCATCCATTCGCAGACGTCACTTTCATGAAGTGGAATATATGGGGATTAAACAACTCATGCAAGGGCAGACAAGTAGTACAATATTTACAGCAAAACTCCGTAGACATTGCTTTCCTGCAGGAAACACATCTAGCATCTGGCAATACACCTAGCTTTGTGAACACTTGGGGCACACGTTTTAAAAAAAAAACTATAGCACCTATGCAAGAAGGGTATCCATCCTGGTACATATGCGATAACCTTTTCAACCCTATGCCTATACAGACCTGGAAGGCTGCTACCTACTGGTGGCGGGACATTTACTAGGACACTGTGTTTTGTTAGCCAATGTTTATTCCACTAACATTGATAGCCCGGAATTTTACCAAAAGGTCCATGCGCTGTTGGACCAGCTGGAGGCTGACTATATTTACAAGGGTGGGGATCTGAACATCCTGTTGGAATCAACATTAGAGAGTACTGAGCAAGCACCAGCGGGAAACCCCGATCCCGACAGGTGGTGCGAGATATCTGTGACAAGTAAATCCTGGTGGATGCCTGGCATCAACAGCATCCAACTGGATGTGCGTACACATTCCACTTGACACAACACAATATGTGGACGCGGCTGGACTATTGGCTAGTGTCAACTACAACTCTACCCTGGAAACAATATATTGATCACCTCCGCGTACTTTATCAGACCACTCCCCTGTAATATGGTAATATGCATATTCCTCAAGCAAATGGCGCTGAAAGGGCGTGGTGGTTTCCTAACATGGCCCTACACAATGAACTCTTTCGCACTGAACTCTGCACCGCTATAATTGAGCATTTGTCTCTTAATGAGGGTACTGTCGCCTCACAGGCTACCCTTTGGGAGGCTTTTAAAGCACATGGGGGATCTGTATCTCCAATCATGCAGGAGTGCTGAGGGATCTACTTGGTACCCTGACTAAGAGAGAAACATTATTGGTGGCATTAGACCAAGCAGAACCCTCGCAGCATACTGCGGATTGCTTACAACAGCGAGCTGCCCTATGGCGTAAAGAGAGGCCCATTACCACAGGAAATATACTAGAGCCCGGAGATATGGGGAAAGGGAGAGACCTGGATGCATGTTGGGCAGATTACTGCAGCCCTGCAGAGGGCAATCCTATATACCAGGACTCCAGCACCCTGATCGCTCTCACATCTCAGACACAACAGAAATCCAAACATAGGTACTTCATTATAACACTGAACTATACACTTTGCGACCCACTGAGACTGTACATGACATACCCTCCTATCTGGAGGAATTTGCCTTGGTTTGGCTTAGCATAGCTCCGCAGCAGTTCCTTAGTGAGCCATTTACCACAGAAGAGCTCACTCAGGCTATAGATTCAATGGACGGCTCCGAAGCCCCAGGGCTGGATGACTACTCTGGTGCTTTCAATAAAGCATATAAACATATTTTAGCTCCACATCTTCTGGAGATGTATTCTGAGGCGCTCGAGGGAGGTGTATTTCCCCTCACTCTTTGGGAAGGAGTGATTACACTGCTCCTGAAACCAGGTAAAGATCCCCTGCATTGTGGAATATATACCGCCCCCTTTCACTATTACATTTTGACAACAAAATGATAGCAACTTCCCTTGATTTGCTGATGGAACAAATAATATACCCAGCACAATCTGGCTTTGTCCCCCTACTTGCAATACTTCACAAGATGGGATTCCCCAGCGGGTTTATGTCTCTAATAACGCTTCTCTACTCTCAACCAACAGCACGCATAAGGCTCAATGGAACTCTGACCAGATTGCTTACTGTCAAGCGAGGGACGTGACAGGGTTGCCTCCTTTCACTGTTGCTGTTTATAATCACAATTGATCCCTTGGTGACCCTTGGCCACCTTCAGAAGAATCATCTGCATGCAGGCCTCCAATTCACGTCAGGACCTCTGTTGGTCACGCTTTACGCAGATGATATAATATTGTATGTCCGCCACCCTGCCGAAAATCTGGCGCCCACACTGCGCGAAAAATTCAGATTCGGGACTCTCTCCGGTTTCCATATAAAGGGGCAAAGGTCTGAGATATTACCCCTGACTGACTCCACAACACCAACATGCTGTAAATTCCCAATGCAAGGGTGCCACACCTCTGTGCGCTATTTAGGGATCCACTTTCATAAAGACAAAGAACAGGTAATAAGCCTTAATTATGGCCCAGCGGTGGATAAACTGAACATTCGGGTGGATCGGTGTGTACGACTCCATCTCTCAATGGCTGGCTGCATTGCTCTCATTAAAATGGTGACGCTGCCCCAATTCTTATACCTTTTTCAAAACATTCCCATCCCATTAACGAATGCATTTTTGGGGACACTGGGTAGCCCACTGATATGCCTCATTTGGGGAGGTAAGCAACCTCAAATTGGATGGCATGCCTTAATACTCCCGAACGAAAGAGGGGGCCTTGGAGTTTCAAATATGCATATATTATTTGGTAGCACAGTGCAGCTATGCTAGGCACTGGCACCATGCTGATGCAGGAATACTGTACCCTAAACCCAAAGCAGACCTAGCCGCCCCAACGCCACTAAGACTCTCACTGCACAGGGGACTGCTGCAGGACCCCCAAGACATACAAATGTTATCTATGGCCAGCTGGCCCTGGAAAACACTGATATGTATGCTGGATAGACAGCTTCTGATCCGAAGATCTATTCCCGGAGGGACATGTAGTCTCTCGTACAGAGGATGCAAGCTTTCAAGATTCTTCCTATATGGACCAGTTAGTATTGTAGCACCTCCAAATGGCCCTTAAGACCCTGATTCCATCCTACCCCTTAGCGCCTGACGAGTTCTCGCTGTTGACACTAGTCATTAAGGATGCGGAAGGAGACCGATTGATTTCCAAACTGGACCATGCATGCTTAAAGCTACTACCCAATCAGGATATTAAACTCTGTACTACCTGTGAGGCGGTTCTAGGGCACAGCTTAACTGACCAGATGTGGCAAGACTGCTGTGCACAGGCACAATAGCATCATGCAACCACCGACATAAACTAATACATTATACATTTCTGTGCCGAGTATATCTAAATCTGAATCAGCTGTCTCACATTGGCCTGACCAGACCACCCGAATGTGCAAAATGCTGCGCACCAATAGCGGATTTTTCCCACATAACATGGACCTGTAGTAAGATAGCATACAATTGGGGGGATATTTTTGCAAAGCTCTCACTCATGGCACGCACTAACATAGAACCCTCCATCTTACTGGAGATACTGGGATATGTCCGCAACGTGCCCAAAGCACTTAGCCACTTTGAGGCCATTGTACTTCTTCCTACCCAAAAGGGAAATAGCTATACATTGGGGTGCTAAACGATACCCAACTACAGTAGCATGGATTGAAAGTCTCATGTACTGTGACACTAATTTAAAATTCTATGCATCGCTGCTACTGCCCTCCTCCAGGCCTAATATTGATTGGCAACCATTCAGGGACTACCTCTTAACATTACAATCTCCCATTGCCACCCCAATGCAATAGCATTTCTCATGCACACACCGGGGATAATACTGGGATTAAAGCAAGTGCTATATGGAAGCTGGAAGCTCCCCCCCTGCACTACTGACTGTACTGTTTTATAAACCCTCATGTTGTACTGACCTCGCTATTCTTCTTGTATGTCCTATATATTTACCGATGTCTGTGACTTGAATTAAGACATGCTATTTCTTTACCAGCGATGTCAGTGTATGGCACTGTGGAAAAACTGTTAGATAAAGATATTTTAAAAAGCAATTATTCATTTGGACTCACTTCTAAGGTAGAAATTCAAAGAAATAGTCATATTCCCTGAATTACTTCTTTCTAAAACATATTCACTCTGATACTCCTGGGTCACAGGGCTTCTTTGTTATGTAATTATTAGAAATGGGGTCTCTAGTTGACCGAGTGGGGACCACTATCCTAGTCTAGGTAAGCTAAATATACAATGAAAGATAACCTGTTCTCACCCTCTGGTAGCTTGGTACAGGGCAGCCAGGCTTATCTAAAGAGGCAATGTGTAAAATATTTGTGCAACACACACACACACACACACAGTAACACAATGAAAACACAACAAAAAGACTCCACACAGGTTTAGAATAGTAGACAATATTTTATTAGAGGATCAAACATCCAATAAGTAGAACAGGAGTTGTGAATATTTAAAGAATAAACCAAAAACAGTGGTTAGAAGTTAATAGAGCTCAAAAGTTACTTGAGGTTGCACTAGACTGGGGTAAATTCAAAGTTCAGGCTGACCGCGATGGAAGGTAGGCTGGCTACAGGACTCAGGCAGGTCCTTCTAACAAAGTTCCTTGGATGGAGCAAAGCGCCAATGTCGAAGACTTGAGGTGAGGAGTCGAGGAGGTGCTGCATCATTGTTGATCTGTGGATGGAGGCAGGCATTGGCGCCAATCTGCACTGTCGATGGAGCTTCGTCGATGAACATTTGTGTGGTGCAGGCACTGCGTCATCTTTGAGACACTCAGACTGCCATCATCAGTGCGTGTCGGCAGCAGTACCGCTATCGTTGAGCAGCCGCTGCGTCAGCATCAAAGAGCGCAAAGTTGCTGCTACGTCGATGTAAATAAAGCTACAAAAATCCACTTCTGAGGCCCAGGACTGGAGGGGGCATCTCAGGCAAGGGTAGGACTCACAGATGGCAGAGTCCAGCAGCACCAGCAGAATTGCAAGAAGTCTTTTATGACCCTGAGACCAGCAAGCCTTAGAGTCAATCTGGGTTCAAGTGAGTTGGGTCCAGCCCTTGTCCTCAACAGGGCAGAGAGCAGTAGGCAGCAGGGCAGATCAGCACAGCAGTGAAGCAGTTCCTTAGAACAGTCATTCAAGCAGAGTGGAAATCCATACAGCACAGCAGTGCTTACGCCTGACAGAGTAGGGCTTGACTTCACAGCAGTTCCTGGAAGTACACAGGTCCCCTTTCATTCCAGCCCTGTTTGCCAGGGTACCTGTAGGGGGTAATCAGCCCTTTGTGTGGGACCCAGAACACTGTCTATTCATATGTAAGGGTCAGCTCCCACTTCCTGCCCATCAGAATGCAGATGAATGCAGATGAGTCTTCTATCACACCCACCCTTCCTGTGTTTGTGGCTGTCTAGAGGGAATGCACAAAGTGTAGCTGTCACCCAGCCCAGACGTGTACTGGAGACAGGATGCAAGATACATAGAGCAGTAAGAGCAGAACAATGTCCACTTTCTATATATATAGATATATATATATATATAAATAAGTGGTATTTCTAAAATAGTAATGTTAAATCCAACTTTACCATTAAGGGGATTTAGCTTTACCATCCCAGAGATATGAAAAGTTATGCAGCTACTCCTTTCTACTCAGGAACTACAGCTTAAAATAGTTTAGGGAATTCCCAATGCTAACCTATGAGAGTAGTAAAAAACAAATGTTGCTGTTTGCCACTACCAGGATGTGTAAAACTTAAAAGTACATGTCCTACAGTTTAGTTACACAGCAACCTGCCCTTTGGGCTATTTAGAGCCTAGCTTTAAATGTGATTTATATGTCCTAAAAGGGATGTTTAAGGCTTGGCAAGTGGTTTTAAATGCCAAGTAAAAGGAGCAGTAAACTGCACACAGAGGCCCTGAACTAGCCGGCCTGAGGAAGGTTTAAAGGCTACTTGTGTGTGTGGGACAGCCAGTGCTGTAGGCCCACTTGTAGCATTTAGATTACACGCCCTTTGTATATGGTATACCATTTTACAAGGGACTTATAAGTAACCTGAATATGCTAATCAATGATATATACCAATGTCACCATATTTAGGTGAGACGCACATGCACTTTAGCAATGGTTAGCAGTGGTAAAGTGATCAGTGTCCTAAGACCAACAAAAAGATACATCAAAAAGAGGAGGTAAGCAGGCAAAAAGTGGAAGGGAGGCCATCCTAAGGATGACAGGTCTAACAGTAATGTACAGTGCTTTTTTCAATCAGGCATGTCATGGTGGACCCCAACTTAGACATCTTAGAAGTTGAGAGCCTTCTGGGTGCATATCCACTGAGCAAGCCTGTGAAGATACCAGATGACTGTGGTGAGATTCCACATTATGACCATGCAAAATAGGACCTCGTGAACTGAGAATTGTGCCTTGGGCCTGCCAGAGTGCTGAAGATCAAGTTCATTGTTAATCAGGCCAGGCGAAATAAAGCATCCTGTCACCCTTGTAGGGGGATAATCATATAAATGCCCCCACGGAACCTGAGCACAGAGCTTAAGTCTTTCCTCAAAAACTAGGCACAAATGTCTCCGGTTTGTTTGTGCATCACCTACAAAGCTTTTTTGCCACTCATTGGCACCATTGTTTCAAACAGAATATGTGGAAAGCAAGAGTGAAATTAATTCCTGCAGAGATTTTATTAATCCGCTTGTTTACATATTTCAATCCTACATAGGCCAATACATACTTTTGTCTTTCTACATTTGATATTTGAAGCACCTTTGAGTTAGATAATAACAACAATTGTTACTTCACACCCCAAGTTACTCAAGTTTCGAATGATTACTGAAATCTGTTCTGTTTTGTATATGTAGAACAATGCACAAATTGAAGTAAGAAAATTCTTTCAGACATAGGAAAACTTGTCAAGTCTCACATTTTTTTCAGAAAAGAGTAAGGGCTCGAGTTAAATTTTGGAAGAACAGTTACAAATTAGGTGGAGTACAATGTCTGCCAAACTGTTAACCCATCCACCCTATTCGGAGTCAGGAAGACTGTAATTGGAACACCTCATTTGACTGGCTAACAGAATAGAGCCCGATGGAGCAGATACTTAGGACCAATGGTCTTATTTAGAGTGGATGGGGGTGGGATGACGTTATCCTTTTATGCATCACCACCAGGAAACACAGAGTGGCTATGAACAACAGCAACAAAAAATCCCCACCCAGTGGGAGAACATTTTCAGGGTGTTTGGGTCATTACTGTTTTGCTTTTCAATAATTAACTATCACCTTAGGATTTTCTTCAGAGATGTTCAAAAGACCTGCACTTACAGGTTGGATTTTAAGCAAAATATATCACAACTTTCAACATTTAATAAGGTTAAAAGCAAAAGTAAAAGTAAACTGGATAACAATTGCAGCTGTAAGAACATGACCTAGATATTTCTACTTTTTAGTGCATTCCAAAGCAAAATCTTAATGTTTTTCGAAACACATTTAAAAATATCAGACCTTTTTGCCTTTTTTTAAATTCAGAGGCAGGAGGTTATATATACAATGGTCTCTAATCCAAAGTCATTTTCTCCAACAACAGGAACATGTGTACGTACATTAAATAGTGGTAAAGAGAAAATATTTGCAATAGAAATGTACTGTAAAGAATAGACGTTGAAACAAATGTGCCATTTGCAAGTCTAAAAATCCAGATACACAATTCAACAGGTAGATGCTTTTGATACAGTCTTTTTTCCCCACTAAAATCCTAAAAATGCAATGGTGACAACAGTGCCTTTATTAACAGATGAGGGAAACACGTTGCCTCTGCGCCTGTGCTGGGTGCAGAGAGAAGGAGACTGACAGGAAACTCACTGATTGTGCCGATAGTGCGCCCCCTGTGGGCAGCTCTTTGCAGGGGTGAAAATCCTTCCTGCAAGAGTTTTGCAGTCACTCATTGCACCCGCCTGCAGGG
Source organism: Triturus cristatus (assembly GCF_964204655.1). NCBI lineage: Eukaryota > Metazoa > Chordata > Amphibia > Caudata > Salamandridae > Triturus > Triturus cristatus. Next base: position 1,049,022,313 of record NC_140585.1, on the reverse strand, counting down.
GGATCTCTAGTGTTCCTTATAAGTGCAGGTTGTCACTGTCTTTCACTAAAAAGCAGTCCCAAGGCCGGCCACAAGTTTGCGATTGCCGTGGAGGCAGCGCGTTATGAGCAATAGGTAGCACTGTCCCTATTTACGCCCAGTGCACCAATTTGAAGTAGTGCCGCGGTGCACACAGGGACAGTGTGCACCAGTTATTTTACTGCTCTGCTCTCTGTGCTTCAAATGAGATAATTATCTGATTTATTATCAATGCAAACAACCCTCAATGCCAACTCAGTGCTGTCTGAACCTAATTATCTTTGACCTACATTAACCACCCAGTGCATTTAAAAATGCATTATTTTGCATGATTTAAAATAATGTTCTTGGTGAACATATCAACTTTTAAACAGTGTTGGTAGTCCGATTAAAATCCCCACATTATATGCACACCTATTATTACACTATTATCATTATTATTATTACTATCATTACTATTATCATATGTTTTATGTAATCTTTAATACAACACTTATGGCTGTTTCTAAGCACTGTATTGAACAGGTATTAATATTAGTGAGTAGCACGCAATTTACCAAAGTTGGAAAGATTGCTCCCTTGCCAGGCTTTAAGTGTATGCCTTTGATGTCACATCTTAACTTACTAAGCCATTTTTGTGCCCATAGTCCAACATAACATGACAGCACAAACTATTGCCAACTCATAATTTTTTGTGTTGGGGTTTACGCTTATGTTCGGTCAAATACACCAAAACAAGACAATCTCAATTCCTACCTCCATACTTTGCTGTGCCCACCCTGACTTTTTCATGCACCGTTCCTTCACTAATGGGTTTTGAAGCAATTCCTCAACGAGAGCTGCCATTTTAAAAATGTAGCCTAAAATGTTATTGAACAACAGTGAGACCCATATGCAGTCTCATCCTGAATGGATTACATTGAAAAAGTGCGACTACAGAGGCGCCCCGCGTCCTCCACTAATGGCTTCCTTGTTGGTGCAGCCAGAGTCAAACAGCTGTCTCATCCATTTACGAGGTGCACTAAACCCTGCTAAATATGGGCCCATCTATACTCTTCACACTGGGAGCAATTGAAACTCCATGCTTGTTCCATAAAATGCTGAGGGAAGATAGGAAATTGAGCACCGACATTAAAGCATAATGATATCCCTTAGAATCACGCATTTCCAGATTTATAGACTTGAATCAGACGCTGAATCGAGGCAGAAGCAGTGAGTGCAGAAGGATACACTGTGGGGGGCTGTGATAAGATCCCAGGTGGCCGTGGCACCCTGCATCACTATAGCTCCAATCTTGCAGCTTCCGATACCAGTAAACGGTCCAACCAAATCCTTTTACGCAATGGAAAGCCATTGTGGTTAAACAGTCCTAATAGGGGAGAGCATGTGGCTCTCCCCTATTAGGGAACAGCTAAAGCGGTTGTTCTCGAAGCTGGGGAACAAGGTTTGAGTCTCGGCAGGTACACTCAACACCCTGTGTTTCTGAGTAAATCACTTAATCTCCCAGTGCCAAACAAAAATGAATGGGTCCGTCTGTAACACAACTGGTGCTCATGTAGAGCGCTCTGATACCTTCTTGCCAAGTTTGCGCTATATACAACTCCCCCCCCCCCCCAAAAAAAAAGAGTCAATTAAGATCATAAATGGGGATAGTGACTGGCAGGTGCCTGACTAACAGCCAATTAAAAGGTGCTTTCTTTCATCCTCCCTACTTTGCATTTGTTTATTGGTAATCCTTTTCTCAATTCCACTGGCGAAGCGATCCCTGCACACAATGACACAGGAGGGACAAAGCACATCTACCATGCACTGCCTGCAGTTACAGGCACTTAAAGTTTTCAGGTTCCCTGCTTGGTCCAAGGGCTCAGTGAATCGGCCAAACAGTAACCTCTGGAGGAATCTCAGGGGATCCTTGCCAAAATTTGTACCATATTCTCTTGTTTTCAGTTCCGAAACTGTTGGTGGTGGATGGGGGTGATATTGATCAACTTAAGCTGCAAGGATATTTCATTTCCGTTTAACAACCTGTTTTCTTCCAAAGTTTGGGAGAACAGTATTTATGCACTGCCCAGAGCCAAGCAGCCGCTTCAAAATTGGAGAAGAAAACACTGCTCGATCAATATCCATCAAGTCTTCGATGAACCCTTATTAAGAGGTTGTTTCGTACAGTGTGATTCCGCCTTTCTACCCTTAGGCTGGGTAGAAAGGCGAAAATACACTATGTACAAAACAATGGTGTCCCAGGTTGCCTGTCCATGTGCCTCAGGGTGAAAGAAGTTTTCACCAAAACATCCACTTGTCAATATTTGTTTTTGTTGTAACCTGTCTCACAGAAGGAGTAAATATTTTATTTGGAAATCTATGGCAGAGTACCTTTATATACAAATTCACAGAAAAATAAACTATTCAAGAAGATCCGGCGTGCCCTGCTGTCTATTCATAATAAGGCACACACTGGCAGTGATTGACTCCCCACACAATTTGTATGCAAAACAGTCTATAAATGCTTGACCACATGAGTAATACACTGTATATTCCCATAAACAAAAAGTACATTTCCTCTATTCTTTCCTTTAAAATAGTCTAGGAGTAGTAGAAATACAAATGTAAATTCAGTGCTTGTTCTTTATTGATAAAACCGGAGGTACGTATTTAAATATACTAGTTATTCTTAAAATATGACAAATATGTTTAAACAAAGAGAAATCGTTGTTACTCCTTCAGCAACCTTCGTTTTCTATGTATACATAGTACATTCTTTGCATTACTGTGGTGATGCGTTTGATCACAGTGATGTAAATAATACACTTGTATGTGATGGGTCATGAGATATGGTGTACTTTGACAGGTCTCTCACTAGGATATGGGTTGACTAATTGGCTGTATTCATACTTACTTTTGACACACAAGGATGAGACACAAAAGTTATGCCATCACTTCATTTTTATATAATTTCACATTGAATGAATGCACAGAACACGCACACTCACATAGCGTTATAGTTAATAAACTTATTGTTAAGTCCACCTATGAGTGGCTTCCGAACAGACCTAAAAATGCACCTTCCTGCGTCGCACTTCATCTCCAGTTCCCTTGTGCTAATCTAGAGCACGTCACTTTTAATCCAGGCTGACCCACTTTGATCTAACTTTGTTATGGTGCTGCTAAAAGTATACCTTCCTGTAATGTTTGCATCTAAAACCATTGTTTGCTCGCCTAAAAGAGCGTGGAGCAATTAAATCGCTGCCAATTCCTAAAAAAAGGAGTCTAGATAATTTGTTTGGTTCTCTTGAAATAAATGATGCTCACACGGTTCAGCTATATTTATTAATTGAAAGGTTTTGAGAGTGTTTAATTACAGTTAGCAATATCACATTTGCTCTGAATTTTGTTTAGCTATTTATTATGTACAGCATTGCCATTTTTCAGCACAAGAAATAGAAGAGCCATTTGCCCTTGAATCCAAGGTGAAGTAAGTATCTTTGCATCCAGCTGCTATTGTGTGATTGTATAAATACTTTATCATCAACCTTAACCTGTATCAGTTTGTAAACCTGATTCTCATAAAGTAACTCATCATTAAATGTTGCCTTTAATACTGACAGATATTAACTGTGCTGGTGAATTACCCATTTATAAACAGCATTCGTTTAAGTTTCATACTTTGCAGTTGAGGAGGCAGAAGTACCCAAGCAAAAAAACTAAAAATGCCTCATCCATGTCATCGTTCCTGTGTTTGATGTACAGAACATTTCAGGACTTAGAAAGCTATAAACATACACTTTCCTGCCATCACCTCATCACCATTACCTATACAACACCATTACCTCTCCTGCCATTACCTCACCGATGCTTATTTTGAAAACGTTACCTTCTCTTACATTACCTCAGCAGCCTATATTTATTTACTTTATCAATATGTCAACACCTTCTACTTACTAAGCCCTTCAGCACATTTAGAATGCCGTGCCTTACCCTTAGTCCTTACCACTAACATCTGTTCAGGTTTTTAATTCATTCTTTATTAATTGCATTAAACCTTTTTAAAAAGCTAAACAATGTACCATTGCTCTAACCCTATTTCTAGTGATAACTTTAGAATAAACTATATTAAATATTTAACTATAAATCTTTAATATAATGAAAAATAATTCACCTAAATACATTTCAAAGTAGTGTTCCTGCTCTTAACAATAACAGCATCTCTTATTTTAAAAAAATTTCATCTGTAGGATTAATACAATTATGCAGTGCTTTGATCTTATTTCCAACTCTAAAACTAACCTTTACTAGCAATATGTCTCTCATTAGTGAAATTGGATCAAATAATTAAAATGTATTATAGACAATATCGTACCCTTGCTCTAACTCTAACCGTAATGTTATCCCTAAGGCTAATACTACACATTGTTCAACTTGTAATTAATTCAATTGTATCAAATTAGTTTAAATTAATTTCATTTGAACTAAATTCTACCTGTTTTTACTATTTTTTTATTCATATTAGAACATTGGAATGTGGAGCACTCCATTGAAGACAATGGCGTGCCCTGTGTTTCTATTGGCCGATAAAGGCCCTCAGAGCAACATTCCAATATTGCTTTTGTTCCCAGCTATTTCTGTGAACAAATGCCTCTCAGAGCTCGAGGGGATTTAAACCCCCTCGGGCTCTGAGTGGCTTTTGTTTAATTTGTTAGAACATTCTACCCTCTAGTGGCAGAATGTTCAAATAGCCTTATAGCCCTTCGTAGCTGGGCTATACTGGTTATACTGGCTATTAAAGTCCCGCTCCCTTGGTAAAGTCCCTTGCCTTCGGCACGGCCTTTAACGCTGGAGCGTGCCTTTAATAGCCGATATAGCCCGCTACGGCGGGCTATAAGGCTATATTAATTAAAATTAGTTGATGCATGTTAAATTATTCTTTTAAGATGGTACCTATCATGTAATCTTAGAACTAATCCAAACCCTAACTCTAAACCCACTAAAGAAAAGTAATGTTTTTTTTTCTATGTAATGGCAGACGTTTTAATGGAGTTGCAGAGGCAATGACTTAGAGGACTAGTTAAGTTCCTATTTAGCGTATTAGAGTAGAGAGGGGTAATTTGTGGATATACTGGCCTAAACATGAGCAACTGCTATCTTTCTGGGCAGCATTTTTAGCTCTTTTCACTCCCTTCCATGACATACAATTCCCAGCACCGCTGGTCGATTACCCTGATTAATTTAGAGTATGCTCTAAATTATAATTTAAATGTGTCTTATCTACAGACAAGTAGAGGCACTCCTTATCTGAAAAATCATTTTCTTTCCCATCCCTGATTGAAGGAACATTAGGTTTTTATAGTTGTGCTAGTGTTGAAAGAAAATTCACTTGTATAACATTTCTCTGTGATTGATTGGCTGCTTTGTCACAGTGATGTATTCTGAAACATCAAGAAGCAGTTGACTATCTTGGTACAAATGGCATCTTTCTGATGATATGTGTTTAATTAATGGTATTACTTAGGGGGATATATAAACTCTCAGCAATGTTTTGAAACCAATCAACTAAACACAGATTTGTTCCTTACTTTAGAATATATCTCACAATCTTTACGTTATTTCTACTTTTCCCTTCTTTCTGCTTCTGAAATTGCTGGATAACCTGCACATTCTAATTTTTGGTCAAACCAAAGTCCTGATTAAGAAAATACCATCTTACACTAAATAGGATCATTAAAGAAGCTGCAGACATTATTTGGGCAACTCGAAATCATAATCCTTCTAGGTATACCCAGAGCATTCATTCTTATCTTTTGTTCCTCTTTAATAAAATGTGATACACAAACATCTATGAAATAGGAATTTATGACAGGCCATCTCAGGTACATTTTTGTCAAGAAGCATGTTGGTTTACATCTGCCATGTCAATGTTGCTGACGTCCTGTCTATATCTTCTGCTATACTTTAACACATTGTTACTTTGTTCATAGCCTTGCTTATATAGAACATACTAAGGTAGTGTCAAGCATCTTCCATTTTCAAAATCAGAAGCATGAATCATACATTAAAATAATATTCAGTACATTTGAGAACCAAAGTCTCATCTCTGCAGTGTTTCCACACGGCGCCTATCCATTTCTCCAACATGATCCTGAGATACAAAACTGTTGTGACCTAGTTTATGAAAACAGGCATCATCTGCGCCATGTCTATATAGAGTTTCAGACTTTTCCTACTCAAACGGGTAGTCTATGACTCTTGAAGAAACAGGTGCTATATTGAAGACATTTCCCAAGGTCCTGAGTAAGTCATTGGTTAGTATATATGGTGGGTATTGTTTATTGCTACGAGCATCTCATGACTTCAGATAATATTGGCCTTCAACTGGAAAACAACTTATTTCCTTTGTGCTCTTGACTGTGAAGCATATATAGGCTGAGCAATCTGAGATGCGATAAAAGATATTTGGTGCACAGAAATGTTATGGTCATCAATAAACTTGTTGTCCAGTCAGAGGCTTAGCTTTTAACACGCATTTGCAATGCAATAGGTCTCGCATTTATGCAAGTTTAAGCTATTGACATTGTACATGGTAATGCCTTTTAGTAATGTTTTTTGTTTTATAACATAATTAAAAGGCATTGTTATTTAACAATAGTAATAGTTTAATTTTTTGCAAACGTGAGACTTATTGCATTGCAATGTGTAGTGTATAAGATGTGTAAGAGGCGTAAATTATACAGACAGAAAGTGTAAAGTGAAAGGTACATATGTTTAGAGCTATAAACATTAATAAAGTGCTCTAATAGCTTTTGCATTGTGTTTATACTGTTGCGGCTTAGGAGGAAGAGCGGGAGGAGGGGCTATTTCTTGCCCTGTTTGTGATTTGAGCGTGTAGTGTGGCATTGTGTAGTGCTGGCTTCACATCTGGGTGCAGGGCAGGCTGATAAAAGGAGGTTTCTAACATGACTCTGAACATTTGCGTCAAATTTTCATATGTTAGTAGGGGTCAGGGTGACATATGTCATTTCTTATTTGTGTGGCTAACACCAGAGCGAGCAGCACATGAGCGCTGCAACGCTAGGCGACACTTAAAAAGGGCTGTGACACCATGGGAGGCGTCACCAGTAGCCGCTAAAAGCCCTACAGCCAAACCCCATCTATTTTATACTCACGCAGAAAAAAAATAAAACCCCAAAAACTTGTACAAAGAAACAAAGGCGGAGATCTAACATTTACAGACCCTAGACAACAAGTGCACCTCCTGCCCTTCTGTGTGTGTGTGTGAGACCACCAATGTACGAAGCAGTCCGGATGGGCTGTACAAAAAGAATACAGGGGGCGTTAACAAAAAAGCACAAAATCCAATCAGAAAACAGTAAATAAGCTACCAACACACCCTCCTAGATCACAGGAAACAAAGATGACGTGGGCCAGTCCAGATGGGCCGTCCCAAAAAGCGACAGGGCGGTAACCAAAAAGCAGATTCCCAATCACAAGCCAGCATTTACCCTAAACTATGACACTAGCTAATTGAAAACTTGTGCAAAGAAACAAAGATGGATATCTAACATTTACAGACCCTAGACAGCAAGCACACCTCCGGCCCTTCTGTGTGTGTGTGAACACCAATGTACGAAGCAGTCCGGATGGGCCGTATGAAAAAAATACAGGGTGTTAACAAAAAAGCACAAAATCCAATCAGAAGACAGTAAACAAGCTGCCAACACACCCTCCTACATCACAGGAAACAAAGATGGCGTAGGCCAGTCCAGATGGGCCATCCCAAAAAGCAACAGGGCAGTAACCAAAAAGCCCAATTCCCAATCACAAGCCAGCGTTTACCCTAAACTATGACGCCAGCCAAAAGGGCATGGCTTAAAGTTCCCTTCTAAAATATGGATTGCTATAGCTCTCACAGAGCGAGCAACGCATGCGCGCTGCAATGCTAGGCGAGACCTAAAAAAGGATAGGGCTATTCTTAGCATGCAGGAAAGGTAGTCATTCAAAATAATGAACACCACCCCACCAAAATTACTGATGCATCCTTTATTGGTCACTGCAAAGGCTGAAATGTCAGGTAAAATTGCACCCAAATCAGAATCCCCCCTCCCCAAATTTGATAATTACGTCTGATCTACATTGTTCAAGAAATCACCAAAGGCAAAGTGTGGCATCAAGCTCAATATGGGACAAACATTGCTATTACCATGTATAACTGCAATCCACCACACTCCAGTCCCCCAAACCCAACCCACCCCACTCCAACCTGCCCACTCTAATACGTCCCAACCACATCCAAAGACATCTGCCCTACTCCAACCCAAAACAATCTGCTCCACTCCACAACAATCTGCCCCACTCCAATATGCTGCACTCCAATCTAAAATAATCTGCACCCACTCCAATCCAAAACAATCTGCCCAACTCCAACCTAAAACAATCTGCCTCACTTCAAGATGTCCCACCCCAATCTGCACCAATTTCAATCTGCCCCACTTCAATCCATAACAGTTTACCCCACCACAATCTGCCCCACTTCAATCCATAACAGTTTACCCCATACCAATCTGACCTGCACCAATCTTCCCTGCACCAATCTGCTCCAAACCAATCCGTCCCACTCCAATCCACCCCACTCCAATCCACCCCACTCCAATCCACCCCATTCCAATCCACCCCTCTCCAATCTGCCCCATTTCAATCTAAAACAATCTGCCCCACTCTAATCTGCCTCACTCCAATCCAAAAAACAATCTTCCCATTTCAATGCACCTCTCTCCAATCTGCCATATTCTAGTCCAAAACAACCTGCCCCTCTCCAATCCATCCCACTCCAATCTAAAACAGTCTGCCCCACACTAATCCATCCCACTTCAATATGCCCCACTCCAATCCAAAACAATCTGCCCACTCCAATGCACTTCTCTCCAGTCTGCGCTTCTCTAGTCCAAAACAATCTGCCCCACTCAAATCCATCCCCCTCCAATCTGCCGCACACCAATTTAAAATAATCAGCCCTAATCCAATCTGCCCCACTCCAATCTAAAACAGTCTGCCCCACTCTAATCCACCACACTCCAATCTGCCCCACTTCAATCCAAAACAATCTGTCCTCTCCAATCTGCCCCACTTCAATCCAAAACAATACGCCCACTCCAATCCATCCCACTCCAATCTTCCCCACTCAAATCCAAAACAATCAGCCCCATTCCAATCTGCCCCACTCTAATTTGCCCCACTCCAATCTGCTTCACTCCAATCCAAAACAATCAGCCCCACTCCAGTTCGCCCCACTTCAATCCAATCGACCTCACCTCAATCCACCCACTCCATCCCAATTCACTCCCTTCCAATACTCCACAATTAACCCCCACCCCACTCCAATCCAATCCACCCCAATCCAATCTACCCCACTTCAATCCAACCTACCTCAAACCAATCCAATCTACCTCACACCAATCCAATCCACCCACTCCAATCCAAAACAATCTGTCCCACTCCAATGCAAAGCAATCTGCCCACTCCAATGCACATCTCCCCAATTTGCCCTACTCTAGTCCAAAACAATCTGTCCCAATCCAATCCAAACCAAAATAACCGGCCCCTTTCCAATCTGACCCACTCCAATCTACCCCACTCCAATCTAAACAGCCTGTCCTACTCTAATCTACCCCACTCCAATCTACCCCACTTCAATCCAGAACAATCAACCCACTCTAATCCAACCCACTCGAGTCTTCCCCACTAAAATCCAAAACAATCTGCCCCACTGCAGTCTGCCTCACTTCAATCCAAAACAATCACCCCCACTTCAATTTGCCCCACTTTAATCCAATCTACCTAACCGCAGTCTACCTGCTCCATCCCAATTCACCCCACTCCAATCCTCCTCAATCCACCGCACCCCACTCCAATCTAATCCACCCTAATCCAATCCAAAACTATCTGCCCCACTCCAATCTGCCCGACACCAACATGCCCCACACCAATCTGTCTCACTCCATTCCAAAGCAATCTGCCCCCTCAGTCCAAAACACTTAGTCCCACACAATTCAAAAGAATCTGCCCCACTCTATTCCAAAACAATCTGCCCCACTCAATCCAAAATAACATGTTTAACACAATTCAAAACAATCTGCCCCTCTCCAACCTGCCCCACTCCAACCAAAAACAATCTACCCCACTCCAATCCAAAACAATCTACCCCACTCCAATACAAAACAATCTGCCCCACTCCAATACAAACAATCTGCCCCACTCCAATCCACCCGACTCTAATCCAATCCACCTCACACTAATCCAATCCACCTTCACACCAATCCAATCCACCCTACTACAATCCATCCACCACACCCCAATCTAGCCAAAGCCAATCTACCACATTACAATCCACCCAACCTGCTCCAATCACCTCACTTCAATCCAATCCACTCCACCTCAATCCAGTTCACCACACCCCAATCCAGCCCACCTCAATCCAATCCACTCAATCCAATCCACCTTACTCCAATCCAATTCCACCCCACTTCAATCCAATCTACTCCATTCCACCCCACAACATCCCACTCCAATTCACCTCAATCCATTCAACCCCACTCACAATCCAATCCAACCCACTCCAATCCACACCACTCCATTTCCATCCAACCCACCCCAATCTAATCAACCCCATCCAGCCACCCACTCCACTTCAGTTCAATCAACCCCACTCTATCCCAATCCACCCCAGACCTCCCAACTGTACCCCAAGCCAATCTACCCCGTATTCAGTCCACCTCACTCAATCCAATCCATTTATCCAAGCCACCACACACCAATCAACCCTACCCCAATCCAATCCACCCCACTCCACTCTAATCCACCCCAATCCAATCCAATCCACCCCAACGCACTCCAGTCCAGTCCACCCCACCCCACCTAAATCCAGTCCACTCACTCCATTTCAAGTCACCCCACTACATTTCAATCGAATCCACACCATCCAATCCACCTCACTCCACGCCACCCCACTTCATTGCAGTCTAATCAACCCCACTCTGCCCCAAACCACCCCATTTTAAACCACCCCACTCCACTCAATCCAGCTCACTCTATCCCACTCCAATCCACCCCAATCTACTCCAATCCACTCCACTACCTCAATCCACTCCAACCCACTCCACTCTATTTCACCCCACTCTACTCCACCCTATGGCACTCCACTCTATGCCACTCAACTCTACAACAGTGCACTCTAGGACACTCCCTGCCACTGAACTCTACTCCCCTCTACCCAACTCTACAACACTCTACTTCCCCTACTCCGCTCTATGACACTCTACTCCAACAAATATAGTCTACAACACTCTTCTCCCTCACTCCACTCTAGGACACTCCACAACACTAACTTTTAGCCATGCTAAACAGCAGCCACACTGGTGTACAACATAACATAAATGCATTGCCAAAGCCAATACTCTTGTATAGCCAAAACCTATTTGCTTTGCCAATGCTTGTTTAAAGAGACTGTGTCTTTCTAAGTATGTTTAAAAGGAAAAATGCAGTATGTCCAGCTGTAGGAATTTTAACCTCCGACTGGGTAAACACATTTAGCAAGTTCCCTTCCTCCCACCACGCAGCTATACATTTTTACACACAAACGCACACATACACACACACACACACACTTTTCATTTTAAAAACAACTGCTCTGCAACCACTACAAAAACCATAGCTTGCACACCTGGCATGCAAACCATAACTCCCGGCCAAATGCAGCGCTCATGATCTCACACTTGGTTTAAAAGATGACTTCTCAAATAACATAAATGATCTCACTAGTGTCTTAGCATGTTACCTTACCATTATCAATCACACAATATGAATACAGAATGATTTTTTTGTTTGTGTATTGAAATCTAAAGATTTTATCTAGACCTCTTGCTGCATTTGCTGTATGACATTGATTGCATGGCAGGTGTGTAAGCAATGATTTGTATAACTAAGCATAACCTATAAATTTAAGGCATTTTAAGTTATATTTCATAACAATATCTGATCTTATTTAAGGGAATATTACGGAATTTTACATATATATTAATGTGTTTTGATTAAACCTAACCATAACTGTGTTGTAGAGATAACAGTGTTTTGCTGGTGGTTGTGTCGCTATGTGGTGAGTGTGGGGTAGATGTGAGGGTGAATGATAAATCCTATCCAGATTCTGCATGGGCTTCAGGAGCGTGCAGCAGATTTGACTGCAGGACCTGTCCACGGGCCTGGCCTTATTCAAACCCACCACCGTCTGACTAACCACTGATTCTTGCACCAGGCTCAACTTGATATAGCAACAGAAAACTATGCACATAACTTTCCGGAGAATTTTATATATAAATAAAAGGTTTTACCTATTCTTCTGTGGAGTGGCGTCTTCAAGCTCAGGGGCAACTTTGGGAAATGTTGTTACACGGCGGCCTCGGCCGTGGGAGATTGCACCGCCTGGCCAACTGACAAACAGGTCTGTGTGGTTGCTTGAAAAACGGCAGCCACCTTTCAGCGCGGAGGAATCACCAAAGGAAACCGGAGCATTTTCCTGAAGCCCACCGGAGGGCTGCAAACATTGAATAACACAATTGGGGAGTTTTAAATGATGACAATCACACGGACCCCACCGGAGAGTGTAATTTTGGACTACAATACCCAGCATACCGCGCACTGGAGTGTGGATGCATTTAAGAAGGGAAAATGACATTGCAGTCTGTTCCGTGTCTTTGCCTTCCCCTTCCCTATGATTAAGATGCAGGAGCATTGAAACGCGTTAGGGACGGTGAACCAGTTGGGAAAGTGAGACGGTTTCTTCAAATAAAAGGTTTTACCTATTCTTCTGTGGAGTGGCGTCTTCAAGCTCAGGGGCAACTTTGGGAAATGTTGTTACACGGCGGCCTCGGCCGTGGGAGATTGCACCGCCTGGCCAACTGACAAACAGGTCTGTGTGGTTGCTTGAAAAACGGCAGCCACCTTTCAGCGCGGAGGAATCACCAAAGGAAACCGGAGCATTTTCCTGAAGCCCACCGGAGGGCTGCAAACATTGAATAACACAATTGGGGAGTTTTAAATGATGACAATCACACGGACCCCACCGGAGAGTGTAATTTTGGACTACAATACCCAGCATACCGCGCACTGGAGTGTGGATGCATTTAAGAAGGGAAAATTACATTGCAGTCTGTTCCGTGTCTTTGCCTTCCCCTTCCCTATGATTAAGATGCAGGAGCATTGAAACGCGTTAGGGACGGTGAACCAGTTGGGAAAGTGAGACGGTTTCTTCAAATAAAAGGTTTTACCTATTCTTCTGTGGAGTGGCGTCTTCAAGCTCAGGGGCAACTTTGGGAAATGTTGTTACACGGCGGCCTCGGCCGTGGGAGATTGCACCGCCTGGCCAACTGACAAACAGGTCTGTGTGGTTGCTTGAAAAACGGCAGCCACCTTTCAGCGCGGAGGAATCACCAAAGGAAACCGGAGCATTTTCCTGAAGCCCACCGGAGGGCTGCAAACATTGAATAACACAATTGGGGAGTTTTAAATGATGACAATCACACGGACCCCACCGGAGAGTGTAATTTTGGACTACAATACCCAGCATACCGCGCACTGGAGTGTGGATGCATTTAAGAAGGGAAAATGACATTGCAGTCTGTTCCGTGTCTTTGCCTTCCCCTTCCCTATGATTAAGATGCAGGAGCATTGAAACGCGTTAGGGACGGTGAACCAGTTGGGAAAGTGAGACGGTTTCTTCAAATAAAAGGTTTTACCTATTCTTCTGTGGAGTGGCGTCTTCAAGCTCAGGGGCAACTTTGGGAAATGTTGTTACACGGCGGCCTCGGCCGTGGGAGATTGCACCGCCTGGCCAACTGACAAACAGGTCTGTGTGGTTGCTTGAAAAACGGCAGCCACCTTTCAGCGCGGAGGAATCACCAAAGGAAACCGGAGCATTTTCCTGAAGCCCACCGGAGGGCTGCAAACATTGAATAACACAATTGGGGAGTTTTAAATGATGACAATCACACGGACCCCACCGGAGAGTGTAATTTTGGACTACAATACCCAGCATACCGCGCACTGGAGTGTGGATGCATTTAAGAAGGGAAAATGACATTGCAGTCTGTTCCGTGTCTTTGCCTTCCCCTTCCCTATGATTAAGATGCAGGAGCATTGAAACGCGTTAGGGACGGTGAACCAGTTGGGAAAGTGAGACGGTTTCTTCAAATAAAAGGTTTTACCTATTCTTCTGTGGAGTGGCGTCTTCAAGCTCAGGGGCAACTTTGGGAAATGTTGTTACACGGCGGCCTCGGCCGTGGGAGATTGCACCGCCTGGCCAACTGACAAACAGGTCTGTGTGGTTGCTTGAAAAACGGCAGCCACCTTTCAGCGCGGAGGAATCACCAAAGGAAACCGGAGCATTTTCCTGAAGCCCACCGGAGGGCTGCAAACATTGAATAACACAATTGGGGAGTTTTAAATGATGACAATCACACGGACCCCACCGGAGAGTGTAATTTTGGACTACAATACCCAGCATACCGCGCACTGGAGTGTGGATGCATTTAAGAAGGGAAAATGACATTGCAGTCTGTTCCGTGTCTTTGCCTTCCCCTTCCCTATGATTAAGATGCAGGAGCATTGAAACGCGTTAGGGACGGTGAACCAGTTGGGAAAGTGAGACGGTTTCTTCAAATAAAAGGTTTTACCTATTCTTCTGTGGAGTGGCGTCTTCAAGCTCAGGGGCAAATTTGGGAAATGTTGTTACACGGCGGCCTCGGCCGTGGGAGATTGCACCGCCTGGCCAACTGACAAACAGGTCTGTGTGGTTGCTTGAAAAACGGCAGCCACCTTTCAGCGCGGAGGAATCACCAAAGGAAACCGGAGCATTTTCCTGAAGCCCACCGGAGGGCTGCAAACATTGAATAACACAATTGGGGAGTTTTAAATGATGACAATCACACGGACCCCACCGGAGAGTGTAATTTTGGACTACAATACCCAGCATACCGCGCACTGGAGTGTGGATGCATTTAAGAAGGGAAAATGACATTGCAGTCTGTTCCGTGTCTTTGCCTTCCCCTTCCCTATGATTAAGATGCAGGAGCATTGAAACGCGTTAGGGACGGTGAACCAGTTGGGAAAGTGAGACGGTTTCTTCAAATAAAAGGTTTTACCTATTCTTCTGTGGAGTGGCGTCTTCAAGCTCAGGGGCAACTTTGGGAAATGTTGTTACACGGCGGCCTCGGCCGTGGGAGATTGCACCGCCTGGCCAACTGACAAACAGGTCTGTGTGGTTGCTTGAAAAACGGCAGCCACCTTTCAGCGCGGAGGAATCACCAAAGGAAACCGGAGCATTTTCCTGAAGCCCACCGGAGGGCTGCAAACATTGAATAACACAATTGGGGAGTTTTAAATGATGACAATCACACGGACCCCACCGGAGAGTGTAATTTTGGACTACAATACCCAGCATACCGCGCACTGGAGTGTGGATGCATTTAAGAAGGGAAAATGACATTGCAGTCTGTTCCGTGTCTTTGCCTTCCCCTTCCCTATGATTAAGATGCAGGAGCATTGAAACGCGTTAGGGACGGTGAACCAGTTGGGAAAGTGAGACGGTTTCTTCAAATAAAAGGTTTTACCTATTCTTCTGTGGAGTGGCGTCTTCAAGCTCAGGGGCAACTTTGGGAAATGTTGTTACACGGCGGCCTCGGCCGTGGGAGATTGCACCGCCTGGCCAACTGACAAACAGGTCTGTGTGGTTGCTTGAAAAACGGCAGCCACCTTTCAGCGCGGAGGAATCACCAAAGGAAACCGGAGCATTTTCCTGAAGCCCACCGGAGGGCTGCAAACATTGAATAACACAATTGGGGAGTTTTAAATGATGACAATCACACGGACCCCACCGGAGAGTGTAATTTTGGACTACAATACCCAGCATACCGCGCACTGGAGTGTGGATGCATTTAAGAAGGGAAAATGACATTGCAGTCTGTTCCGTGTCTTTGCCTTCCCCTTCCCTATGATTAAGATGCAGGAGCATTGAAACGCGTTAGGGACGGTGAACCAGTTGGGAAAGTGAGACGGTTTCTTCAAATAAAAGGTTTTACCTATTCTTCTGTGGAGTGGCGTCTTCAAGCTCAGGGGCAACTTTGGGAAATGTTGTTACACGGCGGCCTCGGCCGTGGGAGATTGCACCGCCTGGCCAACTGACAAACAGGTCTGTGTGGTTGCTTGAAAAACGGCAGCCACCTTTCAGCGCGGAGGAATCACCAAAGGAAACCGGAGCATTTTCCTGAAGCCCACCGGAGGGCTGCAAACATTGAATAACACAATTGGGGAGTTTTAAATGATGACAATCACACGGACCCCACCGGAGAGTGTAATTTTGGACTACAATACCCAGCATACCGCGCACTGGAGTGTGGATGCATTTAAGAAGGGAAAATGACATTGCAGTCTGTTCCGTGTCTTTGCCTTCCCCTTCCCTATGATTAAGATGCAGGAGCATTGAAACGCGTTAGGGACGGTGAACCAGTTGGGAAAGTGAGACGGTTTCTTCAAATAAAAGGTTTTACCTATTCTTCTGTGGAGTGGCGTCTTCAAGCTCAGGGGCAACTTTGGGAAATGTTGTTACACGGCGGCCTCGGCCGTGGGAGATTGCACCGCCTGGCCAACTGACAAACAGGTCTGTGTGGTTGCTTGAAAAACGGCAGCCACCTTTCAGCGCGGAGGAATCACCAAAGGAAACCGGAGCATTTTCCTGAAGCCCACCGGAGGGCTGCAAACATTGAATAACACAATTGGGGAGTTTTAAATGATGACAATCACACGGACCCCACCGGAGAGTGTAATTTTGGACTACAATACCCAGCATACCGCGCACTGGAGTGTGGATGCATTTAAGAAGGGAAAATGACATTGCAGTCTGTTCCGTGTCTTTGCCTTCCCCTTCCCTATGATTAAGATGCAGGAGCATTGAAACGCGTTAGGGACGGTGAACCAGTTGGGAAAGTGAGACGGTTTCTTCAAATAAAAGGTTTTACCTATTCTTCTGTGGAGTGGCGTCTTCAAGCTCAGGGGCAACTTTGGGAAATGTTGTTACACGGCGGCCTCGGCCGTGGGAGATTGCACCGCCTGGCCAACTGACAAACAGGTCTGTGTGGTTGCTTGAAAAACGGCAGCCACCTTTCAGCGCGGAGGAATCACCAAAGGAAACCGGAGCATTTTCCTGAAGCCCACCGGAGGGCTGCAAACATTGAATAACACAATTGGGGAGTTTTAAATTATGACAATCACACGGACCCCACCGGAGAGTGTAATTTTGGACTACAATACCCAGCATACCGCGCACTGGAGTGTGGATGCATTTAAGAAGGGAAAATGACATTGCAGTCTGTTCCGTGTCTTTGCCTTCCCCTTCCCTATGATTAAGATGCAGGAGCATTGAAACGCGTTAGGGACGGTGAACCAGTTGGGAAAGTGAGACGGTTTCTTCAAATAAAAGGTTTTACCTATTCTTCTGTGGAGTGGCGTCTTCAAGCTCAGGGGCAACTTTGGGAAATGTTGTTACACGGCGGCCTCGGCCGTGGGAGATTGCACCGCCTGGCCAACTGACAAACAGGTCTGTGTGGTTGCTTGAAAAACGGCAGCCACCTTTCAGCGCGGAGGAATCACCAAAGGAAACCGGAGCATTTTCCTGAAGCCCACCGGAGGGCTGCAAACATTGAATAACACAATTGGGGAGTTTTAAATGATGACAATCACACGGACCCCACCGGAGAGTGTAATTTTGGACTACAATACCCAGCATACCGCGCACTGGAGTGTGGATGCATTTAAGAAGGGAAAATGACATTGCAGTCTGTTCCGTGTCTTTGCCTTCCCCTTCCCTATGATTAAGATGCAGGAGCATTGAAACGCGTTAGGGACGGTGAACCAGTTGGGAAAGTGAGACGGTTTCTTCAAATAAAAGGTTTTACCTATTCTTCTGTGGAGTGGCGTCTTCAAGCTCAGGGGCAACTTTGGGAAATGTTGTTACACGGCGGCCTCGGCCGTGGGAGATTGCACCGCCTGGCCAACTGACAAACAGGTCTGTGTGGTTGCTTGAAAAACGGCAGCCACCTTTCAGCGCGGAGGAATCACCAAAGGAAACCGGAGCATTTTCCTGAAGCCCACCGGAGGGCTGCAAACATTGAATAACACAATTGGGGAGTTTTAAATGATGACAATCACACGGACCCCACCGGAGAGTGTAATTTTGGACTACAATACCCAGCATACCGCGCACTGGAGTGTGGATGCATTTAAGAAGGGAAAATGACATTGCAGTCTGTTCCGTGTCTTTGCCTTCCCCTTCCCTATGATTAAGATGCAGGAGCATTGAAACGCGTTAGGGACGGTGAACCAGTTGGGAAAGTGAGACGGTTTCTTCAAATAAAAGGTTTTACCTATTCTTCTGTGGAGTGGCGTCTTCAAGCTCAGGGGCAACTTTGGGAAATGTTGTTACACGGCGGCCTCGGCCGTGGGAGATTGCACCGCCTGGCCAACTGACAAACAGGTCTGTGTGGTTGCTTGAAAAACGGCAGCCACCTTTCAGCGCGGAGGAATCACCAAAGGAAACCGGAGCATTTTCCTGAAGCCCACCGGAGGGCTGCAAACATTGAATAACACAATTGGGGAGTTTTAAATGATGACAATCACACGGACCCCACCGGAGAGTGTAATTTTGGACTACAATACCCAGCATACCGCGCACTGGAGTGTGGATGCATTTAAGAAGGGAAAATGACATTGCAGTCTGTTCCGTGTCTTTGCCTTCCCCTTCCCTATGATTAAGATGCAGGAGCATTGAAACGCGTTAGGGACGGTGAACCAGTTGGGAAAGTGAGACGGTTTCTTCAAATAAAAGGTTTTACCTATTCTTCTGTGGAGTGGCGTCTTCAAGCTCAGGGGCAACTTTGGGAAATGTTGTTACACGGCGGCCTCGGCCGTGGGAGATTGCACCGCCTGGCCAACTGACAAACAGGTCTGTGTGGTTGCTTGAAAAACGGCAGCCACCTTTCAGCGCGGAGGAATCACCAAAGGAAACCGGAGCATTTTCCTGAAGCCCACCGGAGGGCTGCAAACATTGAATAACACAATTGGGGAGTTTTAAATGATGACAATCACACGGACCCCACCGGAGAGTGTAATTTTGGACTACAATACCCAGCATACCGCGCACTGGAGTGTGGATGCATTTAAGAAGGGAAAATGACATTGCAGTCTGTTCCGTGTCTTTGCCTTCCCCTTCCCTATGATTAAGATGCAGGAGCATTGAAACGCGTTAGGGACGGTGAACCAGTTGGGAAAGTGAGACGGTTTCTTCAAATAAAAGGTTTTACCTATTCTTCTGTGGAGTGGCGTCTTCAAGCTCAGGGGCAACTTTGGGAAATGTTGTTACACGGCGGCCTCGGCCGTGGGAGATTGCACCGCCTGGCCAACTGACAAACAGGTCTGTGTGGTTGCTTGAAAAACGGCAGCCACCTTTCAGCGCGGAGGAATCACCAAAGGAAACCGGAGCATTTTCCTGAAGCCCACCGGAGGGCTGCAAACATTGAATAACACAATTGGGGAGTTTTAAATGATGACAATCACACGGACCCCACCGGAGAGTGTAATTTTGGACTACAATACCCAGCATACCGCGCACTGGAGTGTGGATGCATTTAAGAAGGGAAAATGACATTGCAGTCTGTTCCGTGTCTTTGCCTTCCCCTTCCCTATGATTAAGATGCAGGAGCATTGAAACGCGTTAGGGACGGTGAACCAGTTGGGAAAGTGAGACGGTTTCTTCAAATAAAAGGTTTTACCTATTCTTCTGTGGAGTGGCGTCTTCAAGCTCAGGGGCAACTTTGGGAAATGTTGTTACACGGCGGCCTTGGCCGTGGGAGATTGCACCGCCTGGCCAACTGACAAACAGGTCTGTGTGGTTGCTTGAAAAACGGCAGCCACCTTTCAGCGCGGAGGAATCACCAAAGGAAACCGGAGCATTTTCCTGAAGCCCACCGGAGGGCTGCAAACATTGAATAACACAATTGGGGAGTTTTAAATGATGACAATCACACGGACCCCACCGGAGAGTGTAATTTTGGACTACAATACCCAGCATACCGCGCACTGGAGTGTGGATGCATTTAAGAAGGGAAAATGACATTGCAGTCTGTTCCGTGTCTTTGCCTTCCCCTTCCCTATGATTAAGATGCAGGAGCATTGAAACGCGTTAGGGACGGTGAACCAGTTGGGAAAGTGAGACGGTTTCTTCAAATAAAAGGTTTTACCTATTCTTCTGTGGAGTGGCGTCTTCAAGCTCAGGGGCAACTTTGGGAAATGTTGTTACACGGCGGCCTCGGCCGTGGGAGATTGCACCGCCTGGCCAACTGACAAACAGGTCTGTGTGGTTGCTTGAAAAACGGCAGCCACCTTTCAGCGCGGAGGAATCACCAAAGGAAACCGGAGCATTTTCCTGAAGCCCACCGGAGGGCTGCAAACATTGAATAACACAATTGGGGAGTTTTAAATGATGACAATCACACGGACCCCACCGGAGAGTGTAATTTTGGACTACAATACCCAGCATACCGCGCACTGGAGTGTGGATGCATTTAAGAAGGGAAAATGACATTGCAGTCTGTTCCGTGTCTTTGCCTTCCCCTTCCCTATGATTAAGATGCAGGAGCATTGAAACGCGTTAGGGACGGTGAACCAGTTGGGAAAGTGAGACGGTTTCTTCAAATAAAAGGTTTTACCTATTCTTCTGTGGAGTGGCGTCTTCAAGCTCAGGGGCAACTTTGGGAAATGTTGTTACACGGCGGCCTCGGCCGTGGGAGATTGCACCGCCTGGCCAACTGACAAACAGGTCTGTGTGGTTGCTTGAAAAACGGCAGCCACCTTTCAGCGCGGAGGAATCACCAAAGGAAACCGGAGCATTTTCCTGAAGCCCACCGGAGGGCTGCAAACATTGAATAACACAATTGGGGAGTTTTAAATGATGACAATCACACGGACCCCACCGGAGAGTGTAATTTTGGACTACAATACCCAGCATACCGCGCACTGGAGTGTGGATGCATTTAAGAAGGGAAAATGACATTGCAGTCTGTTCCGTGTCTTTGCCTTCCCCTTCCCTATGATTAAGATGCAGGAGCATTGAAACGCGTTAGGGACGGTGAACCAGTTGGGAAAGTGAGACGGTTTCTTCAAATAAAAGGTTTTACCTATTCTTCTGTGGAGTGGCGTCTTCAAGCTCAGGGGCAACTTTGGGAAATGTTGTTACACGGCGGCCTCGGCCGTGGGAGATTGCACCGCCTGGCCAACTGACAAACAGGTCTGTGTGGTTGCTTGAAAAACGGCAGCCACCTTTCAGCGCGGAGGAATCACCAAAGGAAACCGGAGCATTTTCCTGAAGCCCACCGGAGGGCTGCAAACATTGAATAACACAATTGGGGAGTTTTAAATGATGACAATCACACGGACCCCACCGGAGAGTGTAATTTTGGACTACAATACCCAGCATACCGCGCACTGGAGTGTGGATGCATTTAAGAAGGGAAAATGACATTGCAGTCTGTTCCGTGTCTTTGCCTTCCCCTTCCCTATGATTAAGATGCAGGAGCATTGAAACGCGTTAGGGACGGTGAACCAGTTGGGAAAGTGAGACGGTTTCTTCAAATAAAAGGTTTTACCTATTCTTCTGTGGAGTGGCGTCTTCAAGCTCAGGGGCAACTTTGGGAAATGTTGTTACACGGCGGCCTCGGCCGTGGGAGATTGCACCGCCTGGCCAACTGACAAACAGGTCTGTGTGGTTGCTTGAAAAACGGCAGCCACCTTTCAGCGCGGAGGAATCACCAAAGGAAACCGGAGCATTTTCCTGAAGCCCACCGGAGGGCTGCAAACATTGAATAACACAATTGGGGAGTTTTAAATGATGACAATCACACGGACCCCACCGGAGAGTGTAATTTTGGACTACAATACCCAGCATACCGCGCACTGGAGTGTGGATGCATTTAAGAAGGGAAAATGACATTGCAGTCTGTTCCGTGTCTTTGCCTTCCCCTTCCCTATGATTAAGATGCAGGAGCATTGAAACGCGTTAGGGACGGTGAACCAGTTGGGAAAGTGAGACGGTTTCTTCAAATAAAAGGTTTTACCTATTCTTCTGTGGAGTGGCGTCTTCAAGCTCAGGGGCAACTTTGGGAAATATATATATATATATATATATATATATATATATATATCAAGCTCGGCGGGGAGTGTCCCTCGGACAAACCGCACTCGAGCAGCGAAGAGCTCCCCCAAAGCTGAATCACAGGTACGAACAATAAAAATCACCAGCAAATGTTCCATGTGGCCACAAACCAGATGCGTTTCGAGTTTAACTCTTCTTCAAAAGAGTGTAGCCAGAAAGTGCTGCAGTGGCTCCACCTGCCAATTATATATGCACGATCACCTGCCTGAATAGGCAACTCTTGAATGAGAAAGGCATAGCATTTTGGGAGATGATGAAGTCCTTTATTAAAACATGAATTGCAGCGCTTTACTAATGAATGGCTATGAAAGGCTCCACATGAGCCCCGGTGCTTGCTTATTGTTCTTATCCTCTTTCACTGCCCCATATCGTAGCTCTGACATCCACGGGCTGCGTAGCCTCCTTAATTAGGGGTGGTGCGGGTTCAGCGGCAGGACGGCCGCTAGTTACATCATGCTCGGTGGGGAGTGTCCCTCGGACGAACCGCACTCGAGCAGCGAAGAGCTCCCCCAAAGCTGATTCACAGGTACGAACAGTAAAATATATATATCCTTTGACAAATATATATATATCTGTCAAAGGATGCCAGAGTTATTAGCAAACATTTTTTCATCCCCTTTAACATATCAGAAGTCAGTTAAACATACCAAGTATCAGCCAGATGTTAAGTAATCTATGAAACAGCACCAAAGATATTAGCAAATCATAGATCATACTCCTTTAACTTTGACCAAGATAATTGGAGACCAATAAAACCAGAACATTAAAACCAGAAATCCCTGCACTGGGCTTATTTTGTCTAACCTTGTAAAATTCTATACAGATTAATTACACAGCTCCTAAATTATAAACAATGAACACGTTTTAGACCACGCTCATTAACCACACCCCCATTTGACGGATTTGCATGAAACTCAAAATATGAGGCGCAAGGTACACATGATCAGTGTAAGCCAAGCGTTGTGCAGATTCATGAAACTGTTCAAAGTAAGTAGCAAATAAATAACTTTTTGCACACGCCTTTAATTTTTCCCCCACACCTTTTTGGATATGCATGAAAGCTGAGATTCCAGCACTGGGCCTAACTTTCTAAAAGATTACCAAATATATTTCAAGCAGATTCATGAAAGAACAGCAAAATATTTAGCACACTGTTTTGCTCCCCTCTCCCTAACTTTGCTCCCTTCCTTGATGGATCTGCACAGCACCTGCCATACCCACAGAAGAAACAATATTTTAAACTTTTGCCACATTTCATCAGAATCTGTTAAAAGATGCAACAATTATGCACACTCTCCCTCACTACGACACACAAAGATGCAATCCCTCATCAAGATACACAGACACTCCCTCGCTCAGTCATAATAATGACAGACTGTCACTTCAAATACAAATCAATGGTAGAAGGTATATATACGGGCATGCGCTTGCAACTGACACAGAAAAGCAAGCATTCCTTTGGGGGTATTGTTCTGTTATGGGTTGCTCGCGCCATCTGCCAGACATTGCTCTCCGGGATTCTGTCTGTTCTAACAGCAAAGAAACTTCCTGTAAAAATAAAACTGGCATCTGTTCTCTACTTAACCTAAGAATTACACGTTCTCTTTGAATTCATAGGTGTATTTTCACGCGGACCGATCCACAAAGCTTTTTCTCCCTGAGAGTGAGACTTAAACACATAGGAAATGTATTTTTTCCCAAAACACGAAACGTCTGCTTAATGTCTGTATAAGGTTCTAAGTACGGGTCAGTGTCACAAAGAAAGGAGTACATATACACCATGTGGTAGTAGACCACTTTACTGCTTACCTTAAAGTGGTTAACACAAAACCTTAACATATCACGGCAATATGATAAAGAACTACCATGGAAACAATGCAAACAGAAACTGAAAATTGCCTCTCAACATTGACTGAACGCTATTGAATAAGTACTTTTGAAGGGCAATTAAGATACAATGCCGGATCCCAAACCTTAAAAGTCTATCCGTACAGAATACAGGGAAAGGTTGTGGTAGGTTAGAGGAGAGTTGGCTTCTCGCGGGTCTGAGTGCATGGGCCCTCAGCCCATACATCCTTGAAAGCTGCCTTGAATGAGCAGCACACCAGCTTCTTATCAACGCATAAAGCATTCATCACTGCAGAGAAATTAGGATTCCAGGCCCCTATCCCGGACCTAAAATACAGTGGAGTCGCTAGACCTTTTGCCACCTGAGGCGGTCCCTGCGTTTGCCACCCCGTGACGGTGGCGAGACAGACGACGACGAGGGTAAAAGGGCTGCCGCCCCCAAAACTCGTGCCGCCCGGGGCAGACCGCCCCGCTTGCTACGCCACAGCAAAAATGTACTATATAATTAATTGGATAGGCCTCACTTCAAGCTGCCATTGAGAGGTTAGGACTTGATTACTAGTCTTACTAACTAGAGGCACTTTTCAGTTAAGCACTAACAGTCTGTCCTGCCCTACACACATGTTGCCAAGGATGTACCAGTCCTATCAGGAGCTGCAAAGGACCAGATAACTACCCGGCAGTTCATCCTCTCAAAGATGCTAACCAGTCGGAGGACGTAGGCACAAGAGGTGCATGAGATGCAGGAGACACCAATACATTCTGATTTCAACCCTTTCAGATGGTTGGATGCAGAGCAGGACCAATGTTGTTAACTTCAGTAAATCTGTTATCAAGAAAACAAATCCACTGACTTGAACACTGGTCCCATTTTCCATCCAACCATTTGCAAGGGTTGAAGGCAACATGTATTGATGCTTCACATACCCAGTACATACATGAAGTAATACATTTATGAGTGCATTAACACATCTATATATATGCTTGCATGAGTAATGCTTGTAAATGATTCAGAAAAAACTATAAAAAGTGTGTAGCATTCAATCAAGGCTAATAGATGTGACAAACAATGCAGTATTAATCAGCTGAGATATCTTAATGACAATGTAGCTGGCAGGAAAGGACTTTTGGAGATGATCTTAATGTCAACTGCACAGAGCTGGCTTACATGTATTCAAATACAGATTACATTTTTAAGTTTTTTAAAACATTTTAACAAAGACCTATTAGCTACATTTAAAAGTAAAGTGGATATTTTTTTAACTAATATCTAAATAAGTGCATTTTTAGTAGAGTTTATGAAACAATCACTCTTTGGAACTTCGTATATGCCAAATGTATGCCATTAATGCAATGTCCACGAGCATTTTTGTTCACAAGTAAATGAGGTTTCAAGATTGCAGACAATATTACAAGCATTAAATCTGCTCTAGTTTGATGCTGACAGCAGAAGAAGCAAAACAAGAAACTAAGTCTACTATTTACTCTTTCGCCAGTGCAAACTCTGCCAAAAAGGCAAACATCTGTGAACTGCTGTGGGGTATGGTACCAGGATAGTGTGGCCAAAACATCAGATGACCAAATAAAGTGTCCTACATACCTTTGACATGCTTATAGCCCATTGGAAGTAATCATAGACAATATACACAGAATGGGTTGATATTTCTGTGAACAATATTTAGACCAGGAAAGTTATGGCAGACAATATTTATGTTATCAATATCTAACATAAAATCACCATTGGCTCATACCATAATATGACAGAAACTTAATTGTAAATAGCTCACCGAAAGAAGCCATTGGCTTTAAAGGGCTAACTCAAATGACCTATCCCTACGTTGTATGTTGTGTTGACATGAGCTCTGACATTAACTGCAGCTAGAATCTCTAGCCTGAGTTAATAGAAGGCAGGCAAAAGTTAGAGCAATTTATAATTCTGCTGTTTTTTACCAATAATGCCATGTCTTCAAGTGTTCCTCTTTACAGACATTGCAGATACATTATTTTTGAGTACGCCTGTTATTTATGAACCATAATTTCTACAACATAGCAAACACACTACTTTTGTTCAGATATCTTGAATTACCAGCACCAGTTTCATCAGCTCCCATGCAGATTGTTGACGCTCCAGACAAAACAATATTTGAGTGTTTTCTGAGCCCTCCTCGTTCCCTAGTAAAAAGAAATCCATGGTTGAGCGTTCCAGATGTACATTCTGCTCACCGCTTTTGGTGGCTCCCTAAGCTGGCTGTCTAATGCCACCTTAATGTCTTTCCGGCCTTGCCAAAGGTTAAAGGTACATAACATTCTACACTGTTTCTCTTTAAGTTTCTTTTCATACATATCCTGTATTTCCCTTAGCATATATATAAACACATCTTTCTGCAGTCACGAATATATGCTAAAGCATATCTCAAATGTAGAATCCCTGTCCTACGCACACATAACACAATTCTGGCATAAGTGCACACAATCTCGAATGAGTATATCTCTGGAGGGCACATGGAAATGATACAAAAAAGAAAGCAGAGAAACAGAAAAAATTCACTATGGTATTGTAAAACTATAGCTGTATGCCAAGTCGGAAAAGTGTTTAACTTAGAATATTATAAAATTCTAGAAATGTCGTGACCTTAACAAAGTTTGCAAATTTAAAAAGAAATTGTATTTGAGATTTTTTTGCCTTGATATCTAGTCCTCCAAGTGAAGCTGAGCCAGGTTTGTGAATTCTGCTTAAAACGTTACAATCTGTATGAAGCGCAAACTAAATCAACTTCACCTAACCTTGGATGCAAAGTTTGAAACATCACCCATTCCTAATTTAAACATGTATTCGTAAACTATCCTACTTTAATAAATACGATAAGCGATGTACTTCACAAACCACTTAAAATGATGAGCGTCATTATGGATACTAGGAAATCACACATCACTATTTCTTAGGAACCCATAAAGCGAGCAACATGTAAGCTGCATTCACATCCGTCATGAAGTATTTGTTTTATAATCTCCTACCTATAAGTTAAAAATAAACCAAAGTTAAGACCTCTCTGTGTCAAAAAAGACAAACATTCCACACCACCATAACTGGTGGTGGCAAAACCTAAAAAGCCATGAGGCAGAGAAAAGAGTGTAATCAGCACTCGTCTACTGCACCTAATCGCCTCCTCCCAATACCCTGTCCAGCGTCCTGTACCAGTGCAGTCTCAGGGTGACTGTTGCTAGGTCAGCGCAAGGCCGGGCTATACAAACAGGACATCTGTTGTCACCCGGACAGAGCGTACTGGCATGCCCACTCCCTTCAGTGCAGGCGGGTGAGCCCTGCCATGCCAAGCCTCCTAGTTCTTGCACTGGGCGATGCTGTGGTTGGGAGGGCCTGCGGCAGTGCCTATATGTGCACACGCCTCCTGTTTTCTGCAGGCCACCTGACCCATAGCCATACTTCCAGGCCATGTCACACACAATCAGTCTAAGGAGCTGCTGCTTCCCCAATGCCTCCTGATTCTGAACTCCAGCCCGCCTGCAGCTGTTGATCAACTGCAAAGAGACTGTTCGACCATTGGCTGTCAAGGAAGACAAACAGAGCGAGAATTCCTTTGTAGGGGTTTCCCACCCACCTATTGGGGGGGGGGGGGGGGGCTAAGAAGAAGCTTGTCATTGAATACTGGTTTTTGAAGTGGTTTATGCTTCCACCATTTGATTCCTGGAAACTGTTTGAGGGTCACCCCTGTCAGAAGAGAGTTCTCTTTTGGGATTGCTATTTATTTGGACCCTGCAAGCTATCACTTCAGCCAGTAAATTATTGAATAAACTTTCTGAGCTTCCAGGTAGTCTACCACACATGTGGGGACCAAAAACTGCTAATCCTCCTGCATCAACTGCATCGGGAACATTTTGGCCACCTGGCCCCAACTAACCTATTCACAGTCACGTACATTTAGAGGGTAGTGTGCCACCACAACAGTACTCAGCATCTCCAACTGCGACCTCGCTTCACCTGTTTGTCAACTCAGTGAGTGAGATCCAAACACTAGCCTGTTTCAGTCCTGGAGGGATGCCATTTTACATCAACATTGCACCCGGAAGCGCATTGTCAGCGACACTCCTGT
Source organism: Triturus cristatus (assembly GCF_964204655.1). NCBI lineage: Eukaryota > Metazoa > Chordata > Amphibia > Caudata > Salamandridae > Triturus > Triturus cristatus. The sequence continues at coordinate 1,048,994,041 of NC_140585.1, read as the reverse complement.
CAAAGACTGTGAGTACTTACAGCACATACCACCAATTGTCAACTAGCACGTCTCAGGACCCCTTCTATCAGGGTAGATATTTATTATGCTCTCTGTGGGTTGGGGACTTAAGGACAATTTTCTCTTGACTTTCACTTTATTTAGTGCACTAATGTATAGGCATCTATACAGTAACTATATGTACAGATTGTATATCGTGTATAGCTTACCTTCTGAATATTTTGCATGATGTGCTTTCCACACCACAAATGGCATGATGAGTAATGATTATATTTTAAATCTAACGGAAGTGGCACATCTAGGAGGAAACATGAGGTGTTGTAGTTTCTACTTCTGGTCTTGTGATCTATTGTGGTGGAGCCCTGTCTCATCATAACTTTTTTCAGGTCCTTGCATTGAACTGCTGCTCACTGCTCGCCTGTACATACCTGATTTGGTGCGCTCTGTAATCCATACTCCCTTGGAGACTCTTTTGGACAGCTATACAGGTCTACCCATGAACATAGAGACACATAGCCCTGCAGACAATGCTACTAGCTAGGGATAGTCGGGGTGGAGGAGGAGTCTTGTTCCTGTTACTCCACAGTTACCACCATTTCAGTTATATACCTACCACATGAAGCATCATGCCCATAAATATCCATTTGTGCTTCAACTCAGGGAGTGATGAATATTGTGTTTCTCAGCTTTTGGTGCACGGGTGTCTGTGTTACTTTGTTGTCTGCACTATCTGCCATGATGTTACTCCACAACACCAAAATACATATATGATTGCTGCCTGTCATTGCTCATCCACTCATGAGAATCTATGTTCCGCACAGGGAGTGAGTGATGATGGACATCACCGTAGCCTTTCTTTATTCCTTTGCACAGGTATGCAGACTTTGGCCAGCATTTATTATAGATGGTGAAATGCCTGCGGGCACAGTGGGAAGGGCAGCATGGGCATGTTGGGCACCCCTGTAAGAAGAAAAATCAAGCATTTGCAATGCAATAGGTCTCGCATGTTGCATTGCAAATTGTTTTGTTTACTAGCGCCCATGCGGGGCTTTCATATTTATGGAGGCCACGCCCCTTTCTTTAGACATGCCGCGTATAAAAAAAGGGGCGTGGACAACATTAGGGTGAAACTGTGGCATGCAGCGATTTGACAAAAAAGCATCTGTCAACTTGATGAACAGATTTTTTTTTTTGTAAAAGCGCCCAATGCTGCGCTTTCACTTTAATAGCGGCTGCGCCCCCTTCTTTAGACATGGCTTGTCTAAAGAAAGGGGCGTGGCCTCCATGGATGTGAAAGTGCCTCATGGGCACTAGCTAACAAAAAAATAAAAAATAATTAAGCGCAACAGCTATAGTTAAAGCATACTGCCATTAGTAAGTTACATAGATAAATAAAGAAACACTGCCAAAGACTGTATTAATAAGTCAATAGGGGCGGCATGCTGCAACCTAGTTGTTAGAATAGGGCCAAATCATTCAACAAAATAGTGCTCACAGCCAAGATAAAGTAGACTGTGTAACAAGACCAGTAAAAGGTCCAGTTGTTATGGGAGGTAAGAAATGCAGAGAAGGTGATACCAAGTGTGAGAAGTTGGCCTTCCATATGCTGGTCACTAGTTATAGTGGCCACCTTGCACCAGTCCAATTCGACTCTTGGTAGATAGGTTTAAGACAACCTTTAAAGAAAGCTATCCTAGTGGTAGCTGTGGAGAGCAGCCTTCACGCTAAGTCTCTGAGGAATGTAAAGCAGCTTGTTTTACCTTATAATCTCTTGAATTACCAAATGAAAAGACACCACACAGGTATATATATCAAATATATATGTATTTATTTCTAAAAATACTCTACTAATCTCTTTATGAGATTAGAGTCAGGTAAACATTCAAAACATCAACAGTTCTCAATAAATTAAGCACAAATATGGCTTTAGCCCTAGGGGCGTACCAGACCATATACTAAAAAAATGGTATGACAAACTCGACTTGCAAAATGAAGAGGCCTAGGGCCTTGGGAATCGCTGGGGCTTCACTTCTGCAGTGTGGTAACAGGTAAGTAATCAGCCCACAGGAGACGCATGCAGTGTCTAAACACACACGCGGGTTTCCTATACGTTTCAATGGCAAATGTCGCGGTTTGTAATTTACAGTTTTAGGGCACTTCGCAAAAGTCAACAAGCAAGCAACTTACAGGGTAAGTATTTCGAGGGCCAACACACACTTGAGCACCGGAGTGCACGAGTTACCTCACCCAGGGAAGCCGGGTTCATAGGTGTCCTTTGGTGTCGGGTCGCGATGCTGTTTTCAATGGAGATCACTGAAGACTTGCTGCTTGTGACGACTGGAGAGGGGTCCGCTGGAATCTGAAGATGGAATGGAGTTGCAGAAGACCTAGAAATTGAGCGGACAGAGTTCAAAGTCACTTGCCAGTGACCGGTGGCCAGCAAGATGGATGACCACAGCTGTCGTGTCTCTTCAGGTCGATGATGGTGTTTTGTCTCTTCGCTCACAAGGTCCAGGAGGGTTCGACGATGACCAGCAGCTGGATTCGAAGGGTCCCACAACATCTGCAGCTGTCGACGGTGTCGGCACCCGGATTGGAGCCAACAAGCCCTGGCAACTGCAAGTCTTGTGTGGAGTGAAGATTGTCAACGGTGCAAACCAGCAAGGTCTGATGGACTTACCCAGCAAGGGTAAGTGAGGGCAGGCCCAGAGCAACCAGGTGAGCCCTTGAAGTTGATGTGGAAGTCTTCAGGTGAGTTACTAGCCAATGGGCAAGCAACCGCAAAGACGCCTTTGCAGGAAAAGTTTAACAACAGCCCACGATCACTCGGGACAGGGTAGGCTGCTGATTTTGGGTACTAGACCTGCTAGGGACTTGGACAACAAATGGTTCAAAGCACAACTTCGTTGAACGTAGATTAGGGCTTGCACTTGAAATAAGTGCATGGTTCCCTGGTATTGCTGTTCCTCATCACTCGTGGGGTCCAGATGCCACAGCTTTGCTGGGGACTCAAAATGGCCGTCGAGAGGTCAGGAAATCTGCTTCAGGGGACGCAGGGACTTCGGGCTCCGGCGGGAGCGGTAAAGTTTGCAACCGTTGTCGAAGAGTTTTGGTGCCTGCCAAGCAGGGGAGTCACTCCTTGACTCCAAGGGAGATTCTTCAGTCTTCCAGAGATAGTGGAACTTCGAAGGGCCAGGATTCTTCTTTGTAGAGCGTCGTCCAAAGTTAGCATTTACCGCGAGGTTATAATGCACTTAAGAGGATATGGTTTAACCGCATCCACAAACAGTAGCAGAGAATAAACTCTGCCAGCTGCAGAGGGGTCCTGCTCATGCAGACGCACCCCCTCACATAGTAAACCAAGCACCCTGCCCTCAGGATTGTTAGGGCCTGCTAGAGGGGTGACTGATAGGTTTATATGTGTGTGTATGGTGAGATATAGGAACCTATACCTCAGTGAGGAGTGCTAACACTACCTCACACAGGCTGCAGTAGCAGGCCTGTGGTGTCAGATTGTGAATGCTTCCCAGGGGTGACATAATACATGCTGCAGCCCCTGGTAGGCCTGTGAAGTACCAATGCCCTAGGTACCTAAGGTACCATATACTAGGGGCTCATAAGGTACCACACTATCCAATCACTAGTGCATCTAATATGCACACCAATCATTTAAGGGAGTAAGCAGATAGACTGGGGTCCTGGATAGCAGGATCCCAGCCAGACTAGTCAAAAACCATTCAAACACCAGGAAAAAAGTGGGGGCAACCATATAGTCAGATTCCACCTTCCTACACCAAGGAGGGACTAACAAGACTAATAATGGCTCGGAAGCCAGCGTTTAGGAAGGACAATGACAGAAGCCAATTAAAAATGTGGGCGGAGAGGAGGCGGGGCTTCAAAGCCATACTCCACAACTGCATGCCTCGCAGCAGCGCATGCGCTGCCCAGGCTCGACCTAAAAATTGCAAACCCCAGCGTCCAGAGTGTGTCAGTGTTTGTCCCACAATGAAACGTCCGCAATCCTTTGCACGTGCTCTGGATTTTGTTCATCTGTTAGCTATATAACAAAACTTAGTTCTATGAGTGCATGGCAGTTAATGGTTTCCAATTTGGAATTTAATTTTAGTGGCCGCATGCCGAACGTCGCCAAATTGAGCTGGACATCTGCTGCCTCTGTTCTGTTGCAAGCAGGCCACTGATGCGCTGTCACATCCGTCCCCGGATGCACTGTTGAAATCACCCATGGCCCCTCCTTTTCTCAGCATCTCTCACGTTTATTGGATGTCTGCATCAGTAATACAAGTCGGAAAACATCTGTGTGCTTTTGGGTGAAACTATCACTGTAATCAAAACTGTATTTACTGGGCAAGTGAAACGCCATAGTCTGCCATAGTCACTGGACGAACAAAGAGTTTGTTCTCGGCCACTTGAAATATATGCAATCAAATCTACACAGCAGCCTTCATGCATATTCATAAACCTGATTCACGTCAGTTACTTACTTGGCACTGAATTCACACATATGTCTCATTTAGTTCAGTCTTCTAGATTTCAATCTCTTATCTATGTTGTATTCGTTAATATTTTGTCAAATGTGTGGAGATGAAAAAACATAAGCATGTAGGAAGTCGACAGCCTGACATGTTATCAAGTTTAACACTTTACTTTTGTTTTGACACTGAGGATTTACAGCACGCTTCATGCTGCAGACAATTCACGTATGAAATGTATTTGTCTCATAGCAATCGGGTATTCGGCTCTGGAGTGAATGCATGAAGCAAAGGGATGTCGGAATATTTTAGTGGGGCCAAATGAAGGGTTGGGGCAGGGGGAACAGAAACTATATGTATTTACTCAAAGGCCAGTTAGAAGGTTCACTACAAAAATCATATATTTTATCCTGATTTATAAAAAAACAAGGAGCAGATCCTACAAACCTGTACAACATTAGACCCGTATGTAACATCTAATTTACATCAAAAGTCCTGGAGAACTATGTTGACGATCAAATCAAGCCCTTTATTCAAGAAAATGATCTATTTGATGCAGGGCAGGATTGGCTGTAGAGGGCATTGGGCATTTCCCTGGGAGGCTGGAAGGGTGAGGGTTGGGGTTTTGCAGCAGTAGGGTCCGCTTTTGTTACTGGGGGTGGTGGTATTGCAGCGGTGCTGTAATATCGGCCCAGTAAAAAAAGCAGCAGTGCTTCACACTTGCACCCCCTGACCTCCATCTCTCGGGGGACAGGTCCACCAAAATTGCCAGGACTGATTTGGGTTCCCAGCCTGTCCCTGATTTGATAAAACACAGTCAGGCTTCTCCCCTAGTTGCACTTATCTTTAAGAATAGTTGACAATGCTTTCTGTATCCTAGGCCAAGGTGAATCCTGCCTCCTTTACCTTCTAGACATTTCAGATTCCTTTGAAACGGAGGGTCATGACGCCCTCCTCAACACTTCGAGACTGAATGGGGCTGAATGGAATAGTCCTTGCCTGTTTCTCATCACGCCTGGAAAATCAGAACAGCGTCTTAAGATGGACAAAATTCTAACACAGCTCAATGATTATCTCTCAAGGTAATGCTCAATGACCTATTCTCTGTGCCATGTCAGGTTCTTCTTCACATGAAGCCTCTGGCTTCCACCAGCACTCCAAAATCTTACGTCCCTTTCATGCTGACAATACTAGCTGAGACTCTCCTCTCCAGAATACGGAACTCATGTCCAAAATACTTGAGAATATTCACTCCTGTTTGTCATATCATGTGAAACCGAACCCACTCAAAAATGAATTTCTAGTGAGTTCCCCACCTAACTATTCTTCTATTCGAATCTGGCTCAACTCACTCTCTGTTCTCATGTTTAACCCTTCAATTGTGAAGCCTTCTAAACTACTAGGCTTCTAGTTACATAAAAGTCTAAACCTTCAAGTGCTCATAAATGAAATGGCAAAGATCACAATTTCAGCTTAGACACCTCCGCAGAATGAAGCTTGATATCCGTGAAACAGACTTTAAATGAATGAGACAATCACTTGCATTATCGAAAGTTAACTACAAAAACACTTTATTAGTTGGATATTCGAAAGTACAGTTATCTTCCACCAAAGTAGCCCTCCATGCAGCTGTCAGTTTAGCTATTGGCACCACTAAGTTTGACCACATCTCGTCGATTTTGAATTCTCTATAGTAGCTCACAACTGATGCAGGAGTCATATTTACACTTGCATATGTTACGCATAAAGCTCTATTTCTGGGACTGCCCAGCTACTATAACCAAAATGAAATCCACTCAAGTGGTTATTCCTCCTCAAAAGCAGACACAGCATGATCAACAAAACACCAGGCCCGATTCACATAGGGACTTATGTGTAGTAAAGTTACGAGTCAGTACGTAGATTCAGCCCCAAGTGCATAGATTCTGAACTTGTAACTTTACTACACATAAGTCCCCTCATGAATGAGGACTCAGGTTTTTAGAAAATAAAACCTTTATAGCAATATATCTCTGTCAGTGCTCCTAATGTCTGGAACTCTCTTTGAGCAAACATTTAGGACAATCCTGTCCTTTGACACTTTGAAGAAAGAACTGAAGACCCTTAGAACTTCAACACCTTCTGTTAATATGCTTGATTCTTTCACCATGCTGCTAGTATATTTGATATTTCTCAGAGACAATATCCAATACTATGTGATACACTGTATATTTATTTAATTGTTTTATTTTGCCCTGGCAAGAACCTACTTAAATCTAAAGTGCTCCGCTATCCACTGTGTCTTGATCACATATGTTCTTATACATCCTTGTTTTAGCCTAGTGGCGATTTTGATGTTGTGCTAATCCACCAAGCAATAAACAGGAATAAGGTGTATAGGGAGAGCACAGTGCGAAAAGGAGGGAATGCAGGGAGTATGTCACATAAACATCTGAAAATGGTGACGGGAGCTGATTGTGGATTTAAATGTCAATGGCATGTGGACTATGCTTTAGACAATCAGTGCTGTAAATTTAGCGTGCCTGGAACTTCAATAGTTGATGGTGAACCAACTGATGTACTCCTCTTTTGTTTGGTTAAGTTCCTTTTCTTGCTGCTAAAGCCTCTTTCCGTAATGTTATTTTGCCTCAGGTTTTCCTGACAATTTGTGCTTCCTTCAATTAATTGAAATTTTCACTCCTGATTTGCGAACGGTCCATGTGTTTGATTTAGAAACATGAAATGTAATCATGTCAGATGTGTTAACTAATGTTCTGCAGCAGTTTTTTTAGGACCTTTAAGGTGAGACACCCTAGCCACCATCCTGACCATGTTTCCCCAACTGAGCTGTTAATGGATTAAGGCATGCCACTTCAGTCTTACTTCCGAGGTAAAATCGCAGGCACATGAGGGAATACTGACACTGATTCTTTATTGCAAACTAGCATGTGAAAATGCAATTTCTTGAGAAAATTGTGTTTTGCACTTTTGGTAATATGTGAGATCATAAGCAGTGCATTGCAGGGGCGCACGTTTTAGTTAGCTCAGCTAACTATAATGGCTGAATTTCTCTGGTTTTGTACAAGTGAAATATCAGCCTAACTATAACGTCCCTGTAACATTTGGTTTTTTTACGTGAATTTCTATGGTTTTTGAAATGCTAATTTCTAACTATAATGTCCCTGAAACCAAACAGTCTTAACAGTTCCTCCAGACCCTCTTGGCGCAGTGCACTTCCAGGTGTGAGAGCTGATATCCATGTATTGCCTCAAGATGGCAGACAATTTAATTTTTTTAAATCAGCATCTGAATATCAGTAACCCGTGAGTGCACTGTTCTTTCCTTAGGTGGATTTGAGGTGAATGTACGTATGTGTATATTCCCCTATATACCTCCTCTCCCCCTCTAAACAAGACTTACATGAGTCCCCACAGTTTGAGTACTGTTTATTAATCTGTATAGTTTATACATTGCTCATATATCACTTTGTGGTCTTTACACATTAGGAGATTACTCATGGAAGGATGATATGCTGCCATCACCAAGGTTATATGAATATATATGTTTTTAGTATTTTGATTTTACATCATTTTGATTGTTTGCTCATTTAGGGCATGCCATTGTTGATTTGGTAGTATGGTGATATTAGATTGCAATGTGATATAAATTCAAGGTAATATCAAAACTAATTAGTTATCTATTAACTGAATGTTCATTTATCCTTGAAATTTATTAATTGATATAAAGGCAACATAGTGCACAAGATGTTCATTGGGTATAGCCCTTATAGGACCTAACACTTTTTAAAAGAAAGCTGCAAGTGACAGAATGTATATGAATATAATTTTATATGTGGAATTATTTGCCCATCTAGAGACCAATTAAGTCTGATGATCCACGCTGTGTTGTAGCAATAGTTTAAATTCCAATACTGAAACACAAAGGATGTGATAAGGAATTAATCATATAATGACTTAATGTTGATTTGTCCTTTCACTTTATATAGTTTAGAGGCAACATTGTGCACATAGCATCATGTGGGTATAGCCTGTAGCAGTCAGCGACAGAATGAAATTGAATATTATTTTACATGTCAAATTATTTGCCCATCCAGGGCCCAATTATGCTTGAGGATGTGCGCGTTGATGTTGGAACAGTTGAAAATTTCAATACTGAAACACAAAGTATACAACAATGAACTTGTAGCAAAAACAGGAACCATGTACTATGTAATTTTGATAGTCCTAAGATGGCCGCTCTGGAGGCAAAGAGAGGTTTTGCTTTGTAAGTTTGTCTTTAATTTCAAGTTAGAAGTTGTTAACCAATGAAATGTTACTTCATTATAAATAATTGGCTGCTTGAAACTGAATGCGCCGACATTGACAAAGGCGCTCAGCTAAAACGCGTCTGTCTCGGTTTTTTGTTGGTTCCTAATTAAATGACTTTAAAGTATCCTGTGAGTGCCAATCGCAATTCTCTGTAGCTGGCATTAACTCTGTGATCCATCTTCATGAGATATAGATATAGATAAAACCAGCAATCTGTGAGCAAGGGCACCTGCCCGAAACGCGTCAGATTTTGCAGCTCGAGGAATAAAGTAATCGTGCCTAAAAGACTTTGGGACTCGTGTTGTCTTGTGTTCGCCGAGAGGAAGTACCAAGACAGCCTGCTTTCCGTTGATATATTTATATATATATATATATTACCTACTGGCGATCGCCAGTAGGTAGTTATAGTTAGGACCTATTTTCCATAGGAAATCCGCAACATTCTATTCCCAATAAGTCTGGCGCTGGTTGACGAATCCTCACAAAATTTTCCAAACTTTTGGCCAGCTCCGCTCCTACCCTGAAAGTTTTGTGGTGATTCGTCAAGCGGCGGCCGAGAAAAAAGGGGCTCCCAAAACGCGTTTTCCCCATGCAATTTCCCATAGGATCTGTTGTCGCAGCTACAGCCTGAACCGCTGAACGGAATGACACCAAATTTGGCAAAGAGGTAGTCCTCAGTTCAGACTCATGCCTTTTGCATAAATGGTGTGAATCCGTTCAGTAGTTCCTGAGAAAATTAGAATGAAAAGTACATAAATATCTATGGCCGGGGAGGATCCGCAGACACTACCCGCAACGTAAGCGCACCCTCCCCGAACCGAGCGCGCACCCTCCCGATCGCGCGCTGAATGCTAATTGGCTGTCGAGTGTCTGTCTACATTCGAAACCAGGAACTGTTGGCGGCCATTTTCTGCCTCAGTAGAAGCGAGGCTGAAGAAGCAAGGGGAATAAGAGTGTAAAACATATAAAGGGGGCAGAGTGGAAATACTCTGACCCTCTATAGGTGCTTAGGTGGTCCTAGAAGGACCCCCTGGGGACCAATTTCTTTTTTTTTTTTTAAGCGGCGGAATGCACGCCCGTTGCGTGCATCCTATTGCGTTGGGTGCATGGATTCTCTCGCGTTGGGTGCGCGGATCCACGGAATTTTTTTTTGAAAAACGACAAGAAATCATTGGTTGTATGACTACTTTCTACACTGAAAGGTAGGGTGTATATTTCTGTTTTTTAAAGGTATGATTGTCATTGGTTGACAAAAACAGATTGTAAGGAACATTATATATGATAATCTGATATGTTGAAAAGTCAAGCACACTTCCTGTCTTGTTTAGCAACATGGTGTGCTGAACTTGTGACCTGTGTGCTCAGTGCAGTGTTCCATGAGCTGTTTCTATGGTAACAGGTAGAAGGCAGATTGGGGGAAGGGTTGAAATGTATTTCAGTTGGAAAGGGTTGAAATGTTTAACCAATAGAAATGTGTGTTTGCTTTTGAGTTTATGTGTGAAGGATTGTGATTTGATGTTTACATGTATATGTGTGGAAAATGAAAGGGAAACTTTTCCATTCTTTGTTTTTGCTAAGAGGTGCACAGTGCAGAGATTTTGTAAAAGAAAATATGGTGAGTGACTAATATACTTTTTAATCTACAAAACAACTTGAAAGGTGAGTCATTTAATTGTGAGGGTATGTATGTAGACTATTTTCATTTTAATCAGACTTATGTATGTCTCCTGCTAAAGTGTAGGGAGTACTTTTTTTCTCTATAATTTTATTGACAGTGTGTGTGCATGTAGAAACCATTCTGTGATAAGCATTTGTGTTTTTCATGTGTTTGTAGACAGATAACTGTGCTGTTTTTATATTTTGGTAGAATTAGAAACCAGTCATTGTTTATGAATTTCTGAAATGAGTTATGATATATATCTATACAAAAATGTAGTACTTCTTCTAGATGAAGAAATGTGTTTTGGTATAGTGCAAGGGATAGTGTTGTTTGTCTAGAATCACACAGTGAGTATGTGTGCATTTGGGAACCACTGTGAGAGAAGCATTTGGTAACATGGTGTATTTGCTGACAGATAACTGTTTTAAAACCTGTCATGTTGTCAAGTTTTAGTAGCATTAGAAGTCAGTGTTTGCTTAGGCATTGATAAAATAAGTCATGCTTTGAGACTAATGTGCTGTACTTTAATATGTAGATTGTGTGTAGTCTCCTTACCCCTTGCACAGTAGTAAATGAGTTTTGGTAAGCTGCTAGGGATAGTGTTGCTTGTCTAGAATCACACTGTGAGTCTGTGTGCATTTGGGAACCACTGTGAGAGAAGTATGTGGTAATATTGTGTATTTGCTGACAGATAACTGTTTTAAAACTTGTCCTGTTGTCAAGTTTTAGTAGCATTAGAAGGCAGTTTTTGCTTATGCTTTGATTAAATGAGTCAGGCTTTGACACAAAAGTGCAGTCCTGAAATATGTAGATTGTGTGCAGTTCCCTTACCACTTGCACTGTAGTGGTACTTGTCTAGAATCACACTGTGGGTTAGTGTGTATTTGGGAACCACTATGAGAGAAGCATTTGGTAACATCATGTATTTTCTGACAGATAGCTTTTTAAAAACCGGTCATGTTGTCAAGTTTTAGTAGAATTAGAAGCCAGTTTTTGATTATGCTTTTATTAAATGAGTCAGGCTTTGACAGGAAAGTGCAGCCCTGAAATATGTACATTGTGTGAAGATCCCTTATCAGTTCCACAGTAGTGAATGATTTTTGGTAAAGTCCTAGGTATAGTGGTTGTTGTCTAGAATCACACTGTTAGTCTGTGTGCATTTGGGAACCACTGTGAGAGAAGCATTTGGTAACATCGTGTATTTTTTTAGCAGATAACTCTTTTAAAACCTGTCATGTTGTCAAGTTTTAGTAGCATTAGAAGCCAGTCTTTGCTTATGCGTTGATTAAATGAGTCATGCTTTGACACTAATGTGCTGTACTTAAATATGTAGATTGTGTGCAGGACCATTACCTCTTCTAGACTAGTGAATGAGTTTTGGTAAACTGCTAGGGATAGTGTTGCTTGTCTAAAATCACACTGTGAGTCTGTGTACATTTGGGTAAGGATTGTGAGAGAAGCATTTGGTAACATAGTGTATTTGATGACAGATAACTGTTTTAAAATCGGTCATGTTGTCAAGTTTTAGTAGCTTTAGAAGGTATTCTTTACTTATGCATTGATAAAATGAGTCAGGGTTTGACACTAAAGTGCAGTACCATGTAGTATTCTCTTCACTGTGCCAGAACTGAAAATGTAAAAGTTTTACCAAGGCACTAAGCTAGCAGTAGTCTGATGATTTAGTCAGTCTCCAAGTACTCATGTTGTGAACCATACATTACCACATAGATTGATTCAAATGTCTATGTAGTATGCATGCAGTCTTCTAACATACTATACACTTGTCTTTCACATTTTCAATTCGCTAGTCAGTATCCATACACTTCCAGGAAACACCCTGTAACTCCCTTTGCAGACCTCTAGTGACCCATTCAGCATCATGTACTAATCCATTCACTGTGCCAAAACCCAAACACTTATAAATTCACCAAGATACTATCTTTGCAGTACTATAATCATTCAGTCAGTGCTTAAGTATTCATGCACTGAGCCAGGCCTTAGGACATGGACTGCTTCAAACCCCTATCCACTATGCATGCAGTCATCTAACCACCTAGACACTTGTCTTTCACACTTTCAATTCCCTAGTCAGTATCCATACAGTCCAGCAAACATCCAGTCACTCCCTTTGCACTCCTCTAGTGACCCATTCAGTACCAAGTACTAATCCATTTCCTGTGCGAAAAGCCTACCACTTATAAATTCACCTAGGCACTCTCCTTGCTGTACTCTAACCATTTAGTCAGTACCCAAGTAGTCATGCAGTGAACCAGGCCTTAGCACATGGACTGCTTTAAATTCCTATGCAGTATGGATGCAGTCCTCTAATCACCTACACAGTTGTCTTTCACACCTTCAATTCCCTAGTTAGTTTTCATACACTTCTAGCAAACACCCTGTCACTCACCCAGTGTGTCTCCTTATAGTACTGTGATCATTTAGTCAGTTAGCATGTAGTCTTTTAGTGAGGTAGGCTTGAGGGAATGAACTGCTTCAAAGTAGTATGCACTATGCATGTAGTGTTTTAACCATCGTCACACTTGTGACTCAGGGCAATAGTTTCTTAGTCAGTTTTTATATAAAATGTGTTTGTACAGTAATGGAATGGTATCAATTTGAAAGTTATTAATATACATTTATTTGTGATTCTTTTTTACAAATACAGAACAGGAGTGTTTCTCATCTGTTTGCACTCTTCTCGTGCAAGATTGTTTGGATGAAGGGTCCTTAGGTGTTTCATCATACTTGCTGTGCCGCACGAGCATTTTTTGTTAGGATCCCCTCGTAACAGAACTCTTTTGCAAATCTTGCGCGTGACGAAGGTGACATTGGTCTTTGTTTGCCCCTCAAGAAAAGTAGAAAATTTCCACATCACTGAAGGAAAACTTTGTGGGCGTGGTGCATCCTCCAAAAATTCATCCTTAGATTCGGTGAAAATTTTAAAGTGACAACAGTTACAGTTTTTGTAAGTTAAACTTATACAATTTTGTTAGCTGTATGCATTTTATATATCGGTGATTTGTATCTTGTTTTTTTCTTTGAGAATAGCATGTTCGTTTTTTTTTAACTATCTTTGAGACTGTTTTTTTTTTGCCCGCTGTTAAGTGATGAGTACGATTGAAATCACTATTTTTAGTGAAATTTAAGATATTCTGAGAACAGCAAAAAAGGCAAAAAAATTACTTTGTGGAAATTATGCTGTGTTGTAAAAAATTTATTATTACATGTAATAATTTTTTTTTCCTTTTCTTTCACAGATCCAAATTTTAAAATAAGCAATTTTTATGTATTGAGATTGGAATGAAAATGTGAAAAAAATGTGTACCATTTTTTATTCCTATTACTGTGACGGTAAGTTTAACTAAGTCTCAATATGCAGAAAGAGGAGTTCTGCAAGAAGCTACAAAGTTGAAACATGTTTCTAAAAACACTCTGTTTATACCTTTGTAGTTTTGAAATCTGACCATAATCAGATATCATGTGACCTGCTAAAAAAGAGATTTGAGGGGTTCATAATATTTCCTATTTTAGCTATTGAAGGACCGCAATTATTTCAATCATTCTTCTTTGAACATCTTTGCAGACAAAACTCTGTGCTTACCTTTTATCATTCACAAGGAATTTTAAAACTGGAAATATGTCACTTTTTGTAACATAGTTATTGTGTAAGATACTCTTTCATATTTACAAAGAGAGGAAAAGGCACTCTGTGCACTTTTTATACTCCATGTAAATACAACCTCATCATGCAGACCACTTTGTGTTGAAAGGGTGTTCTATAAGTGTTGTTGTGCATGATTGCCCTTAATACTCATAGAACAAGACACATGTCCAGATTTATCAGAAATCATAAATCTCGAAATGTGTGTGAATGGTGCACCATTCTAAAATTGGTGTAGGAAAGCACAACAAGGAGAATTGTTTTAATTTCTCCACATTGTTATATCTTCAATGCATGCTGAAATGTTCAGCATACATTGAAGGAGAAAAATGTATTTTCTCATTGTTTTTGTGCAGGAAGGTGTGTCTTCCTGTAGAAAAACAAACAGCACATGACACAGATATCCTTGCACTATAGTGCAAGGGTGCCTTTGTCACCACATGGCTGCAGTTTAAGTAGCCGTGCAGACAGAAGCATAGATTTGCAACATATTTATGTACATATGTTGCATCCCTGTGCTTCGGAAGTACTACAGCACACTGCAGTTAAAGAGGTTACTGTGTGATGCTGCAGCACTTCCTCATAGTTCTGCACTTATACATTCAGCATATGCTACTAATGCATTCATTCAGTCAATTACGTACTACACATACATTCATCTAAACTAACACTAACAAAGAAATTTAGCTCTTTTTTTAAATCAAGAAAGTTAGTTCTTACAAGAACTTTTTTTTTCTTCTTCTTTTATAATTTTTTTTGAGTTTTCTGAACAATTTTTAATTTGTTTTGGTTTTTCTGCAAAAAAACCCAAAAAACAAAACAGGAGAAACCAAACAATGAACTAGCAAGTGTGACTTTCTTGCCGTCGGCAGATCAGATCGATCAACTGCTCACCATAGCACAAAGTTGCATTGCACTTAGTGCAGAGCACTTTTAAAAATTGAAATTGAGGACAGATGTCCAAGGTTTGGGCTGATGGATGCACTCTTGAGGTGCTCGGCTGCGATGAGGTGGATGGCGCAGGAGCAGGAGTGTTTCTCATCCGTCGGCACTCTTATCTTGCAAGATTGTTTGGATGAAGGGTCCTCATGTGCTTCATCATACTTGCCGTGCCGCATGAGTATTTCTTGTTAGGATCCCTTCGCGACAGGACTCTTTTGCAAATCTTGCAGGTGACCAAGGTGGCATTGGTCTTATTCTGTCCCTCGGCAAAAGTAAAAAAAGTCCACACCACTGAAGAAAATTGTTCATTGGGTGGTTCCTCTGCCAAAAATTCAACCTCAGAAGTATGAGGTGATGCAGGTGATGCCTGCTGCCCTGAAGCCATTTTTGGTTGAAAAAAGTTAGAGCTAAGTGTAATCCTCTTCTCTCCAAAGAGATGGTGCTCTAAAGAAGGTCAAAGAAGAATGATTGAAATGGGTGGGGTCTTTCAATAGTTAGAAGAGGAAGTGTAATGAACCAATCAAATCTCTTTTTTTGCAGGTCACATGGGATCCGTGCACCCTTCGCTTACGCAGCACACACCCAGCGCTCATCCGCGAAATTGAATTAAAAAAAATTATAGGATTAGATTTGAAAATATATTAGTTTTAAGACTAGTTTAGAGTTTGTCTTCAATTAATATTCACATGAAATACATATATATATGTTTTTGTAATGTTAAATATTTTGCAGGATCCGCGCACCTACCGCGTCATAGACGCAGATTACGTATCGCGGAAGCGTGTAAACGTTGCGTTACGTACATCGAACGTGTCGCGATAGGCTGGGAGTCGCGTACCGGTCGCATTGCAATCGCGCACTAAACACGTACCCAACGCTTACCATGCGCGGATGCTATCGCGTAGGGATCGAGAACAGTGCGCATAGGGTGCGCGGATCCAAAAACATTGAAAAAAATATATTTAAATTAAAGTTTTGAACATATAGTTAAAAAAATATGTTTGAAAAACCCATTAAGTTCAAATACATGTTTTTAATTTTTAAAAGAATTAATTGAAAAAATAAGTTTAAAAAATGGTGATAAAAAAAGTATTTTTAAAAAAACGTAATTAATGAAATTGACACACTGAATTTGAAAAATATACAAATCCAATGAAAATCATTAAACATGATATCTTCAGAGATAAGTTATAGATAGGAATTAGCATTTAAAAAACCTTTGAAATTCACTGAAAAAACCATAGGTTTCATGTACGTTATAGTTAGAAATTGGCATTTAAAAAACCTTTGAAATTCACTGAAAAAACCAAAGGTTTCAGGGGCGTTATAGTTAGGAATTGGCAATTAAAAAACCTTAGAAATTCACTGAAAAAACCATAGGTTTCAGGGGTGTTATAGTTAGCTGGATATTTCCCTCGTACAAAACCCTAGAAATTCCCCTGTTATAGTTAGTTCAGCTAACTATAACTCGCGCCCCCGCAATGCACTGCTGATGACGTCACATATTACATCACTCATGACATGGTCAGTGACATCACTCATGACATCACTGATGACATCTCAAATGACATCACTGATGACATCATCCATGTGATAAATTACTGCATCTTCTCACACCCTAATTTAACCTTTGATACACCAACTCAAAATTTCAGACGTCCATTCTCAAAACCATATATACTCCAATACCAATAGCTACATACCCACTCATTAACTCTTAGGTCTACATACACCTCCACTCACTCACCTGTACAGTCACTCATACTTACAGTCACTCCGTACAAGACTATCATATGCATTTATACACCTATATAGACACTCACAGACCGCCAATCATCCATTGAGGTACTGACACACCTAGTCAGTCGTGCAAGTAATTAAACACAGTCCAATTTACTCACCTATACAGTTAAACACACTCAAGTTCACTTACTTATAATAATAGTACCACATTCTTACGCTCTTATACAATCATTGATACTAGCACACACTCATCCATACAGCCACTCTCACAATCATACACTCTCACATACACCCACTTATATACTCTTACACGCATATATACTGCCTTTCACATATGTAGTTAGTCACACATGTACCACTGAGATATACATTCAATCCTTAACACACCCATACATACACTCAACCAACCATACAGTTGATCACAGATGCACTCTTAAAACCATGCACCCATAGAATCACCCACTCACACATCTATGCATAGAGACACACACACCCTACCCACACAAACACTCAGGCACCCATACAGATACTCAGACATCCAATCAATAACCCATATAGACACTCATATAGCTATTCACAAAACCATGCATATATATATATAGAAATTCACTAAAAAAAACATAGGTTACAGGGACGTTATAGTTAGTTGGACATTTGACTCCTATAAAATCAGAGAAATTCGCCTGTTATAGTTAATTGAGCTAACTATAACTCGCGCGCCCTCAGTGCACTGCTGATGATGTCACATATTACATCACTCATGTCATGGTCAGTGACATCACTGATGACATCACTGATGACATCTCAAATGACATCACTGATGACATCACTGATGGCATCATCCAGTGAATGTGTGTTTCTGTAAAGTTTAAATATTTTTCATATATATCTATGCCAAGGTGTATTGAAGAATGAATGCATTTACAATTGCCTGAAGGGATTATTTAGTAGGTGCGTGACTGACTGTATAAGTGAGTGATTGAACGTGTCTTATTGAATGCATGGGTTAGTGACTACATTGTGTGAAAGTCTGTATTAGTCTCTCAGTTGGTGTGTAAGCAACTGCATGGGTTGCTGAATAGCTACATGAGTATCTATATGGGTTATTGATTTGTTGTCTGAGTATCTGTATGCGTCCCTGAGCGTCTGTATGGGTGGGAGGGGGGCATATGACTCTGTGCATAGATGTCTGAGTGAGTGATTCACTGGTTGTATGGATTTAAAAGTGCATCTGGGAAGGGCTGTATGGATGAGTTACTGTGTGTATGGGTGTGTTGGTGAGTGAATGAATGTCTCAGTGGTATATGTGTGACTAACTACATATGTTTTAAGGCACTATATGTGAATGTTGAAGTATATAAATGACTATACATGAGAGTATGTTATTAGAAGAGTTTGTGTATAAATGAGGGTCTGCTTGTAACAGTAATTGTATAAGACAGTAAATATGTGTTAGTATCTCTATAAATAAGTGATATGGTGTGTCTATAAATAACGGACTTGGTGTGTGTAACTGTATACATGAGTAAATGGATATGTGATTGATTCTTTGCATTACTGACTTGTTGTGTGTATAGTTTCAAAAATTGTAGTCTGCATTTTAGAATGGGTGTATCAAAGTTTATATTAGGGCATCAGTATGTGTATCAGATTATCACATGGATGATGTCATCAGTGATGTCTTCAGTGATGTCATTTGAGATGTCATCAGTGATGTCACTGACCATGTCATGAGTGATATAATATGTGACATCATCAGCAGTGCATTGCGGGCGCGCGAGTTATAGTTAGCTCAACTAACTATAACAGGCAAATTTCTCTGGTTTTATATGAGTCAAATGTCCAACTAACTATAACGTCCCTGAAGCCTATGTTTTTTTTAGTGAATTTCAAAGGGTTTTTTAAATGCTAATTCCTAACTATAACGTCTGTAAATCCTATGGTTTTTTCAGTGCATTTGGAAGGCTTTTTAAATGTTAATTTCATATTTTAATGTTTATAAAACTTATATTTTTTCTATTTAAAAAAAAAAATATTTTGGAACTCTATTATACTTCTCTTTTTTTAACTTTAAAAATTAAGTAATGTTTTGTATCTTCCCCCAAAAATATGCATATATATTTTTTGGGGGGGAGAAAACTGCACTCCCATACCGGTAGTGTACCAAGCTCCATCACCACGTGAATCCTATCCCCCATATTGCTAAACTCGTAAAGGATGCACATTTCGTATCCGACGGATTCGTGGCACCGCATCCCATGTAACATCATATACGTAAGAGTTCGCGCCAGCTGCTACATAGGTATCCGATGGGTACACAGTATCAAGCCAAGCGTTACGTCATGTACGTATGGGGATGCGCCCACTGCGCGTTGCGTATGCGACTAGTGCACGCTGCCAGGCCCTGTGTTACGTCATAGACATATGGTGTCGTGCTGGGTACACCATTTCCTCATTTTTTTTATGTCTCAAAACTATATCTAAATAACTTTAAACTGCATATGAGAGCAGGCGAAAATCTAAAATATTTTAAACATTTATATATTTCTAACTGTAATAAACTTATATTATGATAAATATATGTTCTTAAAATCTTGTCGGGTGCGACCTCCTTGTGCCCTTACTTGACCTTAAAAAAAAAGCATTTGAAACATTTCCTATTGTAACAGTTGGAGGACCCCACCCATTTTAGTCATTCTCTCTACAGCATATGATGAGACACACCCCTTCTGCTTAGAGAGATATTTTGGAAAGTTTTTTTGCTGTGTACACATATCTTCTACTACACACAACATGCAACGATCATCTTGATCAATATTCTTGGTCTGTACATTAGCCTTCCATGTGTGATGGCCATGCATCTCAAACGTTACATCAAAAATCAAATGTGTGTTACACGATGCCCCTGGTGTGTGTGTGCACATTATTGTGCTGCCTTTCGGCCTGGGTATTGCTGGCCCGAAGGGGTATCATCAGCCATGGGCAGAGTGCACATCCTAGATCACATGTGACAAACAGTAAACAGTAATGTTTACATTTGTATTGATGCATTCTCTGTTGTCAGGCTTTACCAAAATAGTAGTGTGTCATATGTGAGTCTTTCAGATTCACATTTGGCATGCATTGCAATAAACGTTGTCACTATTTATGACGTAGCCTCACTGCTGATCCTCCCTCCATCCGAGCACATTCACATAGCAACACTTTCAATAATACCGCACACCATTGACATGAGTGTCTGCGCTTATCCACAACCTTGACAACGACATGTGATGTTGGCCATTCAATATTTTCGAACAGCATCTCATTAGCGATAGTTGCCGCCCTCCCGGTACATGCTACATTAATGTAAATTGCGCATTCTGCGATGTCAAAACTGCAACTGAAACACACATAAGTATACTTCCTGGCCAGGCAGGAACTGAACAACGCCCAGGTCCCCACAACTAAATTTCACACCCCTACGCTCGCCTGTCGTACGCAAGCTCAGCCCACTTTGCGTACGTATAAATAGGATAACGATGACGCCACATGTCCCAGTTCTTCTACACTGCCTCAGGTGATATGGCCGCATCCACCTCGCATATCATAGTGCGCAATAAAAAAAGGGATCCATAAGGCGTACACCATCGTCGCAATCATCACTGCACCTGAATTGTGGACACTGATGCCCGTCGTGTTTGGACACACAACAATGACAGCACGTGAGCAGTGGGGCCTGGGTGCACAGGGGCTGCAATTGAACGCGATGCTGCGGGAGGGGTGGGGTGCATCAGCCTGGGTGCACAGGTACACACAAGCGGTATTGCCCTGCTTAATAATGTGTTCTCTGACCTCATTCAGTCACATGTCTGTCTCATTTTAAGGACCTGCTGGACCTTACTGTAGGCCTGAGCCAGCGGGTAGCGCTGCCCTACAGAGATGTGTTGAGCGCAGTCCTGCGGGAGGGGTGGGGTGCATCAGCCTGTGTGCAAAGGTGTGAACAACCGATGTTACCCTGCATACCGATGTGATCTCTGACCTCATTCAGTCACATCTCTGTCTCATTTTAAGGACCCGCTGGACCGTACTGTAGGCCTGAGCCAGCGGGCAGCGCTGCTCCACAGACACGTGGCGTTGGCTTTTGGGGCACTGTAGTGAGCTGATTACTAAGTGTACATGCACAGGCTTGCGCCACTGCATTACACACGTACATTATGCTTCTACCATGCGCTCTGTTCCTTTGTATGTGAACGTTGGCATAACATATTATTATTTAACCTTGTGTATTCTTGGGCACTCCAACTCCTCTTTGAACCACGATTACCACTAACAGTTTGAAGATTGTACTTCAAGAAGGAAGGATGCACTCAACTGGTGTTCTCTATTAATGTCATCAGTGATGTCATGAGTGATGTCACTGAACATGTCATGAGTGATGTAATATGTGACGTCTTCAGCAGTGCATTGCGGGCGCGCGAGTTATAGTTAGCTGAACTAACTATAACGGGGGAATTTCAATGGTTTTGTACGAGTGAAAAGTCCAGCTAAGTATAACGCCCCTGAAACCTATGGATTTTTCAGTGAATTTCTAAGGTTTTTTAAATGCTAATTCCTAACTATAACGTGCCTGAAACCTATGGTTTTTTCAGTGAATTTCAAAGGTTTTTTAAATGCTAATTTCTAACTATGCCTACAGAGATAGGACATGTGAAGAAAGAAGAAAAAACGCACGGAAAGAAAAAAAAGAAATGCAGAAAGAAGCAACAGAAGTCCTCAAAGACGAAGAAAAGTGCAGGAATAAGGATAACGTGCATTAGAGCAGAAAGAAGCCTTGTTGCAAAATCATCCTGTACCCTCAACTTTTTCAGACGGATACTGGTGGTAACTGAGTCTGACTAACCAGTCCTAGAGCCAGTGCTATTTTAAAAGACACTCAGAAGACAGTGAAAACACCTACATACACTAGGGAACACTATGCATTGGGGTCCCCCTGTGATCAGCATGACCTCCTCTGTAAGCCCCTAGTATATAATAGGGCAGGGGATTAAAACTAACTCTTAAAATGCGCCACAGGGCATGTTTGCACACGTCACCTCAGGCCCCGTTCCCTCAGTTCCCCACTGTGTAAACACGCCCTGTGGCCGTTTTAAGTTGGGAGATTAAGTCCCCTTGAATCCTGAGGGTCCCTAGGGTCCAACTAGACCACTAGGTACCTCCAGTAAGCGCCACAGAGCTGCGTTGCAGAGAGATGTAAAAAGGGGCACAGCCTAGACCACCTCTCTGCAACGCAGCGGAGTGGTGCTTACTGGAAGCACCTGGTGGGATAGTTGGCCCCCAGGGTCCCTCAGGATTCAAGGGGAATTATTTCCCCAATTTAAAACGCGCCACAGGGCTTGTTTGCACATGTTAACTCAGGCCCCGTCCCCTCCCTTCACCACTGTGTAAACACGCCCTGTGGCCGTTTTTAGTTGGGAGATTAAGTTCATTTGAATCCTGAGGGTCCCTAGGGTCCAACTAGCCCACTAGGTAACTCCAGTATGTGCCACAGAGCTGCGTTGCAGAGAGGTGTAAAAAGTGGCACGGCCTGGACCACCTCTCTGCAACGCAGCTCAGTGGCACTTACTGGAAGCACCTGGTGGGCTAGTTAGCCCCCAGGGGCCCTCAGGATTGAAGGGGAATTATTTCCCCAACTTAAAACGCGCCACAGGGATTGTTTGCATACGTTAACTCAGGCCCCGTCCCCTCCCTTCACCACTGTGTAAACGCGCCACAGGCCGTTCTAAGTTGAGAGATTAAGTCCCCTTGAATCCTAAGGGTCCCTAGGGTCAAACTAGCCCACTAGGTACCACTGGTAAGCGCCACAGAGCTGCGTTGCATAGTGGTGTAAAAAGGGGCGTGGCCTCAGAACACCTGTCTGCAACGCAGCTCCCTGGCGCACACTGGAGATACCTGTTGGGCTAGTTGGCCCTCAGGGACCCTCAGTATTGAAGGGGAATTAATTCCCCAACTTACAACTGGCCAGGGGGCACGTTTGCAGAGTGCTGCAAGGAGGGGGCGTGGCCTCCAGCGCGATGCCAGTCTTTTATTTATTTTATTTTTTTAAGAAGGAGGGCTGTGGGGGGCCCCCTTCTTTTTCTAATTTACTGGCCCTGGGGACCCCATCCCCCAGGGCCTGCACCCTAATTTTTTTTGTTGAAAAAAATACATGTGGCACTCCCAAGGCCTTAATCGGCCCCGGGGACCCCAACCCCCGGGTCATGGCCTTTTTTTTATTTAAATTCTTTAGGAGGGGGTTGTGTTGCCCCCCTCCTCAGGCCACTTATGGCTCCGGGGACCCCATCCCCCGGGGCCGGCGTTTGTTTTTTATTATTTAAAAAATATATATATTTATAGAAACACCTAGGACATGCTGGACAAACCGTATGTACCTATCACCATGACGATTTGCGTGATATTCATTAAAAGGCGACTATGCATAGAATGAATCCACATGGAATGTATTTACACCGCTAGTGAAGCTCTGACGTGTCTAATCCTGGTGCCCCCGCCGGTGGGTACTCTCCAAGTAGACACCCTTGTCGTTTATTTATACAAACATGGTTAGCTATTGATGGGCACATTTAATATACACGCACACCAAGCCATTCAAAGGGGATTCGACAAAAATTCGACCAAACTATGCAAGAAACCCCCCTCGCGGTTAATAAAAAACACATCCACCGCCGGATGTGTAATACTTTTTGTTTTACTCTCTGGAAAGGAGACGAACCTTACTTGAGAGTCACAGCGTGCTCCTGGCTGAGCCCAATGCTGTGTTACACCCACCAGTGCCCGCCGATTGCCTCACACCTCTGTGTTGTATTCCACCAGCTAGTGCGTATGCTATGACACTCTCTAGCCCATGTACAGTGTAACACCACCCCGTGAATATGTCATGCCACACTTGCCTTCGCACGGGTTATATTGCCCCATCTAACGTGCCTTCCTCGATGTGTATGTTATAACGCACAGCACTATGCCATACATATTACAATCAGGGATCCATATCTTTGTCACAGTGCAGATGCAACGTTACACTCCCCAGCACATATTTTATATTACAACTTTAGAGACTAGTTATGTTACACAACACTGCCCTGTGCATATTACACTCCAAGGCGCATATCGCATAGCACGCGCTAGTGCCTGTGCTATCTCGCGCTCTCCAATGAATCTGTCATTGCGCACAATGTATTGCAGATTATATTTCATGCCCCGGTTCATCTTATATCACACTTTTTGGTGCATAGTTTATACCATATACTACATCTAGTTTTCATTTTCAATCATGCTCTCAGGACTATGTTCTATATAACACTGCGTCCACCTACCCTTTTCACGGGCATTACATTTTGCAATGGGGGTGGAGGGTCAGGGGGTGTTTCTGCCAAGTGAGCCCGGAGTCACAGTCACAAACGTTCTCTTCTTCCTGAATAAAAGTGAGATTATGCTGCATACTTGTTCATATTTTAAGTAGTTCACACAGACACACATTTTAAAAACAATAAAGTTCCTAATACCCACCTTCTCTGAACAGTTAGCTTGCTGCCCCATCCACCTCCTCCCTATCCTCTGTTGTCTGAATCCACGAACTAGCCTCCTCCCTCCTGCCATGCATGGTCTGATGTGCTGCCACTGCCCTCCATTTAGCATGATGTACCAGTACACTTCTCCTGCCCTCCATTGACCAATTCTATGGCCCATCATTGACCTCCTGCTTAGCCTCTGTGCTTAGCTTGCTGCCCCTATTCTCCTTCCCCCTGCCCTCCGATGTCTTTGTGCATGCCCCTGCTCCATCCTTTTTGCCCACTATGTTCCATGGACCTGCCACTCTTATCTACTCTGAGCGTTCTGTTGAGCTGCCACTCCCCTCCCACCTGCCTAGCATTGTCAGATGACTGTAACCTGTCCCTGCCACCTCCACCCTGCCTGTCCACATGCCATGCCCCTATCCCCTTCCTCCTGTCCTCCATGGTCCATTTTACTGCCACATCCTTCTGCCCTCCCTGATCTGTTGTGCTGCAACTGCTCCTCCTGCCTGCCCCGCGTGGTCTGTTGTGAGGCCCCTTCCCCTGAACTCTCTTGTCTGTGCCCAGGTCCTAACCCTCTCTTCTATCCTCCATGGTCCTTTGTGCATGCCCCTGCACCCTCCTTCTTGCCCATCATAGCCATTGTGCTGCCACTAACCCTCCCGCTTGCCATGCATGGTCTTCTGTGCTGCCATGGCCCCTCCCACCTTCCCTGTGTGGTCAGCTAGCTGCCCCTGACCCCCTCCCACCTTCCCTCCATGGTCTGTGTGTATGCCACCATAGTCTCATTGCTGCTCTCCATGGTGTGTCTTGTTTCTAGTGCCCATCCTGCCTGACCTCCATGGTCATCTTGCTGCTCCTGCCCTGCCACCTTGCCCCCAGCCCTCTGTTTCCATGTGCAGACCCCCTATTCTCTCCCTCCTGGCTTGTCGGTTTCATTGTAATGCCCCTGATCCATCCCTCCTGCCCTTTATGGTCTGTTATGCTGCAGCTTTCTCTCCTGTCTGTCCATTAAGGTCAGCTAGCTACCATTGCCTCTTTCCCATCTGTTCTCTGTTGTCCATGTGCATGGTCCTGTCCCCTCCCCATTGCTTTCTATGGATTGGTGTGCTGCACTCCCGTCCCGCATGTGCTGTGTGGTGTATTGTGCTGCTGCAAACCCTGATGCCTGCCCTGTAGGGTCAGTTTGGTGCACCTCTCCATGTCCCTCCTGTCCTCTGTTATCCGAGTCCATGTCCCTACCCCAATTCCTCCTGCCTACCATGATTCAATGTACCATACTTGCGAACATTTTGAACTTGGTAAGAGGGAGATTTTGAAAAAAAACTGGGGTATTGATTTTCCCCTTTGAGTTACATTGAAAAAGAGGAGATTGTAGACAGTAGACAGATCAATTAAAGCCCATTTGAGCTTAAAAACATTGGACGTTTCCTGGCTGAAACGGATCTGTTGGCATGTATGGTTGTACTACCACTGCCTCTTCCTTCTGCCCACAATGGTCTATTATATTGCCACAGCCTCTCTTGCCAGTCCTGTATTGTTGGTTTGTTGCCCCTGCCCCCCTTTCCACTGCCCTCCATAGTCTGTTGTGCTGACACTGCCCTTCCTGCCTGCCAAGTGTGGTCAAATTGTTGCCTCTGCACTCTCCTACCTGCCTTCAATTTTCAGAGTCCGTGCCCCTGGCCTCTGCCTCTCAACAGTATCCCAATGAACAACTAGATTGCTAACATTCTATATTTATTACAAAAGTGTGGAACGCCTGACATCATCTTGATGTAATCAAAACTGTAATACCTAGAGTATTTCCTTTAGAAATTACATATATGAGAGGGTCTTATTTGCATCAAAATTATGGTTAGTGCTCTAAAAAACTAAAATGAGGACATATTTTTTGAGTTTTCAAATAGCGACAAAGAACTTTTAAATTATTTGTAATCTTTATGTTTTTTTATCCAGTTGACCACTTGATTAAATGTTGCACCTTGGCGAGAGGATGTGGTGTTACTTCCAGAGCTGCAGACTTTGCAACTGGGGAACCAGGTTGGAGTTTCTGCTTCAGTTCAACATTCTGTGATTGTGGTCAAATCACTTAATCTCCCCATGTCTACAACCAAAATGAATTTGATCTTGTGTGATGTAACCAATGCTCATGTAAAGCATTCCAATACCTGACAAGTCTGCACTATATAAAACTGCAAATACACAAAAAATAAGTGTTTTGCACACTTCTGTCATTGGGCTACATGTGGGCTACATCTGGGTGATATTTGTGCTGCATTTAGGCTCTTTTGTGTCTGGTGGCCATCTTGGGAGATTTATTTGTAATGAAGTTTACAAATTTCCTCATTTACTGCAGTCTCCTCAGTAGGAAATGCTTTCAGTTTTTTACTTTGATTCCATCAAGAAGGTATTCAGATATGTCACACATTTGCCATAAATTCTGAATGTTAGCACTCTAGTTGCTCATTAGATCACTGTAGTAAAGCTACTGCTCACCACAGAAGTCTGCTGCTGGTATTAAAAGTGCATGTTTCAGTCTGCATATCAGAATTGTTTAATGAAATAGAAGAGGATTTGAGAAGTCACTCAAAATGTGCCCTAATTTTTCTTTCTTCAGCACTAATCATAATTTCTATGGCAAAATGAACCCCTCATTGTGTTCCTTTTTAAATAAAATGTTTTAAGTGTTACCAGTTTATTCCAATCAAGATGGCTTCAGGTGTGCCATACTTTTGTCATAAGTAAGACAGTAAGCGCTCTAGTTGTTCTTAAGAACACTCTGGGACATTCTGTCATTAGGCTATACTTGGGCTACATCTGGGTGATATTTGGGCTACATTTGGGCTCTTTTGTCTCTGGTGGCCATCTTGGGAGATTTATTTGTTATGAAGTTTCCTAATTTCCTCATTTACTGCAGTCTCCTCAGTGGGAATACTTTCAGTTTTTTATTTTGGTTCCATCAAGAAGGCATTCAGATGTGTCACACATTTGCTATAAATTCTGAATGTTAGCACTCTAGTTGCTCATTAGATCACTGTAGTAAAACTACTGCTCACCAGGGAAGTCTGCTGCTGGTATTCAAAGTGCATGTTTCAGTCTGCATGTCAGAATTTGTTTATGAAATAGAAGAGGATTTGATAAGTCAAAATGTGCCCTAATTTTTTTTTCTGCAGCACTAATCATAATTTCTGTGGCAAAATGAATCCCCTCATTGTGTTCCTTTGTAAATTAAATGTTTTAAGTGTTACCACTTTATTCCATTCAAGATGGCTTCAGGCGTGCTATACTTTTGCCATATAGTAACACAATGGGGTGACCCTGTGTCCCTAGGAACCTGGGTATTTAACGTATAAAGAACAATGGTTCCCTTGGGTAGAAACAATGCGTATTGTAGTTAGCTGTAGTTACTTCAGCATAACATATAATACATTTCTGAAAGCAAAAACATTTCTTGAACAAAAGGGGAAAGAGGAACAAGAAAACAGAGAAAGGATTTTCATTGATTTATGTATCAGAATTGATAACATTCGATAAACAGAAACACATTGCAGAATTTTATACTTCCAAATTCATACAGTGATACAAAATAGTGAGATAGCGGTGCTCAGTGGTGATATAAATACATAGTGCAGTGAGGTGAGGGTGGGAGGATGTGGTTTGTTTTTGAAAGGCCAGATTCAAAATGCAATAACATTTAAGTTAAACAAATTAAATAGTTGGTAACAACTATGTCCTGCAATCTGTGCCACAACAGATCGTCGACGTTTCAACCCTATGGGCGCTTGTTGGAGTGTCACAAGCGGGTCTTCATCAGGACTGTGGAGGAGGAGGCCCTAGGATTTCAAGGGCGGTCAAGGCAAATTGATTGGAGGGGTATGGTTATTCTAACAGGATGTCAACTGTGAAATGAATTGCACAGAAGATCAAAGAATGATTGTTTTCTTGGGCTGGTAGCACGGAGTCCTCACGAAACACTGCTTCCTGGTAACAGTGTTTCGTGAGGACTCCGTGTTACCAGCCCAAGAAAACAATCATTCTTTGATCTTCTGTGCAATTCAATTCGACGATCTATTGTGGCACAGATTGCAGGACATAGTTGTTACCAACTATTTAATTTGTTTAACTTACTTGTTACTGCATTTTGAATCTGGCCTTTCAAAAACAAACCACATCCTCCCACCCTCACCTCACTGCACTATGTATTTATATCACCACTGAGCACCGCTATCTCACTATTTTGTATCACTGTATGAATTTGGAAGTATAAAATTCTGCAATGTGTTTCTGTTTATCGAATGTTATCAATTCTGATACATAAATTAATGAAAATCCTTTCTCTGTGTTCTTGTTCCTCTTTCCCCTTTTGTTCAAGAAATGTTTTTGCTTTCAGAAATGTATTATATGTTATGCTGAAGTAACTACGGCTAACTACAATACGCATTGTTTCTACCCAAGGGAACCATTGTTCTTTATACATACTTTTGTCATAAGCAAGACTGTTAGCGCTCTAGTTGTTCGTTAGAACACTCTGGGACATTCTGTCATTGGGCTATACTTGGGCTACATCCGGGTGATATTTGGGCAACATTTGGGCTCTTTTGTCTCTGGTGGCCATTTTGGGAGACTTATTTGTTATGATGTTTCCTAATTTCCTCATTTACTACAGTCTCCTCAGTAGGAAATACTTTCAGTTTTTTACTTTGATTCCATCAAGAAGGCATTCAGATGTGTCACAAATTTGCCATAAATTCAGAATGTTAGCACTCTAGTTGCTTATTAGATCACTGTAGTAAAGCTACTGCTCACCAGGGAAGTCTGCTGCTGGTATTGAAAGTGCATGTTTCAGTCTGCATGTCAGAATTTTTTAATGAAATAGAAGAGGATTTGAGAACTCACTCAAAATGTGCCCTAATTTTTCTTTCTGCAGCACTAATCATACTTTCTATGGCAAAATGAACCCCCTCATTTTGTTCCTTTTTAAATTAAATGTTTTAAGAATTACCACTTTATTCCAACCAAGATGGCTTCAGGTGTGCCATACGTTTGTCATAAGTAGGAATGTTAGCGCTCTAGTTGTTCTTTAGAACACTCTGGGAAGCTGCAGTAGAACACAAAGGAATCAACTGACAGTCTCTGCCCTTGTTGGATGTACATGTTTTACTGAGAATGTCAGACTTCATTCTCACATGACTGAGAAAGATAATGTGAATTTACAGAAAATATGCTCTCAGTTACCTTAAAGATCACCTTCCAAACCTCTGTGGGAAAAGCATGATAAAATAGTTTTCTCTCAAACATGATTCATGATATCACAGCAGAAGGCTTTTTCACATGGTAAAATCACCTTAGAACACACCACAATTCCTAAAATGAGTATGGTACCATCAACAAATGATTTATAATGTAACTTAAGTCTTAAAACCTTCTATTAACTGCAATGCTTTTTAATGAGGTGCTATTATGTATATTGGCCCCAAGATGGCTGCCAACACTTCTTGGATGAAGTGCTGACAGCCAATCAGATCTCACGATGAGATGTGTGGTTAGGCTCCGCCCAGATATATATGTGATTTTACTTTTGATTTTCTCAGGAACTACAGAACGGATTTACACCATTTAAACAAAAGGCACATGCCTGACCTGAGGACTACCTCTTTGCCAAATTTCAAGTAATTCTGTTCAGCCGTTTGAGCTGTACCTGTGACTAAAGGTCCTATGGGAAAATGTATGGGGAAAACGCGCTTTGGGACCCCCCTTTTTCTCAGCCCCCGCTTGACGAATCACCCCGAGACTTTCAGGGTAGGAGCTGAGCAGAGCGCCCCATTAGTTTTGAAAATTTCACGAAGATAAGTCAACCGGCGCCAAAGTTATTCAAAATAGAATTTTCAGATTTCCTATGGGAACTCGGTCCTAACTATAACTATTTACTGGCGACCGCCAGTAGATAATATATATATATATATATATATATATATATATATATATATATATATTCACATCCTCCACCCTGTGCCACTGCCTTACTCCCCCAACCCATTCTGCCTCCACTTTGCTGAGCGCAAGCATCCGACCTCTTGAGCTGCATGAGACAAAAAGACAAATTACTTAAGTTGTTCAGAGGCGCCTGTGGAAACGAGAGCATAAGATTCTATTCTGGTTTGCAGCATGTCTTGACCTATGCCCCAAAAATCAGGACATGTATTTAAAATCAAGGAAAGCGCTGAGATGCCAGGACAGTCCTCTGAAAACTAGGATTGTCTGGGGAAAGCTGGGACATTTCTATCTGTATACAAG
The DNA here is from genome assembly GCF_964204655.1 of Triturus cristatus. Taxonomy (NCBI): domain Eukaryota; kingdom Metazoa; phylum Chordata; class Amphibia; order Caudata; family Salamandridae; genus Triturus; species Triturus cristatus. Next base: position 1,048,963,394 of record NC_140585.1, on the reverse strand, counting down.
AACAGCACTGCTTCAGCAGTACATTTTATAGAAATCCTTGGTGAGGATTTGTTTTCTTTAAATTGTCACAGGAGATGAGGTTCATTACCCCATAAAGTTCAATTTCAATTTGCCTTGCGAGTGAGATCCTGCTCCCCAGCGTACAGAATGATGGAGCGGGTCTGCGCTGCTGCATTATCTTCTCTCCCGACTTATAATGGCGCAATGCGTAAATGTGTGCCGGCTCATAATTCACAGAATTGTTTGGGTCCTTGGTGACACTCGGAGATCTCCCTGCTCTCTTGTAGTTCCATCAATTCTGTACCTGACCAGTTCATCGTGGAATGCCTCTATTTACTGCCATACTGTGAAAAAGCGACTGCCACACTAGTGTAAATACATTCAACTCTTGCCCACTTACCTATTCAGTGTGCCAAGCATAGATGGAGAAGAGAGTAGCACTTGGAAAATTGAAATGGGAAATCTTAGTTTCAAGGACATTTGGAGAGTCACTCTTCAGTGCTACAGGTGATTAATTGCTTACCTCTGGACTTGAAATATAGTAGCAATAAAGGTACACTTCCAAAGAAATGCCTTCCCTTCCTTCTATAAATCTCTGGCTAGAAATCCATGTACTTTCTTTTTGTGAAACGCATCCAGTGGACATAAGTGTTCTGTCAATAGTTTCCACGTACAGCAGTAATTCAGCAACAGGCGGTAAAAAATCATGGTACTCAGGAGAGGTTGATTGATATGTTTAGGGCAATAAGATCTATATTTCAGAGGTACAAGTAATCACAGTAGAAAGTGGGTAGATAACTATGGGCCCTCATTTAGAATTTTGTGGTCAAAACATGGTGGATATCCCGTCTGCCATATTACAGGTGCATTAGAGACTGTGACACTCCAAATATGGCAGACTGGATATCCGCCACCTTATTACCAAGTATCCTGCCTGCCTAAGTTGGAATAAAGACCTTTATTTGGAAAAGCAGAAAGAAACAAGTGTTGGAAATGTAATAGGTCTCGCATTTGCTTGAGATGGAGCTATTGGCATTGTAAATGATGCAGGGCCAGATGTACAACCTTTATTACAGGTCGCAAATGCAAAATCTGGCCATTTGCGACTGCTAAAATGGGTTGTAGTATGTACAAACCCATTTTACTAGTCGGTAACCTATCACTGACTCGCAAAATAGGGTTTGCGAGTCGCTATTAGAAAGAGGGGTGCCAAGGGCGTCCCTTTCTAATAGCGAGTCACATGGGGATGTATGATTGTTTTGTGACTGCAAATGCATGTGAAAAGAAAAGTTGCTTTATTTAAAAAGCAAACACAGACATGGTGATCTGCTGCCCCCAGCAGGCCACCATCCCTGTGGTTGTGGCCCATTCCCAATGGGTCACAAATTGCGACCTGCCTCATGAATATTGATGATGCAGGTCAATTGCGACCCAATTGGGAATCGCTAAATATGTCTGAGACACCTTAGTACATTCTGCTTTGTGAGTCGCAGAAAAATCACAATTTGTGACTTGCAAAATGGATTGGTTGTGCATCTGTCCCATTGTCTTTTACCCATGTATTATGGAGTGTTATTTATGTGGTGTGTAGTGGAATTATGTGGATTGGATTGGGCGGAGTTAAATATATCATGGATTTATTTGTGTCCCTTATGGGCTGTGCTGCAAGCAACCAGTGACCTCCTACACCCCTGTGCACTGTACATCAGTGATAGTGCGATGCATGGGGTCTGATCTGTTGCCCGCAAAACAAAGCAAAATTGAGCAATGTGCAGTAATTCTGCACGTCCTGCTGTTGCACCCCTTGACAGAGTTGTTTCAAGGTAATTTTGATTTGCGGCAGGAGCAGTGACAGCTCCCGCATTCCAATCTTTGTTTTTAAATTATTGCGCGCTTTTTTTATCCTGATGATGAAAGGCAGAGCACACACTCTCCACTTTGAAGAGATGCCCATCCTGGAGCATATAAAAGAGAGAGCCTTGCATTAAATGATTTTAACAACTGAGTCACTGCTCATATTTTTCCGGCAGATTGACGCCCCCCCCAAAAAAGTCCCTGTCACAAACTGTAATGTTAGTTAAGTCGTCTGTACCCCTAAATAAGTGGCGTCATTTCACAAGTGTTTTCCACAGGCTAGACTGTACATTCGGATAAAATCTGATGATCAGCGCTCTCGTATTGATTAGCAAAAAAAGTTGTCACTGCTCTGAAGGCCTGCAGAGTTTGTAATGGCTGGCGCTTCTGAAAGAGGGGTTGTGTGAGGGCGTCACAAGCATGCTGGCAGCTCTATTGAAACTTACAAACGTGCCAGGCATGAGAAGCAGATTGTTCAGAACACTTTAGTTCCTGCCATGCCAGATTATAAAACTGTGTGGGCATTACAGACAGCAATGGAGATCGGGAGGGGTGCGATGGGGGTGATGGGGAAGCAACGACGATGGGAGGCGATGGGAGTGGAGGCAAGCAACAATGAGCTGGGAGGCAGCGTCGGGTGGTAAACGACCGGAGGCGGGCATGTGTAAGCAGAAAGGAGGAAGAAACAACAAGGGGAAAAGCCAAAAGAAACAACAAGGAACAGCGAAGAAGATCAGGCTAGCCGTTGAGGAGCAATGATAATATGCTTTCTGCACACTATTACATGCGACCTGCAGGCATGTTTTATTTAGAAAGCCCAGGATGTTTCTAAGGTTGTTGCAGAGATTCTTATGTGTCATGCACTTCACAACTTGGATTCACGGAAACAGTTCAGTGGCTTATGTGCCTGTCACAACACCTTCACATGGCCTGCTGGGCAGATCTAGGCTTTCACTGTTAGGGCAGTGTCAGTGCTTAATTTGAGCCTGAGCTTTCCGGTGCTTAGCACTGGCACTTAATTGGTTTCCGGTGCTGGGCACCGGCAACTAATTTTCAACACCACACTTAGGGCAGTCTGCCACAAGGTGGCGCTGATCATGTAATTTAGAGATGAGCAGTATAACAGTTGTTTAGGAAAACAATATCCATAAACAAATTACTAATACCTGTCTCCCCAGCCATTCGTTTAGCTTTGGGGACCTGGAATAATCTGAACTGGCGCATTTACATGCAAGGGAGATGGTTAGTAATTGTTTTGGCAGTAATGACAGGGGCAATGGGTGGTGCAAGCTGCAGTGGCCTCTCAGTCAGAGCCCTGGCACTTAATAATTTACAAATTAAGCACTGGACAGTGTTGACATAAATACCACTGAATTGTAAGATACTGTTTTTAGGTATCAAAAACGCTCCTATTGTGTGCTATGTTAAGAACTGTATTAAAATCAGAAAAGACGAACGTTCGTTATATACAGTTCTTTCTGGTAGCATTCACAGGCACGGGAGAGGCAAGGCTAGACATAGTATAAAGGGGAAAATGGAAAAAGTGATGATTTCTTTAAAGGTGCATGAAAGAGTTGGGGGGATGCCAGCTAAAAGGGTTATGTTAAAGGAAGATACAAGCTAGAATTAGAAAAATCAGGGAAGAAAGAAAGGAAGTTAGAGACAATATAATTAGCACTAGAAAGACTTGAACAGAAACCATGATTTGGAGATATATGATACATATTAGAATACAGTTAGAGGTGGAGTAGGTAACGAGGATGAAAGAGAAGAGGGAAGAGCTACGGGAATATGAATAAAATTTGTCAAAAGTGGAACAAAAGAAGCAGCAACTTCAGATATGGTTAATGGAGAGGGAATGACAGACAAAGTGGTGAGAGGTTTAAAATTAATCTTGCAGTGCACATGTAGCCATCTCTTCTGCTTCTCCCATCCTTGATTAAACACTAGTCCCCGGCCCGTTGACCTGGCATGGGGAATCATCATCTTCTGCATGCGGGCATGTAGCATCACTTCACTAGGAACTTATAAGTAAATTAAACATGCCAATCAGGTGTAGGCCAATCTCACCATGTTTTAGAGAGTGACCACTTGCTCTTTAACTCTGGTCAGTAGTACAGAGTCCAACAGCCAACTAAACTAATTCAGCAAAACAGGAGGGGAGAAGGCAACATGTTTGGGGGTCCAACACCTATGTGTTTAGCACACTGATGATTGGAGGGATGTCCTGGTACAAAGAGGAAACATGCCTGGGACAGAAAAAAATATGTAAAAGACAAATAAGAGGGTTATTTAAAGATTGGGGGAAGCCCGTTGTCCCACTAGATGGCTAAGAATATGAACTATCCCATACATGCAGATGATCAAGGCCATATTTAGAAATCCCCACTAGCCTGTCAGAGATCTCTGTGACTTCAGAGGAGCTGCAACCACAGCGGGTCCTCTGCGTGCACTGTTAGTTTGCTGAGGAGCCACCATGTTTCATGCGGCCGCTGAGCAAACCTTTTTGTTTTAAAAAAAGAATAGATCTGACACCCTGATCATTTTCTGTCAAATTGTGGGGGTCATTTTATTTTTATCTGTCAAGACTACCAGCTTTTCCAGGTGGTCACAAAAACAAACAAAAATATTGAATAGTATGAGGTATTTAAACTAACTGTCCTATGTTTATGGTACTGTTGGTCTATGTTTTCTGCCAGCAAACTTTGTAGTTTGTCTGACTCTTAAAAGAGTGTGTGAACATTCAGTTTGGGTAACAGAGTATTCTATCATGTTGTGGTGAAGTCCCTGACCACCATACGCTAAATAACCTTAGAAGTCTTCAATTGTTTCCTAAGCCAAAATTATCTATTGTCAGTATTATGGGGGGGACAGTATTTAACACACATCTTAGTGCTGCCCACAGAAAAAATCTGCCATGGAGTAGGAATGCCAGAAAGTAGGCTTTTCCAAAAGAATAACTGTGGAGGTGAGCTAGATATCTTTGACCAAGACCTGCAAGGGTACTGCGGCAAATACAGAGTGTTTTAATAGTCACTCTTTTCAACCTGCAACCAATACAATTGTAATAAAGGATCCAATACTGGAAAATACTTCCGGGAGGGGCAGAATTAATGTGACATCAATTTTATGCAAAATATGCTGCCTGTTTAATAGGTATTTAGGCAAACAATAATAAATATTGTAATAAGCTGAGCTGAAAAAACAGAGCAGCTGTAGGGGCAGCTGTAAACCCTTTTTTCAGGGGAATGACCACAGCTCTCTTGAACACAATCCGAACTTCAGCTGTATTGATGGACATATTAAGCAAGACAGAGAGCAAAAGATCGATGGTACGGGCTACCCCTTTTAGCTGTTTCACAACAGTGACACATAAAGATATTATAATTTTACAAACTTGATCACATGTAAGGTTTTTAGATGTCCTCAACCTCTCATCAGCCCTCATAAGGTGTTTGGAAAGTAGGCACAGTTGTGATCTTAGGATGAGTCCTGACGTCAACAGTTTATTGAATGAAATAATCAGAGAGAAAATACCTGCTGAATGGGATTTATATGTAGGGTGTAATCAGTCACGAGAAACCAATATGTAGGGTGTAATCAGTCAAGAGAAACCAATGTGCAGGGTGTAATCAGTCAAGAGAAACCAATGTGTAGAGTGTAATTAGTCACGAGAAACCAACATCGGGTACTCTATATAGACATGCTAAAAACGTATGTGCCCTCTCAAAAACTTTCAGATGGAAAACATGAGACCTAAACATTGAGGATACATGAATGATCAGCATAAACTAAGACTTTCAAGAAGGAAACAGTAGGGATACTCAATCGCTTGTTTATCCTCCAGTCAATCTGAAGTTTAATATTTGGGCAGGTTCACGTGCAGACACCCACAAATTATCTAAGTATCTCCAAGAGTGATTTCTGGTGGTTAGTGACTACATTATTGACCGATTCACCCAGACCTAGGTAGAATTTGCAGTTTACTGCTGATAAAGAAGTATTATGGCCACAATAAGCCGACTACGCCAGTTCATATGAAGTCACTGAATACATTAGTTTTGCAGATTCAGAACTACTGCTTGTTTGATCTGACTTTTCCTTCCTGTCACTTTTTAAATTACATGAATAAATATGAGAATAAAATACGCACTATGCAAAACAGTATTGGCATGTACCAATTCTATAATGGACACTATGGGCCTCATGTAGGTCGCCAAATACCGGTCGGTAACGGCCGATTTTCGGTAATTATACCGTTACCGACCGGTATTTTGGCTATTGGTATGTAGGGGGACAATTTTTGGATTCGGAATTCACCGAATCGGTAAAATTACCGAATCGGGAAAATTACCGAATCGGTAATGTTACCGAATCGGTAATTTTTCCGATTCGGTAATTATACCGATTCGGTAAATTCCGAATCCAAAAATGAGATGTAGGGGGAGTGTGTGGGTGTGTTTAGGAGTCGGTATTTACCACCAACTAATAGTTGGTGGTAAATAATTAATGTATGTGTATCAGCATTTTTCAGCGCTTAGCAGTGTGCAATGGGGCAGACATACATGCCCTTAGGGCATGTATGTGTGCCACATGTGCACACATGGCCGAATCAGGGGTGCAACAGGGTGTCAATGTGACACCCTGCCACCCTTGCATGTTCTCCACCATTACCGAATCGGTATTTACCAATTCGGTAATGAGGCATACCTTCCCCTCAATGGGAAGGTATGCCTCATTACCGAATCGGTAAATACCGATTCGGTAATTACCGAATTGTAACGAATCGGTAAAAATTACCGACTCATTACCTACATACGAGTTACCACTTCTTAAATACCGATTCGGTAACGTTCGGTATTTAAGAAGTGGTAACTGGTATGCTACCTACATGAGGCCCCAAGTGTGGGTGGCAATTGAGTTCCCATTAGCTGAAGAAATCATTAATCTTACTGTTTTGTAAGATATCCTTTCCTGAAGCATTTTAATCATAAAAATAAGAAGATGCTTTTCTGCCTTTTTCTGTAGACAGCAGAGACAGACGTCAATGACAGTGAACATGATGGAGTTCGCTTTCATAGTGTTATGTAACTGTTCCTGCAGCCTACCCTGCAGAGAGATCTCTCACGATGAAGATCTTATTCATGAATACATCGCTATACGTCAAAACTTTGCACAAACACATTTGTGTTAACAAAATACTTCTTTTTTAAATCTTTGCAGCTCTGTAATATCCATATTGTCAGGCAGCAACCAATGGTAATGCTCAATAATCTTATAAGAGACCCCCAAAACATCATAATTTTAGCAAAACAAGTGCTATTTCGTATAAGGTTACTAAATAGCTCATCAACATGGACATTATTTTCCAATCATGAGCTTACGTGTATCAACGTGATGCATTCTGGGAGTTGCTATCTTGGTCACTTTCACAGAAGCGATTGGACTAATATATCTGAAAACGTTGATTTGTTAAAGGAAAGCTCATGGCAGAAACAGACTCTCCCTTATGGCATGGAATCATCAGGGGCAAACACAGCCGGTGCACTATCTGTAGCGGGGCGGGCCAAGGAAGTAAGGCCTGCGCAGCGCGTAATAAAACACAGGACAACACTGTAAGTTACTGGCTGGCGTGAAGACTCAGAGGGGTCTCACGCTGTTTATCACCAGGAGTGCATGCTTGGTACAATGTATGAGAGAGCCGCCTGGGTGGCTCTCTAGATCCCTCCTTTTCTTTAGTGGGCGTCCACCATAGTCTGCATGCTTAGGGGGATGTGCACATGAAGTCCTTTAACTTCTGGCTAGGTGCAGGGTTCGGCCGGAGACCATACCTCTGGCTCTGGGAGTTAGAACTGGCCGCTGCATCCATCTGGGTGTGTGGGGGATTTTGTGTAACGGCATCTTGGCTGTGTCTTTGAGCGGCAACACCCGCTTCTCCACTACCTGTTTGCAGGTGGGAAGGTCACAGGCTCCGGCGAGCTGACGGGCGTGTGATACTGGCCTCTGTCCAGATCTTCTGCCTCTGCTGAGCTGGTGTCCAGCCCATGAGCTCTCTGGAAACATGATACATTTCGGGTGACCACTTGTTGTCCTCTTTTCGCTGTGACCATGGTCCCTTGCAGCCTGACTATGGTCCATTCTTCTGGTTCGTATGGCGTTCTGAACTTCCAGCCCGGTTGTCTGTCTTTAACCACGATGCTGTCACCCACCTTCAGCTGTGGTTCTTTCACTCCTCGGTTATCACTTGCCTTCTGGTTGGTGACCGTCCTCCTAGCCTGTGTGGCTGCGTTGTCTCTTTCAGGAGGTTTCCATGCTGGATCGGCTGGGATGCTGTCTCTCGGGGCTCTTTTGAAGAGCAGGTGAGCAGGGGCACACTTGGTGGTGCTGTGGGGCGTTTGCCGGTAGGCATCTAGAAATTGGTTGAGTGCCGATTCGACCTCGTTCCCCTGATCTACTGTGAATGGGGGTCCATTGTCTGACCGGATCTCATCCAGCAGGCCTAGGAGGGCGAATGTCTTGTCCAGGATTTTCTTGACGTGCAGAAATGCTGTGGATGCCACCACCTGCACCACTGGGAACTTGGAGAATGAGTCGACGATCACCAGTGCGTGGCGGCCGTCAGGGAAACTCCCAAAGTCGATGCTGACCATAGACCATGGGAGTTCGCAAGGCTCTTCGGTGATGACTGGGGCTGGTGCCGTGTCCCCGCCCATGATGGTGCATGAGTGACATTGGCGCACCATGTCTTCCACTCGGGTATCCATCGCTGGGAACCAGACTTTGTTTCGTAGCTGGGGTTTGGTTTTCACCATCCCTTGTGCCCCACATGCGCTAGTTGGATGATGCGATCCTGCAGTGTCCTGGGAATCATGATGACGTGCACCCTCAGGACGACTCCCTGCTCTCCTTTGCTCAGCTCATGTCGGATCTGTCAGAGTTGTTGCCGAGCATGGTTCTCTTCCGCCCAGAGCGACTGGGCTCCGTCCAGGAAGTGGCTCCACCCATTGTTCATTAGGGCATTCTTCACCCTGGCAAGCGTCTCCCCTGCGGCCGTGGCTTGGCAAATCTACTCCAATTTCATGGCTTTTGGACATGCCTTTTACGAGACCATCTTTACAAATGCCTCCAAGTATGCTACGTCCGTAGGCAGGGCTCGAGCGACCGGAGGCTCAGTGTGCCACAAGAGTTAGTCTGCTGGGTTATGTGCCCCTGGACGGAACACGACCTTGAAGTTGTATGCCTGCAACTGGACGGCCCATCTTTCGATCCTGAGAGGTGCAAGTCTTGAGGACCCTGCGAAGAGTGGGAGCAGCGACTTGTGGCCCGTCACTACCAGGAACTCCTGTTCATACAGATAGAGGTGAAAATGCTGACACATCCACTTTATTGCCAGAGCTTCCCTCTCGAGCTCGGCGTATCTGGTCTCGGTGTCTGAGAGCACCTGGCTGGCATAAGCGACTGATCTCCAAGTCTCTCGGTCATGCTCCTGTAGGAGGACAGCTCCTAGACCTACTGGGCTTGCGTCCACCACCAACTCTGTGCGTCGACCCGGGTGGAAGAAGGCCATTACCGTCTTGTCCATGAGGGCCATCTTGATGGTATTGAATGCCGTGTTGGCAGCTACAGTCCACTCCCATTGGTGGTCCCTGTGGGTGAGGGCGCAGAGTGGCTCTGACAGAGAGGCCAGGTTCGGAATGAACCTGCCACAGTAGGTGGCCATGCCGAGGAAACTGTAGACCTCTGTGGGGGACTTCGGGGTGCTCGCCGCCCGGATGGTCATTGATTTCTTGGGGTCCACTCTCAACCCTTCTCTGGTGAAGATGTAGCCAAAGAAGTCGACCGACTCCTGGTAAATGGAACACTTGGCCTTGTGGAGGGTCAGTCCACAGTCTTCTAGCCGCTGGAGGGTGTCTCGGAGGTGGGAGTGATGTTCTTCCAGGGTGTTCGAGAACACCAGGATATCGTCATTCAGATTTATGACGCCCTGCAGACCAGACAGTGCTTCCTGGATGGCATTCTGGAAGACCTCAGCTGCAGACGACACCCCCAAAACTCAGTCTTTTGTTCCTCCGAAGGCCGACGTGGGTGGAGAACGTGGTGATGTACCTGCTCTCAGGCTCAAGATCCAGTTGATGGTACCCCGCATTCAGGTCCAGCTTGGAGAACTACTTGGCACCGTTCATGTCCGCCACAATGTCATCCATGTTGGGGGTGAGATGACGCTCCCTTTTAACTGCCATGTTTGGGAGCCTCATGTCCACGCAAGGCCGTATGGCACCCGGCTGTTTCGGCTTGGGCGCCACGACCAATGGGAAGTTTCTTCAGTTCCACCTCTACTAGCGGGCGGAGGTTGAACGGCACCCTCCGGTGTCTCAGGGCCATCAGCCTCATGGTGGGGTCAATGTGGAGCTTGAACTGCTTCCCCTTCAGCTTGCCGAGCCCTGTGAACAGTGCTGGGAATTCATGCAAGATGGCATCCGCGTGAGAATCGTGGACTTGAAGAGCACAGAAAACCAGGCCGAGATCTTCTGTTGTGTGGCAACTGAGAAGGGTGCCTTTCCTACCTTCCATGATGTGGAAACAGGCCCTTGTGATGTGTTCATCACTAGTGACTTCACCCTCGATGACCCCTCTGAGGGGTAGAGCATGTGTACCTCCATAGGTGTATATCCTAGCCTTGGTTGGTGCGAGAGGGGGTCATGGCGACAACCATTCGTACTGTTCTGAGTCCATGACATTGACCAATGCGCCTGTATCGATGAGCGCCTGGACTGCTGACCTCCAACCAGGACAGAGCACATCGGCGGTGGCCTTTGGTGTTTGTCCGACCTGCTGACAAAGGATATGACAAACACCTCATCGTCATCTTCCTCAAGTGCGAGGCAGCGCCCACGCTTTGCTCTGTCATCTTGTGACTGTGCATCGCCGAGTGATAACTAGCGTAGACGTTGCGTCATTCCTCAAAGCCTGGGGAAGGTCTGTCAAGATCGGCTGCTTCTACACACTTTGGCGAAGTGATTCACCTTTCCGCAGCGAGAGCAAGTTTTCCCCCTTGCTCTGCCTACTGCCATTGATGGGTGTCCTACCCCACTTGCAGACGGCCGCGATGCAGGGCGGGTTGTACTTGGGTGCCATTGTATGGCCTCGACTCTCTCCTCCTTGATGGTCGCGTACTTCAGAGAGGCGCTGCGGCGGTCCTCTGCAGGGCAGCTTCCATTTCGCCCGCCCAGGCATCTGAGAGTTCGTGGGACCTGGCAAGGATGAGTATCTCGTCCAGGGAGATCCCCGGTTGCCGAAGGATCAGTTTTCGCAGCAGCGCCGAGCGGCACACGTATTTCTTCCCTTTGATCCACAAACGCGCACAAGATTGACAACCTGCATAGCTAAGCATAGAACATGTCCACAGACACCGTGTCGGACTGTGACGCTTGTCTGAACTTGAACCACTCAAAATCAGGGTTCAGCTGAGGGTCAAAGTGTCTATTGAGCCACCTCATAGTCGTCATCGTTCCCTGTGTTGGGCTATGTTTCGAGAAGATCGTAGATATCTGCGCCGCCATAGTATATGAGCAGCGATCTTTTCACTGCGCCATCTATCTCCTTGGTACCCGTGGTGCGTAATTAAACACAGGACCACACTGTAAGTTACTGGCTGGTGGGAAGACCCCGAGCGGCATGCCGTTTATTTTATCTCCTCGAGTTGAGCCCACCCCGAGGACTGCATGCTTGATACAATGTATGAGAGAGCCCGGTTGGCTCTCTACATCATCGAGGTTTGTGCAAGGGCAGACTGAGTACACCTTCAACAAATCAGGAAGAAGAGCCTGATGTGCACATCAATGAAGGACACAGACGTAATTTAAAACTGAAGCTCCATCTTTTACTGGAAGCAGAGATGACTTCATTTTTATATGGGGCCAGAGATCCACCCCGCCGATGGGTGAATGAATTCCTGTACCTGGCCACTGTGCTCCCTTCGTAAGGGGTGACTCGGGGTTGCACTGACTAGACACCACCTATGTTGTGCAAGAGTGGCCAGTGCAGGTATGCGTGGTGCGGCGGGGTGGAGGAGGAGTCAAGAGATGAGGAGAAGGCAAAATAAAATTAAAAAAAGAAAAACACTTACCTTGCTCTCACCCCATCGGCGAGTCGGCGATGCAGCAAGCACAAGGTAAGTGGTTTTCTTTTTTTCATGTTATTTTCCCTCGTCGTCATCCCTCGACCCCCCAAAAACAACACCCTTCTTACCTGCACCAGCCGCTCCTGATGTGGTGCCTCCCAGCAACTTCTTAGTCCCTACATCTGCGAATAGTGTGGGAGTATTATTTGCACTGAACACCCCTTTAGGATCGAGCTGGCACACACTTTAACCCTGCATTATCTGTTTTACAAAAGGGGTAGTTATTGTAATAACAAAGTGCTCTAGGGACACACAAACTGGGCAAAAGCATCTGTTGAGCGCCAATGACACCATATACAATTTTCCCTCTTCTAACCTTAGTTTCCTTCTGATTAGGCCACTTTACTGACAATTCATGAGAGAATGGTAACATTTTAATGTCGTTATATACCTAAATGCAAAATGTTGACCCTTAGTAGATTGCCAAGTCAGTTAGTTGTTTATTGGCCGATGGTGTGGTGAAATGTCTATATTACACACAAACAGTGAGTCCATTCTAAATGATTGCGCTTAATAGTACAGCGAACTCTTTATATCGACAGAACGCATGTGCTTATATTTTTTTTTCTTCTAGACTTTGATTCTATGAATATAGTCCCAGGGAATAGGTGATTAAGTGATCCAGTGCATTAAAAGTATTAAAGAGATTTTATCGGGCTGAGTGGGGTGAAAATTTGTGTTCATTATCAGTTTTAAGATACTAAAGGACTTATTACGCGTGACCCAGATTAACATTATTCTAACCTTTATTGAAATCGAGAGAGAAAATACAAATTTGAAATTGAGGCAAATTACCTTTGTTGGAATTATATGAAGAACATGGATCGTTAGTGCACCTGCTATGGGACTGTGATGAAGTGAGCAGAGTTTGGGAAGACGTGTCCCAAAGGATTACATTTACACATTTTGTTACACATAAATAGATGTCCTGATACTTAGTTTATGCAAAATTACACAGACACGAACCAAGGATATCTTTCCACCACTTTGTAATTAGTGTCTTCTCTAAAGGAAAAAATTTGATACTGGAACACTGAAAACCAAGACAAAAGAATTCCACTGATGAGTGAATAATAGGCATGTATATGTATGATGGTAGTGCTTTAACATATATAGTACATTATGGATGACTGCAGTCAGAGTATGTAGTAAAAAGCTTGTACATCAACATCCTGAGATTTGTTTCGGTCTGCTCGAGATTAATTGTGGTGTTCTTCAGGATGGATTTAAATCTTGGGTACAGCGGATGGTTTCTGTTGTGTGCAAGAATAAAATGTATATAGGGTCTACAAGGGACTTAAAAAATGGCCTTCATTATTATAGTTCATATCTTTAACTTATAGATAAGCAGATACTGTTTCCACTTCTTTAATAAATCTCACCAAGTTTTTCACATCTTTGTTTATTTTTAAAGAGAATAATCAGAATATGCATGATTTACAACATTTAAACAAGCAATTATCTTGACCAATGGATAGAGAAGTCTTCAATTGCAACATAACAGGGAAGGCTACATTGCAAAATAAGTAAAGATCTCCATCACAGTTGTGGGGCAATGTAGAAACAACAAAAGAGTCCACGCTAAACAATATAGAAAACACCCCAGTGCCTATGCCATCTCAAATGTGACCATCAATGAATTAACACTACAAAAGCAAACTATCCAATGATTATAGAGGGGGGGGGGGCAGAATGCAATCAATATGCCAACAGAATGTTTTCTCTAAATTCTGCGAAAACTACAGTGCTCCCTGCAAACAACCCAAAAACCTCCATGCAATTAGCCACTTCCGCGGGCTCACTAGTGACTCAGTCACAAAAGCCTGTAGTCCAGGATTCATCCTGGACACAAATCTGTCTTCAGTGGCATAGGCCAATTACGCCACTAAGAGCGCATCCCATGACAAGCAGGTGCTCTGCGGATTCCTGCCACTGCTAACACTGCTCCAATGAGTTGCTTTAGTCTTGCACTTGACCTCGCTTTCAAAGCAAAGTTTCAGTGAGACCAAATCCCACACAACCAGCCTCACCTTAGGCCTAGCACATATGGATCACTTCTCACATGCCCTTGATTGCATCCTCCCACGCTTGTCAATCAAGAAAAATGTTCCATTCAGGACACTCTGTCTTATGCACAAGGCCCTGCTTGATCGGATATCCCTTCAATGGTGACAACTGTTAATGTTCACGTTCAGAACAGGGGGGTTTATACTTCATAACGGTTGTGTGTCTGCAAAAACTATGTAAAAATATACGCAGAATTTCCTTATCACAGTATAGTTGTAAAGTCAGTAGTCACCAGGAATTAGAAAATGACATCCCTACTCACATATAGTAAAGAAAGTGATCTCATGTTGTTACAGTTGAGTTCCAATGCAGAAATGCCTGTTTTCAGGCCAAGGAATTTTTTTTAAAGGAATTTCCCAGACATACTTTCAGCAGCCAAATAATACTTAATAAAATTGTTGTCTGCCTTTCGAAATACTTCTCTAGCAGTTCATGGCCATAAGCAGACATGAAAACATTCATAGCTGGCATGGAAACATTTGTGGCTGGCATGGTAACATTCATGGCCTCGTTTCAATTAGGTCTCGGCTAGATGGGACACGCGCTGTATCTTCAAGACATGTTGTTTTCAACCAGTGAGCTTACAGCACACCCACAAGTTACCATTGGTAAGCTGCAGAGTGACTCTCATTTTCTTGGTTGCCAATCGTCATGGCATTCAGGCTTCATGTCCTCTTCTCGTGTTTTGCCCTCCCTAGAGCTCGGATCAAGTACTTGTCTCCTTCCACTACTCCCATTTTTGGAGCTACTTTTGTATTTGTCTTCAAGCACTCCATATGAGTCCTTGTGTTTTCAGGCTGTCTCCCATACCATTGTTGCTTCTTTTCCCTTTTACACCTCTACCTTGTGTGTTTCTCCGCAACCGCCCCCCCCCCCACCCTCGTTCGTGTTCCGCTTTTCCTTGTGGGTCTGGTTTTTCCTTTTATTACATATAGCACTGCATCCTCAGCTCTGATCCTGGGTGCAGCTGTTCACTCACCCATTCATAGCTCGACCATTGACTAAAACGCAGGTTTCAGCAAAAGGAAACAATGAGAAGTAAATGCGTGAGCTTAAGATCAGACAGGTGTCCAACATTAACCTTCACTCCCCAGGAATAAGGGTTGTTTCCTCTTTTATGACAGTTTCAGACTTACATGTGTCATACTATTAACAGTTGCAAATATTTCTTACGTCTACAGTATACTGAATGGAGAAAAGTTGAATTTGACCTTCCCCCATATTCAGCAGCTGAATTGGAGAATCCTCCTTCATTTGAACATGTGCCATGATCTCTTATGTAAAACAGGCATAGGGCCTGCTAAACACATCTGTCTGTAATGTGCTAACCACACTTAAGAGCCAAACAAGCATTGCGCACTCGCCAAACATAGAAACCCTAGAGGGAAAGTCTGAAAACAGCTCGACAGGCCGCATAGCCTTTTACTTTGCTACAAGGCTGTGTTATATAAGGTATTTTGAGTTTGTTTCTAATCTAACATGAATGCCCGTGTTAAACAGAGGCACTGCCATGACAAAAGGGACCTTTTCCTCACCTCTGAAATATATGCTTTCTTGGTATTGTTTTTAGCCACGTTGCCTCTCTCTTAGCAGACTCATGGTTGGTAGCTCACCAGGTGAAAACCTTTTAAGTGAAAAGAGCAGATGTGAAGTGAAAATGGAATCCTTTGCCACAGAATAACCCTTTTGTTAGGAAAGGTACTGACACTTGGTTGGTTGGGTAGCTACTTGGGGGTAGGGATGAAAGCTTTATATCTCCATGTTTTCAATGTCTTGCATTGCGACAGAGTGAGCCATGCATTGCCACATATTACTGCCTCTTTTTTAGTTGCTGCACGTTTGCGTTCATATGTGGTATGTTGCAAAATAATTTTAGTAACTTCTCTTATATAAACCCAGTGGCGTAGCTAGGGTGGGGCGGTGGGGGCGGTCCGCCCCAGGCAGCACTCTTTTGGGGGAGGACAAAGGCATTCAGATAAGGCTCGGCTTGCTTTCGTGGACGTTCGGGGACGGGCAGAGAAGGAATAGGACTCGGGCAATGTCCTCTTCTTTTTTGTGCTGGCAGCTGTCCCCCCCTCTCTTCCTATTATTCTCTTTCTGTCTTGCTCCTCACTTACTGAAAACCGTGACTTGAACAAACGGTTCACAACCTCTCTTTCCTTCTTTCTTTTAGTTGCTTCCCTGTGAAATGGATCCAAAAAAGAAAAACACTCTTGCGAGAAATGCCCTTTTTCTGACATTTTTCGATTCCAAAGTGCAGCGGGATGGAGAGAAATAGAAGGTTTTAAATATGAAAAATAAATACATAACTAAATAAAGTAAGACAGAGGGGTTGCAAAGTGGCCAGATTGGTTTTATTTACATCCAAATACATCAGCATCACTTTACAGAGTTTGCCAGTGAAGCGCTACTTTTGTTTTCTCGTCTTTCTTTGACCAGCATTGTTGTTCCCAGGTGGGAAAGTGTACCATTCCTGGAGGTACTGCAATACCTGGTTGATGGGTGGATTGTAAAACACAATGTGTACCATAGCTCTGTGTTTATCGATGTGGTCTTTTTAAACTATACTCCTTATGTTTTGTAAGGATATAAGCAATGGACATTGAAACGGTTCCCTTCAGGGCCCTCTAGTCATATCCTTAACTTTTCAGGTGAAACCACTCGCTGATTTCTGAATAGTGAGTGAGAGATCGTTAAGGTAACCATGTTGTTTCTGCTTACATTTCAAATGCTTTACTTAATCTTGCATTCCCTATGACTGGTTGCTTTTACTTTTTTTTTTAGGCAGCATATTACTCTTATCAAGTGCATAATTTGAATTGAGCCACATCCAAGTTTTTATAGCGGGCACAATTAGGTTATAGCTGAAGGCAGTGCGAGTTTCTCTCAGTGGGGAAGTATGGTGTTCAGTGGGGGAGAGGACGTGGCACTATGGCCAGAGCTGTCAAATTTGGAACTGGGGAACCGGGTTCAGCCTTCATGACCAGTCCACCAGACCACTCTACTGAGGGAGTACGTTCCCATGCTAGACCTTAGAAGGCTTGATGTCTTAGCACAAGCAGGTGTACCCTAGTGGTGTCAATTGTGGGTTAACCTTGAAGGCCTGTCCACCACAATCCATACTGAAGTTCATCTCCAGTCTTGCGGGCAGGTCTACGAAGCAGCACACCCTAGAGCAACAGTGATACAGTCGCTGTGACTGTCACTGAGGTCACATGAACCTTGAGCAGGTTAGGGTGATGCGAACAGTGTGACCACACTGGGTGCCTATTTCGGGTGGGTGCGTAGTGTTTGCAAGTATGTTATGGTTTGAAAAGAACTTGCTGCCTCCTTCCTGGCCTCCAGCAAATTTCAGAAACAATAAAAATGTCATGATAACTTTGGTGATTAATGTTCTTCCTCGAGAGAGATCGGAGTTTTGTCTAGTGGAAGGGTTGACTCCTGGAAAGGTAGCAGAGAGGGTTAATGTGCCTGCTGCAAAGAACATGTACCATGCAGATCACAAAGTGCACTGCTTTAATGGGGGGACCATGATGAATGGTCATTTAATGTCAGCTGTAGATGATGGATCCCTGAACAGTGTCATGTATGTGCATGTTTGCATTGTGCTGAGGGGATTACCAGGTAATTATTCACGCAGCTCTCTGATGGATGTCACATGCGTTTTTTCTGAGTCCCCAGATAGATCATGCAGTCTGTGTGTTCTCTTTTGTACTGCCAGTCACTGCCAGTCACCGGTGTATTCAACTGTGTAGCCTTGGACCGTGTCATCTATGTGTATGTAACTTGCATGATCGAGGTAACTATTAGCGGCGATACTAAGTGTCTATCGGACCTCTTTCAAGTGCTCGCCATCCTTTTTCCCCGGCAACCCCCCTCCCCAGGGGCGGCAATCTGAGTGATAGCCCCAGGCACCACAAGCTCTAGCTACACCTCTGTATAAACCGTAGCGTGTCAGATATTTTTTTGGTGGTGGCATCGTGGCACAGAAAGGGGCACAGATAAAACCGGTAAAGCCGCCTACAACCGAACAGAGTGTACACACACACACAAACCCACAAGTGTGCCTGCACGCACACACACCCACACACACTACCCTGTTCCCCACTTTGCCTTATGGGATATGTGGTTTAATATTCATGGCCCTTGTGACTTTGGAAATGACCTATTGGCACCCAGGTATTTATCATTTCCTAGATCTGAGCTAAACATGCTAAATGCTCAAGTCAAAAAGTTAGGCTTTTACTGGTCTAACAGCTAATAGTTTTAATTAACCGAGCAGCATCAGCACACCCCTCAATAATGTGACCAAATGACTCGATACCACCAAAGACACAATGCTTCAGCCCTAGGCTTTTATTTCATAACATGATGCACTGTGGTAGTTTTAGTCTGATTCCCATGAATGATCGCAATTGGAATACAACACCAGATTACAACAGTTTGTAAAAGGAAAGCTCAGGGCTGGATTCGGGACCTTTGGTACTCCTCTAACAGTAGCAATCAAGTTTGTGTTTGTGGGAGAAGTGAGATTGTAGCTAGAACTTACGTGCTTGAAGGCAAACATAAAAACATTACAGAGTGTCAAATCACCACACAAACATCCACAGCAACTTTGATGTATAATGTTGTCATTATTATTAGGTCTCGGCTAGACAGCATATTCGCTTTCTCTTCTAGACATGTTGGTTTTAATCAGTGGGCCTGTCCATAAGTTTACCATTTGTAAGCTTCAGCGTCACTCTCATTTGCTTTGTTTCCATGTATCATGGCATGTGGGCACTTAAACAGTAGTGCTATGAAAAAGTAGTGCTATCACGTGGCCCTCGATGGCTGCATCATAGAGCTTTTTTCCATGACTTTCAGCCATGCGGACAGCAGCCATGCTTCTATTCAACATGGCGAAAAGACACTGACATTAACAATGCAAATAGCTCTTGCATTGCTGAGACCTATTGGCTTTGGCAATGATCGTTTAGTGAGTTGTTAAGGTTCATATAGTGAAACACGTTAGACAGGCAGCCAGAGAGGAAGTTATCTTAGACTAAAATACTTAAAACTGTTCTATGACAAATCTGGGCTACACATTGCCTCATTGTATTGTCTCAGTCCAGAATACAACATGAATATTGGGCTTGCGAATGTATTTTGCAGCAGAGGAAGCATGGCCCAAAGCATTCACAGGGTAATAAAGTGTTATGGTCATGAAGTATTAAAATTAATTACCCCCTCCCCAGATACGTACAACCAACACAAATTAAATGTACTGTTCAAGTGACTAA
The DNA here is from genome assembly GCF_964204655.1 of Triturus cristatus. Taxonomy (NCBI): domain Eukaryota; kingdom Metazoa; phylum Chordata; class Amphibia; order Caudata; family Salamandridae; genus Triturus; species Triturus cristatus. The sequence continues at coordinate 1,048,944,011 of NC_140585.1, read as the reverse complement.
CATTGGTCATAAAACACCACTGAATCTTGAAAAATCTATATAGTATAGTATATGGTATAGGGCACTGTGTCACACATATAAAAATACGTTCAGATTATTATTATTATTATTAGTAATAATAATAATAGTAATAAAAATAGTAATAACAATGATAACTGCCCCTTTAAACAAACTTGACCTACAGTACATATCTGAATCAAGTATTTACAAGGTATATTCAATAGTTCAAGTAGAATTTTAATGTCAGGGGCGGTTCGTTCATAGGAGCGTGGGAGTGTTGACCTCCTGACCTTACCACTGCGACCCACTACACACACAGCACACATTTTCCCTCGCACACTTTCCACTCTCACCTGCTTAGTGGGCGAGGCCATAGCGGCGCTCACTCTCCCGGCGCAACAGTGTTTAACTGAACTATATATGTCGGATTGGCCGGTAATATCACTGTGGTCAGCCTAACATGCGGAGTCAACAGCTGGAAGGCAGATGAGAAGCGGAAACACAGCCCCGTAGGTGTCTGATGGAGTGCTGTGTTTGCCTGCTCCGGACAATCCGAGCACTGCTGTTATGCTGTTTAGCATTGTAAGCAGCAAGAGAGAAGTGTTTGGATTGGCTTGATGCTTTTGTTTAGCAAGTAGTGTGAGGCAAGAGGAGTGTGCTGCAGAAGATCTTCAAGAGAGATATGTTTGTTTTTAATTTTAAGGTGTTAAAAGTAATGTATGTGCCTCACCACTTTCTAAAGACAACAGCCACCACTGTGTACTGTACCTGTTCTGTTTGAGTGGAGCATGTCCTTATATTGCCAGTGTTTTAGAACACCTTTCCATGTAATGGCATTTTGCACTGCTTCCACTGCTGTGCATGTGTTTTGTGTGAGAAGAGGGAAGCTAGCCCTTCAAATATTTGTGATGGTTTTTGGTGTGTACATAAAGCATGCCCTTAACACAAGCTGGGATACTATGCAAGGTCATTGAGCAAGATCAACCTACCATGCAAACTAAATTATATAGATCCACACATAAGGAGACTGATTGACTATACTTATTAAAGCGTACAAAATACAGAGAATATTGCCCTGAATATATTAATTTCATGACATCATTGTGCCTATATTGCGTGCCCCGAAAAAGTCCAGCGGAGGAAAAACATATGTTAATTGCCTACTATATATTCAATTCACATCATCATTATGAACATATTTGGAGCCCTGAAGAAGTCCAGTGACTGCAACACATTAGCTGACAAATCAGATCTAATCAGACTTACAAACCTAGGGCCTCATGTAGGTAGCATACCAGTTACCACTTCTAAAATACCGAACGATACCGAATCGGTATTTTAGAAGTGGTAACTCGTATGTAGGTAATGAGTCGGTATTTTTTACCGATTCGTTACAATTCGGTAATTACCGAATCGGTATTTACCGATTCGGTAATGAGGCATACCTTCCCATTGAGGGGAAGGTATGCCTCATTACCGAATCGGTAAATACCGATTCGGTAATGTTGGAGAACATGCAAGGGTGGCAGGGTGTCACATTGACACCCTGTTGCACCCCTGATTCGGCCATGTGTGCACATGTGGCACACATACATGCCCTAAGGGCATGTATGTATGCCACATTGCACACTGCTACGCGCTTCAAAATGCATACACACATACATTAATTATTTACCACCAACTATAAGTTGGTGGTAAATACCGACTCCTAAACACACCCACACACTCCCCCTACATATCATTTCTGGAATCGGAATTTACCGATTCGGTAAAATTACCGAATCGGTAAAATTACCACATCGGTAACGTTACCGATTCGGTAAATTTACCGATTCGGTAGTTTTACCGAATCGGTAAATTCCGATTCCAGAAATTGACCCCCTACATACCAATAGCCAAAATACCGGTCGGTAACGGTATAATTACCGAAAATCGGCCGTTACCGACCGGTATTTGGCTACCTACATGAGGCCCCAAGTGTTTAAATATTCAAGAAGTAGGATGTTTTGTATGGACCAATATGTCACGTGATTGTAAAGACACAATGGACCCTTACGAAAATATGGACAATTGCTAGTTACATACTGTGTGCCATTGAATTCATATTGTACATTGGACAACCAATGGGATATGGGATTATAAAAAACTTCAGTTACACACCAAAAAAGTCATGCATGCACATTCACTACATTAGGGATAATATACTAAGTAATTAAAACATGTGTGCAATCCTTTATGACAAACATTTATTGGGTCCATTGCCCTTAGGTAGTTATATTACTTACTTTAGGTATGTAGTCCACCTATTCCACAGCTGCCAGTTCATATATTGTACTAAATGTGTGTTTTGTACCTACTCTGTATGTGAGAGACTCTTGCACTGATATTGCCAGTATTCTACGCAATATGAAAGCTGGAGGCTTGTGTATCTTTTGTGCATGTTGGAGGGGTGCTTGCACAGCAGATGCTTGGCCTCAGGACAATCATATGTGGTCTGTGTTTGTTGTGCCTGTGAGAGAAGCAAGCTATTTTAGCTGCTACATGTTAGGGGACTTTGCACCACAGGGGCCTGTACTGTGCCTGTATGTGTGCACGAGGGAAGCTTTGATAAGAGATGCCAGTACTGTATATACTCTGTGTGAATGAAGCTCGTCCTTGTGTTGTCAGTGCTGTACCGAGTCTGTCTAGCTCATGGAAACGTGCACTTCTGCTCCAGTTGTGCGTGTGCTGTGTGTGAGCCGAGGGAAGATTGCACTGCAAACGTTTTTATAATCTAAGGGTTTATACCCATTTCTTTTATCCTCTGCCAGACTACTGTATATAGAAATATTGTCTGACAAAAAGTACTGTGTTCTTTATATTGTTAACAAAAATAGTGATCCATAAGGTGTTCATTTTTATTACTAGCTCCAACAAGGTAAATGTGTTTAGGACGAGATATTTATACCAGGCCATACATTGACAAAGATATTCTGGTGCCACATCCTTAATGCTACTCAGCTAGTAATTTCTCTATTATGGTTTTCAGTATTTATTTCTTAATAAATATTTATTTGTATCTTTATGTTATATGTTTTTCATATGGACCTTTTAAATGAAAAATAAGATGTGATAACTTAAAAATGTTATTTAGCTACTTACCAAGATTGCATTTTGGATGGCTTGTGCTACTACTTGTGGGAAAGCCCTCATTCCAAAATGGCTGCCACATCTAAGCAGTTCAATAAGAAATGTCCCCTGATCACTTCTACATACTTCCTCCCTATTGTGTACTCTTGTCAACCATGTAAAAGAGACAGCACTTGACCTTCCCTCTGAGGGCTCAAGCAGTGAATGGGTAACATGCTTTCACTAAGGATAACTGACTACTGCCACCTCTGTTTTTTGTGGGCTGATTTAAAATGTGGATGAAAATATGAGCAAGAAGTGCCTGAAGAGGCTGACCCAAAGCCCCTATATATATATTCTGTGTTTTCTATCTTTTACCAATGTCTGAAACATTCAAATCATTGCATGGGCATCCTGTGAACAAAAATCACTATTTCTGATCATATTTGAGTGCCAAGGGAGGTAAGGTACTATCATATTTAGCCCTCAGTATGGCATTAAACATCGTAAGATGCAGACACAAAGGACTGTTCTTTGCTTGTATTTTAGGTTCAGTGGCAGGGACATGACAGACAGTAATCGTTGTTATTCTTCTGAATTGGGCAGGGTTAGCGGTATGCTTACAAACAGTGTTATTTCACACCAACAGCTGTTAAAAGTAGCTATTTGCCTTTCTCCAAAACATGCACAGCCACATTTGGCTTGGGTCCATCATTAGTGGATATCAAATCATCATCAGTTGACATCCTCTGCAGAGGGCATTAACCACTGTTCACATCCTGGTTAGAGATCACCAGTTTCCTTTCTAATGTAGCTGTTCCTCTCCACGTTTAGCGACCATTATGCACGAGAATCTGTTGACTTTGATACTGGATAACCTGTTAAATTGTATTCCCTTACAAATGGACCGTGACATGTAGCTTCAGCATGCTACTATTGCATGCGACACTCGGTAGATTTCTGGTGACAGTTAGACCATGATTGTACATCCACCTATAGTGTGAGGGCATGTGTACCATGAGCTCCTCCTTTCCATCATACAAAAGGAAATACCCTTTGTAGGTTTGACAATCAGTTCTGCCTCAAGCTGGCAAGTCGGTTTGCGCGTTTCCTAGACCCACCCACTTACCTGCCACATACTTGCATGAGACATGCATTTCATGCACAACCACCTGCGAGCATATCGGGGCAGATTTATCAAGACTTTGCACCACAAAATCATGAAGTGATGCAATGGTGTGTAAAGTCGTGAAAGGGCCTTTACTTTCAGTGCAAAAGCTTTCTTTACACTTGATAAGTACCCCTTTTTTCAGTGTAAATAGCGCTTTGCACTGCTTTGCATGAAGGGGGCATTACATAGGTGGTACTTGGGCATTCCAGTTTGAGCAGCCAGGCTTTTTGAGGTAAAGCCCTATCTACTAAAACTGTCAAATTAGGCTTTGTCGAGAAAATAAATGTCTCCTAGAGGTAGGTGCAAAGTTGGAGAAATATATGTATTTTTCCAAACAGTTCACATATAGCATGTATGTTGCACTGCACAGCAAACTTCCAATGTGTGGAATGTTTAAAAATTGCCAAGGCATCGAATTTTGTCCTAGTACAAAACCTATGCTAGACATCACACACATTTGCACCACGGTGCGAATGTGTGCATGTGTGACACTAGATGTGTTTGAGCACCAGCGAAGGGAAAGAGAGCAGCTGCCAGCAATATTTCGTATGGCTCTGTACTGCTCTCTCCCCCTTGCCCAACGCAGTCAACATCTTTGATTGCATCGTGTTATTTTTCAGTAAATTTGCCTGTCATATGTTAGAAACACGGTTATTTATCATAGGTCAGAGGTGATATGGGGCCCATGCTTTAAAAATAATGGTGTACGATGGCGTACGCCTGACGGAGCAGGGAACAAGGTTACAGATTGGGTACTTATATAATATGATGGCTTGGCCAGAGTCTAAAGAGGTATATTACTTGTATATCAAGTCTTTAATATTGTGCTACAAAAATATCATAGAAAAAATATCAACAAACCAAATATCAATAAGGTACGTATCTAGAAGTATAGATTCACTATACTTAACTCCTCATACATGTACCTTGACAACATATATATATGGATGGTTTGATATCTGGGGTCGTGAAAGTGAGGTGGTGGGTCGTAACGGCGTGTGCTCTTTTTTGAACACAGAAGGGAGGAGAAGGCTCTATCTTGGTTGGAATGACGTTCAATCCATTGAGAGCACACAACTAATCCCAGGAACCAACAATAACCAAGATCCACTGGATTATATACTAACCTTGGGTTCCAGAGCAGCGTGCTACTACTCACCACGCAGCACTTCACTGTCTTTTTCAGGGGTAGTAAACACTATATAAATAAACTACAATTCAAGAGCAACTGAAATAATCCAATGCTTGGAGACAAATGGGCGCTCTGGAACTCTTCAGCGTGGAGGTTTGCTAACCGCGGAGACAGGGATTGGATGTTGCCGCGGACTAACCGAGATGAATAAAGAAATACTATGCTATGGATGACTTTGAAGGAGCTTGTACTACTCCTTATTCATCGGTGATAGTTATGCCTGTCTGATGTGCTTGGTGACCGTCAGGTCTCCCTATGCACAAAAAGTATCGTGGGTATAAAATGGAAGGTTTTCCATTTGTTTATGTTAAATGGACGTGAGACCGTATGACGCAGGTAACGTATGACGCAGAGGCTGAAGAGAAATGCTCAATGCCCGTGCTATCTTTTCTAGAAAACTCTGGCACGTTCACGGGGGGCCTTTCAGGCTGCGTGGTATGATGAGGCCTCCACTTTTGCAACTGATGCAGCGAGTGTAAGACCTCCGTTTAGCAGCGGGGTGGCCAGGAATGTTTCTAATTTAAACGAGCTTTAATTTATCTGGGCAGGTATGCTAAGTGAGATAAAGGTGTTTGCCACTGGAGCAGGCTGGCGTGAAATCGATCTAGTTTACAAAAGCAGCTAAAAGTCTAAGAGAGCTAATTGTTCATGTTATAGGCAAAGTGTTGTTTTACGAGACACTCTGCAGTGGCATGTGCTATCATGGGAAATAAGCCTTTGCTTTATTAGATTAAATAAAGGAACAAAGTGGCTGCCAGCTGGTCTGCCACCAGTCTGACTTTCACACAGTCCTTGTGTTTTTTGCCCAACAGAGCAAACAATTTTCTGAATTATTTTCAGGGCCATTGGAATCATGAGATTCCTTGGTGGGGCATTTTATGCAAAATTATGGATTTGCCACATTTGCCATATAATCCATTACTTATTGCAGCATAAATTGTTACTAGCTCAAACAGATGAAGGGTTACAAAAATGCAGCAACATGTGTTGCAGCGCAGTGCACGGCCCTTCACAAAAGTTGTCTATTCACTTTTCAATTGCCTATTGCTGTATCTGAGTGTGTTGACACAAATGTTATTCTCTAACAAAATGTTTATTAATAATGTGCAACACCTGAGTTTAAGTAACACATATGCTAAATGCAAATTTGTAATAGGTAATCATACTCAAATGTTATAGGTCTGCAAATAAATAAAAGTGCTGATTGAAGTTAGCCCAACTGTTGATGTCATGTTAACTGAAAAATAATGCATTAACACTGAAAGGCCTGGGCCTGTTTTTCACATTGAATAGTTGATTGCACACTATATTTTTCTTTTTGTTTTAAATGTATTTTTTTTAAAGCTTTCAGTTAGTTACTTGTTTTCTATTAGACAACTGATAGTGAGTTCTCATCAGGGGCTGGTGGAGGGAGGAGAGGAGGCAAGCGGAAGAATGATTAATGGAAAGGACTGTTTGGACCACAAAATATCAACCATGTTATTTTTTTAAGGTTTTATATCTGAAATTATTTTCTGCCTGTATGGGAACTTGGGGGGTTTGCCTATTTACACAAGTTAACTCAAATTCTATAGGTGGATGAAGAAGAAAAAAGGAAATAATGTTGCCAAATAAAATATAATGTGTGCTTATTTTAGTGTGTGATCCTAGAGTAGCAGCTAGATTCTATGATTCCTTCCCCAACACTCTACCGGAGACTCACTTTTGAGTTTCTGAAGCCTTTCCTCATGAGAGGTTGCCTTTCTTAAATTTTGCTTTAGACCTACGTTGCCCCGGTTAGGGGTTCAGCTAACAGGATTTAGGACATCATATTTTTAGGATGAGCTCATAATCAGTCTCATACAATCCTGAGGTTTATGTTGTTCAAAAATCGCACAGTTGTACTTGAAAAAGTATAAGTCATACCACATGGTGCCACCAAGGTTCCGGCTTGGGTTTTCATTTAATTGATCAAGACAAGTAGTTTTCTTTGTACTCAAGGACCCCATCTTACCTCTTAACCCGGAGACGTTTGTGGTGTTAGGGAAAAACCCTCCTCAGCTGAGTGGGCAAATCCTATGTTGTTTAAGCTTGAATATTTCAAAGGATCACTCCAGGGTGGTACCCTCTCTGAATTCTACATATTCATATGGCTAACGAAGAAGAAGCAGCAATAAACATATTAGCAAACTGCAGACATGCGGTTGCTCAAGCGCTCCAACAACATGGTCTACACCCGAGGATGGACATGTTACTTTCAAGTTATAGGCCCACGAAGCATTCAGGAGAGAGGTATTCTATTTGTTGGTTACATTCCCAGCAGCAGATGCACGCACAAGACTTAATAATACCTATAGGGTAGCTGAAGTTCCTGAGAATTACACAACTTACAAAGCACTAGAAATACCACTAACTTACCAAGAACCCCAAAATTGGTTTGAAGGCGCTCTACCACATACTATAGATGAGGCTAGAGTAGCTCCCTTTAGCAATGAGGGTGCAACATGGCCAGTCTTAGCTGGTTATACACCATATCCAGACATCACAAACCTGACAACACCACAACTATGTACATTGTACACAGGCCTAGTCTGAATATACAGATGCTTGATGCAGTTCGTTATGCAAACATTGATAATATATCCTTTGAGGACTGCTCAAGCTGCAAAGCCACAATTGGCTGGCCCTGGAATTAGTCTGCAAACAATCAATGCAATCATGGGTGAAATTCCCATCAGATTGGAGGGAATTCAGTTCTGGATTGCACAAAAAACAAACCAGCTTGAAGCAGTGTTTCCCCATATAGGACCCGAAGAAAAACACAAAATTCTCACAATATGCTTGCCAATCTGGATGGCTCCCCTAGTGGAGGACTGCGCCACTTGGGGTACAGTCTTTGCTGTAGTATATGCCAGAATTCAGTATGCACCCTCATTAGCTGTTTTGCAAGAGGTTCTTAAACAGATTCAAAATGAGTTCGGGCAGCCCCAGCCTTGGATTTGGGGATGAAACTGATGGTTATCTTTGCCACAGTATCTGCCATTATGTTAAATATTATTTAAGGGGAATAAGCAGAGTTGGCTGTATGCCAGCGACTCACATATTTGTCTCCGGAAGACCAGGAGTATGAATTACCTAAAATTATTGAAGAAACATATGCAACAGTAGGTAGAGATAATTTGGGAGCCAAACCTAGCAAACTGCAAATGAAGAGTAATTCTGAAAAGGATAACTCAAAGCAGGCACCCAAATCTTCTAAGAAGAAGTGGGATAATAAGAAAAATAAAGAAAAGGCTAAACAACGGGATGGATCTCCATAACAGGAGTCCACTGAAAAACGCTACAATTTGCGTAACCATGATAATTTTAAGACACCTGACAGGTATCAGGATACATATTCATGTTACTCTCATTCAATTCAGGATTCATCCAAAAAATGCTCAAAGAGAGCTAGGTGGTTAGAGTGAAGGTTGGATGAGTATGTGAAACTGAAGAAGGCCTAACAATGCTCTTCTGACTTTGTAATAAAAAAGGAAGACAAACCTAAACAGTCAAGCCTCAATTAAAAAAGAAGAAGGTAGCTGGACTCAAAGTCAAGCATGCCACAGATATTAGGACACTTCTTCTGAGTGGGGAGTGGGGTCTAACCATGCCGGACAGCACGGCAGAAGTCATAATAGTTTGCCGGAGCCTGATGGATTTTCTGACAGCAGTAGAATTGAATTACTCTATCCAGATGGAAACACTGGATATGAGAGAGAGCATTCTGCATCGTTTATACGAAATGCAACTCCAAATGGAGGGCGACATACAACGTCCAATAAATGTTCTCTTTTGGGAGAACTTGTCATTCGGCTACAACATTGTCTTGGCTGAAAAGGATTGGCCAAAGGAGTTTGTCATGGACTGCCCAGAGGATGAAATGGTCATTTTACCTGCTTTTTTAAACCTCATTCCAGAATCAGTAAAACATTCATTCACCAGAGTGGGTATTAGCACAAGCTCCAGCATTATACCACAACCATTCGGGGTGGGATGACAGTTCCCCTTATCACATAATACCTGTGAGATCAGCCCCACAACCACAAAGACAATACCCAAATCAAAATGAGGCTAAAAAACAAGTTAGGGAGATTCTCACACAACTTCAATGCCAAGGTGTAATAGAAAGTTGCACCACTCCTATGAATAATTCTTTGTTTCCAGTATTAAAACCACTCCATTAACACCATTTAGAGTTAGATTACAGACACTTGAACACTGCTACACATACATTTGTGGTACAGAACTCACACAGGGTGGCACTAATAAACAATATAGTGCATAAAAACTACAAAACCACATTAGACATCTGGATTAGCTTTTTCTGCCAAAATATAGCACCTGAAAGCAGGTATTTGACTGCATTTGGCATGCTCGGTTCTCAAAAACAGTTCTGCCAATTGCCTCAATGGTAAAAGAACAGCCCAGGGTTGTTTTCAGCCCAGGTTACGGAACTTTTACAACATTTTGATGACCAGGCATTGTACTGTGTCAATGACATATACTTAACGGATGATGACTTTTCAACTCACTTTACTTGAGTGGATTGCATTGTTTTGGGATTTGCTCACTGGAGCTACAAATTTAAAACAAACAAAAAATTGCCTATCTCAGTGTCCGGTTTTTGGGATGTGAATTGTCGAGTGAATGCAAAAGCCTTGCGACACATTTCCTAGACTTGTGCACTCTTACAACCATCAAACACATTGAAAAAACTCCAATCCATATTGGGTTGCCTAAATTTTGGCAGAAAATACGATTACGCAGAATTGTTAAAAACTTTCTACGACTTGTCCAGACTTTTCAAGCACACATTGGAGAACTGAACACACAGAAATACTACGTTTAGTACAAGCTGACATGTTAGCTTCAAGATATTTACACAAACCAACCTGGTGATCCGTAGAATTGCGGATGCATCAGGGTACACCCATGTCACATTCAACAAAGGAGACACTGTACCAATTGCATACAAATCACACTTATGCACAAATGCAGAGATTCATTTTGCACCGACAGAAAAAATCCTGAAGGTGGTACAGACTGCTGTGGTAAGAAAGAGATCACTAGCTCAGGGGAAACAAATAATTGTCATGACTCCGGTTCCAGACTTAGAGGCTGTAAAAAAGGCCAGCATTCCTAATGTGAAGGCCTTACATCTCAGATGGATAGAATGGGAAAGTCTCTTACAACAACCGATTTGGAGTACATATTTGACTCTACTCTGCAAACACAAGCATATCTGCAATATGAACACGAAAATCCTTTGCCTAATGAAGTCATGCCTCTAGATCAGTATGATTATGTCATCTATACTGATGGCTCTGCCCAACCTGCTGTAGGGACCAAGCACTGTTATTTTGCCACATGGGCCACAGTTAATGGTCACATACAGAATGAAGATTTCCACCCTGAGAAAATGTACACACAGTCACTTGGTGACTACACAGCACAGTTGGCCGAACTGAAAGCCCTTATTCTGACACTTGAGTACGGATCCCGGATTCCCCACACTTACAGTGTGATTCCTAATATTGTGTCCAGTATTATAATGAATATCTACAAACCTTAAATCAGAATGGATTCAGAGATTCCAAAGGGTACACAATAAAGCACAGTTGGCCAAGCTAAAAGACTTCTTGCGACAGACTCATCTGATTCACACCTTAAGTCATCAGCATGTAGGGGTACATGTTGCAGGGAATTCCATGGCTGATGAAGCTGCAAAAGCAACAATGTAAACTATTGAAGTCACTGCAATTACTTGTTCCAGTACGAAGATAGATGGAGACATTATGACAGCTGTCAATGCTGCACGCAATGGCACCCATTTACAGAAAGGTTTTCCAATAAAATACTCCTACCAGTTAAGTGTGCAAAACATTACATTTGCTCATATTCCCGGAATGAGGGATAGAGGAATAACAAATTCAGATGGCAGGTTAGATTGATCTTAGCAGGACATGAGGGCCAATTAACTGCACACTCAGGGGTGGCAGCTCCAATGTCATTATTGCAGCTAGGCCAGGTCCATACAAACAGACTAAGGGCTTTACTACTTTTACTACTTAAATGTAGCATCTGTCAGCAAATGAAGAGGTTCACTGTAACACACCCACCAAAGACACTTCTATTAATCTCAGACAAAACTATCGCTTGTGTTTATCTGGACCACTGCAGTGCCTTACAATCAGACGGGGCTTACAAATACATCTAATTTGCAGTGCATTCCAGCTCTCGATTCCTATGGGTTTGGCCACATGATTGGCTGATGCCTGAACTGTTATAAAAGATTTGCATGTCTTTATCGGGACATATGCAGTAGCCTCATTCCATTTGGACCAGGGTCTGGCATTCAGGGGAACGATAATTTATTTAGAGTATGCCTTTTTCCACATCAATTGATTTTCCTGAACAAGACTGTGCAGCATACATCGTGTCCTGGATTGGCTATAATAAAAGATGGAAATACACCAAACATTCCCACATTTGCACATTTTGAAAACAGTTCAAAAGTAAATGGAGGAAACTTTAGACATCATGCTTCACAATGGAACATACAGTTTATCACGTACCAATCAAGAGGGATGGTTACTGTAGCCATTAGATACTAACGGATGCCAGATACAATTTCTGGGGGACACAAATGGGATTAAGAACAGAAGACCTGATCCACGTTACGCATAGACACAATATTCAGGGGTGGCAACAACTTACAGTGTTGGGAAGTTATGCCTAGATTGTATAAAAACCTCAACATTGTCTCAGGTGAAACAACACTTGTCCCGTCTTTCTTTATGATATGGGACTAAAGGACTTTTTACTAGGTCCTAAAAAACCACGTAAAAAATGCTTCCTGAATGCAATATACATTGAAATGTGGAAAGTTTCACAGTAGGAGGCTGCTGAGAGACTAAGTAAAATTGGCACTGCTAATTTAGAAAGGGCTCTGGCTGTAGTTGATAATGGTATGAGTACCTTGTCCACCAGGATATACTCTGTGGGTAACATTGTGTTGTCTGCAATAGACCTCACACAGAGTGACATGTCTTCTATGCAACATGGGCAGTCACAGTTTAGGTCTATTCTGTTGCTAGGCTGGACTATTCAGACACTTCACCTGGTTGAGTACCATGGAAACATTTAATGCCACTAGCTTGTTTTTTTTACCTTACAGTCTTATGAAACAACAAACTATTATGGCAAAGAAGGATGCAACATATACTATGTTACACATCGAGAAGTTGGAGAAACAACCATTCACCTTTGTAGAAGTACCTTCCATGGATTGGATAATCCACAGCTCTTCCAGTTTCAACCTTTCACTTCCAATGCTGCTTGCAACACCATCAAGTGGGCAGATATGAAGTGCTAGGAGAGGGGTACATACATGAGTCATGGATCTTACCTTTCAAATACTGCTGTAGGAATAGTGGGGCTGAGGTTTTTTAGCAGGACTGACTGCGGGAGAAACGGGGTCATTCTTTAGTATACTGGCAAGTGTTGCTTCATGGCGCATGCAATGCATCAAGGGAAAACTCGTTTTACTATCTGAAAGGTTCTCCGGCCGCTGTGATTCGTCCGGCTTGCAGACTACTCTCCAATGGGAGTTATTTTATGTTGAACAATCAAGCCTGCTGATGGATGAAACTGGGCATTGCCTATCTGGTAACGGTTTCTGCGGTCGTGACCTGTTGATGACTTTGATGCTTTGAGCAGACTGAAAGACTTATTGGCTCAAAAAGATGTGCCCTTAACATCGGCATGGGAGATGTTTGGTCTTCAAGTTGCAAGGTCCTCTTCTGAGATACTGTCGCTACTCTGCACTGACTTCCAAAACCATTTTGGGAAGCTGGTGCACCTCATTTTTAACATGTCTCTGGGTTGGTTAGTACTTTCCAGACAGTCTTTGGAGTTGTTGCATCATTTATATACTCCGTACTTAGAAGCATTTTTGGAGGCTTACCGCTTGTCCTCTTCCAAGTTGTTGGGACTGTGCTTTCATTTTTTCTACTCTGCAATAAATGTCCTATCACAAGTCCAAACAGAAATGGAACTACCACACGTGCTCCTGTGTTGTGAGAGAGTGATACAGTGCTTTGTCACACCCTTGCTTCAGGAACTAAAAGGACACTGGTTCTTGTCCTTCTGGGCTGTCTAGCTCCACTGTGTGCAGCCCGTATTCCGCTGTCTGATGTGCACTTTCGTGTGTGCCCTGGACATATGCTTAGGAAAGCAACTGGTTCAATCTCCAGACTTGGAACTACTTGTGGGTCCCCTAAAGACCCACTTGTACCATTGTCCTTCACACCTGCCTTATCTTCTGAATGCATTCTATTAGCCTTACTAGGATGCTTCAGCTCCTGGTGATCTGGATCTTGACTTTTCTTCTGCGGATTTCACACTGGCTGTACCTCCTTGGTGTCTTTTGAAGGGGATGGGCTGGAACACATGTCCTCTTTGAATCTGCTGCATTGGGTGCCTCTGGGAACATTTTCTGTGGTTGTTGGGAACAGCAATGTTTCATCTGCATTTTGGAACACATTAACAATCTGGCAGTTTCGAGTCATAGGACTTTTTAATTTGCCCTTGTTTTATACTCTAAATTGCTTTTAAATGATTTATATTTTTTACATTTCTGTTGTCAATTTCAATATTTTAAACTTTTGGCTTTTGCTATACTATTTGATTGAAGATGCACAATGCTTTTTATTATTTAAGGTTTTACAAGGAAAATGTACCTTATAATTTTGCATAGTTTGATAGCTTTTTTAGCCACCTCATGTCCAAGGAGTGGGTGTCAGATGGTTAGAATAGGTCTGGGTAGAAACACCAACATTTTACATGCTCAGGTTTCTTAAGTTGCCTTCAATCTTTAACACAATGATGTTTGATATACATTTGCTTGCTTGTCTGTGCAGGATAATATTCTCGGAAACTGCATTGCTTACATTTCCACTTCGTAGGCATACTATAAAAATACCTGGATCATTCAGTACAAGGGATAAAGTTCACTGTGCAAATGTTGTTGTTTTGGAATTGTCCATTAGGCGTCAGAGATATCACAATAGAATAAACAATAGAGGCCTGACTGGGGCTTCAGCATAGCAACATGGGGATGTTTATTATATAAACAGCATCACTGAATTGTTTAGTTAGAAGAGCACTTCGCTGATGCTGCGAGGTTACTGCATGTCAGAATTCCAGCCTAGCTGATTCTTGTTTACCTCTCTTGTAGCGTAATGTGTTGGGCCTCATAAATTATTTTGATTTATTTATTTTCTCTCATACCAGTTTAACCTCAACTACCATGTCAAATCTCCCCAGGTCCTCCGATGGATCTTGTTCTGTGCTGAAAGGGACTAGAATATTCATAGGATAAACAATTATCATATGAGGACCCGGAATAAGATTATTGTTAACATATAACAATGGGTATAGTCTCCCAGGAAATCCCCTGTTCAATTAATCACTAAATCAAATTGAGCTTAGCCCCAAGAAATATTGAGACTGAATCAGCTGAGTAATGTACCTTAAATTGTATTTCTTTAGATTTCAAAATAATTCGCATTCAACCTAAATTTTAAATTAGATTAGATTTAATAAGCATAGGCAAAATTCTGCGAGATTCAAATATGAAGGAACTATCTGCTATAGCCAAGGGAGATTGTGCCCTAAAGAAATGAACTAATAGGGAAATCAGTTGCATCTCATATCAACCAAATTAGGTAAGTTCAGTAAGTTCCAAATGACCAATTCCAGTTCATGGACAGAATCGTCTCCCTCTGTCTGCACTACAGCGTCAATGCCACAGCTGCTCTGATGCAAACCCTTACAGCTGAAAAGGTTCCACTACGTTAGCATACCAGCTGGCAGCAAATGGCAGTACTTCATCACAGTTCGCGTACCACAAGATGGGCAAAGGGGTGACACCCCTTAGTTAAAAATGTAGGCAATTACACTCCATTGATTCCAGGTTTACACCCCTTGACATCACCACTCTGTCTCATTGGTTGCCCACAATAGGATGAGATGATGTAGTAGATAAAGTATACAGATCCGGAAAAATTAAATAATCCATTACTCGCCATTTCCTTAGAGCCACTGTAGTTTAGTCATAAAAACATTTGTTGCATTTAGAAAGTAGGTGGTTTCATGCTCTCACCCCTTGTCTGTCCATTATCAAGCATTTGCTCTAAGAAGTAACACTTTTGTTGCAAGTCTAGTCAAATAAGCAACAAACGTGAAAGAAGGCGATTGAGTGTTTGAATGCAAGTGGTAACTTTACGGAAGTTTTCCAAAGGCTTCAGGCTATTCAGTTCATAATTTCATACTAGTAAAGGCAGCAATGTTTGAGGCCTTAATGAAACACAGTTCATGCACAATGAATTTGTGCTAAAATATGAATCTCACATTACATAAAATGGTGCATTAATCCTTCAACCAAGCATGTTAATATCACTTTATTGCAATCAATTCATGTAAGTATAGGGTACTCATTAAAAAAAGAATCAATACTCGCTATCAGTACACCTATGATTTTGTAAGTCTCTTTGCTCGTTATATGGTAATTCATTCATACAGGATGCAATAGTACATCCGAAATGAACTTTTACAAAGTGCAAATTATAACATAACCTTGTGTAGCACCTACTTTTCTGGTCAATGTCAGTGCTCACACTACACATTCTAGTATTATTATCCATTTCTCTAACACATGAAGCAATTTTATTCTCACATAGAAACTTTCCGCTTTATCGTTTATTTACCACGTTTATTTAAGCATAAGAACACATGTCACATTTAACATTTTGCATGCTTATATGATGCAGTATCTAAATCAGAACTTCATTTGTGTGTCTCTTGAAACGTGAAACCTAACACACACTTTGCCATTATCATGTAAAATAGCGTCACAATCCATTTCTGTGTACAATTGTGGAAATAGACGAATGATAACATGTCTACTCTATCAACTCTTCAGGGATGCCCACAGGTAAATGGGAGTTATTCACCCTACAGGGATTTGGCATATTCGCCCACCCTAGACATATTAGGTTAGGAACCACTAGGTCAGAGTATAAACTCCTACAGTACTTATATGCCAGCATATGTTCCCTGTTACAGCACGATGGTGGAACTGTTCATCTTTTTCACCATTCTCATAATGCTAATTATGCTATTCTTTTTCTTTCTATTGATCATTGCAGTGCATGTCTTTTATACAAGAATCACAATGCTTCACTAAATATTGAGACGCCTTGCTGTGTATTTCTTGTGTGTCTCTTTGGGTATGCATCAGTGACCAAAATGAAAAGGTTCTAGATCTGTTATCATGATTTCCTTGGGGAGTCAGGGCTATCATGTTCTGAGGTTGCACAATCCATTTGTTACCTTGCCTGGTTAAGGGAAAGGATGGTGCACTATGAGCAAGCAGGACTCAGGCGAACATATCCTGAGGGTGTTCTCAGATTCAGTCTGACATGTATGTGGTCCAAACAAATAAACAGTTTTAATTGGGAAAGTATAAGCCGTACAACAGTACCAGTGGCTGCAGGGGGCGTCCTCTCACCAACACACTAACCAATCTGTCTGCTTTGAAAAGAGCACAAAGAAGAAGGTATGTGAGAGAGGATGGTGGGGTGCTGACCTGGCTGAGGGCTGTCAGAGGGGAGCAGTGAGTATCAGACCCTGGTGGGGAGTCCCTGGATTGTGACGATGTTCATTGTGGTACTGTGGGTGGGCTTCTAAGAGCGTGCACACTCCTAAGGCATTGGGATGTTTGGTGTGAGCTTGCTTGGGTATGTTACATGGGACTTTATTTGTCTGAAACCTGGCTCATGTGAAGAACGCTATCCTTTGCGATGCTGCAAAAATGAACAGGTTCCCTAACTCTGAGTTATACAACTTTCTTAAATTTAGAGTTGCGGCAAATAAATTAAAAAAACCCATATCTCAGAGCCTCTTAACTTTTTAAGGACAATTGCTCCACATGATCATGAATGGCAAAGAAATACTACAGAAACACAATGATAAAAATAATTATGCTTATCTATGAAGAAATGAAAAGATCCCTGCACTAAACTAAGCATACAAACTATATCAGAGCAGAGCTAATCACTGTTAAACAAGTATTTTGAAGTAAGTGACCGAGGCCAAAATATCATCCCTATAATCACAAAGTAAATGCTGGTCTAAACAAAGGGTCTTCTTGATTCCAGACAAATTGTGTGAGGTGGGTCTACTGAACTCCAGCACCAGTGAAACTGGCAGAAGACAAAGAAGAGTCAGAGCACGTTTTTGAATTTTTCAAAAAAATGTTAGAGTCTTTAGGGGAGGATTGTAATTATTCATTAATTACATCTTTTAAACAAACAGCAGTTGACATATCAAGATAACCTTGGGTCCTTTGTATCTGCCAACTAAATTGGGCTAATAGTTGAGGGGGATGACACACCCCTCCCAAAGAGTAACTACAATACTTCTCAGGGTGAAGTTGCATGAAGACCCTAAATTGACCTGTGCTCTACCCTCGGGTAGCTTGACAACAAGCAGTCAGACTTAACTCTGAGGCAATGAGTAAAGTATTTGTGCAGCCCTTAGAACAGTAACACAGTGAAAACACACCACACAAGGAGCTTAAAACAGAGTTAGAAAAATAGAGTAGGATTTAATAAATAGAACAAGACTAAAACGACAAAAATCTAATCAGTAGAATCGGAGATAATGAATTTTAAAGTGTTTAGAGAAAATAGCCCCAAAAGGTGAAAGCCCCAATTGTGGATATCTGGTCGCGCTGGACAAAAACAAAATTACAAGTTCAGGCTGACCACGATGGAGCATGGCCTGGCTACAAGGACCAAGTTAGGTCCACAGAGCAGAGTACCTTAAATCCTGGTTTGCAGTGTATTGCATCGATTTGCGCTGCTATGAGTCGCGCAGCCGAAGCGATGTGTCAGTTCCGATATGTGGCGAGGCTGCGGTGCGAGGTCCTGTTGTGTCGACGTTGAGAAGCCCGTCGATGGGGCTTGTGATGCGATGTCAGGTGTTGGGTATGTGGCGTGCAATCAGGGTGATGCATCAGTTCCAAAGAGCTTCGAGGCTGTGATGCGGAGTCCAGCATCATTGTCGAGGCTGCCATCTGTGAGAGATACAAGAGCCTGCACCAAGGATGTGTCAAACATCGAATGTTATGAAGGTGATGCAGGCTGCGTCGGCGATGTGATTCTTTGCAACCAGCCCAATCCATGCAGCAGTGGAAATACGTTGGTTCTACTTGGGGTTGTGCACAGAGGCTGGAAAACCACCCTAAGCCCACTTTCAAGGGCCCAGGACTGGGGTGGCACCACTTGGCAGGGATGACTCACAGATGCCAGAGTCCAGATGCAGATGCAAAGTTGTTGGGTGTCTATTATGTTCCTGAGGTTTCAGATCAGGAGGCCAGCCAGTAATCCCTTAGAGTCACTATGGGTTCTGCAGTTGAGAGATGCAGTTCCAGTCCTTCTTACCCTGGAAAGAGGGCAGCAGGTAGCAGGTCAGCATAGCAAAGCAGGAGTCCAGCAGAGTGCATTCAAACACAGTGTAGTCCATCAGAAGCACAGCAGTCTTTCTTCCTTGCAGTGTCCATTGTTTCAGAAGTGTACTGAAGAGTTAGATCTGAAGTCCAGCATTTATACCCAATAATTCCTTTGAAGTGGGGAGAAGCTTCGAGAAGCATGCCTTTGAAGTGCAGAGATGCTCTGCCTTCCCTACCCTGACTGCAGACTAACAACAGGAGGTATGCAGCCCTTTGTGAGGGGACAGGACACAGCCTATTCAGGTATAAGTGAGGCTGGGCCTCCTCTTTCCCATCCTGCCAGTGATGGCCAAGCTCCCATTGTGTGTGGCTATCTAGGAGGAATACACAAAGCCCAACTGCCAGCTACACCCAGTCATGTAAACAGAGACAGGCTGCAGACACCAAATGGCTAAGGCAACAAAATGTCAAATTCCTAAAAGCAACTTTTTAAGAATTGTAATTTAAAATCCAACTTCACCATAAGTTAGGATTTAAATTTGGATTCCAGAGACACCAAATATGAACTGATTATCTCTTCCCATTTGGAAATTACATGTATAAAATGTAATACAGCAAGTCCAATGTTATCCTATGAGAGAGATTGGCCTTATAGTAGTAAAAAAATAATTTAGGAGTTTTGCACTACCAGGGGATGTTAAACTTAAAACTACATGTCCTGCTTTTTTAAATACTTTGCACCCTGCCCTCTGGGCTTTCCAGGGGCTTCCTTAGGAGTGTCGCATATGTATTAAAAAGGAAGGTTTGGGACTGGCAAAGTGTTTATCTTGCCAGGTCGACATGGCAGTCGATACTGTGCACGCAGGCTTTGCAATGGCAAGTCTGAGACATTTTTAAAGGGCTACCTAAGTGGGTGGCACAATCAGTGCTGCCGGCCACTAATTGCATTTAATTTACAAACCCTCCGTACGTGTAGTACCACTTTACTAGGGACTTATAAGTAAATTAAATATGCCAATTAGGTGTAAGCCAATATTACCATGCTTAAAAGAGAGAGCACATGCATGTTAGCACTGGTAGCAGTGGCAAAATGCTCAGAGTAATGAAGCCAGCACAAACGAGGTCCGAAAAAAATTAGGAGGAAGCAAAAATTTGGGGGGAGACCACCCTAAGGCTGACATGTTTAGCACGTGTCCTTCCAGCTTAAAGTGGGAAGAACTATCCAACTCCTTGTGAGTTCTCATCACTAAGATGAAAGAACCTGGTAGACCATCAGCATTGGTGTGGTCTGACCCAAGATGATGTTCCGCCGTAAAGTCCATTCCCTATAGGAAGCTGGACCACCTCAACAGTTTGTAATTTTCACCTCTCATCTGCATGAGCCATCTGAGAAGTCTGTGGTCTGTCTGAACCCGGAAATGAGTGCCAAACAGGGGGCAACAATAGCACATCTCCCTTAACAAACATCCTATAGTATCCTGTGATGCCCAGGAAGACCCTGTCTCCATGCACTATCTATATACCCTTACATATTACATAAGTTCCAGAATGTGAAATCCTAGCACTGATAACAACACATAATATCTGAAATGTCATTATTTGTCAGAACCCAGTGCATGGTATAGTTAAGTGGGTGTTATAGTTAATGAAGTGTGATGAGTGAGGGGACAATACTGTGTACAGAAGTGCATGACTTATAGTATATAAATGTAGAGTGTAAGTATACATGCGAGTTATAACTATGAATTATAGTAACTTGAAAGTGGTGCATAAATCATTAATTTAAGCTATAATTATAACTTCAGAACTTATAAGGGTTGTTTAGTTCATGTTGAATTTGTAAACAAAGAAGAAATAAAGTTTTCCTAACTATAACTTATTCTTAAGCTTAGTGTTTTTTCATTGAAAATATATATCTATATATCTATATATATATACACATATACATATATACAACACCTACTAAAGGGGAGCTTTTGCAAACAGCGGGAACGGAGCAGGCCGCAAATTTGCATCAACAAGAAAAGAGATCTCCAAGCACAATTCCAAACAAAAATCTCTCTTATTCTCTCGTAGATCGCCAACATTGTGATCATCTCTAACGCGTTTCGGCTGGTAAGCCAATCATAGAGCAGCACTGATTGCTATAAAATGTCCACAGCTGTTACATATGGATTCTAGCGCATCTTACTCCCAGGGTACTTCATTGTCCACAATGCACCAAAATTCAAATTCAAATACTTTCATAGGATTTTAGTACATCGATATATTGTTTATAGTCCAATGCTTATTTAAGTGTACTGAAGCCATCATATTTTCTTTTTGTGATACATTATTCATTAACTGTCAGAGTTCGCTCTCCTTTTATATATATGTGTATGTATGTATGTATTACCTACTGGCGGTCGCCAGTAGGTAGTTATAGTTAGGACCCTGTTTCCATAGGAAAACCGCAACATTCTATTTGGAATAACTTTGGCGCCGGTCGACGAGTCCTCGCGAAATTTTCAAAACTAATGGGGCGATACGCTCCGCTCCTACCCTGAAAGTCTCGGGGGGATTCGTCAAGTGGGGGCTGAGAAAAAAGGGGGGTCCCAAAACGCGTTTTTCCCATGCATTTTTCCATAGGACCTTTAGACACAGCTACAGCCCGAACGGCTGAACAGAGTTACTTGAAATTTGGCAGAGAGGTAGTCTAAAGGTCAAGGAAGTGCCTTTTGTAGGTCTGGTGTAAATCTGTTCAGTAGTTCCTGAGAAAATAGCATTTAAATCAATATATATATCTGTGGCAGCTTACGGTGCGCTTACCGTGCGCTTACGGTAAGCTTACCGTACGCGTACGGTGCCGTGCGCGAGCGTGATTCTGATTGGCTGTTAGATCTTAGTAAACATTCGAATCGGTCGAAACCAGGAAGCGGCGGCCGCCATTTTCTCTCTCGCACTCTGAGGGGGGGAGGAAAAACAAAGGTTGAAAACATGTAAAGGGGCATGTTAGACAGCTCCTAACCACCTAGCCTTGATTAAGGTGTCTCAAAAGAACCCCCAAGGCAAAAAATTCAATTTTATTCTTTTTCGAAAAAACGCCGATTACGCTTACTGTACGCGTACGGTAAAAATTAATTATTAAAAAAAAAGTTATCCACATTTTCCCACCCCCGTGTGCAAATGGTGCCCGCAGGCCACCATGTGTGCATGGCATATCAGAGAAAGGAACAATTAATAGATTACCTTTCACAACGAAGCGCATAATATGTCCTCCATGTGCGGACGGTGCGCGAAGCGCATCGTGCGTACATGGCCCATCCAGCATAACGTGGGCACGCGGTGCGCGTAGCGCACTGCGTGCCCATCGTGCGTGCACGGCACTAACTGCGTAAAGTGGGCGCGCGGTGCGCGAAGCGCACCGCGTGCTCACTGTGCGTGCACGGTGCATGAAGCGCACCGTGCGCGCACGGAACGAACTGCGTTAAGTGGGCGCGCACGCCACGAACGGCGTAAAGTAACTTAGCATTTAAAAAACCGTACAAATTCACTGAAAAAACCATAGGTTTCACACACGTTATAGTTAGGAATTAGCATTTAAAAAACCTTGCAAATTCACTGAAAAAAACATAGGTTTCACACATGTTATAGTTAGCTGGACATTTTACTCATAAAAAACCAATGAATTTCCCCCGTTATAGTTAGTGCAGGCAACTATAACTCACGCGACCGCAATCCTCTGCTGATGACATATGTGTCTTTATGAAAAAAAAATATTTGTAATATATGTATAGCTAAAATTTATTGGAAGAAGACATGGGCAAATAAGTGTCTAAATACAGTATTAGCATCAGCAGAGGATTGCGGTCGCGTGAGTTATAGTTGCCTGCACTAACTATAACGGGGGAATTTCATTGGTTTTTTATGAGTAAAATGTCCAGCTAACTATAACATGTGGGAAACCTATGGTTTTTTCAGTGAATATATATATATATATATCACCAAAACGACCACTTCACTCCGAAAGTAATCCAAGGACACAGCGGGGAGTTTTGAGGGAAGTCCTTTATTCATAGGTTGCTGCGTAGCATAATGCATTTTGGCAAAAGCCTTCCTCAGATGCCGCTGTCAACTCGTTATCACAATCTCCTACCTTTGAATCTCCCATGGCGCTCCCATTGGTGGGAGGTCAGCTGACTCTGCTGCAATCAGGAAGATGTAGTTCAATGTCCGACTACAGTTCCCAGCATGCACTGAATTTGGTGAGTACCGCAGCAGGATCTGATGTTGCTCTTATGAGCGCTGAAATTGCCTTGCAAAGGGGGGACGTGTATATATATATATATATATTACCTACTGGCGCCAGTAGGTAGTTATAGTTAGGACCTATTATCCATAGGAAATCCGCAACATTCTATTTAGAATAACTTTGGCGCCGGTTGACGAATCTTTGCAAAATTTTCAAAACTTGTGGCCCGCTCCAGTCCTCTCCTATCCTGAAAGTCTCGAGTGATTCGTCAAGTGGGGGCCGAGAAAAAAGGGGGGTCCCAAAACGTGTTTTCCCCATACAATTTTCCATAGGGACCGTTAGTCGCAGCTACAGCCTGAACTGCTGAACGGAATTACACCAAATTTGGAAGAAAGGTAGACCTTGGTTCACACTGATGCCTTTTAGTTAAATGGTGTAAATCCGTTCAGTAGTTGCTGAGAAAATCAAAAGTAAAATCATAGATATATCTATGGCCTCGCAGGATCCGCGCACCCTATGCGCACCCTGAGCGCACCCTCCCGATCACGAGCTGCATGCTAATTGGCTGTCACCTGTCTGTCAACACTCCAAACCAGGAAGTGTTGGCAGCCATTTTGTGCCTCGGTAGTAGCGAGGCTAAAGAAATCAGTGGATGAAGTGTGCAAAACATATAAAGGGGGCAGGGAAGAAATACCCTGACCCTCTAGATCTGCATAGGGGGTCCCACAAGGACCCCCAGGGCCCAAAACTTTTTTTTTTTTAAACTGCAAAATGCCCGCTGGGTGTGCGGATCCTGCCGTAAAAAAAAAAAAACGAAGTGCGGGCTTTAATAATTAGCCCCCGGGGGGGCCAAATCCCAAGGGCAAAGTTTTAAATGTTATAGGGGGCCCAGAGGGGCTCCCCAGCCCCGGGGATCACCACCCTCCGGGGCTACAACATTAATGGGTGGGGGGGCTCAACCGCCATTCCCCCAGCCACATAGATGGTGGGGGGCTCAAAGGCCCCCCCAGCCCAAGGGACCGCTACCCCTGGGGCTTTCTCAGAAATGGTTGGGGGGCTCAAAGTTATAGTTAGTAGAACTATGGTTTTGTACGAGTGAAATGTCCAGCTAACTATAACACTTTTGAAACCTATGTTTTTTTCAGTGAATATATATAAATATATATATATATATTTATCACATATAATAATTGTACTTATTTTGCTAGTCCATGCCTACAATAGCTCCTTCGAGCTAGGGCTTGCCTACTGGTACAATATCCAAGGGTGTTAAGAAGGCTTAGAAGATCTAGAATCATACTTACTGAGGAACGCACACACCTTCGATAGTGCTTGATTCTTCAAGTGAATGCACAGGGCAGGGGAAAACCATGTCTAGCTAGTCAGCAGGTGACTGCTTTCAGGGCAGCTGAGAAGTGCTGAGAGGAGACATGTCCTTCCCTCCTCCACCTCGGCATCTTTGGTGTTAGAAGTGCATATGAGCATGCAATTCTGGATTGACAGTAGTTGGGGTAATGGACCAGAGAAGCACAGTGGTTTTGAGGAGCAATGGTGCACAATCACATATTTTTTTCTCCACCTCCAAAAAGAGCAGCGAAGAGATGTATGTTCCCATACCCCTAAGGTAATCTTTCTTTCCCTTTCGCTTCCATACCGCTAACAGAAGCTGTTACATGATTACTGGTCATTAGTAAGGATGAGTAGGAACAAGTAGGCAGAACAAATGCAAGCAAGGCTGAAATACCAGGTTGGTGCACTATCCATCAGACAAAATGCTCTCAGGCTCCGTTACTTCTGGGACTTGCAAATTATGATGAGGATGGCTGGATCCATGCCACATTTTAAGACTATTACTGACTGCATAAACGAGTTCTAATGCGTTTTTTTGCATGTAAATGTATATCATGCGGATATCCTGAAAATGTGGCATGGATCCTCCTTGAGTGAAACTGGACGCTTTCCTAGGTGAATACAAAGCTGTAATTGAAGTCCACAAGGAGTCAAAATCTGAGGGAGGATGCTTATGTCAGAAGACGAGAATTGGGTATTATACCTGTGATATTTCACCCATCTGTTATGCCAGCACGTTACCATTGAGTGATGATACACATTTGACGACATGATGCTGAGAAGAATGTTGCTCCATCGTCCTTCATCGATAGATAGTATGTATGCTGATGTGAAGAGTCCAATATTCTTATTACCAGAGTTGAATGTGGGAAGGAGCCATGTCTTACAAGAAGTGAAGCCATAAGTGGGTTAAACTGCCCATTCCCTCCCCTTCCGCAACAACATAAAGGAATGGCAAATCCTCTCTGCGTGTCTGTGTGAATGGTTTATGCTTTGCTGTTCATTTACTTGCAATATTTATAATTACGGGTATTTATTTAAGCAGATCCCCAGCACACCCTCATTGCATAGGCTCAAAGTGTGAAGTAGTGAAAACCAAGCTTGAAATGGAGCGGAACCTCAGAATAATCTTTCTTGTACTGTAGGAAAAACATGGACTCTGTTCTTTGCACTGTAGTAATAAATGTCTAGATCCGCGTTTATTAGTGCATTAGCTTCACATAAAATGTTTTGTTGGGCGCGATTTATTTCCCCTGGTATATCATAAATGGATATTTTTGAGGCCGATTAATTTGAGTGTACGAGTGTCTGTCTCTCTCTACTCTTGCAAAGATCTGATAATTTACGTTAATACATAAAATAAATTGTGCGAGATTTGCACGCAGTGTGCCACACAAAACATGGATTGCGTAAAGAATAAAGACATTTAATTGTGCTACTTTGAGAATTTTCGGTTCCACCGCACTCTGTTTTGAATGCGTTTACATTAGAATAAGGTGTAGTTGTTCGGAACCCCCACTAGGTCGTTGCAGGCTCTGATTTGCCAGTTTCATGTGCATGGGTTTGCGCGGCGCCTCCTACTGCGCGTGCTCTGTTTAGCAGCAGGCGTAAGCAGAGTAAACAAACAAAACGAGAACGCTAAGTCCTGCTGGCGGGGAAAGAATGGCGGGCAATCAGTGTATGCGCGAGGCGCGCCGGGAAATACTGCAGCTGCTTCTAAAAGGAGGCCATTCAGTGGCAAACACAAAAATGTATGAATGCTTCTTGAATGGCACCGGATTATCGTGCCAGGGAGAATGGAAAGCAAATTGGATTTTGTGTTTCTCGAGTTTTTGACAACACAATAAAAACCCGCCCCACAGTAACTCAATACAGCCTTTGATATTGCTGACGGTGCCTGTGAAGCTCAAGTCACCTTAAACTCTGCATGGGGAAAACTTGTTTGATATTGAATGCGTTAAGTCACTCTAGATGCCCAGACTCAAAATAGATATACCTCAGCATGGAGGGAGTTGCAAGCCTCTATCGATCTATTACATGAATGTTGCCCATGCCTCTAGAACTAGCAGCATGTGAGGTGAGGACTTATTGCTTGATCTGAATTACGAAGCATACGTAGTGTAGAGTGCCATGATGGTCTTAAGTGCTCACTAGGCTGTGTCCACATTTAATATGTAGATAAGAACGGTAAACAACGTTTACCACGAAACTTTTTCCCCGCAGGGAATCACAACGCGGTCATTTCAACTACCGCGTTGTGATTCCGCATACCATTACTCCACAAGTCGGAACAATGACTTGCGGGGGGTGGGGGAGAAGGTGTTGGATTTAAAAACCAACACCGTCCCTAGTGTCCGCACATTCTGGATTTGGAATAGTAAATTATACTATTCCAACATCCATCGTTGTTCCGACTTGCGGAGTAATGGTATGCGGAATCACAACGCGGTCGTTGTAACGACCGCGTTGTGATTCCCTGCTGGGAAAAATACTGCGGGATGACGACATACATTCGATAAGCACATGTAAAAAGAAAGAACAATAATACATCGCACCCACCGTGGAGTATGAGAGGATGATGAAGCATGCTGATATGGTGGTTGAAGATCCCAGTGCATCAGTGAAAAAGATTACCCATAGGACATAATGGGTTTAACATAGTTAAAGGACCACTTGTTGGCCCCTCAGGTGACTATCTAATGCAGAACATCACACTTGTTTTGCTAAAACGTATGATTTGGGAAGAAGTGTGACACCCTGAGTCAATCTTCTCTTTTCTTGAGACAACAGGCATATTTGTGCATGCCCTTGATGAAACATACTGCTGCGTGTAGGCAGCCACGGTCCGTGGAGGTAACAGCGGTGGGGCCGGGTAAGGGGGCATTTTGAGGGACGATGCTGAGGGGAAATTAATTATTTGCTTAATTTTCCCTCAGCATCGTCCTTCGAAATCCCCCCTTAGCCCACCCCACCGCTGTTACTTGCACGGACCGTGGCTGCGCGTAGGGCACACTTAAGGAGGGAGTTTGGTAGGCCATGAGGCTGGGCAATGCTACCATCCAAATGCAAGAGAATAGGG
Source organism: Triturus cristatus (assembly GCF_964204655.1). Lineage (NCBI taxonomy): Eukaryota > Metazoa > Chordata > Amphibia > Caudata > Salamandridae > Triturus > Triturus cristatus. The sequence goes on along the minus strand of NC_140585.1, from coordinate 1,048,916,343 downwards.
GCTCAACAGCTGCCCTGAAGCTGCTTTCTGTGAGGAATGGTTTCACTTTCTTTATTAGAGAGAGCTGTTACCAAGCTGTCTCAATATTCTTGATGTGAGTGTAGAGAGTAAATCCAAGAGACTTTTACTCTGGTTAAAGTTTTGGTCAATGCCCCGCTGTGTTGTCATTGCCAGGGTATGGAGGAGAGTATGAGGGCTCAACATGGTCATCTATGTGGCTATGGCGCTGAGATGCCCATAAATAGGCTTCTAATAAGTGTACATGGCTACACTGTGTAGGACAGTGGTGTTGGTTAAACATCTCAAATACCTGATGAGAATCACTTGATTGAACCAGTGGTCAGAGGACAGGTACAGTAACAAATTGATTTGGTTTAAAGAGGACGAGATAACCAGAGTCATGATGTCTGTGGAAACAAACACAAAATGGCATTTTGAGATAGATGTTGTTGGGCATGAAGAGTCTCTATGTTCTGACAAGCCACAAAAGTGGCATATACTTTTATAAGGAACATTTGAGCATCTGTGCCAAAGACACAACTGTAAGCAGCAACGTTTGTCCAAAAACACAAATTCCAAAAGCTTCATTTATAAATGAGAGTGATACGAGAAAGGTACCTGTCAGGTTAGGGCAATTATTAGGCTTGTCAGAAATTGTATTTATGCCAGAGTAATTGGAGTAATTTCAGTAATTACGCATTACTCATGTAATGTCAAATTACGGAAATGATGCCAGCTTGAGTAATTACGAGCAGAAGCACAGGAAGAATGAAATAAGGGAGTGCAAGGCAGATGCTGGCTTCTGCTGATTGTGTCCTGTAGCATTTAACTGTTTTAGCGCAAAATGCCTTCTTGGGCCCATTTTGGATGCAAGGGTGCATTTTGCACTATGTAAACAGCACTAAATGCTAGATTACACTTCTTACACAATTACACATAATTCTGAGTAATTTTGTGGTAATTAGGAGTAATTGCTCTAGTAAGAATTACACCAGGTATGCCCACCCTTTGTAATTATCAGGGGTTGTGGCATGGTGGGGTTATGAGGACGGCTTCCTGTGCAGGGATTGTCTTCCGATTATGAAGTGAGGGTTTTAAGACTAATAATGGTTGCTCTTTTCCATCATAATAAAACAACAAAAACATTTTCAGGACACAACAAAGCATGCATAAGTTAGTTACATTTTTCAGTCTGTCATGGTATCACTTTATGATCTATTAAAAGCAAGGTGGGTTCACTCTGAGAGTTACTTTTCTGTTTTCCTTAATTCCATTTGACCATTTTTCGTTCCAGCTCTTGCCTTTTGTTTTCCCCTCTGCCCTGGCACTCAGACCCGCTAGCTGTGATGTGCTGCCCTAATGCGCGCTCTTTGGATTTCTTCCTGCTAAGCCCTACATGCCCTGGCGACCCTACTGGCCCATCCAATCACTCGAGACCACTTATCTCTACCAGCCAAGATTGCACAAGCGCGAAGCTGGCATCTGAGCATACCCCATCACTCTGTGTAGGTGGTAAAGTGTCCCCGGTGGCACACGGCCGCCTTCAATATCCCTGAGCTTGACCTCATTCTGTCGAGAATGTGAGGACCACCTCCTGTATGTAGGTTATCCCTCCCCGGAGACCACCCTCCCATCACCGGTGAAGCTTACTATGGATTTCCACTAGTCTTCCCATGCTGTACCGCTACGCATTAGCCGGAGAAGCTCACCTTCGCCAGTTCAAAACAGTGTATATATCTTTATTCTCCATGATTTAGCAGTACTCTCACCCCAACACGTGTTACTTGTTTGAAGCATTTTCTTATAAGTGCTATTAGTATTTTAATGTCACAGTGCAAGAAAAAAGCACACTACTTGATCGCTGATGGATGATTATGCACCTGAGATTGCCATTTATTTTATGTTTAGACTTATCTCTGAAGGCTTTGTATCCTTGAGACATAGGGGCATATTATCAAGCCAGGCGATACAATTATCCTTCACATCTAACATGGGCTTCAATTGGAATTCCATACAGCATATTATCAAGCCCATTATCGCCGTTTTAGCTGCAGTTTTCTGCTGCTAAAGCGGCGATAATTTTATCGCCTGGCTTGATAATATGCCCAATAGTTTTTTTTGCTGTCAGGCAATATGATTCTATTTTCATGTTGACAATGTCCATTTTGGAGGCTCTGTTCGCAAACAGTTCGCAGCTTTCCAGATGTGACTTTTAAATGTAGATAGGGGTAGAAATGACTGCCCCACGTGGACTCTCGCAGTCCCTCTAGACTGCTTTCCAACACTAAATATGTAACAGATCTGATTCCCAACCTTTAAAAAAAAAAAATATGCCTGTTATCTGGATTTAGCAGCTGTCTGGTTGAGCCTCCTATCAGTCGACATTTATTAACAAGCTGTAGTCGACAGTCTTAAAACAACTGCTTATGGAAGAACGATGGCCTATATCCAAGGGTCAAGGGACAAAGGATGGATGTCATTTCCGGCCTGCCACGTGATTTTGGTGACATTGTGTTTCTGTCCTATCCTCTGTGATATTGCTTGAATTCCCACAGACTCCCTCTTTCCAGTCATGACACCAATCTAGCGCAGCATGTGATGCTATGAGATGACTAAAGGTGTGTCGTTGCAAGAACCACACAAAAAAAATGAGTGCTGATGCCGGGAGGAAGTGTATCACGCAAAATGAAGCCGCAAACATCCAAACACTCTCTAACAAATGACATTTCAGCAATAACTGTAAAAGCAGAGAACACGTATTAATGATTTATCAAAGGCTCTTGAGCCCATGGCAAAAGCCTTTGAGGAAACGGGCCCTCTTAGAATTGGTTAGCACTGCTTGCCTACATTTTTAATACAGGCCCCATTAGAGCATTCCTTCTGATCATGACACATAGAAAAATAGCAGTTTGGAACGTAATTTTCTTGCAATGGTTTGTTCAAGAAGTCTCTAAAGACCTAACACATGCCTACCAAGTGGCACCAAAGAACAACATGTTATGGTTTATTCCTCTGATGAACCGTTATCAGTTGTCCATGTTGCAAAAAAATACATGTATGATTTACAAGATGGAAGAGGCAAGCCAGATCCGGGGAAACATACGGTCATCAAATAAACACAACATGCCACTGATCCAAGGATTGCACACACACCTGTACTGGGTGATATTTGTAAACAAAAAGTCAGTTTGTATAAAAGGGAATATTGCATTTAAAAGAAACTTAAAGGCAATCCACTTCGAGGAGGCTTTAAAAACCCACACTGATGGCATTGCGCCCCCTCTCTCCCCCACCAAGAAGGGACTTGCCACAGAAGTGTACTTTAGTGTCATTTAAGCCCTGCACCTGGCCTGTCTGGTACCAGAATATTAATGTCAAATTACTGTCTATCATAAATATTGAGTCCTAAATATCGTCTTCAAAAATATGGCCCCACTGGAGTTAATAATAGAAAATCTACACCCAGTGGTATGGTATCTTTATAAACCATATTTAGGACACAATTTTCCATATATAATATTCTGACCTAAAACCCACTGGTGATCTCCAACTGGGCAGCTTCCAAAGGTTCAATTACAGACAACCCACTGGCTCCAACAAAGTGTCCTGAATGCTTACGAGCTGTCACTCTGCTAATGAATTAATTAAATATTTAAATGCCTTTAACATTTGGAGTTGTTGCCAGATTACATGCTACCCAAGTGCAGGCAATCCAGGGTGAACCATCTGAAAGAAGCGATTGTCCTTATGGGTTCCTTACGTTATTTATGAATAGATGGGGGTGCACAGTTCAGGGAGTCCAAAAAGCAAATAGTTGTAGAAAAATAATTTCTTTATTTTAGCTTTAAGGATTCCATCTGATATAAAATTGTCCAGCCAACGTGTTTCATTCCACCATAGGGAACTTCATCAGGGCTTCTGTTTTTCAAATTTGAGTCACAGAGTAGTTTCCAAAACATTCATAGGGTGAAGTGTATTGCACTTGAACCTATAGGTCCTAAACCAGCATTCCAAAACTTCCTTTCCTTTCCGTTTCTTCTCGTTACTAACGGTACACAATGCCCATTGATTGCATTGGGACTCTTCAGTCCATCAAGTGAAGGGATAGCAGTGCATGTCACGTTGTCAAAAAGAAGAACGCAACAGTGTAAAAACTGTCTCAGGAGTTCCTCTATGGATTAAGCTTTTTAATATTCAGACTGAGCAAAAATGATTACATTCTGATCAGTTAAATGTAGAGTTAGTGCCCGAATCCCAAGGCTACCACCCATCTTTACAAAGTAGAACCTTAGCCTTACTGATGTATAGAATATTTTAGTAGAGTACAAATTGGGCTGAGGAAGTGCATTGAGACTTTCCCAATATTTTATGTTGATGAAACCTTGTGGAAACTCCCTGTTGTGTAACTAGTCAGTTAGTAGCTTTTCTTGACCAGTTGACATGTAGTTTTGGTGGGAAACAGTTGGCTCACTACTTTTCTCTGTGCGTTAATTTTCACATTGTTGAACTTACAGTTTTATGCGATGTTGTCACTGGTTATCTAATAGTATCGGAAAGCACTGGACTAGCAAAGATAAACAAAAAACTTTACTACCAATACTGCTCTCTATGGTACCACTTTTCATCAAAACGAAGAAGGGCAAACCATCAACAGGTCCTCTATTCAGCGATAATGGAGCCTTCGAAATGTATTTAAACTAAGATATATGGAATAAACCCCACCCATACAGCAAGAATCCAGATAGCATAAACCCCTGCACACAGCTAGGCCTTTCAACAGGTAACCCAAAGTAGTCCTTTATCTAGACCAAAGCAATGTGCCGGACTTTGCAAATTATTCATTAAACCTAATCTATGGAAGAAATAATTTGTTGCCATTTTGCAGCAAGAAAGCTTGCGGTCCATGGTGGGAGTGCTGCCGGGCGCTGACGTGGGGCGGGGGAGGGGCAGGGTGGGGGGTAGTAAACTGTGAAATACGGCCGCACAGAGGTAAGTACACAAACAAATAAATAAAATGAATTTCGTTGTGCTCGCTGTATCGCCAAATTCCTTTGTTTTCGTTGGTGAATAGTCTACATTTGTCCTTCCTTTTGCTAATTTGGTGACTCCCTGGAGACTGACCCTGTTGCATGGTTCACTTCACTATCGGCCCTATAAGTTAGTTTCAGCGCACTACTTTTTCTTTTGCCTGGTCTTGTTTCGGCTTTCCAAACACGCTCATCCAAGGGCTACAAATCATGCCCTTATCTTGTTTTCCGCTGTCTTTGGTTTCACAAGCGTTTTTTCAGCCAGAAGCTATGTTGTTTTTCATCCTATCATATTTTTGGTTCCATTAGCTCAAATGCCCAAAACTTAAATAATATACTTACTTGATGGAAGTGCAGTTTAAAAAGACGGCTGACAGTAGGATCAACCAATTTACATTGTGCTTTTGACAGCGTGATTATTTGGATATGATTAAAGAGGTAAACATGCTGTTATTGCTCCTTTTTATGAAAATGGAAGCAGCTTTAAACCGCACGCTATAAACTTTTGATGCTTTCTTTAAGCTTTCTATCATTGGTGAAATAAAACCAATATCAAGAGATGCCTCCTCATGCTCTCCAAACACGACATGTAATGTGAGGTTACTTAACAATATATCCTGCAAGTAGACAGTGCAACACCACCTCAGCACGACCTTAGCACCACCGCATTACAACTGCAGTACCACCTCAGCGTCAGTGCAGAACCACTTCAGCACCAGTCAGCGTCACTCAGCACCACTTACGCAGCACTGCCACAGCATCACTCAGCAGCACCTGGGCACCACCACACCAGCACAGCACCACCACAGCATCACTCAACTCCTGTGCAGCACCACCTCAGCACCAGTGCAACACCACCTCAGCACAAGTGCACCACCTTAGCACCAGCACAGCTCAACCTCTGCACCAGTGTTGCACTCCCTCAGTAACAGTGCAGAACTACCTCAGCATCAGTGCAGCACCAGTGCAGCATCACTCAGCACCACCACAGCCTCACTCAGCACCACCTCATTACCAGTGTAGCATCTCCTCGGCATCACTCAATACCACCAGGCACCACTTCAGCATCAACACAACACCACCTCTGCATCAGTGCACCACCACCGGCGCAGGATCAACTCAGCACCAGTGCAGCCCCACCACAGAATCATCGCAGCACCACCTCAGCACCAGTGCAGCGCCATGACAGCAGCAATGCAGCACCACTTCACCATTAGCACAGGAGCACCTCAGCACCAGTGCAGCATCACCTCAGCACCATCACAGCAACACCTCAGCATCACCACAGCACCACATCAGCATCCGCACCACCTCCACATCAGTGCACCACCACCAGCACAGCACCAACTCAGCACCAGTGCAGCCCAACCACAGCATCAGTGCAGCTACACCTCAGCAGCAACTCAGCACCAATGTAGAACCACTCCAGCATTAGCACAGCACCACCTCAGCACCAGTGTAACAACTTAGCATAACTCAACAATACCTCAGCACCAGAATAGCATCACATGTGCACCACCAAAGCATCACTCAGCAACACATCAGCATCACATCAGTATCACTCAGCAACACCTCAGCACCACCTACGCACAAGCACACCACCTCTGTATCACTTTTCACCACCTCAGCATAAGTGCAGCACCACCTCAGCAGCAACTCAGCCCCAACACAGCACCACTCCAGCATCAGTGCAGCATCAACTCAGCAGAACACCAATGCAGCTTTGCTCAGCACCAACTGAGCACCAGTGCAGCACCACAATCTCAGCATGACTCAGCAACACAACAGTATCACTCAGCACATCACCCCATCATTTAGCACCATCTCAGCATGAGCAGAGCACCATCTCAGCATCAGCAAAGTATCACCTCATCAGTGTGCCATCCCCAGTGCACCACCAACTCAGCATCAGTGCAGCATCACCTCAGCACCAGCACAGCTCAGCACCAGTGCAGCACCGCCTCATCATCAGCACAACACCATTGCAGCAGCAACTCAGCACCAGCGCAGCATCACTTCAGCATCAGTGCAGCACCACCTCAGCATCAGACCAGCATCACCTCAGCACAGTACCAACTCAGCATCACTCAGCAACACCTAAGCACCAGTGCAACACCACCACCTCAGCACCACTCAGCACCACCACGGCATCACTCAACACCAGCATAGCATCTGCTCAGCATCACTCAACACCACCACAGTACCACCTCAGCAGTAGCACAATACCACTTCCACATCAGTGCACCACCACCAGCACAGCACCAACTCAGAACCAGTGCAGCCCCACCACAGCTTTAGCTCATCACCACCCCAACACCAGTGCAGTACCACCTCAGCAACACTTAAGGATTAGCACTGCACCACCTCAGCACCAGTGCAGCATCACCTCAGCACCAGCGCAGCACCAACTCAGCATCACCTGAGTACCAGTGCAGCACAACCACCTCAGCATGACTCAGCAACACCACAATATCACTCAGCACCACCATACCATCACTTAGCACCTTCTCAGGATCAGCACAGCACCACCTCATCAGTGTGCCATCCCCAGTGCAGTACCAACTCAGCATCGACGAAGCATCACCTCAGCACCAGCACAGCTCAGCCTCAGCACCAGTGCAGCACTGCCCCAACATCAGCTCAGCACTATCTCAGCAGAAACTCAGCACCAGCGCAGCATCACCTCAGCATCAGCGCACCATCACCTCAGCACAGCACCAACTCGACATCACTCAGCAACACCTGAGCACCAGCGCAGCACCACCACCTCAGCATCACTCAGCACCAGCATAGCATCTGCTCAGCATCACTCAACACCACCACAGTACCACCTCAGCAGTAGCACAATACTACCTCTGAATCAGTGCACCACCACCAGCGGAGCACAAACTCAGCACCATTGCAGCCTCAACACAGCATCAGCTCATCACCACCTCAGCATCAGCGCAGCACCAGTGAAGCATCACCTCAGCACCAGTGCAGCACCAACTCGGCATCACTCAGTGCCTCCTGATTACCAGCACAGCACCACCTAATCACCACCACCAACTCAGCATGACTCAGCACCACATCAGCATCACCTCAGTATCGCTCAGCATCATCATCTCAGTACCAGTATAGCACCACCTCAGCATCACTCCTGAGCATCACTCAGCACCACCTAAGCACCACCTCCACACAAGCACACCACTACCTCAGCACCATTTCAGTATCACTCAGCACCAGCACAGCAATTAGCGCAGCACCACCTCAAAATCAGTGCAGGACCACCTAAGCATCAACGCAGCACCACCTGAGCACCACCACAGCACCAACTCAGCATCAGTGCAGCACCATCTCAGCATCAGCACAGCACCACCTCCTCATCAGTGCACTACCACCAGTGCAGTCAAACCTCAACACGAGCACAGCTCCACCTCAGTACCATTTCAGCATCAGTGGTGCACCACCTCAGTATCAGAGCAGTATCACCTCAGCACAGCACTAACTCAGCATCATGAAGCACCACCACTACGGCATGACTCAGCACCCCCTCAGCATGACTCAGCACCACCTCAGCATGACTATGCACCAACTCAGCATCACTCAGCGGCCCCTCTGCATCACTCAGTGCCACCTCAGTACCACTCAGCATCACCTGAGCGCCACCACAGCACTACCTCATGATCAGGACAGCACCATCTCAGCATCAGCAAAACACCACCTCCAGTGCAGCACCAACTCAGCATCAGAGCAGCACTACCTCAGCACTAGTGCAGTACCACCTCAGCACCAGGGCAGCATCACCTCAACATCAGCACTGCACCACCTCCGCATCAGTGCACCACTACCAGCGCAGTCCCACCTCAGCACCAGCACAGCCCCACCTCAACAGCAAGACAGCACCAATGCAGCACCATTTAAGCATCAGCACAGCACCACCACAGCATCAGCGCAGCATCACCTCTGCACAGCACCAACACTGCATCACTCACCACCACCTAGGCACCAGTGCAACACCACCACCTCAGCATGACTCAGAACCGCTGTAGCATCACTCAGCACCACCCGAGTATCACTCAGCATCATCTTTATACCAGCACACCATCACCTCAGTATCATTCAGCATCACCTGAGCATCACCGCTGCACCAGCCGATCCCCACCTCAGCACCACCTCTGTCTGCCCTCAAATCTGGAATCTGTTGATTCTCCTTTAGTTTCCGTTCGCTGCTCCTGTTGTAATTCAGGTACTATTTATCAACTTCCACTTTCCCATTGTTTATGTGTCCCCCCCATAACAAAGAAAAAGCTATAACAAACGAGCATTAGAACAGGCAGGAAGAAGTTGCCAGCATTACAAAGACAAAAAAACTAGAAGACATTTTTTATGCAATTTTTTTGATATGGTCGTTCAGTCTTACATACTGTCTACTTGGTATATACAAGGTAACAAGCATGCTTATAACACTTTTTAATTATAACTATGCAACATGTTGTACAGAAGCCACAATGCTCTTCAACATAGCTTAAAGACATTGCCAAAGCCAAAGGTCCCAAAGGCGAGACCTATTAATAATAATAATAATAAGTGAGATTTATAGAGCGCACGGCTACCTCCAACAGAGGTGTCCAGGCGCTGAGTTGCAGATTCACAGTGAGGGCTAAAAGGGGTGAACTACGGGAGGTTAAAAAGCCAAGTTTTCGCTACCCATCTGAAGGCTGGTTCTGACTCAATCATACAGAGATGGAGAGACCTATTGGCTATGCCAATGCTTGTTTTGGGTCTGGCGTTCTGGCGTTCGTTCCTTCTTCCTTTCCTTTTTCTTTCAAAACATGTTCTCTTCTTTCTTGCTTTCCTTTCTTCTTTTATTCCTTCTTTTCATTCAACTTTTCATTCCCTCATTCCTGCTTTCTTTTTTCTTTCATTACAAATGTTCTGCTTTATTTCTCTCTCAGCATCTTTCTTTCCTCCCTTCTTCTTTCGCTCCTGCTTTTTCAGTCTTCCCTTCTTTCCATCGTTCCTTCTTTTTTCTTGCTTTATTTATATCTTGCCTTCTTTTGTTCTTAGTATCATTCCTTCTTTTTTTCTTGCTGTGCTTCTTTCTTGTACTTTCTTTCTTTCCTTCTCTCATGTCTTTCTTTCTTTCTTACTTTCATTCTCTTTATTCTTCTTTCAGTCTCTCTTGCTATTACTTTTTCTATTTTTCTCTTTCTTTATCTCTTACTTTCATTTCTTTTTTGACTTTTTTGTTTTTGTATTTCTATCCTTCATTTCTTTCTTCTTTCTTTCTGTCTGTCTTTCTATCCTTCTTTCTTTCTTGCCTTCCTTATTTATTTTCACCTTTGTTTCTTGTGCTCTTTCCTCCGTTCTTGCCTTCTTTTCTTCCTTCTTTCTTGCCTTCTTTCTTTTCTTTTTGTTGACTTCTTTCTTGCCTCCCTTATCTCTTGCCTCCTTTCTTTCTCATCTTCATTTCCTTCTTCCCTTCTTTCTTTGCTTCCTTCCTTTCCTTCCTTCTTTCTTGCTTTCAATTTCTTTCTTTTCTGCTTTCTTTCCATCCTTCTTTCTTTTTTTCCTTCCTTCTTTCTTTCTCAAAGGCAATAGGCAGGCAGCCATTACACAATGATAGGTATTTTAGATCTGTGTTAGCCTAAACCTTTTGATTTTACTAAAAGCATGTATATGACATAGTTACTTATAGGGGTTTTCCGCCACATTTCATCCATTTGTCTGTGGTTCGGTCATTCACATTTTACTCCGACCTACTTGAGCATGCATTCATGCAGAACCTTCACCCCAATTAAGCCATTAGCTGACCTTCCCATGAGTTACATCTTTAGTACATTGAGTTTTTTTTTTAGATTGACAAACTCCTTGCAGTTTCCTAAACAAAGTATTGAAAAAGCCACGACAAAGCAAAATAAGAAATGCCATGCCAGAACTATCGGCTTTGCCAATGCTTGTTTAATATGCTGAACAAAAGGCACCAGAACCTATTCTAATGTGAAAGGCTATGCTACCAGTTTATCATATTCTAAATAAAGCTAAGTTGGAGTTCGAAACCAAAAAAAAATGCGCCCAGTGGCAGTGGTTGATATGTTTGTAAATTACATGTATGCCACAATATTTATGTCACATGATAATTTTGTTATTAACATTATGGCCTACGATTTTTAACATTTTGGATAGGTTTCATAATACTATTTTTAGTTATGAGCATCAGTATCCATCTCGAGCATGTTTAAGGCCCTTCGGGGGCTGTGTGCATTCGAATGTTCACCAAGGAACGCCCAACATTTAGCAGAGCAGATTCCCAAAGATGCGCCATATTTGAAGGCAGAAACGGTGTGAATTTCGTATGCATTCAAAGAGCAGCCCGCCTCAAAGTAGACTCAACAAACACACCTGCGTTTCATGCTATTCAGGGCTCAAAAGTGTGAAGAATCTCACAGCATCGTTGTAGATAAAAGAGCTCGCAAAACCAGCATCGGATGAAAGCGGCCTCTGGTATCTGTGGCCTCTTTCTTCATTTTGAGCGAATATCTTCAGTGAGCCGCAGGGAACATGGGGGCCACGGAGCTCGCATTTTAAGAGCAGACATGAACCAGAACACACTCTTTTAAAATGGAATGCCTGGGCTTCCGCATGTCTTGTTGGTAACTGACACCTGACGAAAAATCACAACTAAAGCGACAAAACAGGGTCATTAACAGAGTTTAATGAATCATTACCCATCTCCACTCGAAGAATGTGCAAATGTTTAACCATAGGCTGAACACATAGCATTGAGGATACACATGAACATGTGGGCCAGGTGAACGAGATCCTGATAGTAAACAGCACCAATGAGCATGCACACCCGCTGCTGTTCATCAGCTCACAGTCTTAAATCCTGGTTGTAGGTTGGGTTGACTTACCCGTATCCCTAAACCCTCTATATATTTATTTTACATTTTCAGATAATTAGATCCAAACTTAGACACGTTAGGAGTGGAAAGAGCTGGCAGGGACCATAGTGCCACTCCTTAAAATTTGCACTGGGGCACCGAGGTCCATGTGCGCTGTGCAACCCTGGTTCCCCCAGGCATTAGGCTCCAGTGTTATCCTTGCTTGAGTCTGTGACCTCTACCACTGGCCATAGAGAGCGTCGAGGATTAGGGACCCGATGCTGACTTTCCTCCAAGAGATGTCTACAGACGTGGTCCTCAGCGTCAGTGGCCAGGGCCGTAGTGTGAAATGGGCTGAGGTTGTGCATGTGGATAGTGGCTAAAGACATTGGGAACAAAAGAACAGGAAGAAATAATACGATGGTGGGAGCCGAGAGGAAACCAACAGTGGTACCCAAGAGGGGCTTGGCTTTTGGAATAGGGGTAGGGGGTCTAATTGTTGATGCAAGATCCAGGCTCTGAGATATCCTGGAAGAGTGTGTGGCCCTGGAATATTTATTAAGCCTGGGCAGAGCTCGCAGAGTTTCACTCGACGGAATTCTGCGGAGTTACCCAAAAACTCTGCGAGATTCCACTGAGTTTCATGCACCAGCAGAGTCACGAGTTGAGCTGGTACCACTTATGCATAGACATTACTATAGGCACATTGTTCTTTTGCCTGTAAGCTGGTTGCTTCTGCGCTCCTCCCCGGTGCACTACCCCCTCCACTGCCTGTGTCGAATACACTGTGGCTAATTTCCGTCTAGAGGTTTCACCTCACCGTAATGCATTGCTCACTCTGCTGGTGAAGCACGCAACTCCTGCTCCGAGTCCAAGTCTTCCTGACCTCCAGGTCCCTCTGGCACCCGCTAGTTCTTCCTGTTGGCTGAGGCTCCTGCACTGAAGTGCTGCTTGACCGGTCGCTTGTGTTCTGCTCGAGGCGCAGAGTTCGGATTCTGTATGTGCAGTGGTGGATGTACTAAATAGTGCCTAGAAATCATGCCCTTTTTCAGGTTTGACCCACTGTGGTTCAAGGTGGCAGATTAAGTTATAGCCTAGATAGTTGGGAAATAGGCAGCTCAATTGACTTGTGGTGCAGGAGAGAGTCGCTCATGTCTGGCTCTGGACAACTTGTGGGTGGCTGTCAACAAAACGTTCTTGTTTTTGGTAGTAGGGAAATAGGCAGCTTAATTGGCTATGCCTTTCAAGCACTGGTGGAGCAGGAGAGAGTTGCACATCTGTCTGGCTCAGGACAACATGTGGGTAGATCAACCAAACTTGCTTGTTTTTCAGAGCTGAAGACTAAGACACAGCAGGGTTTTTTCCGTTTGTTTGGTTTTTTCCTTTACCAGTGTAAGAGGAGAGGAGGGAGACGACTGGGCAGTACCCAATAGCTGCTCGTACCTAGTTATCTGCATTCTTCAGCACACATACAAAGAGAAATAGCCTCATTGGAAAAACAAACAAAAAACCAACACAAGACAGCGCATTGAGCTGCCTTATGTTACCATGACAAAAAACATACAGTGTTACTGTGTGTTGTGTAGGCATTACACGGGTGATGCATGGGTGTTCCCGTACATCCATCCATGCATTTTGTGTACAAATAATATACACAGCCATCTCAAGTTAAGAACACTTCCTTTCTGTGAGTCAGCTCTCGAGCCCCGCATCCCTGTCAAAGGATTGTGAGTTCTAGTCTTAGAAGATGAAGTCTTAGAAAGTTAAAGTGCCTCCGAGCCTTAGCGTGTGAGTCAGAGCAAGTTGCCCCAGAGGCCTGGTGGCCCAGTATTCAGTTTTACCCGCTCTTGCTAAAGTGGAGGTTCAGAGTGCCCTGGCACGCGTCTGCGACCAACGGTGAGAAGAAGTTTGGATGCTGCAGTTGAGGATGGCTTACACCTATTTTAATGTGGAGATGTTACCTTCTTCTTTGAAATTTATGGTCCACTCTTTCTTTGGGTATTCTGGCTGTACTGATTTCAGGGTGAGCTGTCAGGTTGAGCTGGTGAATGTGAGGGTGGTTTAGATATAGTTATGCCAACCATAAGAACATGAGAGATGTCTGCTGCTAATTGTGGAGGTGACATTTTGGGGGGGCAGTGTGTAATTTGTAAAAACATAAATTCAGATCCCCAAACATTTTCTTAGGATCCTCTTCCTTAATGCCAAGGTTGCCATAACCTTTTTCTTTCACTACTCCACACTTGCTTATTTTTGCTAGTTCTTTTTTCATTCTCTTTTCTGCCTTCAGCATTGTTTTCCTATCTTTCTCCTTTCTTCCCTTTCTGTCTTTCTATCTTGTTTTGGGACATGGCCTGTTGGTGAAAAATGAGCCCCAATCTCCCAAAATGAGTGCAGATGCCCACCACCGAAAACATTAAGTGGTGGGTAGGGCTGAGTAAGCATACTTTGTACTGGAGGGCGGTCTCACCTCTGGACAGTGCAGGCAGCTAACGCAATCACATCTACATGGAAATGTGCTGCATATGGAATATTATTTCATACCTGGTAGGGTAGGCTGGCCGCAGAGTTAGTATGTTCAGTCCTTGGGTAAAGGAAGCTCTATGCAGACAAAAGGCAGCATTGTTTTATGTGTAGCTTACAAAAGTGTGAGTCTTCTGCCTAAATCTGAAGTGTTTATGTGTTTACTCGTAATGCACTCAAATGTACCTCATGACAGACCTGCTGAACATATGTGTGAGACCTTAAGATCCGTTGTCACTTCTTGTGATGTCAGACCTGTAAAGACATGGCTTGTGATGCCACATCTGATGTCACCTCCTGTGAAGCCACATGCGAATCCACACGCCATGATATCAAGCGTCACGATGTCACACGCAGTGATGTCACTTGCATACTGCTAGTCCCCCAATGTATTTTTTAAGGACTTGTGCCCTGCTTCTGACCTATCCTATAATGTAGATATTTATTGTACAGTTAGTTAAAACCATTACAAAAAGATCATTTAAAAAGAGAACAAAGAAGAAAAACTTTATACATCTTTTAGTGCCCAACTTAAAATAGGGATGGTTGTATGTTTAAAAACTGCATTCAAAGTTTGAGAGTCCTAAAATCGGTCAGTTCCAGCGCTGGGGGAATAGGAAGAGTGCCGAGCTGAGGCAATTCTCACATATCCTGTGGGCTTTTCAGGCTTGACCTGGTTAATATTACTCTGTCAGGGTTCGTGTTGTGTTATGTCAGTCCGTAATGACAGTCTTGCGAGAGCGTGTTCTCCGCACGTTGTTGTGTTCTGTGCTGATTTGGTAGTCTCACTGCTCCGGGGTGGTCTTTATTGATCAAGATTTGTTTTCCCACTGAAGGGTCGGATGTAGAGCTGGTTTTCTTTATGTATTTTCCTTTAATCTTCAGGTTTGTGTCTTCTCCTTTCTTAGAATTTTACAGGCTTAAGTATGTTATGGGACCTGATTACAATTTTTCTTGATGGTCTTCCGTTTTAAATCTGATTTCTGCAATTTCCAGGAATTTTACAAGGCGGCAGCTTAGTTGGACATTGTCGCCCGAAAAGCATGCCAAGACAGCTTGCCTACAAGTTCTTATTCGTTGTTCATTAAAGATTGGTTTTAGAATTGTTCGGCGCTCTTGTAGCAGGACTTTGCAGTTGGTGATAAGGTGTGAGATGTTTTCTACATCATTGCCACAAAGTCGACACTTTGCTGGCAGGGCAGGGCGTAACCATGGCGCCATGTGGGTTGCAGACGGCAGTAGACCCAATCGAAATTTCAAAAACGTATCTTTTATTCTTTTGGTAAAGCAGGATTGCAGATATTTTTGTGGTCTAAGGCTGGTGTATGTTTGTATAGTTAACCAGCCATGTGCTCGCTCCGCCAGTTGAATCTTGTCCTGCAAAAGTAATTCCTTTTTAATACTTTTCTGACCTATCGTTATCATTGCCACTGCTTTCTCCTTGACCCGTGTACCTGCAATGGACACTGTGGAAAGACTCCACCTCTGTTCTCTCTGTTGAGCAGTAACAAAAGTATCTCCACAAGGTCTATTGTGGGTTTTTTTTTCCACAAAGGAGATGACAGGAAAGTTGTATCCTCCCTCTTGTGCCGTAGCAAGGATTTTCTTCCCAAGGCTTGTATTTCTGTATTTTTAAGATGGCAGTTTACACTTGTTGCAACTTTTGAGTTGTAATATTCTGACTCCAGAATTCGTAGTTGAAAAGGTGATACCTTTTACGTTGAGTATTCTATTGCATAACAATAGTGCCCTATGGATCCCCCCCCCTCTTCGGTTGCCCTAGAAACCCATTAAGCATTTGCATATATCTATCTAGTCGAACCCTATAACCTACCTCCTTCCCCCGCCCACAAACCTTTCCTTCCTCCCCATTCTAACGTCAAAATAATCCAGTCCATTGGCACTTGACAATTATTACACCCAAGGGTCTGAAAGAGCCTGTCGCATCTCTGCAACAGCCACAACTATGTACAGAATATATCAATACACGACTGGCTTCCTTACATCCCCTGCAATGTCAGTGAGACGCGACAGCGTTGGGCCATGTTGCGGATCGATAACGCATTCTTAATTGCCTCTACTACCTGTCCGTCAGCTCCGCACGAGTGCCTCTAATAGTTCCAAGAGAAGCAGCTTGATTTCTGCCGCGGCATACCCCACCGGGTTTGTAAACGGTTTGGAGGGCTTAGCGCCCCCTACGGTGTGATTCAGTATGGCTTACTAGGTGTATCCGATATCAAAGCCAGGATGTTAATCCCTCAAATCCCACGCTTAGACAACATATTATTAATATGTTTTATGCCTCTTATCAATATTTACTTAAGCTTTTCGCCCCACCTAAAGTAGCCCAAGTGGGGCTGCTTTGCATAATTTGATGTGGAGTCTAAGGGAGCGTTTTCATTTGCTGTCGCATTGCTTCAGAGCCTCCCAGTTAGACGAATGGCGTTGTTTATTAATGCTGACGAAAACAGAACATTAGTGGAAGCCTGTCTGATGAGCAGAGACAGCTCGGTGGCAATGCGGATGAATGGGCTTTTTCTGAAACTCCGAGACATGCTTTTACAGAAAATCAAATCTATGCCGCTTGGGAATAACATCTGTCTTGTAAAATGACAGAGAAGAATAACACAGGATGTGTATTCCATTTCCAGAAATTCCCTGCGCGAGCAGAGAGGCGATGCAAGGCACGTGCACGTGATAAATGCCTCATCTGCTCTCTCAGACCAGGGAGATTATTAATAAAAAATAATAATAAAAAAGTTCTGCCGCGTGAGGATATGTTTTGCTGATATGCAGACAGGCTTCAAGGATGCTGATATCTCGGTGGGATTTTTTTTTATTGCAGTTAAAGTAGCTAATCACTGCACCATCGACCACTCGCTCGAAGCGATGCATAAAAGTGCATAAGTAATCTTTTCCTACAAAATGGTGCCGTGGGGATCTTTTCCTAGCGAGAAAACGTATCCTCTATGAAAGAGGTAATATACTAATCGGGGGATTGATCGAAAAGGAGATGTGATCTGAAGCTTCAAGTTGCAGGTTTTTGGACCAGAGGGCTGAGTCTCGGCTTCCACGTTTGACAAAATTATGTGATCCTGGGCAAATTACATCTTGGCAATGTGCTTCGGTTTCAGTAACTGGTATGAAATGGGAACGCCCAGAGTATTAATTACTTTCTGCGGGTAATGGGCCGTAAGTAGTGTCTGATTCAGCCTAACGTGAGAGAGATATAGGTTTTCTTTCAACATAAATTTTCTGAGAGTTAAATCTCGTGTGGTAGCTCAAGGGTCAAACTGTTCTGCATAAGATAGAGGTGCGTCACTTTAGCTACGACTTAATGAGTTCTTGCTGCTTTTCTGTTTACGTTTGCACTTCAGAATACATATTTTTCATGACTACAGCTCAAATTGATAGTAATTTGAACCAGATAGTATGCAAAAACAAATTAGAAGCATTTCAGATGTATAGCATTGTTTTAGAATGCATATGTTCTATGCCAGACACATTCTTCAAAGAGGTATATAAGATTCCTTTCATGGTCAAGTTGGGGGAGGGGTGTTTAATAATGAAATATTATATCACTTTTATGGTCAGGTTGAGGGGTGTTTAACCTATCCAATATAAAGTGGGACCCCTGAGGGACGGATGGGTAGGAAGGAGGTGCAGGGGAAAATTGAAACACACTAACAACGAAGTAGCACCAACTGCCTACAGAGTACGGATATAAGTAAGCCCAAAAATTGGGTCAGGACTAAATGTGCAGACACACAACGAGGCTTACAATGAGAAAGTTATACAGGAAAAAGATGAGGTACAAAGTATCAATTTATTTTAATACAGAAATTCAGGATAATAGTCAATAGAATACAGCTAAAAATATATAGGTCCCAAACTAAAAATCAAACATTCATACTAGCATTCATTCCCACAACATACTCATAAATTCAACAAACAAGTGATCCAAATATGTCAGTTCATAAATAACTTGAAACAGATGGATTTCAGGAAATGATAATTCCAAGGGGTAACAGTTCCAATACTCATGTGCTCCCAGTCATGGGGGGAGGCAGGGTATCCAAATAGACACGAGACAAAAAGAGCCAACGCACGTTTCGGTGTTGGGCCCACAAGAGGCTACACCTTCGTCAGGGCAGAGGTTGATATAATCGTGGGGGACACAAAATAGCACCTTTGTTGGGATACGTGGCTTTGCTATCACCCTCTGTTCGTAGAGGGGGTCAGAGTCTCAAGAGACTCAAGGGGATATGTTCCTGGAGATTAGTGGTACAACAGGTTCAAGGCTCATTCATCATATAAAGAGCCTAGCCGTATGTCGAGATTAAAGGAGGAACTTCAATAATGGGGGTGGGATGCACACCATTTCTTTCCTAATTTTCAAATTTTATCCTTATTGTCCTGATGTTGCGTGCAGACTGGTTAGGTGCCAGCCCATATGACACCAGTCAAAGATATCTTCATGGGGAGTGGCCCGCCTTAAGCCCCGAACCAGATGCACAGCTGAATTGCGCCTCTTTGGCAAACATTACTCATTTCTTTTCTCCAATGTATTCCTTGTAATCCAACTTTTTTTGAACCTTTTAACTAGATCTTGTATTTTTCTCCACACGTGAAATTTTTGCAATTTCCCAAGTTTCTAATGTCCAACATGTGTCGATCTGGACCTCTTTAGATGAACACGACTGAGGCAATGGTTCGTAAAAAGCAGTGTTTTATTCAGAAAATACCCAATGCATTTCGGGCTTCAAGCGCCCTTCGTCGGGGGTCACTATCAATAACAAAATGACAACAATCAGTTTTTGTTACTTAATTAAACATATTACACTGAATTGGTGCGTGATTTATCACAATTACACTGAAACATTACGGGTAGCTCATATATCCCTTCAAAAAACCATATAGCATAAATGACAATGTGAAGGATCACCCTCTTTCTACCGAACAGACCAATATTTCCCTTGACGTTGCCTGTTATTCAGGGGCACCTCAGTGTAATTTACAGTGCGGGGTTCCAAAGAGCCCATCACGTGCGCCGGTGAGCACAGATATTATTAGCTGATTCCGTTGGTCATTCAGGCGCGGTGTACCGGAAACAACCAGCCGGGTATCCGGATCAGGGGCGAGTGATAGCAGCATAAACCGTTACACCGTGCCTGAACGACCAACGGAATCAGCTAATATCTTGAACCTGTTGTACCACTAATCTCCAGGAATGTATCCCCTTGAGTCTCTTGAGACTCTGACCCCCTCTACGAACAGAGGGTGATAGCAAAGCCACGTATCCCAACAAAGGTGCTATTTTGTGTCCGCCACGATTATATCAACCTCTGCCCTGACGAAGGTTGTAATCCCTTGTGGGCCCACCACCGAAACGTGTGTTGGCTCTTTTTGTCTCGTGTCTATTTGGATACCCTGCCTCCCCCCACGACTGGGAGCACATGAGTATTGGAACTGTTACCCCTTGGAATTATTTTTCCTGAAATCCATCTGTTTCAAGTTATTTATGAACTGACATATTTGGATCACTTGTTTGTTGAATTTATGAGTATGTTGTGGGAATGAATGCTAGTATGAATGTTTGATTTAGTGTGGGACCTATATATTTTTAGCTGTATTCTATTGAGTATTATCTGAATTTCTGTATTAAAATAAATTGATACTTTGTACCTTATCTTTTTCCTGTATAACTTTCTCATTGTCAGCCTCGATGTGTGTCTGCACATTTAATCCTGACCCAATTTTTGGGCTTACTTATATCCGTACTCTGAGGGGTGTTTAACACCCTACTCCCAAAAACACAAGGATGCACATGCCTTTGGCACCCACAACGATCCCCGTGCTTGGTTTGTGAGAAGAAAACAAATAAGTAAAAGTCAACATGCAGTCCCACACACACAGCCTGCTCAATGTGCCAAGGAACCAATATAGAGCAGCTTCCTTTGTTAAAGTATATTAACCCTTGCTGGTATGCTGCTGTCATCACAAACATGCTTTAAATGCGATGCCGTCAGGTGGTCATGCCCTCTTAGTGACCAGAAATCAGCAGATTAAACAAGATTTGTCAACGCCAGTGGGACTGACTTTGCATGTAGTATTAACTCGTTAGAGCGAGACACATAGGATGGAGTCAGCAGAGAGAACAGAGAGGGCTTTTGTTGTAAAAAAGTCCCTCATACCATTCAATACAAAGCTCTAGTGGAAGCAGAAGGATACACCCCAACTGCTTGGATGACAGAAGTAGAGCCAATGCCCTGAGCCAAGACTTGATTGATAATGTCTCAAGCCAATGATTGAAAGAGGTTGGGTGAAGAAAACCAGTGGTCGAAAGGGCCGGATGCAAGAAGGTCCCTCTTGGAATATTGTTAGCAATAGCTGCACTAACAAAACCCATACCTAAAAATATACACAAAAATACAGATGGCACTGGAACCTTTATGAGGAGTATTTTATGGATGGTAGATGCAGGTATGAGATTCATTTCTCACATGCTGGTTGCAAGGTCTGATTTGGAACATTTTATGCTGATAATAAGGCCAGGTGACTCAGCTGTCGTGTGAATCTGCTCTTAAATAGGACTCTGCTTCCTCACTAACAACATCCAAGAAAAATCAACTCTACTTCTTCACTCACAGCATCCAAGAATGATCAACTCTACTTCCTCACTAACACAGCATCCAAGAATGATCAACTCTACTTCCTCACTCACAGCATCCAAGAATGATCGACTCTACTTCCTAACTCACAGCCTCACAGCATCCAAGAATGATCAACTCTACTTCCTCACTCACCGCATCCAAGAATGATCGACTCTACTTCTTCACTAACACAGCATCCAAGAATGATCAACTCTACTTCCTCACTCACAGCATCCAAGAATGATCGACTCTACTTCCTCACTCACAGCATCCAAGAATGATCGACTCTACTTCTTCACTAACACAGCATCCAAGAATGATCAACTCTACTTCCTCACTCACAGCATCCAAGAATGATCGACTCTACTTCTTCACTAACACAGCATCCAAGAATGATCGACTCTACCTCCTCACTCACAGCATCCAAGAATGATCGATTCTACTTCCTCACTCACAGCATCCAAGAATGATTGTGTACGTTTGAGGCAACAACCATCATGGCTGCCACCCAGCATCACTAAATGCAATCAGACACTGGTAGAGAACAAGCGCCTTCCCAGGCTGTTCTAACCCCTCTTTTGATGGGCTATCCCTTAGTCACAGGCTCAGGAAAATACAGTGTCCAACTTCCGCTCTGATCAGTAAAACAAAAAATTTAATGTGCACTTACGGGTTAACAGAAAGTGCATAATAGCAATTGGTGCAGTGTGCAGTGCACGCTATTCTAAAGGTGAGCATCACAATTCATTGTTCATTGCTTTGGACAGCGTGTCATATGCCAATATGTTTTATTCATGTTCAGTAATTTGCCTTGAAGTATTGTACGGTTGTATAGTGCCCTTTATTATGAGTTTCTCTTCTGCCGCTCCCAAGTGGATTCCAAAGGTCATATACCGTGCCTGGTTGCATAATTTCTTTGGGTAACTCCCTGTCACTCCAATCTGGACCCCCAGAGCATACACTAAGGTAGGTTCTACAAGGCCCTTTCCTATCAGATGCTACCTGGCCGTCTTTGAAGGGCTGCTCAGAACCTATAAAATAGCAAATGGAGGATTGCATTTCCAAGGGATAACACCTTCATCTGTGGCCTGCTTCCTCTGTTCCATATCCCAGGTTGTGTTTAAACTGTGTGATAAAGTCCACTGATGGCACATGGATGAGCTACACTCAGAATTTAAGCTCTGATGCACGTTCAGTGCGAGATGTTATAAAAAGACAATGCCGTTCATGGGTGGCACTAAAATATTGGCCATCTTAGGTCACACTACTGTGGAACATCTGTCCATCCATACTACGGCATCTAATCCATAAGTTTCCCATCTCTTACTTACTATAGTAAATGCCAAGGCACAGTGAAAAGCCATAGTAAGAGGACAATCCCGGTCCTCATGCACAACAGCAAAGCACTATCCATGTAGGCCACAATACATACACACACTGATGTCCAGCAGTATGTGACTTCCCTTGCCAAAGCATTGCATTATATTGTATTTGCATCAGTGTGCGGACATGGGTGCCCAGTCCTTAGGGACAAGAAAGGCACCCAGGCTCAGCGACGGACATCTCTCTTTGATATGCTTGGTGCCTGAAGGATCCGGACCGCCACCTGTGGGGCCACCTTGAAAGAGTCCCACTCCTAGCTAACAAGATCCGGTGTTGACAGACTGATTAAATGTATGCACTGGAAAGAGTGTGCCCTATGAAACATTATATCAATATTCAGGACAGAATCCATGTTTCCTCCATTTCTCAAGAGTAGTTTCAGTAATGGAAAGCTATAAGAGCTAAAAAATTTCATCCATTTCCTCCTGCTCCCTATTTTGGGCAACAATCCCTTTCAAGATAGCTTTCCCAGAGAGCATGATTCACTGCAAGGTAACCCTAAGTAACCTCCAAGAAAAAAAAATCACAATACACTCCAGGAAGATCCCTGTGAACCTCTGGGCCTGGTCTTCTGTCTCTGTTACATTGAACATCACAGGGGTAGGGAGACAAAGTTCAGGACTCCTCCGTCCATGTATTTGCATTCTTCTTCCTGTGCATTTTATACTTCTGAGAAACCTCCTTTTATTTTGGAGAGATATGTAGCCGTGCCTTTTTCCTGAAGCCTGGGTCAGATCCCCTTTCTCGTCTTCCAAATGCCAGTGACAGCCATGATTTTGGCCAGTGTCCTTTTCCTCCCTTATTTTCTTTCTTTCTTCAGAGTAAATCTAAATTAACCCATGTTGTTTGGTCATGTTTAGAACAAAGAGCAAAATTAAGAGATTAAGGAAGCGTGTACTAGCATCCAAAGTGAAACACTCTGATTGGCCACATTTCCTCTAGAGACTACCAACGCTCCAGTTCACTCCATATTACTGTTGATTATAAAGACAAGGGTTGGTGTCAAGCGAAGGCCCCCGTAGAAGGAGATAGATGGCTCAGCGGGAAATTTAAATTCTCCGCTTATCACTCAATGGGGCGTAATCAATAAGGGAGGCCTTTCATGGCAAAGGGTAGAAAAGGATTGGCACTCTAGGGGAGGAATGTTCGCACAGTCGGATCCGCGCATACGAGCTTGTGCGTAATGTTTTGAAATGTTATTTATTTATTTAATTTATTGATCACACTACTTCACAAAGGTTTCTTGGGCCTAAATAGTTTATTAATGGATAGCCTGACAATTCCCAGCAGAGGAAATATCATGTCAAAATAAGGCTGCCTTGAAGAAAATTGCTTTTGTCACATATTTTTGACCTCCTTTCCAATGGATTTACTTTGTAATGGGAAGGCAAAAACTGAGGGAGGCACAGAAAAACAAGGTCACACTATTCATTATTATTAGGAATTAATTATCTCTCAAGAAGAAAATGTTGATTTCCATGAATCGTTATGAAATATTATTTTTTTCAATGAAAGATCAGGCCAGACCTTAAAGGCGTATGAACACTTTTTCTCCATAAAGTGTATCACCTGTACTCAGCACTTAAACTAACATCACTTATTTTCACTAACTTCTGACGTGACACCATCCTCAGGTAGTGTGGAAATGTCCGAACTAGAATTGCGGGTCATATTATCAAGCACGGCGTTAAAATTATCGCCGGTTTAGAGGCAGAAAACTGTCGCTAAAGCAGCGGTAATGGGCTTCATAATATGCCCTGGAGAATTCCAATAGAAGCCCATGTTCATAACAGAACATGGGCTCCTATTGGAATTCTCGAGGGCATTTAGTGGCAGTTTTCTGTCGCTAAACCGGTGATAATTTTTAACGCCGTCCTTGATAATATGCCCCTTAGTGTTTTGTGCTTGCGATGTTCTGTTTTGAAGGAGAAAAAGCAGCCGCAAATGTGCTGGCTTTAACCCAGCTATTGTCTACCACTTCACTTGCTCTGCCCCATACCTGCATCATTAATGCATAGAGCTGAACCACGGTTGCAGCAGGGGAAGAATTTGTCATGTTGCCACCTAGGTGTCCATTCGCGGGGAGTCTCTTGGAATGTGCCAGGCGTTTCACCACACACGTGCCTAGCGATGGTTGTACGCCATCATTAGCACTGAGAACGCAGTACAACAGCAGTAATTTTGCATCATTAGCAATGTTGGGCTTAAAAGAGCCATATAGTGGATGAGATCAGGATAGATCTCAAAACCCAAGCAGATATCACCAAACCAAAGAATATTCCATAATGCCTACTGTCAGTGATTGATAGAGGGGCAGGAAAGGGTAAAGAGAACAGGTTTTCTCTCTACACTTGATGACCCGTTTACATGCATTTTAAAATATTAATTAAAAATGTTATTGACAATTATTTTGAATTCTGTTTTAGTGCAACCTTTTATTCTTACTACATTGAAAATGGGTCTCCCAATCAGAGACCTGTCATTATTTTTCACGAGATAAAGCGCATATCCATGACAATAAGCATGGTGTACAGTCATGTCAGAGTCTTTAAAAATACACAGGTCTGCACATCAAAATCATGCATTCTTCCAAGGTTTTAGACAACAATATAGTTTATTTTATTGTAGGTTTACCAGTGAATAACTAATGCACACAATTTCATTAAACTAAGACTAAGGACTAGATTTAGAAATGGTCGGAGAGGGTACTCCTTCATAGCAGTAATAGAGTACTCTCTTTGAGAAACTGTTGCTCTCTGGGTGGACCAACAATATATCAATTATAGCGCCTACGCCAGCTCCGTTATCAACATATTCTTCCTATGGCCCGATGGAGTGCGGATCATCAGAGGAAAGCCATCCAAACATCTGCCAAGTTTAGAGTGGGAGGTCAGACTTTTTTTCTGCTGTTAGTCATCACCAGGTAAAACCTGAAGGTGAGGGACAGTAAAAATAAAAAATGCTTTGGCAGTTTTTTGTTGAAAAAGTGCAAAACTTTGGAAAATGTGAAGATTGGCTGTCATTTTTGACAGTGCCATCCATCAAACTTTTCCAACTTTCACAAGAGCCCCTGTGACGGCAGTTCCTGTCAATGTATAGCAATGTCCACGGGGCCGACAAACACCTCTCAGCCCAGTGGGCAGAGTAGAAGCAGTGTGTTGGACGTAAAATCCTCCACCACCCTATATGCCTTCACTTTTTACGCCAAACCTTAAATCAGGGCATAAATACAAACAGTGTGGTAATAATATTTTGGATGAAAACTCATATCTCCATCAAGAGGGGACAACAAACTGGGTTCAAACTGCACTCCTCTGGTTTCCTCCATGCACACATATTAATTTGTAAAATCTGGTGAAAATATTGTGGGCGACAAGCACACATTTTTGGTTTGTGAAAATGAGGAAAACATCCACAGTTTGCACATTATACTCCAAATCTGTGAAACTTGTAACAGTACACAAATTACACACTGAGTAAATAACAAACTGGTGGGTGTGCAGTACACAACGCTTAATTTGTGCCAGTGGTTTCCAGTGCTTAGCACCGGCACTTATTTGTCAACACCGGTACTTAAGACAGTCTGCCACATGGTGACGCTGTCTGTCTAAATTAGAGATGAGAACAACAAAAGTTGTTTATTAAGTAAATATGCATTAAAATGACTAAAACTTGCTGCCAAAACCTTTCTTATAGCTTTAGAGGCAGAGTATAGTATGAATTGTTACACTTGTTGTACTGTGATGGTCAGTAACTGTGTTGTTATGGCATTGGGCACTGCTAGCAGTGGCTTTGGGGGGCAAACCAGGGCCCTGACACTTATTTTCTACAAATTAAGCACTGACAGTATGCACACGGAATTGTGCAGCCTCTGGAATGAGGGTCAGGGGCTATAAGTATGCAGATTTTTGCTAAATCTGGGTACAAACTGGAAAGTCCTGAAGTAGAAACTCAGAGTCCTTTCATCATTATGACTTTGATAAAATGAGGATGACGGAGATGAGTCATATTTCATTGTTTAGGCATTTTTAGCTGCTCTGCTTTCCACTTTGTGCTTTAGACGTCACAATACGGAGTCAGTGAATTATAATTGGAATACTTCTCTAGACAACAGTACAGAAACCGACGGCTACGGTGGAGTTCCACGCCTCCACGTAGCACCTGAGAACCCTACTGCTGCCCCTCCCCCCCTGCGAGCTCGAGGTCGATGATGGCGGCCGCAAGGCGTTTGCTGCTCCATGCTGCAACTATGCGGTTTTTCCCTTTGTCTCCGCGCACCTTCGGAGTTTTCTTCAGAGATTAGCAGCGGGATAACGGGACAACGATAAATGGTGAAGGATCGGGGATAAGCTGCTGGGCTGAATCCCCCATTGTAGCTGGTTTTCATCATCCGGTCTACTGGGAGAGACGTGATTGACAGCGGTGATCTGTGCTGGGCTGAATTCTTCACTTCAAGGTTGTTTCTTCGGTGATTTTCTGCGAAGCTCCACTGTCTGTCTTCATGTCGAAGCTTTCAGCACGGTGATCTGCCTTTACTAATAAACGCCGAGGCTCACACTTCTTGGAGTAAAGCTACTGATGCAGTAATTCTTCACTCATCTCGGTAAGAGATTCCTGCTGCCTCCGCCGCTGTGGCCGGTCCTTTGCTACATTGTATACCTGTTTGTGAAGACTGGTGTTAACTTTTCTGCTCCTGATAGCAGTCGAAGTGTGCGAGGTGTGTCAAAATTTCAAGTCCCAGTATTCATTTTGATGGATGTAGGAAATGGAAATGTGGAGTTTTTTGCAGCAGTGATTCAATTGGTAGATTACTGACTTTCTACGCCCATCCTATTATAGTTGGACAGAGTGAGGTGTTAGTCCAGGCTGCTAGAGTTGTCTGCCCCGCTGCTGCACTTTTATATCTTGTACTGCAGCCGCTGTGTGGGTTAGATTTTCGGTCTCAGTACTTTTTGATGGGCTGGACTTCGCTTTTACTGTAACTTGTCGCACTGTTGCTACTCATATTCACCGGTGAAAAGTTATTTCGCTATTACCAGTCTCAATAATGGGTAAGCAATTGACGGCCAAGGCCAAGGCCAAAATACGACGCCAACAATTAAAGGAGAATTCCGAAAGGGCCAAGCGGGCTGGGTCGGCCGCGGAGAGAGAAATCTCCTCTGTTGAAAATTCTGAGAGCTCCGGAGAAGGTGAGGACGGTCTCCCGGGCGGCAGCCCGACCCAGGTCCACCATCAGAGTCCTTGTAAATCCGCTGTTAGTGCGGCAAAGGAGGTAATTGAGTCACCCGTGGGGGGAATGGCCTTGGCTCTATTAGGTTCAGAAGCTAAATTACCTGAGATAACTCAGAGCTTTAATCCAGCGGCCTTATTCGATCTACAGCCGTCCAAAGAGGCCACATCAGTTTCTGCTTTCAAGGCTTCTAAACAATTCCCGTTATTTGAGCGAAAAGCAGCAAGATACGACCCCAATAATACAGCTGGTACTCGTGCAGTATCATCAGGGGCTCCAACTCCCTCAAACCTCTCTACTTCTCCAATAGTTATTCCTCCCGTTGAAAATCTCGCTTCAACTGCTGGTCCAAGTACTTCCTTGATTATTTCCAGTGAGGTTACTTTGTCTCAGAGTCCGATTATGGGGATGGATACTGAAACTACTGGGGACTTTCAGATCTCAGTTAAGGACATGCTGAATTTAATCCTGCAAGAAATAAGAGAGATGAAGCAAATTCAAAAGATGGAAATGGAGGTGATTTGTAAGCGTCTGGACAAAATTGAAGACTCAATGGCTTCATTTTCTAATCGTCTGCAAGAGTCTGAGACCAGAATTTCTAGGGTGGAGGACAATCTGATCATCGCACAGAAAGAGATCACCACTGTTTCTAAATTTGCGAAGGCTTTCGAATCTAAATTGGATGAGTTAGAGAATTATAATAGAAGGTCAAACCTTCGAATAGTAGGCGTACCTGAGAATATCGAGGGGTCGGACATGACAAAATGGATCACTTCTTTTTTTCTCAAGAGGTCGTCCCTGAGTTTAAGGGAGACTTAACAATCACTAGGGCGCATCGAGTCCCAGCTCGTCCATTCCCTAACTCTCCGTTTCCTCGGACTATCATTGTCAACTTTGCCGATGTTCGGGTTAAAGAAATAATCCTATCTCAGGCCTTCAAGCAAAGACAATTTCATGTTAATCCTACCACTAAGTGTCGGATTTTTTCCGATATGTCGGCTGCTGCTGCTAGACGGAGAAAGGACTTTGTAAAGATTCTTCAGTTATTTAAGGACAAAGGAGCCCAAGCATCGATTGCACAGCAATCAAAGTTAAAAGTTTTGATTAAGGGCAAATTCTATTTGTTTACAGATGTTGATGAGGCTCGGGAGATGCTTGATAAGTTGGCTCAGGGTTAGGCTAAAGTTGGATCGTGATTTGATTTGGCCAGATGGTTACTGAAGATTCTCCTTTCTTTTTTTTTTTTTTTTCTCTTCCTTTTTTTCTCTCTTCTCGCATATTTTATTTAGGGGGAGGGGGGTGCAGGTGGGAACTCGGGGGTCATGGGAATGGGGGCGCATTACCAAGGCGCTCTTATGAGAGGGGTTAGTGCCATGTGGCCAGCGTGGGAGGGAGATACAGGGGTAGTACAGGGCCACGGGACTAGGTCTAGGGGGGGGAGCACCTGGGTGGAGGGAAGAGCACTTGGGTGGAGGGGGGTAAAAATGGAAAATGGAAACTCTTGTGGTTCGCGATGAAAAATATGTTGGCAAGAAGTTATTCTTAATAATTAATGTCTATTGGAGGGGTTAGAGTTGTCTCTTTCAATGTCAATGGATTGAATAATAAAAAAAAAATGCGCACTATCGAGCTCTGGATTAAAACAGAGCGCCCAGCAGTTGTGATGCTGCAAGAAACTCATATTTCTGTGGATAAAATTAACTCTTTT
The DNA here is from genome assembly GCF_964204655.1 of Triturus cristatus. NCBI lineage: Eukaryota > Metazoa > Chordata > Amphibia > Caudata > Salamandridae > Triturus > Triturus cristatus. Next base: position 1,048,886,953 of record NC_140585.1, on the reverse strand, counting down.
CCAATGTTTAAAAATTGGTCTTCATATCGTGGGTTCTCATGTGCTCAAGAATCTCAAAGGGGAGTCGCGCTGTTTATTAATCGTAATTTAGATGCAGAAATTATCCAGTTTGAAGATGGAGGAGCAGGGCGGTGGTGTTGGGCTACTTGTGTAATTAAAAACAGGAATAGGCCGATTACCTTTGTTAGTTATTATGCCCCAGTGGAAGATCGTGCCCCCATCTATGAGGAGTTATTTCAATCACTACTAATGGTCAGGGGAGATATAGTTATAGGCGGGGATTTTAATATTCTTATTGATATAAAACTAGATTCTACTGGTCTCTTAAAGAAATAATCTAAACCAAAGTCATTAAGGTCCATTATGAAGAACTCCGCATTACTCGATCTTTGTGACCCATGGCGATTAAAATTTCCTCATAAACAAGAATTTACTTATTGGTCGGGAAGACATAGATCCTCCTCTCGTATTGACTTTTTTTTGGCCTCTAGTTCATTAAAATTTTCATATCAGAAATTTTTGCATAATGGCTTTTCAGACCACGCAATGCTGGTAATTGAGTTTAAAGTAGGGGAAGAAATTAAGTCCCCCAAGAGATGGATATTTAATAAAATGTACCTACAAGATAGTAATTGGGTTTCCTTTCTAAAATCGGAAATTGTTGACTTTATTGCCCGTAATTCATACACGGCTCCATTACATATTATCTGGGACTCACTAAAAGCTTTTGTTCGTGGTATTATTATCGCTAAAGACGTAGAAGAATGGCGTACTATTAAACAGACTAGGACCTTACTCTACCAAAGAATCTGTTCCCTAACTCGGCTTCGACAATCTAATTTTTCTAGTCTTGCGCAAAAAAAATTAAATGAGGCCAAACGTGAACTAAGTACGCTTTTTGCTACACAGAGTGAACAGCAATTTCTTATACAATCTCAAAGGAGCTATGAGGAGAGTAATTTTTCTGGCAAACTCCTTGCGTGGCAGGCTAAGGAGCAAGCTGCTGCAAATTTAATTCGTACTTTGAAGTCTCCTATCACCTTGATAGACACATCACAGCCTGATGTTATTGGTACTATAATGCTTTCTCACTATAAACAGATATATAGTCATCATCAGGAAATAGACCATTCTAGGCTCTTAAATTTTTTAGCAAGATATGATATGCCTTCTCTATCTCAGGCAGACAGTGGAGCAATGATGAGTTTATTTTCAAAGTCAGAGCTGGAATTAGTGGTAAAGAACCTCCCAATTGGTAAGGCCTGTGGCCCGGATGGCCTCCCCGTTGAATTTTTTAAGGTTTTCTTCTGCGCCTTTTCTGATTTTTTACTACAATTAGTTAATTATATGTTAATGGGTGGGCAAGTTCCAGATTCTTTTGGGGAGGGCACAGTTGTTAGTTTTCTCAAAAAAGGCAAAGATCCCAAAGATCCCAATTCATATAGGCCTATTACATTACTTAACACTGATTATAAGATCCTTACTAAATTATTATCAATACGTTTTAATCACATTGCCAAGGATCTTATTCACCCGGATCAGAATGGCTTTGTGGCAGGCCGACAATTAGCTACAAATACACATTTTCTTACTGAGGCTTTAGATTATTTTCAGATAAATAAAATTTCTGCTTTAATTTTATTATTAGACGCGGAAAAAGCTTTTGATTTAGAGGTATGGACAACTTTATTTGTTATTTTAAACCACTTTGGAATTCCTCCACAGATTATTAGCTTCATTCAAAATTTGTACACGGGTGCCAAAGCCAATATAATCATTAATTCAGTTATGGTTGGTAAAGTATTGGTTCAACGGGGCACCAGGCAAGGTTGCCCCTTCTCCCCTATTCTTTTTGCATTTTTTATTGAACCATTAGCCACAGCTATTCGGGAATCCGTAAATATCTCTCCTCCTATTCCTTCTATGGCAAAAATCAAACTATATGCCGATGATATTTTGTTACTGATTAAGTCGGATATTCAATCTCAAACTGCCGCTCTTCAGCTTTTTGAGGAATTCGAACATCTGGGTGGTTACCGAATTAATAAAAAAAAACTGAAATATTAGTTTGTGGTGGGGGTGAGGTTGAGCTACACACTGATTTACTCGGCTGTATTAATTCAAGACCGAAGAGGTATTTAGGAGTTATGTATTCTGTTTTGGTTTCCGATTTAGTTATGTTGAATTTTGATCCTCTTCTACGCAAGGTTCAATCTTTATTTAATAGATGGGACTCGTTGCCATTTTCCATCCTAGGGCGAGTGGCACTTATAAAAATGTCTATTCTTCCGTTATTTAATTTTTTATTTTCTGCCATTCCCTGTTTTTTGCCCAGTGGTTTCTTCTCAAAAGTACAATCATTATTCACAGGGTTTATATGGGCAAAAAAAAGTCCCAGGATAGCAATGCGGATTCTTTACGCCGATACGGAATTGGGAGGTTTAGCCGTACCCAATATTAAAGATTACTATAGCGCATATTTTGCCCAATATTTAGAGCGGTTTGAATCTGGAATGCAGACCCCAACTGTGTTTATTAATTTTCTTTTTAATAGAATTTGTCATGAGGTTCAGATTCCTTCTCCGTTACATATTTCTAAATTACCGAAACTTACTCGTTATAAGACGATGCTTTGGTTCTTTAAGCGTCAGGATGTCTTTCTCAAAAGATATTCTCTCCCGCAATTTAATATTAGAACCCCCTTAAGAAATGCTCTCCTTTTTTTGGGAATGAAAATTGGAGTCGACATTGCACTACAATGGGCACTTTTGGGATTTCATTCTTTGTTAGATTTCTTGAGGGAGGGGACATGGCTGTTACCTGGAGAGATGCAGCTTATTATTCCAGGGAATTTTATGTTACTTGGTTCGTATGTTTCTATCTTTAAAACGTTGGTACAAGTTGAACCAATAAGCATTGGTTCCTCCAATCAGCTATGGGACGATTTGTTTATGACTTCTAGGACGAGGAAGCCAGGGGTATGGAAACGTGTTTTAGCACAATATACTGCGGACGATCTTAGCCAAAAAGCAATTAAAAAATGGCAAGAACAGGAGAATCATGTACTTACTATTAATACTTGGAAAATTATAAATAAACTGAATTTTAGTGTTCTTCGAGGATCTAATTGGAGAAGAATGCTATTCTTCAGTAAATGGCTTCTGTATCGTACTCCTGCTGCCATTGCTAAAATGTTTCCTAACACTACTGCCACCTGTTTTAGATGCCAGCAATATACTCCTGCAAACTGGTCCCACACTATAGCTAACTGTGTTAAAATTATGCCTTTTTGGAATGAGATATTCGAATACTTGCAAAAGTATTGTGGGATTCTGATTACTTATAATGTTAAATTAATATTGTATTGAATACGATTCTGATCTTGGCTTGACAGAACAGAGGGTTAAACTATTATTTATTGCAATGGCAGTTGCAAGGTCATTAGTCCTGCAGAACTGGAAGTCAACTCAAGTTCCTCTTTTTAGTGCCTGGCTGCAAAAAATTAGGAATGTTAGACAGACTGAAATGCGATATGCACAGCGAATAGGTGGGATTATGAAGTTCAATAGAATTTGGAGTCTTTACTTTGTGTAATGGTCGATTTTCGTATTTCGTAAATTATTTTCTCCATGTTATTCTGTATTTTTATTTTCTGCTTGCCAATTTATATTTTTATTCTCTGTTCGCCAACTTATGTTATTGTCAAATTGTAACTCTGACACAAGATTTTCAATAAAAAAAAAAAAAAAAACAGTACAGAAATTGTGCAGATATAGTAGAATTCCACATATATAGAAATTGCAAATATAGGTAGTTATACAGACGGGTGATTGGGTATTCTTTGACAGATCTCCATATCAAACCTGTTTAACACACATAAAATTATGGATGTCAGGGCATTCATCAACAGTTTGAAGGCAGACTCCAGCCCACACACACATATTGACTTATTCAAGGGCAGGAGAAAGTGAATTTCCGAGTTGGATCTCAGAAAGGAACACCACCATATTGAAAGAGGGGGTAGAGGAAAAGTTTTCTGCCGGTCGGAAACATTTTCCCATGAAGAAACCTAAAAAACTACCATGCTAATGCTCATTTGCATTCTATTTCCACATGCTAAACTGTCATCTGGTTATATTTCTGCTTGCACAAACGTCTTCATGTGAGGACTCTTCGATTAATAAGGTCTAGTACATTGCCCAAATAACTCATGGAATTCTTTGTGAATGGCAACAAATTAAGAGATTAAGTCCAAAGGTAGGAGTAAGTCCATAGAGGCACATTTTTTACTTTTTCCACTTTCCCTAAGTATATCAGAACATATGCTTTTCAGCCTATGTTTTCACATTATACGTGTTATAACATTTCTGCAATGCTCTGGCAAGCACTAATTAAAAAATTATGATCTTAATTGATGAAGAAAGATCAAAGATCTTTCCTCATTGGAGGATAGCCTACGCTTTGCTTGGTCCCTGAAGAACTCCCACAGTGATGCCTCCAACAGTCTTGTCCACTGGGAAGTATTAGGGAAGTATGCAGTGGTACATGGCATGCTCTAGCAATATATTAAAGTCACAAACAACAGCGCACATTACAAATTGCGTTTATATTTTCACAACAGCAGCCTACACCGAAAAATATTTTTAATTTCTGTTTTATGCATTCTGTGTATCCAGTCAAGAGAGGTCAGAGGGGTGCAACGCCACCAGTGTATTCAGGAGCAAGAATGAGGGATTAGCGCACAGGTCGCTGCAACCCCACTGCCGAGTACGGCTCAGACACACATGTATGCGCATACCCATAAATACATGCCCCAAATTTCCATGCACACCATCCGTGTGACAAGGTGAAGGCATACACACAGACAATGCCACTAGTGGGATTTTTGCTAGGGTGCATGTGGAGAAAATTCCTTCCCCTTCACAATAACCAATTTTGAATGCAGCCACAGGTCCCAACCCCTTGTATCAGCTGAGCCTTCCACAGGCTCGGCCAATGAGAGGAGGAGGAGGGGGGGGAGGAAGTCAGATCTGGGTTCAATAGTGATGACCACAATGCAGCCTCTGATGCTCATACACGTCCTGGCCTTTTCTGATGTCTGCCTTCTTCATTCTGCCTAATTTTGCTTGCCATAGAGCTCCAAGTCTGTCCCCTTCAAGCAGCTGCCCTCGTACAGGATGTGGGTCTCTTGAAGCCACAGTAGGCAGAGGGCAGTTGACTGCAGCCGCCCATTCACTCAGCCTAAGTAAAGTCTTGTAACACGCATCTTAGTGGCCCGCAGCCTGCCCTCGCCCTGAGGTCGAACAGCATGAAGGTGAACCCTTCGGGAACCACAATCATACTTGCCACCCCATTTTCGGGAAAATAAGGAGGTGATAGGACCCAAAATAAGCTAATAGTGTCATTGAGTTATGGAGTGTGTGAATGTGTCAGTGAGCATGACTGTCTGAGTGTGAGTGTCAGTGGTGTGTGTGCTTGTATATCTGAATAGCTGTCTGCCTGCTTGTCAGTCTAGCAGGAGGCTCAGGCATAGCAGTAGCACTGTCATTTTGAGACCAGCCTCTTACAATGATGACCCTTGCTTAAGGTGGCCATTACTGCCATTATTGCGGCTCACAAGAATTACAATTAATTAGGTACTTTAATTCCACCAAACGTACAAGCTTTTCCGATTATATTATCACTATATTCTTTGACCACAGCAAAACAATAGCACAATTCTAGCACAATTCTAAGCACTTTTAAATGAATAAATACCATGTATGGCACTAATCACAATAGTTTAACTTTATAACAAAAAAGCTTCCTAATTTGCCACCTCGTGATAGAACCAGTCTTTGATTTTATGCTCACCTAATGTGGAGGCCAACTACCTTAACTGTGGGCAGGTTCTGTGTATTCACTAGTAGTGCTATGGTGTCTCTCAGACCCTAATTCTATTGACAAGATGAAATGGCTTTGGACACCACCCTCTCAGCCACATCTATTCTGGACCGAACAGAAAAGTGGATCAGAGATTTTACGTCTGCGTCCTCACACAGACAAGAACTGTCCACTCTTAGTGGCTTTGTCCCCCTTCCCAATTGTAAGGCCAATGGCTACTAACCCAACATAAAGTTTCTTTAAAGACTCCTTTCCTGAGGGGTAGCAATTCTGCTTAAGTAGGTCTCAATCCTTTTCTGGTGCTTTACTTCTGCATACCCCATGACCTTCTGGCTGTGACTCCCCTTCGCAGGATATCTTTCTAAGGAGTGAAGGTTTTCCATCAGCATTGGAGTTGCTGCATCCCCCTTCACCATCCACTGCAAAGCTATTCACCACATGGCTGGGTAAAGTTCTTAAACATCATCCATACCGTATCTCAGATACCTACATTTGCCGCATTTATCATGCCACCAAAGGTTGTTGAAAGTTCCTTAGATATGGGAGCTGTCAGATTTTCCTACAGCCTCAAAACTGGAGCAGCAGGTTAAGGCAGATCAGTTCATCTACTTCTCACTGGTCCGCCCTAGTTCCCCATCTAATGCTTTCAATTAAGTTCCTCCACCTATACCAATGAGACTCCTTAATAGGTGTTATTGATTGCTGCCAGGACACTAGCCACACCTTCCGTTAGATATCTGCACCATATAGTGGGGAAAATCTACCTTGGGATTTGTAGATCTGAACCGTGTCTCTCTTAGAAACACTCCATGACTCCAGTTGAATGATCACAGTAGACGCCTGGAGAAACCTAAGTGGTAAAAAACACAAAATTCAGAGTGTTGCCACTTATAAATGGGGAGAAAATATGATCCTACAACAAGACTTCCCCCTCCAACCTGCGGGACATGTAATGATGTTGCACTACAACCCCTGGGGAAAAAAACATACTTAGTGCAATTTTGTGTTATTACAGCATCAGTTTACCATTGTAGCAACTATGCCTTTTTCTGGGTCCTATTCTTGTTGCTATTAGGACTTTGTGCATTTTAGCACGGCAATTCAGTGGCATATTGTATGTGCTCTGGCCACAAATAGTAAGAAAAAACGACTTCACTTTCCTGTAAGGCCATGGGAGATGGTACAGAAAATACACCAACAGCGTGGGGGTTAAATGTCATACTTGAGCTGCAGTGGATATTTACACCACCTATATATATGCCAAAATATATCGCTGCCAGGAGCTCAGCTGTGCTCTAGCTGGCCAGCATTTTAAAGATGCTACAATAACACATGGCAAAGAAAAGTACCTTTGCCAAGTGGGAAAACCTATTTTTATATATTACAAATTCACACTTAAAGTCTTCCTTGTAAGCCTGCAAATCAGGGTGCCTGATATATAAAAAGTGGCACACTCTATATTTGCAAAGTGTGCCCACACAATAGCTAAAGGCCTAAAAGCTATTTCACTGTGTAGATCCAGCTAAATTCTCCACAGGAGAGGTGTAGCGGTGATTAAAATATTGAATTATATGTCTCCATGTGGGAAAATACTAGCAAAGTCATTTGAAAATATGTCCTACTTAATTTTCAAATTGTGATTTTGATAACTTGAGTGGAAACGTACCATTAGAAAAGTGTACTTTAAGCTGCCTGTGCCACGATTGGCATAAAGACAGCTCTGCCACTCATCACAGCTCCAGAACTGGAATACACATCCTTGGCTGGGGGAGTAAAGACCTTGGCTCAGAAGATAATGGTCTACCTCTAAGACCAGAAAGGACAGGGTAGTGTTAACTATTGACCACTTAGCAAGCATTATGTACTTGGTAGTGGACAGGAAATGCAGGCAGAACAGAGGACATCCTTAGCACTACTTCTATTGACCTGGAGGTGACAGGAAGGGCTTCTCCTGTTCATTCCCGGGACCCTCCTAGATAGCCAGGCTCTAGTCACAGTTGAGAAGAGAAGCACGCTGCACACTGTCAGTTGTGAGGAGAGTTCTTCTAAATACGGTACTGGCTAAGAAGCTGAAGACTGGCCTGTCTGGTGGCAGAAGGTTTCTGCTAAACTGAAACAAGGGTTCCTGGGTAGACAAAGAGGAAGTGCGACTAAAGGAGGTGGGGGAGATCGTGAGAAAATTGGATTGTCTGGTAAACCTACTCGAATCACTGTCAAGTATGCAGGATTAACCAGGTATCTCAACCATCCCCACCTCAGAACATTCCTGAACCTGAAGAAGAAGGACTACTAGAAGAAGAATTCTGACTCCCAGTTCTTGACTCCAGCTGGAAGAAGACCCGCTCAAGAACTCAAGGACTCCTGAATCCTGCTGGAACTGAGGGATGGGAACTGCTCTCCAGTGGTCAAATGGTTGACTTCTTGATTGCCTGCTTCAGAGATACAAAAAGCTCCTTACTCCAAGAGGGACCAGCTGACCACAGATGACTGGACCCTGCAGGAGACCTGGCTAGAGAGAGACTGAATGCCTAGAAGCCTGCACTGAGGAACCTGTGGCTGCAGCACTGACCAGAAGCAACTTTCCCAGCAGTTGGAGAAAACTGAAACTTGGGTAGTGCTGAATGCCTAGGAAGGTCGCACCCTGGGTGGGAAAAAGACCCAGGTTAATCCCACTGACAGCTCTTTGCTGCACTAAAAAGTGGCTTTGGTGGACTTCACAGTGAACGTATCTGGCCTTGTGGAATACTGCCTAGAGAGAACTTCCATTAGTTCCACAATGAAAGATTTTGACTTTGAAAAAAGTAACTAAGTTTGAAGGCCAAACCTTGGACCGTAACGAGGCAGGACGTTTATTTGACTCACAAAACAACCTCTAGAGCTATGAAATCCAGGTCCCACTTGGAACAGCTTCACCAGGAGCTTAACAACAACAGATATGTTTTTGATTGACCCTAGTCTACCACAGCCTTTGACCTAGCATCACTGGAAGATTACGACTTCCATTCCATAGAACAAGTCTAAATGTCAAAAGTTTGACTGGGATGACTTATTTGTGTGAAACCACGCCTAGGTCCTTTCAATCGCATTTACTTTTTCTGGGTGATTTGTGTCTTAAAATGTTAAAAAATCACATCTCCAATTCACTTCTTCCTTGATTCTAATGACCTGAAGGGTTTTTTGTTCATATTTATCTGGGTGGGAGAGTGTCTTTTTGCTTATCACATCTGTCTTTATTTTTCAAAATTGGTTTCGGAATTGTTTTCTGGTGTGTTCTTTACGTAAAATTCTTGTTACTACTTGATCTTAATGGACACCTCTTTAAGGATTGCCTCCTGCTTGCTTCCCAGCTTCTAGGGCCTGTTCTAGGGATTGAGCAGATATTCTCTCAGCACTATGTTTAATAAGTTGTTAGGGGTTACATCCTCCAAAATGAATAACCCAGTTTCTAACTGAAATGTGGAATGAGCCCCGAGTAAGTCAATGAAATGTGAGTGGGTCGATCTAGGTTTAGAGGCTCACCAATGGCACATTGAAGCCAGTGGTCCATAATGGGGAACACTCTCCCACATAATTGGTCTATGTTTAGATTTAGACCCAGGAGCATAGTAGGACATTTTTTTTTTTTTAAAAACCTTTATTGTGCATAAAACTCAATACAAACATGGGCCTACAACCACCAGGGCCGGCCGCTAATATATACATGGTCATCAACATCAAGGCAGCAACAGGCCCCCTGGGGCTCAGCCGAATTAACAAATTACTGAGTGCACCTCAGAGGCTATCAGGATACATAATATTTGGAAATACAAACAAAAAAAGAAAAAAGAAAATAACACCAAAAAAGCAAGGCGGAAACAATCGAAAAAGGGCGTCTAACCACAGCCGGGGGACCACACAATACATACTCCACCCTTGGGTGGTTAATTTGGATGATCAAGGGGGAGGTGGGGGCGACGGGAGAGCCAAAACCATCTACAGGTTATATATACGAGTCCGGGAACCTCCGGATCAGGGGGACAAGGCCGCATCAGATGTGTCTACGAGGGGGGGCGTGCAGATGTTCCCTCGGTACGCGTTCCACTGACCCCAGATTCTACCCCACGCCCCCGGCTTACCCCGGGCCACATACACGGTCTTCTCTCTGCACATACACCAGTCCATGTTCTCCTTCCAAACTGACACGGTGGGAGGCCGCCGGGAACCCCAAAGCTGTGCGATGTCCCTCTTAGCAATCATGTTCCCCAGGGCCGCCCACCGAGTCTGAGCCGCATTATAGTCATTAGGCTCCCACACGTTCAGCAAACATCGGCGAACCTCAGGCAACAGAGCGACCCCAGTGACACATTCCATGACAGTATGCACCCGGCGCCAATACTCGGCCACCTCACAGCACTCCCAGAGAACATGGAGAAAAGTGGCGCTGAGCCCACAGCCACGCCTACAGAGCCCGTCTTCAGAAAAACCCATCAAAACTAAACGAGGGCCCGACACGTAGACACGGTGGAGAATTTTAAGCTGGACGAGACGGAGACGCGCGGGTATAGCCACCTCCTTAGGGGAGGACAGCGCTGACTGCCAATCCTCATCGTCCAGTTCCACCCCATCCCCGATCCACGCCTCCCGAAGACGCACGAGGAGATCCGCCTGAATGTTTATTAGTGTTTTGTAGATAAGGGAAATAGTACTGTCGGGCAAGTGACCGTCGAGTATGCGGTCCTCGAGTGGCAAAGATACAGGGACTGCGGTCTCGGCCCCGAAGACCGAGAGCAAGGCGTGCCGAACCGGAACATACCGAAAGAACTCCCTCTCACTCAATTCGTACTCACGCTGCAGCGCAGCAAAGGATTTAACCGCACCCTTCACCCAGAGGTCACCTACTCTGCTGATGCCAATCGTGTCCCAACGCTTAAAGCCCTTCGTCGTCCAGAGGCTTCCCAATCTTTCAGACGCAAACAAGGGGTCGCACACGTCAAACGATCATTCCAGCCCATGGCCACATTCGCAGCCTTCCACAAGCGTACTGCAATCTTAGTGGGACCGGTTAAGTTCCTCCCAGCCGATCTAGAGTAAAGCGCTCTGTTAAAGTTGCCGCCAGGCAGCAAAAATCTATCCATTTCAAAAGCCGGATTCGGACCAGGTGCGTACGTTGCATGGTTAATAGCAGATAGCTGGGAAGCCCAGTAGTACCTCCTGATGTCCGGGAGCGCAATGCCCCCGTCATACCAGGGGAGAGTCAGTTTTGCAAGAGCAATACGTGCACGACCGTCCCAAACAAGTCTCCTTTGTAAGCTCTCCACTTCCCGGAAGTAGGCCGCCGGAATAATATCAAAGGAGTTCTGAAGTGCGTAAAGGAATCGGGGGAGAGACATCATTTTAAAAAGTGCCGCACGACCGAGGGGAGACAAGGGAAGCTTACGCCAACGGGCCACGTCTAACCTCAATCTCCGAAGTGGAGAGAGGAGATTATGTTCGTAGCGGACAGTCGGGTCCAATGAGACGTACACCCCCAGGTACGTAAAGCCGGAATGGGACGCCTTAATGGGAAAACGAGAAGGCAGGAGAGGAAAGCCACCGGATATAGCATAGACACAGGATTTGGACCAGTTAATGATCAAACCAGAGTTCTTGCCGAAGGAAGTGAGGATGTCAAAGAGCACATTGAGTGACTTACGCGGTGAGGTGAGGTACAAAAGAATGTCATCCGCGTACAACGAAACACGATCCTCGAAGCCAGGGGCCCACTGGATCCCTCTTATCGACGGTTCCCAACGAAGCCAAGCAGCGAGCGGTTCCAAAGCCAAAGCGAAGAGCAGGGGAGACAACGGACACCCCTGCCTAGTGCCCCTCCCAAGAACGAAGGGACGGGAAACCCTCCCATTAACGACAACCTGTGCCAACGGAGCAGCGTATAAGAGTTTAACCCAACTAATAAATCCCGCCCCGAAGCCAAACTTTGCCAGGGCGGCCCAAAGATACGGCCATTCTATCGTATCAAAGGCCATCGTGGCGTCCAAGGAAACCAAGATGGCCGGCTCTAAGAGATATTCCGCCCTTGCAAGTACGCCATGTAGGCGCCGCAAGTTAAGGGCCGTATTCCGGTGCGGGATAAAACCGGATTGGTCCGGATGCACCAGATCACAAATAACAGTAAGCAGGCGGTTAGCAAGGACCTTAGCAAGGATTTTTGGCTCAGCGTTCAACAGAGAAATAGGCCTGTACGAGGCGCAACGGTCCCGAGGCTTACCGTCCTTGGGAATCACGACTATAGTGGCCAGACGTTGGTCGTCAGGGAGAGAACCAAGTTCAAGCGACTCCGAAAACATACGACGGAGAAATGGCGCAATTTTATCCGGTTGCAGTTTGTAGAGTTCAATCGGGAGTCCGTTGGGGCCCATAGCCTTGCCGGAGCGAAGGGAACGAATCGCGGTAGCAATCTCGTCGACCGATAAGGGGGCATCTATCTGCTCACGCTCATCCACCGACAGGAAGGGCAAAGCAATATCCCTCAACAAGTGACGAGAGTCAGCCTCATCTCTAGCAGACACCGGGGAGTACACAGCACTGAAATAGTCAGCAAAACACTCCACAATCTCACCAGGGTCAGTCACACTCACTCCCTCCGACGTCTGAATCACGGGAACCACTCGATTCACTCTCTCCTTCTTATCAAGCCAAGCAATCAATTTACCCGCCTCATCCCCAGCATCATACAGTCTGCCCTGCTGTTCCCTATACATTGTCCGAGCAGCATCCGTAACAAGGGACTTATATTCGAACTGTTTCAGGCTGAGGGCGTGGAGCCCGTCCTGAGTGACACCCGTCTCCAAGGCAGCCTCCAACCCCGATATCTCAGTCTCCAACGCAACTACCACCCCGTTCTTAGCTTTCTTGGCCTCCACGATCAGGGATAGGGCATGTCCTCGGAGAACCGTTTTGAAAGCCTCTCACAAGGACACTGAGGACAAGACGGACCCCTCATTCTCAAGAAAATACTGTTCAAGCGACTTAATGAGACCCTTGCGAATCTTGGGGTCACGCAGGTACCAGGGGTTAATGGGGCCGATCCGCCCGGCGGATCGCGTCCCGGTATCGAAGAGGAGCCACAATGGGGAATGATCGGAAATGCCCCGGGCCAGGTGCTTAACCTCCCGGACCCGGGTGGTCTGGGCCGCGGGCATAAGAAAATAATCTAGTCTGGAGAGACTCCCGTGGGCCCCGGAGTGGAATGTGTACTGACCCTGTGTCGGATGCATCAACCTCCAGCAGTCCACTAGACCGAAAGTGTCCAAGAACCCGCCGAGCCACGCCTGGGTGGCAGATAGGGCTCGGGGAGGGTAACGATCCAACTCGCCAGAAATCACGGAATTAAAATCCCCACCCACAAGCAAGAGACTATCAGGAAGTTCAAGTAACATACGACCCACATCCGAAAAAGTAGAGGTCTGGAGTCCCGGGGGAACATAGACCGAAACCAATGAAAGAGTCTGCCCCTCCCACCGTCCAGTCAAGGACGCATAGCGCCCTCTATCATCAAGAGTGACTTTGTCAATCTCAAGCGGGAGGGAAGATCGCAGCAAGATGCCCACCCCTCTGGAGCCAGTGGTGAAGCCAGAATGTGCCACCAGTCGGTAGCCCCCCCTGTTCATAGCATGACATACATTGCCCACCAAGTGCGTCTCTTGAAGAAATACCACATCAGGGGCCAATCGGCGCAAATATTGCAACACAACCCCACGTTTGATACGGTCCCCCAATCCGTTGACGTTCCAAGACATCAGTTTCAACCCGTCCCCCCCCATCCCAACACAAGAAGCTGGAGTCCCCGGGCACGCAGCCAGACACCTGAAACTGAAAGAGAACAAACATACCGCCTTAAAAAGAAAAAACACACAACCCAACAACCACTGCCACCCTCCCACTCCCACACCATTGCAACTCCCCCCACCCTGCACCCCTGCGGAATAGACAGCCCCCCCAACTTGCAGTGTGCCTGTCGCCCTGACAATCCCATGCTACAAAAAGACCCTAGAGGAGGAAAGGGACCCGTCCCCTCCCGCACCCAAACGAACCATTAATAGACAAAATATACAATTGAAGTAGAACCTGGCTGAGCGCAGAAGGAAATGTCAAAGTGGAGGACCAAAAATCATGCCTGCAGAGGCCCTCCGCCCTCGGCACCGCCAGTACGCTCAGATCGTTCGCCCCGGTCCGGCAGGGAATCCAACCAGTCACTCACGGTGTCAGGGCGTTCAAAAAAGATAGTCCGATCTTCATATTCGACACGAAGCCTGGCAGGGAAAAGCATAGAGTATTTGAGTTCCAGATCTCGAAGACGGCGCTTCACCCCCTGAAAGCCCATTCTCTGTTTCTGAACGAGTTGGGTGAAGTCCGGAAAGAAGTTAACGGAGGAATTCTCATATTTAACTGGGCCGTGCACCCTCGAGGCCTGCAGGATCGCATCCCGGTCTCTGTAATGAAAATGTTTTGCAATGATAGGCCTCGGGGGGGCTCCTGGTCGAGGCCAGCCGCCCGGGACACGATGGGCACGCTCCACGGTGAAGAACTTGCTCAGGCCTGAAGGAGCAAGATGATTGAGGATGAGATCTTCGACCATGAGGTCCACCGGACGGTTGTCGAAAGTCTCCGGTACACCTATGACGTGGATATTGTTGCGTCGTGCCCGACCTTCGAAATCCTCCAGCCGCCAGGACATCGTGTCGTTTGCCAACTTTAGATCGCCAAGAGTTGCCTGGAGGTCCGAGACATCTGTAACAAGGGTGGAGGTCCTCAGGTCCAGCGACTGGACCCTCTCGTTAGTCTTAGAGAGATCTGCCCGAATTAACGTAACATCAATGGCAACCGAGTCAATTTTACGGGCCAGAGCCTCGTACTGCTGGGCGATGGTCTCCCTTATGCCGTTGATGGCGCCCTTAACGTCCTGCAGCGACAATTCCGTTGGGACGGACGGGCCACCACCGGAGTCCTCCACGACGGCACTTGCTGGCCCGGGGGATCCTTTACCCTGGGTATAACGATCCATGATGTTACTCTGGACTGGTCCCCCACGGTGGGATGTCTTGGCCCTCCGTTTCTCGGGATCCCCCTTGCCCGCCATATTGAGCGATGCTCACCGGAGGGGTCCGCCCGGACCGATGACAAAGGGGCGCCAGCAGATCAGACACAGACTGTCCCAGAGCCCGCTCGGAAGAGTTGAGGAAAAGGCAGAAATCAGTCCAGTACAAAGGCCGCCCCAGCCACGCGAAGTAGCTCCTCGATCAGGCCATGCAGAAGTGCAAAAGCGAAACCGAAAGTGGGGGCGCGGTCATTGGCAAGGCTCCGATGCCGTTGTTGTTCAACTACACCCCGGCCCCACAGTTCACCAACGCACCGGGCACAGGTTCCAGGTGGGCCTCCAAAATGCAAGACGCCGTATTTCAGGTCTCCCAGATCCGATTTACGTTCTGAAAAGAGTTATGGATTCAGCCAAGGTTCATCCTCCAGAATCCGTCCACAAATCCAGGATAATGTCAGGATAAGTTGCGAGGAGCGGCAAGGGTCCGGGGAGCCCTGTGCTCACGCGACCATCTTGGATGCGCGCGAAGCTCCTCCTCATAGTAGGACATTTTAAAGTCAGATTAATTGCTTCTCCTAAAATGGGCACTAGGATCTGGTCCACAAAACAAAATTGTGAACCGCAACATGCAAGCATGATATACCTACAAACAAATGAGATATAAAGGGGGTCAATAAGAGTTTGCCACTGCTCTTGGAAACTCCTTGACATGACGGTCAGTTCACATAATTTCCCCTGCGAGAAATGGCAGACAGGGCAACAAAAACAAGCAATGGCTTTAATGAGCAGGCAGAAAGCTCCATGCATGTCAAGACCACTTATTTTGTGTTTTTCTCAAACAAACTCCAATGTTGGGAGTTTAAGAAAACCAGAATGTCAAACCTTTCAGAAAAACACGGCACCTGCTCTGCATTCAGTGCTGTCATATGTGTATCTGCCGCACTAGCGGAATCACTGTAGGCACCGAGGTAGCTGTCTGATAGGCACAGATTTCTATTTATAGTGTGCAGGTCTTCATTGTGGAGTGGGAGGTTAAGGCCACTAATGTCCCAGCGGGTCACCCACCAAAGTCTACGTCAGTCCTTAGTTTCCGCTGTTGCTGTGTTTGACTCAGCCCCTGCTACCTCTGAGGTGGGCAAGATAAGCATGCACTTGTCTATAAATGTATATTGAAGTATTTGTTCTTCATAGCAAGACATGGAACAATTATGTTTTGCTTATTGTTGGTTGCCTGTACTCTGCAAACGCGTTCTGCAAAGCGAGTTGTCAATCTTTTGTTCATGCTACCGGAAAATGTATTTTAATGTGTTTGTTTTGCCTGCTGTTCTTCTCAAAATCGGTAGACTAACTCTAGGAACTGCAAGTGATCACAGAAATGCTTTACACCTGAACTCTCAGAAAGTGCATTAGTCAAACTGGGTACAATAGCTGAAATAAGTGGATCCTTGTAAATGTATTGATATTTTAGATAAAGGTTCAGTGTATTGTACAAAATACCTCTGGGAGCTCCACAGTTGTTTCTCTAACTACAGGCCCTGCCGTGTCTTGCTGTCATTGTTCTCTGGATAGATCTGAGTCAGACAAGCCATTTAAGATACATTTAGAAACACTAGACCGTCCTATGTAATACAGCAAACTTGTTATGTAGGTTTCTAATTATCAGATCTCCTTTGCACCAGCTGCACCATTGCTATCCCTGATCTAATTTGTTCAAATCATTATTTGTAGCGCAGAGAAGCCAACTTTGTTATCAGTTCCTTGATTTGCAGTAGCCTTTTAGGATGAGTTCACACATATTACAGACAAGCCACAGTGCTTTGTTTGCAGAAACTGCATAGTGAGTAAAGAGAAATGTTCAGTGAATAAAGGAGAAGTGGAAGCGAAAACCTGATTTTTGATTGATTTAATTGGATTTTATCCTGGACGAATCAAAATTCAAATTTTTGGAATATTGATATGCCACAAGGATAAGATTCGAACAGGACCTAATGTCATGTGGAAGAAAAACAGTTCACAGTAAGCGGTTCAGTTAACTCAAAGTGGGAGAAAGGCACATAGTGGAGAACAGAGAAAAGAGCGTGAAGAAAACACATTTTGGCTAATGCACGCTGACGTTCTGCCTGAAAATGGGCAATGGTCTCCTATATTCTAATTTTTCAGACTTTTTGTTGCCCACCTATTACCTCCATCTCCCTTTATCATGCTCCATCACTCAGCTTGCTTCTCTCCAGATCTCCTCTTTTTCTCTTACTCTCTTCTATGAGCGTCCACATTTACACTCTCTTTTTTTTTTAAATAAAACATACAAAACACATTGAAAACAATACCAAATATGCCCAACAATTTAAAACATTCAATTCAGGAAGCAGCAAATCAAAACTCTTCAAGATCTAAAAAACCACCTCCACAGGGGTCCTCCATAATAATAATAATAATAAGCTGATATCAGAAAATCCCCTTTTTTCTAATCAAAGTAGGAGGCCCATATTTTTTAATGAATATTTTAAGACCTCCAATTCTCCTTGCATAAATGAATTCACTTTTTTTCACCCTTTGCATCTTGCGGGATCATTCTACCACTAATGGAACTACTTCGGTTCGCCAATTCTGCAAAAGAAGTGATCTAGCTACTGCTGTGGCAATGTATACTAATTTAATCATTTGGGGTGAGAGTAAAACCTCAATATCATACCCCAACAAAATCAATCTCTCGGTCCTAATACAATGTTAATCACATTCACTCTCCAAAAAGCCAAAGATATCTTCCCAAAATTTCTGCATTTTTAAGCACGACCACATAATGTGGGACCAATTAGCTATTGGATGATTGATACAACGGAAACAACTTGCTGGGTGATCAGGATACATTTTTTGAAGAAGAGAGGGGGTTCGATAGAGCAACCATTTACTAAAGAATAACATTCTTCACCAATTTGCACCCCTCAAAATATGAAAATGAATCAGTCCATTTTTTAATTGCTTTATTTCCGAGATCCACGTTCTTAGCAAATGCTAAACACTGTTTCCAAGCACCTGGTTTTCTGTTGACAGTTTCTATAAACAAATCATTAACTAATTGACTTTGTGCACAGATTTGGGGGATATCTAATTCCAATAAAAATTTATATAAAATGTTGTAGGACCCATGAAGAATAAAATCATTTGGAATCCGATTAAACATTTCGATCTTAGTAAGCCAATTTCCATCTTTTAAGAAATCCGACACCTTGTAAAACCCAGCAGCAGCCCATTTCATAGTAAGATCTAAGGAAAATGAAATCCCTGCCAGTGAAAAAATCCCTGAGAGTAGTGTAGCTGAATTAATAGCAGGGATATCATATCTCTTAAACAGTGCCTGTTGTTTAAAAAAAAACCAATGTAGACATTTATAACGAACCAATTTAGTTGATTTAAAAATTTGCAGGGGGGATTGAATTTGGATTTCCTTCAACATTAGATCCATCAAACTATTAATAAAGGGATAACTCTGTGGTTGAGGCTTAAATCTAGATAAATATTGCACAAAATACGCATAGTAATAATCCCTTAGATTCGGGAGTGCTAAGCCTCCTTGATCCACATCCTCGTATAAAGTGCTAAGTGCTATGCGGGGAGTCTTCTTCGCCCATAAAAAAGATGTAAACAGAGACTCAACTTGGTTGAAACATGCACTAGATAAAGTGCATGGAATAGTTGAGAATAAAAAGTTGAATAAAGGTAGAACCGAGATTTTAAATAATGCAACACAACCTAAAATAGAGAGGGGTAGAGAATCCCAGCGTTCAAAAAGATTTAGTATTTTCTGCAAAAGCGGTACATAATTCAATTGATATAAATCAGAAACTGAACATGAAAAATGTACGCCAAGATATCTCTTTGGTTTAGTATTAATACAAGACCGAATATCTCTATGTAAATACCCGATGTCTCCGCCACACTGTATAACTTCAATTTTGGATTTGTTAATACGATAGCAACCTAAGGCTTCAAAGATTTCAAAAAGCTGAAAAGCTTTAATTTGAACCTCCAATTCCGGTTTGATGATAAGCATTATATCATCGGCATATAATTTTAATTTTGCTATTGACGGAATTGGAGGGCAAATAATCGAGCAATTCCTTATGG
The DNA here is from genome assembly GCF_964204655.1 of Triturus cristatus. Classification (NCBI taxonomy): domain Eukaryota; kingdom Metazoa; phylum Chordata; class Amphibia; order Caudata; family Salamandridae; genus Triturus; species Triturus cristatus. The sequence goes on along the minus strand of NC_140585.1, from coordinate 1,048,867,872 downwards.
CCGCCGCCAAAGGTTCAATAAAGAATGCAAAAAGAAGAGGTGAGAGAGGGCACCCCTGCCGTGTGCCTCTCCTCACTTTGACCACCCCGGCGACTAAAGTATTAACAATGACATTTGCTTCTGCCCCTTGGTATAATTTCCAAATCAAAGATATAATTTTCAAAGAGATACCAAATTGATCCAAAATCTTAAACAATGTGTCCCAGACTACGAGGTCAAAAGCCTTCTCGGCGTCCAATAATAAAACAGGAGCTGGGATTTTCTGTATCTCAAAATAGTCAAGGACTTCCGTTAAGTAATGAATATTGGTAGCCAATTGTCTGGAGGCAACAAAGCCATTTTGATCCGGATGAATCAAGTCATCTGCATACCGATTAAACCGAAGTGATAGTAGTTTAGTTATGATTTTATAATCTGAATTTAATAACGTTATCGGCCGGTAGGCGTTCGGATCTTCACTGTTTTTCCCCTTTTTTTAAAAGCTTACAATATTGCCTTGACGAAAAGATTCGGGTATTTCAGCCCCCTCTAACATAGAATTCAATATTTAAAGAAAAAATTCAGAAAATGAACTAAAGAAGACCTTAAAAACTCTGATGGTAATCCATCCGGGCCACAAGCCTTGCCATTCAGCAAGTTTTTAATAACCCTTTCAAGTTCTTCCATTGTGAAAGGGCTAGCCATAGAAAGATTATCTAACTCAGTGAGTTTAGGTACATTATTTTCTGCAAAAAAATTTTTAAGGGCATTCAGATCCACATTTTGCTGGTGGCCATATATGGAGTCATAATGCGACACCATGATTTCACCAATATATACAGGGTCCTTACTTCGTCTAAGAGTTAACGGGCATCTTAATGCTTTTATATTATTTGAAGCGGCTCGTTCCCTCGCCTGCCTTGCTAGTAAATGGCCAGTAAAATTGCTTTCCTCATACATTTTTTGCTGTGCATTCTGAAAAATTGATTCCCCCTGAGCGTAATAATTAGAGGTAAGATCATACTTAGCCTGGGTCAGCAGATTTTTATTATTCTGGGTAGGAGTTTTAGTGAAGAGGGCATATGCTGTTTGCACCTTGTCTTCCAAATCTTTCTTATCCTTCTTCATTTTTTAAATATATTCAGAATCCTTTCCAATAGCTAACCCCCGGAAAAAGGCTTTAAGTGCGTCCCAAATCGTATGTAGCGATGCTGTGCCCATATTTCGGCTCAAAAAATGTCGAATCTCCTCCATGGAGGTACCCACACAGATTTCATCATATAGATAATGTCGATTAAGAGACCATTTTTTGGGGATCCTTGATACCTCTGACAGTTTAATTTGTAACCTTAGCATCGCATGATCGGAAAATCCGTTAAACAGAAAAGCCTGATGATTAAAACCTAACGTCCGGGAAACCAGGAAGAAATCAATACGAGATGAGGAGCGATGCCTCCCAGACCAGCATGTAAATGCGGATTTACTTGGATTAGTTATTCGCCAGGGATCGTGTAAGTCAAGAGTGACGCTATATTGTTGTAGAGTTTTAAGAGATCTAGGTTTCCACTGCTTACACTTTGATTCAGAGGAGTCCAATAAAGGATTCATAAGGGTATTAAAATCCCCCCCTATTATCAGATCCCCCGGTACCAGAATTAGGGATTGAAATAACTCCTCATAGACTTTGGGTTGATCTTCTGTTGGTGCATAAAAATTAACAAAAGTTATAGGTTTTTTAAACTGTCTAAGGGTACAGGTTACCCAGCACCAACGACCATTTTTGTCTTTTTCACAATTCACTACCTCTGCTTGTAATTTTTTATTTAAAAATATGGCCGTGCCTCTCAAGGAGACAGAGGATGAAGAAAACCACCGATATGAAGCCCACGATTGAAAATCTGGAAGCTTAATATCGGAAATATGCGTCTCTTGCAACATTATGACTGCCGGATTTTCTGTTTTAATCCATAGTTCAATTGCCCGCATTTTATTACTATTATTTAGGCCGTTTACATTAAATGAAATAACCTTCAGTGATTCGATGCTAGACATCATAGCTACTTGACTTAAACTCTGTCAACCTATGGTCCTTCCTCTGAACCAAATTCAACCTATCTACTATAATTTTACAGTAGTATTGAAAAAAACAAAAAATCAAGGACTTCATTTTTCCCCCTATGCTACCACCCCTGCCCTTCCCAAAATGTGGAACCCCCCCCAACACCACACCTTCCACATTTTACCTCCCCAATTAACCTGGGTGTCTTGAATTTACACCCCCGTGACCTTACCCCCCCCCAGCCCCCCAATTCTCAAAGCTCCAACATCTCATAAATAACAGAATTAAGCTCTAAAAGCGACTTAGAACTCCCACAATTCAGCTATTCTCTTAACCTAAACCTCCTTAAATAGAGACCGCTAAGCAGCTTAGGGCCCTACGAAATTTCCTTTAACAGCTTCTGGGCTTCCTCTAAATCAGAAAGCATTATAAATTTGCCTCTAACCAACACTTTCAATTTAGATTGTTGAGCGATCAAAGCTTGTGCTCCTTTTGCTTTAAAAAGATGGAGCATTTTCACAAATTCTTTTCTTCTACGTGCAGCGACAGCTGTCATATCTGAAAAGATCCGGCAACTTGCTGTCTCATTGACAACAAACTGTCTTTGTTGAATTGCTTTAGACAAAATTGTTTCTTTCACACAAAAGTCTGCAAAATTTAGCAAGAATGTTCGAGGCAGAGAGGAGTTAGGAAAAGGACGTGACGGCACCCGATGAGCTCTAGTGATTGTAAGATCGCCATCGAATTCCGGAACCACTTTTTGTTTAATAAAAGAGTTTATCCACTGCAAGGGCTGAGATCCTTCAAGACCCTCTGGTATACCCACAATTCGAAGGTTAGATCTCCTAGAGTGATTCTCCAACTCCTCTAATTTAGTTATCAAGGTATCTTTATCTTTGAGAGCTTCTATAACTTTCTCTGATACAATAACCATTTGATCTTCTAATGCTGAAATTCTGGTTTCTGCTTCTTGCAGTTTCGTAGGAAGACTCAACATTGTCTCTTCGATCTTTTCTAATCTTTGATGGATAGAGGCCAGTTGGGATCTTTGCGAACTTTTCAAGTCCCGGATCTCATCTAATATTAGATTTAGCATATCTTTAATGTTCAGCTGAAGCTCTCCGTTTAGATCCATAACAGAATATAAATTATCGGACGGGGAGACAGAAGATACATCCGGAGCCGATAATAGTTGTTCACCTCCAAACTTTATAGGAAGACCGATAAGCTGCATTTCTTGTCCAGTGGCCTCTGATTGTTTAAACCCTCCGCTAGGAGAAGTTAGAGGATTATATTCCGAGCTAGATAAAGATACTGCTGCAGCAGGTATAATTAGAGGAGGAATATCGACAACTGTTTTCACTGACTTCTGTAGATCCTCCAAAGGCTCTGAGTCCTTCCCCTGTTCAAAACATTCTGTAGTAGTCAGAGACGCCGTGAATTACGGCCAGTCCAGTCTCTTTTGAGGCATCCGGGGAATATTTTAGCATGACCCCTTCCGACGTTGTTAGTACCAGGACTGCTGCAGGGTTCAAGGCTGGGCTCATAGCCAAGGAGGGGGTTAATGCTGCCGTCTTTTTTGCAAAGACTGGAAACTGTTTTGTTTCTTTAGTTACTTTCAGCTTCTTTTGATTTTCAGCGATCTGTAAAGCTGGCAGAAGATACAAGCATTCTTGTTTTTTTTCAATTTTATCGTCTCTTTCCACCAACATCGCTGCAATACCCTCCTCTTCTTCTGAACTTTCAAACATAGATTCAGGGCCAGGTGTTTTCAGGCTAATGTCTTTATCAGTACAACAGGCCAGTTCTCTAGTTTCCTCAGCCAGTAGGAGGTGCTTTTTGGCTTTAGGGCGCTGATTCATGTTCCTTCTCATTTTCTAACACTGCCCTTAGATCTCTTTAAAAACTCTCCAAAAACTGCTAAACTGCTAAACTGGGCGGTGCTTTATTATAGGGCTTTCTACTTCTTGCTTTACCTTATTTAAAAAAAAAAACAAAAAAAACCCTATAAAAGGAAGAAACATCGAGAGTCTTAAAGTTGTAGAAATTTCAGAGTATAATTATTATTTCTTTCTCCCACCAGCCATACAAGTTTTCCAGATTTCCAGCTTCAATAACAGTCTCCTTAAACAGCAGCCTTCCCCCTCCTCACCAGTAGCCGATACTAAATTCTTCCTCCACCGGGGACAAAGCGCAAGGATGATATCCAAAATACAGCCAGCGAAGTCCGACCCTCCCAGCATATGTGCCAGAACGCCTTAAATAAACCGCTGGTTCTGACAAAGGATTCCGCCATCCGCCTTCCGCCTCCCGGGGGCACACGAACAAGAACGCGTCGGAAGAAAATCAGCGCTGATGCGTCTCCGCGTCTCCTTGTCTCCTCATCGAGATGCGGAGAAAACAGAACAAACCGCCATTGCTGTAGGGCGGGGGGCGGAGATCACGTGTGGCTATGCGGCGTGGAACGCAGCCCACATTTACACTCTCACACTACCATCCACAGTTATTTTTTAATAACGTTAACTCACACGTCTTAAAACAAGCATTAGCCGTTGCTTACTTGCACAATAGGAACATATCATATTTATATATATTTTTTTTTAAATACTACTTGTGGGGGAAAGCCACCACGCAGATACACATTAAAAGATATTGAAAAAAAACACAAAAAGCACATGCCCTGAAAGTATGGAGTCAATTTATAAGCAAACAATGCACAAAAGACCGTGAATTAACACCACAGTTTCTGTGTTTTACTACATGTACATACTAAAACAGCGAATGGTAATCCCCTATTTAGGAAAAGACAGACGCGGTCCGTGCAGGTAACAGCTGTGGGGCTTCGTTGGGTGGGATTTCGAGGGACGATGCAGAGGGAAAATTAATTATTCATTTAATTTTCCCTCTGCATCGTCCCTCAAAATCCACCCCCCCACGCGGCCCCGGCCCCACGTGGCCCCACCACCCCACTGCTGTTACCTTCACGGACAGCGGCTGTCTTTTCCTAAATAGGGTATTGTCCAGTGGTGGGTTCAAGCTCATTGTTGCCATTAGACCAAAACTGTGCCTAGTTAATGAGGCCCAACAAGGCTGAAACTAGTCTGCAGTTGCTAGTGTTTCAGTTAACATGGGATGCAACCTAGCTGTTTAAGTTAGACACTAACATTTGAGGTTGGCCAAAGTCTGATTATGGTGGGTCCATGTCTGTATTGGTATAAATAGACTAGAAACGATGGGCTAGGATTCATACCAGAGTAACTACAAGTGGGTGAGATTGATTCAGTCATTACACCTGTCATTTTTTGTGCTGTGTACATGAATGTACTGTACATAGTCTAAAAAGACTAATTTATTATTTGTTTCTCTGTTCTATATTAAATGTAATCAGCAAAAATATAACTAAGTCTGATTTGAAATTCTCTTTTAAAATTAGGCAAATAATGAAAACGTGTGAGAAAAAACGCCTCATTTTTGTAGAACTTTATTGCTGGTTATTAGACTCTGTAGACTGGGGCACTGGTGTCCCATGCCCAGAGTATGTGCTCTGACCCCTACCACAAGCAGACATAATCTCTAAGTGACATATTTAACTCTCCTAGAACACCATGATATATGGTGTAAAAACTACACCCATGTCACGGAAAGTTAAATGTCACCTGTGGACTGCAGCACGTCTTGTGCCATCCACTAGTATCACTAGGAAAACATGGCTTCAGGGCTCTCATTGTAGACTGCTGAAGTTAATACCTGCAGTGTCATCTGTTAAAATAACCTTTTTTTGACAAATTGTCAATATTAGTATGTTAGGCCTTGTAGCCTGCAAGATGTGGTGTATGGGATTTAAAAGTGGGACATGTTGAAAATCAATGTTAACATGTCCCTACAGTGACAAGGCCATTGAAGCTATTTTCACTGTGGCAGGCACAGCTGCCAAATGTAGAAAATCAGAGTAAAAATTAAAATAATAAGTCTGATATCTCAGGTTTGGCACAAGTTAGAAAATAATTAATCAACAGTTTAAATAGTTATCAAAATTACAATTTAATGGTGAATTCAGTTTGTTAAGTAATATTAAGGAAAAGTAACTTTTAAAAAGTTACCTTTCCCTACCTCAAGTTCCTGGGAGATAATTTGCATCAGCTATAAAGCTTCTCCCAGCCTGTACTTGTCCTGTATAAGATATGAATAAGCTGTGAAATTCCTCACAGGAGTTACTCCATAGATCTCTGTGATTGCCAGATCAACCGGAATGGGCATGGATGTTTCCTTTGAGCTCAGCAGAAAGATGGGGGCTGTGCCATCCTGTTGGCAATACAATATCAAATCCTGCCTATCAAGTCAATTGGAGCCACATGTAACACTCTGGTTTGTTGTGGATAGAGGGTCTGTTTTAAACTGTATTTACTTTTAGTTGAGTGTAAGCACTTCTGATCTCCATAGACCACTCCTCTGCACATCCCCACCCTCAGAGCCCAAGTTTAGTGTGGCCGAAGACTTTCTCCATCTTGAAAATGCCCTGGCACATGGCATTTTCAGTATATGTGCATTAAAGCAATCAGGAATGACTGAAACAGTGGGTAGGGTTGCTCACATGCATAAAAAATGCATTAAAAAAATTAGGTTGAGGAGACTTACTTAAAAAAAATTAACACCATCATTAATCCACAAATATACAAATGTTGCATCTGCTTTGTATATAACTGGTACACAACCTCTGATGTAATTTCTACTTAGATCTACGACATATTTCGGATACCTCTTAGTGAGATTGTAAATGTTTATGATTTATACTAAAAAACAAATAGCAACACCATAGAGACAAAGAAGCCTATTTACGAACATTTCATGCAGTACAGCACAGCAAATCATCTTGTTGCGCTGCGTGACAGGGAAAGGACAGGAACGTGCCGTATTTGAGACAATACAGTGCATTCCTGCCTTTTTCCCTGGACTGGCTTCCTTTTGGCAGCCTAGTGGCAGTGCATTGCATGAAAGATTGTTTTTGTGCAAGAAAACAATCCTGGGTGGCATATCCTCTTTCTATGTCTGCTGCATAATGCAGCAGACATAGAAAGAGGAAGTAACAAGGAGAAATAAGCATATTTCTTCTTGCTACGCCTCACCTGAGGAGGCATATCTTTTTGGAGCATTCCCAGATCTACCAGTTCTGGTAAATCTGTGAATGTATCGAAAACCATGGGAGTTGCATGGGAGCACCCATGCTACACCCATTGAACGCCTTCCCAAGGTCGAATGAGGCACTGCAGTGATTTGTGCTGCATTGCCATACTCCAGATTTATGAAGCCAATCCTCATAAATCACATGTGAGGTTTGCGTCACTCTTGCACCAAGTTGCATGGTGCAAGACCAACACACACCGGCTCCTAAATAGGCCCCACAATGTTTAACAGATGCGTCACTAAGTGAGTCTACACTAGCTTAGGCATACAATATGGATACAGAAATATACTAGTGTTTTCACCCATATAAAGGGGCAGCATTTTCTGAATGTGATGTGAGGCATTCGAAGGGTGTCTCCTATAGTTGGTGCCAACTTACAAGAAAAGGCATGTTGATTGTGTTTTAATTAGCCATGGGACAACGCCCAAAAAGCAATTTGTATTTTTAAAGACCTTTCTAAAATTATTGTCTACTTTCTGCATATCACTACATCAGAAGTGGCTATTACAGGCAAATGCTGATTAGTGAATTGCTCACATATGCTTTCAATAAAAGTGTCCTCAAGTTAGACAAAGGAAAAAGTGACACAAAAGTACATAACGTGTAACTTTGTATATCATAAGGCAATATTGTTTTTTTATGTCATTTATAAAACACTGAACGTTTGGCACAGAGCTTTATTACAAGATTATCTCAACCCACTGATGGTGAAGAAGGACCGTAGCAGATGGTTACCTATTCTCTGTTCTCTCCAGGTAGCACCACATGGAAAAAAACAGCCGAGAGTCTATTAGTAATCCAGGTCTAGCACCAAACACCCAGCGGACAGCTACCTGCAAGATACAGTAAGCATGCTGCTTTCAACTGAAAACAACAAACACCAATGTCAAACACTCCATACTCCGGGTCAAAAGACCACTACCCTATGGGCAAACTACCCACCACACAGGAAGCACCCAGCACCATATGAAAAGCACCAACCACACCATGGGAAGTATGAGGCATTGTGCTCCAGCTTGCCCATCGGCTATTAGGGCGATAGCTGTCGTCATGTGAGTCGGACCTGGATACTTTGATGACAACCACTAGCTTCCTGCATGTCTAATTGCTTTTGACCACATGTGCTTGAACCATAGAGTGAAACCAGGCAGACATGCATTCAACAAAAGACTATAAGACTCATACAAGCTGCCCATATAGAACTCTCTAACACTGTCCTGCACACCTGCCACTGCAATGTAAGTAACTGCACAACACCACTACTTTGCCAAATGTCACAACCATAGATAGTGCAATGCTAAGAGGACTGCTGCTGCATCCCTGGGAGTGACGGACTGCCACACTACAAGGTTTCAAACATAGCACAAAGTGTATCCAAGGATATACATGTTTTCTGTGCTACTGAAACTTCTTTTTTCTAAATTGCAGATACGTACTTTTTACACCTCGTTTACCAGACAGCACAAGGTGTCTTGTAGCAAGAGACCCATTCATTGTGAGCGTACCAAGAACTAACATTAGGCTTAAAGCCCACCCATTGCCTAATTTTGGGTGGCTTTACTGTCACTCATTTTCTTGCTTTTTATTTGATGGGTTTTCTTATCCCATCTTGTGTTTATCTGTCCCATGGAGCATGGCCTCTTTAATATACTCTTGTTTGGCTGACTTGTGTCCTTCAACTGCTCACTTTTCCATCCATCATCTGTTCTTTTTGCTTAGTCTCCCTAAGTGGGAAATGTATGCTCAGATGTGGGTCCTGGGCTTACTGTGCCAATGGATTCAAGCTAGCCTTGCTAATGAGCGGGGAGACCACAAATCTGGTCCCAGGATACTTGTTTCCGGTCCATGGATGGCCTGGCCTGGCAGTTTGGCCTGGAGTGTTCCCATGGTGAGCATAGTCAAAACTGATTTGTATATGGCTGGGTCCAAACTGGGGTGGTATTGTGAGCAAAGAAACAATGGATTAAACCCAGATCTGTGACTACGGGTGAATGTTTAATTCTCACAACATTCTGTCAATCTGTTCTTTTTGCCTTTTTCGCCCTAAGTGCAAAAGGTATGAACAGACATGGGTCAGGTGCTTACTGTGCCACTGGATTCAAGCTAGCCTGCATGATGAGGGGTGAGACCCCCAAACTGGTCCTGGGATGCTTGTTTCCGGTCCACAGAGGACCTAGCCTGACAGTTCGGGTTGGACTGTTCCCATGGAGGGGCAGGGTCAATACTAATTTGTAAATGTCGGAGTCTAAACTGGGGTGGCGTGGTGACTAAAAAGCAATGGATTAAACCTAGATATGTGACTTGGGGTGAATGTTTGATTTGTGTAGCATTCAGTTCATCATCTATCCTTTTTGCTTTTATCTCTACTATGGCCTTTTTAACATCCGCTTGTTTGGCTGATTTGCGTCCTTCAACTGCTCACTTTTAGTAAAGTATTGTTTTTTTTTTGGTTCTGCACTTCAGGAAAGTTCATATGTTTGCTAACTTTTTCCCTTGTGTGCTCTCCTATATACTCTCTCCCTACGTCTCGTACACATGTGCTTTTTGCTCTCTCTCGTTCCTTTTCCTGCTGCCTCCTGATCTTCATGTTGCTTTCTCTATCCTGTGCTTCTCTCCACTCAGTGTTACTCTCACTCTTGTGTGCTGATTACTGTTGCTCTCTTGTGTACATCTTCTCAACCCCGTGCTAAATGATCTTCTCTCCATGATGTACTAATCTCTGCTCCACTTTCACTGTGTTGCCCCCTCTCTCTTTTACGCTCCGCTTTCCCCCTCCTTCTACAGCTCATTTTTTGCTTCTATTCTGTAAGTCCTTTTGTTAAAATTTTGCGCTTATGCACTAAAAAATTTTTCTTCTATTTATGTACTGATCTGAGTGCCATATTATTAACAAAAAGCAAATGGCATGTGTGTCATTCCGCTGACTTACACATGCCATGGCAAATGTGTACACCACAAGAATGATGTGGCTTGCAGCAGTGGTGGTGTCATCACCTTTTCTTTTTTTCTTTTTGCTGATGCTATACCACAACGGGAAACAGCCTTTTGCTTTTTCTCTGAAGTTGTACTGCATAGCCAAAAGGCACTGGTAAACCTAATAGGTCCCATAGGTGAGACCTACTGGCTTTGCCAACACTTGTTATTCAAAAGGTATATGGTTGCTGGGCTTAGAGGCAAAGCAAACGGAGGGCACGATTCACAAAGGTATACTGAGATGAGAGTCTAACTATACGACTTTCTGTTTTCACAAAGAACATTTACGAGTTGTAAAGTTAGACTTTTGTCTCAGTTAAACTTAAGTTTTGGTCTCAAGTTTGACTGAGACAAAAACTGAGCCAAAAGTCTAAATTTACTACTCGTAAAGGCCCTTTGTGAATACCAAAAGTCGAAAAGTTAGACTTTTGTCTCAGTTTACTTTTGCGAATCGGGTCCAATATGTTTAATAGGGATTGCCCTGATGCCCCTGGGCTCTCTGGTCCCTGGAGTCTTGGTCTTATACTGCATAAAACATATAAGCATTTCCATTATTATTTAACTGATACTAATGTCGAAAACTGTCCAAAATCTTTCCACCCATGCTTTGAACAGATCATCTCCTCCTATACCCGGCCCTACCTTTGGACCGCTTCAATTACTCCAAAACAACCTTGCCATGACTCAGGGATCATGCAGTTTCCTCTGTAATATTTGGGCCTCAGGCCCATATCCGGATAAATGGGGGACACAGACACATGGTATACTGGCGCAATAACTGACCAGGGCACGAGCCCCCGGCCTCTTTTATTGGCAGGGTCACCTGACTGGTGACACCTGTGGTGGGTGGGTGTAAAGTATGTATTACGTCACAGGTGGAACACTAGAGCATGCCTAGCTTGACACTACATCCCCCCCCACCTTTAACGGAAAGAAAGAATGAAAGTCCAACCTGGAAGAAAAATAAACAAACAACGGATAGTACTAAATCAGTTTCTTCAGGCCTTAGGCCGGCCTGGTCTCGCAGTGTCGAAGTCCATGTATGAAGGACCAGCATCTGTGCATTGAGAGTTGCGGTGAGGTCCACTCTGGAAGATCTCTGTATATGAAGCCTTTGCTTGGAGAGTCTTCCCGCTGGGCTGCCACGGAACCGTGTGGATCATGGTTGTGCTCTATGTCGGTATGCTGCAAGTTGACAGTGGCACACAGATGGGTCCGGGGTGGCTCACCTCGTGGAACTCTGGTGATTGTTCTTCAGTTGGGCAGCAGGCGGCGGTCTGATCTTGTGGAGCGAGGACTGGAGGGGCTTCGCAGTTTGCCTTTATCTTGCTGAGGTTGTCCGTCACCCGTGGCATCTGCGGTGAGATGCAGGGATGTCATCTGACTTGGACTGCCGATGCTTGGGACTGACCAGTCGCGCGGGGAAGCATTGGAGAGATACTTGCTTTGCGCTGGTTGCGGCTAGTGTTTGGTTCTTCTCTGTGGGCTCTCTCCCGGGATGTCGATCTGGCGGGTAGCTGTCTGGTGTCTAGGGGTGCGCACATACTGTGGTAATACGAGCCCTCTGCCCTGTCGCTCTGTTCCTTTTCTCCTGCACACCGGTGATAGTTATCTGTCCAGTGGTGCTGAGTCGCTGTTCCTTCTCCCTTTGTGGAGTGGCGTTATGCCACTCTCTTCTCCTCCATTCGATCAGGATCTCGCTGTCTCAGGTCTGTCCTGTCAGTAGGACTTGTACTTCCTCTTGGGAACTTTCGTTGGCACCATCTCTCTGAGAAGGTCTTGCTCTTCTGCCCTCTTTGGGTTCTTCTTTGATTCTTCCCTCTTCTGGGTCTTCTTTGATTCTGCCCTCTTTGGGGTCTTCTTCGATTCTGCCCTCTTCGGGTCTTCTGCCCTCTTCGGGGTCTTCTTCAATTCTGCCCTCTTCGGGGTCTTCTTCAATTCTGCCCTTTTTGGGACCTTCTTGCTTCTGGTGGTCTGTGCAACCACCTCTTCTTCTCTCTGCAGTCGCATTGCTTTGGCGCGCCTCTGATTGCGGCCTTCGGTCCCTCCAGGGGCTTGCTGCTTTGGGCTATTGTCTTGTGCACGAGCGTTGTTGCAGCAGAGGGAGCACTTGCAGGCAACTCGTGGTAGGTGCTGCCTTTACCTCAATCTGTGGCTCGGAATGCGGGCTACGTCAGTCAGTCTTTCTTCAATCCATCTTCATCAGCCTTTGCTGCCCCTGAGTTGCTGGGCTTGCCGCTTGCACTTTCGCCTTGTCTGCCTTCCAAAGCACCTTTTCTTGATGCTTGCACTTTCGCCTTGGCTGCTTTCCAATGCACCTTTTCTGTTTCACTGTCCCTTTTCCTTGTTGTTGCACAACTGTCCCCTCTGCCAGAGTTGTCTTTTCCTTAGAGTGCAGTAGCATGAAATGGCCACCAGGTGGCGCTGTTGCCCCTTCTCTTGCCCGGCAGCGCTACAATGGGTCCCAGGAGCCTCACACATGCTGCGGGCCTTGGGAACTTTTCTGTCTATGTCCCTGACTCACATGGGCCTGCCTAGGGACTCCTGATGGCCTTGCACACGTCGCCCCCTCAGCTGGCCCCATGCCCGGAGCATCGAAGGTCTACAGGAGATCATCCTCGTCTCCCCAGTAAGTCGTTTTTATTTAGTTAGTTAGTTGTAATCAGGTCCCTTGCTGCACTGCAGCCCTCTCAACGCCTTTACCGCTGCTGGCTACACCCTACGGGTTTCTTTTCACTGCCGCTTCCATCTCGCGGCTTCCCCTTCACTTTGGTTGGCCTCCCGATGTTGCTCACACTCACGGGGGTGGCAGTCTCTTTGCCTACAGGCTTCGCGGGGATTTCACACTGTGCAGGCGCAGTCTGGCTTCTGGGCCCTCAGGCGGGGCACCGCTGGTCTTCCTCGCGGGGGCGGGGGAGTGATTAGCTACTCCGCTCCCCGTCCTCCAGCGGCCGGCAACCTTCTCCTGCTGAGGCGGGGTGGGCTCCCGCGGACCCCTGCTGGCAGTCACTCTCCATCGCTCTGCTGTAGGCTCACCTTTTGCCTTCTTTGGCTCAGGCCTCCTCCGCAGCGGTGGCCGGCATCCTGGCAGTCCAGCCCCGCCTGCCGTCACTCCTGCCCTCCGAAGGCTTTTCTTTACCGTTTCTACGGGCAGCCGACTCATCCGATGCAGGGTGGGCTCCCACTCGGCTTCTTGCACCTCCAGGGCTCTTTGCACGCCCGCTGCGAGCTAGGCGCGTCCAGCGCTCAGTCGCAAAGGTGGTGCAGTCAAGTGCGGGCACATCGGCCTCGGGGTAAGCTCTCAGTCACCCGCTCTTCACCCTGGGGCTCTTCACACACCCCACGGGTCTTCGGCGACTTCCAGCGCCTGCTCACGGGGGTGCCCTCAGCATGGGCAAATACACTTTCCCCCTCACCACCTTCCAAAAGGCGGCTGCACATGCGGGAATATCCCGCTCGTCGCCATTGTAATATTTGGGCCTCAGGCACATATCCAGATAAATGGGGGACACGGACACATGGTACACTGGTGCAATAACTGACCAGGGCACGAGCCCCCGGCCCCTTTTATTGGCAGGGTCACCTGACTGGTGATGCCTGTGGTGGGGGGGTGCGAAGTGTGTATTACGTCACAGGTGGAACACTAGAGCGTGCCTAGCTAGACACTACAGCCTCTAACACTGGAATGACATGGCCACTCCCACATTGCCAGAAAACTTTAAAATATGCATTCAGATCTCAGCTCCTTCCTATTCCCTATAGGATGGAAGTCGCCCATTCCATACTACGTGATAACCCCTAACCTTACTATGTTATCAATATGATGGCTTGTGCTGTCACACCAGCCTCCCCCATCATCGCTGCCCTGTGAACTACTTTTTAATATGACTTTAGTACAGGATTCCTGTTGGGGTTGTAAGCAACTAAACATATACAATAGAAACTGTGCAGTGTGAGTCTTGTGGCACTCCCCTATGTGTGCTAAGTGTATGCAATCCTAGGATTTTGTAATGGATAAGGCCCATAACAACTATGAGAAAGCCCTACAGAAGGTACATTTGAAATCTTGCCTGAAATTGACTGCATGAAATATTCATGCAGCAGGCAGGGTGCAGTGCTGTGCAGCGTGAGGTGAATGCCTGGATGTTTCAACTGCATATATAATGAATCTTTTTTTTCAAGTTACCTCCAAGATGAAGTAATGCCGAAATATTGTTCAGGAGCATGTGATGTGAAGAAGTGTAGTTGCTCATTTAATGTGAAAAGGTGACAGTGCCCTGGGGGATGCTGGCTGTCAGAACATGTAAACACAGTGCCAGGACCCAGAGAGCAGGGCACAGCTCAGCATGGAATCTGAATGCAGTAAGCACGCGGTGACACTCCTTTGCGCGCCCTAGATCACAGAAGGATGCTATTTGACATTGTGGACAAATGGGTACATGCAATGCCACTGTTCATGATGGAGAGTCCTCCAGGCGATAAAAAAGGGTGCCAGAAAGGCCACGCAGCTACCTCAAAGGGAAGTGTTGCTTTGGGTTACAGGTCACTGTGGTGCTCTAGAGAATCGCAGGGAGTCTGATGATCAACCAACTTCAGGTATCTCATTCCATATCCTACTATTCAATTAGATAATAGTAACATAAATCAATATGGAACACAACTGGTAAGTTTGGAGATGGAGAGAGGCGGCAGGACCTCATTTAAAGGTCTGCGGTCTGGCGCTAATTGGATTGGTCGTGGAAGCGCCACTTACGCTAAAGCCAGTAGTAAGACAATTCTAAAGTTCACCACCTATTTGGCAGGAAAAGTTGGCCACAAGTGCCTAAACCAACATCTGGGATTGCTGGGTTTTACTTCTCACAGTGCATGGAGGCTATTGTGCATTTTTCTATTTTATGAACACCATGATAAAGGGCGATAGTAATAAGGTTAGAGGGACTGTCCTAAATAGATCGCCCACCGCTGCACAACTTTCAACAGGGAGTGAAAGGAAGGGAGAGAGGATGTTTCTGATGGCAGACACAGCACAGGCTCCACCTTTGGAAACACCGCAGTTCCTACATATCTAAAGGAGGAGGGGCATCAGAGGGTCGGGTGGACTGGGCATCTGCCAATCATCGACAGAAACTTTACAGTTTCTCAACATTAAATGAATTCCCACCAAGAAGACATGAGCGGTGACTGAGCTCCTGCGCATGTTAGACAGAAGGACATATAAGAGAAAAAATAGATGTTTCTAGTTCTCTAAGGGTATTCTATGTGCCTGTTGGATAACTTGGCCTGAACAGCAATACAAAATACCAGACGATCATACATGAGGACGTTTGTTTTTCTATACCAGACACACAATAATATAGAAACACAGAACTGAAAGGTCCACACAAATGTTAGTTCAAAAGATAAAAAATAAAAATGACAAAAAATTAGAACATTGCACCAGTGGGTTCAAATGTTCTTAAGCAATAGGCACCATGCTAAGACAATCTGCAAAAAAGACAGTTCGGATTGATGCCGGGGCCTGGGTAAGCCAATGTTTGTATCTCCACAATTAGAAAGGTTTTTGGAAGTCAATTCGCCAAAGCAAGCTGAGTTAGGATTATCATCTGACACAGCAGGCTTGAAGATGGATCCCCATGATTCGATGCCTCTTTGAAAACACTTTACAGAGATGGAAAAGCTCATAAAAGTAAAACGCTTTTTTTGCACCAGCTAAGGTCTTGCCTTTTTAGGAAGGGCTCTTCAATCAGCAAAAAGCTTCCTCTGACCTTTTAGCTCAAAGCACCCAAGCATCAGAAGATAGATTCCACAGCAGGCTGTGCGCTACCCACTACCCACCGCAGACAAAGAATGCAGCTTCTATTAAGTCTGTTGAGAAGAGACTGTTTGATAGCTCTGGCATGTGTTTTTTCAGGTAGAATTCCAGTGAGAGGTTAGCACAGGTCTCCATAAGCTGGTAATTCAGTCCATATTCCTCAAATTTTAAAAGGGAGGTTCTTCAATGTTATTGGCTAGTGTGAGAGTGGCGTAACAAAAGTTGAGGGACCCCCGTGCATGGTACACAGAGGGGCCCCCGATTCGAATTTAATCCGAGGCTCTCAGGCCTGAGTACTGCGATGCAGGGCTGAGAGGGCCTGTGTTACGCCCCTGAGGCGCAAGCTCAGCATTCATTAGTCCCCTTAAACCAATAGATCCTATATGGTTAGCAAACATAGGACTGCCGAAGACAAAGAAAAACAGAATCCAAGAGTACAAAAAGTGAAATAGTTTTGACATCACACGGGCAGATGGATTTCCTGCAGCAACTCGTTTCATGTGCAAATGACAAACAATACTCCACAGATTTGCAGGAAATAGGAACGCGCATTCATTAATACATCGCAGCATGCAATAGGTGCCAGTGCAAGCAACAGCACAAGAGATACATGTCATTTAGAGAAGCACTGGAGAAGTAAGGTGGCAAGTCGACAGCCCATTCCTGGGTGTGCCTTTGGTGTCAGGAACCAGTGCTGAACAGGGACTTATTTTACATGCTCCCCTAGAACAGGGAAGTGAGACACTGCTGCTGGGACAGCCATAACATTTCGAACTGGCTACCACAGATCTACAAATAAAAGGTTTGCTCTGCAAAAGTATATTCATAGCTCTAAAAAAAAGATCATGGAGGGAAACCTTAACATTGGAATCAAGTCATCAAGTGGCACTGTTACACTGCAACACAATGCCATACAAAAAAGTTTAGAAGACATTAAAAATACATGACCTCAAAAGAGTTCTGTCCCCGTAGTTCACATTTATTGAGACAAGGATATGATTTCTAAAAAAGTTTCAAGCTTGGACTAAGGTTCCTGTGGGTTTTATCACACTCTCGCACTAGGATTTCTGGATGGGTTGTTTTGCCTGGTTGTCTTATTTCAGTTTAAATTCAAGTTCCCAGTGCCACAACTGTTATGTGTGGAAATATACAGGTGAGGACTTCGACTAGAATTCTTGGTGGCACACAAGGTTTTGGATAGACACTGAAATGTTACGGAGATCATTCCAGTTGATTTAAGCTGCACCTTGGAACTGGTTATTGGAGTCTAATGGTGGCTATGAGATTTAGGAGGGGCATGTTTCAAGCTATAGAACTTCCTTCCTTGCCCTGCTCCACAGCCCAATAAAATTCCAATGCTCTAAAGCTATATGCCACAACTAGATCCAGTAGAAACCATTAGCAATTCATCAATTGGGATTTGCATCACAGAAAGACAGCAGAATCCCATTATACCAATGGAATTCCTTCATTGATTTTTTTTCTGGAATTTATGGGGCCAAGAAACTTGCATCATAATAGGAATGGAATAAAACAAAAGTATTTTCAGTGCAATATACCCTATCTGGCACTAAACAAGCCGCTATCCGAAACTAATGCGCTTGCACAGGTAATGGATCTTCTGCCGGTATCCAACAATACGTTTTAAATTTCAACTACCGTTCAGGAATGCCTGCGTACGTATCATGACTGATTTTTCTGCCAAACGTCCATCATTTACTTTCATTTTATTAAGACGTTGCCTTCGTGAATAAACCTCGCTGCGGATCTGCGAGTTGGCTCTCTAGTGAATTGATCAATGCATAGGATTAGCGTCTTGGCAGGCGGGCAGACCGTGTTAGCGTGTCAGATGATAAATCCAATGAGCTATAATTAGAACACAGGAAGAAATATGAGGCTGGATAAATATTCTAACACAAGAATTACCATTCCTACATGTCTTGTGAAATGTCTGAAGTTGTTAAACTGCCGTGCTTCAAACACCTTCTATTAATAAGTCCTATTTAGACTGGCAAAACAGCTACGCCGTGAAAATGCTGCATTGCAAATAAGTATGGCGGGCTATACAACAGGGAAATAGACCTCAGGCGCAGTACGATGGGTAGTTAAATACAAGAAGTCTATAACATACTTTCTTGTTTTGAATAGCCTGAAACGGTTTTAAAATAACTCAATACTAGGGGGCGCCCAAGTTTGCCAAGAGTATGGGGTGTAGCAGATTGCTTCTTGAAGTGTCAAATATGACCTTGCCATGGAAGGAGGCAGCAAAATACCCCTTTGTCAGAAATCCTTGCACTCACACTGCAAATAACCTTTTCTCACACAAGGCAATTTTATGTTCAACAAATTTGCCTGGAGGTTCTTTGTACCCTTTCTAGATCTTTTGGACCGGCAAAAGTAGTTCAACAGTGATATGACACATTGGATTTTGATATTAAAGTGACCCCTCCAGTGCCCCAAGGCGACTAACTGAATTGAACGAGGACTTTGTTTTCACATTGTCATTTTAGCAACTTGCCCGCCGGCGGGATTCTCTCTGACTGGATGCCATGTCAAGCATGCGGTCCCTACCACTGGGGCCTAACCCGACAAGTGAGAGATTTGATTTCATGTGTCCACACATGCTTCGATTCAATAATTTAGATAGATGTGAAGAGACTCTAGTGCTTCCTGTCATGAAAAGAAGTAGGTTTTAAAAGTTTAATTCTTGGTCCTGATCATTGCAGGAAAGCCTGACATTTCTGCTTTTCCCAAAGCTTTTCACCTTTTCAAAACATAAAATATAATTTATTTTGAGGATATGGGAGTACAGTAATGCCCAATCCTATATTATTTTTGTTCAGTGGAATGGATGTGATAGGACTGTTTCAAAGATGCCTAATTCACTGATACTACAGGAAAATTACGTTAAAAAATAGTGAAGAACTTTAAAATTTATCAAAATATAAATACATTATTGTCCTTACTTATAATGTGGCTACTGTGCTTCAATACACAAAGCCAGCTGATGTTATATTGCTGTCTGTGATATCTGCAGAAAGGATAAGAGAAGAAAGACTAGAGATCAAATGAACAGGAAATCATTCCTTTTGCATTGGATAAAGTAAGAGTTGTAAATGGTAAAAAAAAAAGCACAATCAGCTCCCAGTGCACCCCAGTGCTTGAAGTCACACTAGGGATGGAGCTACTGGATAGAAGGTGGTTGTAAAAACCTCCTAAGAGTGGTTGCTCCATTCTAAAGTGCACATAACTGTTGGGCCGGCCCTCTGGGGCCAGCCAAACAGTCATGCGCACTTTGCATGTTTTCCACACAGGCTACATTACAGCCTGGATAGAGAACATGACCAGGATTCCATGAATCATTCAGTAATTTGCTAGGTGGATTGATCAGCAAGATAAATGACTTTTCTTTTGTATACAAATGTG
Organism: Triturus cristatus; assembly: GCF_964204655.1. Lineage (NCBI taxonomy): Eukaryota > Metazoa > Chordata > Amphibia > Caudata > Salamandridae > Triturus > Triturus cristatus. The sequence continues at coordinate 1,048,848,441 of NC_140585.1, read as the reverse complement.
ACAAACGCTCTACCTTTCAACAACTTGAATAAAATTCCATCTAATATGACAACGGCCTGATGTGTGAACACATTAAGATCCCCTTGATTTACTTTAGGTGAATAGCAGCCGCGGTCGGTAGTAGGAGTAACTGCAGGGCGGTGACATGGGGAGGGGGAGGGGCAGGGTGGGGGGTAGTAAACTATGGATTACGGAGGTTTACAGGTAAGTTAACATATAAATTAATAAAACGAATTTCGTTGCGTGCACTCCATCGCATTTGGGGATGCAGTGCACGCAACGAAATTCGTTTTATAAATTTATATGTTAACTTACCTGTAAACCTCCGTAATCCATAGTTTACTACCCCCCACCCTGCCCCTCCCCCTCCCCACGTCACCGCCCTGCAGTTACTCCTACTACCGACCGCGGCTGGTGAATAGACCTTTAATTAACAATGTCTCTGAACATGGCAATTTGTCCCAAACTGTGTTCTATTTTTCAGTCTAATGCATCATTTCAAACAAAGAGCAAATAACTCCTAAATACAACCATTGCAGCCATCGAAGTGAATACAATGAATGGCATACTTTCTCTTCTCATATATTTGTTATAAGCACTTCTAAGACTTTGAAATAAGTCCATTGTACGAGTAGAATACTACAATTCAATATCAAATTGAACGCACAATTCTCACTTGCTTTGGAGGTCATGAGGAAGATGTGACACCCCATGACACTAACACCACCATGAAGCCATAGATATATGCAACACTTCTATCTTATGTTATGGTTGCACAACCTTCACTTACCAACTGCTTACAATTCATGTTCTCTCACTCACCATGCTTTACAATTTCCATCAAATAATCTACAGTCCTCTGACTCTATTATGAAACTGTTCTAGACATACTCAAGAACCTCCACTGTCATAACCTTCTGATCCATCTTTTCATTTAGCCATATAGTCTGAGGAGGACATGATGGAGAATAAAAGAAGCAGTCTCAGGTGTAAAGGCAATTTTCTCCAACACTATTAGCTACATTTGTTTGCAGAGACTAGACATGGTTGGGCTCCTATTAAGATATGTGTAGCAATCATAGTGCCTGCACTTTGAAAGTCTATTACTATAAGAACATAAATTTATCAAACCAAAAAAGGTTTTCAGGTAGTCTGCAGTGACAGCTAAGGGTAGCAGGACTTAACGTCATTTCTTAGAGCACAGAGTCAGCATTCGTAAAATTCTTAAAGTGATATTTGACAACTAAATATTAAGTAACAACATATGCATATAGCATGACAATACTCAACTCACATTTCTCTTCACCAAAATGTGTCTAAGATATGACTAGGTATCCTCTAGAACATGGGTACTTGCAAACATTTCTATCGGGCCGTAAAGTACTTCTGTCTGTGGCATGCCTTAGGGCCGCACCAATGCCAGCAATGCAATGGTTGGTGTGATGTAAGGTGGACGTAGGGGGGTGCGAAGCAGATGCCTTGTGTGGACATTGAACCAAGCTTTCTGTCTGCCACCAACGCTATGTTATCATGCACCACGAATAAAAGTCAAAGCATTAACTTCTAATGTAAAAAATGAGAGTATAAAAAATACTAATCTGGTGGCTGGATTGCAAAATGTGAAATTAGAAACCTGGTATCAGTCCTGGACTCCCCCTCATGACAAAATTGTGTGATCCTAGGCAATTGGTTAATTTCACTTTGCCTCCTATTTCTCCATTACCACGTAAGAGAGCCCCTTAAAATATACGAGTTCCGGATGTGAGCTGTACAAAACCTTCTCTTGTGTTTTATTTAATAACTTATGATGTTGTTTCAATTATATAACAACCATGGTTCCACACAAGGTGCACCTGACAAACGACTTGCCTCTTGGTTCACTAATGGCATTGTTTTCCAAATGGGGGGCATGAATATTTCCATGATCATGGTTAAAAACTATCACTGATAATACATGCCTCTCGATGCAGTGATATAATCTGATCTTCTAAGGTAAAACGCTCATGGGTGTTAATAAAATATAATTTTTCTTGTTGTTTACAGAGAGTTTGTCATGTTTTTACATGTTTAGTGCAAGAGGTCTTTAAAACTAAAGGTGTTCTTAAAGATAAGTTGTCTAGGACACTTTCTTTTCTTCTTTACCTTTACTTTAGTTAACATGTAAATAAAGTATGCCGTTTGTTTCACAGCTTCCGGATTGTACCTGCTCTGCCAGGTGATCAGCAGCCCAGTGCTGCTGTTCACCAGGGGGCTGGAATTAAAGATCAGGAGGACCGCATGCGGCCCACAGCCGTACTTTGAGTATCACTGCTATAGAATTGTATGAAAGGAATTCCTCATTGATCCTTGGATTTTTCACCAGAGAGTTGGCGATTGCATCCACTTGTACAATCTATGTTAGACAGAAGTATCAATGTTGTCAGAGGACAATCCTTCGATTTGACCTTACATGTTAACTCTCTAACAGCTACCACCCTGCAGTGCACCAACACACAGGAGGGAAAATAAAACTTGTGACATCCAAGACTGGGACAGCCTAAGAAATCAACATTGTGGTACAGAAGGTGACCTCATTGACCCTCCTCCATGATATTCCGTGAATCCCTTGGCTCCTCTTTCATAGTAGTGAACTTATCAAGACACTCCACAGGATAGTATGCAGCTCTATTGGGTGTTGGTATATTGAATATGTCTGGCATATTTCATTTATATTGTCATTGTTCTTTTCATACCATCTCTCTACTTCTGGCACTCTATCTTCTTTCTCCACATACCATTGAAGTAGATGAACCCTCCTTTCTGCAACCTATTCTTGTTGTGATCAGGTTTTTCAAAGTACTTGTCAAACAACCTCCTTCCTTGCCTTTTCTCTTTGTCTCAACAAGCCCAAAGAGTCCTAAGTTAATGCACAATTGCACACCCACTACCAGAACATAATTGTTGTCCTGTTAATTTGTCCAATACTGTTTTGTTTCAGCTAGTGTGTATTGTCATCCTAAATGTCTCATATGAGGTTGTAAACATTGTAAATTTGACTTGCCAATGCTCATGTTGTGGGAGCCAAAACACCAATTATTAATTAAACCCCAAATATTTATCAAAATAATTAGGCACCAGAATCTCCTATTGATCCAGCAGTTAGATGTTGCACTCCTCATCAGGGAAAACACAATTTATAGTTGAATGGAATAAAACTATTAGAGGCAAAAAGGACTGAGTTCTAGATCAAAAATAATCAAAAAAGATTTTTATCACAGAAGAATAATTAAAGGGTACAAGGGACGAAAAATGCAAATCAACATAAAGGCCCAAGGCATTAGTACAGGAATAATGCAAAATCATAAACCCTTGTTAGGCTTTTTCTAAGCAAAATGTCTAAGCGTCCGACTCATGAAGAGCACTAAAAACATAACAGGACACCTACAAGGAAAATGGCAAAGTGTCCCTGTCAATAACAAAAAAGAATAGGAAGCTCCCAAAACACAAAATCCCACAGGTTTTTTTAGAAAAAACACCCAAACTATTAATAGATTCAGCAAAATCAGCATGGTATGATCATGGTTAGGGTCCGTTTGGCAAATCAAGAACAACACAGTAATAATTAAGAACTAGCCAATTCCTTAGCACTAACCAATTTCTTAAGGTAAGAGAAATCTTCCATTGTTACCATAGCAGCTGCTGTCTGATGATGTATAATACAAATAAAAAATTTCTTGAACAATGGCTCATAGAACTCACACTTCTTCAGGGTAACCTCCAATGGAAGTTCTTAAAAATGATACTTCAGATACAAAATGGAAGCCACAATTACTACTTTCTAACAAGATATTATACAATGCTAATTCATTGACGTCATTCCCTTGATTGTCAATGGAGCAGGAGGAGAAATGGCTTTGCAGCGGGATAGTAATTGGGAGAGGTATTGCGCATGAGAGAACAAACAGAACACAAGAAACAGCATCCGTTCCACTTGGCATCCTTGGCGTGGTTTCCCCTGACTTTTGTTGCCTCTACCGCCTGTATTTTTGATGGTATACTAGATTTAATTTTTGCCAGCTTAGATGCTTTGGGCACTTTGCCACTGCTGATCATTGTCAAAGTGCAAGGGCTCCTGGTGTAAATTGTTATTCTAATTGGTTATCCATTATTGGCATATTTGATTTACTGGTAAGTCCATTGTAAAGTGCAATGGGTTTGCAAGGGTCTGTAAATCAAATGCTACTAGTGGGTCTGCAGCACTGGTTGTGCCATCCACATGAGTAGTGATTTAAACGTGTCTCAGACCTGCCACTTCAGTGTCTGCGCGCACAGTTTTAAACTGCCATTTCGACCCGGCAAGTGCACCCACTTGCCAGGCCCCAACCTTCCCTTTCTTTACATGTAAGGTAACCCTCAGGTAGGCCCAAAGGACCCCCATGGGCAAGGTGCAGTGTATGTGAAAGGAAGGACAAGTGTTTGTGTGTTTTACATGTCCTAATAGTAAAATACTGGCAATTTCGTTTTTCACTATTGAAAGGCTATCTGTCCCATAGGCTAACATGGGAGTTGCCTTGTAACATCTTACAAGTGTAACTTCCCATTGGGATACGATGAAGAAATGGAGTTTAGGCTCTCTGAACTCAGAATTTAATAACATCTTTTTAGGGAGATGGTTTTTAAATTGTGTATTTGAAAATGCCACTTTTAGAAAGTAGGCATTTTCTTGTTTAACCATTCTGTGTGCCTCTGCTGTTTGTATATTGACTGTCTGGTACTGGAGTGACAGGAGCTGGGCATGTGCATTCACTGTAGACATTAACAGGGGGGTTGAGGTGTGCCCTGCCTTTTCTGGGTGACTCATAGCTGGACTAAATAGACCATGGCTGCATTTAGAGTGGTGGGAGGAGTTTCACTTGCACCTGAATAGGCAGTGTCTCCTCTGCACAATGCTGTCTCCACCTCCTGTGGTCATGCTGCACTAGAGAGGGCAGAATTGGTTTGGACTGGGCTCAGAGACACTTGCCACAAGGGAATAAAAAGAAAATTGGGTATAAGTATTGGACCTGAAACCCCAGAGATTAAGATCACTTCTGGACTCAAGAGGAACCTCTGCCAAGGAGAAGTAGGAGTACTGGCCCTTTGCTGTGTTGCTTTGCTGGGTTGGCCAGCAGTGGCTGCTTCTGCCAAGGAGAGGACAATGACTGGAACTTTGCTGTGAACCTTCTTGATGAACAATCTCCAGTGGCCTGTGTTTGCTGGCCTCCTGTTCTGAAGTCTCAGGGCCACAAAGACTTCACCTGTAACCCACAGACCAGCACCTGGACTCCTCTGTGGACTCCTGCATTCCAAAGGGCACCAATTTCAGTTCCTGGGCCCTGAGAATTCTGTGGCTGGTGCTGAAAAGCAAGGAAAACAACAGTGACACTGACAGCGCCTCTGCCACTGATGATGCCAGTGATGCTGCCAGTGATGCCACGACCTGCACCGAGGCTTGGGGCACCGCTCATGAAGTGCACGAAGCACTGCCCGCCTGCACCGCAGCTCCGACGCCCCTTCGACACCTGCCAATGCCTGCAGTTATCAGCCTTCCCAACACCTGCACTCGCACCAACGCCGTCACCCCCAGCGCCTGCATCCTATTATCATGGAGCCGATAACGTATAAGGGTGACTTCACAAACTCTTTGAGTTCTCATCGCCTCACCAGAACGGATACCTCACAGCCGACACTGCCTTAATGGATTGACACCTCGCCTCCTCACGGACTCAATGTCTCGCCTACCCCATGGCAACCAGGGAATTGACTTCGCTTAGACAACGATGCCTCACCTACACAATGCTGTGCATCATTTATAGACTTAGTTTCTAAGGTACTGATGTTTGGGAGTCCATGTAACTACATGCCCGACGCTGCGCACCTCGCGGTCGGTGCTGTACTTTGGATTTATGCCTGTCACAACATTGTAGTAGCAGAGGTGGAGCTATATTGTTTGTACAAGTTCTACTTTTGAAATAAGTGTCCTAAAAGTATATCTTGACCCTTGTATGTTGGATTTTTGTCATTTTGGTCTTTTTTGGATAAAGATACCTTATTTTCTAAACTGGTGTGGTGTCCATTTGTGGTGTTTCCCCTGTGTTACTGTGTGTTTGGGTAAAAATACTTTACACATTGCATTTAGGATAAGCCTTTATTCTTGTGCCAAGCTACCAAGGGGGTGAGTAGGGGTTATCTAAAATGTGTAAGTCCCTTACCCTCACTAGGCAAGGGTCCCTACTTGGACAAAGGTGCAAACCTCTGCCAACTAGATACCCCCATTTTTAACAGCATCCATTTTAAACACAATTGCGTACAACATGAAAATGTGGCATAACTATTCATAGCATATCGACACTTCGAAATGAACTAAGCAACTCGCTCTTGGTGCAACTTCATCAGTTTATCGGTTACGACTCTATGCATCATCATGAAAACTAAAGCACTTCAAAAATTATTTTCACTCAATATTTGCACATTTTGCATGTTTCGAAATTTGCTTTAACAATGTGATAACCATTCATATTGGAAAATGAAATTAGAGAGACACATTTGTGGACACTGTGGTACATGAAAGCAAACAACAGATTAAAAGTGAGTGTAGAAGTGTTTCAATCAAGCGGTAACCCTGCTTAAGCATTCACATCTAAATCTACTCATTAGTACTGGCACCTGATAACATGATCAGGAAGGGATAAGTATTCAGAATTTCACATAACTGAACATTATCGCTTAATATGGTCCATTAATGGTGATAGAATAGAAGAGGTTAGATAGAGTGCTAGCAGGGATCTGACTATACCAGAAGAGTTCATGCATCTTTTATACCTCCACATGAACTGCAGTATTCAAGGAATCAAAGGCGTACAAATCGTGTTTATGAAGGACGCCGCAGGCAACATAGCAACATGAGTCACCTATCACCATCAGCTACATATAGTGAAAAAGAAAGTGTTGCCGGCATGTAGGTCAATGTGATGTGAAATGAAAGACAATGTTACTAAGAGAGCAAACTTATTTGTTTCATTTTTAACAAAATAAACTAAATAAAATAATATTCACATCGAATTTTGAAACAGATAAAATGTAAATTGTCTACGGGAGCATAGGTAAGCCATTTGATGTTAGACCTGGTTCATATAATCTTCATTTGAAAAAATAGCTGGTGCGCTGCTACATAGTCCCTGTTTCCAGTGCTTAATTTGTGCTGGGGATTGCCATTGGTCTCCACTGGCACTCCCTTTTGGAGACGGGAAGAGAAATATGCAAAAGTTGCCCCAAAGAGAGCAAGCAGGGCCTGCAGGAGTGAAACCAAAGACGCAGGTAGTGTTTGGTAGTCAATTAAAGAGCCATGAGGTAGATTTAAGATTACCAGCTTTGGTATTCGGTGCACAAATATTTACTTGTGCTGTCTATGAGCTTCTGAGCAGAGCTTAGGACACCTGCATGGATTATTTTTCTTATTAAACAGTGAATCCAGCAATATTGTAGTTTGGTATAGTTTCTGGAAATTTTTATTTCAGTCTGCCTTCTTTGCACAGTACTAGTTGATACAAAACAATTAGTGCCAAATCTAAAACACAGTAGTCCTATTTAGTATTTCAAAAGACACCAACATGATTTACCTTCTTGGTTTGTAGCTCTGAAGAAAAAAAAGGTATTAAATGTGTTTTATTTAAGTCTGTCCTCATTGGCACAAAACTATTTACGCCTGGGCTCTATTCTATAGCAATGCAAGCTTTGCATACAGTGCTGCTTATAGTGAAAATCCCACAATTTGTTTTATGGTGAAGAGCCCACAATTTGTTAGCACCTATATATTTTTTAGAAATGAGTTCTCTGTTGGCAGTGGTTTGCAACTTGTCCTGGTAGGGACCCTCACTCTAGTCAGGGTAAGGAGGTCACACAGCTAAGATAACCCCTGCTCACCCCCTTGGTAGCTTGGTACGAGCAGTTAGGATTATCGCAGAGGCAAAGTGTAAAGCGTCTGTACCATCACACAGTAACACAGTGAATATATTACAAAAGGAGTCCTCACCAGTTTAGAAAAATAGCCAATATTCATCTGAGTAATACAAGAGCAAAATTGCAACATACACAAGTCAAAATATCACTTTTAAAAGATTAAGCAAGCTTAGTCCATAGAAATCATTGAATGCATTCGTTTAAGCACAAAGTACCTTAGATGTGTCAAAAATAAAAGACGGTGCAAGGCACAGGGGAGGTATTGTGCTGGAAAAGCAAAGCGGTGTGTTGGTTCCTTACTACACGGGGGAGGTGATGTGTTGGTTCCTTACTGGCAGAGGAGGTGATGCATTGGCTCCTTACTGCTGGACAGTGGAGGTGATGCGTCGGTTTCATACTGGCAGGGGAGGTGATGTGTATGTTCCTTGCAGGACGAGGGGGGTGATGCGTCAGTTTCCAGACATGCAGCGCTGTGACGATGAAGACACAACATTGATGGAGGAAGCGTCAAAAATCCTAATGCGCTGCATTGATGCAACAGCAGTAATGCAGGCACTGCATCGATTTTACAGCCACGAGGCAGGAGCTGAGTGAATTCTTCAGCAACAAGCAGGTGCTGCGTCAGAGTCGGAGCGGGTGCCAAGGACGTTGGCAACACAGTACTCGGGACTCAAGCTGCAGTGATTTTTCTGATGCACTGCCACAGCAAACTGGGGCCTGCGGTGAAAGCTGTTGCCGATACTTCAAGCAGGAACCAAGCTCCAGTGCAGGCAGCAGCGATGTGTTGATCTTTTGCAGCGATGAGTCGAGAGAACAGGCGCTGGGAGTCGATGCGCAGATTTTCTCCTTAAGATCACCAGGTTACACTTCCAAGGGTTCACAAAGTGTAGAGGGTGCCTCTGTTTGGGTATTGGGAGAGGACAGTCAATAAGACTCTTTATGTTGCCTTCACACATCCCCTAGAGCATGTCATGCTTCATCATTGGGCTATGCTCCTCATTAGGACCGGCTCTGCAATGCCCAATGGGTCTTCCGAAGGGTCGCTTTGGTGGAGATCTTTTTCAAGGCTACCGTATAGATGAATGCAAGTGAGGGGGGTTGAGACGTGGGGTGTAATGTGCAAGGTTAAAACAGGTAAGGGAGTTTCCTAACGCAAAGCTTTATTGACAGGATTACCCTTCCAGAGATAAAAGACCTATGATAGGTTGAGGCTACTTTGAGGTTTACAAAGGAAACCGGGTAGCCAACAAATGTGAGTACAGATGAGAGAACTACACTTACTGTCTTACAGTCACCCCTCAATAAATGTGTTGCCATGTTTCGTGCCTGATTTGGTATAGGGATCTGGGGCGCTTCACCAGTACAAAAAACATAAAAACATATGGTGGATAAACTACCCCACACTGAGCAGTGCCTTTTTGTGCTACCTACTGTGCGTCTACTGTGTTGTTCCAGGACCGACCTAAAGTTCGGCAGACTCCAGCATCATCGGGTGACGCAGAGGTGCCGCAAAATACACGTGCTATGATTTCAGATTGCAGCCAACTTGACAGCGCCTTCCCTCCTCCTAATCCCTGGAAGTTGGCTGCAATCCAAAAACATAGCACGTGTATTTCGCGGCACCTCTGCGTCACCCAATGATGCTGGAGTCTGCCGAACTTTAAGTCGGACCTGGAATCCCCAATGTTACCCTATAGGAGAGGTAGGCCTTGTAATAGTGAAAAATGAAATTAGCAGCATTACACTATTAGGACAACATGTACAACACACCAGTACATTTCCTACCTTTTAAATACACTGTACCCTGCCCATGAGGTTGTCTTGGGCCTACCTTAGGGATGACTTACATGCTGTAAAAAGGGAAGGATTGGGTGCACTTGCCAGGTCGAAATGGCAGTTTAAAACTGCACTCACAGACACTGTAGTGGCAGGTCTGAGACATGTTTGCAGGGCTAGGCACGTGAGTGGCATAAACAGTGCTGCAGGCTCACTAGTAGCATTTGATTTACAGGCCCTGGGCACCTTTGGTGCACTTTAGTAGGAATTTACTGGTAAATCAAATATGCCAATCATGGATAAACAAAACACCAATACAATTTAGACAGAGAGCATATGCAATTCAGCACTGGTTAACAGTGGTAAAATGCCCAACGTCCTAAAACTAACAAAAACAGGTCAGAAAAAGTAGGAGGAAGAAGGCAAAACGTTTGGGTATAACCCTCGTAAAGGGCCAGGTCCAACAATATTCAGAAGATCACCTGCTCATTTGCACAGGTACTGCTTCTAGGAAGATTGGGGAATCCCCATTCACCGGGCACATGCTCCGATTATGAAACATTTGCAAAGCACCAGTAGTACCGTAAATGTGCACAAATAGAAGATCACTGAGGGTGAGAGTTAGGATGGAACGGGAGGGAGGGTCCAATGACTATTTGCCTAGCCTCACTCCTTGGGTCCTCTGCCCCCTACCAAAGCCAGCCCGGTGTTCTCTTTTGCTGAGCCTGGCAGCACAGACATGGCTGCACAACTGGCTCTGTGGCAAAATGGTGGAAGCAGTCAGGGACTGCACACACCCGTGTTTAAACTCTTCACCCCCTGAAAGAGTTGAATCCACTTGCCACTCCCTAACAGGGCTGCAGTGAGAACCTGCAGGGATGAATGGCTTGCTATTTATGGCGCCCCTAAGAGTTCAAGTATATAATGATCCCCTTGTTCGGATACCGGGAGGATTATCACACAGTTCTGATACAATAAAGATAATTAACTGAACTTTAAATGTTGGGTACAGGAGTAATATCGAGCAATAATTATTAAGTTACAATACACAGTGTCAGACAGGTCAAAAAGTGCCCCAGAAATATAAAGTAAAATTGTGATTTAGGCACTGGGATGACATGCATAGATGTCTGCATGTCTAAGGAAGGGAAACAAAAAACACTAAACAATTAAATAACGCATATGAGGGAAAAGTACCTAAAATGGCAAACCTTTAGTCGAATTTTCCGATGTTTACACTATTTATCCGTGTTGAATTAATTGAAACAAAGGTAAATTAAAATTAGATTAAAGCTGTTAGTTGTGGTGAATTTATTAGTATTTTTTCAACAGATGTTGGTTGTTTCGAGCAATAGATTACCTTGAAATCAAATGTAGCTCTTAAACTGGAAATTCAGTTGGAGATCAGACTGGAGAAGTCAGGGGGTCTATCATGATTGTGTTGCTGACTGAAGCAGTAAGCCAGTTTCTTTTAAAGTAATTCGGCACCAACCAGCACAGCATACTTATGCACTAACTCAATAATTGTGCATTGTGCCACGAGAGCACCTAGCGACAACTACTGCTCCATGGTCTAGATCGCACAACATTTTAGACTGGTGCCATTTCAAGTCTTTGTTGGTAAGGTAAAGCAGTGGTTAGGGCAAACACTTTTTACCACTGTGTTATATAATGGCATCTGGAGGTTGTAATGTGTGATAAGAATGTTTGTGCATATTTCCTGGGTGGAATTTTTTTGTAGTGGGAATGTGTTCTGTTTATATGCCTTTGTGTTTTGTACTGTACTATTGCAATGTGGTGTTGTATTGTACTGTGGGTGCTGTGTTCTGTATGTACTGCTTTACTGTGCCCTGTAATGTTTTGTGGCATGTTGGTTTATGTATATTAGTGTGTTGTTCTGCTGTTTGCCTTAGCTGTCTCATCAAATACTGTTACGTTTCCAGCCAAAATCAGCATATGCCTTTAGGTTTCTGTGACAAGCAATCATGTACCACTGTCTAAGCTGGTAAAATAGCACTGCTTCAACTATTTAAGACACCAGGGGCTGTATAACGGATTGGCACTGTGTGCGCCCAGAGCACCTTTGAAAATGTGCGCCAGGCACAAACAGTGCCAATGCGCCCCTTTAGGGTGAAAGTGCTGCCCTGGGGGCAGCCGCGAACTTGCGCAGCCCTGGGGCAGCGCATTCATGTAAAAACACAGAGCAGCTGCTCCGTGTTTTCACAGAGCAGGCTGCACCTGCCTGCACCTACAAATGGGTTTAGGGATCCCCTTGCAGGCAGGTGCCATCAGTGACTGCACCCGCCAGCAAGGGGATGCCTGGGGGTCCATGGGACCCCCTTTATCCCCTACAAGGGGCTGCTGTCAGAAGGCGCACTGACAGTGTACCACCATTTTAATGGCCACTGTCAGTGCGCCTCCTGAGGGCTTCTTTGATTCTGCGCCCGCGTGTGTAATATGGCCAGGGCGCAGAGTCAAAGGAAATCTCTCATTTGCATAGGCATGCCCCTATGAAAATCAGGGAACACCCTCTGTGTAAAGTGCTGGTGCTTTAAGTGCGCCAACGCTATCCGTATTATAGAAGGGGATGCACAAGCATCTGCACCTCCTTCTATAATACCAAAGTGCCCCGGGGGAGTGCAAAGCTAGCGCAAACACCTGTTGTGCCCATGGGGCACCTTATGTAATATAGCCCCTGTTGTCCAAAATAGTGGCAGATACTCTGTCTTAAATTATCACTTGCAGTCCTCAATTTTAAATAATATGTTCGTGTTTCTGAGCTGTGACTGTTTAGTGCATGCACTACTGCCAGCGCAATTGCTTAAAAATTGATTCAATCCTTCCTTCAGCATTAGGATCATGATACCGCCCCTGGAGAGTCGTTAACTCAATCAGAAGGCAGACCTGTAGCATTGAGGTCTTTGACATGCACATTTTTCATGTTCTGTTAATTCAATTTTGGCAAGGTTGAATTACTCCCACAACTGGGTTTTGCCAATTTGCCCTTGTTAATGTCCCTTATCTTTTGAAAAATTAGTTTGGAATTTATGGCAACTGCATCTTTCCTCATTTTCATGAAAGCAGTAGTTTTCAAGTAGTCCAAGACAATGTGTATTAATTGCAGCATTTACCCAACTGTATTAGAAATGAGTTTGTAAAGTTAACCTCTGGAGAAGCTACCTTTGTGTAAGTGGATTTATAGAGATTATAACCTTGACTTTATCTAACTGCTTTTTGCCCATTTTGGTTAGTGTGTGTGCCTTGTTAGTTTAGGACATGATGTACAATTGGCTGGTAACTGATTAGCCTTCAGCTCTTGAGTACGTACATAATCTGGAAGAAAGTCCAGTGGTGAAAAATCCTCCACCATCCAAGAAAATTATTTTACGTAGTTCAGACACATGAACAAAGATTTTAGACGCTTAGATTCTAAAGATTAACATGTATGTATTAAAATGCTTAAAAGCTCTGGCAGTACTTATTAATTTTCTTATTGCAGCATTACTGCTTGCCATTAAGGACTTTGGGAGTGTTGACTGGATTGCCCAGAGCGAAGTATTATTATAAATGATCTTGTGGCTGTACAAAGGATCACAAATCTGTTTTTGTTGGGTGTAAATGTTGAGCAAGGTGGAAGTTATTTCAATAACAAAAATGCACCAGGAATAGTATCATCATCATACTTTTAGTTAAACATATTGTGTATAAGAACTATATACATATCTGCATAGTTGTAACTTTAATTGCTTTTCTATTGAACATAAGATACTTAACACAAATGTTGTTTAACTTCTGATACATTTTTACACTATGTTGAGCTATGTCCTTCAGTCATTTAGTGTGAGCAGGCTGCATTTTTCACATATGTCCTATAGATGATTTCACCTCTTCATCTGCCATGTAGTATTCTCATATCAGATATCAATATAAAGAGCTATATCTTTATGTGTGAAAAACTGTCTTATTTGGCGTTTTAAAAAGACGTACTATGAGGTCCCTTTGAGGAGCATTCAGTCTTATTTTAGTGTTTCATTGATTTTTTGCTTGAACTAACATTCACAAACTGCATACTGTGATCACAATGAATCAAGTTGATCATTTTAGCAATAATAATTTCGGAATCATCATCAAATGCATGGTCCTCTTTTTGATCTCCAGATTGACTCATCATCTTCTACATCTCACTTTATAAGTTTATAGTCCACACCTTAACCATTACTTGCTATTTCCCACCTATCCCCCATACATCAAAAACCTTCTACTTTTCACACCTGGAAACTCAATCCATGTCACTACATAGTCCCAGAACATTCTCACTCTTATCACACAATCAGTGTAATACTTTGCCAAAGTTGTTTTCACATACTCTCATTCTCCCCAACAGAGACGTTTTAAGGTATGGGCAAAATGGGCTCTGGCCCAAGGCCCATTTCTTTCAGGCTGATGGAGCAAGCACTGTTTTGCAGAATGTCTTGCCCTGATGACCTTGAATAATTCTTAAACATAATGTTTTAAATACCGTTTTCCTTTCATTTTTTACTATGGGTGATGTGTGAGGGTCTATTACAGACATTTTACAGAGAAATGGTTTGTTTATGAATCATGCAACATCTATAAAAAAGTTTCTTTTAGATCAAAACAGGACCTTCCTTAGGAGAAATGGGAGGGTGTCACAGAGATTATTTATAGTAAAGTTAGTGATCTGTGGCTGTGTTACAATATTGAAAACACAAATACCTATCTCTGAATATTAGATGTAAAAACATTTAGAATTTGGATGAGTGTGCCGGTGCATGTCAGTGACATGGCGAAAGATGCATTGACGGAGCTGAAACTGGATCATAAATTCAAAGCTGTTCCGAAGGGGGCCAAGGCCCCCAACATCCTTAATGTCCCTGCTACCCAACACACCATCATTCCAATGCATTTCTTTTCCACCAGCTGCTATGTTCATATTTACTACTTGCTGCTAACTTTGACTGAAATACTAATTACTGCATTTTTTATCAAGATGTGCAACAAATTCATAATGCAAATACATCATAAATTAACTCGGATTGGTAATACATTTCAGGAGATTATACTCATAATTGAAGCCAACACATGAAGCAGAAGTATGCTTCATATGATTTATTAATATTATTATTATTATTATTATTATTATTATTATTATTATTATACTTTTAATGGGTGCTTACCACTGAAATATATTTATGCGTTTTTTGACTGGAACTTTGCTGGAAGAGGAGATGATCTGGAACTGATTCGTCTTTATATTGTTATTAACAATTTGGAAGCTGGGCAGCTGGACTCTTTTTTATGTGTCCAGTGTGATTATTTTACGAGCTCACTGCTAAATGTCATAGGCTTAGCCCACCAGCAGTGGAATTTTTTGAGGGGATTGGAACACAAATATTCCCTGTACATAAGCATAATATGCTGATGGAACATTATATTTTCCTTTTATTTTTTTGTTAACAATAGATGGGGAATACCATCCATGCACTTAAATTGCGTACATGGGCATTTGTATTTAGTTCCTATCTCAAACCGGAAGTAAATCCTCAATTTTACTTTTTAAAAGAACCGGCGTCATACCTGACTGCCTCAAAGTCGGCCAAGTCACACCACTTCCGAAAAAACCAGGCCTTGACACCAACGATTTGAACAACTTCAGACCCGTTTCCAATCTCCCCCTCCTTGCCAAAATCCTTGAAAAGTGCATTCTTCTACAACTGACTCAGCACATGGACAGCATCCTCGTTCTAGATCCCCACCAATCGGGATTCAGAAAAGGCTGTAGCACCGAGACCGCGATCCTTAACATCATGGATGACATTCACAAGTCTCTAGATACTGACAAATGCTGCCTACTCATCGTCCTGGACTTACTGGCAACCTTTGACACGGTGGATCACAATCTACTCATCAAGGCTCTTCAAGACAGGGTAGGTGCAGACGAGGTGGTTATACAATGGTTCTCCTCCTTCTTAAACAACCGCTCCCAAAGGATAAAAATCAAAACCTTCAAGTCCGACTCACACCCCTCAACAGAGGCGTCCCCCAAGGATCAGTGCTCTCCCCTCAACTGTTCAACATTTATATGGAACCGCTCACCTCCCTACTCAAAAAATCCAACATCACCTTCCACCTCTATGCAGAAGACACCCAGATCTATCTGGAAACCTGGAAGATATTCAGAGACTAAATAATACTCTCAAAGAAGTCCAACATTGGCTATCCATAAACCACCTCAAACTCAACCAAGACAAAACAGAAATCCTCCTCATTTCCAAAAAAGAAGAAAACCCCCGAGCCATGGAATGTCTTAAAGCAATCGATGCTCTCAAAGGTAATCTCACTCCGGCCAACTCCATAAAATCATTAGAAATCACCCTAGACCCCACATCAATAACTCAGCGAAGAGTACCTCCCTCAATCTGAAGCTTCTTAGCAAAATAAAACCCTTCATCCCGCCCAAAGACTTCAAATAAGCCACCCAATCCCTGGTGATATCTAGACTCAACTATGGAAATGCTATCCTTAAGAGTACTGCAAAATCCCACCTAGCCCCCTCAAAACAACTCTAAATGCAGCAGCCAGAATGGTCACCGGAGTCAGGAAATTTGAGCACATTGCACCCGCACTCAAAGAACTAAAATGGCTCCCAGTAGAGATGCGTGCCAGCTTCAGAACTGCCTGCCTCATGCACAAAGCCCTCCACACACGGAAACTTGAATACCTGGCCTCCAAACTCAAAAAGGCCGGCCATACAAGGATCCTCAGGAGCTCCAACTCCCTACTGCTCATCCCTATGAAAACAAGCAAACAAAAAAACGCTGCACGAGCCTTCGCTGGAAACGTACCCAAAATCTGGAACTTCATCCCAGCAGACATTAGAAAAACTCCTAAAAGACCTCTTCCTCAACTGTGCCTTCCCGAACAGTTATATTGAACAATATCACTGCTAGTACTGCACTAAGTCTTCAAACTCTATTTCATTTAAGAGGACACATCTTGAAGATGAAACAAAAAGTGTCAAAGACTTGTCTTTTACTTGAATTAATCAGTATTTTAATAATTTTCTTTTAAAGGTGTTTGACCTTCCTATTGCCAAAGCAATTTTATTAGGGAATCACAATAAACAAAAAATGACATATAGTTTGTAATAGTTTCACCACACCATTCATTTGCTCACAACTTACATACTATTCTCGCATACCAAACAATCTTGTCCAGTCATACAATCACACAGGCTGTTTGATCAGGAAATAAACACATAAAAAACATATTTTACAGTCTTTTCTGTTTGGACCACAGGAATAGAACATTCAAAAAACATGGATATCTATGAATGATTCTTGTTTAGAAAGTTGTGAAGTTCTTGTGGTCTTTACACAAGGTCTACGCATTTCGAGAACCTTGGTTAGCCGGGCCTCTCATCAGGACCTGTGGGGTGGAGAAGGAAAAGCCTATTTCAGTAAAAGAGGGGGGGCCCCTGAACCTCTTTGAGAGCAAAGTGCTAGATTCTGTATTAACAAAGTTACCTTGGTTTAAATGGAGACGAGCGTGTTGGAGAAAGAAGAAACCTGAGTGGAAAAAAGTGAAAAAGGAGGTGTAGTAGCATCCATTAAAGTCTTAATCATAAATGCAAGCTTAATATGAGAGATGGCTTACTCTTATCGTCAGGTTCTCGGTGTGGAAAAGGAAGGTGAACGATTTGGTAGGTTGAAGTAATCCTCGCTTTGATGCTAGGAACAGAGCATGAGAGCCTTTTAAGTATTTAGATGAAACACGTAGTGAAAGAAGACGTCATTGCTTTAAAAGGATTGAGTTGGTTACCTTGGTGTGCAGCTGATTGGGGGCGCGTCATTCCTGTGCGCTGTGTTTGGATCGAATTATCACCAGTTTGAATTCTCGTCTGAGCTAAAATGAATTATGACTTGGATTAGCTTTAGAGAACGTAACCTTGTCTCATTAGTTCGAATGTGTAACAACGGGGCATACCTGAGTCTGTCGGTCGCTTTCGCCTACGTTTCCAGCCTCGCTAGTGCTGACGTGTGTTGCGTCGGCGTGCGTGGTTCTGTTTTAGTTGGTCTCGTGATTAAAACATAAAGGAAAGACTTCTTTATAGCGTTAAAGACGCAACTTGGCCATGTTCGTGTTTGTCAAATTGACAAACATTCCCTTAATAAAAGATTAATTTGCAGCAGATTGTTAGTGAATGAAGAATTCTGTAAGTCAGAACGCTGTTTAAATCTGGTGTAGTGCTTAGAGGTGAGCGTGCTCAAACCTGAGTGGTAACTGGCAAATGAAATTGATAATCTTTGTTAAGTCAGACAAATGTCTGACGTGAGAAAAAAAGTTGACTATCGTGAATGTTGAGAAGATTCGAAGTATCCGCAGATTGTACAGTGGTTGGCAGAAGAGTATTTGACGTGGTTGGAAAACCAGTTATGTCCTATGACTCACTCATGAATGGCCTCTGATGGGTGCTTGTCTCCAGTTGACTAAGATGGGGTTTAGTTTAGTTTAAAAAGTTCAGAGAGTTTGTTGAGTCCACTAGTGGCAGTGTTGAATTTAAGGATTAGCATTGCTTCTGTCCTGGATAGTTTCTGTTCCAAATCGCCACCTCTTGCGTCTCTTACTACTTTGGCAATAACTGTCCATCTTAAATCAGTAATTTGATGGTTTTTAGTTCTCCAATGATTGACCAATGGAGCTGTTAGTACATTTTTGTTAATCCGGGATTTGTGTTGGGACACTCTGGTTCTGATTTCTTGGCTGGTTTTTCCTATATATAGGAGGTTGCAAGGGCAACATATTGCGTATACAACAGATTTGCTTTTACAATTGGTGAACGATTCGTGTTTCAAGTAAATGGAGTTGTATTCAAAGAGGTCTCCTTCTACTGTGGAATCACAGCAGGTGCAAGTGCCGCATCTATGGTGGCCTTGAATTGGTTGGAGTCCTACAAAGTCCCGTACAGTAGTTGGTTTATTTTTTGGCATTGCTGCTCGCACAATTTGGTTAGCAATGTTACGGTCTTTTTTAAAGGCAAACAGTGGATTTTGCTTGAAGGAGGCATCAAGATTTTTAATCAAATGCCAGTTTTGTACGATGACTTTTTTCAAAAGGTTTGAATTAGGACAAAATGTAGAGACGCAGACAATCCTTTCTAGTGGTTGCCTCTCAGTCTTTTTTAGTAGTTCTTCCCTTGGAGTCCACCATGCTCTTTTCATTGATCTTTTTAAGAGTTACTTGGGGTATCCTCTTTTTTTCAAGTTTTCGAACAGTGTGGTGGCATGGGACATATATTCGTCTTTAAATTGACAGTTTCGTCTTATACGCAGGAATTGTCCATAAGGCAAATTTTCGCGTAGGTTTCTCGGGTGGTAACTTGAGAAATGTAGAGTCTCGTTTCGATCAGTTGTCTTTTTGAACAAGGTAGTAGCTAAACCATTGTCTGATGGATAAATTTCTACATCGAGGAATGCGATCTTGATCTGAGAGTGGTTTAAAGTAAATTGTATGTCCGCAGTTCGATTATTTAGCCAATCGTGGAATTTTTTGAGGTTCTCTAGAGACCCAGTCCAAGTCATAAACACATCATCTATGTAACGGGTCCATTTACCGATGTACTGGGTAAAGGGATTATCGTTATAGATGAACTTCTCTTCATATTTAGCCATAAAGAGTACCGCCAGTTCTGGTGCAAAGGGACAACCCATTGCTACTCCTTTGACTTGGAAATAGAACTCACCGTTGAAATTGAAATAGTTCTTTTTTAATGCGAAACTGGCTAGTTTCATGATGAATTCTGTTGGAACTTTGGGATTTTGTCTTGTTTCAAGGTATGATTGAATAACAGAGAGACCTTCGTCCTGAGGTATCTGTGTATATAATGAAACCACGTCAAGTGTTACTAAGTGGTGTGACTCGTGGACAAAGTTAATGGATGACAATTTGTTGATAAAGTCTGTTGTATCTGCTAAGAAAGATGGTACTTCAGCCATGAAAGGTTTCAAAAAATAGTCAACGAATTTTGAGATAGGTTCCATCAAGGAGTCACAGCCGGAAATGATGGGTCTGCCTGGCGGTGACGTTTCACTTTTATGAATCTTTGGGAGAACGTAGAACAAAGGTGTCCTTGGATTTTTGTTTTGTAGAAATTCAAATTCTTTTTTTGAAAGGAAGCCTTCTTCTAAGCCTTTTGTGAGTATCGGAAATAAAATGTTCTGTAGTTCAAGGGTTGGATCTTTGTTGATTCTCCTATAACATTGAATGTCATTCAGCTGTCTGGTCACCTCCGTTATATAGTCTGTTTTATCTAGGATGACTATTGAGCCACCTTTGTCGGCCTGTTTGATTATGATAGAGGTGTCTTTTTGAAGTTTGGAAAGAGCTTCAATTTGAGGCTTTGTTGTATTAAATTTAACCCATCTTCTGTTGTTTTCCATTTCTGTTATAGCTGAAAGGAGAGTTTTTTCAAAAATAACTACTTCTTTTGGGATTTTGTTAGCAGGTGGACAGAAAGAAGATTTTTTCCTTAGACCGGTGTCATCTTGAAACTCTGTGAGTGGATTGAGCGAAAAGAAGGTTTTTAGTCTAATTTTTCTGCAGAATTCTATTGTCTCCGTTTTCAATCTTACAAAATCCGTATGTTTTGCAGGAACAAAAGATAGTCCTTTCTCTAATATGCTTTGTTCATCTTTGGTTAGAGGTCTTTTAGATAGATTATAGACTAATGATGTGTCTAGTTTTTGTAATTCTGTCGCCGGGTTGTCATCTCCCATGGTTGTGTGTTGAATCGTACTCTTCCTCTTGATTGTTGTTGGCCTCTCCCTAAAAAAGGGGTTTGTTGTTGTGGTCGTTGTAGATTATCTCGTTGGTTACTATTTTTGTATCTATCTTCTAGTTCCCCTTCACTGCCACTGGATGAGGAGGATGTCAATTTGACAAACACGAACATGGCCAAGTTGCGTCTTTAACGCTATAAATAAGTCTTTCCTTTATATTTTAATCACGAGACCAACTAAAACAGAACCACGCACGCCAACGCAACACACGTCAGCACTAGCGAGGCTGGAAACGTAGGCGAAAGCGACCGACAGACTCAGGTATGCCCCGTTGTTACACATTCGAACTAACGAGACAAGGTTACGTTCTCTAAAGCTAATCCAAGTCATAATTCATTTTAGCTCAGACGAGAATTCAAACTGGTGATAATTCGATCCAAACACAGCGCACAGGAATGACGCGCCCCCAATCGGCTGCACACTAAGGTAACCAACTCAATCCTTTTAAAGCAATGACGTCTTCTTTCACTACGTATTTCATCTAAATACTTAAAAGGCTCTCATGCTCTGTTCCTAGCATCAAAGCGAGGATTGCTTCAACCTACCAAATCGTTCACCTTCCTTTTCCACACCGAGAACTTGACGATAAGAGTAAGCCATCTCTCATATTAAGCTTGCATTTATGATTGAGACTTTAATGGATGCTACTACACCTCCTTTTTCACTTTTTTCCACTCAGGTTTCTTCTTTCTCCAACACGCTCGTCTCCATTTAAACCAAGGTAACTTTGTTAATACAGAATCTAGCACTTTGCTCTCAAAGAGGTTCAGGGGCCCCCCCTCTTTTACTGAAATAGGCTTTTCCTTCTCCACCCCACAGGTCCTGATGAGAGGCCCGGCTAACCAAGGGTCTAGAAACGTGTAGACCTTGTGTAAAGACCACAAGAACTTCACAACTTTCTAAACAAGAATCATTCATAGATATCCATGTTTTTTTAATGTTCTATTTCTGTGGTCCAAACAGAAAAGACTGTAAAATATGTTTTTTATGTGTTTATTTCCTGATCAAATAGCCTGTGTGATTGTATGACTGGACAAGATTGGTTGGTATGCGAGAATAGTATGTAAGTTGTGAGCAAATGAATGGTGTGGTGAAACTATTACAAACTATATGTCATTTTTTGTTTATTGTGATTCCCTAATAAAATTGCTTTGGCAATAGGAAGGTCAAACACCTTTAAAAGAAAATTATTAAAATACTGATTAATTCAAGTAAAAGACAAGTCTTTGACACTTTTTGTTTCATCTTCAAGATGTGTCCTCTTAAATGAAATAGAGTTTGAAGACTTAGCGCAGTACTAGCAGTGATATTGTTCAATATAATAGAGGCTCAGCTTTACTGCCTCCAGCCGACCTCCAGTGTTGGTCACGGTTCCCGAACAGTTAACCATCGCTGAAGGGCACATGCCTGCATTCTGCAGCACCTCAACACTTTGTCACCAGATTCTACCTCCTCCAAGGGCCCCTACGCCCCTCCCTGCTCCCCCCCTCTGAAAATGGTTCCGCCCAAGACAACGTGCACTCTGCAAGGTTCTCAGGACGTCCATGCTTCAATGTTGCACCACACGCTGGGACTTCCGAACCAACATGTATACATATGCCTTATTTTGGGATTCCAGCATTATAACTGTTGTAAAACACTCTGATACTCTAGAGTCTGGTCAGCGCTATATAAAACTCCTTAATAAATAAATAAATAAAGTATACAAGGTGCTTACTCCATATGATCAGCTCTATAAAGCTTATTATTGGTTCCTATTATACATATCTCAGTTTTATTACCATGTAGCTGAAGAACCATTGAGCATTCATAACTGATGATTTTCCTAGAAACAGGGGATAACAATGTCCAACTTGAAGTTATGCCCATCTACCGTAATAAAAATGTGGGTGTCACAGGCATATGCTTGTATTGAAGACTGTAACCTCTGATGATACATATCAATGGTCTCTGGTATATATATATTAAATAAGCAGGAACGAAGAAATGATCTCTGAGGCATCCTTAATGTTCTTGTCAATCTTGTTCAGTAGAAATTCGTCATTGTTGAGACTTGACCTCTGCTAGTCAGAATGGATGTAAACCATTTTGTTGCATGTCTACTGAAATTAGCCATTATTATCCAGTCTGTACAACAGTAGGGAAATTGTCGGACTTCGGAGGGATTATATTTACTATTCCCATCCAGTCTGTGCAACAGTAGGGAAAGTGTTGAACTCTTAGAAGGGGTTAAATTTACTATAACCACTCCAGTCTGGGCAATATTAGGGAAAGTATTTCACTAGAAACACATTACTTATTTGAATACCCCTATTAATTTACAACAAATATAAAACTCTGAATATAAACATTATTAGTTATCTATTACATATTTTTTTAGGCGCAAAAAACTTTATTCCATTATCAAAAATGTTTTTTCTTGTATCATTTTAAAGAAGAAAATCATTACAAAATCACTGACAAATAAGTAGCTAATATTGTGAGGTTCTTACTATTAAACTAGTGTTCGGCAAGTCTACCTATGGCACGGAGCATGGTAAGGCAAAACCTACAAATTACCAGCCATTTTATATGGTAGATAATCATTTATGTACGGTCACATCTTTTTCAGACGTCAGTAAGGTGAGGGTGTGACCGCAAATAAACAATTACTGCCTAGAACCATAAGTGGGTAAGAAAGAGCAGTGAAATCTGCAGTTCACAAGCTCGAGCCATAAGCGTGTAAACTAAGACTTTCCTCATTCTGAGGTTGCCAAAATGAGTGTCACAATGCTTGATTAATACTGGTTATTGCGGAGCCAAATGACTATTCAGTTTGCAGGAAGCGTTATATACAAGATCAATGTAGTGTATATCTTGGTTAAAGCTTTCTGGAAAGATGGGAAAAACCTGGCACAGTAATTTGCCAAACTATCATTAAAATGCAGAAAAAAGATGACTATACAACTCCAGCTGCCAAATTATAATCTGGTCGCTAGGTCCAGAGTGCTTCGTGATCACATGAAGTCTACTTATAAACCAAAAAGTGAACATTACGCCGAAGTTGTAAAAAATGAGCCCAAGCTCTCTGAAAATTGAAAACCACTGCCTATGTTTTCTTTTTCTGCTAAATATGTCCCACAGTTCGGGTGGGGTATGGGCGCTTCTTCAGGAGTACTCTGTAATTTCAATAACTCCACTTGAATCCGAAATTAATCAGAAGTCAACCCATCCATGTCACATCTTTTCTTCCTCTTCGTTGAAGGATCCTGGGCCCGAAACCGGCTCCCCATGGTGGAACTCCCCGTTCACAGCATGCTAAAGTGTGTTTTAATCATCACAGTAAGTCTGTTGAACAACAAGAGATCTTTTAACCATAAACAACTAACAGATATCTGTAGGCGAGACCCAAAAAAGATACCATAATCAGGTATAACTAGTTATCCCCACCACCCTTGAACCGCCTGCCCTCCAAGACTATTGCCCACTATATCCAGATGTCGGAAGAGAAGTCTCCTCCAGAGAGGCGCATATCATGCGCTAGGCAGGGCCCGTCTGTCTCTTTCCCAGAATCTATGAGAAAATCTTCATTGCTGGTCAGGCCACCCTTCACAGTGTCCACGTCAATCTGAACCATTGCTGCCCCTTCCTTGACCAAATTTGGATAGAACTGCTTGTCCCAGGCACTGGAGAGGGAGGTGGTACAGTACAGCCTCTTTCCATCAAAGCTGAGCTAGATCATCTGAGGTCCCCCCTGAATCTTCTTTTCTTTCAGTATGAGCAGATGTCGTTGGCACTTAAGTTCCTCCTCGTGCACCACTGTGACTGGTCCTCCTTTTGCAATACCAGCCCCCATCCAGACCTGTCCCACCAGCTTGGGCTTGCTGGTGTTGGTTATATCGTACTGACACACATCCCCATCCAGCCAGTTGCTGAGGAACAGGAAGCGGTCGTCCATATAGATCACAATACTGGAGATGAGGCCTGGCATTTCCGGCAGGGCCCATCCTTCCACCTTCTTGTTGATAACTTTGATTACTCTTTCAGTGGCCCAGTCGCCTTTCTTGGTCTTGTAGAAGCGAAAGACCGAGCTGCCATGGTAGCACCCAACAAACCCCTCAGCTGCATCTGGGTTGTGAAGAAATCATATTTCCATTGGAATGTATCCATCTTCACCCAGGTCGAGTGTCTGGATGCGGGTGTGTTTGTTCCAGTCCCACACATTAATACTGTGTCCATAAAGACCCACTGGCACATCCTCCCATTTAAAGATGTCGAACATTAGCCTGGGAGTCCCCCATTCGGTGCTGACCATTACATTGTGGCGGGGCTGGTACCAGAAGTCATAACCGAAGGGAGCAGCATGGCCTTCTTTTTCCATGCCCCCTTTACCTCAAAGGTCTCTACATCCAGCAAGACAAACCCACCTTTGGCATTGCCAGATGGAGCTCCCACGGATCTGATCATGACCTCACCACTGCCCAGACAGTGTTGAATTTAGGTTTGCCAGGTTGCTCTTGAAGTAGACACCAATAGGTTCGACTGCCTTGTGCACTCTGGGAGACCGTGGATCTGTCCCCACATCCACGATGTAAATCTGTGACGAGATCAAGCTGAGCAAGACCAGGCGGCCCCGCTTCTTGATGGGGTCACCATAGCAACTGCTGCAGGCATTCCAGCCAAGATGGTGGAGCTCATCGAGCATGTTGGGCATTGGCAAGCGGTGGATGATCTGGCTGTAGGTTGGAGATTTGGATCTACATCTACTGTGGACAGATAGTCTGGCTTGTTGATGCCAGTGTTGCGGTAGATGCAAGACATATAGATCAAATCCTCCCGGGGAGCTTTCAGGGAATCCAGGGGAGTCTTGTAACCAGGACCACATGCTGCACACTTGGAACGCACATCACATTTTACTTCCTGGAAGGGACCCTATTACATTTTTTTAACATATTTATTGTTTAATTAACTTTTCACACTATACCCCCACAAACCTAGCAGCCCACACTTAAACTATAGCTCAAATAAATAAGTATAACACAATTTACATTATTGATAATTAACTAATTAATTAACAATTGATAAGTATTTGTTAATGTATTACTTAATTAACATCCCACCCTATACTCCCACAAATATAGCAACCCTCAACTAAAGTATAACTAAAATAAATCAGTACTATATAATGAACACAAGTAATTATCAATTAATTCATTAATAATATATAACTGATAATTAATTATTACTTAATTAACTTCCCATCCTATATCCCTACAAACCCAACAGCCCTCACCTAAAATATAATACAAAAATATTATTACACAAGTTGCATATTAATTAATTAAATAATAATAAATGTATTCCCTCCCTGTACCTGTAGAAACCCAGCAGCCCACACCTGATATAAAACTAAAACATATAATTATTACAAAAAAATAAATAATTAATAATGTATTAAATATTGAATAATACATTAATAATGAATTGTTAATCAGTATTTAATTAACTTCCCACCCTATACCCCTACTAATCTAGCAATCAGCTACAACACTATAAACTACTATTAGCAATTAAATTATAAATTATAAATCACTTAGAATACAAACTCTATTTAAAATATTATTAACAATTATACAAACAACATTTGAAATTGATTACAACAAAATGGTCGCACACTGCTGACCTACCTGCGTGTTACCCCAAAGAACTGTGGTCCCTGTAGTTAGCGTCGGCGGATACACCTATGCTCGTGTCGTGAGTGCAAGTGTGAATAGCGTTAGCCATCCCTGGACACGTGTTTCGAGGTAGTTGCCTCTCGTCAGCAGGGAGTAGGAAAGAGTGTAGGGTTGCAATGTAAGCTGCTAAAATCATTATCAGGTCTAGTACCTCTCGTAGCAACGCAGGTGCGTAACCTGAGTCCGTCGACTCCCCGGCTCAGAGAGCCACTAAATAGTTACAACAAAATGGTCGCACACTGCTGACCTACCTGCGTGTTACCCCAAAGAACTGTGGTCCCTGTAGTTAGCGTCGGCGGATACACCTATGCTCGTGTCGTGAGTGCAAGTGTGAATAGCGTTAGCCATCCCTGGACACGTGTTTCGAGGTAGTTGCCTCTCGTCAGCAGGGAGTAGGAAAGAGTGTAGGGTTGCAATGTAAGCTGCTAAAATCATTATCAGGTCTAGTACCTCTCGTAGCAACGCAGGTGCGTAACCTGAGTCCGTCGACTCCCCGGCTCAGAAAGCCACTGACGCTGACCTCAGGGACCACATTCATTGGGGGAACACGCTTGGTAGGTGGAGCAGTGTGCGACCAATAAGACTTAACTTTATATTCAGGCTCCCTTGAGCCGGTGGAGTCGACGGGCTCTTGGTTACGCACCTGCGCGCTACGAGAGGTATTTACCTGATAACGATTTTAGCAGCTTACACAGCAACCCCACACACTTTTTCCTACTCCCTGCTGACGAGAGGCAACTACCTCGAAACACGTGTCCAGGGATGGCACACGCCACTCATACTTGCATTCATGACTCGGGCATAGGCGTACCCGCCGACGCTGACCTCAGGGACCACATTCATTGGGGGAACACGCTTGGTAGGTGGAGCAGTGTGCGACCAATTAGACTTAACATTTGAAATTGATATGTGAACAAAAACACATTAATATAATTTAAAACAATGTTTTAGAATTATATTATTGAAAACGAGATTAACAATAACAATATTCCTTACATCGATAGTACCTAAAAAATCCATATTCTTGACAACGATATTCCTGCATAGCGATATGTTTTCATCACAATATTTGTTTCAGATATTTCAGTATCCTGCTATTTAAAACTCAATTTTTTGTCCATATAACAAAAGCCCCTACCTCCTTGCCCCATAGCCTTCAAAATATTGTCTACAAAATCCAGCACAGCGATATGAGTTCAGTGCATGGCATGAAACCATAAATCCCGGCGCACCACGGAGGAGGGGTAGGTTTCCATACCTTGGTCAATCGAGCACTTTTTCTCTGGTTGCCAACTCCGAGGCGCCGACGGAGCCCATTCCCTGTACTTGAAGGGTTGGGTATAGGTTCCTAAAAGAAGGAGTTCCTATCAGCACGAGGATGCTTTTTTTCCCTGTAATAATAAGGTATCTTAGTTTCACAGTACTGCACTTCCCTGGAACCTTGTCTTCAGAACATCTTCTTTTGTATATATATCTTTTCTCACACCTTATACTCGGTCCTGACGAAGCACAAACGGATCCCTTAAGGACCAGCTTTAATGCGCGAAACATGTTGACCCTATATTCGTAGGATTCCCACTCACTTATCCTGAGAGCAGCAGTTATCTACACACCAGCCCTCATTAATTTTTTCCAAAGAGGAGCTCCAGGATTATTTTTAATCGGTGCTACACGGGGCCGTGAATAAAAACTTAGGTTCTGGGCTCCACATAGCATTTTTTAACGCACTCACTCACCTCCCTTTTTATAGGCCCACACACCCGCATGCACAACTGCAGCGTCTCCATAAAAGATCTCCGATAAAGAGCCCTCTCGCGGGGCCCGTGAGGGACTGCAGCGCCACCCCCACGAGGAGCAACGCCCGATGATGAAGCATGACACTCGAAAGGGTGTGTGAGGGCACTATATTATAAAGGAGAAATTCCCCACATCCACTCTTCACCCGACCTGATTTACCAGACACACAGATCTAGTCATTAGATTTTTGTTTTTTAGGAACAGTTACCCTCTTAGTACATACACTGTAGTCTGAGGGAGCACGGGTACTGGACCTCTCTCTAATAACGCTCCCGGTCCCCCCTTCTATTTGTATTACGGGATGAAACCATAAATGTCATCTAAAATGCATTTTTGTCCATGTAGGCTTCAATTTAAATAGAGATTACTTTCTCAAGGATCATATCGATAACCATTAGTCATAAAATCGGTATAAATTTATCAGAGTATGTGGGTAGATGTTTTTTTATTAGCGTTCTAATTAAGGCCAGTTTGATTGGCACTATACTTTTGTCTAAATTGGTGTTGATAATAGAGGCAATATGCGCCCCATCAACAATCTTGAAAATCAATATCTTATCAATGTAGTAAATAATAGTGCGTCTATACCTAGCTATATTGACTAACTTTGAAGACATTGCAAAAGTCTATATTTTGACTACAATATTTTTGTGGCACTGTATTTTTAAATCAGATATTCTGGTAGTATATCATGTGATTGATTGTTTGTATGGGATGTATTTACTTTTACCTGCAGGATTAACATAAAAACGGATTCTCCATTAGTAGCTAAATTGCACACAGAGAAGTCTCCAATAACAGTGGAACACAATTTTGAAAGTGCTTGAAAAGTGCTGTCAATAAGCATTAGAGTGGCCTAATGGATCTTAAATGACAACAAATGGGCCAGTCGTATTTATAAATAAATCAGAGGCTTCTAGTGCTGTGATGATTTTCAAATGCACTGCATGCTTTTCTGCTATCTAAAGGACGGCCTATGACCCAGCGTACCGGCCTATGACCCAGCATACCGGCCTATGACCCAGCGTACCGGCCTATGACCCAGCGTACCGGCCTATGACCCAGCGTACCGGCCTATGACCCAGCATACTCTTTTTGATTAATAGTCATAATTTCACATCCTCGCAGGATGAGTTGATCCCTAAAGTCAACAGGCTGCATCTTAAAGCCAGATGTCAGTAAAATATAAAAATGGCCTTATTCACATACTTTACAAAAAATCTGAACTTACAAAATACTCATTTGTCGGGCTTTCCTGAATTGGTTCAATTCAGTCAAAAGTATTAGTGGTGGCACAAACTCACCCAGTATGGCACAACTGAGGTTGTGGTGAAGCGGATCAAGCATGGGGGTATATGTGCTTGGCTGTGGGCCCTGTGCTTTGGTCTGCACAGAGTCAAGTGCATCCCTCGTTTACAATGCTGCATTTTTCCGGGGCTCTCTTCCTTAGTTCAAATTTCGATCTGGTGCCTGTCTTGCCTAAGTGAGACTCAATAAATCTTGCTGATGTAGTATTCCAGCAGTGCCAGGGTGTACAATATGTGCAGTTCCTGCCCACATCGCTCCTCTGGCACTCGAATACTGTTTGCATAGGAACTCACCTGTCTTTCCCTTGCCTCTTTTATTCTCTCCCCAAATGCTTGGCACTTCTTTCAGCCGCTCCCACCTTGTTTCAATTAAATACTCGCAGGAGATAAAATCTAACAACCCCCAAAAAAAGACAAACTGGCCCCTATATCCCTAGCCCTATTTTTGGGCTTATCACACTATATTGTGTGTGCATTTCCTCATCGAAAGTGCATAACTAGCCGGCCACTTCCCTCATTCAGTTTTTCCGGATTCACACAAGTGTGCAAAAAATAATAAAATCTAACAGCCTGGAAGGTGAAAATACTAAATATCAGTATAATGTCACGAGGAACAGCATTTTTGTAATGTGAGTAGCTTTATATCGAAAAGAGTGTCTCTCCATGCCATGCCAAGTGGCAATTAATATCGTTAGTGTTTGCAGTAGGAAAACAACTGCAAATGGACTGTTAGCAATCAAAGTGATGTGCTTTTCAATTGCAATGCTTTCCAATTTAGTTTCATTCTTTGAAGAAAAAGTAGTAAATGTCCAAATCAGTAAGGGCAACTAGGCTTACTGCCAAAAACATAACAAGCATAGGTGTCAGGATAAAGTACGATAAAGGAATGGCACCAATACTGAATTATGAACCGAAAGCATCTAAAGGTGGAATTGCATCCGAATCACCCCTAGAGGGCGCCCAAGTCACTGACCCTAACTGGAAACCTTGCCCAGATATACCCACCAACATTCTGATAGAATTCACATCAGCGTGTTTTAACACTGGCGACAGCTTCCAGGCACCCCAGTCCAGGTTTTCTCTTATACACCTACCTCTTCCTCCTTTTCCTCTTTTTGTGGGTATTTTAACAATCAGAGTCAGCAGTGTTTTAGGGCACCAGGCCCAAGGACCCCACCTTCCAAGGGCCCCCCTTGGGAATGGCAACTTTCTCTATATATCACCTCTGTCTATTTCTGTATTTCATCCGTTCTCCTTCTCTCTGCCGACTTCTTCTTCTGACTCGGGCTCTATGCACACTGGGTCGTCATAAATATGTTTGGGGCCCTAGGCTAGGCATATTTCAACTATTTTTCAGTGAGTCCATTTATGAAAGTTCATTTGACATCATGCAGTCTTGAATTAATAGATACGGGGTAAACAAATTCAAAATTATTCCCAAAAGAAGCCCCCCAAAATATGTCTTGACCAGCGCCCCAAAGATCCTTGTGATGAGATTCGCGTGAGGAGGTTCTGGGAGCATCTCAGCATCTCATTTGTCACATGCCTCGCCCCTGTGCGCTGCCAAGGCACAGTGTCCTGGCTTCACACTCAGTGCAGTTGTTTCAATAAAATCATAGCTAGTGGAAATCACATCATTACATCAACAGTTAGCTCGTCTCGAAATTATCAATTGCCATTTTAACTCAAAGACAAGCCTGGTTCTTTTTGAAGACATCTTTGCTGGAAGTGTGAATCCGCAGAATGGTAATGAGGGGTAATTAATAACAGGCAAAATAACCAGCAGCTACTAAAGCCAGTGAACCGTAAAGACATAATTATGAAAAGTGCATTGTGTACATCAGCTATAGCAAACACAAGGAGATGATGGACGGAGTGCTGAACCTTTTCAAACACTCACCCCAGCACATATCTGGGTTGAATCCATCATAATCTTTAGCCCACTTTGCCACCCCAGTTCAGACACAGCTATATGCAAATCAGTCTTGACCCTCATGGGAACAGTCCAGCCCGAACTGCCAAGCCAGGTCTTCCCTGGACTGGAAGCAAACATCCTGGGACCGGTTTCGGGCTAACAACCCTCATCAGCCAGGCGAGCTTTAATCCAGTGGCAAAGTGAGCAAGGGACCCACGTCATCAGCTATAGCCTAAGGTTTGCATACCACCAATCATCATGGTTGATAGCGGTAACATTATGCTAGAAATTGCAACCTCTAATTACTTCACAGGGAAGTCCATGCCTAGAACATCAATGTCCAGAACAATGTTCTTGCCCCTGAAGTATAATCATAGACAATACAGCAGGAGGCTGAAGAGCCTCTTTGGCCATTGTGACAGTGGCTGATTGCATTTAGAGAAACTTGACATTACTGACCTTACGTCAAGCACTCATGTCATTTTTGCGACTTCACTATTGCTTGAAGCACATTTAGTTACTAAGCTTGTGCTCTAGTTTTATATATTTGATCATTTGTGGGTCTTACATCTGCTTTTAATATGAAATGATTTGCTTTTTGAAGAACCCACAGCTTTGTCAAGGTCTGTACTCTGTAAATCTTACAGTAAACAATTACATAGCCCATCGTACAGGGCGTATGGGGGATCTCCTCAGTAGCTTTTGACCTTCATTACGAGTCACCTAATATTTGAGTCAACATTTATTGGACTTGAAAAAATCCAGCTTGTCCCCGATAATGGGGACTAGCAGGAGTTACCACATATAACGCAATTAACCGAGGCACTCGCAATGAGGGCCTTGGCGCTGCTGCACCAATGTGTCATGGTACATTTTTTGCACTGTTGACTTCCTCAGTGGCTTTGCAGCAATTTCACCCCGTATTTGAGAAACCACAGCAAATGTTGACAACTGTGTCCTGCATGGGATTTGCTCTTCTAGATGTGTGGCAGGAATGTTCTGTTCTCTCCTAGCGCAATGCAATATACACGGGTACAAAAGTCAACATTTTTGGCTGGCTATCCATTGTAACAAGGAGGTAACAGAAAGGTTACAGGTTTTTTGTTAAAGTTACAAGATGACTGAGACGCTATTTTTAAGTCCTGGGCTTTTGTTTAATAACCAATTGCATTCTGGGAGTTTTATTTCTAGTTCAAGACAACTGAAACAATTCAACTGAAAAAAAAAGAATTTTAAAAGGAAAGCCAAGAATTGGAGCAGGTGTCACTGATAACATAGAGCCATCCGGCGACCTTAGTTTTGCACTTCTATTCCGTTGCCTGCGATTTATGTTCATCACTTAGGTTTATCTAACCACGGTATATCAATAGCTACATCGTGGTTTCAGGGGTGATGCCGTTACAGTGATCATGTTATTTTACATAAGGGAGCTGTGTGTGCAATGTGGGGCCGAGCAGTACCTCTAACATCCCCCCAGTGGCATTGCAAGGTCAGGTGGTGCAAGGTGCGGAACATTTCTTGTTAAACCCCACCCACATTGTAAGTATTAAAATAAGGAAAAATAAGATACTTAAAGCTTTGCCTTTCTGTTTTTTTCTTTGCTGCGCACCACTCGCTTTAAATTATATTATTTTTTCCCCAAAAAGTGTTGTGAGGCCCACATTTTTATTTTTATTTTAAAAACACATATTTTTGCCATTTTGTCACCCCACTCCCCCTCAGTGATAACACCCGGGGCGGCCCGCACCCCCTTCCTTCGCCGCTGCATCCTCCTGCCCACCACTTTGATCATCATCTAAGTTACACCTGTCTTCTCACGAAGATCTGAAGCTGGCTGCGTCACACGCATGGCGACAATTGACAGGCAGAAGTTTAGGGCAACATTCCCC
The DNA here is from genome assembly GCF_964204655.1 of Triturus cristatus. NCBI lineage: Eukaryota > Metazoa > Chordata > Amphibia > Caudata > Salamandridae > Triturus > Triturus cristatus. Next base: position 1,048,815,207 of record NC_140585.1, on the reverse strand, counting down.
TGCTAGGTTAAACACTCTTCCATCAATTGTCTCTTCTGTGGGATGGCCAGGGCTTGTGCAGGGAGTGGACGCGTTTGGAGAAAAAAGTCAAAAACCCCTTCAGTGAAGTCACATCCGGCCGGGTTGGATGTTCCCCTTTATATGCCGCACAGCTCCAGGGGTCGTTCCCTTTGGTCAATTGCAGTTGCCACTGTTAGGTTGCGCTGCATACTTTTAGTAGACTGAAGTTATATTGTATGAGACATTCTAAATGTGCTCCCAAGTGCTCGTCCCATTTCTGGAAACTAGAATGTACTGATGAGCAAATACTGGGAATATGTTTTTTGCACCCATATAAATCTACCCAGTGATTTTCAGATTAAAGTTCGCGACACATGATCATTGTAACTATATGCCGTGATAAAACTATGCAAACACCGCTGTTGTAAAGACCTTTTTTGGCAACTATGGGGCATATTATCAAGCCAGGCGATAAAATGATCGCCGCTTTAGCGGCAGACAACTGCAGCTACAACGACGATAATGGGCTTGATAATATGCTCTATGGAATTCCAATTGAAGCCCATGTTAAACGTGAAGGACGTCTAACATGGGCTTCAATCTGAATTCCATAGAGTATTATCGCCGTTTTAGCGGCAGTTTTCTGCCGCTAAAGCGGCAATAATTTTATCGCCTGGCTTGATAATATGCCCCCATATTTTCTCTGCAGCATATTATAAGTTCATATCCACCGTGCGCAGTTAAAATGTTCCCGAAAAACCATCAGACAGCAAAACCATCAACGCATTACTATCAATCAATTGCTGCTTCTTTACCAAGTAAATTGCGTTTCTCTGGCAGTCCTGTGCTAGGACAGAACTGGACACTTGTTTCTGAAGCATTTGTCACAAACTAGTTTAATTAAATGCAAAGTTTGCAAAACCCATCAAAGTAGTGAATTTTTGATCACACTTACACGGTGTGAGCAAAAGCTGGAACGCACAAGTTCGCACATCCGTACTTGTGAAGTTTCTTTCAGGGTATAGCAAATTTATGGATCAGACAATTTAGCATTTATGCCTAATGGAAAGAAAGAGCGTAGATAATAATAGTTCCTGAAATATGAAAAGATAGGGGCATATTTACAAGGCGGCGATAGAAAATTATCGCCACTTTTGCGGCCGATTTCGGCCCAAAAGCGGCGATAATTTTATCACCTAATTAGCAAGGTCACGCTAATGCGTGAAACCTTGCATTAGCGCACAAATTCTTAACGCCCAGCTTTGCATCTCTAATGAGATGCAAAGTGTGCGTTCCTGACCTGACATGACAGGAGAAATGTCGCTAAGCAACATTTCTCCTATCATCAAGCCCCACGCTATGAAGCATAGCGGCAAGAAAAGTAGCGATAACCCCTGTTATCGCTACTTTCATACGCCTTCTTCAGGACTGACTTAGCCTTGATATCCTATGGAAGGTGGATATCATGGCTAAGTTTGTGAGGCCCTATCAACAAGCTAACGTCACATTTCGTGAGATTATCGCTGTGATTCCAGTGATAATCTCACGTTAGGCAGTTAGCGCCAGGATTTTTATTGCTTTTGAGATAACCGTTGCAAATAGCACGCTATCACAGCGATAAAAATCCACGCTAGCCGGCGATAATCATCCACACGCTAAGAGCACTGAGCGATAATTATTGCCGGCCCTTGCTGATATGCCCCATAATTCTTTTGGAAGCAACAAAATTAAATATGCAGAAGAACTTACATACTACATCATGAATCATCATGGCATACAATACATGCGCTGCGAAGGCCATGCATTCTAGATCATAAATACGATCTGTAATATAGAATAAATATTTTTAAAGTTTTTATAATTGCCGCAATTTATATACATTTTAAATTGAGACATTTTAAAATAGGCAGTAATTAGATACAATACACTCGACACCATGTAATGCTCTGCTGTGAAATAATATATGGAATGAGAATTGACTCAGAAATAATGCTCTTTATTTTGCACTTTTGTATTTAAATAAATGGTGAAAATACTGTGCTTTGTGAAAGAAGATTTAAATTGTTCATTGTATACGTCAAATGTTTTGCGAACAGGGGATATTATGTACAATTAATCTTTTTTTTGTTACATCTAAAGCACAGTTGTTGTAGCATCTGACATTCCCAGCGGAGCCGTTTGTGAACAATGTTGCACTCTCTCCACGCACACACCCACAGGGACGGACAGGGCTGGGAGAAGGACGCCACGCGCAGCCTCCATGTTGAGAAAGCATTCATTCTGCCCCGCTGACCCTCGTGGGCACCCCAGGCCTGGCCTTAAAAGGGAGAGGAATTAGTCAGTGGAAAAATGACTAAAAGCAAAGAGCCGGGGATCAGGCTGTCAGAGGCCTCGGTGGCTGCACATTAGCGAGTGAAAATTAGATTACAGAAGGACGGCCCGAGCAGCTGGAGATGGTAGATTCAATTCATTCCATGACTGTGGAGGCGAAGAAAGACCGATATCAGAAAGCAGGACAACAAAGGGTGATATGATGCAGATATTGGCCACTGAAAAGGAGATCAAGATAACAGTAGGCGCATGTGAAATGATAAAAAAATACCGATTTTTTATCTAGTGTGCAATTTTTTGGTAGCTTAAATATAATATAGACACACGGAAGGAAGTCGTGCATAGGTAAACAGCTTTATCTCGGATACATTTAGAATATGTGGTTTTTGCAATCCTAGGGTTGAAAAGAAATAAGACTACTTACAGCTTACACAACTTCATCTTTGAGGTGCTGCTGGCAGGATGGAATTAGACCATTGCCATGCACAACTAACTATTCCTAGCCAGGGGAAAGGATGTTTTTATTTAATGTGGGAATTATCAAGCAAATACTGTATTTCCCTTCACAGAGTGGTAAGTAATGTCAAAAAAGCTGGGTCATATATATGTTGTACCAGATGTAAATGTGTAACTAAATACAGCAAAATGGCTGAAAGAAACTGACTTGCAAAGTTGAGGTTTGGAATTGTGTGGCGACTACAAATGCCTCTTGTCGCCACTTGGGATACCCGAGGCTTCTGCTGGTGACGTCAAGTGCCAATCACAACACATACTGTGGAGGAGGTGATATTCGCAAAGAATATGCACAAGGCACTCCTGTAAAGTGTCAGTGAAGATAAACAAAGAATGGATGGTTGGACCCTCTGGTGACTTGGCTCCTCAAAGACTCTTCAAGGCAGAAGGTAATCCTAACAAGCATTTGCAATGCAATTGGTCTCGCCGTTGGGACCTTATATGTATTTAGCTAAGCAGCACATTAGCCTGGGTGCTGAAACATCTACTGTACTTTAACATGGAGGAAAAGTAAGCACCAAACTGCGAGACACGCCAGGTATGGGAACACATGGAGACAAATATTGCCTTTCAACGGGTAATGGTATAGTCCAAAGCTCTGGTTTAATATAAAATCAGGGCCTTCGGTGGTCATATCACTGAAAATACAAGATTTGAAAAAAATATTATTGTCTACGGGTGCTCGTGGAAGCCAATTTCTATGGACTGGAATATAGAGAATGCTGAAGTGGTTCTGGTGTTTTACTGACCTCTGCTGGTTGTTTTCTATCAAGAAAGTTAAATAGAGGCAGTGGACAGAAAAATTTAAAAAAGAAAGTCCCTCAGCAGAAAGCAATTCTGGTATTTTACTGACCTCTACTGGTCGTTTTCTATCAAAACAGTTAAATAGAGGCAGTTGAACAAGCAGAAAGTAATTCTGGTATTTTACTGATCTCTACTGGTCGTTTTCTATCAAGACAGTTAAATGGAGGCAGTTGAACAAAAAAAGAAGTCCCTAAGTGGAAGCAGACACGTCCTAGGGCTGAACTCCAGAGCCAACAAAGTACATAAACATATGTTATTTTATGTTATCTGTGATTTGTAGAGCGCGCGGCTACTCCAAGGAGTGTCCCGGTGCTACGAAAGGACCACCAACAACTGACAAACAAACGCCCCCGGCCACCGTACAAGAAAAGACTATAGCTGGAAAAGCCACGTCTTCAGGTTCCGTCTAAAAGTCAAAAGGTCCGGACTCCACCGCAGCAAAAGAGGGAGGTTATTCCAGAGTCGGGATGCAATAACCTGAAATGATCTTCCTCCTACCCGTGAGAGCCTGACCCTTGGGATCAGGATCAGGAACTGGGTAGAAGATCTTAAAGAGCGCTGAGGCAAGTAAGGCTGAAGTATATACAAGAGGTCTCGAAAGCTCAACCTAAAAACTGTGCACAAGTATTCTCTCTAGCTGTGAAGTTGAACTGTCTTCAGAGTACAGAGTAAGGAAATGGAGACAGGCCTCTACTTGGCCAAATATATTGACATACACCAGAAGAGCCAAGTGGGTTATTTGGAGCTTTGTGGTATGGAGGGTCCTTCATAAGTCAATAGTTCTATTGCCCCTCAAATCTCACAGTTCCTCTGTTTTATTTACAAGTGGATGGGGAACTGCAGTGTTTCCCATGGTGGATACTCAGCCAGTTCCACCATAGTGGAACCTTTTGAGACCTACAATTTATCTACCATAGAACTCCCAGATTTTGTCCATAGGAGTGCTCGCATCCTAGAATTTTAGTTTTAGAGCTACCATTCTTAACAGACTTTTTCGTACCTTGAAGATTTATATTCTTAAGATACATGTGGAGTTAAATAAAGCAAACCTGTACTCACACAGACATAAATATATGTTGGACATTACCCTTTTTGTAGGGTTACCCCAAACCCTTTGCCTTCTTCCGTCTCTGTTTTTGACTTCGTTATGCTGGTTTTAAAATGCTGTGCACTTTTTCCTGCTGACCACAGTTAAAGTGCATGTGCTCTGTGTCTAAAATGTAATGCCATTTGGTTCCTCCATGATTGACTTATTTGATTTACTGATAAGTCCCTAGTACAGTGCACTATATGTAACCAGAGCCTGTAAATCAAATGCCAATAGTGGACCTGCAGCATCGATTGTGCCACACACATTAGTAGCCCTTCAAACCTGTCTCAGACCTGGCACTGTATAGCCTGTGGGTGTAGTTTTAAACTGCCATTTCAACCAGGCAAGTTCCCCTACGTGATCAGCCCAAACGTTCCCTATTGTTACATATGTCACCCTTAACATTGGCCCTAGGTAGCCCTATGGGCAGGGTGGGTGCTGTGTATTTAATAGGTAGGACATGTCCCTTTGAGTTTTACATGTCCTGATAGTGAAAATCCGCTAAATTAATTTTTCACTACAGCAAGGCCTATCTTTCCTATAGGTTAGCGTTGGAGTTGCCTTGTAACACTTTGCAGGTGTAAATTCCATTTGAGAAAAGATAGGAAGAGTACGTTTAGTGTCTCTGGACTCAGAAATTAAATACACATCTTTTAGTAAAGTTGTTTTTTAAATTGCAGGTAGAAAGTTGGCATTTTCTTACTTTAACCATTCTGTGTCTCTACCTGTCCCTGGAATAGACGTCTGGGTGGGTGCACTGCGCATGAGGTGTTTGGTCGGCTGTTTCAGGCCGGCCAAACACCTCCTGCACAAGGTAGCTTTCTCCAAAGCCAGCTGCACTGCTGGGGTTGGAGAAAGCAGGCACAGGCTCCCAGTCTGTCTTTGAGTGCAAAGTTGAAGCGCTCAGACCAATAATGACGCTGCTTTCCTGCAGTGCCATGATTGGCCCGGTGCAGTCTGGGAGCCTGTTCCAAATCAGGAAGAGCAGTACAGGGCGGACTGCGGAGGAGGTGGCGATGGTCAGGTAAGTTTATTTCCTTTATTAATATTATGTTTCTATTCCCCCCTGAGTCCCCCCCATGCCCTGGTACCCCCAGGTCACTCCTCCAGCCCGCGCCGGGGCTGCGACTGTCCAAAATCGTATGAATATTGGCAAATAAGTCAGCCTTCCTCGTATGAATATGGGCAAATAAGTCAGCCTTTCCCCTACTTAATATATAGCAAAATGCCACTAAAACTATATATCGTTTCCATTTCTGTTTTTCAGTCTAGAAATACAAAAACAAGTAACCAAGCAGTTTTCTATGATTTTCAGAGATAACTTCAATATTTTCATAGGCGTCAGTTACTTGCCATATGCGGATAAGTTATGCACTACAGTTCAATGAGACCACGTGATCATGACGTGTCATAAAGAACTGAACCATCGGGCTGTGAGTCTAAAGAAGAGTGCCCATGCTCCCTTTACCTTGCAGTTCTCAAGATTGACTCTGAGGTTTAGAGTAGCGACTGCAAATGTCAATGCTTGCAAGTAGAGTTCGATATTACTCTTGGTTATGCTCTCTGACAAACCGTATACAACGTGTATAGTGAAACCTCCTTGTACACTCACTTAAGAGGCCATATATATTGTTTTTCCAACTTTAATTCTGTACATATTTATAATTTTATGACTGTATACAAAGGGGTGCCTTGTGAGAAAGGATATGCCCACTACAGTACGTCTGAGTGAGTTATGGCGGAACGCCTTTGATAAATGATGTGGCCCTGATTGGTTCTTTAGGAAAAGTTAAGACAGATGACATGGGTCTGGTCTGTTTAGTTTGAAAATTTACAACAAAGACAATAAGGCTGACCTATTTATAGGAGAACCACATGTCAAAGTCAATAGGACTTTTATGGCGGATAGTTAATATTGCACCTGGCTCTTTTTGCATGGTCTCCTCCAGGCTTTTTTTACTTCTGTTGCTAAATCCTTTTTTGCTTTTTGTTTTTATGACTCTGTGAACTTTATCCCTGCTAACCAGTGATGCAATGTATGTGCTCTCTCACTAAAACATGGCACAATTGGCCTACACCTGATTGGTACATTTAATTTACTTGTAAACCCTTAGTATATGGTACGGCCTGAACCCAGGGCCTGTAAATAAATGTCAGTAACAAGGAGCAAATCTCATTGTGCCACCCATTAAAGTAGCCTTTTAAAACATTGATCAGGCCTCCCACTGCAGCCTGTAGTGCAGTTTTAATCTACCATTTCGACCTGACAAAATAAACCTCTACCCAGATATAAACCTTCTCTTTTAATGCATTTGAGTCATCCCTATGGTAGGCCCTTAAGGCTCATAGGCAGGGTGCATTGGATTTTAAAAGTAGGACATGTGTACCTTAGTTTTACATGTCCTGACAGTGAAAAACTACTAATGTCATTTTTCACTCTTGTAAGGCTTTTCTCCCCCATTGACCAACACGGGGATACATTATTACAGTTAATAAGTGCTAACTTTAGATTGAGAGAGGATAGAGATTTGCTGTTTACACTCAAATAAAATGTAATGTGAAATCCTTTTTAATAGTGAAGTCGGATTTTAAGTTACAATTTTGAAGATGCCACGTTTAGAAAGTTGCCCATTTCTTGTCACAATCATCTGTGCCTTGTGTTAGACTACAAGCTCTTACAAAGTAAGCAGGGCTGTTTTATTTATAGTGAGAAACCTCTGTTACAGACAATAGGCTTTAATTGTGGATTATTATTTCCCTGTGTTAAAACCTACGGACAGGAACTTTTGAACATGTGATCTGACGGATTACTGTAGTAGTCACAGGTTTATGGCATTTCCCCACCCCCTTCCTAGAGGACGGGGGTAGAAGATCTACATTTAGGAATACCTCTTCAGCTTCTTTGGAGGGGCTATATATTGTTTTGTCAACTGTAATTTGTTACTATATATATATATATATATACACATTCATACATACATACATACATACACCTTTGAATGATGGCATGTTGCTTAATCACATGTGCATATCTCCCTCAAATTGATTGTGCTTTAGTACCTGGGCTTGTGTGACACTCACTGAAGTTTTGAATGTTTCTTTTAGCTTTCTATTTATATATCTTTTGTTAGTAATGTATTTTTTGTGAACACTTATCAGCTATCAGGCCACTCATTTACTTCTGTGAAATTATCTGCAGTTTACTGTGTCCCATGTAGCCAATGCTTGCAAGATACCAATGGCAGGTACGTGCACACCCTTGCTGTAGTTATGAAGTTCAACAATTGACTATGTTTTGCGTGATACCAGTGTATCGCTGTCTGATCAATCAGCGTGAGGGTCCAATGACAGGGAAGCCTTGCCCTGCGGGGTAACGTCCCCCAATGGCACAGCTGGTCTCCAATAAGGAGGTTAATCCACTTCTATATATGAATAAATGAACAACAGTTCAACATGGAAATAAAGTGTTATTTCACAGTCATTAGGAATTTCCAATAGTTCTTCGGCCATCACTCACGGGATATACACCATCTATCAGAACCGCAACATGAATTCCCCCTGACGAAGGGTTTTACCCGAAATGCATTGGGTTTGATGAACCATTTGGTCTAAACCGTATCTCTTCGGAAGGACCTATTGGAAATTCCTAATGACTGTGGAATAAATCTTAATTTCCATGTTGAACTGTTGCTCATTTATTGTTATATAAAAGTTGATTAACCTCCCTATTGGAGACTAGCTGTGCCATCGGGGGACGCTACCCAGTAGGGCAACGCTTTTCCGCCAATGCTTGTAAGACACATGCCCATATTGAAGCATAATATCTGTAACTTATTATTATTTTACTGTTCCACAATGACTGCCAAAATTAAAAGCCACATTTCATCCATCTTTTGTTGGTCCAGCACTTGCAGACTATACACTATAACATTTCAAGAAGGTAAGATAGTGTACTATTTATATTTTTACTTATTTTTAATTACAAGCACAGGCCTTAAGAGGCAAAAGCTTTCCTTTTTCAACTACTTGTTGAGTTTGTGTGTGTGTTTTATTGTGGGCTGGTGAGTGGATCTAGGATTTGTGGTAGGTTTTTATCAGAACGCTGCATATTTTTGTAAAAAGACTTTAACTTGTTCTACTGCTCTCCAAAACCCACTTGCGGTTTGGATGCTAAACATAAATAAGGCTTTTAATTTTTGTGATGGGGGATGTCTGTTTTATGTTTAATAAAATGCATATTTTCTAGGTCACTCAGCCATGGTAACAAAAGCCAATATATGTGGATGCTCTATTACTTCATATAGATAAGGTTTGAAGATCACTGATGCTGCAGGGAAGAAACCATTACTTTACAATATCCCTCATATGATTTTAAATTGCATAGATGCTTTAGCTAGAATAGTCAAAAACAGTGCCAGATTGCGGTGAACATAGATATCTCTGGAGCATTCAATATTGCTTTATAACTCAGGAGAATTCAATGTTACTTTATACCCAGATCAGATATGACAAAAATCTACAGAATGTTTAGGAACAGTGAATTCTTTTTTACACACAACCACATGCTGAAAAATTACTACTACAATGGATATCTTGTTGGTAATGCCTGGAAGGGTAGAACTCCTTATAGTTTTAAAGGTAAAAAGTCATGCAATATTTGTCAGATGGTCAGTGAATTATCCAGTTTTAATTAAGGATGACTGCTATTAAAATGGTGGCATATTCCTACACCAAGAGACACATTTTATAACGATAGTTAGCACACAATAAAGAATGTTGTGATCACCCAATATCTGGCACTATTCCAGATGCTCCCTTGTGAGTTAGGTTAGCCATTGTTCAGGAGGTATGATTATGGCTTTCATAAGTGCCATTGATTTACATAATAAATTGTGCCAACGGGGTGGGAAGGTGGTTGAAGATAGGGCTTTTCTGAGTTTGAAAATACATATTTATGCATTAAGGGTCTATGTTTAACACATCAAGAAAAATCCCATGTCAAGGGCTTTTTTGACATGACATGTTTGATTATCATGGTAGCAATGTTACAGCAGAAAAGCAGAATTGACTTACTCACCTATCGCAACATGTTTGTTTATTCAGTAACCCAAATCTTTTTTTTAAAAAATTATTTTTACATTTCTAGGTAATATACACACTATTTATCATACGTTAGTACAGAAAATGAAAATAGCATCTATATCCCAGAAGAAGGGCTTCTCAGAATGGACGTAAATGGGTGCTAGGGGCTTAAGGTGGAAAACTGGATTTGTGAGAACTCTTAAACAAATGTGGTTTATAAGGCTGGTATATTTTCATAAATATATACAGTTCAGGAAGTATTTTGTTAAATTCTCCCAGAATGTATCAAATCATTTTTATAGCTTCCAGCTGACATCAGTCTATCATAAGAATTTTTAGTAATTTAATGATGACAATTTTCAAAATAATGCAATTATTCATATAGAAACGGCCAAAATAAATATCAGTCACATACATTGGCACATGCTGTGTTACCATATACAGCACATCCCATTTGGAGCTAACCCGAAATTGCCGCATTATAGATTCCATCGTTTGAATTACTTAAGTACATTTCTCCTTAATTATTTCTCTTTCTATACCAGGGATGAGTTAGATACATGCAATGCCAAGTTATGCTCTTTTTGAAGACATGCTGTGGTTTCTTTCCATTTCTTTGTAGAGATCTATGTCAGGTGATAAGACCAAATCCAAGGCTCACATTCATGGAATGCATTTGTGAGAATCTAACTGCTGGTAGACAGCCCCTTCCCTTGCCATTTTTGAGTCCCTTCATGGCTTATTATTCACGCAAAGGCAAATTATAACAAATGGCTTATCAAAAAAAGAATTGATAAACAGGTTAGAAGAACATTTTTTATAACTGGTTTACCATTCAAAAAAGCGTGGGTGTATCTGCGGTGTTTCACTCAGAGCATTCAACAAATGCTTCCCCGTGCTGAATTCTAAATGATTATGTTTGTCATCAGGATCAAATGTTAGATCCTGCATAATTTTTATTTTTTATACTGCACATTACATGTTAATCTATTTAATACTATAAAGATGAATTTGAAGGTATTTTTATGAAATGGCTTAAAACAAATAAAAATGTAGGGTAATAAAACAGAAGTTATTTACAATGGGTATACGCAGTCATTCACAATGGCATACAGTACCGTGATATTCAGAAAATGCTAACTGATACATCACACGCAGATCAAAAATATCCACATTCTTCCAACACCATTCATTTTCCTGAAACGGGGCCCATCAAATATATGTATTTCGTGAGCATTTCCTGTCAGCATTATTTTCTTTTGTTTAATCTGAATGAATGTATATGTGGTTTATGAACACAACAAAACAGCATTGTACCTGGGTAAACATGCACTTGCAGCAGCCCTTGTAAGGACAGGAATGCTGCAAGTACATTCCAAGTGTGGTACAGGAGCTGAGACAATTTGAGCCACTGAGGCATACTGTGTGCTAAATCATGATAGTAAAAACTATAAATCAGAGTCATACAGATCCAGATGGAACAATAAATGGCTTTATGATCTATGAATGCACTGTGTAAAACTCAATGCAGTCCATTATGAGCCAGAAGAGTACATTTGCAATTTCCTTTGGATAGTAACAATTTCATATTTATTTTGTAAATGACTAAGACCAATACATTTTAAGAAGCATCTGTGCTTACCAAAGTCTTGTAAAGATTTTCCGTGTTTTTGTACTCTTACTACTTCCTTCTCTCTGCCCAATGACATCACCTTGCTGGCAGAAAATGGCACATAGCACATAACATGACAATGGAACTGGGAAGCTAGGCTTAGGGCTTGAGTAAATATTTGTAACACTGGCTACATACAGGACATCTTATGTAGACTGTCTCACGTTAAACAGTACCATCCAAGGAGGATGGGGAGACAGTTAGTTATTAGCCAAGGTAAAGTGAGATTGTCGGAAGCGAAATCAAGGGCCACACTTCACCCTTGTCAGTACCATCCTCCTCGAGCAATATCTCTATTGCAAATTAGCATCTTGAAGTTTGGTGAGCATACAAAGAAATTATTTGAGAGGTGTAAAGTCTCCCAGCCAGGGTACCCGCCAATAACCACACCACACATGGAGCTTAGTATTCCATGTTTTTATTCTGTTGTGTGTAACTGTGAATTCAACATTCAAAAACAAGCTTGCATGGCATTGCGATCTGACACCTACATCACAGCTCTACAGAGTCCGCAACGGTTCTATATACATATATATATATATATATATATATATATATATATATATATATATATATATATATATATATATATATATATATATCCTTTCAGGCATTGAGTGATGCATAAATTATGCAAAAAAGAAGCAGATAACTCTGGGTATTTTTTAGTGTGATTAAAAAGTATGACACTAGGGGCGTGGTCTTGCGCCGCGAGAAGACGGCGGCTCGTTCATGAGCTCCGCTAGAGCGCGGAGATATCCCTGAAGCTGCAGCCTTCGGCGTGACCCTGGGGAGACATTCGAGGATGAATTCAGGCTGCTGAAGGGTCGGAGCGGCGAGTGCAGTCGTTCCGACCCGGTTTTATGCATTCCTGGACCGGATTTCAGTGGTGGTGTGCCTCCCTCATCGGCAGGTGAACGACGGCCGCCATTTTGTGCCTGCTACTCGTTTTTTGCTCTCTGCTCCTGAGGTAACCGGCGTTTCCAGCTTTAAACGCGCGGCAACGTTTCTTTTTCCTCATTATTGTTCTTTACATGCTACATTAGTCAGTCTATCTCCTCCAAGCTCCGTGTTACATACAACCATGCCTCGCAATAGTGGATAATATGTTTTTCTGCTCCTCACCTCCTGCTAAGTTGCAGTTTGTACTCTTTAACGTACCTACGGAGTTCCTTCAGAGATGTTCCTCGTGGTGATTTGACATTTTCTTTACTATGTGACCTAGTTCTCCTCACATGTGTTTATCTTATATCACCAGAGCGCTGACGGTTGGTGACGCTCTTCACTGCACATGCTAACTTTAAAAAAATTTTTTTATCTGAAGTCCTGTTGAAGAGTGCCGTGTTTTCATCAGGCGTATGGGTAGGCGGAAGTCCTTATTGAGAATCACTTCTCGCCCGTCCTATCTTTTCAAGATGGCTAATGAAGCTTCAATTGCGTCAAGTGCATTATCATCGGGTACCAAATCCAAGAGAGCCAAGAATGACCCTCCCTCACCTATACTATCCTCTCAAAATCCTGTTTTGGACACTATTTTAGATGAAGTGAGAGGTGTGAAATCCTTCATGGCCACGACTAATGAGAAGCTTCAACTAATTGAGGATAGATGGATTACTATGGAAGCTAAGGTATTCGATATGGAACAGCGTATCAGTGATGTTCAGGATGTCTCCACTAAAATTCCAATTTTGGAGCAGGAAATCCAACGTCTTAAGCTTCACACTGAGGACCTTGAAAATTGTAATAGACGTAACAACCTGCGCCTTTATGGCCTGCCGGAAAATGTTGAGGGTCCTGATTTGCTTCTCTTCCTGAAGAAGTTCCTGACAGAGCTCTTAGGTATTTCTCCTGACCCTGCCTTAAATATTCAACGGGCTCATAGACTTGGTCGTCTTCAACCTAATGCTTCTAAACCTAGAGGTATTATCATGTTGTTTTTGGAATTTACTGATTTAATGCGAGTCCTTTCGGCAGCCAAAACAAAGCGTCGACTTACGTGGTCAGGTCACAACATCTTTATATCACAAGACTTATCTAATGCTACCAACGCAAGAAGGAAGGAATTTTTGGCTCTTCGTCCTCAAATGAGACAGTTGAATATTCGTTATGGCATTCTCCATCCTTGTTTGTGTAAAATCACACATGAAGGGTCCACTCGTTCTTTTGAGGATCCTCTTAAGCTGAAATCGTTTCTTCTAAATTTGTCTTCTATGTCTACAACTGGCTCTTCCTCTCATCCTTAGTGTTCTCCCCTCTGTTTACTATTTCTATTAATATGGCTGTATCTTAGTTCTCTATTTTTAAATTTCTCTCTGTCGTTCCGTCTCTTGACGGCGATGTTACGCCCTTGCATTTGTTATTGATGTTTTCTTTTAGATCTGGATATTTTTCCTTGATCTATCATCTTTTACTCCCTTTTCTATTTTCTCTTTCTTTTTTCGCTTTGATGTTTTTTTCCCTTATTTGTTTCCTTATCCATTTGACAATGTGCTATTTGCTGCATGTGTCCGTTGGATCGGTGTGTTGTATTACTGTATACTTTTTCTATTTTGCTCATTTTTGGTGTCTCTCTTTTTTTAGCTACTGCCCTGAAGTGTGTCATCTCCTTACGTATTGCACCCTCCTGCTTCTCCGTTATGTGTAATTTTGTTTCATGGAATGTTCGTGGTCTTGGAAATCCCGTTAAAAGACAGAAGGTACTTTCTCATTTATCCAAATTAAATTCTCAAATATCTTTTATTCAAGAAACACATTGTACTGAAGCGGAATCACTTAAGTTAAAAAGACAATGGATGGGTCAAGTTGTGTACTCTCCTTCTTCTAGTAAAAAAGGGGGTGTGGCTATATTGTTTCACAGGTCTTTGTCTATACAAATTGTATCTACACAAAATGATGCTGATGGACGATGGGTAATGGCCAGAGTTGTTGTGCAGGGTAAGGATTTGGTCTTATTGAATATTTATGGTCCGGTTAAACCAGACCCCAAATTTTGGAATAACATCAAGGTTTTACTTTCTTCCCTTGATTGTCCTAATATTGTTATTGCTGGGGATTTTAACCAATGGCTTGACCCCTTTTCTGATAGACAATCTAAATCTAAGTTTCATCCAGACAAGTCCCACAAAGCCTTTCAATCGGCCATTGCCTCTCGTCCATTGTTTGATGTTTGAAAGACCTGTAACCCTGATTCTCTTGAGTTTACTTTTTTTTCCAATGTTCATCATACACGTTCCCGGATTGATTATATCCTAGTCAGTAAATCCTTACTCCCATCTTTTCAATCCTCGGAAATTGGGCCAATTTTTATCTCTGACCATGCACCAGTTTTTCTGCTTTGGACCTTTCGGTAAGCTCCCCAAAATTTAGTCGCTGGAAGCTTAATAATGTTTTGCTTTCGGATTCTGCTTTTATTTCAGAAGCTACTTCCTTTATTAAAGAGTTTTACATGTTTAATGTTCCCTCAGATACCTCCATTTCCAATAATTGGGATGCTTTTAAGGCCTCCTTTCGAGCGTTTACTATTTCTTATGTTTCCAGGAAAAAGAAAATTGCTCGGAATAAATATTCAGCTTTATTACAACAGCTTAAATTGCGGGAGCATAATTATTTCACATCCAAATCATCTTCGACACTTCATGAGTTAATTAGGGCCAAATCTGAACTTAACAAACTTGCGACTGTTGAAGCCTGTAATATTCTCCTTAAAATTAAATCTAAATATCATGGTGGCCAAAATAAAGCTGGTAAGATGCTGGCCAACTACTTAAAAATCAAATCTGAGCGTGAAAATATTGTTCCCATCTTAAATGAATCCACTGGCCGCCTTGCATCCTCAGATGACGACATTGCTGCTGTCTTTCATGATTATTATGAAACCCTTTACTCTGATGACACGAATGCTTCTACTCAAAATTTAGATATTTTTTTTCTGGTCTTCCAGCCTTACCCAATGAATTTGATTCATTGGAAGGTGCCATCACTGCCCAAGAAATTACTACTGCCATCAAATCTCTAAAAAAGTTGAAAGCTCCTGGACCGGATGGCTTTTCGGTTGAATTTGCTTCTATTTTTGTCCCTAAACTTTTGAAACTGTTTAATTCCTTTATTGAGGATGCTAAGGCCTCTGGATCTTTTATGGATGCTTTAATAATTCTAATTCCTAAACCAGACAAAGATCATTCCCTGTGTAAAAATTATCGTCCAATTTCATTAATTAACTACGACTGTAAGATATTTACGAAGATTCTTGCTATTCGTCTTGAGGGTCTTCTTCCGTTACTGGTTAAGACTGATCAGGTCGGATTTGTTAAGGGTAGATTAGCGGCAGACAATGCTCGAATGTTCGCAAATATTATCTCTCATGCAAAAAAATTCAAATATCCTCTTGCAGCGTTATCCCTAGATGCTGAAAAGGCTTTTGATCGTATTAATTGGCAATATATTTTTAGAACCCTCCAATGGTTTGGTATTGGTCCGACTTTTATTTCCTATATTGAGTTATTACATTCTTGTCCACGGGCCAGTATCTTTGTAAATAATCACTTTTCAAAATGTTTTTCTTTGACTCGAGGTACACGTCAGGGTTGTCCTCTTTCCCCTTTGTTATTTGTACTTTGCCTTGAAACCTTCCTTGAGCGTATTCGTGTCAACGCTCATATATCTGGTTTTACCCATAATTCTTTAGAAACTAAATTGTCAGCTTATGCCGATGATGTTTTGGTTTATATGTCTAATCCTCTTACTTCCCTTACCCCTTTCTTGGATGAGGTTCGGTTGTACTCCAGTATTTCTGGATATAAGTTAAACCTCTCTAAGACAGAAGTTTTACCTCTGAACTCGTCATGCTATCAATATATGTTTAATGATGCTAATTTTGCATGGTGCCCTACAAAAATTAAATACCTTGGTATTTGGTTCTCTGCCTCTCTCCCCACTACAATTCGTTATACGTTTGATGCATTAATTACTAAACTTCAATCTTTGCTTCTCACTTGGTCGCCACTTCATCTTTCCTGGTGGGGTAGGTTAGATACAATTAAAATGATGATTGTACCCCATGTCCTCTATACATTGTCTATGTTGCCTATTCGCATTCCCTTCACCTATTTTTCGCAGGTTAATTCCATTTGTGTGAAATTTTTATGGAACAAAAAGCACCCACGTATTGCTCTTACAAAACTTAAACGGCCTAAGTCTGAAGGTGGAGTACGTTTTCCCGATTTTAAAACATATCATTCAGCATTTCTAATTAAACAATCCTTTGCGTTATCTTTTGATTTTACTGACACCCCTATACCTAGTTGGATTGTCTTTGAACGTTCCTTTTTGAAGGATTTTTCTTTTCAGAATGTGATTTATATGTCTAATTGTACTTTCATATCTAATAACCCTATTTTAAAATATTCCCAAAATTTAATGTATAATACATTCATTAAGGATCTAACTCCATTTCAATGCTTTTTATCCTCTACTATTTGGTATAATAAATTTCTTAAATATAAGGGCAAGTCATTCTACTACAAACATTGGAAGGAGAAGGGTATTATTTTTGTACATCAATTGATTCTCCAACGCTCTGTTACTTCCTTCCTTGATTTGCAAATGCGTTTTCATTTACCTGCATCTTCTCTAAATGAATACCTTTTAATTTCAGCTGCGTTACAATCTCAGTTAGCTCTTTTTGACCTTCCTGCTTCCCTACCATCCCTTACTCCCCCGACACCGTTGTACAGTCTATTTCCTGTGTATAAACCTAAAGCCGCTCTTGTTTATAAAATATTGTTGTTGCATCTAACCGAGAGACCTAAATCTCCTACTGAATTTGCTTGGGAAATAGATTTATCTCTTTCATTTTCTATCTCTGTCTGGGATAAATTATGGTCTAAGTTATTTAAAATTTCTGCTGCTGCCCGTATAACTCAATCTTTGTATTTTATCTATAATAGAGCTGTTATTACCCCTGTTTGCATATCCAAGTTCTCCCCTTCTAAATCTCCACTGTGTTGGTCCTGCTCTAAGCATATGGGCACTTTGAGACATCTACTTTATGATTGTTCTAATGTTTTAATGCGTATTTTTAATTGTAATTTGATTTTATCATTTCATAATGTTTCTTTAGGTTCTTCATCTCCTGATTTGGATGACTCCAATTCTAGTTCTTTATTGTTCAACCTTTTTATTGCATTGGCGTTTAAAGTCATTCTATCTTCTTGGAAAGACAATTCGAAAATATCTACATTAATGTGGTGGAATTTTATTTGCGATGAACATCGCATTGCCAATGTTTCTTCTTCTGCTCTTTCTCAAAAAATTTAATCTGATCTTCTCTAGTTGCCTTTTACATCCTATCTCTCTTCACATGATGCCTTAATTTTGTATTTTTATTTTCTTGGTTTCTATCCCTCTTTCTTTTTCTTTTCCTTTTTCTCTAGTTCTTTTTCTTCTCTTTTTCTTTTCTTTACTATTTGATTATTTATGGTATTTTGATATTAATTGATTCTTTTATAATTTGTGTATAGGATGTTTATTTTATGCTTGATTGTATTGTTATGGTATTTTTGTGTTTATTTCTCTTAAAAACTCAATAAAATTCTTAAACAAAAAAAAAAGTATGACACTAATATCAACATATTTTAAAATATGCATATGATATCTTCAGAAAATGTGTTGTTAAGTACACTTTAGATATGAATGCAAGTCAGTTTTATTAATATATATTTTAAAATATTAAAAGTTTTTGGTCAAACAGCATTCTTTAATCATACAACAAAACACTTTGCTGCATGGCTGCAGCACGGAAATATGCACATAATCTTGGAGAGTTAAAATTCCGCTTCAGTACCTTGTATTAAAAATGCACCAACCTTGTTTCTTTGTTTTTAAAATGTACCTATGGATGTTCTTCACATGACTAAGACAACACAGCCAAACAACATCTGGCTGAGAGACAAACATTTAACATTTAACATCTTATCAGTGATATCCAATAGCATTGCTCGCATTACTCAAGGAGCTTCGATCCTACATGTCTACCATCTGGGTAAATTGCATACAATATTCCAGTCAGCACCACATTATGTATACTATCATTACAACTTTATATTCAAGGATGGTATCCAGCATTAGAGTTCACATCATATCATTAACAGCGGCTTCTCCGGCACCAGTAATGTCCATTAAGCACCGCACCAGTAGCCACATTTTATCAGTTTTTATCTTTCATATTCAATAGCGGTTTATTTTATTCATTTTATTCTTGAACTGCAACAATGGTAATGTATCATGATATGTATTTTTATTATGAAACTGCGTAAATTGACGGATGCTTGTAATGGCTTTAATTAACTGTACAATAAAAATTACTTACTTACATCAAGCAATGCACTGTGCTTTGGAAGTCTACCAAAGTTGCATCACATATTTCTGTCTCTACTACTCCTCTGTTGGTACTGCAGTTGCCTTCTTACTCAGCAGCTGTCCATTTGACTATATCTAATTCCCATTACCCGTATCCTAATGCCACCAATGTCTTCCATTGCTGTGTTATCCCGCTATGACCTAGCAACAGGACCAATTCCACCACCATTACCGCTCTCCTGTCCCTCTTTCTGTGTGGCTCCAGTCCCACTAAACCAAACTGTACAATTGGAACCAATTTGACATCAATAGTGCTGACAGGTTGCTCACTACCGGCTGCCAGAACTTCTGGTAATACAGTGCCGCAAACCATCATGCGAGTGTATAACTGACTTTCGGTGTTCCACATTTGGGGCATCTGGCATTATAATCATAGTTAACCTTGTGGGCCATCGAGTGTAATCATATAGTTCTAAGTATGCATTTGTAATAAATAACTTTAAACCTGGCATTCATAGTCACTTTTGTGCAGTTTGCATAAATTCTGCTCCAATCCTGGTCTTTCAGCTCCTCCCGCATGTTCGGGTTCCCTGCCTCCTATAGGCGGAGATGCTTTTATTTTTGGAGGGTAAATCTGCTTTTTATAATGCCAAGAAAAGCCTACTCCCATCCAGTTCTTTTTACAGCATGTACTTCTGGTCTTGCGAATTGTTAGCATGAAAAGTATACATGTGAGAAAACTAGCAACGCTTATATTGCACTTAGTGGAGAATTTCTTAAGCTCCATTTGCTGTTCATATTAAACTTCTGCAAACACAAGGAGATGATGGACGGAGCACTGAAACTTTTCAGTCACTCACCCCCAGTCACGGATCTGGGCTGAATCCATCATCATTCTTTAGCTCACTTTGCCACCCCAGTTCAGACCCAGCCATATGCAAATCAGTCTTGACCATGTGCCTTCATGTAAACAGTTCAGCCCGAACTGCCAAGCCAGGTCTTTCTTGAACCAGAAACAAGCATCCTGGGACCGGTTTCAGGGTAAAACCCCTCATCAGCCAGGCTAGCTTGAATCCAGTGGCAAAGTGAGCAAGGGACCCACTTTGGGCATACCCTGCCAACTTAAGGTGAACAAAGCAAACACAAGGAGATAATGGAGGGAGCGCTGAAACTTTTTGGACACTCACCCCCAGTCACACATCTAGGTTGAATCCATCATCGTTCTTTAGCTCACTTTGCCACCCCAATTATAAAGCCTCTAACAACCATGGTTTCATGTTACCTTGTGGCTGCATCATTAATTTGAGCATGTCTGGGCATAGGGCCTTTCTCCAGATGCCCAATTGAGGTATGTACATAAATTTGTAACCCAAACACATATTACCGTATCCTCACATGTAGGTGCGACTTAAATCTTTTCTTTAAGAGCAGAGGCATGAATGTATTTTTTGTTATGGGGCATACTAGTGACTGCATTAATATACTGATTGGGTTTGGTAAACCTCCGGCTACCCAAGGCACCACATATTGCAGTTGTGCAAATTGGGTGCCAGCATACCTCCACTTTTCCACTGTAACCTTTGTGTGCTTAAACATTTAAGCTCCCTGCCTTCCTCCCATATAACCGCTGTATCATGGTATCTATTTTCTTCAAACACCGGTTCAGAATTTTCATCTGCGTATGATGCAATTCATACATTACCCACATTGTTAATATACTTTTAGTCAGCGCTCGCTATATGCCCCATTAGTGCCGATGGAAACGTCAGACAACTATCCAATCTGCATTCCAGGTTATTAAGCAGTATCTCAACATTATAATCTTTTGATGCATTGCTGACATGTATCCCTAAATATTTAAATGGTGTTATTTGTAGTCAGCTGAGTGGCACCTATGTTGTGAGGGTCAGTACCAGGCAAGAGCCATGGCAGAGCATGTTTCTAGACAGCCATCTTGGCTCCTCAACCACATTTCCTTGTTTCTAAGCCAAAAGAACCAGCTCTATCCATTTTCTTATTGTGTTTGTGAAATATTAACCCTTTGCAGTGTGTTTTGTAGCACGTTATCTTTTATTTTATCAGCATACACATAAACATGAATATTGTGCTGTACTGTTTCCATGGATGTTTGGGGTTTGGTGTAAGTGGTCATACTACCACTTTACCAATATGTTTGATAATTACTCCTGCCAATGGAAATGCTGCTTAATTCAACACACAATAAATAACACGGTTTAAAACTTCTTATGATGATTATTGATTTGAACACTGAGGGAACTGTGTTGAAACAATTACAACTGTTATGGATTTCAATCACTGTTGAAACAATTTCCACAAACTGGAAACACGTTAAATATATTTACTACATTCTTCAAAAGCTAAAGAATGTTTTAGAGTCTACTTTGCATCTAGACTTTGTAGCAGCACAGAGAAACATGTTCATCTAAAGATTATGCCTGCTCTTAAAGAAAGTGAAAGATTCTAAAGCTGTCCTATGTGACTTACCAGATAGATGTTACTGGAACAAGATGCAGTGATATGCGCTACGAAACTATAACGCGACTTATCTCAGCTTCTGGTTTTGAATATCCTAAGCAGAAATAGACCAATTAGAAGCTGACACAAAATGCAGCCTTTTGTGGGTTTTTGTTGTTGTTTTTTTTGCAGTTTTATACAGCACAAACTCGGCCCAAAGGTATTGGAGTGCTTTACATGAGCACAAGTTACATTCCACAAGAACACATTCATTTTTGGTAGGCACTGGGAGATGAAGTGATTTGACCAGACTCACAGGATGCTGAGCCAATGCCGAAACTCAAACCCGGTTCCCCAGATCCAATGCCGGCAGCTCTGGTTGTTACGCCACATCCTCTTCCAATTAAAGTTTTCTAATTTACAATGACTCTCACCACATTATGCCCCTTCCAATCCTAAGCCTTAATTAACTGGCACTTAGCTGTGAAAAGGGCAAAGTGAAAAGACGGAGATTGTGGGTTGGTGAGGCATCCCATGCTTCTAACCCATTTTTGAAATTGTAGGCATTTGCAGATGGAGAACTGATAGCTGATTCAGACAGATTGCTACTCATGCCCTGTATTACCACGGCTACTGTGTCAACTTAGTCTGTCTCTGATTCAGTCATAACTGGCCAGGTGTTTCTCATGTGCAGCAGTATCCTTCACAAGAGCAGAGATGCCTGCCCCCTCTTCTGGTTGCCAATGTCCTGCAGGGGAGGGAGGGATATCCTTGTAAATCAGCTGCATAGAAGGCAAGATGTTTGGACCTCCTTCATCCTTCAACATCTATTTGTTCATTAAACACATCAAAATAACAACATTTCCACGAAACGGCTAACCCTACCAGTAAATTGGTAATCAATTTAGTATTACATTATTTTGAAATGAATTGTAGACACTACTTGGCATTAACAAAATGACAAGAGTAATATGGACTTTTCTGCAGTTTGCTTTTGTTATTGCCGACAAATGAACATGGCAGAACAGGTGAATTTTATTTTGGGTTGGGAACGTTTAAATACATTTTGATTTTCAATAAATACTTTTGATGATGTGAGACATCTCATGAAATGTCTGATCTCCTGAAAGAAAGTCAATGCAAGATGCCTGATGCAGTATACGCAGCAATAAAATAGATGATCGCAGTTCTGCAATCTCTTACCTTCTAAGATTGCCACAAGGGATGTCTGAACTGCCTTGGCCAGAGCTCGCATCAGAATGGTACTACCTGGGATTCTTAAGGGGATGCCTCAAGCATGTCACTATGGTTGCAGGCACCCAAATCACTGTCAGGGGCCTCCAGATGCTGCATAATCAAAGATATGCCTTCAAGGAAGTCCCCCACTGGGCTCACATATTGTATATGAACCTCACATAGATGAGCAATCCAGGGACAGAGAAGACTTGTTCATGAGACATGGAACTGAATTATGACAAGCATGGTGTCAGCATTGATATACCTATAACAAGGAAAAAGTGTGCTTGGGATCTCAGTTCATTGCACCCAGGTACCCATCCATAGACTTTGGGTAGACAGTGTTCCCCTTGCTAGCCAGAGTGTGCGCAGAGCTAACCAAGGCTACCTACTAATGCCCATGAAATTGTTGTGCTAGCACCTATGAACCATTAAAAACAACGAGTAGCAATGGACAGCCACGGCATTGTAACCTAAGCCCAACATCACCAGCAATCAAAGGGGAAAAAATCCCTGATTCCAGAAAGTATTGAAACATAACAATTCAAGACTTATGACCCTCTGCATAAACAAATATATCAATTTTCAGCCTGGTAGGGAATCATGCGTATCCAATGCCATGATCTAACCAATTGTAATATGAACAGAAAAACCAGAGTGGAGGGTAACAGACATACGTTAACTGACTGCAACTGCCTGCAAGGGGATCTCTAATACCATTTAAAAGTGCAAGTGGGTTATCACCAGCAGTGTGGAAACATGGAGTGGATTTAAAGAAAGGTGTGCCCAGCGCAGTCCAGGAAAATGCACCGCATCCATAATATGGCCCTTAGAGGGTAAAAGATTGAGTCAACTTGGTAATGTTGAAACCTGCAGCTGGTACTCAGTTTTCTATAGTGTCTGCATTATCTGACTACGGTTTTATGCATTGCACAGTGACATATTTCATTCGCAATTTCACACTTTCAAATGTAGACTGATAACAAATGCATATTCTAGCAAAAGCTGGGAAATCTTAGGCCCAATGTGCTAATGTTTTGCAAATCACAAACTGGTCATAAAGTGGCTTGTGTAATGCAAAATGTGCTATGTGTAGTATATGAAAGACATGAAGGGAAGCAATTGGTATTTTAGTACACCACAACAAATGGGTAGCTAATCATTATAGAAATAGTGATTAATAATTTCCCATTTCAAAACTGCGAATCACAAATATGTATCAAGCATTTGCAAATTGCGAATTGTCACAAAAGAAGCTTTTTTGCATGTGCAAATTTAGACCAAGAGGGAGCAGGTGGAAATCATTTCAAAATTATAAAAATGGGACAGTAGTAAAACCCATGTTGTCAAAATAAACGCCTAACTTCAGAGCGTAGAAGAGAAGGATGCGTGAGTGGATTAGGAGACATCGAGTCAAAATGTTTGAACAGGATGAGGAAGAGACGTATTAACTCTATCTAGTATTAGGACGAGTAACTCAGCCCAGCCAAGCCATAACCACATTGTAAGACACTTCATAGGAAGAAATGTGTGTCCTTAAGACTAAATATGATTATTGTATAAAATAAGAATAAAAAATACATATTTTTGTACCTATTGGTGTATGTATTGAATATTGTGAATGCTTTTTTGGTCTGTATTAGTATTCTCAACGTTCCTAAATTGTTTTGATTTCAACTGCCACAGCACACTTTTACAGTAGCCAGATATTGTAAGCAGGCCACGCGCTATTTGAGTTGGGGTGGGCAGTTGATGAGGTAGACCCTGATGTGGGATAGTTATGCCTTAAGTGATGTGGGGCGACTGCAAGGCTTTAGAAACTGGGATATGATAGGACTCTCCACTCTGTGAGATATCTGGGACAAGGAAGGATTGATGTCATTCGAGAGGCTCAGGCAGGAATACTAACTGGCAGACACAGAAAGGTTCTGGTACTCACAAATAAAACATGCCTTGGCACCATTATACAGAAAAACATGCCAGTAGAGGTCTCCTCACCAC
The DNA here is from genome assembly GCF_964204655.1 of Triturus cristatus. Classification (NCBI taxonomy): domain Eukaryota; kingdom Metazoa; phylum Chordata; class Amphibia; order Caudata; family Salamandridae; genus Triturus; species Triturus cristatus. Next base: position 1,048,790,647 of record NC_140585.1, on the reverse strand, counting down.
TAGAGGGTAGGGTGCATGGAGAAATACTGCACAAAAAGGCGATCTCCCTGATCTGTAAGAAAATGATGTACAACTCGCCACATGTGATGGGCAAACTCAGGAAAGACTAGGGGGCATATTAGCAAGGGCTGGCGATATAATTATCGCCGCTTTAGCGTCTATATTCGGGCAATAAGCGGCGATAATTATATCGCAATATCATCAAGGACACACTAGCGCGTGTTTCTTTGATGTAGAGCACATTTTTTAACAGCCTCGCCTTGCATCGCTAATGAGATGCAAAGAAGGCGTGGCTATGAAAACAACACATGAAAATATCGCAAAGGCAGCTTCGCGATATTAACAAGGAGGTGTAGCGATAAAAAAAATCGCGCTTCCTCGGCCTTAACACTGGAATTTAACGTCTGTTAAATTCCAGACTAAGGCATACTAATAATGGTAGGTGGATTATGCTGATATGACCCCAGGGTCGTATCAGCAATGTTATCGCTGTTTTCCATGGAACATCGCTGGAAAACCAGCGATGTTCCATGGTAAACACCGCTATTGCTGAAATATTATCGCCATAGTGCTATGTATTGTTAATATAGCGTTATCATGGCGATAATTTTCAGCGATAGCTGGCGATAATATTTCTACCGCTATGTGGAGCCAGCGATAATTATCGCTGGCCCTTGTTAATATGCCCCTTGGAAAGGATGGTGGGCCCTTTGGAGGATGGGGAATGGGAAGAAGCCCTGCAGGCCTCTCAAGATAAAGCGACTAGTACAGGTTCGCATATTTCATCACTCATAATATACTAGAGAGGCCCTCTGCAGAATGGGGAAAGTTAGTTCCAATGAATGTATCTGACCATAGGACATTTTATACACACTATCTGGTTATACCTGAAGGTGTGGGAGTGCTGGGAGGGGGTGGGTGACAGCCTGTATGCAGCGACCGGTGCTAATTTAAGCAGATCAGCAAAACTGTGGATATTCAATGTATGGGGTGATGACAGCCCACCAAAATACACCAAGCTGTTTGAGATGTTGGGGCTTTCAGTGGCCAAAAGGAATACTGCTAGGAGTTTGGGGGCAACGGAAGCGCCTGTGGTTACTGCCTGGGCGGAAGACATGGACTGGTACATGCTGGTGGAGAAGCAAGTCTATGCAGGGAAGGGATGTCCCAAAAAATGGGAGAAGGTGTGGACTCCCTGGCAGCCATACAGGGGTATTGCTGTCACTCAGTGACCTATGTTAGAAGCAGTGGCGGTGCGTCCATTGGGGGCGTTGGGGCGTCGCCCCCCCGCCCGTAGCTCCCACCCGTAGCTCCCTCTGCGTTTCTAAACTTAAGTAAACACTTAAGTTCAAAGACGCCGAGGGAGAACCAACTGACAATCATGTCAGTCAGCATGACGTTGGACCGCCCACCCCCTTCAGAGTCTGAAGGGGTGGGCGGTCCGGCGTCATGTTGACTGACATGATTGTCAGACCAGGGGCAACAGGTAGCGCAGCAGCACAAGTGCGCATGAGTGGGGAAGGTGAGCGAATTTTCACCCGTGCCCAGTCATGCGCACTTGTGTTTGCACTGGCTTGCGCATGCCCATTAGGAGCCCCTCGGTCTCCTAATGGGCAGGCGGCGGGCGTAGCGTAAGCTGTGCCCTCAGCCAATCCTGGCGCTGCTGGCAGCGCCAGGATTGGCTGAGAGGGGTTGGCAGGCCCCTCCAGTGCCGTTCGTGAAAGGCGCGCAGCTCAGGGGAGCAGAGGTCTGAGAGGTGGCGTGCCGTGGACCCGGGACCGGCTGTGAGGTAAGTTTTTCGTTTTTCGTTTAATATTTCATATCCCCCCCGTGCGCGACTCCCTCCCCCTCCCGCGCCCCCCCCCCGCGAGCCGCGACTGGAGCATGAATTATCTGTTGTGATTTGCTGTACACGTCTTGTTCAGCTTGGCAGTGCTTGCTTTTTTTGGCTCATTTGCATGTATTTGTGTTTCAGAGTTATGGGGGAGAGGGGGTGCCTGCGTCATCCCAACACCCGCTACAATGCGGCGTGATTACCACTGTCTGCTTGACGGCCCAAGAATGAATGGCATTTGTAAGGGCCTTTATTACTATGCTAGTACGTTAACAGTACGAAGGTGTAAAGTACGACGGGCTCTAATACATAACATGGTATGCTAGTACGTTAACAGTAGGAAGGTGAAAAGTACGACGGGCTCTAACACATAACATGGCATGCTAGTACGTTAACAGTACGAAGGTGTAAAGTACGACGGGCTCTACCACATAACATGGCATGCTAGTATGTTACAGTAGGCAGGTGAAAGGTAGCAAGGGAACTCACACATAACTGCATCGATCGCATGCTAGCACGTTATAGTATGCAGGCGTAAGGTACTACAAGCTCTAGCAAATAACAGCATGGTGTAAAGTACGTACCATGGGCTCTAACATATAATATGTCTTGCTAGTGTGTTACAGTATACAGGCGTAAAGTAGCAAGGAAACTCGCACATAACTGCATGGCATGCTAGTACGTTACTATATACAAGTGTAAAGTACCATCATGGGCTCTAGCACAAAAAAGCATGGCAGGCTAGTATGTTTCAGTATGCAAGTGTAAAGTACCACGCGCTCTAGAACATAATTGCATTGCATGCTAGTACATTACAGTATGCAGGCTTAAAGTATCACGAGCACTAGCACATGATTGCATGGCATGCTAAGATGCCTGCGTGCCCGGTCTGTAAGGATGGGGGTCCCACTCAAAGCACACAGTCCTGTTGAGAAATACTGTTACTATCCTCAGAGGTAAATTTCCAATCTGTCTTTGAAATGGTTAGTGGAGTCGCAGGTGCTACGTGAAAAGTTGAAGTGGCTGTCTATTCGGACTGCAAGCAACATGTGCAGATCTCGGTATGTCAGAGCCACACCAGTTTCAAGGGTTGCACTTTTCAAGCTGCCCGTGACTATGAAAAACCTCATGTTGCCGAATTTGTGTTTTACATGCATATATCAGAAACTTCATGCACACAGTTGGGTTGAGATAGTTCAGACAGTGGTCACATGCAGCCCCTGACTTGATTATTCTGGAAACTCACTGATTTATTGTATGTTATACACATTGCGTGAAAGCTGCATCTTGACTCAATTAAAGATGAGATTGAAAATGGTGAATATGGGAAATAATGTAAGCAGACACTTAGTACATGCCAATGCTCATGTGTAAGGGATGGTTGCTGTCCCCTTGATCTAACATAATGCAAAGTTCGGCTTTCGCCATGTTTCTTAGTGCAGTCACTTCGCTTTAAAAAATGAAGCCCATCTCGGTCTCACTGTAACCATTTCAGAAATTAAATATAGCTTCTTGGAGTAGTAATATGGCACTTTTTTGTAGCTTTAAATACAATCAGGTTTACCCATCTATATGCAATGCTGAAGGGTTATGTCCTTTGTAATTAAATTAGCAGACTTCTGCTGTGAGCTGTATTTTTGCTCTGCATAATGAATAGTACCAGCTCTGAGAGTTTGGCACTGTGCATTGTCCTTACCTTGATATGTAGTGCATTGAATTAGCTTATTGAAGTCTTGCACAGAGATCCACTACTAACCTGTCTGAGCTATAGGTTTTTAGTCAAAGTTCTAACAAAAACAGTCGAGACTTGCTTTGGACAATGAAACTTGTTCTCTCTCTCTGTTTCATGTTATGGTAAATGGCAGTGTTAACCAGAGGAGACGTAAGCCATGCAAGCCATGTCTGAGTTTTGTTTTATGTAATGAGCGGTCACAAATGACGTGGATCTTCCCTTAACAGGCCATTGAACATCTCTGAGCCTCATTGACCAAACTTATCACACCATGTAAATCATGCAAAATTAAGAAGGGCTGCTTTTCGCTGCAGCATTATATGTGCGCATATTGTCAGCTAAAGACTATATCTGTAGAAGCAGTTTTAGAAGGGTTTGTGTTATTGTTTGTGTTTAAGGTTTTTAACCCCTTCAGTGCCACGCCCTTTCCCCCTCCTGTGCCGGGCGTTGCACTAGTGGGTGGGCTTCATGACGAGATAGTCTCGTCATGGGCACAGCGCAACCATGCTCCATGACGAGACTATCTCGTCATGGGCACTGAAGAGGTTAATGTATTCCGACTACAGTGAGATGTTCTGTTAGTAAGATGCCTAAGGTCTGACAGTGGGAAGCATTACCTGAGTGTCGAGGCTGAGACCTCAGGATGCAGGCAATAAGAAAGGCTTGAGTGCGGCCTGTGCTGTGTGCCACACATTATATTTTCGCCGGTGCAATGCTCATTGGTTTGTTGTGTGGAGTGCTGTTTGTGTGTTGTGATGCACCATGTTGTCTCCCAATAACAGTTTGCTATGTTTGCCAAAAAAAGCAGTGTAATGACCAAAAGACTATCAAACCCTGCCCAACTCAAACCATGCACAGCCTTTTGTTTCGTTTATTCAATTAGGGCACAACATTTTTCGCTCACCACTTTCAAAATCCACCAGCCGCCACTGCATACATGTTTATGTCCTCTGCTCCCATCACAAGCTAGTGTTAAGGCAGTGCATAGCAGCTGCTGCAGGTAGGATATCTCAAAGAGCTCTCTTCTCTGTCTTCAAATCTTTCCTTCATGCACTGTTGTCCAAAATACATGCCACAAAGAATTGCCTCCGGCCACACGGTCTTCTCAATCGTTTCCTCCACTTGGTTTGGAGGGGATTGAGTGGAAGGGCCACTTCTAGCTCCACATGTTTCCCTTCTCCTGGAAGCTATTTAATCCTCGGCATAAAACCTCATGTCATATCATCTCACCTGTATTTATTTAATAATATATGGAGGGACACAAACAGCAATAATTCCGAGACAGATTTTTTTCTGTAGAATCAGGAACTTGTAGATTGCCTTCTTGAATAATTTATTGGTATTGGAGACACAATCCTCCACCAATGTCTCTGATTCCACATCAAAAACCTGGTGTTTACTTTTCCAGCCTCCATCCTCTTTTTGGACATTTGGCTTCCCAGCATGATGCTGGATTGTATGCTGCAGTGACTTCTTCCTCCAGAGTTTGCTCTTTCTGAGCTCTCTTTGCAACAGGACCTCTGTTTCCTGATCATGATGTGATCAAACTCTTTTAAGGTGGCATTCCCAATTTGTGTCTGTCGATTCACAAAATGCGACAAGCATGAAATTGTATTTCATGCATATGTTATATTAAATTATTTTAAGAAATAGTAAAAGAGTGTGGGCTAGGTTTTATATACTATTCTGCAATTACCAATTCCTGATTCACTATTTGCTGCTATTTTGGTATTTTAAAATTCAATGTTAGTACACCAGACCCTTGTTATAGTGCTAGTTTTCATATGAACACACTGACAGTGCACTGCCAATAAAACTAGATCAAAGCTTGCTTTATATGTATTCATAATTATTCTCATCTCACAATAAACATTGTCTCTAGCTTTTTACAATCAATGTTGATCATCTATTTATAGTCAAATGTGTCAACCATTTAACACGCATGCATAAATTAATTACAAAAGCCTTGCGACAGATACCACCTGTTTATTTGCTTTCAATTATGGCACTTTTGTTGAAAGGTGATGGTATTGTACCTGTTTGTAATATGCTAATATAACCAGCCCCCATCAGTGGATGTGTTGAAAACCTGCCGCTGGGTTCATTCCTAAGAAAAGTTGTTTATTGTACTTGTGCTTTGATTTTTGCAAAGAAAGGATTTAAATAATAATAATTAGATACATCAACTGATTTAGATTTGTCATCCACGTATTGGTTGGAACGGTAGTATGAAATGTGTCACTGTTGGAACAGAATGAGATACCTTATTCTACAAAATATGACACAGAATGTTGGTTTGATCGCACGATTATTTCAGAATACCATTATAGTAGATGTGGGTAAACTGAAACATTATGTTTCTGAGCCTGCATTAATATAACCAATGCAGTGTGAGTTGTGGCAATAAAGCCAATCCAGTGAATCAGAACGTATTAGTACATTGGCCTTATTATAAGAAAAGCAACATCCTACCCAATGACTCAACATTGAATTCTTTAATCCGAATAAAAGAGATTCAATGAGAAAGAGTCAAACCACCCTCGTATATCACATCTGAAAGGATGATGATATTGGTTGGAAGAGTACTATAAACATCGTCAGTATTGCCACAGCATGAGTTTACTTACTTTACAAAATGCAACACGTAATGTTTGTTTGCTCATATGAATATTGTATATACCACTAAGTTAGATATGGGTGAAGAGCAAAATGATGTCTCCAAAGTTGGACGAAGTTGGGAAACCTGGTCTTTTCCAAAGAAGGTCAAAGTTGTGTGAACTTAACACTCAAGACAAGGTTTACCTTTACCCATCCATTCTCTGCAGGTGGATTCCCAGCTAAATATGGGCAGTCCATCAAACTGCAGAGAATTGGGTACCACCATGTCACTCTAGGGGCCCCTATCACTGAGTGTTAGTGGGGTAACACAATAGGCACGCCATGTCCATTGTTCATCAGAAGTCCTTACTGCTTTTTCCAACGAGGCACTACAGTGATCAGAAAGGAAGACCCATAAATCTATATCATTGCGATTAACAATTACATTTTACATTTGCAATGGTTTCAGTGCTATCCAAGAAGCAATAATATGTGTACAGTATCAGGCAGACATATGTTAAAGAGCTACCATCAGAAGAATATATTTTCATTTTTGTTGCACTTAGATTCAGTCATAACTCAAAACTACTTTGAATCTGTAAGTGATTATTGAATTTTAATTCATCTAGTGCGAAGTGCCCCAATAATTTTATCTTGGTTTATTAATCTGAATAAAATTAAAAAGATGGAGGGTCTTTTAGTGGTAAAAAAGGTTCCACCATATATACACTTTTCCTCCGTCTACACCAAATGAAGCCATCAAGTGTTATTTGTCAGAATTCAAGAGGTTGTAAGTGTCATTTTTTGACATTTTAAAATTCACTTTAAAATTGAAAAACGTAACGTTGAACATAATTATATGTCAAACACGGTATATTTTCTGAAAATGTACAGAGTGGGAAATATCTCACTGTGGAAAAAGTTTTAAAGTGTAACAATACAAAGCACTAACATAGTTTCTAATTTAAGGATGTGTAATTGGTGTGAATAATCTTTGATGTGATGTATTTGCTTTAAGGAGTTCTATCTGATTTTCTTCCACATAGACAATTTTTATCATGTCACATCACCAGGTGTAATGGCTTAATTTGAAGCACAAAGGGAATAATACTGATGATGATGCTAATGACAACAACATGAATAATAATAATGTGTTACTTATTATCCTGATAATTATAATCATATTAAAAATAGGTTCCCTAATGCAAATTGAATTGTGAACTTTGCACATTTTGGCCGTTTTCGATTTTCTTCGAGGGTAAATCTTATAAACTTTCTTTCATTAGAATGAGTGCTCATCTGACATAACTGATTTTAAAAGCACCCGGTGTCAGACTTTCAGAAATAATACAAAGTTTAATTCCATTCAAACATGATAATATGAAGCCCATCGTGAAATCATATTCTTAGATGTACCGTACAGACGTCTGACAAAAGATGGCTGCAGCAGCTTTATTTATGTATTTTGAAGTTTTTATCTAGTGAATATATAAATAAAGCAACATGACACATTTTTAGGTATCTTCCAGTTTAAAAAAAAATATTTTTACAACTTTTTAACCAATCAAAACTTTATCCTCAGTTTTTTCAAAGGTCAGGGCCAAGGGCATCTGGCAAGGATGATGTACCTTCCCTTAAAATGACAAACACTGACTTGGCTGGTGGTGCATACTTCCACAAAGTTTGGACAGAACATAAGCTCATACAGTTTCCCTTTCTGCTGCTCTTAATGTGTCTCATGTCTACTCTGGTCAAATTTAATTTACCATAAAGTCCAACCCTAGGACGAGCTTCATGTTGTTTTAAATCACAATTTTGTTTCATACTGAAATAGTTTCTTAATTAATGAGGTCGAGGATATTTGTGTATTGAAGGACCTGGACTGAGGCTCACATACTGGAAAACATCTATTAAAAAATAATCCTTATTGACACTAATAAACTTATGAGTTACCAATGTACAACAGGTCACCCGGCATGGGTCAGGATAATTAAAACTATATAGATCAAACAGCTGCCAGCAGACATTGACCATTGAAATCTACAGGCCATGGAAAAAAAATCAACTTCACAGTTATACCAGTCCGGGACTGAAACCACTATCTTAAAGGTAGTTGAGAACATTCGACCGTCAGTAGATCGGAGTAATCTATTTATGCTGGTGTTAGATCATCTTTCTCTGCATCAGCACAGTAGATAACTAGAATCTTCTTCAGAGACGCACAGCAATGGAATGTGTGGACAAGATACCATTTGTCTGGTGTCAGTGCTAGCTGTATATACAGGCAGCTACTGTACAGTTAGACTAGCATCTTTCCTTGCAGTTTCTACCAATCTAGAATGTGGAATTCTGCCTGGTTTTCTCACTTAGTACTTGTCAATGTTAATCTTTTTAATATGGTTTTTATTATACAGAAATAAGGGTTCTGTTACCCTAACTCACACAAAAGCCATACAAATTTTAACTCGCACACCAAATGCAAAGCACATACGTTTGCCCTTAATAAAACGCATGTAGTTACATATTTTATAAATCATTTTACATCTTATAGATGAGATTACATATCACATTACCCATACCTCCTTGACAGGGACAACTGTCAATCTAGAATCATTTAATGGTTTATGTGTTGTTGATTAAATACATTTTGCGATTAGGTGTTATTTTTTATTAGTATAAATATTTGGAGGTAATAAGCAGTGCATTTGGTGTGCGAATTATCATTTGTATGGCTGTTGTGTGAGTTAAGGAATGTAGCCCTAAACATAACTTGCACATTTCAGTGAATTTGGAGTTTTAAAACATGCAAAAACATAACTGCTCTTTAACTGTAGTGTTTTAGGGGAATTTTTTTAATGATTTTAAACAAATGCTGAGGTGTTATAGACAAAGCTAACCATAACTTTACTCTAAACTTTACTTTTTTCAGTGAATTTGTATTTTGTTCATCATATAACACATGCAACAGGTCCCTGGTTTCAACCAACTATGAACAGCCAGACCCCACAAAGCATGGACTCTGGTCATACAAAGTAGGTGTTGGCCATAGGTACTGGCCTGAGACCAGGTCCTGTGCCCAATCCTCTGTGATCTGGCTCGTCCACTGCACTGTGTATTGCGGGGTGGGCTGCAATACTCAGCCTTTGGTCAGACCCTTTTTGCTTAACCTTCTACGGGAAGCCATTTCTCTCTGCAAACAGACGTTGGACATTCTCAGTGAGAGTTGTAAGAAGGCAGCCAGAACATGCATCCAATTTGTAGCTTGCAGCCAACCCTGCAGTGCCAGTCCTTCCTCTGTGCACATCAGAGATTGGTTGCAGGGACAGTATTTGGCCAGGCTCTAGTTCCAACTCATCACATGGGTCCAACACCCACATGTGACCCTTGGCCAAGCACAGCAGTAATGATTGACATACTTTTTTCATTTTTGTTGTAAAATGAGGCATTAGTTGTGTGGCCCGCGCAAGTAATGGGTCTACATTTGCCCTCTACTGGAAACCAAACACCCCATTGTAGCACTTGACTCTCATACGGAAGCGTTGCAGAGCAATCCAAGGCCTACACAAGGGAGGTGGTGTCAGCTAGTCATCACCATTCACAAATATGCAATAACAACACTCAATAAATGATTGTCTAGTCTGCTCTTTTCTTTAGAAAAAGTACATTTACTACACATACACTACTCAATACTATGCAACAATTTACAGATATACACAAGATGATGGAATTACTTTTGGGTAACATTGCGTAATCATTCTTACCCCTCCCAAAGGAGGAGGTTCTAGTACAACAACCCACATCTCTAAACATGATATGGTCACTAAATGCCATGGATTGAAGATAACTTGGAGTAAGAACACTTAAGTCTGGCACCAGAGCGAGTGACTGTCCACCGCATTATGTCATCAAGTATTTCACCATAGGAATAAATGCAATAATTACATATAAGCATGACTGAAGGCACCTAATACTGGCTATAAAGTATGTAAATTTTAATCATGAATGCCTTTCAGTATCATTATTCAAATAAAGCATTTGAACTTTGAAACACTTCCAACATACAATACTGCATTTTAAACATAGTCTCTAAATGATACCACTTCTGCAATCAATCAACCAACAGCAAGGGAAAACAATAACACGCAGCCAAGTCCCACATGGCATAATGGGTGCTTATCGTGCTCTGTCTTGAAAATTAGAGCAGCAGCCCTCCCACTATGCAGAGGGGGAGCCGCGTCCTGCTCTTTCGCTGGAAACAGGGTGAAAGGTCACCAAACTTCAACCCTCTATTTCTAGTCCCCCTTGGCCCGATTGCTGTGATCTTGGTCTAATTTTTCTCCTAGTGGTGAGCCCACGCCACCTGGAGCACCCTCTTTCAGGCCTTCTGGCCTCCAAGGATGACAAACCTTGCAGGGGGCTAGGTTCACTGACTCCCTGGGCCAGCCTTTAGCTTTGATTCTCCTCTAGGCTTCTCTCCTTCCTGGTTAGAAGCACAGTCTTTCCCCCACTGGTCCTGGGGTCAATCAAAGTCAGAGTCCTTAGCCCTAGGGACAGTCAGGGAGCTCCTCCGACCAACTGTCTATGGCTTCAGTCTCCAGTCCCAGTTTTCCTCAGAAAAAGCACATCCAAGAGAAAGCTCTCCCCCAGTGCAAGACCTTTTAAAGGAGGGCGGGTGGTGCCAGCAGGAATGCACCTCCGGCCTATCCTGAGGTGCCACATTACCTCACCCCCTGTTTCAACCTTCCTGCACAGGCTTATGGGATACTTCAAGATGGCGTTACCCAGGAGTCACTTGCCACATGGGCTCTGAGGATCTAGCCTCCCCCCCCCATTGACATCACTGCGGGCCTTCCCCCAGCAATTCTTCAAAGGAGCCCCCTCCTTGATTAAGGGGCCTGGGCCAGGCCCAGTGCCAGGCACTGGATAACAGCTGGCTGATTGATGCAGAGCAATTTTGCTCCTGGGCTGGTCCCGACCGAAGTCTCCCAGGCACAGCCCACACGCATGTGCACACACGTGTGCACACATTTCCACATGCAACCAGCTCAGTGCTCCTTACTCTAGCTGCGTTGCAGCTGCCTCATATCACAAGATGGACACTGACGGCAAACAAGCACAGTCCAATTATTGCCATGAGTTTACCGTGGGTGAGTCCCAGGTTATGAGGCTCTCACAGTTAAAAGGTCCAAAAATCAAATGATTAAAAAGTGAAAAATCCGGGCAGATTAGATGGTCAGAACCACACTCTCACAATGTTATTGGAGGATTAATCAATCCTATGCAGGATATACGAATTCAGCAGAGGGTCTGTAAATGTCACAATAAAATATAGATTTTATTAATTTGCTTTATTGCTTGGGGAAGTTCCTTCGAGCCTTAACATGGTAAGCATAGGTTCAACCTGCCCCCTTCTGCCCTTTTCCTTGGTGCACTGTTTGGATGATGGCTGCAATAAAAATGTTTCTGTGATGGCCAGTTGGAGTGCAGAAGATTTGTGAATCCAAAGCCAGATTTGTAACTCTACAATACATGACTGAGGAAAAAGCTCCCTTGTTCAATCGTCTGTCTTTCATTTTTTAAATTGGATTCACAAATCCTCCTTCAGATGCTTAGAATTAGCGGTCGAAATACCTCTAAAATGTAACCTCTTCATGTACAGACCTTAACACTTTTTAAAAGCTAAATTCATGAAAACTACTAAACAGATTTACTCTATACCAAGCAAATGGAATTCCTTCAATAAAATTCTATTTACATGTCAACTTTGGTCTAATTTCATTCAGCAATTTTTTATGGAATTTAAATGGTAAGTGTCACTTTTTGAACCTCACTCCGTTTTTAGCCCCCACTTGATGGATCAGCACACAATTTGCCCAAAGTACCCAAGTGGATGTAAAGTTGTACATTTTGTGCAGATTCATCAAATGGCACCAAAGTTATCAAGAAAATAAAACATGGATTTTCTAAGGAAACTTTCACCTAACCATAACTACAGTGGTGAAACACACACACACACTTAAAAAACAATATTTATGGCCAAGTTAGAGTTAGGTGTTGGAATGACACGTGAGAATGCTGTCTGTTGTGTGAGACTATTTTAAATCATTTCGTTCTGTACACTGGGCATTTATGGAAAGATGCGGGATTGGATACTGGGCGATATAAATTATTCACTTCTGTCTATTGTTGGCGCAAATGATAGTGCAATTCTTGCCACCTCGAGCGAAATGAATGAATGGTGATTTGTGCTCCAAGCCAGCTGATCTTGTGACAAAGATTTAGGTAAAAAAAAAGAAGCCTTATTTGCATAGTAGCAGCTCTGGAACACAATGGAAACAATGATTAAGCCCACATTAGATCACTCCACAGCCTCAGAGCATTCAAAGACGCTTCTGAGTTAAAGAAGAGAGACAAATGACTAATGGAAAAATCAAAATGTTCTCTTGTTCAATAACACATGCAGGTGTTTTATTTCAAACGCAAGGACATGCCAGCCGAGTATCTGAAATGTTGCCTGTGAAAGATCAAAAATTTAGAATCTTTTCTTACAGTTATAATTGAAGCCCATGTTAGATGTCCTTCACATCTAACCTGAGCTTCAATTGGAATTCCATAGAGCATATTATCAAGCCCATTATCGCCGTTTTTAGCGGCAGTTTTCTGCCGCCAAAGCGGCGATAATTTTATCGCCTGTCTTGCTAATATTCCCCTATATCTTTAAAAAAAGCAAGGAACATCTATTTATCTTTCTAACAATAGTCCGTTATTAGAACGGATGTTAAATTCACTTGCACAGGCAGGTTTTTAATGAAGAAGGTGAAGCCAGATAAAATCTTTTCTATTGGACAGCTGATGTTACGTTTCTGGAGCTGATACGTGGGCTTTAGAAGGGCATTGAAGTTCAACAAATAAAGAGCTCATGGTGGTACTCTGCTTTTGACAAACGGAATGTGGAGGCCATCTTGTAATGAAGCCTAAGAAACGCTGGCAGACGGTGGTACTGCAGTGCAGGGATGCAGAAGCTCAACATCTCCATTGCAGGGCAACTGTAAAATGTATTTTTTTTTAAATAAGTTTGCTATTGTTAGAGATTTTTCAGATTAATAGTCAATGTTTGCTTAGTGACATGAACGTTTTGCACTGTATGTGAGAATGCTGCAGTTTACATAACTATGTTTACTTAGCATTAGCAAGACAAGACCATAACTAGGCCTGAATCCATCTTGCATTTCTTTGTGCCCATCTTTTTATCTCAGTCTTTCTCTGCATGCTGCAGAATGTGCCTACATTAAATACTTTTTTGTTTTGTTGTTTTTGTTGAACATGGAAGATTTCTTTCCTCAAGCAGTAACTGTGCAAGGCTAGGTTTGTACTGTCCAATCCAATTACATTAAGGCGAAATTGGTTTCATCAATATTCATTTTATGAGATGGTGATAGATGATGCTGTATTACATTCTGTATTCTGATTTATTAATCCTGTGTAACAATTCGATCACCTTATGGTGACTGCAATTTTCAGTGTGTATTTTATGATAAAAGAGGTTCAAACTGGAAATGAGTCAATCTTTTGATTCCTAGAAAGCAGACCCAAATCAGTCTGCCTCATGCTTAGGACTTAATTATTTTGTCAGAATTTATGCTGCATTTGACTGAGCCTTATGTTAATTTACTTTTTTGACAGAATACCTATGTTTTAGCATTCTTTCATAGATTTTGATTTTAAATAAACCTTTATGGTTCCTAACGTGTACCCTGTATCAAGATGGCTTATTTAACTGATAATGCTCCTTGTTCTATTGATTACTTTGATTATGGTAGGGGAAAATTGCCCCATCTATTCTTGAGGTTAATACCGCCCCTGATCCTACGAAGGAGCTTTATCTAACATCTATCAGATTATCAGAGATAAAACAGAAGGGTGACTATATGTATGCATTTTTTTTAAAGAAGCTACTTTGTATACAACAAAAAAGTAACTATGTCAACCCAGTACAGTGCCGCGTGAAGGGAGAGGCAGGGCATGGAAGCGGAATAACAAGTGCCTGATGCTGAATTAGCGCATGGGCGTAAGCCTAAATGTGCACTGCCACCACATGCGGGCAAGGTATGAAGAGGCAGGTATAGTTTCTACATGAAGTGCAGCTGAAAGAAGAAAAAGTACACTTTCTGAAAAATGCTGGTGAGGTATCAAGGGGCAGAACACAGTTCCTACACAACTACAACTGAAAGAAGTGAAGTGGAGTGTCCTACATGGTGGTTGGGTGTGCAGTGGTAATACGCTGTCACTTACAGTGTACAGGGCCAGTTGCTAAAGTGTGCTGGCCCATGGCCCAATGCTATATTCTGTGGTGGGCAAAATAAAAACTTGATTGATACAATGGCAGACCAATCGATGTGGAGGCTAACTGAAAGCCTCTGTATATGTATATGTATGGATTATTTAAGATTTTTTTGGGAAAGCAGCAGGTCTTGGCTAATGCTAGACCTATTAAGCAAGTTACTTTTATCATGAAGTATATTTAATTTATATTTTTCATATGAGGCTATTTAATTCTCCTAATCTGGCATTAATTTACCAGTTGTAGAGCTCTAAAGGTTTCATACCTAGTTGCAGTGATCTCTGTGTGACCTGCAGGAGTTGCTTAATTTAGTCATACAGCTCAGGGAGGTAATGCTGCTGGTTACAAAGACATAACAAAGATGTGCATATAACCTGTAAGGAGCAGATATACGACCATCGGGGTTTGTGTCTCGCAAATCACGATGTTTTGTGACTCGCAGTTTGCAAGTCGGAAAACCTGATGTACAACAGTGTCTGAGACACTGTTTGTGAGTCCCAAATGGGTCACAAGAGACTTGCCTCATTAATATTTATAAGGCAGGTTGCAATTTGGGGCTCATTGGGAATGTCCGGCACTCACAGGGATGGTGGCCTCTGGAGGTCAGCAGACCACCATGTCTACGACTACTTTTTTAAATAAAGCAGTTTTTTTTTTCAAAAGCAGCCTATTTTCCTTAAAGGAAAATGGAATGCTTTTCAACATTAAAAATGAAAAGATTTCTTTTCATTTTTTCAGAGTGGGCAGTTGTTTGTGGAACTACTGCTTGCTCTGAAAAAATTTTGGCGCCCCCATTCCCAAAGGGGAACCCTTCCCGTTTGCAAGTGACTTACCACCAATTTAAAACTGGTGGTAAACTGCAAATGTTTTGCGACCGCATTTGTGGTCGCAAAACATTCCTACATACCAGTGCGGCTCGCTATTAGGAAGGGACGCCCTTTCCAAGCCTCTTCCTGACGGCGACTCGCAAACCCTATTTTGCAAGTCATTAATAAGTTACCGACTCCAAAATAGGGTTGGCACATTTGAAAATGCATTTTACGTGTTGCAAACAATGGATAGGTAAAAGGCATTGTAAATCTGGCCCTAAGTTCTCTCTGTAGCTAGTCCAGCCTGCAAGATGGGTCAGCCATTTCAGCCCTTCTGCTGATATTGGTCAGGTACACTGCTTTTGAAGCCTGGGAGGCCCAGCCCACCCTTTCATTCTTCTGATAAGGATAATGTTCAGATACTGATCAGCAGCGTTTATTGTCCATGTTAAACTAGGACATCCAGCAATGCAATAGAAATATCTGTCAACAGAAGAGCCTGCTGAGCATAAGTGGGTGATGTTCTAGTACAGTGAATAAGGGTTTTAGTCACATTCCCGAGCATAATGGGCCCAGCCTGGTAATACAACACAATGCATTTGCTGGCACTGATTCTCTAATTACTTGGAATTCTGCACAATTGGTCTTCACAGCCTATTCAAACCTTTACAATCACTGTGGAAACAAGGTCACTAGCAGCAGTTGACGCTTTTGCTTTAAAGAGCGGCAAATTAATTTGAAAATGTTTGTCAATACTCGCTCTGTTCCCTGTGAGAGGGGGTTCACCATATTTGCATGAGATTTTCTTCCCTAACCTCTTTTTTGATGTACCTCTGGGAATGCATACAAGAGTAAATTAGAGAAAAATTACAAGGGAAGAAATAAATAAATAGTTGCTTTCACAGAGATAAGTGCCTTTTTAAATCATATGGAACTTACACATGCAATAGTCAAATCTTTTCCCAGGCAGATATCTGCATTGGCAATGTTGCCCACTTGGATCCCACCTTCTGGCAGCCCCCCTAAATGTTGCCTAAGCTCAGTGATCAAACTTTGCTATTCCAGAAGCATCAATTGAAGGCTAGAGAGACCGACTGAGTTCATAGCAGACGTCTCCAGTGATTGCGGTGTAAAAACCAGCCTTGATATTTGCGTGAGTAGTGTATTAAACTCCTCATTCCCTCGGGGACGGCCATCTTGAATTGATGGTCTGCTAAAACTGCTTCGAGAGTGGACTCCAGGATGGAAAGAGACTCCGATAAGCCCTGATGTGCTGGAAGCTCAATATACGACCGCATCTAAGCAATTATCTGACTGAAACGCCAGGCTGAGAAGTAACTCGAATTTTCTACCACAGCAAGCCCAAATTACCCAGAACCAGTAAAAGTCACAGATAGATGCAAAAGCAAAACTACTCCAGCTACCTGTGAATGTGCATGGCATTGATGGAAACCTTTGTGCGTTTCCTCTTGATGTATCCTTCATTTAAAGAATGGCGTGTGTGATTGATAGGTAGCAGTATTCGACAACTCAAATAGTGCAGCGGTACCAGGGTGCTCTGACACGGTAATGGCTACTCAGGCTGTCTGAACAAACTGATGCGCAAATGTAATTTATATTTTGAAATAACAGAAATCCAGAAACTGCCTTATTGGAAATATAGCAGTGCTTAATTTGAGCCGGAGCTTTCTGGTGCTAAGCACCGGCACTTAATTGGTTTCCGGTGCTCAGCCCCGGCACCTAATTGTCAACCCTATATCAAGAACAGTCTACCACATGGTGGCGCTGCTCATCTAATTTAGAGAGAAGCAGAACAACGGTTGTTTAGGGATACAGTATACATTAAAATTGCAAATACCTGCCTCCCCAGCCATTCCTTTAGCTTTGGGGACCTGGAATAAACTAAACTGTCACATTTACATGCGAGAGAGATGATTCGCAGTTGTTTTGGCAGCGATGACAAGGGCAATGTGTGGTGCATGCTGCAGTGGCCTCCCGGTCAGAGCTCTGGCACTTAATATTTTACAAATTAAGCACTGAAATATAGTCAGCCCCCTGCAGTACACCACCGAAAATAATTAACAGCTATATGAACAATAATAGAGATAGGCAACAACAAGGATAATTAAAAAGATGAAACTAGAAAAAAACTCTAAAATAATAATAATCATCATAATAATCGTAATAATAATAATGCTTCTTTGCCCTTTGTTCATGGTGTTAATAGCAGATATTGCCTCTGAGCTCTTAAGAGTGTAATCAACGCTGTTGAATGTCCACCACACAATTATTGGTCTGCTGATAATGAAAGTGTGCCTAATGAAGTGAAAGCAACTTATAGGTGTTCTGACTGGATGTTATCTCAACATTCCCTATAGGGTGCTAATTACAATAATGATCTGTGAGCTATACATCTATATGATCTTATAACAGATAAATAGACAGATGAATGGACAGACAAATGGATATATGGGTGGGCCAGTAAATTGTTGGACAGACTGACAGAGCAAAAAGCAGGCAGATGGATCGATAGATTTATATGTGGACAGACAGGCACAGGGATGGATATATTTGCAAATGTTTAGAAGTACCCAGAAACTGCCTTGAAAGGAACACAAAGGCAGCAAGGAGAGTAAATCTGCTTTGTAAAGAGTCATGCTTTAAGTATCCTTTTACAGAAAAAGTCAACACACATTGGAAAGCTTTAAGGAACTAAGAACTGTGCTTTTAAGGCTGTGAGTCGTCTCTCTTTCTCACCCTGTGCAATTACTTTTACCTTTTTTAATGCTCATGGTCCCAAACCATTCATTCTTCACAGGCACTTTCATTCCTGTCATTAGGGATCTTTGGGCAGAGGAACATTTTTTCTATTCCCGCTTTCAATACATTCAATATATTTTTTTTATAAAGAATACAATCACAAACCGTTGTTACAGGGTTAGCCTAGAATGAGTAGTCGTTTTTACATTGGTGCGTATATAGCTAGCTGAGAATATTTTTGTGAAGATAAAACTAAGGTGTCTTTACAAATTGAAGTAATCTCTCAAATTGCCTCCTGGACGTAGATGCATATTTCCAAATTAAATTCAAATAGGTGTTACTGATGAGGCTAGAAAATTATGCGGAAGAAGAGAAATATGCAGAAAATTAGTCGTTTTTTAATTTCTTCTATCAAACTACTTGCTTTTGAAACCGCTCATACACTCAGATCAGAACGGATCCATCCCTCCCATCAACAGTAAAATTCAGATTTTTTTTTCTAAATCTACTGTCCACCTTCGAGTTCGAGGTTACACTATCCAGGATCAGGCCTGGGGTTGGGTTATGTTCAGGCCTGGACTTTCCATAACAGGTACCAGGCTTTTTTTTATTTTATTTTATTTTTTATAGTTTTGACTGACATTTTTTTTTCTTTTATAAATGTTAGCATGGACTTCAAACGAGCATCAGTACAAGTTGTATAACCAGAACAACATCATTACATGTCACACTAATCTGCAATAACTTGAATTATGAAAATCAAGCATTTGTATGACGGCAATAATCAGGAATACTCTAATAACAGGTGTGTGCATATAATTTTTTTTGTGTGACGACTGAGGAACAGTATACACACCTTCCAGGTATAGTCGTGCCCATGCATAGGGCGCCAGGCGTTTTTATGGTGGGGTGGGACCATTTTTTCTGCTGGTGAGGCCTAGATTTGTTACGGGGGGGTGTGAGGCCAGACATGTTTCCTGTTCACAGTGCTTCAGTGCTTCATAAACAAATACTGCAAATCAAATTGTTTTAAAGGGTGCTTGTCAGACCATGCATGCTTCAAAACTATTTATTTTTTAATCTGTTTGGTCTGATCTTCTGCATGGCTGCCACGAGATGCACTGACATTTAGGGGTTCAGGGGGAAGGGTGATGAGGACCCAAATCATATATTGGCGAAAAGGGTACTCCATCAAAACAGCTATGGAGTACCTTGGCCGCCAACATAATGGTCCGCCCACCTGATAGAAAAGCGGTTGGACCTTTTCTGTAGCCTTCTCTGTCTCTGCCGTGGTTAGACCTTTATGTCTGCCCACCAAATTTTGATCAGAAGGAAAACAAGGGCAATAAGGGGCAGTAAATACTGCAATTTGCTCACTTCAACATGGTAGAAACCCCCCGGGGCCAGGGAGTGGGGAACTGTTGTCTTTATTTTCAAAACCAAATCCTGCTTTGGGGTTTTGTTTTTGGCAATAAAAAAAAAAGTTTCATACGCCCCATAATGTTTGACAGATCCGTCTGGGGGGAAGTTACAATTCATTGATAGGAGCCGCTTTGACTGCAGTTTCTGTCAATGCTCTAAATGTCTGCCAGCCTGATGGACATTCACAAATTTTGGCAGTCGGGTCTTCCGCCAGGGCGAAGGAGTAAAAATACTCCGTCGCCCTGGCAGAGGACGGCTCAACCACCAACATACAAATCGGGCCCTAAGGCTCTTAATTCAACATTCAAAACAGTGTATTTCTTTATAATGTAACCATTGAAAATACATTTCAGTCTAGTGTATTCAGTTATACCACTGCATTAAATGAGTGTGGACCTATTAGTGAATATTGCAGTAGAGGTCCGTGGAGGGAGTTCCGTGGGGTGGTGACGCGGGGCGGGGGAGGGGCACGGTGGGGAAATGTAAACACCGGAATATGGATGAACGGTGGTAATTACACATTTAAATAAATAAAACGAATTCCTTTGCACGCGCTGCATCGCAAAATGCGATGCAGCGCGCGCAACGAAATTCGTTTTATTTATTTAAATGTGTACTTACCTCCGTTCATCCATATTCCGGTGTTTACATTTCCCCACCCTGCCCCTCCCCCGCCCCGCCTCACCGCCCCACGGAACTCCCTCCACGGACCGCTACTGGAATACTGGAACTTTTGTAACACTGTTATTATTGCATGCTCTCCAATATCACCTATAAACTTTCTTCCATTTGAAAAATGTCACAAGACATCTTTTTTGACGTCACCTCAATCTTTTTTTTTATATACACACCAGTAATTTTTCGACATCCATTTCCCTCGCTAAACTCAGGATCATCCATCTATTTTCAAAGTCATATTGAAAAAGAAGCAAGCAGAGTGCACATCTGGTTTCATTGTCAACAAAGAAAAAATGGCATATACAGTTTTAGCGCAATGCTAACACACGTGAGAAATGTTAAGTCATACAATTAAGTGGATGCAAACCATTTGCATGGGCACAATGGCTTTGCAAGTGTGCCATGGACCCTAATTCAAGAGAAAAAAATGGGCTCCCATTCCCTGTATTGTTAGTGAAAAAAAACACAATTGGCGTGCTGAGGGCCCCTCGTACCTCTGAGCCCTGGTGCCACTGCACCTACTACACCATTGATAGCTATGCCACGGCATGGGCAAAGTCAAAGGGAAAATGGAAAATAACTATTTTGATAAAGCCAATAATTGCAAATTTCTAAAACATTGCTTGCATAATAAAAAGTTTGCCCACCACCGCAGTTTACCTCCCTCTTTGCTATCTCTACATCAAGTGATGGTAGCATTGTTGCCGCCGGTCTTGGAAGGGAGAAGAAGCTAACAATGGAACGGGCACAGACTTTACATTTGGTTAATTTTTCAGACAGGGACTGTCTTGAGATGGGTTGAGCACTGCTTTAGTAGGGATGTTCTTGTGCAGCTGTCTTTGATATTCCTGTTGAGTAGATGACTGGGGGGCTGCAGGCTCCAGGGCCTCCAGTCAGGCATCCCACACTAGTGCTACAGCTTTCTCAGAATAACAATGTGAATAGAAAAGAATAGGACATGTCTAACTCTGCTGGGACCTGTCAAGCTGCTATGAGTGAGAACATATCAACGCCACACATTTAAGGACAGTGTAGGAACACTACTATTCATGAGAGCCTGCAGTCCATCTAAAGAATCCAGTCTCTATTTGTCCTATTACAATCTAGTGATGACATCACTAGTCAGCTGTAATAAGATAATGATGTGTCAGAAAAAATCAAGTGTGCTTGAAGCATTTACTGCTGTTCTGCACACAAGTCTCAATAGCCCTGTTCCCTTAAACTTCCAAACTGCTGACTCTCCCAGTGGCTCCTGTTTGTTACCTATCCTCTTCCATGGTGTATACCCATTACTCAGCCCCCCAAGGAGCTGGGAACCTCCTTAGAAGCACCTCCCTCTCACATTATGAACAACCAGTCACCGCTTCCCCTCTATTACAAACAATGGCCAGTCAACCAGAAAACCAGTTGCCTCTCTTCTAGACACATTTTTTTTAATGCTGTCAAACATATTGTAAACGTAAGACAAATTTTAAATGAACAAATGTTCTAACATATATTGTGTGTGCCCATATATACTCCCCACACACAGGCGTTTTCTCTGCCTAGCCTTATCGACACAAAAATACAGGCCAAATGGCCATGCAATGCCTCTCTAGACCAAATCTTAACTAAAATACAACGTTCATGTCTAACCCCCTGACAAAGTTAGGAAGACCAAACCTTGATTAGTGTAGCTCTCCTCTGAAAGGAACAGATCTCTCTCGAATCAGAGATTAATGTTTTTAAGCAACACTGTCCTGCCGCACATTGAGGGTCGCCTATATCGGAGTGTTCACACTTGGAGCCGAGTGCGACTGATTGATGCTCTGCAGCAGGACTCCAGCACTAAAGCTCTGCTTGGGCTGCATGACAGATCAGCACACAGCGAATGTCAAACTGGAACATCAATACTATGCATTAAGACCAGTGCTCTGCTAAAAACGCCCAAATAGCAGTTCATTACATATTAACTAACAGACAGTTTTGGCAGGCGGGCCCTTGCTGGCATCTGCCATTTTGCAAAGATTCCATTTCTATGGCAACACAAACTGAAGAGCTAATTATGAGTTTATTTAGTATCTAGAAAACTAAAGGAGAACACAGACAACAAAGCAGCACAGTTTACTAACAGTAAAAAGTCTCATTCTAGTAGCTTCCACTGCCTAATTCATTTATAATATATACAATTTGTAAAGAACCTCAGGAGACACAAACACGTTGTAGCACACTTTGAATTTACTACACACTGCCTGCCTCCATTCCCTTAGTAACTGCACGTCAGAGTGCTATGGTCTGTGCCGTTTTATGGCAATGCTATCCAGCATCGATTCACAAAGGTTGCAGTATCTTCACATTGCCATGGTAACCACTGAGTATGCAAAATGTCCTATTTAGATTCACTGTATGCAAATATACCTCGTGCATATCCTGAAAATGTAGCAAAGAACTGAACCCCTGGACGTAAACTACAGCACCTACTACAGTGCACTCCACAGCTGCCCTCCCATGAATTCCTTGTGACCAACAAAGCGTGCAATAGTTGGCACTAACAGTTACACCATACAAATGGAAAACATCACTAGATATTGTTAGTGTAGGGATCTAAACCCCGTGCCCAGCATCCCTGGCATCTGTTTTAATCAATACTCAGAATGCAGTCTAGCGGACCTAACATGAGCATCTTTCTCCCCCCCCCCCCTCCCCCCAAGTTAACAATCTCCCACATACAGCCGCTATTAACCTGTAGAGAGAGACATTGATAAGAGCAACATGTCTACCAGAGTCTGTGTCACGTGATTCGTCATAATGGGTCATATTTCACTACCACGCGACTATCTTTTGGTGAAAATTCAACTGAACTATAATTGTAGCTTGCACTGTCATTCACCTTCGTGCAGCAGTAAAACACGTTTCTTCGCACATGTACTGATTTCAAACTATCGAGCGAAATGAATTTGAATTTGGTAATAAAGTCCGCATCAAACGTTAATCATAAAACCGAAACAATCGAGAATATTTTAAACAAGCCAAGAATACCCCCTAGAGAGTTGTACAATGAAATCATGCAAAAGCCTACACACTTCACAAATCAAGCACCATTACAAATCTATGGATTACTGACGATTCACGTTTAAGCGCAGGAGTATCTGCCAACCCATCTCTCAGTGTAAGATTCCATCTCAAAAGCATATTCGCGGTGAACAGAAAATCAGACACAGCATTTGCGATAAATTGGCAACTAGGAGTAAACTTGCATTTTCAGCCAAAGGACAACATCGCTGCCATTTCTGTCAGCAAACAGCAGAAAAGCCTACCTTAAAAAGAGCCTTAAACAACAAGCCTACAGGAAGAGGCTGAGTTTTGCTTTCCTCAAGCATGCATGGCTGCTGCCTACATGACCAGACCTCTTCACCAACTACTGTACACCCAGTCGTGGGATGGGGAAGTGAGGAGCGCAGTTCAAGAGAGAAAGAGCACACACAAATAAAAAAATAAAAAAACACTTGTTGCAAATCTCAGCTGTGAGGGCACACAAATCAAGCAAACGGCCAGCATGCTAAGGAGGCTGCCGGGTCCTTCCGGACACACCACCCAAACACAACAAACCCCTCTTTCTCTGTTCCAGCGCCCGTAACCCCCAACAAGCCCATCAAAAACGTAAGATCTCACCATTTTCTTTGCACTCTTCCGGGGGCTTAGCCTTTTTCGCAAGTCGGGGATCCAGCCATGATGTCGTCTTTGTGTTGTGGCTGAAAAGAAAAGAGACGGCTCTGAGCAGGAATCCACTGAAAGACTCACAATCATTCAGCGCAGAACAAAAAAGTGGTTCATCCCGGCAAAAAATTGCAATCGATAGGTTTGATTTGCTTACAGGTTCTAATTAGCTGTGAAGGAGGTTGCGAATAATTGTGCAAGGCAGCTGTATATCTGCAGCCTCAGCTGCCTCTCCTCAGAGCAGCTCTTTTTCTCAGAACCAACTCCAGCGTTGCCAAGTTCGCCTCATTGGAAATGCACAAACTCATCCGGAGCGAAAGGGAATTTATTACAGATACACTTGCCTGCAATGGGGTGTGTGTGCATTCCTGCCTCCCCCCTACCTCAAAGTGCACGGAGGTAGCATCCAACTATTTTATTTCTGATATTGCCACTTATTGCTGATGCGCGAGCTGAGGGACTGGCAAAGCGTGACAGGGGCAGACGCGACAGGCGCAGACGTGTTCCCAGTGGCTGCGTGTTCCTGTGAAGTCCACGTTTGCAGGGAGGCTGATTCATGCACCACTTTGATTCGTCAACCATGGTCTGTTTCATGTATAGTCCATTTTACCCCTGTTGCTAAACTGAGATGTGATTTCGAGCACGAGCACTGAATAGAAAAAAGGCTTTCGACTGCGATTCTGAGAAGGGATCATTCAGCTATAAACAATGACCCAGTCGCTGAATTTATGCAAATCGCCTTCCGGCATGCTGCCCGTACACAATGTAAGTGCTCAGAAAAGCTGGCCGCAGTGGCATCGGAAATTAGCTTCTTCCACCCATGATATATAGTACTTTTCCCGCTCCCTCAACCAGTATCCTACTATAAATTCAAGTCTAGGCTGATATAAGCGAACAAAGAGTGTTATAATGATGAATGAGTTTAACAGCACACCACACATAAATCATTGCATCAAACACAGAGCAGTCTGATATTTCAACATTAGTGTCTCAATGAAGGTTAGTGTTTGTTGAGATGATCATATCATTTTTGATAATAAGTATGCCTAGTTGAGCTCAGCTCACACGTTCTGTGAAAATCCTTACCCCCTTTGTAAGTTCTCTATTTAAAGAGTAATGCGGGGATCTCTTAAAAACTACCACTTTGCTCAAAGAAAGAATCCACTGGTTTGTATCCAGAAGTTGAAGAGACACTCATGGTAAAATGATGTCATAGTTTCTTTTAATGTTCCATAAAGCGCACCTTGTTTTCCTGGCTGCAAGTTTCGTCCAGATATTGGACTTTCTCAGGGATGTACCCCATAGAGTTTTATTACACATTCTTTTTCCGTGAAAATTGAACATCAGTTAGTCACAATTATGTTAAAAAAACGTGTTATCCTTCATGCACCTCATCCAAAAGAATTGATTGTGAGTCCTGTGCAAATATGGGCGCTGTGAAGTCTTAGAGTCCCTGTTCAACTTTCTTTATGCACAGATAAGTTGAATTAACAGTGCATGGTAGAGGTACATAAGGGAACATTTGAAGATTAAAGAAGCCCTAGAAAATATTTTGATTCCAGCCCCCGTTCTGAGCTGAGTGGGGGGCAGAAAGTGAGCCCAATATCTTTAGAGACTAAATTTATTTTTTCAGAAAATGGGATCAAGTGATTAATTTTGCAGCTCGTTCTTATACTAACCCCATGATTTAACAGTTCTTGATCTAATAATCCGTCTGACAGAAGTCCCTTCTCTCTTCTTCCTATTGTCTACTAGCTCTTGGAGTGCTTTATCTAAACTGGCTCTGGCTCAAATTCTTTTCTCTTCTAGCTTCAGTGTAGCTTAAAATCAGATCTCGCCATCGAAACACGTCATCTCTGTGTAACTAACTTTTTTACTTTTGCCTGCTTTGCCTCTCTTCTTGTTTGGACCCATTTTCTGCTTTGAAATGATTGATCCCTTCACTCTTTTAACTAGCGAATCTTCAAATGAGATTTCTGAGTCTTTACTCTTTGGATTTTTTTTTTCTTTCTTGTTGCTGCCACTCAGTGCCTTGCTGGCCAAGCTTCTAATTCTGTTCCATCACATTATAATGTTCAGCGAGTCTCTTCAGGTCTCTTACTGTAATTGTCTAATTGATTTGTCCATCCTGTCATATTTTTTTGGACAATTCTTTAACCTTTTCTTTGTTAACTCTAATCTTCACAGTATTCTATCTTGCAACCTGGACTTGAATGACCTCTCACTCCCGCTGCCTCAACTTAAATACTGTAACTTTCTTCAATGCATCCTTTAGCCATGTATGTCTTTCAAGTGCTTCTAACTTCTTTCTACCATCTCTTTCATGTTGCATGGGTAATATTTTGATTCATCTGCCTTTTTAGGTTGAGCATTCAAGACCTCTTGTATGTACTTTAGTATATAGTTATATATATTTTTACAGCCCACCCATTTCTAGCATTTGTCTGTTTCAGTGTTGTCTAAAAATCCTTGCTTGCTCGTGGTCAATCCTTCTTCTTGTCCCTCTTTTTTGTCTCTTGTTTCCTCCCACTTGCAGCATCGACCTCGTATGGTATCCTTATGCCTTTGGGGAACTATTTTTTTCATTGTAAAGTTTGCCTGTGTTTATCTTTGGCGCCCATAGCTGCTTGCATTTTAATGCAACATTCGTCCCTCCCAACTCCTTCCATGTCGCTGTTTACACAAGTGTTCCTGTGTTTTTCACTCCTGATGCTGCTTTATAGATGCAACACTTCAGCTTTGAGCATGGGCCAGCGTCGGGAGGCCACTCCCATTTTCCTTTGCGTAAGCCCACCTCACATAAGCGCTGGATGATGACTCCTGCTCCCCAAGGTCTCAGGGCTACAAAAGACCTCCTTTGCACAAAGATCTGCAAGTTCCATTTGTTAAATACTTCCAAACTACTTGTTTTGCCTCTGCAGCGCTGCCCAATTACCAAAGGGCTCAGCCGCTACCCAGACTGGGAGTGCCTGGGTCAGTTTCATGCTCCAATCAAGCGTGCACTCCACCGTTCCCCCAGGGCACAAGCAGGGACCTCCCTGTGGGCTCCTGTGCTCCTTGCACACTTTTCTGGGCCTCCGGGGCCAAGCAGGCATCCACATCCGTGTACCTTTTTTCAACTTGTTCCTTTTACATTCTTCAGAGTCATTCACTAAGCACAGAAGGGCGTATGTTTTCATTGGACAGCGGACCATACAACGAAATGGACTACAGCTCAGAAAGGCAATCAAGTCTGTGTTTTACATCGGCTTTGAACTTCAGTGCCTCAAAGTAAGTGGGGAAGTGGTTTCAGAACATTAAATCAGTGCTACCCTGCCACTGACAGCTTCACGGTTGCTATCTGTGGCAAAACAATCTAGTCTCCTCATTTTCACTCTGTCATCCTTTCCTGATCGAACTGACAGCAAGCCCTTTATTTTCTAACTTCCATCTTTTTTTAGGTCGAGCATTCGAGACCTCCTGCATATACTTTAGTATATACTTGTTATATACTTCTATGTATATGTACTTTGTGGGTTCTGGAGATCAGCCCTAGAACTTGTCTGCTTCTGCTTAGGGAATTTTTTTTCTGTTCAACTGACTCTATTTAACTGTCTTGATAGAAAACTACCAGCAGAGGTCAGTAAAATACCAGAATTGCTTTCTGCTGAGGGACTTTCTTATTTAAAAAATTTCTGGCAACTGCCTCTAACTTACTTGATGGAAAACGACCAGCAGAAGTCAGTAAAATACCAGAATCACTTTAGCATTCTCTAGATTCCAGTCCATAGAAATAATCTTCTATGAGCACACGTAGACAATAATATTTTTTTTCAAATCTTGTATTTTCAGTGATATGACCAACAAAGGCCCTGGTTTTATTAAAAACAGAGCTTTGGACTATACCATTTCCCGCTGAAAGGCAATATTTCTCTCCATGTGTTCCCATACCTGGCGAGTCACGCAGTTTGGTGCTTACTTTCCCTCCATGTTAAAGAACAGTAGATGTTTCAGCACCCAGGCGAATGCGCTGCATAGCTAAATACATATAAGGTCCCAAAGGCGAGACTGATTGCATTGCAAATGCTTGTTTTATCTTTGTTGATAATGGTAGGCGGCCAGCATGGTCTCTGGTGCGAGCTGTGGGCTCGCCTGCTTCCTGTGATGTGATTCCGTGATCCACACCTCCCTGGGAGGTTGTTGCCAGATCTGCAGCACAGGAGGTGCTTCCTGCTGTTTTTCCGCATCTTTGTATCTCAAAATACGGCATTTCAGAGTTTAATATTAGTTTTGGGCTTTGCAGTGCACAGCCGTAATCAGTCTCCGGAGTCAGCTCCTTTACCCATGCCTTGTAGTGGAGACAAACTGGCATGCTATTGCATAAAGGCAGCATTAACACTTGTTTTAGTCTGTGATTCCCCCCTTCAAAACACACCCCAATGCCAATATTGCCCCAGCTAAGAGATCCACCAAGCAGCACTCTAACACACTTTATTATTGTTCATCGTGAATAAAGATTGTTTGGAGAGCATGGCAGAGTATTAATCCTGGGAATAACTGGATTTTAGCCAACATGTTGTGTTTATGTATGTAATCAGGGGCTTCCAATAAATGCTGACTTTTTATATTTAGGGAGACAAGCACTGACCCTCCAGTGTGTCTACTTCATGAGTAAGCAACTGCGATCATTCACAGGTTGGCATTGAAATATGTAAACCGCTACATATTTGTGAAAATTATCCCAACATTCACAGCCATCTATAGCCCTACACTGTGCAGGTGTTTGCCTTACGTTCCTCAAAGCATAAATAAAATACTTTGCACGGGAAGGACCATCGCTCTACAACAAATATACCAATCGAAAACCACCACCCAGAACTGCTTTTCACCAACTTTTGTACCTCTCTTAGTTTGGCTGCTGTCTGTGGACAAAACTCTATACGAGCATATTTATTCTCTGTGAATCTGTAAAGCCATTCAACACCTAGTCAGGGGTAGTAAAAACTATGTAAATTAAATT
Organism: Triturus cristatus; assembly: GCF_964204655.1. NCBI lineage: Eukaryota > Metazoa > Chordata > Amphibia > Caudata > Salamandridae > Triturus > Triturus cristatus. Next base: position 1,048,761,778 of record NC_140585.1, on the reverse strand, counting down.
AAAATACAATGTAATGTAAATTGTGCAACACATGACGTAGTCTTTTAAAAATTAAAAAAGTATCTTTTTTTATTTTTTAAACAATGCCGAAGCTTTCACCTTAGTATATCAGACTATTTCACTGCATTCAGTGGCTTTTATTAAAAATGCTAGTTTTTATACATTCAATCTTTTGAAACATTCAGGCCGTGCCCCTTACAACAATGCCACTAGTGAACTAAGAGGTGCATCAGTTGTCATGTACACCCAATACCTGGCCTAGATTCCTATCATACATAGAGCATCATATTATACATCAAATACAATAGGTTGTGTGCAGCACAATCACTTAACTCACACATTTGAAGGTGCCTTCCTGTGTGATAGCGAAGTAAAAGATGTCTCAGTGAAATTAAATGTTTGCCTAAAATCACCCGATATTGGTCAAGCGGGAAAGATGAGATGACCACAGGTTTTCTGGTGTCACATTCTGGTTCGTGAGTAAGCAGCTGCAATTGTTTACAGATTGGGATTCAAATATGTAAACAGCACATTTTTGGCCTCTTTGGATTTTCCTCAGATCATGTGGTCCAGCGTTTTATTGCATTTTCTGTTGAAATTTAGGTTTACTTAATACACATTTTATTCAGATTGTTTAAACTCAGCTGTTTATCCTTCACCGGTCAATCCACTGATTACTCTCCAGTTGGAAGGTACCACTCACTGTTTGAACTGCAACAGCACACCTCACAATGTGTAATGTCTGCTGAAAACTGTCATCATTCATGATCATGTGTTTATTCATTTGTATGGTGCAACGCTTTTTCTTGTTTTGAAAGTCTCTGCTTGCTTGGTTTACTTTTGGCAAATCAATCTCCATGACAGCACTTCAGCAGTCAGTCCCCCACTCCTCCCCCACTCCTCCCTTAGTAGGTAAAAGACATTGGGCCTCATTTATGAAAAGTGACGCATCACTGCGTGAAAACAGTGATGCGTCACTTTTCACTGCGCCCTCCCTGCGACTCCAATGATGCGTCATATTTACAGTATGACGCATCATGTCGCAAGGAGTCACAGATACGTCAGTATTTCTGACGTATCTGTAGGCGCAAAAGTGACGCATTGCTGGAGTGTGTCACAAAAGTGACGCAACTCCAGCAATGTGTCCTTTCACATGGGGCAAGCCCCATGTGAAAGGGCCTGCGTCAGTCTTACGCCTGCTGTGAGGCAGGCGCAAGATATTGACGCATTTGCACCTTAGAAGTGGCGCAGTGAAATCTCGTAGATTTCACTGCGTCACTTCTACGATGCTTACTTACGTGGGAACGCCCACCCTGCATACATTATACCTGACGCAGGTATAATGTAGCGCAGGGGTTTACAAAGTGACGCATCTAGGTAGATGCGTCACTTTGTAAATATGGCGCATCATGGCGCATGTTTTACGCCACTGGTGCGTCACAAAAAGTGATGCACCGGTGGCGCAAAAGTGACGCAGGGGCTCATAAATGAGCCCCATTGCCTTTTACAATGCCAATAGCTCTAACTTAAAACAAATGTGAGACCTTTTGCATTTCAAATGCTTGTTTCAATTACATTTCCTATCTTGCTCCTATTTGTAGATTTCAACTCTTACATATTCAAAAAGTGGTCCGTACATGCTGCTTATGTTTTTTATTTCCCTCCCAGTCTGTTCTCTTTCTTCCTTTTCTATTCCATTCTCCTCTCCCCTTTGTAAGAAGTCTGAATATATGATAATTTCATGTTGAAGAAGGCTGGCATCGAGACTGAAAGAAGCACATAAGCATCAAAAAATCGTTTTATGATTTTTAAGCGGACTGTTATGTAATGAAGTTGTGTGTCAGTCAGTTGTTCCAGGGCTGAAGGATCTAGGACTGAAAGGGGTTCCCAATCAGTTGATTGCATGCTCTTGGTAAGGTAAGGTAAGGTAAGGGGATTTATTATGCATGATTAATTAAAACCGTTGCATTTACGTAACACACATACTCTTGGAGAAATTATTTCAGTCTGGGTGGAGAACGGTTACCTTTTCCAACACTGTCTCTCTCCTTGATTGGCGGTCGGGGTAGAGGTAAGCCCCCAGCACCAATCAAAAGTAAAAGCAAGATGACACAGCATTCTGTCATAACATCAAATCACTCATGGGAAGCGAGGAGAGCTTTGCTTTTGCGAACCAACTCTGATTTCAAAAAAGGAAATGTTATGTTTTTGCCAGAAACATTTTCTTTTCTAGTATGAAGTATTACCCGTTGACATCCACTGCACTGTGGTGGCAGTGCAGTGGACATCAAGGGGTTCTCCACTGCACTAAAGTGCTTAAAACATGCTAGAAACATGTCTTTTGCTTAATTGGCTGGACCAGACTTCTGAAGATAAATTCCGTCTGTATGGGACCACTGATACCGGTTGTACCAGTCGGCTTGGGCCAGAGGGAGGGGTGGGCAGAGCTACAAGGGCTTATGGGATAGACCATGAGCATCCCCTCAGAAATGAGGAATGAGTGGCAGAATCATAAGTACCTGACCCCACTCCCCCAACATTCCTCACTTCCCCCGAACCTTTACCTGGAGACTGCAGCGTCTCCTGGTGAACACCAATGGGTCTGTGGAATTACTGCTGGCCTTGCAGCTCCGGCGGGTTCAGTAACTTCTGTTACCAGCCTTGTTAGAAGTCACCTCGAAATAGGCACCTCAAACTGGGACCGTATGTCTGAAGCGCTCTTCAATGCAATGGCAACAACCACAACCCTATTTGCTTTGAGAGGAACCACAGAAGAGGTAAAAAACACAGGCAACCCTTGAACTAAGAAATTCCAGGGCTCGGTATTAAAAATCTCCATTTGGAGAAAGACAAAGCAAACTCCACCTTTCAGAGAAATACATCATTAGAGAAAAACTGGTTATTGATTGGATACGCTTTAAAAAGCTGAGTATGAGTAAATTTAAATAAGTGAAACACAATAGATTGGTAATCCTGAGACCCTCAGAATGGAAGCGTCCTTGTCATGTTACATCCCTTTGATAAAGCTGGTAGATAGAAAACACTTAAATAAGCGTATGTCCCAGAAGGTGTCCATCACAATGCAGGAGACCTCTTGACACAATTCCAGATGCTTGGTTAACATATTTGATTAAAGCTCTAAGGGGCATATTATCAAGAAACGGCGTTAAAATTATCGCCGCTTTAGCGGCAGAAAACGGCCTCTAAAGCGGCGATAATGGGCTTGATAATATGCCGCAGAGAATTCCAGAGAATTCTGGTGTCAACATGGGCTTCTATGGGAATTCTCTGCTAAAGCGGCGATCATTTTAACACCGTGCTTGATAATACGCCCCAATGAGGGGTAACCACCAGGAAGACAAAGCCGCAAGCTGAGGTTAGAGAGCAGGCAGCATTCTTTTATGGACCCCGGGGGCTCATTTTCACATATTGGATGTCCTAAAATGTGCATAGTGTAGGCAGGCTCAAAGGAAGGCAGCGTTAGCAGGCTACTAGACTGTAAACGCACTGCTTCCTGTGAATAATGCAAGGCATGGCCGAATGTTGTTTAGGAAGATGTGACAAGCAAATAGCTGTGTTTTCGCCTTTCATGCAAGCAACGGGATACTTTCTGTGCCATTAACTAAACTGACTCTCACACAGAGAAGCAGCTTAATGAATCATTGGAGTATGAGAAATAAACATAACTATGCGAGTCGCCTTGTGCATGGCCAGTATGCAGAATGACAAGGTTTAATCTATGCACCCAGCCGGGAGGTTTGTTTCTGTGTAGAATCATTTCTGGAACTCCCATCAATCCAAGCATTAGATTGCACTGTATGCGTCATTCTCTGGTATTCCCAAGCCTGCGCCCCTCACAGGCGTGGGGCGTCATCAGTCTGCAAGCGCCATTTATTTATCAAGATGGCCCAACAGATAGCTGTGCGTGACACAGGAGTTTAATGCCAGCAGGGAGGCGCAACGGGGAAGGACTAACATCATTAACCCACCATTAGAGCATCTGCGGAATTCCCAATTTGTGTACAAACAAGAATTTGCGACAAATCCCAATTCCAGTTTGTGCGAAAACTTCACACTTTTTTGACAAAGTGAAAAAATCAGCAACAGGATGTGATTCCAAATTACAAAGATACTGCAATCAGACATTCAATACAAGCTAGTGTTATAAATACTGTATTAGGAATCTCCTAATTATTAAACTGACAAAGAAGGTCTTCCTCTGAGTGACTTCCTCCCTGAAAATCTTATCTGACAGACAAATATCTGTGCAGATTAACAGCCCAGCGAGTTTAAAGAAGCATTGGCAAATGCAATAGGTTTCGCCTATGCTATTATTATTTAGGTTTTTTTTGTAACTTTTAGCTGGGGGAGCAGTAGTGCAAAATAAGTTAAACAAACCTCATAAAAGTATGTTTTGTTGCGTTGGCGATTTTATAGGTGGAAGGTAATCTGTGCAACGGAAATTTTGCTGTGGAAATCTGCAACGCATAAGAGTTCAGCAGCCAACATACAGTAAATACCGGCTAACACAGGGAGATTAGGTAAAGGGCGGAGTCCAGAAGCAAAAAAAGATGTAGGAGGCAATGCTCACCAATCATGAAGAATTTTGGAGCGCCGTCGATCAATTCAGGTCGCAAAGTGTACTATGGTGACACACGTATCTTAGGCGTGCTTTTCATAATTTGGAAACTGACACTTCCTCTTTTGTGAGCAACAGTGATAATATTTTTCAGCTTTTTGGTATGACACATCATGAAATTGCCCCTTCCATGCAAACTGTGAAACAACTCTAGGTATCCATTTCTCTGCTTCATAACTTCAGCCTGTTGGATATGGACGTTGGATGAGGCAAAGTATTTGTTTTATTAATCACTTGGGTCTATGTTCCAGCAAAATGATTAACTTTGAAAAGTTCTTGTGGCGAACTTTTTGAATGTCATTGGCATCGCAGAATTGATCACAACCTAGCAAATATGTGTCAAATATATATTTTTTTAATTTCACTTCAGGTTGACTATGCCTTTTTCACACTTGATTTTACAGTTCATCACTCATCCCAATAATCTTGTCACTGTGAAACATTTAACAAAAGATTAAGCAGAGTACATGAATGCTGCAAACTCCCTTTGAAAAGGATCTCCTGAGAGAAATCGGCCCAAGCTGTGCCAAGTAGATGGTCTTCTCTGCTGTGTTTTTTATTGGAAAGGAGAGGAAACATTTGCAGCCACATCATAGCAGCAGTGATCAATAAAGCAATCTAGTGTGAGAAGTGCAGGCGAGGCTGTTTGTTACCATAATGCCACAGCATTGTTTTCTTTTAGGAGAGGCAAAAGAACAGGGGCGGCTAGTAACTTTAAAAATCGGTGGGGCACTGTGCCGAAAAACTCACTGAGATGGGGCTGTTTCTCCTCTCCCGGATGACGAACAGAAAAAGGAAGGAGGTTAACTTCCTACATGCTAATTTAACCATGTCTCCGTCTGTAACAAACTAGTGCTCATGTAAAGCGCTCTGATACCTTCGGGTCTAGTTTGCGCTATATAAAACAAAAAAAACAAAACAAATCCAGAAGCTGCTTTCAAGCTGTATTCATCATAAGAGCACCAGGATTGGTTGAATCAGGCTAACCCAGCACTCATTTTGAGCCTTGGTGCCTGTGCCTGCAATCCCCGGCTGTTTTACAGAGCTGGGATTGCTGGCTCTGAAGTGCGCATGTCGGATAGGCCGGCTGTAGACAGCTGGCCAGTCTAACATGTGCACTGAGCACCTGCAGATGTCGTCCTGCAATCTGTAGGAATCTGCCACACCATCACATGCACACTAGTGCAGATGGCGGCACACGGAATATTAAAATGGTAATGACAATTTTACTACTCTGTGTTTAACTGTTGCGCAGTAGGCGGGGCAGCGCTCCTCCACCTTAACAGAGGAGCTGCTGCTGCAAAAGAAACAGGAACAGATATCTGATCCTCTCAAAGTAGCTGTGTAGAAATTGTGAAAATCAAGAACACAAAATAATAAGAGAAAGGCATTTTCTCTATTTTGCCTGCTCAAAGTTCTGTATTCTGGAACAGTCTTTAAGCAATAGTTTACTGAAATATCATTGACGCACAGCTAGAACATGCCTTAAGCATTTACCTTTAGAAACAACATTAATACCTCTTTTAAATTAATACACTGCCATCCATGCCCACTTGGAATAGAATAAAAACAACTTCTGACAAGCAGCTTACAGTCAACTCTCATCAGCTTAGACCAGACATGACCAAGGCACTCATGCAAGTGACACATACATGTTTCAAAACATAAAAAAGAACTCATGAGGAAGACATGTCAAGTGATACGCATCAGTCCGTGAGTGGCACAGATTTCTGGCAGTGTCTAAGCACTAAGTTAGCAAAAGGCCAAAAAGACAAACCACCATTCCAGTCAAAATATTACTTATGATGGATCAGTAAAATAACACAGAGCACCCTTGGGAGTATGTGCAACTCCCAGCATTCTTTGCTCTCTGTAGACCTCATCAGAGATGTAAAATGAATTCAGAGGAGCGCAAAGCACCCTATACAAGTGAAACAAACACGCTCAGACGTATAGGGTGAGCCGTACAGCATGAAAAAAATAAAAACCCATTGAGTTTGTCTCAAACAGCTGTAATTTACTGTTTTTTTTGTAGAGTGTTGTTTTGGTCTTAATTATGCCCTCAAAAACTGAGACGTACTGTTCCTTTGATTTATCTGTGCTGGGGCCTTGATGCTGCTAAAGGTGATTGCTTGGTATGTGTGGGAAAAGGTGACCTCTAGGTTAAATGTCAGATAGAGGGAGGGCAGAGGATAGTCCAATAAAGAAATAGCACTAGCTCAGAAAGTTACACCTTGCAGTTTCTTCAACCTTTAGAATGTCAGAGGTGTTTGAAAACATCTTAGGATCACACTCCTTGGGCCACTCAAATGCAAGTTTTAAACGGCATCTTGATAGCATTGTCACAGTGATAAATACTGGCACGCTGAAGGCGCGGCCGCTTCAAGGGCTGCTTAAAAGCATGCCGCCACTGCAGAGAGCAAAGCTGAAAAGAGAGAATAGACCGGCTGCACGGTATTTACTTCCGGGTCACAGCTGGAGTGCCCGACTCTCTGTATTGACATCACCATCAACAATGGACTATTTTTTGGGAAATACAGAGTCACACAGCAGCCAGTTTACAAGGCTAGGATCCCCATGCACTGCAATGTAATACAAGCACACTTAAAATGTATGCAGTCATGGGGAGACTAGGTAAACTAACGCAGCACAAATGCTTTGAAGGCAAAATCATAAAAAAAAATATTTCTCAAAAGCAGATGAAAAGGAGTACTTGGGCCGTGGGACACTGATAAGAAGGAGCACATGAAGAGCAACAGGAAATAGTATGCTACAACACATAGAAACAGAGGAAAAGTGGCAAACAAGCTAACAAATAAAAAGTAAGGGTTGGGTGTAAGCCCCTTTTGAGATTTATATTAAATACAATAGATACAATACAATAGATTCCACCTAAGCGCTGTGCAGGTGAAACCTAAAAAGGGATGTAATTTATTTATACAACTATGTTCATATTACATACGGGTGCTCATAGTGTTAAGATCAGGGTAGGGCTGAGAGCACAAAGCAGCCCTGGCAATTATATTGGGCCAGCCCCCCTCCCCCGTGGGGGCGGGAGCGTGTAAGGCGGTGGGTGAGGAGGCTACTGTGAAGCACTGCTGCTTAACTACACCGTCCCCCAGCACCGCTGCTTTTGTTGCTGGGGGCCGATAGTGCAGCACTGCTGCAAAACCTGCCCTTAGTAACATAAACGGCCGCCACCACTCCAAAACTGGCTCCCACCACTCCAAAACCAGCCCCCACCTTTAATGCCCCCCGGGGAAATGCCCGATGCCCGCTACGGCCAGTCCCGCCCTGGTTAAAATCCAACAGGCATCCAAGTGTGAGTAGACATTTATAAGTTAAAAGATGTGGGGGGGAAACTAGCTGAATCTTTTTTTTTTTCCCCAAGAAAACAAAATAATTATGGACATATACGGATAAGGCAGCAAATAATAGAAAATGGTAATACAGACGGAAAGGCTGCAGTCCAACTGGGTAATTACCCTATGCATTTACCGTCAATGAAAGCTAGCGCTTATACACATCGATTTTCAAGGATGCCTTTTGGTAATTGTAAAATAGCACTTCATATATTACAGCATTCCTTAGCCAGAGTACTGGCAACTTGCTTATACAAGTGAAGATGCAAATAAAACGCACTGTCAGGGAAAACAAAACACAAACACAGCTGGAATTAGTAATAAAAATGAAGGACTCATCATAGGAAAGCCGATTCGTTCTTCATATGCTGCTTGGTAAAATGCAAGCTCACACTCTTTGTGAGTCAGCATTGCTAAGTTTGGAAAGGCTGCAGCATTTTCAGGAACACCTTCCTACTGAACACTCTGACACATCATTTCCTATTTTTGTGTCATGAAATACACAGTGGTTTCATTTAAAACTGATAAAATAACATGAATCGCAAACATTTAATCTTCGGTTAATATCATGCCAATGGTTGTTAAATGAGGCTTTATTCATATATTTTTCTTTCAAAAGTATTTAAACGTCACAGATCACTAAAAGAGGTGCATTGGGAGGCCACACTCGCCTCCTGACTTGGCAGAATTCCCTCCGACCTTGCCTCCATTACCAAACACAAAAGTAATTCACCGACCTGTAGCACCTCAAGATGATTTTGCCCTTGGGTAGCATGTCAGGAACAGCAGGCACTAGGCCCCAGGCCTAGAATGAAAGCAAGAACAGCATCTTCAAATCCAGAGGGCTAAAGCACTGGACAGATTATGGGTCAGACCAAGAATATGAACAGCATCTATAACGTATGAGGCACTGAGTCACAAGCACAGAAGAGCAAGCAGTAAGTCGAAGACCACAAATCTACAACACTGAGAACATTGAGCCTTGACCACAGTAAGGCAAACGCCTGCACACAGATCAAGATTTTAATCCACCAAAGACTCTAAGTCCTGAATGCAATAAAGTACTAAACGCCCCATCAGCAACCTGCAACCTCAGAGACATCAAGCAATGGTCACAGCAGCACTAAATCTAATACCCAGAACAAGAGTAATATCTACAATATCAGAGTTAATAGCTCTGGCTAAAGCAAAACTATCACTGAACCTCAATCAAGTTGCATTCTACTGAAGGGTCCTCCTGAGAACCCTATGTGACTCAATGTTACTGTTGCCCTACTGCCCACATTCTGCTGTTTGCATACAAACCTTAACAAACCTTCAGCCATCAGTCTGAACATGGGGTTAAACCATGTCTGTCTGAACAAGCATACCATGGCATCTCCCCCTACATGTGCAGGTCCATGATAATGTCTCACCATTAGAGGTAACAAACGTTCTGGCAACACAGGTCTTCCATCTCCTGAAACTCAAATCTCATCCTTTTTGCTTTTGAGACAACCACCTCTAATCCAGCCTTGTTGTTCTGCTTTTGGCACCTCTTTCTGTAACCTCTTAACTTCCTCCCACATATCAACTGTGGTTAACAACAGATTGCAATTTGTGTCATCCAATTTTTCATTGTGATACTCCCCACTGAAGGTGCAAGTATTCAAAGTACAATATATTGCGGCCTCATCTGCATATCTGTTGCCCACGGTCACATAGTCGATTTCATTGTGGTGTGCAGCGCCTTCACAACCACAATCTGGGCAGGTAACTGTAAAGCCTTTAAGAGATTATGAATGCTTTCACCATTTCTTATCAGGAATCCTGATGAGGTCATAACTCCCTGTTGTGATCAACCATAACTGTCCAAAGTCTGCAAAGCCATACTGACTATCAGTGAAAATGGTCGCCCTCAGCTGGTCTGAAACACAGCATGCTCTGGTAAGAGCAATCAATTCAGCCACTTGTGCTGAGAATACTCGTTGAAACCAGGAGGCTTCGACCACACCGGAGACAGTATAGACTGCTTAGGCAGCTTTCCGGTTTCTGACATGGCCTCGCAAGCAGGAGCCATCAACAAACATCACATAATCTGATTCAAGTAGTGACACTTCTAGTATGTCAGATCTTAGCTTGGTGCATAGTTCAGTAACATCAAGACAAGTCATGCTCACCTTCATCTTCAGCATCACCATCTCTCTGTACAGGCAAAAGAGAGTCTGGATTAAGCATAGTAAATCACCTCAGGGTGAAATTCTCTGCACCAAGTATGACTTGTTCAGACTTAGTAAGGTGACTGTTGGTAGGGTATTGGGTCCTAGTGCGTGTTAGCAATACCTCTATGGAGTGATGGACAAAAACTGTTAATGTATGACCCATGACAATGCTCTCACACAGCTCAATGCTGATACCAGTGGAAGCCACAGCTTTCAGACAGCTGGGCAAAGCAGCTGCTACTGGATCAAGAGTGACTGAAAAATATGCTGCGGATCTGTGAGCATTCCTGTGCATCTAGTTTAGCACTGACAGAGTGCAGCCCTCCCTCTCACTGCAAAGTAAAGGAAAACATCTATTATAATCAGACATTCCCCGTGCTGGGGCACGACAGAGACATTCATTAAACTCTGAGAAGGTGCACTTGCAGCTGTCATCCCATGGTACCAGATCTGACACGTTCTTGTGTTTTAGCCTCTGTAAAGGCTTGGCCATTAGGGAAAAGTTAGGAATCTACTGTCAAAAGAAGCCCACCATTCCCAAGGACATCCGGACTTCTTTCTGATTAGTTGACAGATTCATTCTCAGAATCGCCAAGATTGTCTCTTGTAACACCTTCCCTGCTCCTTTCTGAATGTGATGTCCTAGGCACAGGAATTCTTTTTTACAGTACTGCAATGTGGTCGGGGACACTTTATGTCCATTATCATTTAAGTGATTCAACAGAGCAATTGTGTCTTGTTTGCAAGCCTCTTGCATATTTGACCCAACCAATAGATCGTCAATGTATTACACTAGAACTGAGTGATAAAGCATTACCAGAAACTCCAGATTCTTTTTAAGTATCTGATTGAAGATTGACGGCCCCTCTGTATACCCTTGTGGGACTCGCACCATGCCAAAACATGACTGTTGAACCAGAAAGCAAAAAGGAATTTGCTATCCTCATGCAAGGGTACAGAGAAGAAGGCTTGGCATAAATCAATGACAGAAAACCACTTGCCTCACATGAAAACAGAAACAAAGTCACATCTGGATTCAGTACCACAGGACAACAAGTGACAATGACCTTCCTCAAATTTTGGACAATGCAGTACTTTACATTTGGTTTCTGCAACCCCACAATGGGCTAGTTGCTTTGACTCTCCATAATCTCTTTCAGAATGACTTGCTCAATCATTGAGTCAATCACAGGAGTAATACCAGCAATGGTTTCAGGAGTCAGATTGTACTGTGGGATTTTTGAGTTAGACCTCCCTGTAATGCAGACTGGGTCAATAGCTTTTATGAGACCTATGGCTTTCCCTGAAAAGTCTCAGACCTCAGGTAACACTGTGGGTTTCAGCTCTGATGGCAAATCATCTTTTGTCAACATGGGTTACAATCCAATCTCTGTTTTCTGCCTGACACGTTAAAAGGCAATGTCTTCATCATGAGTCTGGAACTCAATACCATATGGTGTGTAGTAAATGAAACAATCTAGCTTGCACAAGAGATCTAATCCAAGCAAATTTACAGGACTCGAGTAACACTGCACAAATCGGTGATTCTTCTCAAAGGACCCTTTTTTTTTACAGGTACTGCTTCCAAAACAGGGCCAGTTATTTGTTTATTTGCAACTCCTATAACTTGCATTCTTTGTCTCGAGAGGGGTAGGTTGGGCCCCTATGCTGTGATCACCAGTGTCAGTGATGAAGGATATGGGGTAACCATTTAACTCATGAATGATATGGGGTAACCATTTACCATCCATGAATGAACCATTCTGGTCTACCTCTATGGTTGAGCCAAGTAAGCAATCCTCCTCCCCTTTCAGACCCCGCCATTCCAACAGGTCTGAGCTGTAGTCAACATCTGTCTGGATCATAGAGTACTGTTGAGGTGTACCGTGATTTATGAAAGGATTGATGTTTACATTGGAAATCTGATTTGTATTATATGTTGAAAAAATGTGCATTTTGTTGTGGAATTGGGGCTTGTGGCACCTGCATTACGTGAACTTGGGGTATGTTAGAATTATGGATACTCTGTCTCTGTACCTGCTGTGTCTGAACCAAATTATTTCCTTTAGATTACACAAATCCACCATTCTGAACCTGATTTCCATTAGCCATGTTATCAGCATTAAACCAACAGTCGTGCTTCCAATGCCCCAACCCGCAGCAGCCGTGACACAGATTCAACTTTTTAAAAGTCGCCACATCAATCCCTGAACTTGGGTTAGTCGGGACACCACACCTTCTACCTTGCTGTTGAAATCCATTACAATCTTGCATCACAGGAACTTGCTGCTGATACAATACCTACATGGGACCGACATTTCCAACTAACTGCTGAATCGCCCCTGGCTGTGTAGATTTAATTTGTGCCATCATTAATTTTTCTTTCAATTTCTTGTGTTTCATTTCCAATTTGTTGCTGCAATATTTGGCTTATCTCAATATTTTGCCAAAGAGCTTGCTGTGTCAACAAATCAAAAGCTGGTGAATCATGGAATCAACCTCAGGCTTCAATCCATACACAAATCTGTACACAAAGTGTCCCATGTCTTTAGCCTCACTAGTCTCTGTCCCACTTAACTGTTTAAATGCCTGCAACAGTCTCTAATAACAAGCATGTATTGATTATTTGGACTCTTGAGTTGTTCTGTCCATCTTGACCTAATCAATCTCTTTAGGAGATATTTTGATTTCAAAAACGTAATCACCTGATTATACTTTTTCCTTACCACTGAGGACGGAGTATGTGATATAGGATGTCTCGCTGGCTCATGATCAGGCTAATCCACAGCAACTTTGCATTCAACCCACAATTCACCTGGAATCACAATCAACCAGTCCGTCGCATTCCAGTGGGTTCTCTATGAATTTCAGAAAATCATTAGTGAATGATGCAAGATCAGTTCTGCTCCAAGGTATTGGAACATAACCTCCACCAGGCGCTTCTCTCATGGAAAGCATTTTTACATCCTCATCCTCCCTCTCTGTTTCAGACATAGGTAGTTCTAGCCTGTCTTTCTTCAGTTACTTTTTTAATTCCTTAATTTGTAATGTTACTCTGGATGGTCTCATGTTTGCGAGATCCCTTTCATTAAAGCTTAAATGGTAACTTCTTTGTAAGGCTTTGGATTTCTGCAAGTCAATTCCATATCTGTGAGCCAATTCAGATAACATTTCATGAGCTTGTCCTAACATATTTGCACATAAACAATAGCTCATCATCTGGGTAAGGATTTAATTGAGACAAGTCAAGAGCTCCATTTATCTTTTTGCCGTGACACACTCCTGAGGCGGAAAGCCGGGAGACTGGTTGTTTTTTAAAATTGTTGTTGTTAATTTGATTGTTTTAAAAAACTCACTCACCCTCACTCTGCACGCTCAAAAAGCGGATTCAGCGCTCCCTGTAATTAGTGGTGGGACGCTTTCCAGAGCCTCATTCAGCCCGCAGGCCACGCCCCCTGCAGAGGCCACGCCCACCGATCGTCACTACAAGAGGACGCTGATCACAAGCGCTCCCATTTGCCGTGACACACTCCTGAGGCGGACAGCCGGGAGACTGGTTGTTTTTTAAAATTGCTGTTGTTAATTTGATTGTTTTAAAAAACTCACTCACCCTCACTCTGCACGCTCGAAAAGCGGATTCAGCACTCCCTGTAATTAGTGATGGGACGCTTTCCAGCGCCTCATTCAGCCTGCAGGCCACGCCCCCTGCAGAGGCCACGCCCACCAATCGTCAGTCCAATCCTCTATAGATCATGTGCTTTCCCCGGAAGCGCAGCGGACGAGCGCAGCGGGCGTGACGAATGCGCGCCGAAGGTAAGCCAAAGGTAAGCCCGTCTGCGCCCGTCCGCGACCAACCGGGACTAGGGGCATCTCGTAATACCCAAACATCCCAGTATTCCAGGGCTGATTTATTGGAGTGTAATAAAAATAGTGATCTTTTACTGCTTCCGAAGGACACACTTTTCCAGCTCTGTAAGCATGGTATATTGAGACAAGGCTGTCACCTCTCCACTCGTGCAGCACGTGTGGCTCCTCCCAGCTCACCCTTCAACTCGCTCGTTATCCTCTACCTCAACACTCGTTCCCTTGTCAAGCATCAGATGGACATCTTTCTACTACTTGACACAGAGAAACCTGACATCCTTTTGCTGGCAGAAACGTGGCTATCTTCCACCTCTGCACCCGATATTATAGCAGCTTTACCACCTGACTACTATATTATCCAGGCAGACTGCGCTAGCGGGAAAGGAGGAGGTGGAGTTGCGGCGATTATTCGCTCTAGTCTGAATGTCACTACTCTTACTTGTCTGACACTAGTCAACACAGATAATCTTGTATTAAAAATTGCCACCCCTCACATGACTATAGCATGTGTTCTTTTGTACAGACCGCCCATCTCAATGGCATGGTTTCCCTTGGTCTTTAGTGAGCAAGTTGCTAATTTAGCTCTGGATCACGCCAGGGTCTTGCTAGCCGGTGATTTCAATTACTGGTACAAAGACCCATCAGAGGGTTCTCAATCGGCGGAACTGACTGACCTCCTGTCTAACCTTAATTTTAAGCAACTGGTGCTTTCCCCCACTCATGATAAAGGACACATACTGGATCAGGTGTGGTCTAATACCACTTGCGTGACCTCTCCGCTAACGTTGCCTTGCCTATGGTCAGATCATTTTATCCTTAAATTTAAAATCTGTGTCACTCACACCAGGACCACAGTGCCAATTGCTGGCAGATTAGCCAGGAATTGGAATGCTATGGATAAGACTGCTTTTTTACAATCACTAGCTAATGATGTCCCCTTCCTGGACAATGACATAAACCTGTCAGTCTCCTCCTTAACTGACTGGCTACAAGCGGCCAGCAATCTCCATGCCCCGTACAAAAGAATCAAACTTGCACGGCGCACGGATGCTAATAGATGGTTTTCCGCAGACCTGAAAAGTAGGAAACTGGCCTTACGTCAGCTTGAGCGCTTGTGGCGCCGTGAATATGACACTGAGGGAAATATTAAATATACTAGGGCGAGGAAGGAATATATGAATGCCATCTCTGCAGCCAAGGTGGAGTATTTCTCTTCCCGCATTCTTGATTCCTCAAAGAAATCTAAAGACATCTTTTCTGTCTTTAATGAACTGACCAACCTGGAGAACGTTCGTCCTAAAGTAATTCCCACTCAGTGTCTGTGCGAATCACTGAATTGTTATTTTAGTGACAAAATCACAGACATAAAAACGAGCATTCCCCAATCTAAGACTTTAATAACAACTGGCATGGCAATAAAGACTGGCTCTGCCATCCTTAGTAATTTCCAACCCATAACCCATGACCAGCTTTTGGAACTAATGATGAGAATCAAATCGGGCTCCCCACTGGATATCTGTCCCCCGCGTATCCTGAAAGAATGCTTCTCCACCTATCCAACCCCTGTCCTTGCCCTTTTAAATGATTCCATCTTGTCGGGCATAGTCCCGTCCGCTTTCACAGAAGCCACGGTCATACCACTATTAAAAAAACCCGGGGCGGATCCTGGTTGTAAGGCAAATTACAGGCCCATCTCCCTATTGCCTTACCTGGCAAAAATCCTAGAAGCACACGTGGCGAAAACTTTGTCAAATTTTTGGGAGGAGTCCTCCTGCTTTGGCCCTCATCAGGCTGGATTCCGGCCTGCACACTCTACGGAGGCAGTGGTCACTGCAGTTTTGGACACACTTCGAGACTGCGCAGACAGACACTCTCCCCAGGCCCTGGTGCTTTTGGACTTGTCGGCCACCTTTGACACGGTCGACCATAATATTTTGGTCGAGCGTGTCAGTCAGGCCGGCATACAGGGCGTGGCGGCCTGCTGGGTGAGGTCTTTTCTGGAGGATCGCTCCCAAGCCGTGCGTCTGGGGGACTTGACTGGTGTTAAACAGTCCATCTCATGTGGAGTGCCACAGGGTTCTTCCCTGTCACCCCATCTTTTTAACATATACATACTCCCCCTCATACAAACCTTGAGGGACAAACAGGTGAGAGTCTTTAATTATGCAGACGACCTGCAACTACTCTTCACCATTGACAACTCTGAAGAATCCGTAAGTCATTTCCAGTCAACCATGAGGTTTATTAAATCCTGGATGGATCAAAATCAACTGAAACTAAATCCAGGTAAAACCGAATTGGTACTGACTGGGGACAGTGCCAAGTACTGGGGCCCTCACTATTGGCCTTTAGACCTGGGTCAAGCTCCGCAACCCTCACCATCGGCCAAAACGCTTGGAGTCATTGTGGACAGCGACCTTTCACTAAAAGCACAAGTAGGACAAGTGGTCTCCAAGTGCTTTTATCAGTTAAAAAAAATTAGGAAGGTCAGGCGATTTTTAACGCCAGAAGCTATTACCCAGGTTGTGATCGCCACTGTTCTGTCCCATCTGGATTACGCGAATGCCATCTACTTGGGTCTCCCAAACTATTTACTCAAGCGTCTCCAGATGGTGCAGAACCATGCTGCTAGGCTGATCCTGAAGCAGCCTAGGTGGCAGGCGGCTACTCCTCTTCTTATTAAGCTGCACTGGCTCCCGGTCATGCAACGCTGTTTCTTCAAAGCAGGCTGTATGATCTTTAAGTCACTACATGGTAAAGGCCCTAAATTTATTAATCAACTAATCTCCAGATATGTTCTCTCTCGTAATCTTCGCTCACTCCACTTAGGCCTTCTTCAAACCCCTCCCTTTAAACTCAAACGCTCTGGTGGACGTAGATCTGCCACTCTGGCCTCCTGCCTATGGAACACCTTTCCCCTGGAAATCCGGTTCTGCCAAAATCTCTTAATCTTCCGGAAAATGCTGAAGACATGGCTCTTTAGACAAGCTTTTTAATCCATTTTTTCCGCCTTTGATTGTGTTACTGTCAAGTTAGCGCCAAGAAACTAATCAGTGTTAGCGCGCTTAATAAATGATTTAATAACAGAACATAACATAACATCTTTTCTTCTAATTCCACTTTCAGTTTAGCTACACCTATTGTCTTTTCTCTGTCTGAGATCTGAGATTTCCTTCCACTCGTTCAACGATTCCCACTACTAGTCAGGGTATCTATACCCTTGAACCAATGATCATGTTCTCAGGCAGTAAGACTTGATTATTCCGCTGGGGTATTAAGAATTATCTCTCCACTAAAGGAACCACTATTTTGCATTAGGTAGTGAGTTCAAAAGAGACAAACCAGAGTTTGGTGTTCCCATAGGTACTCCTGGAAATACTGTAATTAACAATTAGAAGCACATTCATGTTAGGCATCAAAAAGGGTGGTGATCTTTAGGAAAATTGTCGAGTTGGGTCGAATCCTGTCTGCATTTGTGGCACCTTGTGACGGAACCAGAGGAATTTGAGAAATTGGTCTCATTGTCGAGCCCACAGGATCACTAGCTGAAGTAATCATTCCAGTAAGAACAGCTAAAGAATGTGTAGTATCTCCTGTCAATGCAGGTTTATACAAAGGAACTACAGGCCCAATTGTAAAAGGAACAGTCAATGCATCTGGAGCATTTAGAGCAAGTGAAATTGAAGGGTTTGTCAATCCTGAACCCTCTTCCATTGAATTGGAATTTATATTTACTGGTGCCACAGGCACATCAAAAGCCTCACCAATAGGTACATTACTCGCTCCTCCAGTTTGGGTTACAGTGTATGGGGGTGGACGGTTTAACAATAATTTGGTTATAAAATCCTCATTTGCATTGCTATCAATGTGCTCAAATATGTTCTCTGAATCCCCTGTCTTTCTTCTTTTTCTTATCCTTACGTTTTCTTCTCCCCTCTTCCTCACTCGTTAATGCAGGGTATAATCTAGCTCCCTCAATCATGTCAGTTCTCAATTTTTTCAGTTTTCCATCCCATCTAACAACCGCACAAGTGCGTAGGGGTTTTTTGACACTTCCTTGAAATCTCCCTCTCATCCTCAGTTGAGCTCTATGTTCCCAGGTGTTAAGTGCTTCATGGTATGTAGGTCTATGAGGCAGTTTCATGTCATACAGTGTCCTCCTTAAATGCTGAATAATTCTTAAATTAAATGTGCCATAATGAGGAAATGTCAAAGGACCATCTTTCACAGTGATCTTATGCCAATGCTCAACTCAAAGACATAAGTGAAGACCCACGTATTGCCATAGTATGGCCTGAGGTACCATCGGGGGAAGCCTCTTCCCACTTTCTAACAGGCGGACATCTGGACCAGCACCAGAATATCCAGAAAGATACTTGGGGGTGACACCAAGAAGGATTGTTCAGGTCCTCCCAACAGAGTGAGGCAGAGGTCCAGAGAGAGTTAGATAGGTCCCAGGGTAAGGGGGAAGGAAAGGGTTTCCATGTCCCTTCTGAAAAGAGGGTGGGAGGTTCCGGCAGGCGGTGGCCCAGGGCGCCCCCTTTCCAACTCCGTTGCCTCGATTGTTCTCAATTAGGACACAAGCTGGGGAACTCTGTCAGTCCAAAGAATCCATCCATTGGTGAGAACCCTACAGGTGTGGCCAATGTGGCCTTAGGGGGAAGTAGTCCCCAGGGACATGCCATAGAAAATGCCCTGACCTCCCTCAGCCGGAAGATCAACTCAGAGGGTGAGTTGGTGATCCTAGGGGTGGGACTCATCACTTCCATGAGGTGGAACTGAATGGGGTCCCAACCATTGCTCTGAGGGATACTGGGGCTGCAGAACCATGGTTGTGGAAGAGCTAGTCTCCCCAGAACAGTACACTGGTGAGGTTTGTAGAGAGCCTCCAGCCCATGTGCAGGACTTTTAGAACTGGCAAGTACCCCTGCAGCAGTGGGCCATTGTCCAGGTTCTACCCCCCCCTAAGCAGGAAAGACCATCAATGTAGTGATTAGGCTGCCATACCTTTGGGCTGAGGGGGCTCTTTTTGGAAAATGACCCTCTCTGGAAGGTCACCCCAAACTGTTTGCCTTCTTCCTTCTATTTCTCTGACCTTGTTTTTGTTGGCTTTAGGACTCTGAGCACTTAACCACTGCTAACCGGTTCTAATGTGCATGGGTAAAGTGCTGTGTGAATGGCGCTTTGGGTGAGTGACTAAGTTCTAAGTGGGTATATGGGTAAGTGAGTGACTGTTTGAGTGGGCGTATGGGTAAGTGAATGGGTGCGTGAGTGGTTGCTTTGCACAGTAAGTATCTGTGTGAGTGGCTGTATAGGTGAGTGGATGGGTGTTTGAGTGTAAACTGACGCCACGCGAGTATGCCGGCTGACTGAATAATCACAAATAAAAATCGAATGAGGGGTGGCTGACTTTGAATAATCCAAATACAGGCAGAACATTGCGGATTGAAAAATAAGACATTTGCCATATCTCTTTTACAGATACCAAACAAAAATTTACAAAGAATTTGAAAAAGAAAGAAATTTGCACCATAATTGGATAGTGCACAGACCACGAAAAATAAAGCTACTTTTTAGTGCCCTGAAGAAGTCCGCGAGGATGAAACGCGTTGGCTATGGTCTGTTTTACATGTTGAAAAGAAATCTCTGAATAAAAGGATCTGATGGAAAATAACTCTGCTGAAAGCTCCTGTGTTCTTATGGAATAGAATCCACTGACATTTACTTGTGTCGTAATTTTGCTTTACATTTCAATTGTATTTAGAGTGCTGGGCCATTGTGTTGTATCTATAGTGATTTGAGGCAGTCTGCTTCAGGAGATTTAGGGGTTTTGGATCTCCGGTCATTAGCACCATCTATAAATAAAACTCCACTAGGGATAAGTGCAATTTTTCTGCCCCACACCTTGTTCTCTGCTTAAATAGGGTGTTTGAATGTTTGTATTAGTGTAAATGGGTATGCAAGTGGTTTTGTGGGTGAGTGAATGGATGTGTGAGTGGCAGCATGGGTGAGTGAATATCTTTGTTGGTAGGTGTATAAGTGGCTGTATGGATGAGTGAGTGGTTGTGTGAGTGGCTGTATGAGTGAGTGGGTGGGTGGGTGTCTGTCAGTAGTTTTATGGGCCTGTGAATGGGTATGTGAGGGTTGTGTGGGTGTGTGAGTGGGTGTATGAGAGGTTGTGTGGGTGTGTGAGTGGGTCTGTAGAGGATGTCATTAGTGATATCATTTGACATGTCATCAGTGATGTCACCAGTGATGTAACTGACCATGTCATGAGTGATGTAATATGTGAGGTCATAAGTAGTGCTTTGCAAAGGCACAGGTTATAGTTACCTCAGGTAATTATAAGGACTGAATTTCTATGGTTTTGTATGAGTGAAATCTGAGTCCAACTATAACGTCGCTGTAACTTTTGTTTTTTTAGTGAATTTCTAAGTTTTGTTATTCTATTTCCTATCTAGAACCAGTGGTGCTCACTGTGGGAGTGCTGCGGGTGGTTGGATGGGGGAGGGGCAGGGTGGGTGGGGGGGTAGTGGAGTCTGACATACGACGGACAGGAGTAAGGTATGTTATTAAATAAATTAAAAAATGTACCTTACGCGTGCTGCATTGAGTTGACTATGCAGCGCGTGCAAGGTAAATTGTTTTATTTATTTAATTACTTGCCCTACTCATGTCCGTCGTATGTCGGACTCCACTACCCCCCCACCCTGCCCCTCCGCCACCCTGCCCCACTGCCTCACAGCACTCCCACGGCGAGTCGCCACTGTCTAGAACATCCCTGTAATCTTTGGTTTTCAGTGAATTTCTAAGGTTTTTAATGTTATTTCCTAACTATAATGTCCTGTAACCTTTGTTTTTTTGTGACATTCAAAGGTATTTTTAAAACATTTGTCTAGCTGTAACCTGTAACCTTTGAGAGTGGGTGTGTGAGTGGCTGTATAGATCGGTAAGTGGATGCGTTAGTGGCTGTATGGGTATATTAGTAGCTGTATAGGTTGCTGAGTGTGTGTGTGTGGCTGTATGGGTCTGTGAGTGGGTGTGTGAATGGCTGTATGGGTCAGTAAGTGGGTGTGTGAGTGCTGTATAGGTTTTTGAGTGAGTGTTTAAGTGTCTATATCAATGTATAAGTGGGTGTGTGAGTGTTTTTGAGGGTGTGTGAGTGGCTGTACAGGTCTGTGAGTGGATGTGAGAGTGGCAGACTGGGTGTGTGAGTGGGTGGCTGAGTGTTTGTGTGAATGTGTCAGTAGCTAGGTGAGTGACTAGGCTAAGAATGGAACCGCACCTGCCCCTGTATCCAACAAGAGTCCACAGTTTTGCACAAAATATTTACCCAACCGGAGCATTTTCTGCTGAGTAATTAATAAGTGCAAACTTGTTGGGTAAATGTCTGGTGCATATTCAACACTTTTTATGTGTTCAATTTCATCAATGTGATTGGCCCTTAAGCGTCTTCTTCCAGAAATCAGTGATAACATGAATTCTCCTATAGAGAAGATGGATCTCCACCAAACAAGGGTACTTCTTCTTAACTATATAAAGTAAGTGCTTCTTTGTTTGGTAGAGATGTCCTCATATTCTTTGGCTTCAAGACGGTGCCACCAAAATCTGTGGGAAACGCATTGGGGGACCTCTTGGTAAGTTGCCCATCATAGTGGCAAAAGGCAAGGAGACTTTTGCATACTACTAAGGTGGACGGGACAGGGCCAAACAGGTAATGCCTCTAGGCGGTTTTGCATATTTGTATACTTTTGGTCATTGAAAGGGAGAACCACAAACTCTACTATCACGAAGAGAGGCCAAGGAAGAACCCACTCATCACAGTCACTACAGATTGATCAATGACGCATACAATTTCACCAAGAATTTCAGATCATTTTTCAATGTGGAATTGCAGAGAAAACACACTTGATTTGCCTTTGCCAAGCCCAGGAAGTTAGGATAATTTATCCTTTACATAAGTGGAGCCTTAACTGGGGCACCTGCTATATTTATATTTGTAAGTGCTTCCCATTGAGGTTTAATTTCTGTGAAATGAGCATCAGGGCCAGAACAGATCCTCATCTGCCCATTTATCCTAAAAGAGTCCACAATTGTGGGCAAAATATCTTCCCAACTGGAGAACGTTCTACTGGTTAATTTGTAAGGGCTATCTCTAGTGTGTATTTTACACTTGATAGGTTTGAAAATCCCATCCCTGTAATGCATTTGTTTCATGCTATATTAGGTTAGCAGTGTGTGGCTAAATATATGCCATTTGTATTCACGTTGTGCAACCCACTGAGTTATCCCCGTAAAGTGCTAAGCTTCAGTTAGCGAGAGTGAATCCATTTTGTATTTCATAATCCCTATTAGACTGCTTAGGCTGTGCCCGAACTAGGCCTCATTATTCACTATTGCTTGCCTCAGCAGAACACTGTACTTCGTTATTATTTTCCCTCTTGTTCAAGGCTGCTTCCTGACTAACTAATGAATAGGCCATTCTGCCCTCGCATACCTATCCGAGTGTGTAGTTTCTGCTCCTACATTAGGAGACGCTGAGGCCCAGCTCCGTAACCTTGAATCGCAGATAACATGTACCCATCTGGCAGGTGGTAGCTCATCCTACTGTGTATCTTTGTTCGTGTTCGGCCCAGGCGGGTAGTTCTCCATTGTGGGCATGGTTGGAGGCTTCTCGGGAGGAATGATTACTCACTGTGGACTTTTGGGCGGTCAGTCCCACGGCAGACATCTTTGTGTGCAGGTCAGATTGGACTACTCTGCAGAGTATTGCTAATAAAATGTATTTTTGTATGCTCTACTATCTGACCAACTCTTCATTCTTGGGAAGGCATAGCAGGTGGTTGTAAGTAAGGGCCACTTCCTTCAGTTGGTGCCTGAACAGGGACCCAGCAAAGTGACCCGGCTCTCCCGCAAACAGGTTGCAGGGTCAGGGGTGCGTCTGGTCAGTCGGGCGGATCAGGGTACCCCACACGTTCGAGCTTAGTTTTCATAGCTGCCCTGCCTGTCTAATTGGGTGACTCCTCAACTAGTGGTCGCTGGCTGGGGTCCTGAGAAGGGTGAACCTTGTAGTTGACCATTTGGTCCAAAGAGTCGGCAGTGGAGAATAATTTGACTTGACCTGAGTGCACCAGGTGAGTGATTTGATTCTTGGGAAAATGCGCCATGCTTGAACGGCATGAGCCTACAGGCTGTGTCTTGATACAGTCTCCTGACTGTCATGGTGCCGTTTTTGAACTGCCTTGCTTGAACGGCACGAGCTGACGGGCTGTGTCTTGGTACGGCCTTTTGGGCTGCCTTGGTCTGAACTTGGTGGGCTTACTGACCCTTGTAAAAGACACAGAGTATTTGCGAACAATCTGCCAGACCAACTGGTAATTTGGTCTTCTTTCGAAAAGGTCTGGGGTTAGAGCCTGTCTTCTTAAACTTGGTACAGTCTCCGGACAGTGGGCGGTTTTCGGACTGTTGTGGTTTGGTTCTTGAACTATTCTTCTCTTGTTTATTTTTCCTTTTATTACTTTTGTTGGTGTTATACTTGTCCATTGGGGACAGCATATGTGTCTTATAGTAAGATGTCTTGTTTGAGTAAGTTAGGGTGTTTTGGATGCCAATGTTGTTCCGCTGATGCTCGATTGGAAGAGAGCCAGCCTGCGCCTCCGGAGGGTTCCCAAAAATTTCTACGTATACGTCAAGCATGGTATTGGCCCTATTATGTTTAGCACATTGTGAAATAAATATACACAGGACAATGCTGAGCTACAATGGCCACTTACTGGTTCGTTTGACGAACAGAAATTGAATTACCTCCAGGACAAATTGTTTACCAAAAAGAGTAGGCAGTCAATGTTTGATTCCCTAAGAGTATGGCAAAAGGAAGCACAGCAACGTCGTATGAGAGTGGAGAAAGAGGCTAGGAAGAGACAGATGCAAACTATAATGCAGAAAGCAGTAGCCTATGAAAGAGAAAAGATAGAGAAGGGCATAGAATGCGCAGATAGAAAGTTTTGGTTACAGACAGATAAATGTTATGTTACTAGAGAGGAAGGTGATGATTTTGTTGAAGAGCTATTGGATTCTCGCCCTCCTCCACCTTATGCCCCTGAGCGGATATACCCGACAGTCCCGAAGTCTCAGTCCTCGGCCCCTAGTGTTTCTGTTTCTAGCGCTACCACCTCAGCCCCGGCCCCACTCGTCTCTCCTCTACTCACGTCAGTCACAGAGGTGGGTGCTGTTAGCTCTCCCGCCCTGTCTTTTGGTTCCGTATTGACTGCTACTCCCCCTTTCACCCCTACAACCCTGTCTCCCTACATGATGGTACCGGTCTCTGCTCTTTCCCCTGTGAGTGTGAGACCCCAAACACTGTCAAATGTCGAAACCCCTGCGCGCGGGATACATGAAGCCAATTGGGCAGCAGCGCGAGACCGCATGGAGAAAGTGTTGGTGCGTTCTGCTGTGGGTGATGAGGAAAAGCAAATAGTGGCCAATCAAGCAGCTCAGTGGGCTCGGAACTCGATCTATAGTGTGGAGGATGTGTGGAGCGTGATGAAAGTTTATGAGCCATTCATACAGCAGCATGCTCTTAAGCATATGTCGGTCACGCTAATAGGACTGTGGGAACAGTGTTTTCAAGTTGTTGCACCGCAAATCATCTATGACATACGGGACAGGGTATATGCTACAGGTATGGCCCCTAAAGAGATTTCAGCAATGTAACAGTACTGGTGGGTTACCAAGGCAGATTGCTCCAGAAGGTTCAGATGATAGGGACACAGCATCCCATGAGGGAGGTCCATCCCATTTACTACCCTGAAATACCAGAACTGCGCGACTCCACAGACACTGTGATTAGACCACTAGTCAATGCTCGGTTTCAGGAACAGTGGATCTATGCTCCTTGGAAGAGGAGTGAGGTCCTATCCCTAAAGAGCCAGCTGCCGGACCCCCGGAAGAACCCTACTGCATATTATAAAGAATTGACGGAGGCGGCCTCCTCCACCGTGATGACACTGGCTGATAGAGAGTTATTTGTCGGCCTGCTGGTACCGGTTGATATATGGAGGCAGGTTCATACGCAAGATCATGCACTAGAGTTGGGTTGGGATGAGATCAGGGCTTGGGATAAGGAGTGTAAGCCCGGCGACAAGCCGAAAGTGGAGCTCCTAGCTTTGCCGGGGCGTATAATAACTTACATGCACTCACTTATCCGATTTGAAGGGGTGTTTTTAGATTTTAGTGGTCAGGACCTGTCACAGGAGGGTGGTGTGTGTTTGTTTGTTAACAGATTTGTCACTAACTTGCTTCCCGAGATTGCAACCAGGTTGCAGGCTTTGGAAAGCACTTGGACAACCTCATCCTTGTCAGTGATATTGAGTATGGCACAGTACAACGAACATAGACAGAACTAGGACAAGGAAAGGGTAGAGAAAAAGTCAAAGGATTTGAAGACGAGGGTATTGATGCAGCAAGTTGTGAGGGGAAGAGGAAGAGGTTCAGGTTCGGCCCCACGGCTACCCCGGTCTAACAGGGTGGTGCTTCAAGTGCGCCCCTCGGGCTCAATTAATGTGCATACTGTAAGCAGGAGGGACATTGGTAGAATGAGTGTCCGAAGTTGTTGCAGAAAGGTGAGGCCCGAGAGGTCGAGGTTTTCGAGGATGTGGACGAGGAAGAGGAGGCCGAGGGAGGACGCAGTCAGAGAATACATCGAACAATAGGCAGAGCGGAAACTATTTTGACAACCCCCGAAGCCGACAGTACTACCACGATGACTATGACATGGATGAGGTGACAGGGTTGTCTCACAGCTAGGACAGCCAAGGACAGGGCAAGGGACCAGTTCCGGTGCCTACATATCAGTGCGGACCCTACGTCACTGTTGATTTACAGGGTACGACTGACATTTTTTTAGTTGATACAGTGCTATGAATAGCTCTGCTTCCCATTCACTGGTTCCAGGGGCAGCTCTGTATGGCCAAAATAATGTTTCGGTGGGTTTCTCAGGTGTGCCAGTTGTTAGCCCCATTTTCAAACCCCTTGCCCTCACTATTGGCCCCTTTGCTGTTGACTCACCATTCTTACTAATGTCGAATTGTGGGGAGAATTTGTTGGAATTGGATTTGTTAAAAAGATTGCATGCAACAATTTTTTGTTCTCCATGCGGTGTTTACATGACCATTGGACCGCAAGTGTCCCGCACCAAGCAATGCCTTGCAAAAGATGCTCCCCACTGAGTTTAACGATGTGCCACGTACTCTGTGGGCTACAGGAGACACGGATGTGGGGATACTCCAGATCCTACTGGTCTCTATACAGATTAAGGACAATGCTGTGTTGCCACGAACTACCCAGTACAAGATATCCCAGGCAGGAGAAAAGGCCATATTGCAAATAATACCGGATTTGATTAAGTCTGGTGTGGTTGAGGAGACAGTGGTGAATGTGTGTAAGAGCCGTATCCTCCCTATTCTTAAAAAAGCACCCTTGGATTCTTCTGATGCCCACCCTGATGTTTACCGCTTTATAATTGACCTTAGAGCGGTGAACAAAATACTGGTTCCCCAATACCCTGTGGTTCCAGATATTACCGCGATTTTGACAATGATTCCCTCGTCAGCAAAATTCTTTTTGTCATTGATTTAAAGAATGCTTTCTTCAGCATCCCGATCCATACAGATAGTAGACATCTGTTTGGATTCTCAATAGCCGGCAGAAGCTTTAGATTCTGTCGTGCTCTACAAGGCTATACTGAAAGTCCTATTATCTATAGCCAAGCTTTGAAAGCTCAATTGGACTCTTTGACACTTCCCCCCATTAATGTGCTATTGCAGTACGTTGACGACCTCCTTGTGGCTTCGGACACTGAAGATGGTTGTAAAGAGGCCACACTTAAATTATTATTGCATTTGGCACACCATGGCAACAAGGTGTCACTTTCAAAATTTCAATATTGTTGACAGGAGGTCACCTATTTAAGTCACCTACTGTCGAAGGAGGGTCGCAATCTAAGATCTGAACGCATAGCTGCTATTACTATTATGCCTGTTCCTAAGACCTAACGTGAGGTATGTGCGTTTATTGGGAAAACTTCATATTGTCGGCACTGGATCCCTAATTACTCCTTACTAACAAAACCCCTTCTTTACCTGACCACCAAGGATGTGCATGAACCCTTGCCTTGGACACCTGCATGCCAGCAAGCTTTTGAGCAATTAAAGGTTGCGCTTTGCTCTGGTCTTGTGCTTGGTACTCCTGATTACCAGAAGCCTTTTATGCTCTATGTACACGAGGTGGATGGTTGCGTGCTTTCTGTCCTAACACAGGGTTTCGGTGGTATGCAGAGACCCTGCGCTTTTTTCTCTGCTATTCTCGATAACATTGCCAGAGCTCTCCTGAGCTGCCTGAGGGCTGCAGCGGCGGTGGCAGTTTCTATCAGACAATCGGCAGGGCTCGTCCTTGTTACTGATCTCACAGTAATGGTACCCCATGCTGTGTACACGCTGTTGAAAAAGACAAAGACGCAGCACCTTACTAGTGCGCATCTGACTGGATATGAGTTAAGATTGTTTGCTCTGCACATTACCATCAAACGATGTGCTACTTTGAACCCAGCCACGTTACTAACCCTCCCTTCAGAAGAGAAGGACAATGATGTCCATGATTGTTTATTTTAGGCTGAGGAAGAAACGAAAGGACACGTAGACCTGACTGATGTTCCCATATCTGACCCCTCAAAGGGAACTATATGTCGATGGCTCTTGTTTCAAACTGCCGGATCGCATTACCACCGCAGCTTATGCATTCACAACGTTACACACTGTAGGTGAGACATCCCGTATTCCATACCAATCGGCCCAAGCTGCGGAGCTGGTTGCCCTCCTTAGGGCTTACGAGTTGAATGAGGGACTGACTGTCAATGTCTACACCGACAGCCAATATGTCTTTGGGGTGGCCCATAACTTTGGGCACCTCTGGGCGGAGAGAGGGTTCTTGACTTCGAATGGACTGCAAATCCAGAACGGCCCATTGATACATATATTGCTGTCCGCATTGACACTTCACGATAAGTTAGCTATAATTAAATGCACCGCTCACAAAGCCATCACTGACGATGATGGGAGGGTAAATTTGTTGGCAGACCAGACAGCTAAGGAGACGGCTCAATCAAAGATGAAAAGATGTTTGTGGCAGGTCCCGCTAGGTGGGTCCCAGACAATGGAATGTTCAAGGACCCATTGGAAAATATCAGGGAAATTCAGGGTGAGGTGACCCAAGATGAATTGACAATGTGGGAGGAGAGAACAGGGCGTCTGGACGAGGATGGGTGTTGGATTGACTTGTCGGGGAGAGGGTTGCTCCCAAACACATACGTGCTCCCTTTTGTGACTATGGGCCACGGTCCCGCACATATTAGTGCCAATTGAATCTCTAAGTTGTTGGACCCAGTAGGGCAGAACGATAATATCTCTAAGGTAGCCACACACCTAGTGAAACACTGCATTGTTTGTTTGAAGCATAATCCTGGGAAGGGCACTCCTACACCTGCAGGTAACTTTGCTCCACCTTCCTTCCCTTTCGAGGTTCTCCAGATGGATTTCATTGAAATGGAATGGGAGAATAACTTGAAGTATGTGCTGGTAGTGATTTGTGCATTCAGTAAATGGATTGAGGCTTACCCCACTAAGGAGAATATGGCGATGGCGAAGGCACTCTTAAAAGAGTTCTTCCTGCGCTATGGATTGCCACGTGTGATATGGAGTGACAACGGAAGTCACTTCAATTCAAAGGGCATTGAATTGGTGTGCAAGGGCTCGCATGTTAAGCAGAAGTTTCATGCAGCGAACCACCCCCAGTCAGCAGGCCTGGTTAAGAAGTACAATGGTACTCTCAAACTGAAAATAGCAAAGATTCAAGAAAGCACAGGATTGCGATGTCCACATGCATTACCCTTGGCTTTAATATCTACCAGAGCAACAGCGGATTCTAGAACAGGGTTGTCCCTGTACGAAGTGGTCTTTGGACCCCCCGCTAATGTCTGGAGTATTCCAAGACCCAAGTGCTTTTCCAAGCTAGAGTACCCCTTGCTTGTAGATTATCTATATGAATTGTCTAAAGATCTTTGTTCTCTTCACCAACAGATTCACGCCATGCTGCAACTAGTACCAGAAGGGCCCGGGCATCAGATATAGCCCAGGGATTTTGTGCTTGTCAAGAACTTCCAGCGGAAAAATTGCTTGGAGCCGAGGTGGAAGGGGCCCCTCCTCATCCTTCTCGCCATCCGCACAGCCGTGAAGCTTGAAGGCAGAAAACACTGGGTTCATGGATCGCATGTCAAAAGGATACCTCTACCGCTTCCGTATGACCGTTGGGTCCTCGAAGGCATCGCTGATCAGGAAAGAGAGCTGGTGCCATGCTTTGTTCCCTTCTCTGACGTCCGAGTGAGGTGGGCGCAGACGGAGTAACACAGCCTTGTTTGAGGCGATCCCACCAGTGATAAGGGTAACCTCGTTTCCAATACACCAGACTCTAAGTCTCGATGCCCACCTGACCCTGAGTTTCTGCCCCTTTTTGTTGATGAAACAGTGCCTGGAATAACAAGGTACCACCTGTGGCCCCGAAAGAAGGACGGTGCACCAGCCGAACAGTCCAGGAGTTAGGGAAGAACTTGAGCTTAGGGCGCAGGTGCCCTGCCTAAGGTGCCTGTATTAAACTAGAGTACGCTAGGAGGGTGCCCTATCCTGAAGGAAGAGGATTTGTTTTTCTGCAAGGGCTGCGATTGCGCAGCTCCCCAGTGGGAGTGCTTCATAGCACCATCGTTGATGAACGATAGGAGCCTACCAGCAAGGCTCTAAACGGACGCTGGGTGATTTGTGTCCCCCCTGGTACTGTTGTTGCAATAGTGGCTCCATTTGTGATTTTTTTTCCTTGTGACACATATAAGTTGCCCTTGAAGTTCTACAAATGTATCCCTTTTGTCGCCCTATCCATGATGAGGAGCAGCCCTTTGCGGCTCCGCGTCCCACTTCAGATGGGCCTGTTTGAACCTCTTGGTCCACTAAGAGTAAATTAGTGTTTGTTGTAATAATTTTCTTTCCCTGATATTTGTATTTGGGGTGCTGTTCTTCCTAGAAGAGAAATACCCTGTGCATGCTTGGATAAGTACTACGCCAGCCCCTCCTGAACAGATTATTGGTACCTTAGCGCCTCACAAAGAAGAACACCGGAAGTCCTATAAGGACAATGTTTTTATTCAGACGTTGCACCAAATGCTTTCTGCTTAGAATATGACAAATGTTGGGTGTGTGGTTTGTTACCTTCTGTCACGCATCGAAGTGAAAACTTGCTGCCTATGCCCTTATCCTATATTAATAGTTGTTTAGGGGTGGTTCACCTTACTTAGTATGATGCGCTCATTCTCTCAGGTAGACTCCTTGGAACAAAGAGGCATCAGTTCCCGTTCCTTGACAATGAATGTGTATTCCCAGCATAGGTCCCCACCTGGTGCTTCCCCTGGAAATGGGCGGTTTGATCGAGTATTCTTGAGTTCTTGTCTCAGGGCGGCAGATCGATGTAGAAAGGCAAACAGAACAGAGATGGACAGGGATGACTGGCGCGCGGTGGCGGCGAAACAAAATGGCCGCTTCGTGAGACAGCTCCCCGATATCGGGAAATGTTTGGAGCTGAACGACGTCGCTGAAAGAAATGGTACTGTAATATCTTTAAGGATTTCGGCGTCGGAAGCTGTGGGGAGCACTGAAGCAAGCTTTTGAGAACTAAATTGGTTCATTTGACACTATTCCTTGTATTTCTGTTTGGCCTCGGTGTTCCTCATGGCGGGCCGCCATTTTGTGCTTCTGCCTCACCTTATCTTTTCTTGGAGACAATGTGGTAAAATGACCGTGTGGTCTGTGTTCTTTGCCCTTTTTGAAATTGTCTTCATAACTAAATTTCAATTTACAACAAATGACATTCTTGCTTCTATCATTACCTCACATGGAACTACTGATATCTGCCTGTGCTGGCGTTTTTTTTTTTCTTTCTCCTTTCTCTAGTCAGGTCCTCATCTCAATCATATTTTTAATGCAATTGTTTTCCCCTTTTTGCCATATTGCTGTGAGGATTTAGCTTCTTGTGCCTGGAGAAAGTTATTTATTTGCTCTTTGAGACATATCTAGTTGTTAACATGGATTCCACACACCATAACAAGCGCCAAGGAGCTCCTGGTTCCAGTATCAGTGGTCGCAAAGATTTGGTCGGTAACACCAATAAGCGTGTCAAAAAAGATACGTCCTCCCCAACAAAATATCCTCTTCCTATGATTTTGGAAGATATTATGGATGAACTGTGCAACATTCAACCTTTTATGATGGACACCACTCCATCAATTCAAATAATTGAGGAAAAATGGTCTGGTCTAGATTCAAGGCTCTCGGATGTGGAACAAAGGATTAGTGATGCACAGGATGTTGCCGCCAAAATGGACACTCTTTCCTGTGAAGTAGTGCAACTGAAGAAAACTACAGAGGATTTGGAAAACCGTTATAGACGCAACAACCTTCGTGTTTATGGTATTCCGGACGGTTCTAAAGGTACGGATATGATCTCTTTTCTGAAGATTCACATCCCCCAGATAGTTGGCTTACCAAAATCTACTAATCTCAATATTCAAAGGGCTCACAGGATTGGCCCCTCAGAATGCATCATCCTCAAACAAGCTGAGGGGTATAATTGCATATTTTCTATTATACTCTGATCTTATGATGATTCTCAACGCAGCCAAGCAGCACAAACAGATGCTATGAGCTGGCCAGAAAATCTTCTTCAAGATGTCTCTAAACCTACTTTCACTCGCCAGAAAGAGTTTCTAGACCTCAGACCAACGCTGCGTACTATGAATGCTTGCTACAGCCTCATCCATCCATGTTTCTTCAAAGTAACTTACAAAGACAGATCTTATACTTTCGAGGAGCCCGCTAAACTTAGAAAATGTATTCATGTTCAGAAAGGAGAAGCTATGGAACTGAGCAAAACTTGAATGTTTTCTTATTTTACTCCAGCGCGCCTGCACTCGGTCAATACGCCACCCACCAGGACAGCTTCACCTTGCCCACCCTACATTTCCCCCCCCCTCATGTTCCTCTTATCAATTTTTTCACCCCCCCCCCTTTTTGAGTTATTCCCTCCTTTTATTTTCTCTTTTACCGCTTTTCCTCTCCTCCCCACAGTTCACAGTAAATTCCATCGGCAGTTCAAAAGCCGATACACTAATTAAACAGAATAGATGCTTACACATGTCATAGGGGAAGAGCTACACAGATAGAAATGGGGAGAACGACCTAACCCTAGCTGCTGCGTGACACATCGGCACAGTCGCACTGGCACACGCTACAGCCTATTGGAACAAACCAGTAGTAGACGTCCGCTTTAAGCAATGTCAAGAGGTTCCAAGGACTAGGCAACACATGCAATCACCCTTTGTAAATAGGAATGCTACTTCCCAATGATGTAAAAATAGTTCGTCAATGATATATTTGATGTACATTATGGAATGTTGTATGCACAACCCTAATAAACAAATTCAAACAAAAAAAATCCTCTCTTTTATTCCACAGGTTTCATCTTTGTAACTCGTTCAATGCTGATGTTCTCGTTTGCGTTGTCCATTTGTTCTGTGATGTATGCTTCATCCCTTGCGTTGTCTCCCTCATTGTTTGGGAAGTCTCTTTCCATTGTTGCTGATTATGTTTTCATCTCATGTTTGCAGCGTTCCAAATTCTTTTTGTCATTAATCTTGTTTCTTTCCTGATATCCGGTTTGGAGCGGCCTTTGTCCTCCTCGACATCCCCGTCCACATCAATGTTCTTCTTGTCTGGGAATTCTATGACTGAAGACAAGTGGCTTTTTGTCATCTTATCTTTTGCTATATTTCTAAGGAGACTGTGTTCTCCTTTCACTTTTCTTACTTATCCCTCCATCCCTTCTTTTTCCCCTTCTTTTATCCTTTCTTATATGTCTTTTATTCTACTTCAGCTTCTCCTTATTTTAATGTATTTGTTTCAGTAATTTTGTTTTTCTACTCTACACCTGTTATGTATACTTGGGTCCACCAAGCCAACTGCTTATCCCTCTTTCCTTGTTCTGAATTCTTTTTTCCCCTTATTCTCTGGTCCTTTTCTGTTCTTGTCTTTTTGGGATTCATTTCATTTTCGGATTCGCACCATGTAATGTCACTCTGAACTTTGCACCTCAGCTATTTTTCTTTCTTTAAGTTTCTTCAATTTTTATTCTTTATTTTTAATACGTTTTCTCTATGAGTGGATTACGTATTATTTCATGGAATGTTAAGGGTATCTTTAATCCAGTTAAAAAACAACGTGTATTATCCTGTCTTGCTAAATTAAATTGTAAAATAGCATTATTGCAAGAAACGCATCTAAAAGAACAAGATCTTCTCTCCTTGCGTAAACTATGGGTTGGAGAGGTTTTCTATTCCCCAGCAGTTCACAATAAGAATGGCGTAGTTATCTTGTTTCATAAATCATTGAATGTTCTTTTGCTAGAGGAGACCTGCGATAATGATGATAGATGGCTTTTTTTAAAGGTTAAAGTCAACAATACTCAGCTTTCAATTGGCAATGTTTATGGTCCCAATGGTACAGATTTGGTGTTTTGGAATAATTTCTCTACTCGTCTCTCTTCTCATGTCTCTGAAAATCTGATTCTAGGAGGTGATTGCAATCAATTAATGGATCATTTTTTGGGTTGGAAATCCCAAACCAAGTACATTCCTAATAAAATGTAAAATACTTTCTATAAGGCTATAACATCTAGAGGACTGTTGGATGCATGGACTCACCCTGATGTTTTAGAATATTCCTTCTTTTCCCCTGTGCACAAGTCTCATTCCCAAATAGCCTACATATTTCTTACCAAATCAGCCCTTCAATTCATGACAAATGTGGAGATTGGCTCCATCCTAATATCTGATCATGCCCCCGTCATATTAGACATGGATTACCCACCTCTACACCCATCGCAAGACGCTGGCGCTTTAACAATGCCCTTCTTTTAGACACCCAGTTTGTGGAACAATTTTCACAGTTTATGCAGGAATCTTTTAATAACAACCTCTCCTCTTTTTCACAATTTTACTTCATCTGGGATGCCTTCAAAGCTACTGCCAGAGGATTTATAATCGATTTTGTTTCCCGGAAAAAAAAATCACTTAGAGATGCAACATCATTTTTAAAACAAATCAAGGCCCTAGAACATAATTATTGTACTTCAAACTGTTCTGACACTCTGTCCAATCTCATTAAGGCTAAAATGCAATAGAGTAAACAATCTTGGGATAGTGCCTGCAACAACCTCCTTAAACTTAATGCTAAAATGTACGGCGGCCGAAACAAAGCTGGTAAAACCCTCGCCAATTATCTTAAAATTAAAAAGCAAAAATCAAAGATTGTTGCCATCACGGACAGTACAGGAAATAGACACACTAAGGATGCTAAGATACTTTGATTGTTTTACTGAATATTACACCTTCCTCTATATTCCCGAGTCGACCCCATCCGCCGATCAAATTGATTCTTTTTTTCGTACCTCAGATAACAATGTGGATCTCACACCCCTCAGTCCTATATTAGAACAAGAAATTTTAAATGCTATCAATCAACTTCCCAAAGACAAAACACCTGGTCCTGATGGTTATACTGGACGTTTTTGTCCATCAATTTAAGCAAATTCTGATCCTTTCTGTTGTTAGTCCTCATAAATCATTTCCTTGTCACTGGTAAAATGTTATGTTCTTTTACTCAAGCGATACTCTGTCTGATCCCTAAAGACAATGATCCATCTTACTGTAAGAACTATAGACCCATTTCCCTAATCATTACAGATTGTAAGATCTTTGCTAAGTTATTAGCCCTTCGCATCAATAAGGTAATCCTGGACCTGATTAACATACATCAATCAGGATTTGTAAAGGGACGTTCCATCACAGACAACTGCAGGACTTTCTTAAATATTATACCCTCCAAGGCGGATTCTCCGGTAGCTGCTATCACGTTAGATGCTGAAAAAGCCTTTGATAGAGTAAACTGGGAATTCATTTTTGGGGCACTTAAGTGGCACAGCTTTTCCCCTCCTATTCTTAGATATATCCAAGTGTTATATTCAGCTCCCTCTACCTCTATTTGGGCCAATGGGTGTCAATCTAAATATTTTTCACTCCATATGGAAACTAGACAAGGATGCCCTTTATCCCCTCTTTTATTTATTCTTGCCCTAGAACCCTTTTTATAGAAACTTTGTCGCTCTTCACAGTATACGGGATTTCAATTCAGACATTAAGTTTACTGCATATGCAGACGATATTTTACTTTACCTCTCCAACCCCACCACTTCTTTGCCGGCGTTCTTCTCTTTACTAAAAGAATATTCTCTAGTCTCTGGTTATAAACTTAATATTGACAAATCTGAGGTTATGCCATTAAATATTGTTTTTCCCATATGTTTCCTGGCCCGGGGCTCAAATGGAATTCCAATAATATTAAAGGTTTAGGCGTCCTTTACACCAATAGTATTAAAGGAACCATTAAAATAAACCTTGCAGATATACTTAAAAAACGTTTGGCGCTCATAGAAAGTTGGTCCCCACTTTTTTTGTCTTGGTGGGGTAGACTAGCCACAATTAAAATGATGTTGATTCCAATCATCAATTTTTATCTTTACATCCTCCCGATTACTCTCCCACTTTCTTTTCTTTAAATTATTAACCCCTCCTTGACTAAATTCCTATGGAATAACCACAGGGTTAGAATTTCACTTATCCGACTTCAAATGCCCAAAGAATTAGGAGGAGTTAAATTTCCTAACCGTAAACATTATCAGTCTGCATTTACCCTAAAAAAGAAGTTTGGACCTTTCTATCAGACTCTCCACATTTATCATCAACGGCCTGGAGCTCACTGGAACAAGCACAACATTCACCATTCTCTTTCGATGCTGTGGCTCACCTTTCTCAGCCCCTAGATGCTTTTTATCTCCTACTTTCACGCATTCCACTGCAGTGGCTACTTCCCTGTTTAAAGTTCACTTCTCTCACTCAGATATCTTTGCACACACCCCTATTTGGTATAACAAATACTTAAAGATAAACAACAAGGCTCTTTCCTGGAAGAAATGAATTGATAAAGGCATAATTACATTTGTGCACTTATTGTCTGCTGGCTCTGCTATGGAATTCACGGAGGTCCAAAAGATATACGACATATCCCTCTTACATGTGCCCCATTACTCTATTCTCAGACCATCTATAGCTCAACTCCTGGCCCAATCTTCTTCCTTAGACTCTCCTACTCAGACACATAATTCTTCACTAGATTTCTCCACTCAGCTTAAGGCATTCACTATTTATAAAATATTATCTCATCCTACTGTCCCCAGAATCAAATCCAGTATAGAACTTCTATGGGAAAAAGATTTAGCACAAGAATCCTCGTTTCAGACTTGGAGTTCCATTTGGGCAAAAATCCACTCCTCCTCACGTTCAGCAAGTATAACGCAGACTTTATATTATTTTTATAATAGGCTTTTTTTACTCCTGTGGATTTACATAGGTTCAATTTACTGGAAGTTGTGAAATGCTGGTCCTGCTCTCATGAGAAGAGTGATTTACTTCATATGTTCTTTCTTTGACCTTTGGTTAAGAGCTTCTGGTTTCTTATTTGGAGAAAATTAAATGAAATCTTATATACCAATGTTCCTTTTGATATTGTTCACGTCTTTCTGGGTGGTTCTTCTTCTATTTGAAGTGCCCAGGGAGATGTTGGTAAATTTGTTGATTTGTTTATAGCTATTACCTTTCAGATTATTACTACCAATTGGAAGGGCACTGCTAAAATCTCATATCAAGCTTGGTGGAACCTGTTATGTCATCATCACAGACTAGACCGTGCATATGCCACCTCTACTCCCCTATTGATTAAAAAGGACTTACTCTGGTTACCACTCAAGACATTCCTTTCCAGGTTGGCTGCCTGAGCTATTTTGCATATTCAGTTTCAAGTCCCTTTTTCATGTTATTATGTTCAGTTACTTTATATGTTTATTTTTTCTTAGTAATGGTTTAGCTGCTTCTTTATTTTCCCCTTTCTCCCTCCCGTCCTCCCCCCCCCCCATATTCCTCTTATTTAAAAAAAAATGTTAAATTCCACTTGCCTAGGTATAGTTGTATACTGTTGGTTTTGGTCACTTTTTATTCCTAGTTGCTCATATTCAACTGTGGTTTAACTTACTTGTTCCTTTTTCATCCTTTTTCTCAATTTGGGTGACAAAATTGTTCTGAACTTTGTCTGTAAAAAGTATACTGATGTTTTACTTTGTATATTCTCTCAATAAAGCATTATAAACTTAAAAAAAAAGACAGGACAGGGATAGGTTCTCGCAGTTCAATGTATCAGAATATTACCAATACTTCCAAGCCGGCAATGTCACCGAAGATAAGCCCATGCCCCGGGTGGTGGTAGATGTACCGGCTCCTTTTTGTGTTCAAGGGGCAGGAGACATGGAGGTAGGGGACAGCAGATGCAACACCACTTCCATATTTAGGATGCCCAAAAGTCCGCCCTTGATCCCGCCACCTAATTTTTATTTTGTTTGTTGTGCTTGTGGCTCCCTGAGGGATGGTCCGGGTGGTGCTACCTTTCCTACCTCCTTCCCCCAGTCTATATAGCCCCTCTTAACTACCACAAAACATATCGCCTACAGCGTAGGGGCGTCCTAGCCTCCTGATTTAAGAGGATGATTAGTACAGACGATATAGACCAAACTGACACGACCTTGCAACAGTTTACTGATGCAATGAAAGGCATTCTACCCTTCTGGGGCCCTATGGCCAATAGCCTCAATATTAGACGACTCACCCGGGTGGTGGAGGGGGTTATCAATATGATGGCAGGAATACTGACCAACATTACAGTAGAGCTTCAGGCTACGAGACTCGTTACTCTTCAAAACCGGATGGTTTTAGACGTAATTCTCGCAGATAGGGGTGGAGCTTGTCACGTCATCGGGAGCAGCTGCTGCGTGTACATTCCCGATCACATCCCCAGTGTATATTCTGCCATACAGAAGCTCCACAAGCTTGCTTCTGATATTCATCAAGATAATGGGTCATGGTCCTTGACAGGCTGGTTATGGGATCTGCTGACTTCATGGGGCTGGAGGATACTACTGGTCTTAATAGCTATCACAGGGGTCGTCTTCACATGCTGCCTATGTATTAATTGCCTTCCAGCCTGTTGTGCCTATAGTATGAGGCAAGCTCACCCCTGCCCCTAAATTGTCAGGACGTGCTCATAAGGTCTCCACTATGATGATGCAGGATATCCAGGACATGATGCTCATCGACGAGGGCATATTCGAATACAACATGGATTTCGATGCTTGTGTGCTACTGTATTCTTCCCTGTACCTGGAGCAACTATGCAATTTCCCATCCCAATTAGAATTGGAAAGACCCTACCGGATAGCCCAATACAGCATTTAGCCACCCTTGCTAAAAAGAGGGTCTGTTAGGTTTGAAAATCCCATCCCTGCAACACATTTGTTTCATGTTATATTAGGTTAGCAGTGTGTGCCTAAATATATGCCATTTGTATTCACGTTGCGTAACCCACTGAGTTATCCCCGTAAAGTGCAAAGCTTCAGCTAGCGAGTGTGACTCCATTTTGTATTTCGTAATCCCTATTAGACTGCTTAGGCTGTGCCCGAACTAGGCCTCATTATTCAGTATTGCTTGCCTCAGCAGAACACTGTATTTCGTTATTATTTTCTCTCTTGTTCAAGGCTGCTTCCTGACTAACTAATGAAAAGGCCATTCTGCCCTCACATACCTCTCCAAATGTTTAGTTTCTTCTCCCACATTAGGAGACACTAAGAACCAGCGCCGTAGCCTTGAATCGCAGATAACATGTACCCATCTGGCATGTGGTAGCTCATCCTACTGTGCATCTTTGTTCATGTTCAGCCCAGGCCAGTAGTTTTCCATTGTGGGCGTGGTTGGAGGCTTCTCGGGAGGAATGATTACTCACTGTGGACTGTTGCGGGGTCAGTCCCTCGGCAGACATCTTAGGGTGCAGGTCAGATCGGACTCCTCTGCAGAGTATTGCTAATAAAATGTATGCTTGTATTCTCTACTGTCTGACCGACTCTTCATTCTTGGGAAGGCATAGCAGGTGGTTGTAAGTAACCCGGGTGGCCCCTAAGGGCCACTTCCTTCACACTACAACTGTGTAATAGACAGCAAAGAAATGTCTCCAGTGACCATCTGTGCATTTCGGCAATGTGATTGTTACTCATGCATCTTCATCCAGAAATCTGTGATAATATAAATGTTCCTAAAGAGAAGACAACGAGACTACAAAGAGGTTACTCTCCACCTTCCCAGTGTACTTCCTCTTAACTATATAAACAAGTGCTTCTTTGTTTGATGAAAATCCTCAAATTCCTCAGCATCGAGAACACTTCACCAAAAAAGGCGGGAAAAGCGATGGGAGGCCTTTTATCTGTCCATCATCCTTGCAAAAGGCAGCAAGACTTTTGAATAATACTAAGGTGAATGGGGCAGAGCCAAAAGGTTGGAGCTCCCAGGTGATTTTGCACATTTGCCCACTCATAGTTGTTTAAAGGGGGGAGGGTGGCTGATTGTGGCCCCTGGGAAACCATCCCTGTGGCCTGGTGAAGAATTAATGAGGGACTGGGTTGTGTGGCACCCCCACCCCGGGCAAAATTTGGCCTCAGAGATGCCATCCCCGAGGCCCAGCCAATTATTGGAAGGGGAGGGGAGGCCTTGCAGGCCCCTCCCTGAGCCTATTTTTTTTCCAGGGACTCCATCCTCTGGGGCCCTGCAAACTAAGGCTGGGTGCCCTGGTGCCTACCCAGGGTATCCAGTGTGCCATGATGGGGACCGCAGGGGAAGCCTCAATGCCCCCGCGGTCCCTGCTGCATTCCCACCTGCAAGTATAGAGCGACAAAAAATGCTGCTCCCTAAATGCAGGAGCATTCTTTCGTCTGGTTCCTGCCTGCTTGACAGCGGGCAGGTCAACAGATGAAAGGTCCGCGCAAGCAGTTTTCTTGCTCCCACCCACTGGGAGTGGACAGTTTGCTTTCACTTGGAGAAAGCTGTCAAAGCTCCCACCAAGTGAAATCAAACTGCTGTCTCCTGAGGGTGTGCACCTTGGGAGATAGGGAGCTGGCCCTGTGGGGTGGCTGTCACCAGGGGCATTAATGGCAGCATGTGTGGGGCTGCGTGGACCCCTCCTTTCAATTGACAGGGCCAGCCCCTGGCCTCCTTCCCTCTTTAATTTATAGAATGCCACGAGGAGGTGATGGTCCGGGGGCCAAATATGGCCCTGGAGGGCGGAAATGGGGCCTACTCCCCCTTCAAATTGTTTCCTGACCCTGGGTAGGTGGTGGTCTTTGGAAGCACCCCTGAAGTATTTTAAATAAAGCACTGGGGAGGTGGTGGTCCCGGGTCTCTTAGGAAGTAGCCCACACATCCCCACTCCAATTAAAACTTGAATTGGCCTAGCCTGGGGGTCTGGTTATCTCTGGGGTTCAAACTGGCCTTGGGAAAAGGGGCTGCATGTGCCCCCTCCACATTATTTATATTTATATATGCTTCTGGACCTCGCCCACCCCGGGGTTGAGATTTAAAGAAGTGTGTTACATTATTTTTAAAATAAAATGCATTTTTGCCCTAGCAGGTTCCCTGGGGGCCCCCAGCACCACGGCTAGGGGGCCAGGATATTCCTACCCTGCTCCATTATCTTTATCTTTACAGGTTTTTTTGGGGACTCGGCCTCAGCTGAGTCCCAAAATCGCTGCCAGCACTTCCTGGTTGAAGTGTTGGCAGCCAATCAGATCTTTGCATGAGACAGACAAGATTCTTGGAGGGTCTGCGTTCCTAGATATACAAATGTGGTTTTCCTTTAAAATCTCAAGAACTACAGAACTGTTTTAGACCAAATAACAAAAAGCATGCTTTCTGAACAAAAAGCTACCTTTCTGTCAAATTTGGTGTAAATCCATTTAGTAGTTCAGACTGTAGTCGTGTCTAAAATCTCTCTATTGGAATTAACATGGGAAACACACTTTTTTTGAACCCCCTGTTTCATTTTCCCCCACTTGATGTATCACCCCGAAACATTTCATGCACGAATAGAAACAGTAGGGCACTTCTTTTTGGAAACTTTCATCAAGATACGTCAAAATGCGCCAAAGTTATGAGCAAGTAAAAAACACTTTTCCTAAGGAAACTACGTTGTAACTATAACTACCTACTGGCGACCGCAAAAATCAAAGGTTAAAATACTGTTATAGTTAGGTGAAATGTCCAGTTTTATACTCCAAAAACTGCTGAAATTCACCAGTTATAGTTGGAGGTATCTCAAGTAACTATTATGCATGCCCTAAGGTAACTATAACTTGTACCCCCACCATGCACAGTGATATTATCAATGATGTAAAAAAAAAAGTCATGAGTGATGTTATATATAGGGTAATTGGCAGTGCATGATGAGGGTGCAAATTTAGGCAGTGGCTGGGTCAAAAGTTTCTATAGGGAAAATGCATTATGCCCCCTCCCCTTTTTATCTGCACCCCCTTGACAGATCACCTCAAAACTTTGCAGGCGCAAGCTAGGCAAAGAAAGAGCACTTTTTTGGAATGTTTTGTGGAGATTCGTCAAATGGCACCAAAGCTATTAGCAACACAAAAACTGCATTTCCTTTAGAAACACAATCCTAAATATAACTACTCACCGGCTAATCCTATGCTTAAAAACATTTCTAGAAAACAGACATTTGAGGTCAGCAGATTCCGAGTGTGGTTGGTGTTGTAGGGTGCTCTATACAAGAGGTGCTCTCCACCTCATCTTGAGAACTGCCCAGAGTTCGGTGTCTTTTTTGCATAATTTATGCAGCACTCTAACCCTTAAAGGGTATTGTTTTGGCTTATACTTGGTGCACCTTTTCGTCTGGACAAAGCTAACCCTCTCTGAAGAGATATAATGATAGGAAAACATGTGTCAGGAATTGCTTTTATTAAATCCAGGTTGGCATGGATAGTATTGTACCAATCCAAAGCTGTAATACTGTGCCTCGAGTGGTCAAAGGCTTTTTCATTTTACAGCTCCGCTTGGATTGGACTGTGCTAATCCTATGCTTAGAAACTTTGCTAGAGAAAAAAACATTTGTGTGGGCAGATTCAGAGTGTCGTTGATGTAGGGTGCTTCATACAAGATCGGCTCTCCACCTAAACTTAGGAACTACCCAGAGTTCTCAGCTTCGTCTTTGCATGTTTATATATATGTGCACTGAAAAAAACAAAGGTTAAAGTGGGGTTAAACGTATGCTACCTTACTTACATATTATTCCACTTTAATCTCTACATATATATATATATATATATATATATATATATATATATATATATATATATATGTATATATATATATATATATTATATTTTTTTTGACTGATCCACAGCCCGGAAGTACGGAGCTTCGAACACACCGGTCCAGGACGGGCTCCAGCTATCCCATCAATCATCCAACAACTTTCCACGCTTGCCAGGAAAGTAATCCAGGACTCGCAGGAGTTTGTTGACAAAAACGTGTCAATAAAAAGAGGGTGTAACAAAGTTTTCGCCAAACCGTGAACAAGCTTTTAGCGAAATGCGTTGGTGAGGCGTTACCTTGCCTTGAATAAACTTTGTAATTAGCACTTCTGCGAGTCCTCAATTTCTTTCCTGGCGAGCGTGGAAAGTTGAACCATTATATATATATATATATATATATATATATATAGTTATATATATATAAAGGTTAAAGTGGAGTAATATGTAACTAAGGCAGTAACATTTTAACTTACGCTAAAACCATTAGAAATTCACTGAACATAGCAAAGGTTAAAGTAGAGTTATTCGTATTCTAATAATAAAACAGCTACAATTCTAAAACCAAAAATGCACTGAAATTCACCAGGTAAATGTAATTGTCATAGTACTCCGTGCACCATTAGGATGCCCTGCTTATGACTTCACATGTTAGATCACTAATGGTGTCTGATATATATAATATATACACACACTAGGTCATAGTTTCCATAGGAACAACAGTTTTTGTTTTGCTAATAACGTTGATGCTGTTTGAAGAACCTTCAACACACTTTGAGAAAAAAAATCCCCCTTACCAGCTCATTCCTCAAAAGTGTTGCAGTGATTTGTCATGTGGTTCCAAGAAAAAAAGGGGGTCCCAAAAATGTTTTTGCATGTAAATTCCCATGTAAATATTGAGAAGCCATACAGATAAAATGGCAGAACAGAACTGTACCACATTTTTCATCAATTGTGAAATTTAATATGTCAAGAGTGATGTAATATGTGAGGCAAAAGAAGTGAATGAAGGGGCACAAGTTAAAATTAGCTCAGTAACCCATCACTGACTTTTAGACAAAAGTGGTAGAAGGAGAAAGAAAGAACAATCAAGGCTTATACAGAAAAAGCGAAAATTAGAAAGAGACGGTGTACGAATATATTGAACATTTTATAC
Organism: Triturus cristatus; assembly: GCF_964204655.1. Taxonomy (NCBI): domain Eukaryota; kingdom Metazoa; phylum Chordata; class Amphibia; order Caudata; family Salamandridae; genus Triturus; species Triturus cristatus. Next base: position 1,048,718,104 of record NC_140585.1, on the reverse strand, counting down.
AGTTCTTAAAATTGGACATTAGAGGTAAAAATAGCCCTTTCTCTTTTAAATCCAAATTGGACATATTCATGGACGTTGTGACTCAACCACTTTGAATGCAAATGCCCTCCAAAAGTTTCAAGTGGCTCAATGTACTACATTTTCCACATGGTATGATCTCTCTGTAAATAAATACTGCTCAGTAGAAGATCCATATTCCTCTTACGACTTCTGATATGATGTGCTGCACCAGTGATGTGTCCATTTGTCTGCCCATAGCGATTTCTGTGCATGACTTTACCCGGCTTTATTCTTTCAGACTACATCTATCATCGTTTATCCTCTTTATCTATATTCTCTTTATATACTACAAAAGCCTGATCTTTATTCATCATCTCCAATTAGTAGAATTATGTCTATTCCCATAGTATGGATTTACTAAACTGGATACTTTTCATTGGTGTCTCATAATGACAGCTGTCTGGTTGAAGGAATACATCCAGACTATGTTTTGGGAAATCTGTCTTGATGTCTTTCTAATTTCTAGACATATATTTTAATATAATATGGTGTGTAGTATCATTGTTTCATTTCATGTTTTATTGTGCATTTCCTAGAAAATGTCCAGGGTTAATGTCCTCTTTTTTTGTGCCACATATTAGGTGTTTAACAATTCCTCACACCAATATGGTTCATGTATAATAAATACAGCGGTTGAGATTTTGGACGAAGCGCTAAGAATGAGACCTGTGTGATCTGCTGCTCTATAGAAAAAGGCTCTTGAGGAGAGGAGAAATTACGGGATAAAGAATAAGGGATATGCAGGGAGTAGAAAGATTAGTATGCAAAAGTCAGCATGTGAGAATAGCACTTCCTTGCAAGACTAAATCACAGCAAGGGGCACATACATAGCTGACTACAATTTCCAGCATCACTCGTCACATCTGTATTCGCCAAGCAATGCCTTGACAGCACCTTACTTGCATCACAGCATATTAGAGCCTTCTGGAGAAGTTTATAGATCACTAGACTGGATCCGCGCTCATCAATCAAGCTTGTGTGGAACTGTACGTGTGGAGAACACATGTAGGTACAGACTCACATTTGTTTCTCACTCTTGAAGTGAAACTCAGAAGAATCATGGCTGTAATTATAGGACTATTTTTTTATAAACCATGTGTAAAGTATACTGCTATGTTATTTTCCCCACTCTACGGGAGAAATGCTTTGTTCAGTCTTGGTAAGTGCTATATACCATTGTTTGACATGCAGAATTATGTATGATTTTCCCACTTGTGGTGGTACGCATGCAGAGGCTAAAAGTAAGAAAGGGTGCTGTCCACTAGATGGCAAAAATGCCTCTCTAGATTTGAACCTTTTACCTATAGAGTATTGGTTGTCAATTGAAAAGAATGTTATCACATATATCTATGTGTTTATACATTTTCCCCATATGTTATTGTTCTAAGGATGTAAAGAAACTCTGACCCCTGCGTCAGGTTGCATGTTGTTCACGTTGATGTACAAAAGCAAGAGATGACATAGTCCTGACGTATGACCCATAACTGGCTTTAATTACAAGCAGAAACATTGAGATTTAATGTAGATAAGGGTCCTAATAGCCCCTCTAATTAGTCACCTACCTCTACATACTTTTAATTGTTTGAACCCTTATGTAGAAAATTCATTTTCTATTCATTACTCCAAGCTCAAGGAATAGTGTCCTGGCTAAAATTCCAAAGAAACTCAATAAGAGTTCCCTGTGGACAGTTAACCAAAGATATGAGTGGACCAGATGATGAAGTGCGTCATGATGCATAGGAGAAGGTCCAATCTCCTTTTTTAATGGAGCCCTGTCCAGGGGATGTCATACTAGGATCTCATATGGGTACTGATACTTGTTCTGAAAATATTATTACCTTGGGGAGGGACAGGGTTCTGTTGTGGTTATTACAAGCTGATCCCAGAGGACAGTTGGTTGTACATTCAATTTAATGAAGCATCTAGCAAGCTCTACCACACAAAGTTGCCAATCTGCACTACCCAATAGTATGAATCCCCTTGTATCCCAGGCGAAGTCCTGCCTTTTGGTTGCAGTGAGGTGAGGAATGATCTTGGGTGCACAGCTCTCCTGATCACCCCATGAATCTCTGTCTCAGAGTACTTTTTCCAAGACTGTTGAAATCAGTCTCCTGAACAGACCCCAATTATGAAACCAAGACCCTGATAATACCAACCAAAGATGGTACTGAGACACTGATACCACAATTGACACACACCTAATAAAGTGCAGTCACTGATAACAATGAGCTAGAAACAAGTGGTAAAAATCAGACAACGCATTTTAAACACCATCAGGTTCACCTATGGTAATAACCATAGGCCTTCTAACTGAAGAGACAACTTGACCACTACTCTCAAAGTCATACATATCATTCTTCCTTTCTGTCCAGTGGTGTCTCTAGAAGTGAATTTTAGGAAGAGAGTCACACACTGGGACACTGAAAAACTGGTGGGGCCAGCTATGATGGACAATCGCAAAGTGTGTGTGTGAGTGTATATATATATATATACCTCTTACCTGCTGCGTGACTGCGGGGATGGCCTGGAATCACTGCTGGCAGCACTGGCTGTTTTTGATGACTCTTTACTGATTGAGCGCAATCAGTGAACTACAGCGCCCAGCATGCAGTTGTGCAGCAGGAGTAGTGCGAGATGCCTTACACCTGTGAGGCAGAGGAGGGGCGAGTGGTCACGTGACAAGGAGTGGCCAAGCTTTTAAACATCGAGTAAACGGACCCCCGTTAACAAGAAGGACACATCTGAGACGGGCACTGAAGAAAGACAATCTATGTCTGAAACGCGTCTGCCTAGCGTTTCAGGGACCTTCTGCTCACCTACGAAAATAAAGCTGCTTTTTTTACCTCCGGAGCTGGTCACACTCTTTCATTTGGTGTAAAGAGATCGGTGTTATATATATATATATATATATATATATATATATATATATATATATATATATATATATATATATATATTACCTACTGACGGTCGCCAGTAGGTAGTTATAGTTAGGACCTAGTTTCAATAGGAAAAGTATTTTTTGTTTTCCCAATAACTTTGACGCCGGTTGACGAATCTTCGCGAAATTTTCAAAACTAGTGATCAGCTCCGGTCAGCTATGGTCTTGAAAGTTCTGGGGTGATTCGCCAAGCGGGGGCCGAGAAAAAAGGGGGGTCCTAAAACGCGTTTTCCCCATGTTATTTTTCATAGGAAACTTTCGACGAAACTACAGCCCGAACTGCTGAACGGAATTACACCAAATTTGGCAAAAAGGTAGCCCTTGGTTCAGAAAGAGACCTTTATGTTAAATGGTGTATATCCATTCAGTAGTTCCTGAGAAATTCGCGAACCCTCCCGACCACGAGCTTCATTCTAATTGGCTGCCAACACTCCAATTTACAAGAAAACAGTAGAAAAAAGAGTAAAAAAGAAGAAAAGGGGGCAGGGTAGAAACACCCTGAAGACCTAGGCCTGCTCAGGGGGTCCCAAAAGGACCCCCAGGGCCCAAAAAATATATATTTTTTATAATGTTGGCCGAAATTGCGATGGGGTTGCAAATCCCACCGAAATTATTTTAAAAAATGAAGTCTCCTTGAATCCTGAGGGTCCCTTGGGGCCAACTAGCTCACCAGGTACCTCCAGTAAGTGCCACAGAGTTGCGTTGCAGAGAGGTGTAAAAAGAGGCGTGGCCTCGAACCACCTCTCTGCAACGCAGCCCTGTGCCACTTCTTGGATGTACCTGGTGGGCTAGTTGGCCCCCAGGGACCCTCAGGATTTAAGGGGACTTAATCCCCCAACTTACAACGTGCTATGGGGCACATTTGCACAGTGGTGCAGGGAGGGGGCGGGGCCTGATGTAAGAAGTTAGCAATCTTTCTCTGTGGGACTTACTGGTGGTAATAAAAGGGATAGTTGGCCCCCAAGGTTGACGTTGGGGGACTACTCCTCCTGTTACCTCCAGTAAATACCACACAGTGGGATTGCTAAGAGGTGTTTCGGAGGCCACACTCACCTTTCTCCACCACTCTGGAAACACAACTGGGATGTTATAGTTAGAAATTAGCATTTAAAAAACCTTTGAAATTCACTGAATAAACCATAGGTTTCAGGGATGTTATAGTTAGAAATTAGCATTTAAAAAAACATTGAAATTCACTGAAAAAACCATAGGTTTCAGGCACGTTTTAGTTAGAAATTAGCATTTAAAAACCTTAGAAATTCACTGAAAAAAACATAGGTTTCTGGGACGTTATAGTTAGTTGGACATTTCTCTCGTACAAAACCATAGAAATTGCCCTATTATAGTTAGTTTAGCTAACTATAACTTGCGTACCCGCAATGCACTTCTGATGATGTCACATATTACATCATTCATGACATGGTCAGTGACATCACTGATTACATCACTGATGACATCTCAAATGACATCACTGATGACATCATCAACGTGAATATCCAATGCACCTCCTCACACTCTAATATAACCTTTGATACACCCAATGTAAAATACAGACTAAGATTTTTGAAGCCATTGACACACCAATACCAGTTACTACATACGCACTCACTGATTCCTAGGTCTACACACACATCCACTCATTCACCCATAAAGTCACTCATACATGCAGTCACTCATCAATACAACACTATCATAAGCACTCGTACACCTATACAGACACTCACACACCACCACTCATCCATGGAGTTACTCACACAGCTAGTCAGTCATGCAAAGAATCAATCACACTTCCATTTACTGACCTATACAGGTATACACACACCACATCACATATTCAAACAGAAACAAATGCATACTTCCTTTCTTATACAATCACTGATACAAGTACACTCTCATCCATACAGCCACTCTCACAATCACTGACTCTCACGTATAGTCATTTATATACTCCAACTGTCACATACACTGCCATTTACATATGTAGTTACTTGGACATGTACCACTAAGACATCCATTCTCTCACCAACATACCCATACACACACTCACCCACCCATACAGCTGTTTGCACATGCACTCTTGAACCCATACACCCCGTAAATCATCCGCTGAAACATCTATGCACAGAGTCACACACCTCCCACCCACCCACACACACACTCAGGCACTGATACAAATACTCAGGCAACCAATCAATAGCCCATATAGACACTCATGTAGCTACTGACCAACCCATGCAGCAGCTTACACAACAAAAGACAGACTGATACAGACATTCACACAGTTTAGTCACTAACCCATGCATTCAGCAAGACACATTTAATCACTCACTTATACAATCAGTAACACACCTACAAAATCCTCCGTCCACACACTTATACACCCAGTCTTTCTTCAAAACACCTTGGCATATAAATATACAACATATTTAAACTTTACAGAAACACACAGTCACTGGATGCTGTCGTCAGTGATGTCATTTGAGATGTCATCAGTGATGTCATCGGTGATGTCACTGACCATGTCATGAATGGTGTAATATGTGACATCATCAGAAGTGCATTGCGGGTGCGCGGGTTATAGTTAGCTGAACTAACTATAATGGGGCAACTTCTATGGTTTTGTGCAAGAAAAATGTCCAAGTAACTATAACGTCCCTGAAACCTATGTTTTTTGTGTGAATTCCAATGGTTTTTTAAATGCTAATTTCTAACTATAACATCCCTGAAACCTATGTTTTTTTAGTGAATATATATATATATATATATATATATATTTTTTTTTTTGGACACATTAATATGTGTGCTACGGTGCTGTGTCTGTTTTTGCTCAGTCGTCTCACGGCACATTCAACAGTTGACAGTTGTGTTGGTGTGGCCCAAGGCTGGGAGAGTGCAAAACAAATGGAGCTGGGATGTGGGCCCCATCTGGCCCCCCTAGAGTAGAGACACAGGTGTTTGTGTCTGATCCAACTCATATCATATTCTCTTGTTAAGCACTCTTTCTCTTCACATTTAGGGTTGGACAATTTAAATACCAGCACATACCAACAGAAGCACGGAGCCACTGAAAATGTCCATTCTCTTGTCTTTACACAGTTTCTACTGTTCCTACATGTCTATGCAATAAATACCAAGCTGAAATTTACAACAAAAAATACTGATGCTCTAATGATGAGAACCAATAAAAACAATGAGTCACTTGTAATACCGAGCTTCTGATATTGACCAGCAACAAATAATGTTGAGCGAAACATGATATTGTGTTATCAATTGCACTGACACAAGGTTAATACAAAGAAACCTATGATAGAGACTCTGTGATGATAACATTTAATCAATAATGGTACTGAACACCAATAACAATGATCCACTGCTATTATAGACACTGGCAGTGCTGTGGCACTGAAAATGCCAAACCTTTCAAAGCAAGAAACCATCCAGGCACTGAGCTACTGAGAATGTTCACCCATGGAAAATGCTGATCCTTATAAATGTTCCTTCAATGAAAATAATGACTCACCTTTGGCATTGACACACTGATAATACTCGGCCTCTGGCAATATGTAGCCATTAATATCACCGAGGTACTATATAAGTAAGTAATTGATGTTACTGAGCCACTGATACTGAGCATACAGTTTGTATTGTATATATATGTATGTAGTAGAACTTTCATAGCACAAACCAAAAGAGTGGTAAATGACCAGGAAGACCAGAGCAGCCTTGTTCCAACTCTTTCTCCTGACAAAAGTGAAACCTTTTCTCCCAGGAGAAGACTTCGGAACAATAATTCAAGCCCTAGTCCTGACCCAGCCAGCTGAAGGCAACGCTGAATCGTATTCCAGAGACGATCCTCACAGGGCTGAAAGGCATCCCTCATGCAGCTGCACAGTCTATCCAGGGCCTGAAGAAATCCAAACACATCCTCCTTGAATTTGCGTGAAGTCCCCTGCAAGTTGGAATCACCTCCAATATCAGCAGCACCAAGACCCTGTTCCGCTAGCTACCAATCTAACAATACCAGGAGGTCAACACCGGAAGAGGAGCTCCGACATTGCCAATTAGAGACCAAACACTGCAGGACGAAGAACACAAGAAAACCAGACTTCTCAGCCTATGCCCCGAGGATCTGTAACAAGACTGCCACCAACATCAGAGGAGCACCAATCCTCATACAATTCAGGAAGAAACTGAAAGCTGACCTCTTGAAGGAACACTACGTCAGATATGTTGACTTCTTCCCCTTCAACTAGCTCAACCTCTCACTTACGTCCTCTCCTTTAACAGATTCTGGGTGCATATACAGAGAAGAGCAGCCATTATTTTGATACAGTGATGATAGTAATCACCGTCCTATCATGACACTAAATCACCCTTGGCACTTAGCGCCATGACTTTTGCTAGTTAGTGCCAGATGCATGCTTCTGAGAACAACTTTGGGCCCTGGCACTAACTCCTTTACAAATTAAGCACTGGTTAAGTGCTTCAGGCACTGCAAACAAATAGAAGAAACACAGGCGCTCTGCTCTGTAGTGAGCCAGTACATGTGTGCATGCTATGGCCCCAATGTTTAAATTTTAATTAGAAGCTGCATTGCTCCTACTACTTACGTAGCGAGGCTTCATGCGTTTCTCTTGATAGTTCCTGCATCTTGGTTTTTAGAACATTCTTTTTATAATCGTGTGTCAAATATTAGACCACCACATTTCGAGTGGTGGATTACTACAAGCCCTGTATTGACGTTAATGAAAGCCTATGACATGTGGCGACATTTTGAGTGTATAGAATATTACACTGCTGTACCTTGCTTCTCGGTGATGGATAAGGAAGGTAGCAGTGTGCAGTGGTCAGAGCCATTGTAAGGGACCCCATCGAGCGTTGATTCACTGCAGGCGAATCTCTTTAGTTACATATCTGTCTGTCATATAAGTGCCTGGTACATCTGCACGGACCCATGGAGCGGACACAATTGCTGCAATCGCGGCTGTCCAGTCTGCCTTTAGGACACACAGCCCTGTGCCCTATGAATGGACTCCATGGGGCTCCGGTTCAGCACCGGTCACTCTGAGACAGTGCTCTGTGCGGCCTCACGCAGGGGTCAGGGGACAAGTCCGCCTGCAGGAAAACACCGCGTCCCAAGGACACTGCGTGCAAGCGAGAGCTTTATTTTACACAGTCCCTTCTCATTTCACACCAGGCTGAAGAATACTGCCAAATTAGGGTTTAATTAACTAAAAGTGCTCATGAAAATGAAGCTCCGTTTGATCATAGGTAGTATCTGTTAACAGCTGCAGGAGACGCGAACTGTGAAACTTTCCTTTTATTTGTATCTGGCAGCGACCCAGCTGCGCGCGTGCTGCAGGTGTTCAGGTCTCACGCTGCTACACTTCTTACAAGGCATTACAGACTCTTGCAGACGTCAATATTCCCTCCTAGAGCAGCACCAAGTGACCGGATCTAAAGGCTTGGGGAAGATATTCTTACTTCCTGCACTGCGACGTTTGCAAGCTCCACCCACTGATTTGCCTACTCCTTCTTCTTTTCAATCCAAAGAAAGTGTAATTCCATACAAGCTGGCGATAGACTAGCTCTTCCCAAGTTCCTTGATACTAATGCACCAGTGTGCCTTTGGCACCGCAACACTTTCCATTCTAAACACAAGACATGCAGTGACTTTGTGGCGAGAAGAAACGTCCGAGACTCACTCAATAAAGTAGACTTCCCCTTTCTCCGTGTACGCCATCTCCCAGTTATCAGGCAACGAGCCCAGCTCGTCACTGTCGTCAGGTTTAATCAGTTTCTTGCCGTCCATGCCATCCTTGGAGTCCTCGGGCTGGCTGTAGAGCGGTGCAGCATAAGGCTGAGAAGAAATCTCACCTGAGGCATCTGTACTCTTGTCTTCATGCTCACTTGATTCTACAAGAGAGAAACAGGAACAGATTTAGCCTTCATATGCTCTCAATTCCCTCACGACGATGCTGTAACATCAAAAGCCTGCTGGTTAAAGACTTTGTTAATGTGCAGTCAGAACAGGTGTTGACGAGTCACTTTACTAACAGAAAACTGGGGTCCTAACAGGGCCGGCTTTAGTGCTGGTGGTGCCCGGTGCGACAATCACTTTTGGTGCCCCCATGACCGCCTTCTCGGCCTCTCTCACTACCACCGGGCAAAAGTGCACCTCATCTCTCCAATCATAAAAAATGTTAAACACAGCCCCCCTGAGGTCAGTGCCCCTTCCACAGGTCAGCGCCCAGTGAGGCCGCACCGGTCGCACTGCCCTAAAGCCGCCCGTCCTAAAATGAAAACTCCTCGAGGTTAGCCCATGAAGAATTATGGAACACTTGAAGATCTTTGAATTATATACGTCCCCTCCTTCCTCCCACCAAAAAGTTTGCACGTGTTACTTCGGTGTCTCTATCATTATGTAGATGTACAAGAAAGAACAAACACTGCCAAACCAACAGGTCTCACATTGATGATAGAAAATTGTGTGTGTGTGTTTTTATTAGCTTGTGTGAGTGATAATTTTAAAGGTTGTGTGTTTTACATTTGAAATCTCCTTGAGTAGCAGTTTGCTTTGTTAATTCTAATTATTTGAAGTGTAGGCTTTGTGAAATATTGAGGTTGTAATGCTCCCATATAATAATAGTAAGCAGTATTTTTATTGTAAAATAAGTATACAGCAATATTAAAGCCTGTTTTATGAAAAAAGCACACGTTTCTTTATATTAAACAGGTAATAAAATACATGTATTTCCATTAACCTACAATTTTGAATATATTTGTAATAAAGCCTGGGTGCTGGCAAGCAAAAACATGGAGTGTGGTGGAAATGGCCCTCTCTGAAGGGTCACCCCAAACATTTTGCCTTCCTCCTCCTCTTTTTCACACGTTTTTGTTGGCTTTAGGACTCTGGGCACTTTACCACTGCTGACCAGCGCTAAAGTGTTTGTGCTCTCTCCTCTAAACATGGTATGATTGGTTTATACCTGTTTGGCATATTTGATTTACTTGAAAGTCCCTTGTAAAGTGGTAAACCATAGACACAGGGGCCAGCAAATTAAATGCTACTAGTGGGCCTGCAGCACTGTTTGTGCCATCTACAGATGTAGCCTGTCAAACCTGTCTCAGGCCTGCTATTGCATGGTCTGTGTGTGCAGTTTACTGCCACTTTGACTTGGCATTTAAAACTACTTACCAAGTCTTAAACGCCCCTTTTATTACATATTAATCACAACTAAGGTAGGTCCTAGGTAGTCCTAAGGGAAGGGTGCTGTGTAAATGAAAGGTAGGACATTTACTGGAAATTGTTGCATGTCCTGAAAGTGACAACATCCTTTTTCATTTTTCTCCACTGCGAGGCCTACTACTCTCATAGGCTAGCATTGGGAATTCCTTAATACACTTTTAAACTGTAATTCCTGATCAGAGACGAGTAGTTTTTCCATTTTTAATATGTTTGGAATGGTAATGACAAATCCTCCTTACTGGTAAAGTTGGATTTGGCATTACTATTTTAGCTTATAACTCTGTGTGCTTTGCAGCCTGCCTCCAATACACGTCTGGGGTGGGTGACAGGTACAATTTGTACATTTCCTCTAGACAGCCACAACATAGGAAGGATAGATGTGTCTGAGTACCCATCTCTATACATATGCATTCTGATGGCCTTGCCTGGGCAGGATGGAAGGGAGGGGCTAACACTTCACTTGAATAGACAGTGTCGTGTCCGCACACAAATAACTGATTTCCCCCCACAGATAGCCTGGCAGCCAGTACTGGGTTGTAAGGGATACTTGTACACTTCAGAGAGCTGCTTGGAAGTCACACCAACATCAAAGGCACTTTTGAGTATAAGTACTGGGTCCCTAAAATTATACACTAGGGGGCTTGTAGCTGAAGCTCTGCCAGAAGAACTGCTGTGCTGCTTAAAGAACTCAACTGGACTGCTGATCTAGAAGGCCTGCTTTTCTGTTTGTTGCCCTGCTGCCTGCTACTCACTGACTCTGCTGAAGTAGAGCTGCACTCTGCCTTCCCTCCAAGTGATTTCCAAGGGCTTGTTGACTTGCCTCCTGTTGCTTGAGACTCAGGGATATCAAAGTCTCTTTCCCTGCTCCTTTACCTGGCTCACTGGGCCACATAATTGCAACACAAATTTCAGGACATCTCCTGTCTGCATGTAGCAGACCCAGCACATTGATCTGGTTGCAGGTGTAAAATTGGTGCATCTGAACCAACGCTTTGCCTCCAGAGATAGACACATCAGACAAGATATTGCTGCTGCTGCAGCTTGCCAAGATCAACGCATCCCAGTCTTTGGAACTGATGCATCATCTTCACTGTGTGGAGAAGATTGACGCACTCTGTGCCTGCAGGACTCAATATCGACGCATCTCGTTTGCAACTAGGAAAGATACTTTTTTCATCGGGGTCTGCATGGGTCCTGTAACTAGCCGGCGCTCCATCATGGTCGGCCTGAGATTTGAATTTGCCCTAGTCCAACATGACCTAATTAACCTATTTTGCACTACTTGCTTCTACGCACTTTTCTGCATTTATTCTTTTAAAATTCAATATCTCAACTTCTATACATTGGATTTTTATCGTTTTGGTCTTGTTTTATTCAGAATATAATAATCTAGTTTTCTAACCTTGTGTGGAGTCTTTTTGTGGTGCATTCATTGTGTTAGTATGTGCACAAATACTTTACACTTTGCCTCTTAAGATAAGCCTGACTGCTCTGTGCCAAGCTACCAGAATGTGAGCATAGGTTATCTTGTAGTTCATATCTAGGTTACCCTGACTAGAGTGGTGGATCCTGCCTATCCTGGGTGCATACCTCAGCCAATCTGGAACTCCATTTCTAACAGAGCGGGACAGGACAGAAAGGTGGTGGAAAGCAAAGACAGGGAGCGGGACAGAATGGAGGGTAGAGGCAATCAACAGCACAGAGTCAATTAGGAGGGAAGGTGGAAGCAACAACAACATGGAGCATGACGGGAGGGTTGGTGATGGCAAACAACAACATGGAATGGGACAGGAGGGGGGTGGCAGAAAAACAACAACAGAGCCTAAAATGGGTGGGAGGGTGGGGTAAACAACAACACTGGGCAGGACAGGAGGGAAGGTAGTGGCAACAACTACATGAAGCAGGACAGAAGGGCCTATGGACATGTAGCAGGACGGGAGTATGGGTGTCGGTGATCAAGAACATGGAGTCGGATGGGAGGGTGAGGCAAGTAACAACATGGAGCAGGATGGGAGGGTAGGGGCAATCAACACATGGAGTGGAGCAGGAAGGGAAGGTGGGGATAAGCAACACAAATGTTATGTATTTTTGTACTACAAAGAATGCTTTGCATCTTGGCTATTGTTTTGAGTACTATTTGGACCTTTACATATACTACCTTCCTCCATAATGCATCAGATTTGGAAATTTCCTCATTAGGAGGGCAGAAACTGATTTTTGTAGCTATGTTAATTGTAGGTTCTCTGATAAGGGTGAGTTGTGAATCAGGCCCCCTTCTGAGGCAATTCAGTTAAAATGATGTCTCAAGATCTTCAGAGTTAACACTGTTTTGCTCTTAGAAACTGGGCAGATATTTGTTTTATCTGGGCATGTTTTGATGCATTCAATAAATAATGACATTAACCTTTATTTACAAAATGGATAATTTTACATGAAATATAAATACATTGTCTCATGTATTTATAGAGCGGGACGGAAGAGTGAATGGGCAAGCTACAACATAAAGTGGGATGGGACGGAGTATGAGGGCAAACAACAACAAATGCAGGGTGGGAGGAAGATCAAAAACAACAACACAAAGCGGGGTGGGAGGGTGGGGAAAACAGAAACATGAAGCAGGTTGGAAGGGTGTGGGAAAACAACAACGCATGCAGGGTGGGAGGGCGATCAAAAACAACAACACAAAGCGGGGTGGGAGGGTGGGGAAAACAACAACACGAAGCGGGTGGTAGGGTGGGGGACACAACAACATGAAGCGGGGTGGGGAAAACAACAACACAAAGTGGGGTGGGAGGGTGGGGAAAACAACAACATGAAGCAGGGTGGAAGGGTGTGGGAAAACAACAACACATGCAGGGTGGGATGGAGATCAAAAACAACAACACAAAGTGGGGTGGGAGGGTGGGGAAAACAACAACACAAAGCGGGTGGGAGGGTGGGGAAAACAACAACATGAAGCGGGGTGGGGGAAACAAAAACACGAAGCGGGGTGGGAGGGTGGGGTTAAAATCAACACGAAGCAGGGTGGGGAAAGAACAACACGGATCAGGGTGGGAGGATGGGGGAAAAACAACACAAAGCAGGGTGGGAAGGTGGGGGAAACAACAACATGAAGTGGGGTGGGAGGGTGGGGAAAAACAACAACACAAAACAGGGTGGGAGGGTGGGGAAAAACAAAAACATGAAGCGGGGTGGAAGGGTGTGGGAAAACAACAACACATGCAGGGTGGGACGGAGATCAAAAACAACAACACAAAGTGGGGTGGGAGGGTGGGGAATACAACAACACAAAGCGGGTGGGGAAAACAACAACATGAAGCGGGGTGGGGGAAACAAAAACATGAAGCGGGGTGGGAGGGTGGGGTTAAATTCAACACGAAGCAGGGTGGGGAAAGAACAACACGGATCAGGGTGGGAGGATGGGGGAAAAACAACACAAAGCAGGGTGGGAAGGTGGGGGAAACAACAACATGAAGTGGGGTGGGAGGGTGGGGAAAAACAACAACACGAAATGGGGTGGGAGGGTGGGGAAAAACAACAACACAAAGCAGGGTGGGAGGGTGGGGAAAAACAACACTACGAAGCAGGGTGGGTAAAAACAATTACACTAAGTGGGATGGAAGGGTGGGGAAAAACAGCAACACGAAGTGGAGTGAGAGGGTGGAGAAAAACAACAACACAAAGCGGGGTGGGCGGATGGAGAAAAACAACAGCATGAAGCGGGGTGCGAGGGCAGGGAATCCAACAAAATGTAGCGGGGTGGGAGGGTGGGGGAACCCAACAACATGGAGCGGAGTGGTAAGGTGGGGAAGACACCATGGACCGAGGTGGTAGGGTGGGGAACACAACAACACGGAGCAAAGTGGGAGAGTGGGGAACACAACTACGAGGAGTGTGGTGGGAGGGTGGGTAACACACCAACACAAAGTGGGGTGGGAGGGAGGGGAACACAACAACACAGAGCTGGGTTTGGAGGGTGGGGAAAACTACACATAGTGGGTGGGAGGGTGGGGAAAACAATAAACGGAGTGGGGTAACAACAACAGAGTAGCATGGGAGGGTGTGGGTAAACAATAACACATAGTGTTGAAAAACAGTAACAGAGCAGTATAGGAGGGTGGATGCAAACAATAACATAGAGCTGGGAAACAATAACACAGAATGGGGTGGGAGGATGAAGCAAACAATAACCTGAAGTGGAGTGGGATGGTCGGGGCAAACAATAGCATGTAGCCTTTTGCAAACAATAACACAAGTTGGGTGGAAGGGTGTGGGCAAACAAAAACATGTAGCAGGGTGGGGCAAACAATAACACAGAGAGCGGTGGGGCAGGAGTGTGGGGCCAAGCAAACAGAAGTGATGATGAAGCTAACCAATGGTGAGCAGAGGCCAGGCACAATGTCCACTAAAAGCTAACAAAATGTCTTGCAAGGGATAGCACATGAGCTGTCTCAGACGAAACCTAAAAAAAATAGGAACCTCAGCTTTTCCATCGTAGGTCCTACGATCAGGAATGACATTTCAATGCCATCTATCAGGACCACCCTATCCTTCATCAATTTAGGAAAGAGTTGAAGGCACACATCTTTAAACAACACCACACCATGATGCAGCAAATAGTCCAGAACACAGCAAAGATGCCTTGAATAACTTATGTCACGGTTTTCAACACTGTGTACAATGCATTGCTGTCTTTCTCCAGGGTTTGTACTATACAAATACCACATCCACTAATCCATACATACATACATACATACAAGCTACTGGTGTTTAAGGGAATAACAAATATTATATGTGGTGACCTACATAAAGATTTCCATTAGTCACAATGATGTCCTACACAGTTTTGTCCATAGTGGTAAATGGGAAGAAAACATACATTTCCATTTCAAATTGTGTTTCATAACGATTTTCAAACTTAAAAGTATTTTTAGGGTGGAGTTATCCCTTAATCTACACTATATATGTTCAAAGATGTGACTTTTTCCTGAAATTACGTGAAATGAGGGAAAACAGATGAGCAAATTAATTGAAATGCATTTTGATATATCTCGACTGAAAATTAAAAGCCCAGGCATACCTCAAATCACCCAAGTTACTGGGAAGGGGACTGGTTCAAATAAAATCTATCCTACAACTCATTTACTTTTCAAACATGTTTCCTTCAAGAAAATTAGTATTTGCACAATCATGCTGCAGCACAAAAAACTGGTGACATTTTGCTCTGGCATCATTTCCAACATTTCTCGTCATTTGCATATCGCAATCTTGCACAATTTATGTAACTGTAATGGAGGATTTTACAGAAACCTAATCTACATCCTCATACAACGTTTAAACTTTACTACAACCTTTTTGGGACTAAAACTGAAGTGTATAATTGGTTGTGAAAATTAAATGGGTGCCTGGGTATTTGTCACAATTCAATTGTCACCACCAACCGCTCCTTATTCCCACAATTAAAAATGCATTAAAGATTGTGGAATATTCACCATAGTTGTGGATTTTCTACTATTGGTACAAATGGTGGTAGATTCTGATTCACTGGTTCTTGATCTGACAAATTGAATACACAAATATCACTTCTTTGGGTACTTAAGTTGATAGGTCCACACATACTGATGTGGAACTTATTGTGTGAGCACCTTCTACAGCAAACAAAGTAAAACTACCCATGCTCTTTTATCTTTGTACCTTGACGTATGGCTCACACACCAGGGAATTAACACAGGCACCTGCATCTCCTGCAGCACAAGGGGCCCATAACCCTTCACAGGAACTCCATTTAGCCCAAAGCCTATGAATTTTTGTGAGATATCGGAGACTCAGGGAGCCCATATCACATTCTGCAGAACCCAATTATATTTCATTACACCACTGCTCACACTTAGTCACTCACCAACTCATTTCTTGGCTGCCATCATCACAAAGAACTTTAGAATGGAACAATTTCAGCTGGTGCAAGACAAATGTTCACTATGATCCGGGCGAAGAAAGGTGTGGGGTCTGGACATAGAGACTACTATAATGGCTTCTGCAGCAAATCACTGTCATAACTTCCTTATCCCTACTCTCTACCTCATGTTATCATGCCAATCTTTTAGTATATCCCCCAGAAGTGAGCATCTGTGACCCACTGTATGTCAAGGGCAGATTGTTAAAATATTTTCCGCCATTATTGATCTACTAGCCCCCTCTAGTTGTGACTTTGTATGTATCAGTTCATAGTTTAAGGGCCCAATTCACAAAGGTAAAATGAGACGAAAGTCTAACTCTATGACTTTCAGTAATCACAAAGGGCATTTACTGCTCGTAAATGCCCTTTGTGAATACCCAATTCGTAAAGTTCAACTTCGTGCAGTCATAAAGGGAATTTATGAGTAGTAAATACCCTTTGAGAATACCAAAAGTGGTAAAGATAGACTTTCGTCTCAGTTTACCTACGTGAATCGGGCCGAAGATGTTTTCTCTCCTTCTTTTGATTCATCTTAGCCATATACCATTACGGATTATTTTTCCATAGTAGATTTGCATTTTGTTACCTTTCTTCACATTCACCTAATTCCCTCTATTACCATATTTCTGCTATTTTACATATTCCCCAGTAATCTCTTTCCCAAAAAGTATTTTACATTTTTGGTATTTTTTATTTACATAATATGCTGGTTTGCACTTTCTATGACAACCCCTTCAAAACATGGTCCATGGAAGCATAAAAGCAAACTTATGAACAATACGTACATATTCGAAATATACCAAACTGCCAATCAATGGCCCCATATATGCACTTCTATAAATTGTCAATACTAGTCAGAGTGTGTCAAGACACATGCCAATAACTATGGTGGGTTTGGAAACTAAGCAGTATTTTACTCTATCACATTATTGTAGGAAAGCCCATCTTTCTGCATGGCTCCTCTGTTCTTGACTGGCTGCTATATTTGTACCTCTAGACTTTGACTACTAACCTGACTCTTACTGCTTGTGTTCTAGCCCTAAAACATGGGGGTAAGGGACAAATATCAACGGGTTATCCCCTGGTAAAAGTGTTCATAATGTGCCAAAGTGGCATAGCCATCAAGAGCCATATTACACAATGCAGTGCATTTTTCTTGTTTGCGCCGGGCGCACCTTTTAAAATGAATCCATTGCCCTCAGGGCAGCCGTGAACTCGCTCTTCCCTGGAGTAGTGCATTCAAGTGAAATACAGAGCAGCTTGGAAGCAGCTGCTCCGTGTTTCAATATGCAGGCAGCAACCCGCCTGCACTCTCAAGAGGGGTGAGAGATCCCCTTGCTTTTGAGTGCAGTGAATGACTGCACCTGCCTGCAAGGGGATGTCTGGGGGGTCCATAGGACTCCTTACCTCCCTCCAGAGGGCTGCCATCAGAGGGCCCACTGCGAGTGCACCACCTTTTTGTGACACATGGGTGCAGAGGCAAAGAGATTCCCTTATTTGCATGGAGCTACGCCCTCATGTAAATGAGGGAACAACCTCTGATGATAGCACTGGCACTATATGTGTGCCAGCACTATCTGTTTTCCAGAAGGGGCTGCACAAGTGTCTGCAGCCCCTTCTGTAATACCTAATTGCCCTGTGGGTGTACAAAGCAGAAGCAAACGCCCGTTGCACCCTAGGGGCACTTTGTATAATACGGCCCCAGATGTCCATTGTGAGATGCAGAGCAGCTTTACACCACCAGCATGTGAGATTATAAAAAGTTAATACCAGAGGTGACAAGCAGTTTTGTGTATTGCAGGCTAAGCTGCAGTGCTGACACACAGCAGACTAAACTTGCATGCCTCGATAGTGACAGCACCCAAGATCCCCTACTACAAGGGCTCATGGCAGCTTTCCACTGACACAGACTGCATTACGTTTAAACATTATGTTTAAACCGCATATTTATGTATCTTGGTTTTGGGACCAGGGCATTTCATTTTTGCAACATTCTATCTACTACACAGTGGAATTCTAATCTATTGGTTATCGTAGATTACTAGTACAAATACCACTCATATAGTTTTTGAAACTTTGTTGAAGTCTGCTTTAACTGGGAATTACTAGATCAATTCAGGCAGGTAAAGCATCCAAGGAACCCCCTGAAATGACTGTAATTATCTTAACCCTGAGCCCCTAGCTCTGATTTTTAAAGATTTTGAGTATAGTTATAAAAAGCTTCTGCTAGTGATATAAGTGTCCCGTTGGGGGAGAAGCGGCAGTGGGTAATGTTTGACATCCATTATGCAACAAAGGCTTGGAATCCTCATTCAAATTCCAAAAATCATACCTAAGTGAAAAGGGCTTTGATGTTTCCTCTGTCACACTGGTTGATTGCTGCAATAGATGTGTGACCAGCTAGACAGAGTATCTCTTTGAAGTAAGAGAGGCAAATTATTAAAATCAGCAAGCTCTTAGGCTGAGAAAGATCAGAGAGTGGAGCAGACATTAGTCTCTCATTTACTATTTTAAAATAGTGCTTTCAGGAACAAGTTTAGCAATAAATGAAACTTAAGGTAAGAACCTCTTTCTCCCCCATGACCCTGCGCAACCTGAGGCCTAACCTTGCACAGCTCTGTTACAGTGCTTCTCAGCAACTCACCTATGGCCCTTTTTGCTGCCTCCACTTTAAGTCCCTTGGCACCTCCACTTCCTCCTCTGTTTCGCTGCTTGGCATTCTTCATTCTGAACTCACCATTGTCCTCTCCAGGACTCCTTTCCTAACAAGGCACTCTTTTGCCTCTACAGTAAAGCTCGCTCTCTGACAAAAGACCACATTGTTTTGGGATCTGATTCACCCCACTTCCGCTAACCCTTTCTTCATCACAGAATCCTCGCTCAACACCTTGTCTAACCCCAATAGGTCAATCACCTTACCTGATGACTATGAATTAATCAGACAAGCGAGAGCCCTTAAAATGGATGGAGATATTGCAAACCTACCCTGTGAAAGTCTTATCCTTTTCGTCCTCTCCACAGAACCCTACGACTGGCTGGCATACATCACCTTTAAACACTCCCCAGCTAACTTTCTTTCTCTGTACCCTTATTTACAGGACTCCTATGCCTAAGAAAGACTCCAGCCCCAGAAATCTGGACCTCTTGGCTGTCTATGCACTCCAGTTTAAGACTCTGGTTGTTTTAGGCGACTTTAGTCTGCACTTGGAAAACCTTTCAGATACTTACTCTCCCCTACTGCTGGATGACTTGTCCTCCTTAGACTTCCAAAAGCTGGCCTCCGATCCCACTCCCCTTGCTGGAAACACTCACTATCCTATTTTCTCAAATCTAAGTAGCATCACTATCCCCTCCCTTTATCAAGCATCTGATCAGATCATTCCCTTCTTTTACATTTCTTATCTCCATCTGCTCTACCAAAGGGTTGGCAGGTGTTTGGAGCAGCATCACATGACACAAGATGGAGGAGGCTCTAGCTTGAAAGTTACCCATACCAGATCTCCTTCTCCCCAATGCGATTAATGCCTTTATCAGCCAGATCAATCAATTGAGTCTATAGATCCACTTGAAAACTGCCCTTTTAGGACCTAGGAAACAGCTATTCTTAGAGAGCTCAAACGCTTCTATAAAACTCTTGAGTGTACTTGGAAGCATACTGTTAGAAATGGAGGTCTGTAGTTGGCAGAGGTAGATACCTTTGTCCAAATAGGGACCCTTGCTTCTAGTCAGGGTAAGGGGGATACACACTCTAGATAACCCCTGCTCACCCCCTTGGTAGCTTGGCAGGAGCAGACAGGCTTAACCGAAAGGCAATGTGTAAAGTATTGGTACCAACACTCACAGTAACACAGTGAAAACAACACCACAAATGGACACCACACCAGGTTAGGAAAATAAAGTATCTTTATCTAAACTTAACAAGACCAAAATGACAAAAAGTCAACATACACAGTTAAAAATATGACTTTCAAAAGGTTTCAAGAATGTGTACCATAGAAAACTATGGATGCATGACAAAAGTACACAAAGTACCTGAAGATGCGTCAAAATTCACAAGACCAAACAGCCGCAGAGAAAGGAAGCACTGGAAAACACATCAATGCGTCAGTTCCTGAGACCTTGGGGAGGTGATGCGACAGTTCTGCTGCATGCAGGAGTGATGCGTCATGTCCGGTCTGTAGGGGGAAGGGAGGCGTCAAAATCCTAGATGATTCTGGTCTGCAGGTGAGGCGTGGGAAAACGTGGTGCACAGGTACGATGCGTGACACACCAGAGGTGATGCGCTGCTCTGCCAGGCTTCGTGCCGTCCGATGTCGGTGATGGGGGCTGCACGGGGAGACTTCCTGTCACCCTGCGGGACTCAGCGAGGTTTCACGTCATCCGGGGTCGGTTCCGAGAGACTTTACACGGCTTTGCGATGCTTGGCGTCAGTTCTTGCAGAGATTAGCTGCAAAACCCACCTCTGAGGACCTGTAACTGGAAGGAGGCACCTCAGGCAAGGGTAGGACACACAGATGGTAGAGTCCAGCAGCACCAGCAGATTTGCAGGAAGTCCTTTGTGTCCCTGAGACTTCTTAACAGGAGGCAAGCACCCACAAGCCCTTGGAGTTCTCCTTCAAGCAGGGGACACAGCACACAGCAAAGTCCTTCTCCTTTCCTTGGCAGAAACAGCAAATGCAGGCCAACCCCACACAGACCACAGAAAAGGGGCAGTACTTCTCCTCAGTCTCTCCAGTTCTTCTCCTTGGCAAATGGTCCTCTTGAATTCCAGGAATGATCTAAAAGTCTGGGGTCTGGGCCCCTCTTTTTATACAGTAAATCTCTTTGTTCTCTTCTGGCCCAGGGCCCAGTCCAAACCAGTTCTGGGGGGCACTTTGCATGTGCACAACAACCTCCATTGTCAGTGTGAGCCCTAGCTCCAGAAACACCACAGGCGGACGGAGCCATCATTATTCAAGTCAGACACAGCCCTATTCAGGTGCAGGTGCTACTCCTCCCACCACTCCAAATGCAGATCAGGCCTATGAAGAATAGCACTGACTCATCCAGACTCTCTGGAGCCACTTCACATCCCCAGCCCCTGTCACTCCAAAGCCAGACAGTCAATACACAAACCAGCAGAGGCATACAGGATGGGTAAGCAAGAAAATACCTACTTTCTAAAAGTGGTATTTTCAAACACAGAATGTAAAAATCCCCTTTCCTAAAATATGCATCTTTAGATTCTGAATTCAGGCATACTAAACTTTAATTTCCTACCTTGTTACCACGGGTAGTTATGTTTATAAGATGTTTTACGCAAACTCCCCATTCTATCCTAGGGGAATAGATGGCCTTGCAATAGTAAAAAACAAAATTGGAAGTATTTCACTATCAGGACATGCAACACACGTCAGGGTATGTCCTACCTTTCACATACACTGCACCCTGCCCACAAGGGTACCTTTGGCCTACCTTAGGGGTGAATACCATGTAAGAAAATGGAAGGTTAGGGCCTGGCAACTGGATGCGCTTCTAAATTCTGACGAAGATATGTTTCTCCAGACCCCAAGTGCACTGCTACATGTATATATCAACCAATATAATACACTTTTAAATAAATCTCAACCAAAAATGACTTACAATGTATTTTTTTTGTATTTATCAATAATTATGAAAAAGTCTTCAATTTCCTGTGAACTAATACAGAGTCCACTCCTGGCTTTTCTAATAAACAACGGTAATTTTGAAAATAATAACAATTGACATTCTTCACTGTATCAACAAAATATTTTGAAAATTCGAAAGTTTGAAACAAACGCATCCATTGACCCAATACATTTCGGGATACACTCCCTTCCTAAGGGGCCGGAAATTTTCAACTGAACAAATAAGTAAACAAATATGTAAATCCTATCTAGATGGCTCATGCTTCATATTGCGCAATCGATAAATAATGAAGATCACAAGAACCTCATGCTGCAAAGGAGTCTAGGCTGTAACCGTGAGAAAAAAAAGGAAAACATGTATTGATATAAAAGTAACTGTTGGAAGTTAACTCATAAATGGCGAAAACTAGAAAGTGTACTTCCACCAACCAAAAAATCACCGCATGAAGAAACATGATGCTCACATAAGCTAAACAACTTAACAAGAAAAACACATGATACTGTGCTCCCAACGAACCTTAAAATCACTGCGTGAAAAAATATTCTGCTGATTGAGGCGAAACAACTTACTCAATGCGAAGAATCACCATGCCTCAATATCTATAGAACCAAAGGGTTAAGTATAATGCATAAATACGTCTTAAAATCTAGTGATGGTCAAAAAATAATACACTCTCTACATACAGAGCACACTCAAGCCTACCGGTTGTTTTCTTACTCCTCGTTCGCAGATATAGCAATGCACGATACCCGCTGTATTAAACGCTGCTCCAAGCCGTAATGGTAATACTACCACTAGAAACAAATGTAAAGCCTGTTGTTATCTCAAATAATGTTTTACTGAAAAAAGTGCTATAAACTAATAACATCTAATAATGCTAATTTCGGTTTGGAAATACCTAGCCAAATGATGGTAATTCAAATTCCAATTTAACAGAAAAATAGAATTTTGTATAACTTTTAAGGAAAATGTACTTTTAGAAAGTTACCTTTCCCCTGCCTGAAGTCACTGGAAGGCAATCTGAATTTTGATCTTTCACTTCTGCCAGCCAGTAATTAGCATTTGAGTAGGTGTGATCTTGCTCCAAGAACAGGGATAAAGATCTTGGGTGTGGGGAGGTATTAGTTGCGTCATTGACAAGATAGTCTGTGGACGGGGCCCAGGAACTTGATAAACTTCAATGAGACCTAGCCTGTCACAAACAGATATAGCTAACACACAGGCCTATGTCCTTCTTTTTTGTCGTCAACCAAACCTGTCCTGATCACAGTGGGGCTCTTGCTGACATCAGAGTGTCAAGTCCTGCTGAAGTGTCAAGATGTGCTTGAGCGTCTGATGGGGTTTTACATATCACACTTGAGGCACACTTCAAAGGGTGAGAGCCAGATGCCAAAACAATTCTTGTGTATCACCTGCCTGGTTGCTGATGAACCCTGCTTTGTTCTATCAGACTTCTGTCTCTGAGTTTTTTGGGAGTAGAGGGACTGTCTCAAACTGGATTTTGGTGCTAGATGGGGGGGCACTAGGATTACCATAGTACTCGACCCATACACTGCCCACCCTTAGAGCCATGAAATTGCCCAACGTGAGTAGGGTTAGCCTAAGAAATGGTTACTCCATTGGTTTGGTTGTGCCCTGGGGTTACTCCCTCCCACTAGCTCATGCCAGCCATAAATATTGCATCTCCAGGTACACACTTCAGAACACTTTGGGGACCTATGGAAGAACAGAAGATGACTGGACCTGCTGTTTGTGACCTGCGAAGAGCCCTGAAAGCTGAACCTGTTCCTCTTCTTGTACACAGGAGTGTGCACCAGGGGTCATAAGGCTGATCTCCTGTGTGTGGGACTGGACTCCCCACTTACTCCCCCAACCCCCAGAGCCCATGAAATTTCCCAACATGTGTAGGGTTAGCCTAAGGAATGGTTACCCCATCGGTTAGGTCGTGCCCAGGGGTTGCTCCCTCCCACTAGTTTGTGCCAGGTATAAATGTGGCATCTCCAGGTAGCCACTTTCAAACACTTTGGGGACCTATGGAAGAACAGAAGATGACTGGACCTGCTGTTTGTGACCGGAGAAGAGTCATGAAGACTCAACCTGCTCTTCTTCTTGTACTCAGGAGTGAACACAAGGGGCCACAAGGCTGACCTCCAGTTAAAGCCACAGTGACACAACAAGCTTCAAGAGTCCTTTTCCTCTAACTGCCCTAATGACCAGTGCCAACTGGACCTAGATTGGAATCCCCTGTGTGTCTCTGACTGCCATCCTGTGAGTTCTTACGTGCCCCCCGAGGTCCAGGGGAGCTCCAGAAGTGCACTGTTGTGGTGGATTGAGAGTCAAAGACCTATAGTCAGAAGGTGAAATCTTTGACCAGGATGAACCTAGTTAGTGTATCGGACCCATGCTCCATCGTGGCAAGTGTAAAATTGCACCTAGGTCCTGTTCTACTGAGATCCTTGACTTTCATTGGCACTTTGTGCTTCTTGATGCTAATACTACCTAAAACCTTTTTACAAATCATATCTCTGGTTTGCCTTATTGGATTTTTGTCATTTTAGTGTCAGTTTGTGTATTAACTTTTGCTCTGTATAACTAACTCGTTTGGGGATTTTGATTGTTTTGCATTTTCAAGTTTATTACAATTTTAGTACTGCATAAATACTTTACATATTGCCTCTAGGTTATGCCTGTCTGCCCTGTCCCATGGCAACCAGGGAGCTTAGCTCATGTTAATTTAGCGACTTTAGTGGTCCACCTTGACAAGGATTGTGATTATTATTTGAGGTGGGTACTCACTTCCCTCAGCTAATATTCCTAATTTCTTATAGTCCCTGATCCTTATAGATCTATCAGCGACCTTCAATATGGTATCTCATGCAACTCTCCTTCGATGTCTTCATGAATGTGGGGTGTGCCTTGATGCTTTGGCTAACATCATCAGATCCTTCGTATTGGATATATTCTCACCCAGCTTGATATCTTCTCCTCAGACAATATTAACCTCACATAATCCAGTTTCTCACTTGAACGCTGCAGGTAGAAAATTGGATGTGCATGTATTGTTTAGACTTACATAGTGCCAAAACAGAGATGATGCTGTTTGGAACGGCTACAACCCGGTGTTCTGATGTTCTGTCGCCACAAGAAGTTGGTGAAACCTTTCAACCTTTCCAACTCCTTAAGAAAACTTGAAATCATTCTAGATTCTAACTTGGCCAGAGTGCTCTGCTCGAGGCTAGGCCATACAATTGCTCTTTGTTGCTGCATTTTCAACCATGAGTGGGTGTTGCAAGATTCCTTGCAACTTCTGTTTACATCCATCACTCATCTCATCTTTCCCTACCTGCGGCTTTTTCTGATTCTGCCATGAACCAGACCTTGATTTCAATTTTTGGATACCGTCTTAGAACCAATGAATTTGTCACATTCCAATATATCTGGTGTTCTGCCTGTGTCAGGCCATACTGTTCTAGGATGACATTCTTTATTGTTCATCTACTTATGATGATCATTTTTGCATATGTAGAACAAAAAGAGAGGCTAGACAGCCTTCTTCCTGGTTCCCAGCCTAGCTATAAGTATGTATGAATTTCAGACAGTCATGCTTCTATTAAATATGACTAAACCATTGTGAAGTACATGGTTCAATATAACAAAGATCATGAATCAGATCAAAAGTTTAGTACTAATGAAGAATGATTTGTAAATTCAGTACATATTTAAAAAATAAATACGTTTTAAGTTCCTAGAAGTAAAAATGTATACACACATATTTATAAATTGAAGTTTTACAATGTGCCTGGAGGCTGCTTTCTTTTGAATATTCAAAAAACCTTGTGTATGGTAAATGAAAAATAATAAACAGGCTTAACATAAATCAAGTGAAGATTGTAGTGGAAGTCTTTGGTGTCTTCCATCCAGTCCATCCACAAACAGGTGGTCTGATGGTCGCAGGAACAAGGTGACACCTATCAGCCTACCAACTCTGCAAGATACCTCAGAATGCTTTTTGACTCAAACTTGTCCAGAGTGTTAAGGTTACCTAGGTTGCAGCCTCCTGCTTCAGTATCCTGTGGACTCTGGGCAATACGTTTCCTTGGCTCGCTGAAGATCCAACTGCTCATCACAAGGCATCTTGATTGTGGCAATGTCCTATACATCAGCATCTCCTCCCACCTCATCAAAAGACTCCATATTATGCGAAACGTGGTGCCCACTTAGTTCTCAATGTCTCCTCTCGCCACTTCAGTGTTCTGGACTTCAATAACTCGCCAATAGAATTTCTTTTACTCCGACTACCCGCACCTGGCACGCAACTTACAGAGGCATGGTTCTTGTCCCACGCAGCAACTAACCATGTCAGTCAGTTGCTCGTTCTTTTTCTGTGCCACCTCTTACTTGAACCGCCTGCCCCATCCCTGAGCCTAATACATTACTTTGCCAGCTTCAAAACCAACTCAAAACCTGTTTTTCAAGAATTTGTTGCGCAGCTTCTGGTAGTAGAGTTCTCAGATCTGCATTTTGATACCTCTTTTGGAGTGAGTTAGTGTCTTACAAATATACTTCACATAATGTATAATGATAGGTGTAGCGATGTACACCAACTACTGCTGCGCTACGCCTATATACTGGGCTCCCATCAACAGAGTATCAGAGTACCAATTGGAGACAAGAAATCAGTATAAGGAGACTGGTGTTGGGGTCTATTGCAGTCTGTGTGAGATAGGATTGAAAATGGTATCTGCACTCCTCTGTATCTTGGACTGAGATAGAATGGCCTGAGGGTCAGGGAAGCTGGGTCCATGCACCCCGCAAACACCAACTTGTTACCCAAAACAGATCCAGGCAAGCCACCAGTGTGCCCTTTTCCTTCTGAGGGTGTGAACGAAGATGGAAGGGCCATTGGGAAATCAGCAGGTGCAACTGAAACTGGACTTTTTGCTGTAGTCATAGAAAGTGTCATTGTAGAGTATTTCTCCCGGACTGCTACATACACCTTCAGTGTTCCTAAATGGTTGAGAACGATTGGGACATCCAAGAAGAAGATATTCAACATTTTGTAAAGTTGAGACATTTAATTTATTCAATTCTTGAGGGCCAGTGAAAGGTGTCAAGCCTACCCAAAAAAAGACAGAACTTCAGCAGTCATTAGGGCAAATAAAATGCAATCTAGAAAACACAATTTCCCTATACTAGTTGTCAACAGAATGCGAATAATCTACTTTGTTGTGTTCCAATATATGCAATCAAATCAATCACATCTACTTGAGCTATGTAGTCAGATGAGGCGATTATTTGGTGAGATAGACATAAACCATATGCTGCCACCTGGAGATGGCACCAGATTACTACAAATGGCCTCAATTTCTTACTAACTTTTATTTTACCTATATAGCTGAAAATCCTCGCAGTTCTACACGTAGGAAAAGTAGTTTTGTATTTTATATCTTCATTTAAGTTACTTTTGCTACTATAATCCCACTACATGATGAATATAAGCCATTATAAAGGAATTATTGAAGGAAATTCACACTATGATTGATATGAGGATGGAAATATCATACATTTAAAGAAATATCAAAGGGGAAATCCTGCATGCATAACTTTTAAAACTTCGTTAATTATAGGTAAGCAATGGTTTCATGAAGCCTTACAGTCGCCTCTGAGTAAATCAGGTCATAAAGTTTAAGCCGGGACAATTTTTCAATGCTTACTTCTCACACCATTACTTTCAGTGATCATTCGGATCTACACTAAAGATTGTGCACAATGCTTGGCTCAAACTTAAATACACAGATCAGCATGGTTCTAGGCCGAAGACGTACATTGTGGTGTTAAAGCTCTGTGTTAGCACTGCAGAGGGATCCTGCAGGAGGCATGTCATAAATTACCTGTGCGACTCAAAGCCGACATATGTGAACTCCGTCCCACATCAGGAACTTCAATGTCACATGCAAGCCCACTCCTGTGAGAGGTTTGGGACTTGGCAGCTGCTTAATGCAGTTCAAAAGGATTCAGTCCTTTTTCTGCCAACCCTGTCAGCTCGTGCAATGCATGCCCCTATGCCTGGGACCGCTGGCTGCGACCCTCCACTCATGGAGGCAGGTCTTGTGCCCCAAAATATACCCTTACCCTGATTCTATGGAACTGTGAACTGCAAGGAAAGAGCTGCTACCAGCCAAGCACCATTGGCTCTTCTACCTGACTGGTGATGTTGCCATTAACATTTGGATCTACTCCCTATAGCTTTCTGGTTCCCGCCTTGCCTTATCTCCTAGCAGATACACCAAGGAATGGCCTCAGGCTCCCAAGCCACTCAGGATTAAGGGCCAGTGTTCAATGAGGAAGAAACCATGGGAATGTTCTAACATAAACATTGCCATCCAGTCAGCCGAGGAGTAGTGGTTAACTCAGGAGAGCATGTAGCCTAATGGATAGAGCGATCGCCCTCAAAATTGAATTAGCAAAGACAACATGAAAATGTGTAAATTCGAAACAATTTTGTAGATTCTTAGAAAGAGAAACAAATATATCTAGCTCCAAATATATTCTGACTGGTGGAAGGATTTTAACAATTTCTAATATATTGGACTTCAACATTTATTTCAAATAATTGCATGAGGGTTTTTATTTCCCAAGGAACATGCTCTCGGCGACAGCCCTCAGCCAAAAGTGGCCTACAATCAGGCCCAGATCACACTATATTGTGTATGTTATTTTTGCAAAAGTAAAGCAGTGCATTGGTCTGCAGCATGCCTGCCATTACTTCCTCATCCTACTGACCTGGCGTGATTACCATGCCATTGCCATTCGCCACTGGCCTCTCCTCCTCGTCCTCCTCAGGAGGCTCGATGCCGGCCCTCTCCATATTGCTGACAGACTTATTGCGTTTTCGTTTCCCTTCCGCACTGGGGCCGGATCCTGCGAACAGCTGGTCAGTTACATTCAACAGCGTGGGGGGTTCGGCTGGAGGCTTTGGGGTGCCGTAGTAGTTATCTGTAAACAAAGTAAAGGTTACAGTTTAAATGAGGTACCTGGAGAATCCAGCTAAAGTTAATCCACTTTGCAATATTGGAAACATGATGTTTGACAGTGGTTAACCTTCACCTTACAGAGAAGTGGAAAGGGTGACCTTACCCTAATGCTGCTTGCTCGGTGACGGCCCAATCTCTAAAGTGCCCTAACACTTTATCCTCCCCAATATAATCCTCAGCACCAGTCGGTTTACTCCACATAACTGACCCCTACCATGTAAACCTCATAGAGTGCATATGTCACTAACTCTGTGGCTAGTAGCATCATGCTATACACTCTCCAAATCTGCAAGAAGATGGTAGAAAAAACAATTTGGAAAACATAGAATATATCAATTAAAGTGTCTAAACACTATTGGATTAAGCTATCTTTGACAGACACAACAATTCATGAACAAAAGAAACATCTGTACTTTTTATATTTCCCTGTTCTTGCATAGTACAGAAAGGGCAAAAAGTAACATGTAAAATTGTTATATTCCCGAGTTAGGCCATTGTAGCGAGCCCTTACATTGTCCTAGAAAATAACATTTTAGCTGTGACTTTTTGCACACATTTGCGTGCACGACAATATTGGATTACTTTTTACTACTTTGTTTATACCTTCAGTTTTGCACAACATTATCCCGAAAGCCTGAACATCATGTACTAGGCCACTCTATGCACTAGGTACAAAAGTCGTTCTCTCTCCATTCACGGGGTGACATCGCTATCTACATATCCATGACATCACTGATCTAGCACGCACCTCGCAAAAGCTGCCTTTCATTATAAATAATAGCATTCCAATGGATTGGTAAAGGAGGCACTTCTGCTGACACTGAAGGTCCCTGCATGCTGAGAAATCACCACACACCGGTCTGACATTCCGTGAGGGGTGTCCAACTCGATACCAAGACAGAGTCCTTCACTCTCTCCCATCAAGTAATGGGGTTGGATTGTCCCTAGGGGGGATTCTTGCCTCTACACCAACACACACTCTAGGTACACTTAGAGTAGGGTCTGCATCGTACGAGTACGATAGATTACCATATTACATAAATGCCTACATATATTCATTGCTTCAGCACCATGGTAGAAATGTATCTACTGTTCATTCTTTTGGTGCTTGAAATCTCCTTTATTTGCTTCTGTCTCCTAATCATTGCAGCACACTTATTTTATGCAAGATTAACGTTGGTTGAATAAATATTATTGAAAACGTCCCACTGTGTATTCTCCGAGAATAAGTGAGCACGAGTGACTGAGTAAAAGGTTATGTACTGTTTCCAAGATTCCTGAAGAAACAGTGGCTGCCAGAAACTGTTTGCTCCATGGTAAGTTAGGGGGGCTTACAGTGGCACTGTCAGCTAGCTGGTCTATAGGCCCACATATCCTGTAGGAGTGTCCATAATCAGTCTAGGCACCAAGCCTTTAGTTTATGTTGTCCAAACAATGCGCAGATCCTACGGATCAGTAGGAACTACACAACAAAATCGCTCAGGCATGCAAGTTCTCTGTTCACTGGGTCGAATCATATCCTTAAACTATTCTGAGATAAAATAAAAGGTAATAGGAAAATAGGTGCCTTGTGGTGATATTTTTTAAGGCCAGCTCAGAAGGGCGAGGAGTCATTGGGATTCAAGGATGTCAATGCCCAAAGTAGCATAAATTACATTGTGCATTCTACAATCATCCAATGAAGTGGTGTCATTAGAAATGACGTCACATGGCCTTTGACTCAGATGACATCACACTAATTGACACTGCAACATTTGACCCTGGCAACATCACAGATGTTTCTGTCACTGAATTGAGTTAAACAGCTGTTAAATGCAGGATTATTTAACATATCAAAAGAACCTTTTAAGTATTTGTGTCTCACCAGAGCCTCTCAGGGACTCATTAAGAGAGCCCTGGAGGACAGGATTTTATTTCTGTACACCCAAAGTTAACAAAACCATAGGTGCTGTTAATTCTGGGGGAGTGGAATTAACGTGGAATTAGGTATAGGTCATGAGAATTACCCTGAGTAATGAGGAATTACAGGAGGTATCAGTGATTCAGGGTTCATTTTCACCACTAATTCCACATTTTCCTGTGGACTCTCACCCTGAGATTTAGGCTCCTGAATGCAGCTGAAATCTCCAGGTGAACGTGATCGGATCTTCAGTGTTTCTGTATACCTCATGATTCCAATAAAATTCAGGAACTCCTGGTACTGACCTCATCGAATTTGAAGGGGCTCCCAATGAGGCCGTCAGTGTTTGTACCACAGCTCATATTTACATCTACAATTTAGGGCCTCATTACGATGTCGAACGGAAAGCCTCAGCCCGACAGTTGGAATTTTCTAGACCACGTCGGAACCCTTCCGACCGACTCGGTCGGATTACAACCTGCCTGACCGATTATGATGTTTGCTGTCAGTAAGTGGCTGTCAGAGTACCCGTGTCAGTCGGAACCGCATCGGGCACCTCTACGAACAGCGTTTCCAACCGACCGATTACGATGTTGATTTCCAACAGCCTTTCTGAGTCAGCCTGTCTGACACAAAAAGGCTGTCGGAAAGTGACTTTGGGGGCCCCTAGCAGGGCCCCCTCATCATATGGCCTCCGGTTGGGGGCCATGGGTTACCGAAGGGGCTCCCCTGTAAAACCCTGCACTTTGTGACAGGTACCGTGGGGTGCCTGCGCCAGGGTGCAGGTTTTTACACCCCCCATTTCCCCATAGAAGCCTGAGCTGTCGGGCGGAACATGGGCTTCTATAGGGAACAATGGGGCTCCGATCGAACAGTGTTCAGTTGCATTGTAATCGGTCAGGTGGAATTGCCGACCGGGAGTCTGTCAATTTCCAAATCCGAGACGTTGAGGGGCGGAAAGTTTCCACCCGACATCGTAATGAGGCCCTGTGTGTGCATGTACATTGCATCTTGTGGGACAAACATGAAGGAAACTTCATAGCTTGATAGCTTGTAGACCTCCAGGGATCCTTCATTCCAAAAGTAAAAATCTAAAGATTGGCAGCTATTCAGATTTAAGAGAGAATCCTGTCCAAATCTTCATTTTAGGCACAATGAGGATGTTTACTTTCCACCTCCTGAACTACCTTCACTCCAATGAAAGTTAGTGGATAAGTAAACTCTCTGTCCCTGCCTGAATGCAATTTTATTAGGTGGAACCTAATTCTGGGCATGATAAAGGTATTTTTATGTATTTTCCTACTAACAGGACACATTTTAACTTGCGACTCTAAAAATCTCAAATCTGACTAATGTTTGCTAGTGTTATGGCACAACCTAACATTTCCTCTCCAATTAAATAGGAGACACCTTTGACATCAGACTGTGTAATTGTGGTCTATATAGGGTTGTCACAATAGTAGCTAAGGCTGGTCAAAGTGTCTTAGAGTGTGTATTCATGCGTGAATCCCAATTATTAGGTATGCATATGTTGTGTACTTTCTGTTTTTCTAATGCTTATGCAGAGCAGATATTTTTTGCCCGCAGGAGACTTTTTCAACAAGAAAATATCCTGTGGGAACAAAGAAACTGGATGTGTGACATGGCATCGCGTGTTTCACATGCAACAATAAGCACATTACTATAGAAACTGCATGAACAATATATTGCAGTGATATCTTGCATGCTTTTTATAAATAGGCACCAAAGTTGCATACAGTTTTCACACAGATGATCACACAAGAGAAATTCATGCGGTACTCTTAATTCTCACAAGGTTTATTCATACAATGCACTGAATAATTTTGCAGTTTTGACCACCCCTATCGCTGTCACCAAAGGACTCAAGGTGACAGCCAGTGGACAAAGAGCCGATGAGTCACACACAACAAAGATCCGCATCGCTGTGCTCCAGAAATATAGCTTGAAACATAACCCGCCATCTTTGTTTTGCAGTAAAAAATAAAACTCAAAGTGAAGCCCCCTCTGATGTGCAATCTCAATCTTAGTCACTTTTGAGAACCGCCGTTGCCCACATGTCTCAAACAAGATAAGCATCAAGGGGGGCAATGACCTCATGCTTTCTTCCTACTTTCATCATATGAAACAAATCGGAATAAACCCATAGTTTCAGATGGCCAAGCTTCAATCTAAAAAGTTGCTGCTACTCCCTTTTTCCGAGATGCTTTCAAGCGACTCTTATTCCCTTCCGAGCCATAGAGCGTGTGATCTACACCACAATACAGTCTCTTGAATTTGTTTGGCGTGTCACTGAGCAAACTCCCAGGACTCCTGACTTGCAGCTAGAAATTTCTTCACAACATCTCATAATTGACAAATTGTTAAATCCAACTCAATAACTCAATACCTGAGGCTGCAACATCGATTTACACCTCAACATGTGTTGTAACACAAATGGAACAGCCAAACAACATTGTTTAAACCACAGTTGTTTTCCTACAAGTTTCAAAATGTGAAGCAACAGTTACAATAAATTCCTGTACTGACCTCATTAAACACCCATCAAGAAAAAAGCAGTAGATTGATTTCAAAAGATCCTGAACACAGCAGAATAAAGACACAGACCACGCGCACGCAATATTCTGAGACCCAAATTGGCTACATTTCAGAAAAACTATCACATGAAATACTCATTATTGTCCAACCGTCCTATCTCAATGTGTCTACATTCAATGCCCAGAAGACAATCACAAAGCTGAGTTCTGACAACAAGAACCTACTGATAAACTATGGATTCAATCAAATCTATCACAGCAGAAAAACTAGTCTCAGTGTCGTAGACTCACATGTATTACTCAGGGACGGACATCAGATCAACCAATCAATACATCTAGAACAAATCTCAAAGCACCAACTTTGGTCAGTACTGCTCCATTCAAGGTTTTGATCAGCCCTAGTACAGACATGCAGTACTCACCTACAATTGGTGGTTTTAAGCAAATCACAAAATCATTACAAATTCAAATCAATGCTAACATTAATTGAGGAGCAGGAATTGGGTAGTTTTTCACTGCGATCATTTTATGCGCAGTGTGAATCAGTATTGAATTTGATCTGATGGCCAAAGCCTTAAAAAAGAAACCAGGATGAGCAATATGTTTACTAGATATAATGATGCAGCAATTCCGAATGAATCAGAGGCAAATGCAGTATTGTTGCCAATATCTAAATAGCTGTGAGCAGTGTCATAAGAGACACAGTAATACAATCTACTCTAGATTTAACTGGAATATTTCGGAGATCTAAATTGCTTTAGTTGAGCTGATGTGAATCAAAGCTGATGACAGGCCGCAAATGCAATTTTTAATGGGATTTGGTACGAAGCATTTTTAAATTCAGTTTAAAGTGCTTCAATTACTTTTCTGCAAATGTAAATAGTACCTTCATGTTTCAAAAGCAATTTCTTTCGTATGTCAGTGATATTTAATAATCGGTGCATTAGGTATTTGACTCACTTCCAATTGTATCCTGGTGTTCTCAGCAGATTTAATGTCAAGAAACAAAAGCCACAGCTGAGTTTATCAAAAGATGGTCACCAAATGTGTGAAGAAAGTGACATGATAATAATAAATGATAGTAAGAATTATAATAATAAGGCTTTTTTATAGAGTGTTTCTTATTACATTCCGTGTTTACTAAGCACGATAAATAACGTGTTACTATGACTCCGATTTCAATTTATCAACCTTGGAAGGAAGAAAGGCTGAGTGGTGTTGCTTGGAATGAAACTTGTGACTGAACAGCAGATATCAGCGGTCAGCGTTTAGCTCACTGAATCATCTTCCTGCTATTTTTTCAAAACATGTATGTAAACATTATTTATTGCAGTAGAAAGTATGATGAAAATTCAAAATCATATTTTTCCAACCCCATGCCTGTGAGCTAAATGCAAATCAGAGTACACTTTTGCATGGTTATAAGAACAGATGCATGTCATAGAAGTCCATGGATACTATATACCTGAGCATGTTACGTGTAAAATGTAATTTATGCACTCATGGGTATATGTGTTTATGAATAAGGTAGATGTGTGTAAGCAAGACCATATGAATGCTTAAATAAACATGTTGTAATCTGCCAGAGTTTCATGAATCTGTCCTTTTGTGTTTATTTACCTTTTAGAAATCAGCTTGTGTTTGACCCAAAGAAGTTAGGATTGCGATTAATGTTAGGAATAAACTAGTATAATTTCAATATGAAAACGATTTAGAATTTAGCCTTCTATGTATGTTCCGAGGTGGATGAACGGATCAAACCCACATTATTCCTGAAGAGTCAGCCAACAGCCCCGTTCAATGCCAGGTGCCAACTTCATTGCTGAATGCCAGGGTTGCTGAATACCAAGGCTGCCTAGTGTTGATTCCACCTTATGCCTGTCTTCCACTAGCCTATACTTCTTGTCTCTATATCTCACATTCGCGCTTTGTCACCGTTGTCCTATATTTCTCTTCCTCCTCCGTTTTGCCCTTTTCTGCCTTTATCTCTCTTGCTCCTGGTCAAACTGCCCACTGATAAATTAAACGCTTGGATACATCCCATAGAAGACTGAAATCATCAAGAATGAGTACTGAGCAAACACATTAAAATGAAAAAACGTTAATACTTTTATTACTGGATGCAAAACAAATTCCTTTTTATCACAGTGTCTGATTTATTTAAACAAAAATCCATCCGGTCATATTCTTTGGTGACCTTTGTCAGAACAGAAGGCCAAGGGGGGACATGAAAATCTCTGTTTTTTCTACACATTTTCAAAATGTCCGAATCCTATCAACCCACCCTCTTCTCAGAAACTAGAAGTTTGATTACCAATAATTGTTAATATAGACAAAAGACAACCCTAAATCTGAAAAGTTGTGACAAACTAGAAAACATTCTAATAATTTTTTCAATAATTTGCAATACAAATCTTCTTTTGAGATCAGTATAATTTTAAATTATATCATCATGGCCCACTTCATGGAATTCAGATAAACTTCAAAGCAGCTTTGTCCAAAGCCTTTCACGTACACCATAAAAAACACATTTGAGGAGCTCTCATCAGCATTCCACTACCTACAGCTTAATTAAGTGCTATAAGATTAAAAGCTAATAAGCAGCCTCTTATGAACCTGCTCCATAATTCATGTATACAAGTTGGTAGGAAATTCGCCACATGATTTGACAAAACATTAGCTAAAAAAAATTGTCTGAATAGGGGGATTTCAGAAAGTAGTGTTTCAGGATCTACAGGGAAGTACATCAAATCAACAGCTTTTAGGATCTTAACAACAACTTTCCACCTTTTTCTTAAATAAATAAAAGATGAGAGCTGGAAGCCGTGTTTGTATTTCAGCAACGAGTTACTTTGCTTGAAAAACTAGCTGCCATTAACTGTGAAAAAAATGAAAACCTCTATAGTGCAAGGCAATCTCTAACCATCCCAACCTCTGCTAAATGCTCAATGTAGGGAAGCTGGTATTCGGAAAATTGTTTTTTCAAAACATCCCCCACAAGTATATATCTTTACAATTCTGTTTCTAGAGACTTTCTTGGTACACTCTGATTATAGAGGACTCTGGGGTGGAAATTTTCTAATTTAATTTAAAAGTGAATGCCTTGCAGAGTTTCTGCATAAAATTGATCCTTCTTCGTGGTACAACCCCTTCTAAATTTAAACAGAAAGTTGTTGGTACTTGGTATTTATGTATAAACGTATATGCTTGTCAAAATGAAATAGGTAATCTTTTAACACAGTTATGTCTAGCAGAAAAGGATTTGATCTACTTCTGCACTTGCTGAAATACTACAGCAACTCTTGTTAATCTAACAACCTGATTTCACTGGGTCAAGGTTTGAGTGACCTTTCACTCATTCTTTGACCTTTCGTGGTATTAAGGTAGTGCAGTTTTAGGTCCTTGCTATTAAGAAGAAGGGCAGCTACACTCTAACTCAAGCAAAATAATATGTTACTGTCGAAGAAAGGATCACGTTTTATATTCGAATTTAATTTTATCCTGTGAAGATGTGGTTGATAATCACACTTCCATTTTCTTAGTTTGTTGTGTTTTATTGGATACCATTCAAGCACCATCCTACTAGGTTGTCTGTCTCCATTGCTTGTAAAGATAACACTGTAGAAAGAAGACACCAGGGAGCCAATAGTCTTACATTTCGGTGATGTGTTCAACTCATTAATGTTTATGAAAATGTGTTTAAAACTCATTGTCCCCGATTCCTTAAATGATTTTTGTGTTCCCAGCACTAGACGGCTGTATTTTCAAGTACACCCCACAATGCCTGGTAGTGACAGGTGAGGTCTCCCCGTTTGCAGGACATACTAACTGAGGCAACTCTCCACCTGTTTCCATTGGTGCACATTAGCAAGATTAGTCTCGATTGGGTGGGTGCAAGCACCATGCACATGATGCCTCTATTGCAGACGCCAGCGTCTAAGATCAAATAATTATTATGTACTTCATATTTTCCTAACATAATACAATGAATAGAAAGTATTCTTTTTTCCATCAAAATCACTGGAAGTTGAATAAAACATTACGTAAAATAAATAATGAAGAATCAAATTAATTATGTGGTTTAAGCAGAAAAGTTTATTCTGGAAGTCATCGCCTGTTGGGAAGTGGGTTATTGGTTGAGGAGAGTGCAACCCTACTCAACCCTACTCAAGCAGCAACCACAATCTCTGTCAGGGTGAAACACAAGCAAACACCAAATTAACCTGTGCTTAACTCGCCAGTAGTCTGGCTCAAAAGCAGTCATGATTAACTTAGAGGCAAAGTATAAAGTATTTATTCAGCACTTCAAACAGTAATAAAGTGGAAAAACAACACAAGAAAAATCCCACACCAATTTAGAAAAATAGAGTAAAATGTAATACATTAGTTGACAGCCTAAGTAAACCTGGAGATATGCAACTTAAAATGTAATAGTGAAAATAATGCATAGAAGCAAAAAGTGCCAACTTTGGTTATCTAGCTGTGCTGGACTGGGACAAAATCACAAATTCAGACCGACTGCAATGGAGCATGGGGCAGATACAGGGTCCAAGTGAGTTCCACTTAATAGCATACCTCAAATCCCGGTTTGTGGAGTGTTGCGAGATCCCGCGTCAAGGATGTTTCATGCAGCCTCGGCTCAGAAGAAGCAGCGGAGCTGTGATGAAGAGTTCTGTGTCATCATCAAGTATGCCGTCGATGAGGGGCTTGCGATGGGAAGTTCTGCATTGAAGCTGCATCATGCACCGCCGGTCCTGACAAAGCTGCAGGGCTGCTACGTGAAGTCCTGTTTTGCCAATGATGATGTCTTTGACGAGGGGCTTGTGATGCAAAGTCCTATGTTGTGGATGCATCACACAGTGGCAATTCGAAGGAGACTACGGGCTGCAATGTGTGGTCTGGCATCAAGGATGTGTTACGCTGCAGTGGTTTCGAAACGGCTGTGAGGAGATGCATCACACTGCATCGGTTCTCCTTACAGGACCACACCTGGGATGACAGAGTACCTTCAGGCCCACTGCCAAGGGTCCAGGAGCAGGGTAGCAGCACTTGGGGGGCAACACTCACAGCCAAGAGAGTCCAGGTGCTGGGTTCAGAGCCTCTTCTGTCCCTGGGGCTCTGACCAGGAGGCCAGTCAACTAGCCCTTGGAGTCACTCTTGTGGTCCTGGGCTAAAGATGCAGGTCCAGTGCTGTCACTCAGGCAGCAGGGAAAAAGAGTAGCAGTCCTTCTTGCAGAGCATTACTGCAGTCCTTCTGAGTCTTCCAGAGATCCAGTGATGTAATGAAGAGCTGGGTCTGAGGGTTCTTTATTCAAACCTGGTCCCAGCTTTGAAGTAGGAAAGGTTTAGTAGTTTTGCAACCCAGAGGTGTTTGGGATTTCCTGCCTCCCTACCCTGGACCCCAGCTTGTCTGGGCTCACAAAAGACTGCTGTCAAACCCATTGTGAGTGTGCCCAGGCATTTAGAAATGCTGAATGCTCTCTTATTGTGCACTAGGTGTGATCATGTAACCTCCCTTAGGGATGCTAAAAGGGGCATACTATATCTCCTAAGTCCACCACCAGGCAATCATATATAGTTAGCATATACCTAATTTCTGGGTGATATGCATCAAAGTTTGAGGCTAGCAATCTTTTTGTTGTTAGGCCAAAGGGTCCACTTGTCTGTTACATTCTCTGCTCACCTTTGCCCCAATTGTATCTTGCTTCAACTGTATGCAAATGTACCCTGGTTTTGCTCCAATAAGGACAGCTTGCTGCTAGGCTATACCCCTTTTAAAAAGGAATACAAGATACCCTAGGCCGGTTTGGCCTCGTAGGCCCACATCCTTGAGAATCAGTTTAAATCCCTACAGAACAGTGAGTAAGAGGCCCTTTTTATGGCATACCCACATCACTTAGACCCTGACTACGAGGAGCAGAATTTTAACTGGAGTGATAACTATCAGCCGGAATTCCTCCACCCACAATTCTGAGTGTTTCAGGGGCCAGAATTATTGGGGCAGCAAATTCTGGATATGATGATTCCAGGCCTGGAGATACCAGAACATGTTACGCTCTGCAGGGGCAGGGGCTTCAGACAGATGCACATCCACCCCACCCAACAAAAATGCAAGCAGCTGAGAAATCCCTAACCAGATTCA
This sequence comes from Triturus cristatus, assembly GCF_964204655.1. NCBI lineage: Eukaryota > Metazoa > Chordata > Amphibia > Caudata > Salamandridae > Triturus > Triturus cristatus. The sequence continues at coordinate 1,048,678,618 of NC_140585.1, read as the reverse complement.
ACCAAATATCTGTGGTATCTGGAGAGACATCACACAGCATTTGACACCTGATGATATCACAGCATTGGCTGCTGTGAAACACTTAGCCTTTTGCCGTCTGTACCGTTGCTGTTTAGGGAATAGTAGAATAATAGAGTGGAAACTGCAGAAAATAAACAGGACTCTCTGAGGCAATTATTTTTTCTATTTATGTTTATCTAGCTGCCTTTATGACCCATATGACCAGGGACCAAAATCAGAGCCAAGAGCACCAAAGACTAATCCAAGCATAGCTGCTGGTAGCCTAAATGACATCTATGATTTAACTGTATTGTTGGTTGTACATATCCTAAAATGATTGTCATATAATTTTCACCATGCCTCATTTGGATAGACAGCTTGTAGAGTAGCCTTGCCATCTGCACTCTAACACTGGTGGCCACGTCACATAATGATGCACATATAGTGACAGGAAACAGCAGCATTGATATTGAACAGCAGCCGAGCCTGAAACCTTTAGCACATGAGTAGAAGCAAGCAGGAGCCATCCGAGTGACATCGTAGGCTATACATCCCCTGCAGTTCTTGCCTGAATTTCAAGGGTCGAGGGGCAGTAGGTCACACTTTATTGAAACCCCTAGGCCATAAAGATATTTGCCTATACTACAAAGGAACTAGCTACTATTCTCTTTAGAGACAACTATTAATCCAGGAGAATATTGCTATACAAAGTATAGGCAAGGAAAATACTACATACAAAACAGTAAAGAAGTCATTAAAACTCAGAACAATTTACACTATGATTTATCTTTCTGGTTTGGAGCAACATTATGGATCTAGTCAAACCTTCACTTAACTCGAATTCTATAGGATTGTGTCATATCAGTTGTCTTTTTGTCTTGCTGTTAGTTTTTATGAAAAACATTATTTTGCATGCTTCATCCATGTCATGCAAGTGAACAGTAGGGCTTGGTGTTATGAAAATAAACATGTGAATACTATAGTTTGCAAAACAAGAGATGGCATCCAGGTTTCGAAAAGATGTTGTAAGTGAAAACCAGAGTCACCTGTCAGCACTTCAGAAAGGCTTGTACATGAGTAAGTGTGACTTAATCTTGTGGAACTTTCGACTTACTTGTGAATTTCAGGTGAGTTCCTGGCTTACTCTGAGTCAAGGGGTACTACAAGAGTAAGTCACTACAAATTCTTTGTGAATTAGACCCATGGTCACTAGATTCATTGGCGTATCACTATCAGAGCAGTAGGTCACCCACTCAAAGCCCATCTGTAAATGTTGACTTATGGAAGCCATGGTAAACTGTTCTTTTTCTTTGCAATAGGGTGAGCTCTTTAGGATATTCTTCTTGCATGCTACTTCCTGTCATTGTGGGATCCCTAATACAGATAAAGATCCAGTGTCATTCCTCCACCTGGACAGCACTAGTGGATCATCCATTTCTGCGCTATGGAGTAGCTCTTCCATTGGGGTACAAAAACAGCATTTTCTGGACAACTCTACTTGGAGAGATAGCAAAGTCACCACAGCCACTAGCCAACATATGGCAGCAAATCAGCCACAAATCCACACCACAAGGTTGTCGCCATGTGCATTGGAAAATTACAACATGATGAATACTCGCATTTCAAAGCAAAATTCTAAAAAAACAAAGAGTACTTTTGAAATGGACTACGATAAAAGGTACATAGATCTCTGGCTGATCCAGAAAGCTATCTAAGCATGAGGGAGCACTGGTGAGCATTGTAACATCCACTTTAGGTTCACGTCGTCCTATAGATTCCACTTAACTAATTCTGATTTCCGGGGGGTCTGCGGACTTTGTGCCGTGCCATTCATGTCAATGGGCATTTCGCCACCTGCACTGCAACACATAATTAAACAGCCCCAGATGTAGGTGATGAAATTCCTGTGGGCAATCGAGAGAGGAAGCTGGTGTACGGGGGTAAAACAAACAGCATCATCTTGGGGCAAACACTGGTTTTGAGAGTGAGTCAGTGTTTGCCCCGTGATGAAATGTTTGCAAATCTTCCTAAGGCCAGAAAAAATGAAGAAAAGAGTATAGTCACCACAAAGAGGCCCATTCTGAGCTCTTCATAATCATTAATGTCCTGGGCAACAGGATTTGCTGGTCCCATCGAAATTATGAGTAAAACAGCAGGCCTAGATATTTTCTCTCTGGGCTCCGGCTGCTCAACGTAGGTGACATTTCAGGGCAAAAAATGAAGTGAGGAATGAGGAAAACCCAGGGCAATCACGTGGGAAATCAAATTCCTCGGGCTAGTCCTCATTTCTTAGTGGAACTTCAGCGTCCAACTCGCAATGATGTGGTTTCTCCAACTACCGGAGTTATTGTACTCGGTGCATTTACCTGTCCCATTTACAGACCACTCATAATAAGGAGCAATAGATGGCATTTTCATTGAATTTCAGACTTCAGACAAATTCTCAATGGACTCCTGTCAGAAGCAAAGGTATATCCGAGGATCAGCAATGAGACAACAGAACCATTTCAAACGGGATTACACTAATCCATTCTTATTTGCACCAGATTCCAACCAATTCACTGCAAATAGAGTATTTTATGTCAAAATACGGATTTCATGTGACGCCGAATTGGACTATAAATGAACTTAACCAGCCTTATTGATCATCATCAGTCATCTTATGAGGCAAATTGTCCATGGGCATCTAAGGCCTAGGAATCTTCAGTATCACTGATTGTAAGAAACCTGGATCAACCAGTGAGCAGAGAAAGTTAATTCCAGCTTCTAGGTGCAACAGCCGAACATGCACCACATTGCCGATGCGCGTGTCAATCGAGAGGCAATACTCCATGACACATTCTCCGAAATGCCACCTTTGTTTTGTGTTTTGCACAGGTGCTTAGAAGGATGCTGCAGCCCTTCCTGACAGTGATACATGTCTTACTCCTTAGATTCTACCCCAGACAATAAGATGTTGTCTGGATCTTTAGCAAAGTCGTCTTGAGTCAACCTGCAGTGTCCCTTTGTCCCTGACACCTGTCTACATTCATTTCACTGCAGCAGGATTACACCCAGCAGTCATGCTTGCTGGTCTCTCATTCTTTACATAGATGTCTCGCGCTCTGCCCATAGTAATATTGCAATGAGATATACCTCTGAGTTTTGTGTTCTGCGAAACATAGTCCCATCTGTTTTGGTGCACCAGCACCAGACTATCTGTTTACAGCAAGACACGTTTCAAGCTATATTGAGCACTGTGAGTTTTCACAGTGGATTACCACATCATTTGGCTCATTTGCTTGTGTGATTCTGAAAAATGAGTAAAATTCAATAACCTCATTTATCAGCCATGCGAAGACTCTGCCAAATAAACAGCCAAATAAACAGCTCTGCGCTGTTCTTCTTGGGCTTCAAGGACCACTGCTTACATACCAAGAGCACATCCGATCCCCTGTGATCTACTGCAGGTTTGATGCAAGCAGTCACCAGATACCAGGATCAGTCCTCCTTCAGTCTCCATTGCCTGACCTTTGACACACGGTCAGGCATTTAGGCATAGATTTCCCTGACAAGCGAGTCTTGATGAACCCGCTGGCGCGTGGTATAATGTGAAACAAGCCAACGAATGATGACTTGTATGTTTACATTCACAGCATTTCTGATGCTAGGAATCAAAATGTTATCACACAAAAAAGAAAAGTGCTATGTGGTATCTGTGCTATTAGTAAGTAACAGATTTGTTTTTCTTTTTTCTTTTCTTTATTTTATTAGTGGTGATTCCCTAGAGGTCACATGATGTCTGTGGAACATGCATGTATAAAAGAGGGCGAGGCACACATCACAAATGAAATAGCCTGATCCTTAGTGTTAATGCATTAACTCACAGGGGTCCCACATAGATTCGAGGAGGGACGAGTACATGCCATATTTTCAGGCTGACGTTTGAACACGTAAATTAGTTCTGATAAATGTATTTGACTGCTGATCTTTTTAATGTGGATGTCCGAAAAGCTGACGTCGTTCCCCTCCCCGCCCCCACTCTCGCACGCACCTCAATTGGACATTTCTGCTATAATTATCCAGATTTAAAAATGACAATCCCTATTTTTTTTGTTTTTCTTTACTTTTTCGCTCTTTCTTTTACTTAAACAGTCCTCCATTTTGCTAATTCCTTTCAACATAGAAAAATAAAACATCAAAGAAAAGCAAATTATGATCCATTATTGCAGAAAAAGTACAGATAAAAAGATGATTTCTCTTATTTTCCACCAACAGGAAAATGCAACCCTTTATTGCAATCCTTTAGTGCTTTGGTGAAAATGACATTTCTCTCCTCCCATGGTGCTCGGGTGAAATTTAATTATGCATGCTCCGCGAAATTACCAAAATTATGTCATTACATAAAGTTGCATTTTATTGCGCGAACGCGAGCGACCGCCAATTGCAGTATTTGCATTTTGGCACTAAATTTTTTAAGCACACCCATTTTGGATGTGATTACACATTTCGCACTAAAATAGAGCAGTAAATGTTATATAATTGCATTTTGTCGGAATTCCCAAAAATTTTGCATGACTACACAAAAGCAAAACGCACAAAATGTGCACACATTTGCTCATTTTCTGTGTAAGGGGTTAACGTCAAAATGACCAGACTTCCAAGCAAAATGCTTACAAAAAGGATAAAAGGATATCAGGCTCACCGGGTTTTTTGTGGAAAATTAAACAGAAGTTAAAACATTAGTAAGCAACAATGTATATGAGTTTTAATATCTCACTTTTAATCACAAATCGTTTAGCATATTGGGAGATTACTAGCACATATGTGAATTTTCAGGTTTTGCGTTGCTGTGAAATAAGTTTGAGTCTGTGTAGTATTTAATGTAATTCCAGTTACTGGCTGAGCAGTGTGCTTGTATTGATTGTAGGCGGGTGTGTAAAGGTGATTGGGTGAAGGTGAGCTCGGTAAGATGTCCAGCTGATTGGATGAAGATTTTGAGGACATTCAGATAGAAATGAGTGAGGGAAATTGGGTGGAATTGGTTAATGGTCAGAAGTAGAGTAGGAGGAGATAGGTGAAATACCAACACACATGCCCATTTTGAGGAAGGAGAGATGCACTGTAGGGGTGCAATGTAGATGAAGAGAGGATATGGAGTTCCAATGGCAGAAAGTAAAAGAATGAATGAAAGAGTGGTTTGATGAGGTGAGTGGAAATCCTGGAATGCTTGTTGTGGTTGGTGATGGAAGTGTTAGTAGGGGAGGAAGAAGGGTGATGAGTTTGTCACAGTGCAATGTTCCTGGGAGGTTATGGAGGTTACCAACAAGGCTTCAGGACCTTGTCTTAGATTAACCTTCCAATGTTTTGGTTTCACTTTCTCTGCAACTTTGTTTGTAATTTGTTACACGGATATTATCTATTTTTATTCCTGTTTCTTTTTATTATACAGCTTCAAAAAAATTTAACAGGAAAAGGGGTGTGTGCTAGGAAGGTTGGTGTGATTTTATATCAGCTGTCTGTTGAAGGTGCCCTGGTCAGTCAATGCTTAATTTGTAAGAAGAAAAAAGAAAAATAAGTGCCAGGGCCCTCCTCCTCATGAGGCCACTGCAGCTTCCACCGCACATTGTCCCTGCCAGTCCTGCCAATAACAGTGCCAACACAACTACTAACCATCAAGAGTAACAATTCAGACTATTCCAGGTCCCAAACCTATGAGAATGGATTAGGCAGCAGGTATTAGTTCTTTTAAATATTTGTTTCCTTAATAAAGAACTGTTGTGCGCTCATTTTTTTTCTTAGATAGACAACGCCACCATGTGGCAGACTGTCATAAGTATTGGTGTTGGCAAATAAGTGCAGCTGCTGAGCACTGGAAACCACGGGCTCCAAATATGCATTGCCTGACCTTCTGTTGTTGCTGACTGGTGTGAGGAGCACCACTCTAGGTCTTATGTTCAATAAAACGCTCTGTTTCAACACTGTGGAAGTTTTTTTTTTTATTATTATTTTTACTTTGGCATTTTTGAATGCATTACTGTAGAAGACGGCCCAGAATCTTGCTTGGAGTGCTTACTTCAGTGGTTGATGAGAGGAGCAGAAAAAGTTTGCTAAATTCTGCAGGTTTCTCTGAAGTTGACAAACAGCAGCCTTATGTGCATTTCATTGCTTGAGCCGAACACAAACAGTGAAAATGCGCCCTAACACCATAAATGCGCTGCCCCAGCCGCTAACTCGTGCTTCCCGGGGGGCAGTGCATGCCTGTGAAAAACAGAGCTTCTGCTTTAAAGCCGCTCCGTGTTTCACTGTGCAAGAGGCTACCCCCCTGCACTTTTGAAGGGGGTTAGAGATCCCCTTGCAGGCGTGTGCAGTGAGTGACTGCACCCACCTGCAAGGGAATATCTGGAGGGTCCATAGGACCCCCCTTACCCCTTGCAGAGGGCTGATCTCAGGGGGCGCAATGACAGTATGCCACCTTTTAGATAGCGCACTCTCAGTGCGTCTCCTGAGGCCTTCTTTGTCTTTGTGACTGCGCCTGTAATGCAACGCTGGCACAGAGGCAAAGGGATTTCCTCATTTGCAAATGAGGAAACGCCCCCTGCAGATCGTGCTGGTGCTTTAACTGCACCAGCGCTGTCGGTATTATAGAAGGGAACGAACAAGCCTCTGCGGCCCCTTCTGTAACACCAAAGTACCCCAGGGGCACGCCTCCTGAGGGCTTCTTTGCCTCTGCGTCCGTGCCTGTATTACGGTGCAGGTGCTAAGTCAAAGGGATTCCCTCATTTCTAAATGAGGGAATGACCCCTGCAGATAGCGCGGGTGCATTAAGTGCACCAGCACTATCGGTATTACTGACGGGGACACACAAGCATCTGTGGACCCTTCTGTAATACCAAAGTACCCCAGGGCATGCAACACATCCGCAAACACCCGTTGTGCCCCCGGGGTACTTTATGTAATACAATCCCAGGTGTTCAATGGTGTGCCAGACCTCATCAAACCTGTGCTTTGTTTGATTTGGCTGCATGCCAAGTATGGTTTTTGACAGAACTTACAGTTTCTTCTACAATCTCACCCATATTCTTTAATCTTTTAAAACCTCACCCCATAAAGTTTATTTCATAACCTTTCCCGAAGCAGTTTGCTCTATATTACTTCACCACATGCAGTCTGTTTTTTATAAGCTCGCTACAAATACCTTCTTAGATAACCTTACAACATACACTTTGCTCTTCTATAACCTCATCCCAGAATGTTTTACTTTTTGTAACCTCATAACGTACAGTTTATTATAACAAGTCAGCCCATAAAGGTTGTTGTTTTATAGCCTCATCCAGGCAGTTTGTTTTTATCACATGCAGTGTGATTTTGTGCTTGGCTTTTTCTGCATGGGTGACTCTTAGTCGTGGCTGTAGGTGCTTCATCTGCCCTGCACATTTCGTGGTAAGTTCATTTGAGGATGGAAAGTATGAGGACAAATTCAGTTGTGGGGCTTATGTAATTTCTAAACAACGTGCATGAATATCTAAGATGTGCTGCCTGCATCTAGTCAAAATACAGACGTGCACAGATGTCAATAGCATTATCTCAAAACTCATTATTAGAACATGATTTAATGTTGATAACTAATATCTCAACCCTGATTGGATATGCAAGGCTTGAATTTAGAATAGTAAATGTATCCTCGAAGAGGGTTTCAGGGTGGAAATTAAATGCTTTCAGGATTCATATTTGTAGTGATTAAGGTGTGAAGACTTTTGCCTCAAATACATTTTTAAGACCGAGAATCCTTATCATATTTTAATAAACATGAGCTTTTAGTAAACTGGTGGGAACGAGGCACTCACACCCTCGTTTCCCCAACAAAAAGGAGTAGGTTCTCTTTTATTGTGTACAACCTTACCCTGGCTCCTCGGGGAGTTATATATATATACATACATACATACATATATATATAAAAAGAGAGCGAGCGAAAGAGAGTTTATGAATAATACTGTAACTTAGAGACGGCATATTAATTGATATTCAAGTATTTTTGCATGGTCTTGTTTTTATGCATTGCCTCATTAAAACCAGTGCCTGTTTCTACATAGTTCCAAACTCATAATGAACCCCCACCAAACGCACCCCCACTCCCCCCCCCCCCCCCCCCCCCCAAAAAAAGGATTCAGTACTGGGAAGCACACAAACTGAACAAATATTTAAGGTAAACATTTGTCTGATAGATCTCATATGGTACAATCATTTGTAGAGCTGGATTCTTTTCAACATTTTGATTCACATGCATGCCATATAATATTGCCATTCAACATTCTTTATATCCAGTTAAGCCATGACAATAGCATTCACCTTTGCGTTTAATCATCGGTTACAGCGTTTTTTTAAAATATCTTTCGCAATTAAGGGTGTTTGCAGCTCCTTATTGAACAGGAATGGTTCAACTAAGGCAGCAGTAAGGAACTCTGACTGATGTATTTAAAACAATGCACATGTTTTCATGTCAGTAATGATGCAAGGCTTCTTATTTTTGTTTCTGGTTAGTGCATTTATCGTGTGGCATCTCACAGAAAAAAGCACAAAGGAGAAAGAAAACAAAAGAGATTATCCTAAAACTGAAAAATTAAAAAAGGCATTTCTTGCGCCTAAATCAGCAATGCACTAAAACAATACAACATCTTTCAAGATGTGAGTTATAAACCCTAAAGTAAATTGTTATGAAAGTCAAAAAAGTAACTGCACATATGATAAAGACAGTCCATTCTACAGTGCAATAGTGAGCTATTGCTTGTTCCAAATACCTGTCTTACTTCTTGTTGTAGTTCTAGCAATATGTCTTCTCAGTAGTAGATCTGCTGGGTGTGCCCACTCAAGGGAGTGGAGCCACCAGGCATGTGTGATCAATGCCATGGAGACTGGGAAGAAAAGCTGCTGGGCTCGAGTACTGGGGGCATAGTGTCCCAATGGTAGGGGAAAGAAGCCAGTAGGTATATTCACCCTGTGAGCAGCACCCTGCCAGCCACAGGAGCCACCAGGCATACTTTGATGGGCAGCACCCTGGTATAAGTATGCTACAGTCAAAGGTGGTTCTCCCCAAAGGCTTATAACATTGTGTATTATGTTATCGCTCTTGTAATTCTTTAGGGGCAGCAATATTGGGGCCAGCCTGTTCTGAACACTATAGGTTGGCTATCATTAAGCCAGGCTCTCACATGAGTCCAGACTGAAACAAGATAAAAAAAAGCCTTCGGTCATGAAAAATTCAAATAAAAAAGGATTGCTCACAATTCATGTTTGAGATGAAGAAATGCATGTGCGATGATTCACTGTACTTTTGAAATGCAAAATAGTATTTCATGCATTGCAATGGACGCGCTGCATATGAGGAATGATACACAAAGCTGCCAGTTGCTTGCAGTGTGAATATAAGGGAGAAGACAAAAAGGCCCCTGTATGTATAATATAAAAAATGTGTAACAAAACGTCTGCCTAGCAACTAAAGATTTCTGTAGCCACACATAGAAACAGCAGTTCCACTGAGTCGTTTTAATTCGTTTGTATAGTAAAACTTTGAGTAAAACACCATATACCTACAACTATGCCACTGCCACTACATAGTCATGGTCAGTTTATTGCGTATTATGATACAACCTTGTCCCCCCTTGCACCACAACCCCACTTAATTTAACCCTAATCTTTAAACATTTGAAGTTATTTTTAATTAATTTGATCTATTAATTATCCTTAGCCTACCCCTAACACAGCAATTAATTGTATAAAGATATTTTATTTATTCTAAGCATATCATTTTATTGATCTGATTCTTATAATTAATACTATCCTTAATTTACTTTATGTTAGTTTAATTTACTGTATTAAATGTCTACATATGTTTTTCTTTTAGTAAATCCAAAATGTAGTTAATGTAATTTTTATAAAACTATATTACAAATGACTACGTTAATTCTATAAGATGAGGGGTGGTCCAAAGACCCCACCTTTTTATGTGAAAATATATTATGTTTCCCCCATTATTTTATATTCTTGTTTGACTCTTATCCCTGCTTGGCCTAATTAATAATTATTTATCATTTATATAAATTAAAGTAAAAATAATACATTTACATATGCATCCCAGGGAGTAACACCTAAACTACTTTATTATTTTATGTTGTATAAATAATTAAATAAATTACATTTCACTCCATTTTTTAAAAAATAACCCTTACGCACTGCTGTAATATTAATTGCACATGATGCATTGATCAGTGGTAAATATGGATAAATACAGATGAAATTCCCCAAAAATAAATGTGGATAAATACGGGCGGGAATGTCAAAAAAAATAAATACCATAAAACTGGGAGCCTTACTTACAACTCTCTATCTCCCGCGCTTATGTAGAATCCCTTGATAGATGTGCACGCATAGCATGATAGTGACTGGAGAGCAGGTAAGGCAGATTCACTTAAAAAAATCCACTCCTTTTACCACCTGCCTTTGATACTTCTTTTTGCTATGAGGATTGCATGTTCAGGAACGTAAAAAAGTATAGATGCCGAAAATAGATCTAAGCCTCCGGAAATTGTAAATTTAGAATTTCACGGCTGTCCAGAGAATGCGCCGAGGCTCATTTTGCATGAAGTGCTGACACAGGGTGACTAATGTTCTATGGTGGCGGAGGCCTTTGGGACTTAGAGAGAGTTTCATTTTACTTAAGTGCAGACTGAATTTCCCATCCTTTAGATTTAGTAAATCATAAGACAACCGAACACTCCCTAAGTCCATGGAACTCTAAATCTTTCCATACATGAAAGTAATTTATTTTCTCACCTACGTAAATAGCAGTGGCAGAGATTTCACATTGCCTCGTGTCAGGGGGGAGTCATCCATCCAGCTCTGCAGTGAGGTGCTTGTAGTTTTACACTTCTCCACTGAAAGGAAGAATTCGAGTGCCAGGAAGCACAGTATTTACTGGGGGGTGGATACTGAAACAGGATGAGGGACAGCTAGAGATCCTTTTGATCATCATACAGGCTACAGAACTCCATGACAACACCCCATGCAAATATCTGAAGAAGTTTAAATTCACTTGGAGAAATGTGTTGTGGTTTTTCTTTCTAACTATGAACCAACCTTGAAGGTTGAATTATCATTTGAGATTCTGTGACTAGACCACTTGCCTTAGTACTAATGGGGTTGCTTCATACAACAGATGTTCTCGTGGTACACACCTCTATCAGCTTCAGAAGGATTGCAAATGTTTATTTTATCTTCCATCAGATGGCATAAAGACACATTTCATGGAATGGTCTGTGATTGAGAAGTAGTTCTCAGGGCATCATATCCTTCATTGATCACAAATAATTGATTAATTAGTTATTTCTCTTTACTAACCATTTGTAGGGCTGCTTATAAACACACAGTTCTGTCTTACTCGGCAAATGATTTTCTCATGACTTTGAACTTGAAAAATGAATGAATGTGAATCAATCAGATGACTTTTCTTCAGTTGGGATACCATGTTCCATCTTGTGGTTGCATTTAAAAGTCCAATACAGTCTTGAAGTTGTACAGCTGGAGAATCTCAGTTGAACATTTGTACTACAATTTTCAGTCTCTGTGGTTTATGGTTCGGAAAGCTGAGTTCAATTTGGTTTTCTCCATGATGTGGACAATCTTCAATTCATTCAATATTACAGGCGGGTGGCAGTGGGGGTTGCGACAAAGAATTTTAAAACTAAATCAAATATGTATATAAAATTACACCATAAAGCTCAATTTCACTTGGAAAGTACTAAATGTTAATCTTAGAGTGGAATGACAGTGTTTAATAAAATAATTACATTTGATCACAACAAGCTCAACAACATTTTGTGGTTTTCCTGAAACCCAAAATGTAAAGATGCCATCTTGTTTTCATCTTGGTGATATCCCCGCCCTATTTGAGATGTGAAAGTGGTTGCTTACTTTTTCTGCTAGCTGCAAGGGACGACTGTGCAAAGCTAAAACATGTTGGAGCCATGTGAGAAAACTAAAACATATCCCTGACAAAAATTCCCTTGTGTCATAGCCATTTTTTATGTTCTCCACCATGAACCATGCAATTTTCAAGTTTCGTTGTTCAAAAAAAAAAAACTCTGTGTACTGCTTCTTCATGACGACCCACTTGGCTTTCACTTCTTCCTTAAATGCATCCACCTGATTGGTAGATGCCCTTAAGCAAGGGGAAAAAAAGCCAGCGAGCAAGGCAGGGTCTGATATCTCCCCAAACCCAGTGGGCCAACGGCTGCCATCAAAGTTGAAGTGAGACCCTGGGTCTCATGTTGGGACTTGTTTGAGGAGTGGTTCAGTAGTGGTCCTGCAGGCCCTTCGTGTTTGCCACAGTTAGTGTGCAGAGGGAACTAGGGGGAATAGTATATCCCTGTCAGGAAGGAAAGAAGCAAGGATGAGTCTTTTAATATACCAGTGCTGTGATGCAGATGAGTGACAATGCTTGCTGGTGCTTAAATTGGTGTTTCTCTTCAGGACAGTAACTGATTTGTGAAACAATTGTGAGTGCTTTTGAACAATACAGTTAGTTCTTCCCCTGAGAGAGGGAAGTTTGCATTTGATCTGCCAGTAGGGTGGTCCTCTAAGGCGAGGGCCCTGCACCCCTAGGATAGATAGCATGTCACAGAGGCTCTCCTATGGGACTGCCAAGCAATGAAGAAGGAACAAATCACTGAGCCTCCATCAGAGAGACTACTCAAAGAAAACCCTGGGTGCCAGACCAGAAAAGAGGCACAGAGCTGAAACACCCGCACCGCCCAGTAGAACCTCACTCCAGATCACCTGTCCACATTAAACCATCACCAGTTATTGTATGATACCCCAAGTGAAGCTGGGAGATACTATTGGATTTCTAATAGTGGCAATGGAGATGGCCAATCCCAAGAAAATTAACCGAGATATCAAAAGTAGGCAAATTGGATTGGAACCAGATGTCAGGGTTTGAGTATTTATTGTGGGTAATATGGGTTTCTGAAGATGAAGAACCAATTTGAGGCACAGTATGAATATGAGATGTAGAACGAATTTGGGCTTTTCGGCCTGTTCTGTGTGTATGTGACATGCTGATGGCCTTTTTACATGTATTTATTTCAATAATACTTTTGTGAATTAATCAATTTACTGCAGAAATATAGAAGTGTAGGTACTCAGTGTTCCAGAGTACCTGACTGCTACAGAGTAGTGTCTGTACTCTCCCAATACAAGTATAGCCCACCTGCTGATAAGTGCTGGTAGTCTCAAATTAAAGAAGTGTAGGTACTCAGTACCTGAGAGTACCTGCCCCTTTTAAAACTCTGCAGCCTGCCATCGGAGGATGGTAGCATCATTCCGTTCTGATGCCGTCAGATTGCCCGGGCAACATAAGAGGATGCGGCAGACTCCAAATCTAAGGGACCGTTTATGATGCGGGTCGGATGAGCATTGTTGTGGTAAAGGGACCGGCTGACAGGTAGTCAGCAGTCCCAACCGCCAAATTAGGATCCAACCACTGTGCAGGCAGTCGGAAACATGCCTCTTTGCATTGAGGCTTGTGCTGCAGCCTGGAAACCGCAGCACAAGCCCTAATGCAAAGAGGTATGTTTTTAACCATCCCTGCACCGTGCGGCAGGCACTGCACACAATGCAGGGATGCTTAGGGAGGGCAACACAGGTGCTCCCCAGGGCCCAAAGCAGAGGGCAATGGGGACAGGCACCCAGCTTTGGGCCCCAAAAAATCCTTTCCGCCAGCCTTTACACCTTGAAAGAATCGACGTGAAAGGGCTGGTGGAAATGTGGATCATAAGTCCCATGGCAGTGGCTGAGAAGGCACCGTCTCCATTGTGAAGAATGATGTGGTCCAACCGACATGCCTGACAGGCTCCTTGAGCCCATTGGAAGCAGTCGGTCTGTCCCTGGGGCAAAGCAGTCAAACTGACCACATTGTAATGCGGCGGTCTGACCGGGGATATAGATGTCGGTGGGACCGACTGACGGCACATTGGTGTCGGTCCCACCAACATTGTAATCGGCGCCTATGCTTTTTATTGACTTGCTATTTTATGAAATATGATTTTTCACACTGAAGGTTAAAATCATACAAGCACATATTGCACTTTCTACCCTTATCAAAGGCTTTTATACAAAACTTGTCCGTATAATCTGTCATTCCTTACCTTTCTATCTCCCATGGTTACGTAGAATTCCTAAATAGAAGTCCATGCATTGCACAATAGTGTCCGGAGAGCAAGTAAGACAGATTCACCTAATGGATTCCACTCCTTTTACCACCTGCCTCAGATACTCATTTTTGGTATAAGGATTGCCTGTTCAAGAACGTAAAAAAACTATAGATGTTAAAAATAGATCTAAGCAGCAGGAAATTGTTAAATTAGAATTTCATGGATACCCAGAGAATACACTGACGCTCATTTTGCATGAAGTGATAACACAGGGTGAATAATGTTCTATGGTGGCGGAGGCCTTGGGGACTGAGAGAGAATTTCATTTTACCTGAGTGCAGACTGAATTTTTTCCATCCTTTGGATTTAGTAAATCATAAAATAGCTGAAGAATCCCTAAGTACATGGAACACTAAATCCTTCTATATATAAAAGTAATTTTATTTCTCACCTAAGTAAATTGCAATGACAGAGATTTCACATTGTCTCGTGCCAGGGGGGAGTCACCCATCCAATCTTGGTTCCTTCTCTACAGTAGGGTACTTGTACTTTCACACTTCTCCAGTAGAAGGAAGTTTCAAGTGAAAGGAAGAACAGTATTCACTGGGGCCTGATACTGAAACAATATGAAGGACAGCTGGAGATCTATTTGATCATACAGCCTACTGTACCCCACGACAAGACCACTTGCAAGCATCTGCAGAACTTTAAATTTACTGGGAGATGAATGAATGAATGAACGAATGAATGAAAGGGCATTTGTAAAGCGCAGTTACTCCGAAGAGTGTCCTGGCGCTCTGCACTCTATACTTACGAGATATGTGTCGTTTTTTTTTCTATCGATGAACCAAGCATACAGGTTCAAATGTCATTTGAGATTCTGTGGATAAGGTGAAGGAGGACATGCACCCACTCCTGTGGTGAGCTTCAACACAGCCACATAACACCCAGGCACAGGGGGTGTCCTGAGGTGGGAAACCAGAGCTAAATGTTTATGCTGAGAGGTGCATCACTGGTTCAATTAATTGACCCCATTGAACTACAATTCAAGATTACAGTGTTGTATTTAAGGAAATACAGGACTAAAACATGATGATCCTTATAGCCAGCATTAAATAGGTCTCATTAGAGAGGATGAGAAGCAGGGGAATTCTCTTTGCCATGGCTACTGAGTATCGAAGACCAATCAGAAAGTTACTTAGAACCACCAATGCAATTTGCAACGAAGGGGCAAAATTACTCCATCACTACACCAGCTAAATAAAAACTATTTGGTCTCCAGGCCTAAGAAACATTCAGCACTTTTTAATAACTGTGCTTAACGGTGCAAGTATTTCATTCATCAAAGTAGTGTGTATTGACTGTTCTTGGTTTGTCTGAAGGTAACAAACACAAGAAAACAATCTAACGTTTTATCTTAAAGGCATTTTGGAAGCAGGCTTGTAATGTGAATTTAGAAAAGCATGGTGACTGGAATTAGTCCAGCTCTGGTCCTTGGGGAAATTCTCTGTAAGTTTCTGTTCAAATATTAGATTTTTTGTCTGGGAGATCATTTATTTGTCACTATTAATGAGCATTTAGACTAGATGATGAGCACATTTGCATCTACAAATGGTAATTGAGGAGTCTCATTCTGTTAACCGAGTCCTGAATTTGCAAATCATCTATCGGACATTTCTATGTTATTTAACAAAATATATTATCATTATGAAAGTCATCAAGTACATTTCCTCTGATAAGATGGCAACTTTCCTTTCCTTCTTTTTCATAGTTTTATATGCTAATATTTACTGCTGTTGCCTTAAAAGTGATCATCTCTTTCACTGATTCCTTCTTAAAAGAAACCATTACAAGCGAATTGCTTCAGTTAATAACACGTGGAATACTGTTTAAAACAGCCAACTATTCTCTCGACATTCACCTAAAATGTGTACACCATATAAGCTTCAATGCCTTACAAAAGTTGTAACAGCTACTCCCAAGCTGACATTTTCCCCCTACTCTCTCTAGCCTCTGCTTTACCACTGAATACTGAGAATGTTTTGTAAGGGAACGAGATGACCTTGAAAACTGCTCTTTTAAATGCACTGATTTGGACTTTGGTAACTTGCGGATCCAGAGGACTAAGGGGCCCACTACAATCCTTACTATTTTTTTACTACTGAACAGGGTAGGGGGCCCATATTCTTTGCTTGCATTCGGGCGCATGGCACCCTTGCTACGACTCTGTGTGAACCCCTGTTGAATGAGCTCGACCATGGTGTGGATCTCTGGATAGGTTGTTGTTTTTATACAATTTATTTCCTATTGTTATGTATATGATCAGACAGGTATTATTTGCATGTGATATGACTAGCATTGAATTAGCTCTGTCATGTTTTTAACTTACTACCCAGATTCAGGCATGCTTTGGATCTAAGGTCTATCAGTACCCGAAATAGTGAATGCCATTATGTTGTGTATATAGGAATATATGCTTTGTAGCCGCACAATGGCTCTTTCTGACTTGTAAAATGCTGTTGGCCTACTGTCCTGGTTTTCCTTTCTAATATTCACTATAAACAACTCTTAAATAAATAAATGGAGAACAAAAAACTTTCAAATTGAATAGTTAGAGTTCTTTAATATTTCAGAAAAGTATGATCCTTCAGCTATTCACATTTTTCCTATTATTTGATCCTTACAACTAGAGAGTTTTTTTCAGCCTGGCCCCTAGGATAGGCTACTGGTCTGTACAGCCAAGGGAGGTTTCTGCAATTTTTAAAAGAGGCAGAATAGAGGATGCTGGGTAGGAAAGGTGCCACACTCTACACGAAGCGATCACCTCGGAGGGGATTAGCAGCTAGGGCTAGTAGCCTATTGGCTACAAGCACCCACACACCTAACGTCCCTACATCTAGGCACCAGAACCTCAGATCTGAATCGACTTGCAACCAAGGACAAAGAAGCGACCCAAGTCAGCGACTTCAGGACCTGCACAATGCAAAGATATGATAACCTGCACCTGTGGCAACCAACTTGCAACTGCATGACTGCGATTCGTACAGGACCAGAGATTGGTTCTAAGGGAAAGAGGGACCCCTCTGAGAGCCAAAGGCAACTCCAGAACTCTCTTGAACTAGAGGTTCTAGTGCCCTGCAGGCCGCAGGTAAAGCACACCCCCAGAACCAATGAATCATTAGCCATAGGGCCCACCAAGGGATCGCTCTAATGTAAATGGTCTAGTGCATTGTGAGAATCATAGTCCTGACCTCCAGCTACTTTCAGGAGGCTAGCATTTTTCCCTGTGCTCCAAGACGTCAAAAGTAACCCAAGTATGACCTTGCCACTGCTAAGACTCGGTGGCTACCTCTATCTTTGTTCACCACTGTGCTTCCAGGAAACCCAGCAGCATCTTCCACCCACCGCCTCATTGACCCCGTTGTAAGGTTTTTGCGTTTATTTCCTCACCAGCACTGTCTATGCAGTAAAACCAGCAAATACACGGCTCCCGATTCAGCCAGGACAACTCTGCATCCGGGGCCTATGAGTCAGGTAAAAATCAACTGACTGTCATGGCCTGCTCTGTGGACCTATATCACCTTGCCCCCCCTCCCCAGTTGTTTCCACTTACCTTGACCTGCAAGTGACCAATTGTCACTAGTATTTTTCTCCATTGACCACAACATTAAAGTTTTGCAATAGTGAAATGCACTTATTTATTTCTGCTTATAAATTCATAACTCCCATTATACTCATCCGATTGTCTTCATTTTGGTGTCTAAATTTATATTAACAAACTGCTTTATTTTTGTAAATAGGTGTCAAATTTCTATTGAGTTGTGTCAATTACTTATCATCCATGTTGGAACTCTGAAAGGCATAACACGTGTTCCTAAAGCCTGACTGCTCTGTGCCACACTACCTGGACTGAGCTAGGGATTTATTAGTGTGAACCCAAAGTACCTGTTTGAGGTACTGTGAGAGTATTGCATAGTGAAGCCTAACCAGCCTCACAACGTAATACTCCACTTTGCTATCATATGTATGTAGGAGCCATGTATGAGTCTGCACCTACCTACTGTATATTGATTCTCTCTCTATCACCCCATGTGGGGCATCGGCATTTGTCTGTTGGAGTGTAAAATACCCTGGACAAACCTATTAGTACACCTCACTAATGCTGTGGTGCTGTACCCAGGCCAACATTGAGCACCACGCCAATAGTCAATGTTTGTCCTATTCTCTTTTAAACAATCGCCGTGAACATCCGCTTGTGCCAACCTAAATTGTCAAAAGAGAATGACAGAAGTTTGGGATCACAATGTTATTGTATCGCACTGTGATTAAAGTCTAGACTGTCTGGACAAACCATACCTCTATCTAGTCCCAAATTTTCAACTATTTTAAAGTTTATTTAAAAAAAAAAAAAAATCGAAATACAAGTAAGACTCATAATATTCTTTTTTCGTTTAAGATCTCTAAGGTCGACACTTGTTACATTTCTTTTTATATTGCCCCAGCAGTAAATATCAAAATATATTCATCCCAGTTTTGGAAAGTCACCTGACAAAATCTCAAAACAAAAGTTCAATTTTAGGCAATTAGCACATAATCAATAATAAAGTTAAACATTATATACATATTTGCGATTTTGTCATACGAACCATTACTTTCTGGGATTTTTTCAATAGAATTTGGCTTATAATTCATGACTCGGAATAAGTATTTAGTGCACGCCTTTGTATATTGTGTACAAAGCTGAAAGTCTGCTTGCCAAGCCTGGACTAGACAACAAGGGAAGGGAGTAGATATAGAAAAAGAAGCACCAGTATCTGCAAGGTAGAGGAGTACTGACTAGGAGAGATATATTGGCACTGACGAGAAGTGAGAAATATATTAAAAGTGATGAGAACTGAGTGGAGCATTTCTTAAAATTAATAAAAAATATCTGTTGAGGTGTGTAACAAGACCTTACACTGAGAGAACTGCCCAGCTTTAGCTCACATGTATAAAGTGGCAATTGACAGGTTCAGCGTAAATTCTCTCCATATCAAGGGTTAAACAGTTCTCTAATTGGGATATCAATTCCAAGTAGAGGTAATCGATCTGTGTCTTTCACATAATAAAAATAGATCTGATTTAGTAACTCTGAGCTTGCCACAAATTAAAAAAAATGCTTATACAATTCCCATTATGGTTTACATCTGCCAATAAAAGCAAAATAGTCCATAGCTCAGAGATTGATCGAACCACAATGCTCATTTCTTTTATGGTAAGTTATGTTGTTGTATATTATGTGATGTTTACCTAATGTGGTATCTCAAATCAAGTCAGGGCAGTTGAAATAACCTTCAACAACATAATCAATGCTAGAATACCATGTGGTTGTGAAATTCAGGTGGACTTGCACTCTATCCTCCCATATGTTTTACACAGGCAATCCTCCACTAGGAAGCTAATTCTACCATCAATATTGTTCTTCGTCTTCCAACAACAGCTCTATCACTATTTGGCCACCATGAGTCCTTGCCCTGGGCAACACCACTTTATAGATTTCACTCGCCTAGCAAACCCACTTCTTCACTTGCTCATTATGATCTGGAGCCCCATTCACCCCTAGAATGATTCTATTGTTCCCCTGAAAGCTTAAAAGATTAAATAACTCCCTATCGAGCCCTTCCATCTCATATACAGCACAAAAACCCGATTCAATGAATTGGCATTGCCAAATATCAACATGATGCAGCATCCAAACTGCAAAATAATATTCCCGGATACCACGCAAGAAAGGCAATCACAATGAATGACAACTAGTTTTCCTATTTTATAGCTACTGCTCAAACCACCAAGTTTGTCCATTTATTCTTCAGGATATCACTTAACACAACACTCAAGTCAATGTTCATCTGCTATTCTACTGGCTCTAGTAACTGCTGGAACATAGTGCTGGTGAGAATGGCCACTTCGGTTCCTCTAACCTGTTCCTGATGGTTGATTTCAATGTGCCTCTTATCAAAAGACTGAGACATATGTGGAATCAGGTCACTGATCCATAAGCTAATCATGTGGGTACTAGTCAGGGGCGGCTCCTCCGCTAAGGTGGAAAATCGTCGCCACCACTGCTCTGAGAGCAGAAAAAAATGAAAATAAAATGATAATTGTTTTTCTTTGCTACGGAGCTGGGTTAGGGCAGGGCAGGGTTGGGTGGGGTCCGAACCTGGAAGGTGTGGTCAATGCACCCTCTCAAAGTGCGCATGACTGTTTGGCCAGCCGTCTTGGCCCAGCCAAAGCGTCATGCGGACTTAGCATGCTCCCCACCAGGCTAACTTACACAGCCTGGTGGGGACATGCTCAGGCCCCCAGTCCCCATCTGAGCGCCAAACTACAGCGCTCGGACCAATCACAATGCTGCATTTCAGTGTTGTTATTGGCTTAGGGAAGCCCGGGTGCTTCTTGGTTCCAGACTTGCCAGGAAGAGAAGGAGCGATGGCGAGACAGTGGCCACGGAAATGTACGTGTTTTTTTGTGTTACTGTTTTCAAATCCCCCCACACCCTGCCACCCCATTCCCTGCCAGCCGTCACTGGTACTAGTCCCCATTTATGAAGCTTGATGCACTCTTGATATGGACTTTGTAAAACTAACAGAGGCTTCCTTAGAGAACTGCAGAGTTTGACAGGAGTGACCACTCAATAGAATCTTTCGTTCTGCCCTAACCAGAGGTCAAATCATCCTAGGACTGCTTTTTATAGGCTGCGTTTAATTCACTTTACTGCACTTCTAAACAACAGCCTACCAACCATCAACCTGCTGCAATTGTTAGGGTCCACATTGCATTACCGCAACAGGAAAGATGCTCAGTGAATTAAGATTATGTTGTTAAAATCAGCTTCAAACATAAAATATGCACAGTGGTGCAATGGCAATCTACAAGAGCAGCAGGAGATTTTATAGGGCCTTGTAGAACTGCGTAATCTCCATCCCCCCATGCGAGTCAAGCTACAATGATGTTCTTCACTAACATCCCTGCTGTTCAATTAAACTAGAATGTCAGTCTTAAGAAGCTCCTCTTCCAATGTCTTCCAATTAGCTAAAGAGTAAAATACCTATGTAGCAAAACCTCAACCAAGATTCCTTCAGTTTTAGTTTCTCTTTCAGACTGCCCAACACTAATACATGGGTGGAGACTAAATTCACAAATTATCCTGTATATTTCTGTCCCTTTCTGCAACAAATCACAATAGAAAAAGCAATGCCAAGTCACCAGAGGTACCACAAGTGCAATACAACTATGTTATTTGTAGTTTCTAAACATATTTCCAATTCATCTTCCACTTCCCACTTGCCACAAGCAATCAATAGCTCACCGAGGGATACAAGCCCTCTAACCATTGAGGCTACTGACCTCTGATTACGATAAATGTGGCTTTCTTATCCAATAAATATATGCTATGTTCATGTAATTTAAGTCATTCTGTTAGATATCCTCTTAGTGGCTTGCAACTATGCTGTCATGTCTATGCATTACACATCCTGGTGGGGAACATGCCCAGGCCCTCATGAATGTGCCCCTAAACCACACAACTCTATTTTATTTGCCTGATTATGCAGGTGGTAGATTATAGCTTGCATGGCTGTCCATTAGACTACCATTCAGAGGTAGGGAGGTAACTAAGCAGAATCTGGTTGATGCTCCTCTCAATCCAGAATGTGGTAATAATGCTGAATTCATGGTACATCTTGTGTGTTAAAAATGCATTGGAATTCTTAAACCCATTAATCGGTTTGCCTTTTCCGACTGGATGATGTGTTTCTGCCTGTTTTTCTTTTTTTATTTTGGACCTCTGGAATTTTGACTCCTGTTGACTTAGGCTTCTTAAACAGACCATCATGTGTGCTATGCAAACTGATGTACATTTTCTCTTACTTTGCAACACCTTCTAAGACCAGACCCACTTCGTGTGTTGGTCTCAGACTGGCACTGGAGAATAATAAAATCTTTACTGATACATAGTAGTGCCACCGTAAAAGCCCAGGCAACCATGATGGTACTTCTGTGTTGGATGCAGAATTGAATATCAGAATAGGTTTCATAATTTTCAAAATAAATGTAATTGGGTTTGACAGCTCTGCAACAGGTTTCATGCACTATAAGGAAAAATTTCAATTACTTGTTATTTGGATTTCAGGGTTGAGGTAGAGGTTAATATAACAACTTCATTAATAATGTATTTGGACTTGAAATAATCAAATCTGCAATATAATATGGATTATTGTGTGCCAGAAGCATCTTTAAAGGATTAATGAGATTGACACCTAAGAGTGTGTAACTTCCACCAGTTCACATCAATTAACAACTGTACCTAAGCCACTTGCCAGGCCAAAAGCTGCAGAAAGAATGCACACATTACTTGAGAAGGAAAAGACAGGTTGACAGAGACTCAATGTATGCTTATTTGACATTAAATAGCCCTGCTATGATCTGGCACCTTTCAAGAAAGGTTCTCTCTGCCTATCTATCTCTGCTGATCTCTAGGATATTTCAGGATGTGTCAACAAAAGGGTTTAGAATGTCTTGAGATAGGTGAGTGGAGATTGAGAGCAGAATGGACATCTTTGCTGAAAGGCTGTCCATTTTGCATTCAGGAGATGCGTGGTGGGTTTGCTGCCTATTAACCTACTTATAAAACATGATTGTTGTACCTGGCCCTTTCTGCAGGGTCACCCCAGAATGATGCCTTCCTTTGCTAAACCTGCTTTTGTTGGCGTTTAGGACTGTGCACATTTTACCCCTGCTAACCAGTAGTAAAGTGCTTGTAATCTCCCACCCAAACATGGTAACATTGTCAAACACCTAATTGGCACATTTATTTACTTGTAGTCCCTAGTAAATGGTATTTCAAGTATCCAGGGCCTGTAACCAAATGCTACAAGTGGGCTGCAGCACTCATTGTCCCACCCACTAAAAGTAGCACTGCAAAAAACATGGATCCGGCCTGCCATTGCAGCTTGTAGTGCAATCTTAAACTGCGATTTCGACCTGGCTAAATAAAGCTTTTGTGAGGCCTAAAACCTTCATTGGTAATACTCATAAGCAACCCCTATGCTAGGCCCAAAAGGTTTATATGGCAAGGTGCATGTAATTTAAAAAGTGGAACATGTGTATTAGGTTTTACATGTCCTGACAGTGAAGAACTTTTAAAATCCTCTTTAATGCTGATGTCGGATTTTAAGTTACTATTCTGAAAATGTCACTTTTAGAAAGTTGGCTTTTTATTGTCTAAACTAAATGTGCCTTTCTGCCAGTGTAGAGGGTCACATGTTTGTAAGGGTTCTCATGTGGTGTGATGTGTATTCCTGGGGGCTAAAGGGCCTTGGCTGGTGGGAAGGGTGCTCTTCTCCTGAGATGGCCTCTGGAGTCTTTATGCAGCCCTTCCTGAGCTTGAAATGGTAGCCTGAGGGCTGTGCCCATCCTATTCATGACCTCCTGAGCTACATGCTCTGTCACCCGCAAATTTCACTAGCAGCTGGCCTGCCTGCCCTCTTTCACCTTAGACAGTTTGGAGCCAAACCCAGGACAAGGAGCAGAAGTGAACTGAACTAACTTAGGGTTAGACAAGGAGAGTGATGCTATGCACAGGCTGGCATTGGTTATAAAGGTGGCACCCTGAGAACACTCCTCACTCCTAGATCTGTGGAAGATTCAGAGGGACAGCCCTACTGTCTGAAGAAGGAAGAATGGACCTGCTTGCTTTGAACCCAGAATCCCAGGAGTGACTCCAAGGTTCATTTGGATGTCTTCCTGTTAGAGCTAGAGGGTCAAAACTAACCCTGGGCGAAGTACTACGCTAGGCTCGCGGAGCGTGCGTAGTTTGTGCTACTACACACTGCGCGAAATTGCACGTAGCACAGTGCAAAAACGTGTAGCGGGCATTTTTTGCTATCTCGCGGTCCTCAACGTCAAGCTGGCGACCGCGAGCGAGCAAAATGAACATCACGGCAACACTTTTTCCTCGTTCGCGATCAGCAACATCAAGTTGCCGATCACGAGCGTGGAAAACAAACCTCCCAGCGAGATTCTCAACGCGGGGAGGTCAGGTTTCTCATTGCGAGTAGTCACGTATGCTCGCGACCGCTCGTGATGAGAAACTACCAGTCCGCGTTGAGAAAGCTGCCGCTCGAGTACAAATCTACTCGAGCGGCAGAAACTGACCGCTTGCACTGTGCAAGATGCCGTTTGCAATGATGCACAGTGCGGACAAACATGCGGCACTGTGCAATCAGTGTGAACAGCATTTCCCTACCGCAGTACGCAGTTCGCGAAGTTACGCATAGCGTGCGAACTGCACTTCGCGTAGCTAAGCGTAGTGCTACTATGTAAACTACGCCCAGGGTTAGTCAAAACAAGCTTCCAAAGGTCTTCTCTGAAACTGCCCAGCTGATCAGCACCAACTGGATCTCCATGGATCCTGCTGCTGGAGTGAGTCTTGACCCGTTCAAGAGGTGCCTCAAAAGGTCCTAGACACTTGGCTGGTGTCAGAGTGTACCCCTCCTACTTCAAAACAGCAAGAACTGGAATCCAAGTGAAATTCCAGATAGTCAGAGCTTCTCACAAACACGAAGCTCCAACGGTGACCTGCTCTTCACGGCATGGTGAGCAAAAAAACGATGGATTTAGGCCCAGATCTCTGTACTGGGGTGAATGTATGACATTGTTCTGCATTCTGTCCATCAACTGTTGTTTTTGCACTGCTCTTCGCATCAGAAACGACTGCCCATGTCTCCCACCAACCCAAAGCTCTAACAGGGGCCTACTCTTCGTGCCATCAACTAACACTTCGCAGTTCTCGCTAATGCGAAGTTCTGACTGAGACTCCTCATGTGGAATTGGACTGTGTGTGAAGGTAAACTCTCTACCGGGACAAACCTGGTCCCAGTACCCAACCCATGCTCTATAATGGTTTACCTGAACTTGTGACTTTGATCCAGTCCAGCGTGACCAGATAGATAACTGCAAATGGCAATTTTCTGCTTCATGGTGCTATTTGCACATGAAAATCTAAAAATTCATAACTCAGTTCTACTTACTGGATTTTTGTCATTCTTGTGTAATTTTATTCATTAAAATTCCCTAAATGTTTCTAAATTCGTTTGGGATTTTTCTTGTGTTATGTTTTCACTGTATTACTATTTGAGTGGTGCATAAATACTTTGCACAGGTCCTAGTGCCAGCTTCCCCTCTGCTGCGTCTCACTCGCTCACCTCCTGCTGCCTGTTTTTCCTTATTGCCTCACTTTGATACCACCACCGGAGTCTATTTTCTTGTAACATTGTATTGTTTAGCCTTTCACTTTGTTCCAGCCGTATTATTGTATTTGCTTTCCACATAGCTCTGACTGTGTATTTCATAGCTTTCTGATAATCTCTGTTAATTTTGTTTAACTCGGTCCCCTCAGCCGTTCACCTGTTTGCTATTCATTTTTTGTTACTGCTGTTTGTTTTCCTCTGTATTCTGCTGCTGACTACCACCTCCACTGCTGCAGTCTGTTTTTCCCACCCAAGACGTCCCTCCCACTTCCCAGTGCCTCTCCCTCCTCAGAAGACCTACATAATGGAGACCACAGCACGAATGTGCAGAGAGCACACTGAAGGCACCACAAAGCCTGTCTGTGCCTGGACCACGCCTAGCACCAGGAATCCTGGCCTTCCGACTGCCCACAAATACTCCACCACAGAACTCCAAGACCTCAGCTCCAGACGCCGCAACAATGACTGCTGCATTGCATTTTCCTGATCAATATTAGGACCATACCTACAACTCAGGACTGCCCCCTATCATGGACATCCGTGCCACTCCCACGCCATCGACCTTCGACTACCCTGGAACCACTCCAATGCCACCTGCTCAATGCTCGATCTCTCTGCAAACACACTACCTAAATCTGTGACACCATCTCCACACTTGCCCGTGACATGATCTTCATCATAGAAACTTGGCTCAACCCCTTCTCCACCCCGGACATCACCACCGCAACACCCGATGGCTACAAGATGACACACCAGGACCGCACCAACAAACATGGAGGAGGCATCCCATCATCCACAAAGGAACAATCCCCTGCATCACCACCAAAGACGACACCACACCCATAATGGAACACCTCAACTTCCAACCTCACACCGACAGCAGAACAACCATCATAGGCACCCTCGCCTACAGACCACCAGAACCATGCCCCGGCTTCTGCTACAAAATCAATGACTTCATTACCCCACTAACCATTGCCTCCAAAAACTACATTTTCCTCGGCGACCCCAACTTCTACCTCAACAACCCCACAGACACCAACTCTGCCAACCTCCTGGAATGCATGAGCAACATTAGCCTCACCCAACTGGTCAGTGACCCCACACACAGCGCAGGACACACGTTTGACCCGATCTTCACTACCAGTAACAGAGTTGAATACAATCATGTCAAAGAACTCACCTGGGCTGACCACATCATCGTCCACTTCACCATCAGCGCCTCCCTCCGCAGCTCGATCAAAGTGACACCGACCTAATGGATGATGCCCTCAACATCACCGAGCCTGACCCCGCAACCATCTTGAAACATGCCACCCAGAACTTCCCCACCTGGATCACCAACTACTTCAAAAAAGTCTCTCCCAACAAGCCAGCCAAGGCCTGAAGATCCACCAAACAAGCTAGCTGGTACACGCCAGAACTCAGGACAATGAAACGCAAATGCAAATAACTGGAGAGAGAAAAATACACCAGCAGTGACCCCAAGGACTGAGCTAACTTCATGTCAACCCTCAACAAATGCCACCAACGCATCAATAACAAGAAAAAAGATGCCCAGGCAAACCGCTTCAAAGCCAGTGCCAACCACACCAAGGAACTCTTTAGCATTATCAGAGAGTTCTCCTGCCTGGCAGCAACCAAGAACAACATTTAACCATCACAGGAACTCTGCAACAGACTAGCAAACTACTGCCACAACAAGATATTCACCATCTGTGGGAACTTCAAACCCCAACTGACAGACCCCAACAGCCTCCTAACTCCAACAGAAGCCTCCCACAACCATCTTCTCACCACATGGGAACAGCTCACTACATAGAACATCACAGCCATCATGAACTCCATTCATTCTGGAGCACCCATGGATCCCTGCCAACACCACCTCTTCAACTTCAGAAGCAAGGAAATCAGCTGCCAACTTACCATGATTCTCAATGCATTTATCCCCACAGCCGCCTTCCCGAACTATGGAAAGATGCAGAAGTCAGACCACTCCTCAAGAAACCCTCCGATGGCACCAGCGAACTCAAGAACTACTGCCTCATCTCACTGCTTCCATTCCCCGCCAAATGTTTCGAGAAGGCCATCAACCATCAGCTCACTGAACCCAGAGAATCCACCTACCACCCTTCGCCTCAGAACCAAAGAGCACCATCTACAAAGCCCCTCAAGGTTCATCCCTCAGCTCCACCCTCTTGAACACGTTCATGATGCCCTGGCAGACATCATCAGAACCCGTGACCTCAACATCATATCCTACACGACAACACCCAGCTCATCCTTTTGCTCTCAGCAGACCCCTCCACCACTACAATCAACTTCTACAACCGCATGACTAATGTCGCCAACTGAATGAAGACCAACTATCTGAAGCTTAACAATGACAAGACAGAAGTGCTGATCTTTGAGAACAACGCCTCCACGTGGCACAACACCTGGTATCCTGCCAAACTCAGACCTACACCCACGCCTACAGACCCCCAACCTTGGCATTATCCTGGACAGCAAACTCACCATGAAACGAAAGATCAGCACAGTCTCCTCTGCCCACTTCCACACTCTCTGCATGCTCTGAAGGATCTTCAAATGGCACCCCATCGGCATGAGAAAAACTGTCTCTCAAGCCCTAGTCACCAGCCGACTGGACTACGGCAACGTGCTGTACACAGGAACCAACACCCAACTCATAAATAGACTGCAGACGATGCAGAATTAACAGGCCAGGCTCATCCTAAACCTGCCCAAAAGGACCCACATCTCCCCCACCTCAGGAACCACCACTTGCTCCCCATCCAGAAAAATGGCAATTCAAGATGCTGACACATGCCTACAAAGCCCTCCACAAACAGGGCCCAGTATACATCACCACCGCCTGAACTTCCACAACCCTTTAGAGACCTTTGCTCACTCCCTTGCCCTTGCACAGACACCATTCATCCACCAAAGCCACAGTGAAGGTCGCTCCTTCTCCTACCTCGCCGCCAAGTTCTGGAATGGCCTGCCCCTCCACCTCCGGACATAACCCTTTCTAAAAGAATTCAGAGACCTGGCTTATTGACTGAGTTTAGCAACCTAGCGCCTAGATATCCTTGCATGTGAAGAGCTGCGCTATACAAATACAAATTGATTGATTGATTAATTGACACATTGTCTCTAAGTTAAGCATGACTGATTTTGTGCTCAGCTACCAGAGGGTTAAGCAGTGCTTTATTTAGTTACTTTTGCAGTTCACCCTGACAAGGATTATGTTTCTTACCCGAGTGGGGTTCTTAACTCCTCAACTAATTACTCAATGTATTATAACGAGCACTGGCTGTGATCACTTAAATGCTTAACAGCAGAAACAGAGAGTGAATTTGACTCAATTATTGAGACACACACACAGCAGAGGTTCAAATATCAGAGGTTGAAATAAAAAAATATGGGACGATTAAACGAGTCAGAACCAACTTCCTAACTGCCACTATATATGAGGGATTTTCCAAAGTTGCCAGTGGTGGCTAATCATATGATTGCTGAAAGTATCTAGGTATGACACCATGTGTTAAACATGTCCATTTTAGGATATAGTTGCCAGTGGGAAGTCATATAAGACCACCAGATGAGAGATCCTCCCACCCTATGAAAGTTATGCCCCAAAAACATTAGTGCAATACCAAAAGCAAAGGTGGCAGGCAGAGAAACCCACAAGGTGCTTGACATGATAAACAAATATATGTAATTCTCACCTTTTTTTCGGGAATTCAGTGAGGGCCACAAGATGTAAGGGGGAGCAACAGTTGCTAGTGGTGGCCTCATGTGGCCAACAGGGGTATTTGTTGGCCACCATATGTAAACATATGACGACTGGATTTCAGAAATGCTCATGTGATGCAATGTGTGGCCACATGAGACCATGTCTGTGATGGCTATGATATAGAGGAGGATGCCACAAGGTATCAGTGGGCTTCCACCAGATGTCAAGGGTGCTTCTCTTATACTAGAGCTACTGCAAGAAGTCTTGAATGGACTCTGTATTAAAGTAGCCAGGGACTGTGTCATATTCCTTGTCTGCACAGCTGTCGCTCGTGCCCAGTTTACGGTGTAAAATCAATTTCAGGTATAGTCGGCGTCAAAGCCCCCTAAGAGCAACAGGAATAATCATCTTCAAGCAGTGAAATTGTGATGCTGGGCATAAATTATGTGCAGCAGACTCAGCAAGAGTTACCCAGACTGAATATAATCACTAGTTGGGGAGGAATGAGCTCAGGAGCACGCCATCAGAATCTGGTTTACCTGAAAGGTCTTGGCCGGAGAGGAGTGCTTCTGGGCTGTGATGCGCAGAAAAACGCATCTGCAAACCCCAAGCCACAGTTT
Source organism: Triturus cristatus (assembly GCF_964204655.1). Classification (NCBI taxonomy): domain Eukaryota; kingdom Metazoa; phylum Chordata; class Amphibia; order Caudata; family Salamandridae; genus Triturus; species Triturus cristatus. The sequence continues at coordinate 1,048,648,785 of NC_140585.1, read as the reverse complement.
GCTGCAAGCATGAGGAGCGCTTTCCATGGGATTATTTCACCTCAGTGTTCCACAAGCACAAGGATGGCTTTCCATGTGATTATTTGACCTCAGTGTTCCGCAAGCACAAGGAGGGCTTTCCATGGGATTATTTGACGTCAGTGTTGCTCAGGCGCAACGAGGGCTTTACATGTGATTATTTGACCTCAGTGTTCCGCAAGCACAAGGAGGGCTTTACATGTGATTATTTGACCTCAGTGTTCCGCAAGCACAAGGAGGGCTTTCCATGGGATTATTTCACCTCAGTGTTCCGCAATCACAAGGAGGGCTTTCCATGGGATTATTTCACCTCAGTGTTCCGCAAGCACAAGGAGGGCTTTCCATGGGATTATTTCACCTCAGTGTTCCGCAAGCGCAAGGAGGGCTTTACATGTTATTATTTCACCTCAGTGTTCCGCAAGCGCAAGGAGGGCTTTACATGTGATTATTTGACCTCAGTGTTCCGCAAGCACAAGGAGGGCTTTCCATGGGATTATTTCACCTCAGTGTTCCGCAATCACAAGGAGGGCTTTCCATGGGATTATTTCACCTCAGTGTTCCGCAAACACAAGGAGGGCTTTCCATGGGATTATTGCACCTCAGTGTTCCGCAAGCACAAGGAGGGCTTTACATGTGATTATTTCACCTCAGTGTTCTGCAAGCACAAGGAGGGCTTTCCATGGGATTATTTCACCTCAGTGTTCCGCAAGCACAAGGAGGGCTTTCCATGGGATTATTTCACCTCAGTGTTCCGCAATCACAAGGAGGGCTTTCCATGAGATTATTTCACCTCAGTGTTCCGCAAGCACAAGGAGGGCTTTCCATGTGATTATTTCACCTCAGTGTTGCGCAGGCGCAAGGAGGGCTTTCCATGGGATTATTTCACCTCAGTGTTCCGCAAGCACAAGGTCGGCTTTCCATGGGATTATTTCACCTCAGTGTTCCGCAAGCACAAGGAGGGCTTTACATGTGATTATTTCACCTCAGTGTTCCGCAAGCACAAGGAGGGCTTTCCATGGGATTATTTCACCTCAGTGTTCCGCAAGCACAAGGAGGGCTTTCCATGGGATTATTTCACCTCAGTGTTCCGCAAGCACAAGGAGGGCTTTCCATGGGATTATTTCACCTCAGTGTTCCGCAAGCACAAGGAGGGCTTTCCATGGGATTATTTCACCTCAGTGTTCCGCAAGCACGAGGGCTTTCCATGTGATTATTTCACCTCAGTGTTGCGCAGGCGCAAGGAGGGCTTTCCTTTTGTTGTTGTGTTCACGACCTACTGTAAACACCAGGAGCGTTTTGACTATTCTGAGAGATACCTTAAAGTGGCAGCTCATGGAGCTCTTTTGACATTACTTCTGTCCAAGGGTTCTCTGCCAATGCATCACATTTTCAGCGTGTTATGCTTATGGATTGATACACGCACAGGAAGTGCAATTTATGCATCAAGAATCTACATCAGTGTATACTCAACTGATGGTATCTAGTTGGGCGCTTCCCAACACATCCCTGCATTCTCTACAGTTTATTTTTTCCTTATGTTTTCATCAGCACGTGTTTGTGTACAACACAAGGGAAGATAATACTCAGTGACAGCTCAACGGGGTCATATCCTGGTCCCAGTGTTAAAGAGGATTCCTATCACCCCAAGGTGATTATATGCCAATATTGTTTCGTTTGTCTGATAGTGCGTGTATGTGGGAATTGATGCCTGATGCACCTATGTCATATTTGTGTCCATAGGATCCCTCACCTTGAATGGTTCCACACATTACTTCTTCAGTTATCCAGGCTGAACCCAATGCCCTGATACGACGTATATACAGTGGTTACGGTCTATTTCTAGGTAGATTACAGTACTCGGGGTTGGGTGGGTCACACAGGGTGGTTCCTGTACATATTCCCTTTCTGCTATTGTTCTCCCTTATTTTAGGGTGCAGTAGGTTACACATCGAAGGACTATCGCTTCGGAATCCAGGACCTCTTCCTCTGTACCACAGCCTTCTTCCTTGTCCCAAGCCGACATATGCACAAGCAAGAGGAAAGTGACTGTGGAGTTGGTTCACATCGTCTCTGCGAGGCCAAACCATGGACTCAAGGTTAGGGTTACGGTGTCTTGGCAGGCCAGATGTCAGAGATTTGGACCAGATCCCACAGTGACATGAACCAAATGCTAAGGATGGCCCCAACACACACACTACAGACCCAAAAACGCAGTTGCAGAGAAACACAGAGACATGCACCCAATTGCTCACCACTTATTAGGCCCCCTTAATTACCCAGTGGGATTCTCTGAGGGAGGGCGGGCCAGCTATATGCCGCAGTGCTCCACAGTCTACCAGGGCTGAGGAGTCAGCTGCTGCATGGAGCTTTTCACCACCAGCACTCAAGCCTCTTCCAGGCTCATCCAGTGACGGGGTAAGGCAGTGACCTGGGAGTCCTTGCTGAATTTTCACCAGTACTTGGATCCCAACACTTTACCACTCTAAAGTATTGGCAAAACTGCCAGTCTTGCTTCAACCCTTCCCTTACACATGCATAATATTTACGTGGGATTTGGACAAAATCAAAGAAGCGCTCATAGAGACACACAGGCACTCAAACCAGCAGTGTGCCTGAGTACTGCTTTCTGCTACAGTGTCACTGTACCTGATCTGCCACACTCGACAGTGGGAGTACAACAGAGGAAGTAAGCTGATCTCTGCCTCTCTGTCTTCTCTGTGTGCCCCTAATGCCAAGCTCGTTGAATCATCCTTTCACCTTAATTTCAGTTCCACAAATTATAAAGATAAAGTGACAGATGACATCATGGATACAAGTCTTGCATTTAGTGTAGTAAGGAAGACCTATATGGGCTTAGATGGACATTTAAGTAACAGAATTCTTAGAGTGGCTTCTCCAACAACCTGCAGTGTGCCTTACTTAAAAGAAAACTCTTCATGTATTGATACTTATTGCAAGCATTTGGAAAAAACAGACTCATAAAATAAACGTTGAGAAACAACTGCCGGTATTTAACTATAAAATGACTACTCTGAGTAGTGTACAAATGTATTTTGGACGCAGTCAGCTGATTTTCAGCTTCATGTTTCAGATTGTATTAAAAATTGCGATAAAAACAATGGGGCTTATTTATGAACCCATGCGTCACTTTTCGAGCTGCCGCAGTGGTGGCGTAAATAATGCACCATGTTGCGCCATATTTACAAAGTAATTCATCTAGGCAGATGCGTCACTTCGCAAACCCCTGCGCTACATTATACCTGCGTCAGGTATAATGTGTGCAGGGAAATTCCACCGCAAGAAAGGGTCGTAGGAGTGGCACACTGACATTTATAAAATGTCACTGAGCAATTTCTAGGACGCCAATGTGTCAATATCTTAAGCCTGCCTATTGGCAGGCATAATGGTGACGGAGGCCCTTCACATGGGGCTTGCCACATGTGGAAGGAACACTGCTGGAGATGTGACTTCCGACTGCTCCAGCAATGCAGCACTTTTGCGCCAACCGATATGTCAGTAATACTGACGTATATGTTATTCCTTACGACTTGATGCGTCATACCGTATATATGGTGCATCTATCATATCACAAGGAGGGCATACTGAGAAGTGTCGCATCGCTGCTTTCATGCAGCGATGCAACACTTCTCATAAATTAGGCCCAATGCTTCTGTTCACTTTTTCACTAGTTAGCCAAATGCACGATACTAAACAGCACACCAGCAAGGTCAAGCTCATATCATTGAAACATGTTTTGTTTTTATCAATTTTAAAGATAAAAGAAGAAAAAAAGTTATTTCTAGTTAACTAGGTTTGTGATGCAAAATCTAACACATAATGAAGAGATAGATGCAGCAGCATTTCACTAGCCAAAAAATTAGAGCCTTTGCTTCCTCACATCAAAGCGCACCAGATATCAAATTTGTATGCAAATTAATCTCAATCAGGAGAGGATTTGCATTAATTTCCACTTTCATTCAGCACACCTCATTACCATCTCTAAATATCTCAGCCATTTCTCAAAACTAAAAAGCTCCCTCTTTGCTGCACTTCTGCAGCTGTAGGTTCAAAAGACAAAATGGTTGAATGTGTTAGAGTTAAGGGGGCGCCATTTTGCTGACTTTATTTCTCCAAAATCGCAGGCGTAGTTCAACAAACAGGGGGTCTTTGGTCCTCTGATAACATCATAAGAACTGACATTACATGATCTTTGACCCAGTGGTTTGCATGAAATTATTTCACAGGGCCCTTGATCTAATGAAACACAGGAAATGGGTACAAGACTCTATTACAACTGTAAAAACAAGCATTTCCAATGCAATTGGTCTTGCGTTACTGATAGTTTAAGGTATTGGCGTTGCACATAATATTGCAATGCCAATGGCTCATACTTTCAGTAATGTGAGACCTAGTGCATTGCAAATGTTTACGTAGTGAGCCAGGAACCAGCATTTTATATCTCAGTGCAGTACTGCAAGCTGCTCCTAGAGGTCCCTAGTGAGCAAGGCTTCAGCACTGCATGTCTCGATGCAGTACCATAAGCTGCTCCTAGAAGTCCCTAGTGAGCAAGGCACCAGCAGTGGATGTCTCGGTGAAGGACTGCAATCTTCTCCTAGAGGTCCCTAGTGAGCAAGGCACCAGCACTGCGGACCTCTTTTGGACACATATGGTACTGCAGCCCACAGTAGATAATGTATTGCATGCAAGACAGTACTACAAGTTCATTCAAATAGCTATGTCCATATATACAATTAGTAGCTTTGAAATATGAAAAAAGAATTATTCCATTAATTTCGGATTAGATTGTACTCTTATTTGGAGCTGATGAAGGGAAATTTATAGACGGTCTCAAATAAATGTGAGGTGTTATAGTGAGCAAAGTAACCACTGCCAGCCTAGTTTAGGACCAAGTATGTGTCTTGCCTGAAGCCTTTTAAGAAAATAGTGCCTTGAGGCTGTAATTAAAACCTAGGGAGTAACAAGACATGTAACAGGGTATGTCCTCATGGGAGGTTACAAGAAGAGTCAAGGCGGTAATAAGGAAGGACTACTAAGCCTATTGACTAATACAAACCCACCATTTACAAAGGACAGGTACAGGAGCCAATTAAAATGATAGGTGGAAAGTGGGCGGTGCTTTATACCCATATCCTGAATAGAGCATGTCTCGAAGACACAGCACAAGCGCTGCCTAGGCGAGACCTAAAAATAGATAACTTCAAGATGTTATACAGGGCACAAGGTGTGTACACAAGGCTTGCACTAGCTAACCTTTGTCCTCTCCCCAAGATTGCCTATTGTGCCAGAGAGTGTCTAAACATCACTTCCTTGCTATTTACTGTAGTAGGGTGCAGTATGAACAGATGCTCATATCATTGCTCACATGAGTGATGGTCGACTCAGGAGACCACTCATCTGAAACTTGGTGCCTCAGGAATCTTGCTCACAGATCCCCCAAGTTGGTTTCACTATGGTAATATTACAGTCCATGTATCCAGTGCTGATGAAGCCAATGCAACACAGTTTGACAAACAGGAAGATAGCTACAACAGCAAACCATGGGAGCTGGAAGCATAAAGGACAAAGGATGGAGGTAGGTAGTAGGGAGCTATGGCTTCAGGTTTTTCTTTGAGGCTTTCATTTTAGACTTTTAGCCCTTCTGTTGCAGTCTGACCAGGCATTGGTTTTGCAATCATATTGACGATTTCTGTTGGAGTTCTGGCTACCTGGCAAGGTTGGCTCCAGTAAGTAAACAGATACATGGGAGGCTTGACCTTTTCCGATGAGCTGAAAGTAGCTGCAAGCTTGACCCCTTGGATAAATATCTGACTGTAGATGCCAGTGACTGAAAATGTGAGGTGGTGGAAGATAAAAAGTCACCAAAGGGGTTTAACAGAGGTCTCCTTACTGGAAACAATGGCAATACAATGTTAGTAAAAGATAGCTAGTGGTCACTGGGTGTCCTCTGTGCCAACCAGGAAGCAGTGTTTCGTGAGGACTACGTGTTTCCAGCTCAAGAAAAATAATCATTCTTTGATCTTCTGTGCAATTCATATCACAGTTGACATCCTGTTAGAATAAACCATACCCCTCCAATCAATTTGCCTTGACCGCCTTTGAAATTTTAGGGCCTCCTCCTCCACAGTCCTGATAAAGACCCGCTTGTGACACTCCACCAAGCGCCCATAGGGTTGAAACGTCGACGATCTATTGGGGCACAGATTGCAGGACATAGTTGTTACCAACTATTTAATTTGTTTAACTTACTCGTTACTGCATTTTGAATCTGGCCTTTCAAAAACAAACCACATCCTCCCACCCTCACCTCACTGCACTATGTATTTATATCACCACTGAGCACCATTGTAACACTATATGAATTTGGAAGAATAAAATTCTGCAAATGTGTTTTTGTTTATCGAATGTTATCAATTCTGATACATAAATCAATGAACATCCTTTTCTCTGTGTTCTTGTTCCTCTTCCCCCCTTTTGTTCAAGAAATGTTTTTGCTTTCAGAAATGTATTATATGTTATGCTGAAGTCACTACGGCTAACTACAATACGCATTGTTTTTACCCAAGGGACCATTGTTCTTTATACACATCCTCTGTGCAACAGCAAAGAAGCAGTGACTCATCATGGGGACTGCACCCATTTCAGTGTCAAAGAGTAGATGTCAGATCCACTGCGGTGCTGTCTATAAGTAGGGCTACTGGAATTATGTGAGTCTGAGTCTCTGGCATTGTATGAACCATGTTGGATTTACCATACATATTCAGAATAATCCGCCACTTGACGCCTAATTTAAAAATTTCAACAACAAAAATCATTTTTAGCACAATTGAATCAAAGATTACCAAAAAACACACCATACATTGGGCAGCACAGTGGCAGACACTTTGCAAATATTCACAGATCACCTTTTAGCTGCTGATTGCTGCAGTAAGTTATTAAATTGGTAATATTGTGGTGAAACATCAGTCCGGCCCATATTAATGCACGTTACAATGAAAAGAAAAAACTGCTAAATATAAGTGCCACATACTGTGCTACATTACGCCGCATAATTTGCATTTTTGTGCTACATAATTTGGTCAACACTCAGGGGCAGCTCCTCTGTATTGGCGGAGGAGCGTCGCCCCACTGGTCACGGTCAGTCACAGAAAAATACAATTATATTAAAACAATATATATTTTTTTTCCTGTGACCGGCTCTGGCTGAGGCGTGCTTGCATGCGGGGCAGGCCGGGACACTTCTATTTTCACAACCCAGCTGTGTTGCTGGGTTGGAGAAAAGCAGCAGGCTCCCAGGCACTGTCTGAGCAGCAGACCAGGCCGCTCAGACCAATCCTGGCACTGCTCTCATAGCAGGAGAGCAGCATCTAGATTGGGTGGGGAGCCTGTGCTTTCCAGAGACTGCTGGGAGTGAAGCAATGAGGCAGCCGTCGTGGCAGCAAGAGGTAAGCTTTTTTTTTAATACTATTTTTACACTCAATTCCCTTCACCCCCGTCGCCCCCCTCCCCGCCACACTTTTGTTGTGCGGCGGCCGCCACTTTCAACACTTCTGCTAGATTTGGGCCTCCATTGGTCCATAATTCCAGTGGCTCAGATTATAAACCACAGTGTTGTATGTTTTGGAAGGCAAACCACAATGATGGCATCTGTGACCCTTCAATGACTTTCAAGTTTGGCAGCACTTTTGAGTCTAATTGGTCCCGACTCACTGGACGTAAAAATGTGTCACAAATCACATTGCAAACCATAAAAGAGAGTGCCTAATGTAACCAGATCACAAAAGACAGAGCAGAGAACTGCTTTTTGTTGTACCATGTAGTGGGTGTAATTATAAACATGCGACTCATGAAATAACCCTTGTACGCGCTGTAGGAATGCATCAGATCTTTGATTTCAGAGGAGGAATAGAAAACACGCTTCCAGGTGAAGTGTACCTAATGCCACCAGAGCGGAGGCGCACAATGCCGGCTCTTCAGGGAGCCCAGGGTCCCATCCGAGGTGCGGAGTTAGACAATGGGCCGGGTTACAAAGCGACAATAGCTCGCATCGAACGTGGATCATTACCGACACTTAAGTGTTTCAATCATTTCTATTCGAAATTGAAAATATAATGTGTTTCTTTTTCTAGCTATTCCTGGTCTCCTGTGCTTGTGAGTAATGGTTTGTACAGTTTTCAGTATATATTGATGTTCTTAAACTCAGTTATTATCATCATTTCGCTGGAATCACAAATGTATATGTAGCCTGAAGTGTTCTAAATCCAACACGGAGCGGAACATTACAAACAGAATGTTTTCTATGGCCTCCTATCCAAGGTCTGCCCTGTCCTGTTCCTTCCTAACTTCCGGGATATGGGGAAGTGAGGGTGTCAGTTCTTTTTGGCTTGGCTGACATGGCTGGCTTGAATCCAGTGCTTAACTTGTAACAAACATAAGTGCCAGGGCCCTCGTCAGGAGGCCACCACAGCTTGCCCCACCCATTCCACTAACAGCTCTGCCAATGACAGTACCAACACAACTACTGACCATCACACTGCCACTAGTGTGACATTTCAGACTGTTTGAGGCCCCCATAGCTATAAGAGTGGCTTGTGCAGCTGGTATTAGGTCTTTTAATGTATATTTATTAAATAAAGAACTGCTGTTCTGCTCATCTCTTATTTGCACCAACTGTGCCACCATATGGCAGCTGTCATGAGTGCTGGTGTTAACAATCAAGTCTGGGTGCCAACCACCGGAATCCACAGCCCAAATTAAGCACTGGACTTGACCTTTTCGAATGAGCCAAGAGAAAATGCTGAGTGGTAAACTGTTCCTTCCATTGGAATCACAGAGGGGCCATAAACAGGGCAGTGACCACTCCATCAACGAATTAAAGCCTTGAGCTCTGTACTTCCAGAAAGTGCTGGGTCCATAGCTCATGTATGGGGCAAGTGTAGCTCAGAAGTTTATATTTGTGGATAACATGAAATTCCTTAACTAAACCTAAAAGGGCACTACTCTGTCATAAAAAAAGGCCAGAGGGCAGACTGTCATCAGGTTGACAGAGCATCTCAGATACAGCCTCTTCTATAACTGCATCGTGCTGTGGCAGTGTATAAGCCTGTGTTGCAGGGATTCTGCTTATACACAGAACTATGCGTAGAACCCCAGGACCTCAGTGAGTTGTGGTGTACCAGAAACTCACCTCAGAACCCAGAACCCAGTATCCGGCTAGCATAAGTGTCCCATTCGTTATCCGAGATTTAGCTCGGCGGTCCCAATGAAAAGACAACCCAGAACACGCGACTCAGTACATACTCAGGAATGGTGGGAATTGGAAATACCTGTTCGTATATTATTCTCACATCAGTCCACAACAAGAATCAACAGAGACACGGTGAAAATAAAAAGAGTTTATTTTTATAGACCATGTGTCCTAATATGCAGTACTTTGGCTAATACAAGCAGACAAATGATTAAAATCAAAACCATCAACATAGTTACAATTCCATAGAATATAAAAGGGGTGATCATGTTATAATGACAGTGGATACTACCACTTTCCCTTTACTAAGAGGCTAATATTATTATTAGACTAACAGAAGGTCTCTTAGGCTTGAATAGGGGACCCCATACCTCAAAGATCAGCTTAGTGAAATCACATCACAGGAGCATCAGGAGTCTTCTCGCAGGAAGGCTCGTCTTCGGTCTGAATAATAAACATGATGTCCGTGATATTAAAAGCACCAACTTTCAGGTATGTGCAGCTGCTCGTGTGTTATGACTAAATAGTGGGTCGATCAACCTAGAGTGGAAAACATGCATTGTCTAACAACTCAGACTGTTTGTCACATCGTGTGCAGACCAAGGTCGCTTCGCAGAGCTCGGGATGGTAACAACAGATTGCTCTCGTGTGAGGCAAAACTCGAGTCAGCAGTTCGTTTAAGCAAGAACATGTGAACGCAGTGTCGTGTGCAAAAGCAGCAAGATGGCTTTCTAACTTCTGACGTGGTTATGCTAACTTAACAATGTATGTACGTATTAAGGGAGTCCTTACTACATGCCCCCTTGATCGAAGCACTACTTAGTATGCAAGAAAAGAGAGAACGCAGAGTTCAAGCCCGACAGAGCAGAACAAGGCGTATCCAATTTAAAAAGGAACTGGTCAGTTCAGGCAAAGTTCGAACAGGAAAAAAACCAAAAAGCGATAGAAAAAACAAAAAAACCTCAAACGTGCCGTGGGAGGTGAAAAATGAAAAAACGCCTCACCGGGCAGAAGTGCAGACGCACAGGGACAGTTCAAGACACGTGAGGAAAACACAGTGGACGAAAGTTCACTCAATCCATGAAAGTATATGCAGCATATGTGGCCACAGCTTCCAGCAGAAAATCATTGGCACGGCCACTGAAGGTTTCAGCCATCCAGTTAAGTAAAGAAAAGGAACATACGTGTTCTTCTATCAGCGGAGCCTCTAGCACCATCAGAGGGCAACCAGCGTGTACTTCCAAGTAACTCATATCCAAGAAGTCATATGCCGCTCTCACGACGTCCCAATTACCCAGGATACCATGCGCCGCACCGCAGGCCATAATCCGAACACCAGAACAGGCAGACTCGTGAGACACTAAGGGCCTCATCAGTCGATCAAAATCCGGGTCCGGAGACACCATGTTGGTTAAGCACAAATCCATAGGCCATTCAAAGGGACAATCTAGGCAGTGGAAGACAGGTTGCACGCAGGTGAAGTAGGAATACCGGAAGGATAATCCATATGCCAGGCTCAAAGTCGCCAACGGCAGGACACCATAGTAATCAAGCATCCTGTCACGAAGAAGCTGCAGACGGGACAGGCCGACGTGTGGCACAGAAAGAGCAGCCATTCCGCAAGATGAAAAGTAAAAGTAGCACACCTGCCACTAGAGCGAGAATTAACGGGACACCTCCAAAGACGCTGGAGAAAATAGAATGAAAAAATGCCGGAATCACACCAAAAATAGTTTGGAAAGAGGTCACGAGGCCCGATCCCACAAGTTTAAAAAAATGAGCCAGGCCAGTCGTGGACGAGGCATTGAAAATTGTTTGGATCAAAGCACCAAAATGCAGGGGGAGGTCAGTATTCAAAAGCGCCTGTACCTCGGTGCGCGTATTTGCCACGTGAAGGACAAATGTTTCCCGGGAGGAAGTCAAAGGCACCTCCTTTTGGGACAATAGCGCTCTTATTCTGCTCATCTTGTCGAACTCTGCTTTCAAGGTTGGAATTGAAGGCCAGATAGAAGCATCCAGCCTCCCATGCGGGGGTGGAAACAGGACGTTATTGCAGCAGACAACCCTCTGTGTTACAGTTACTATATACGGGATCCCTACTAACATCCCGCAGCAAGCTTCATTGTTCAAAATTAAATAACTACCGTTTGCAAGCAGCGTGAAAGATGGCGTAATCACTGGTACCGGGATACCTTTGAGGACGCAGGCCAAGTTCGGAGCGTGTATATTACAAGCACCGTGCAATTGAATGTGCCTACACACAACAGAATGATCAGGTGACGTTGTACATTCTTCACCCTTCAGATAAACCTCAGTACCGTCCCTTGTACATCTATACGTAAAGGGGAGGGACCAGACTTCATGTATGAAAGCGGTACCCAGCTGTTCATATCTACCCAAAGCATAGTGTTTCATACAAGAGGTAAGCTTAAAAAGCGCAAACGGTAGACTTATCAATCCGTGTAAGAGCCACACAGCGGAATCGACTTCCGCAACAGAAAAAGGTAACGGCTCCAATTTCTCAATATGGAGCAAGGAATATGTAGCATCCTTCATGGACATGAACTGCTGTTTGTCAGTAAGGTTAAAGGGAAGAAATAACGATGTTGTATTCAGATAGTCCCAAGGGACCTTCCCTGCCTTCAATGTTTGTAATGTCCATGCAAACTGCATAACAGAACGCAACTGGTTTTGACCATGATACAACACAGACATATCATCCTGCACAATATCAACAATTGAAGATACAATATTATCTAACGTATAAATGCGAGAAGAAAGAGTGTTAATGCTGTTATCAATAACTGCTAATACTTTTTCCATATTAGCCTGATCAATAGCTCTCAATCTTGAAGCTGCCTCAATTTGCGACAGTTTCCATACTTCGTTGTAAATAGCATACGCCCATCTCTTGGATCTGCCACCCACAGGACCTTTAACAAAATCATTCAAATCTATTTTGTCATGTAACTTTGATAAATGAACTTTGACAGATGCCAAGGTGGAATGTCGCAGCCAGGACTGACATAATTTCCCCACAGAGTATGTAGTTACTGTATGTGACGACTCAAACCGGGGGTCCACGCGATCTTGAGCATACCCCGGTTTCAGTCCTAGAAAACGACGTTGACAGGTATCAGAACTGCTTTGCCAAATTAACCATCCCTCACTATTAAATTTCGAAATATTGAAAGACGAATTGGAAACCAATAACTGCAAAGCAGGAAGGGACAGATCTGTGTGATTATTCCAATTTGGGTAAGCACCCAGATCCGGCACAGAAGGCGAATTTAGTTTTTTAGAAGTGGCCAATCCGAAACAGGTGGTTTGGAAGATGGTTGCATTTAAAAACAACATATGATTTGGTACTAGACAGGCACGGTGTAAAGCTTCAGTTCCCTGAACCTGCCACGGTTTGGAACCCCAAACCGACTTAAGATCAATAGTAGCCTTCCATAGATCATAACCTTTGATTGACAACTCATCCATAAAGGACTTAGAATATAGCAATTTGGTGTGTGTCAGTCTAACCTTGGAGGCAGACTCAGGCTTAACTTTAAAATAAAAGGATGCCGGGGCTGAAACACTGAAATCAGTAAAATAAGTAAACTTATCAACTAATGTGTGTGAACTGCCAAACGAGGGGGTGGGACAATGTTCCCACTGGGTAAAATTTACAAAATTTCTAAACGAATTTGATTTATGCAAGAAGTGATTGCCATAATGTTGAAAACAATACTGTTCCGCATAGTTAGCCGCATTGTCATACAAATCCTCAGCATCAAAGGCGGCATAATATTTCAAATCTGAAAACAGTGCTTCAATGGCGTGTACATCCCAATCATCAGAACGTATGTTCTGTTTAACTACATCACCCATAGAAACACGAAATACATTAGGCACATTAATGACCTCTGTAGGCCCATGAATTTGAAATTTAACTGCATCCCAAGCGATTCCATCCATGACGGGCCAGGCAGTAATATTCACAAAAGTCTGGTCCCTTTTCATGATGTGGGATGAGGAGTGGGGGGCCAAAGTTCCATTGATAAGTCTAATTGTTGATCTCTCATTGAGATAATGGCCATCCACCAAACGGAAGAAAACTACAACAAATCCAATGGACATAAACAAAAAAATACCAAAAAGCATCAACCAGATGTATGTCCAAGGAGCTATCAAAAAATGTTTCTTAAACCAGCTCACAAAAACAGCAATGTTTGATGGGGGAGTTGAGGGCAAAGAGTTAGTGTCAAAGGAAAAACGGGACTGGCCAAGTGCTGTAGATTGTAAAACAGGCGAAGGTCCACGTGTAGGATAAGCATACTCAGTCTCATCGGACAAACCACCAGCCGGTGGTATCAGCAAGGGATCAGTAACTGAATGCATCTCGATTGCAACATCAGACAAGGTGGTAGAAGCAGGAACCATCATTGAATTTCTTTGCATTGTCTGGCATGAAACTGCCGGAGTCATACTAAGAAGTATCGGCCACTCGCTGAAGTTTGACATTGTCAATAGAGATGTACCTGTTTTCTTTGCGACCAGGAAGTGGAGGTAAAATGACTGTTCTTGTACCCTGCACTCCAAGCACTGGAACTGGTGCACGATAAGAGGGGCCGAACTCCTTCTTGTTCTCCACCTTCTCACGGACCAGATCACCAACTCGGGGTAGCCAGCCGACTACCGGAATCTGAACCTCAGCTTCAGACGTGGAGGGCAAATGTTCTTTCGAAAGAGAGTCCCTGGCTTCTTGTAGAGTCTGCAAAACAGCACAGTGATCATCTACGTCAAAGGGTGCGGCCGACGCCGCAATGTCTAGACCATCAAGGTCTGGAACAAACATTCTGATTCCGAAGAGCATCATGTACGGGGTCCGCCCACCCAGAGACCTTCTAGGGAGATTATTTAGTGCACGTTGGACGTTATACAAATGGGCTAGCCAGTTCCGGCCTGTGCCTAAAACACGTGCTGTCAATGATTGCTTTAAGTCACGGTTCATTCGCTCCACCACACTATTACCCTCAGGTCGGTAGGGAGACGAAAATTTGACAAGGACCCCCAAATTTTTCATAGCCTCCTTGTAAGCCTTAGAGGCGAACGCAGGGCCCTGATCAGAATGGAAGGTACCACACGCAAAAGTTCCCACAAAGACACGCAAATCCCTGATGACAGTCCGCGAGTCAGCACTCCTTTGTGGCCATACCCATAGAAAACGTGTGCACGAATCCACTGCAACCAAGATGTACTTGTACGCAGTATCAGAAGAAAAAGGACCGCAGTGATCTAAATAAACACAACCAAATGGCTTATTAGAGATGTACAGCTGTGTCTGTGGTGGGCGCGCAACAGTAGAAGGTTTAATCTGTTGGCAAATGTCACAATCAAGAACATAAGCGCGCGCTTGTTTATATAAACCAAACCACCAGTAACGTTGTTGTAGCAGAGATATTGTAGCTGACACACCGGCGTGGGCTGACGCCAACCCCTCGTGCGCAGCCAAGATCAGTGCTGGTCTGCAGTCCGCGTTGGGAATTATTCTATCACCAACGTCGTTAATCCTCACTAATGGGACGTTATCAGGACTTAAATGATAAATATACCGAGAGGGAAAACCCTTCGGGTAATCTCCTCCCTTCTCTGTAGCAGCAATAGCTGCCAAGATGTCATCATCAATCTTACTTTTGGATCTTGTAACTGCTGCCACTAAGTATGTAGCCACTGCTGTTTTTGCTGCCTCGTCAGCTAAGCTGTTGCCGACAGCATGGACACCAAGCCGCTGGTGACCAAGAGTGTGAATAACACTAACGAGAGGGAGACGTTCTTTAAAGTCCGCCACTCGAACCCAAAGCGTTTTATGCTTAATTGTGCTACCTTTAGTGTCGCGGTAATCATTCTGAGACCAGAAGTGTAAATTGTCATTGTAGGACTGGACACAGTAGAAGGAGTCACTCACTATAAGAGTAGTGACTCGGGGATCAGCAAACTCCAGTGCAAGCACCAGAGCCCGGAGCTCCGCCAATTGCGCGGTACAATCACCCAATGACTGCGTATGCACTGCATCAGATTGGAATTCACCATTTACGAATGTACCTACGACAATTGCGCAAGCCGCAGAATAAGCGTGCTTCGATCCAATTGCGGGTTGCGCAGACCCGTCAGTGTATATGACACAATGGTATTCTTCGAGCGGGCGCAAAGACAGAGGTGCCGGATGAACGAATTCATACTGCAAGTACTCTTGAGTCTGTAATGAGGCATCAAAGATGTAAGTGACGTCTGGCGACGTCAGTGTTGTAGCCCATTGTATCCACCGTGGATGCAAAGCTTTAGAATTGGGTACACTTGCTTTAGTCACTGCCTCTAAAGCAGGATATGGAGTTACAACCAGAATCTGTTTCCCATGCGACAGTGCGCGTTCCTTGAGGATCGCCATCTGCACAGCAGTCAGAACTTTTTCGACCGTGGAAAAACGTAATTCAGCAGAGGTGTACAAGTGGGATTTGTACGCAATGGGGACTGTGTCGCCCTCATTAAACGTCAAATACGTGAACCCCACGGCGCCTGGTACTATTCTTATTACCAGGTTAGTGCGGTTATCACGTGTCAGCAAGTATTGTGAAGCAAGAAGGTCAGCCTGTATAGACTGTAAAATAGCAGAGTGTTCTAGCTGCCAGCTAGATTTCGAAAACGAAGGCTGTACCAAGGCGTAAAGCGGCTTGATACGCTGGGCATAATCAGGAATGTACGTACGGCCGAAATTCAGAAAACCCAGCAGAGATTGTAATTTCTTCAGTGTCGTAGGAGCACTTAAGCGTGCACACTTTTCCAGAAAGTGGGGGGCTAACCCCTTACCTTCATTGTTGAGCTCGTAGCCCAAAAACAACACCGTATATTCTGCGATGTGTGACTTCGCAAAATTGAATTTGTAGCCATAGTCTGCAAAACTCACGATAATATTGTCAACCCGAGACAGATGTGGCATCAGCTCATCATCCGTAAAATAGATATCGTCAACATATGAGTATGCTTCGGGGTCTATTCTTTCTAAAAGAGAAACCACGCGAGCAGAAAAGACGCCAGGGCTATTTTTGTAACCCATGGCTAATCTTGTAAACTGTTTTTGTTTTCCGCCCGAAGTAAACGCTGTCCACTGGCTACTCAGTGTGGACAGGTTGTGG
Source organism: Triturus cristatus (assembly GCF_964204655.1). Classification (NCBI taxonomy): domain Eukaryota; kingdom Metazoa; phylum Chordata; class Amphibia; order Caudata; family Salamandridae; genus Triturus; species Triturus cristatus. Next base: position 1,048,632,321 of record NC_140585.1, on the reverse strand, counting down.
CTAAAAAAGCCATTGGAAATGTCAAGTGTCGTTTTAAATCTTTTACGCACGAGACTGTCGACCAAAGCCGAGCTATGTGTATTTTGTACCGCGCAGGTCCGGCAGTGGTAGTTTAGGTGCCGGTAATCCAAAACTAAACGGTACGAGCCGTCAGGCTTCGTTACGGTGAATAAAGGGTTATTCATAGGGGACACACATGTTTCAATAACACCCTGATATTCCAATTGTTCAAGGATTGCCGCGACGTGGGGTCTCGCTTCACGACGCATGGGATATTGAGGTTGAGGCTGGGGCATTGACCGCAATGGAATCTCATGGCAGGGGGACAATCTGTCCCATCCCACCTGAGTACGATACACCGCCGGCGCAAGCGCAAGCGCCCACTCCTCAGCATACACTTCAGCTTGGTCCTTAGGCACTGTGTGCGCAAAGGACGGGAGGATTACTTCCTCCCCTCTAGGAGCCTCTAAAATGAAAGCTGGGGGCCAATCTGCCTCCGCTAGGAGGATATCATAGGTGGTGGTCAGATTATCCCAAAAAATCCCTTTTATTGTACGTTGTATGTCACCCTCTATTAATAAGACTATCTCATAAAGTCTGTCAGGGGGAGCCACTCTGGTGTCAGCTGTTTCAACAGTTACCGATATATCAGTTGCTGTCACCGCCAGAAATGGACGCAGAGCTTGATGGACTATGGTAATTTCCGCTGCGCTGTCCAGGAGCGTCAGCGCCCATGTCCGGTTCCAAAGCTGTGTCCGCACTATCTGAGGCATACCTTGCCGTCAGAGCCGCCACTTTCTTCTTCTGAAACGGGGGTCTTTGTCGTGCAAATTCGTCCTGCTTGCCTTTACCCTCAGTCTGTCGGGGCTGGTCACGCTGTTGTGGAGCACCCCGACCTTTGCCACCGCCTCCGCCACCGGACTGTGTAGCCGATGTTTCCTGTGAAGAACGAGGAGAGCGCTGTTCAGAAACCTGAAATCTATCAGGAGACTTTATAGCAGCACGATCGCGCAGATCATAAGTGCGTTCGCTACTTGACTGTACGGGAGAGGCAGGCCGAGAGCCCTGTTTCTGTTGCTGCTGCTTTCCCTGTTGTTTAACCTGCCATTTTTGTTTAGGAAAAAAAGGGCCGGTCGTCCTTACCAGACGTTTCTGCCTTACCCTGCTGTTTTAGATCGGGATTCTTTATTACAGGCTTAACCCCTAAAGAGCTACGACCCAAATCCCGATATGCCTCTGCCATTATTTTCGCAAATTCCTGCGGTTTGTCCTCCTCAGGAACTCGTTTCAGTTCATTACGAACCTGGAAATGCAAAGCATCACCCTTCAGGTTACCAATTATCATGGTAGCCACCAGGTCAAATTGCCCGAGGAGCCGCATCCCTAACTCTATCGCAGACTCCGCACCATGGTTCTCTTGAACTCTTTTGATTACGGAGGGCAGCTGCAACATAGACGGAGTGCCATAGCACTGCGCGTACGTCGCTGCAAAGACCTTGCCCCAATTTGCACAATCATCAATGTGGGGGACCAAGTCCTTAGGCAAACTAATGGTGAGGATCCTGTGTTTCTCCACAGGAGTAGTATTCGGATAAACCGCTTCTATTTGGTCAAATTTTTCAGCAAGCCAAAAGGGGAAATCATCCCTAGTTTGGGGGCGCTTGCCCATAACAGAATTGACCATAACAGGACTAATGACCACCGCGTGATGATCAGTAGGCTGTCCCGCAACAGCAGGTGCCCCCGCCTGCATATTGCGCGACACATACTGCACTAACGCCCTATATACCGTAATGAGGGCAGTGTGTAGTACACGCAGCTCAGCCACCGTCACCGTGAGGTAACGGGGATGAGGCGTAAATCCGGCTAGTACCGGCCAAGTGGCCCCTGCAATTGATAAAGGGCCCATTCTCGGCGGTATAACCACATGGGGAAGGGCGCCATTAAACCAAATATGGTGCTGCCAAGCAGATATTGGTATTTCCTGTGTCCTATACGGCGTATAGTTCGCCGGCACTGCAGCGGCAGTGTAAGAATGAAAGGTGTCATCATCCCCCACCGCTGGAATCGTCACCCAAGAGTAGAACAACTCATAGGGATGAGCCGCATCGGCTCCCACTACAAAGATGACGTTCATACCAGTGTCCGGTACTCCATACTGCGTCAAATGACGTTTCAGAGCTGCACGGCTATGCGCCGCAATATCCACCGACATTAGGACAACACACACTCGAAACTATCAGTAGCACAAGGGTTCACTAACCTTTTTAATTATCAAGCTTGAAAGAACCTATATCAATAGACCTAGGTAGGTTTAAATCCGTCAGACTTGTTATCCGGAAACAAGAATGAGGGTGTTGTGGACAAACGCGAGCACTACTAAGGCGTTTCAACTCATAGACCAAACGTTAGGTGCGCCATGTTGCAGGGATTCTGCTTATACACAGAACTATGCGTAGAACCCCAGGACCTCAGTGAGTTGTGGTGTACCAGAAACTCACCTCAGAACCCAGAACCCAGTATCCGGCTAGCATAAGTGTCCCATTCGTTATCCGAGATTTAGCTCGGCGGTCCCAATGAAAAGACAACCCAGAACACGCGACTCAGTACATACTCAGGAATGGTGGGAATCGGAAATACCTGTTCGTATATTATTCTCACATCAGTCCACAACAAGAATCAACAGAGACACGGTGAAAATAAAAAGAGTTTATTTTTATAGACCACGTGTCCTAATATGCAGTACTTTGGCTAATACAAGCAGACAAATGATTAAAATCAAAACCATCAACATAGTTACAATTCCATAGAATATAAAAGGGGTGATCATGTTATAATGACAGTGGATACTACCACTTTCCCTTTACTAAGAGGCTAATATTATTATTAGACTAACAGAAGGTCTCTTAGGCTTGAATAGGGGACCCCATACCTCAAAGATCAGCTTAGTGAAATCACATCACAGGAGCATCAGGAGTCTTCTCGCAGGAAGGCTCGTCTTCGGTCTGAATAATAAACATGATGTCCGTGATATTAAAAGCACCAACTTTCAGGTATGTGCAGCTGCTCGTGTGTTATGACTAAATAGTGGGTCGATCAACCTAGAGTGGAAAACATGCATTGTCTAACAACTCAGACTGTTTGTCACATCGTGTGCAGACCAAGGTCGCTTCGCAGAGCTCGGGATGGTAACAACAGATTGCTCTCGTGTGAGGCAAAACTCGAGTCAGCAGTTCGTTTAAGCAAGAACATGTGAACGCAGTGTCGTGTGCAAAAGCAGCAAGATGGCTTTCTAACTTCTGACGTGGTTATGCTAACTTAACAATGTATGTACGTATTAAGGGAGTCCTTACTACACCTGTTTGCATTGCATGTGACAGGTTGCTTTTTAGGTTGAGCCTGAGCCTGGGCGCATGCGCTGCAAGGCTGCTTGTGTGTACTCCGCATGGGTCTGACTCCTCCCACACATAGGATTGGCTTTTGCATGTGTCTTTCAATAATGAAAGCACGCAAATGGCTAAAGGCGGGCGCATGTCCCACCTCTTTTTTAATGTTCACTCCCACAGCGTTTTCCGCTCGGGAGCGAGCGGCAGCTGCATTCCTCGTGGGTCAGGTTACACACAACGTATTGTGCTTTCGCTTGTTTTGTTTGTTCAGGCACTCTTCAATTTGCATGGAATGGGCCTCGCCGCCTTTGGCTTGCCCCTCGCCATTCTCATTTCCGTTAAGCATATCTGCGATATGCCAGCGTGACGCAATGTCATGTTGCCATTGCTCCCGCCCCCTCCCATTGTTGGTGTTCAGCACCTCCCTGGTAAGTGTATTTTTGGAGCGTTTGGGTTGTTTTAAAGTGGCTCCATTCACAGACCCAATACTGTTTGTTGTCTGTTTCAGGTGTAACAGGAATGGCTACATTCAGCCTGGGTTTATTACTCAAGTACCTTAGCAAAAAATGATTTACGCACCAAACCCACCTCAATCCTTGTTGGCAAGAAAATAAAAAGAAAGTATTAGCAGACAAATAGAGATAAACCTTGCACCAGCTTCACAGAGTGTGGGGATTTGCCAAATGCCCGTGGAGCTTCCCTTGAACAGCATTTCGACGGCACTCCTGGTTTGGGAAGGGCAGGGGGTGAAAAGTCCCGCAGCAGGCCGCGGTAAGCCAGCTGTGTCGTCCTGGCTCCATTCCGGGATTCCAGTCCTGGAATTTGTGCGCCGCTTGCTGCTCAGTGTGTTTGACTGTGGAGACAGGTTGTGGCTGTAGATTTTGGGGCAGATTTATGTTAACTGGCGCATCCCTGCATATCAGCAGGGATGCGCCAATTATTATGCGCCACAGCTGCGCCACCATGGATGCGCCGCATTTATAATGCGGCGCACCATGGGGCAAAAACGGCACAGATGCGTGACGCATCTGTGCCGTAAAAGTGGCGCATTGCTGGAGTTGCGTCGCAAGCGCGACGCAGCTCCAGCAATGTTCTGGGGGGCCCTATCTGTACAATGCTGCGTCAATCCTTACGCCTGCTTCAAGCAGGCGCAGGGTTTTGACGCAGCATGGGCCTAAAAGTGACTGAGTGAAATCTTGTAGATTTCACTCAGCCACTTTTAGGAGGCGTTCCTGCGCGGGAACACCCCCACCTGCCCTGGAACGCCTACATGTGGCGCAGGGCTTTACAACGTGACGCATCTCCCAGATGCGTCACGTTGTAAATACCCCGCACCATGGCGCAGGATTTGCGCCGCTGCTGCGTCACAAAAGTGACGCAACGGCGGCGCAAAAGTGGCGCAAGTGCAACATAAATCTGCCCCATTGTGTCCACGTTATGCTCTGGCTCCGCGGGCTTCTGTAGCCACCTGTATGCACTCACTTGCCAGCTTGGAGTTTTGGTTTTCCAACACATCGGAAGCGGGTCATCCGATGAAGGCTGAAGGTAAAGAAGGTTCGGGGTTGGGGTGTTGTGGTCACCGGGTCTGGTGTTTGACGGAAACGGTGCTGGACGCTGTCAGTGAGGGGGAGGAAAGGGCTACACATCCTGCTTAAGAGTGACCGACTTTGTGCAGCATGTTCCTGTAGTGTTAAACAGAAATTGTTGCGGAGACTACTTCTTGATAAAAGAGCGCCTTTTCCCCTCTAGTTACTCACACTGCACTGAATTGAATGTTCACTGTTTTAGTTTCTCTTCGCCTTGTGTGTTGTTATGGATGGAGGCGAGTATGCATCTGAGTTTGCTAAGAACTTTCCTCCATGTTTATAAATGTAGTCTTCCTCTCAAAGTGCGAAATGTCCACTTTCGGTGAACACTTACAACTTTTTGCTTCGGCCGCACTACCCCTCAGTGCAGCGGAGGACAATTAACAAACGCACGAAGTTCTGAGCCATGTTACTGCCATCTTGCCCGGGTGGAGCGTTCCCCTACGTTTTATTTCTACAAGTGAATTCTCACAAACACCTGTCTGGTGCTGGAGATATATTCAAATATTGAGCTGGTCACGTGCTGCGGTGTTCATAACTCCGAAGCCGGCAGCTGAGAGAAGGGTGCTCTCTGCCTGCACCTTTGCCAGCCCCTCTCCCTCCCTCCTTTGATTCTCGGACAGCCCTTTGTGTCTCTGGCTCCCGTCATGTGACCTCTCTCCTCACAGCCAGACAGCAGCCAGACAGCAGCCCTCCCCAGAAAAGTACAAACAACTTTGTTGCACTTGTGCAGTTTTCTCAGCTGAAGAGAAGGCTGCCCAATCCACATGATCTTATGAGCTTCTCTCAACTGACCCCATCTCACTGCCGATCATATTCTCTTTCCCTGATCAAAATCTCATCTGTTCACAACCCACTGCTGCTCACCCTAACCTCAATAGCTCACATAAGGTCCCGTTTTGCTTTACTGTCCACATCAGCACAAACACCTTATAATTTCCACATTTTTTGCAATTTCTTACTACCATCGTCACTCCATTTGCATCAAACTTGGTTCCCCGGCTCCCCAATCAGTAGCTCTGGCCATTACACCACATCCACACCCTTGCCATGTATCACTGCCAATTGGCCTGTTTGTCAGTCGGGCTCAAGATGTCGCTGCTTTTTTGTGTGTTCTTCTTGCTTGCCATCCCAACACTTCGGGCTCGCTACACCCTTACTGGCGGTCACTGGACGCGCGCCTGTTATCGGCCTGGTACAATGAGGCCAAATTCGGGATATTCCTGCACTAGTGAGTCTCCTCGTTACCTTACTTCGGCTCCGAATGGTTTTGGTGGAACTGGGCAGGCGAGCACAAGCTAGAGTACATAAACTTCATGAAACAATGCTGTGCCCCGGGGGCCACGTACGCTGACTTTGCACCCAGCTTCACCGCAGAGTTATTCAACCCGGGCATGTGGGCTAAGCTCTTCTTGACTGTGGGGGACAATAACCCAAAGCACTCTGGCTACTCTGCTCACACCCCCAGCATCCACATACGTTTACAGTTTACATGCACGCAAATGTGAAAGGGAGCATTTCGCTCAGCAATAAGAAGCATGCGGAAGAGGCAATCATTTGGTCATAAATCAGACTGCATAACACAATATATAGCAATTGTACAGCTAATCAATACTAGCAACACAATACATAGGATAATGTGCTCCATACCTAAACGCTCAGACGGTCCCAAAGGCGAGACCAATTGGCTATGCCAATGTTTGTTCTATATGTGCAGTCAGCAGATTATATACTGCTCCATGCTAAAAAGTCTGTTTGTGAAAGTAAGTAAATACAGGTGAGTATATGTTTACTATAGTTAGCTAAACATCGATGTGCCTTTTCATGATATAAAAGTATATCTTGCACGGTATGTGGAGTTGGAAAAATTGTAGATTTATACTTATCCATATATACTTACTTTCGTGATATTCTGGTTGTTAATATTTTGACTACAATATTTTTGCAGGACAATAATTTCGTACTTGCGTTACTGACTTGGAAGCATGAAGCTCTTTTAACCACATCAGCAACCGCTTGCACCACTTAGGCATGCTCCTTTACATCTGCACCCATCAAAGAATTTAGGCAATTAAAAAAATCCTCAAACCCTATCATTTAATGACAGTGATGAATGTTAGACCTGGCATCCTGTTTAGCTGACTGCGTTTTTGCTGGCTTTAGGACTCTTTACCGCTGCTAACCAGTTCAAAAAAGCTGGTACTCGCTCCTTTACACATGGTAAAATTGGCTTACACCCAATATGCACATTTAATTTACCTGTAAGCCCCTAATAAAGTGGTACCACATCTACCCAGGGCCTGTAAATTAAATGCTACTAGCGAGCCTGCAGTATTGATTGTGCCACCCACTTAAGTATCCCTTTAAATATGTCTAAGGCCTGGCATTGCAGGCTGTGTGTGCTGTGTTTAAACTGCCATGTCGGCCATGCAAAATAAGCCTTTTCCAAGTCAAAACCTTCCTTTTTAATACACATAAGTCACCCCTGGTATGGGTCCTGAACAGTTCAGCAGGAAGGGGGCTATGTATTTAAAAAGTAGTCTAATAAAAAAAAAAGAGGAAGATAAGACGAATATCCCAGAGGGGCTCGTCCTTCTACTAATGTATACCTTCAGGAAAAAGGAGCCTGTCCGTTCTGTGTGGTAACCCTCTGTAGGGTAGAGAGAAAGCTCTAAGCTTTCTTATATAACCCTCACCCACCAGGGTTGCCCCTTGGTGGCATGCTTCATCATAGATTTCATACCATCCCACTGTGGAACGGGGTGTTCTACGACCTGCGACACAGAAGCACTGAGTGGTCTGCTCTTAATGATAAGAAGAATTGGAGCAGGAGGGTTTTCTTTGGGAATAATGGAAGGTTAAAAATACCTGCCTGGTAGGTAAGTAAATACTTTAATCAGTCATCCAGGAGATATGATTAAAAAGTAGGGAGACATGTGGAAAGTGTAGATTGCAATGCACCTTCCTCTCAGTGGGTCAACATGTTTCAATCTAATCTCCATGACTTTTCTTCAAGACCAAGGATTTAACTCCTGATACTACTCCTAGAGTAGTTTTGGCATGAAGTGACCGCACACACTCTGCATGTTAATAAAACGTTTTTTAGCACCTAATTGGTGTCACTGCTTGGCAACTTGCAATATACGAGAGAGTTAGCCTGCCAAAGTGATGGCAGAAAACAGGAGAACAGGATATTTGTACTGATTAATTAGACAGAGCATGCTCTATATGCGTGTATCATATCCTTAAAAAATCACCGCTAAGAGGGAGTTCATGTGAACTAAAACTCAAAGCTTGCTGAGGAGAGCACATCTAGTTAAAACAGTGATCCCTGTGACATAAAACACAGAAGCACAACATCACACACAAATGTAACATAAAAACTTCACACAAAAATGATCCAAGACATTTGCATCATAGGTCCACCGGTGGCAAGCGTCATGGACACTTTTAGGAAATCTAACTTCAGAGTTGACCAGTGCTTTAGTAGATATTATCTTTGGTTAACTAGTGCTCTTAGAAAACAACTACTCAACCTAAGATCTAAATTGAGTATTGGATTATCCTTGTATTTTGGGAAATAATGGCGTGTGAATCAATGAATGACAAAAGGTTTGTTTTTCTGAGAACAAAAAAGAGATGTTCTAGAGATGCAGAGAGCTATCTCTGAACAGGCTTGAGACATCTCTGCTTTCCGTCCATGAACACCACATCCAGTAGGGTGGTGGCATAAAGGAGGAGCCAGACAGCCCATCCTAAATACAGCGTGCCTTCTAGTGCTGGCCAAAGCTATACCCTCAGAAACCTACTGGTTCCCGCACTCTAGATGAGGTGGCAGAACCGTGAGAATACTGATAAAATATTCATCTATTTTTATTTTTGGCAAGTTACGATTTCTTTTCCCACCCCACAATTTGAGGGCTTAAATATTTTGCGTGGGAGTGAAGACTAAAGGGGGAGGGGTATATAGAATGTGTTTGAAAATGTACGGCACTCAATTTCAAATAGCAACAGCTTTGAAGGCAAGACTTCAATACACATGACATCTTATGGAGGTAAATAATAAACATAAAACTATAAAGAACATATTATTTCCTTCCTTCGAAATGCACAGAAAGTCATCCTCAGCAGATACTAATAGGTTCTATTCCTTTTTGCATTCAGCATCTGTCTAGAAGGATTCATGTAGTTGCTTTATTCGCTTTTGTAGTTGAACTTTTTGTGAAATGTTCTACCTCTCCTTCAGGTGTAGGCATCTCAGTTAAAATTAAAGCTAAAAGTACCAAACAAACTGCAACATTTTAAAATACATCATCGTCAGCTAAATGGCATGTTCAGCCATTCTTTCATTGACCAGTGTCTGCAATACTGTGAAACTCCGGATTGTTGCTCAGGATTTGAGAACATAGTGGATATGAGCAGTACCCCCTAACAGGAACAATTGAAAGTATTAAGCAGAGACTGCCAGGCAAGGTGCCATTCAGATGGAAACTCATGCAACCCAAAACCAATTGTTGCGTACGTAGGCCTCATCAGTTAGGTATAGCTCGAGTCCTGTGGTACAGCAAGCACAGGAACTACATCTGACCATACCTATCACACTGAGGGTGTCTACTGCAATGAACAGAAAAGTCATGAAAGGAACACTTGCATTAATCTAGGCTACTGGTGATCACTCAGGCCACATTCTAGACCATCATGTTTCACTCACTGGGTCATTCTAGACAGAGAGCAGCCAAATGCAAATCAGCCTTGGTCTCCAATAGAAACAGTCCAGTCTGAACAGCCATGCCTGGTGTCTGCCTGTCAAGAATTCAAGCAACCCCAGATTTGATTCAACCTCCTCATTCCTCATGAGTGAAGTATAGCTTGAGTCCTGTAGCAGAGCAAACACACAGCATAGATGTCATACTTAGGGTGTCTATGGAACACATACCAGTCCATCATTTTTCTTCCACTGGGCCACTCAAGAGAGAGACCAGCCATATGCAATTCAGTCTAGATCTTGCTCAAATAGGAACAATCCAGCCTAACCTGTCAGGCTAGTTTCCCTCCAGATGGGAACACAAGAATCCACAGATTTGTTTGGGACTATTTAGGCCTCATCAATAAGGTATATCTTGAGTTATGTTGCAAAATGAGCATTGACTTAAATCTGGTCATATATATGAATGAATGAATGAATGAAAAGACATTTGTAGAGCGCATGGCTACCCGGGAGTGTCCCAGCGCTATAGATAAGATCAAGAACAGGAGAGGAACTAAGGAAATAGCAGAGTCTTTAATTTTTTGCGGAAGGCCATGTGATTGGAATTTGTGTGAAGTTGGAGTGGAAGGGAGTTCCAGAGCTTGGAGGCATTGTAGGAGAAAAGCCGCCCCCCACTTCTGGCCCTTTGTATTCTGGGGACTTTTACAAGATGAAGATTGTTAGATCTAAGTTCCCTATTGGATTTATAGCGACTGATGAGGGATGAATTAATGGGAGGGCCCGCCCCAAGCAGCGTTTTATGCGCAATACACAGAGATTTGAATTTGATGCATTTCCGCACGGGGAGCCAATGAAGGGATTGGATTGAGGGCTTGGCTGATTGTCTAGATGAGGATCCTGTAAGTATTCTGTCTGCGCAGTTCTGGACTAGTTGAAGTTTGGAAATAACAGATGCAGGAGAGCCCAAATAAAGAGCGTTTCCATAGTCCAGCCTTGAAAGAATAAGGGATTGTACCATGACTTTTTTTGCTGGGGAGGACAGGAGGGGAAGAACTTTACGAGCCATTCTGAGCAACCCAAAGCAGGTAGCTGCGGTCTTCCTGGCCTGTGTCCTGAAGCTCAGGTCCTGATCTAACCAGATACCCAGACTCTTGATCTCGGTTTTGGGGGAGGGAGGGGGGCCCATGATGGAAGGCCACATGAGGTGGGACTGGAAGCAGCGCGGGTTCCCTAGTACCATAATCTCAGTTTTTCCCCCATTTAGTTTGAGCTGGGATAGGTCCATCCATTTGGAAATTTGTTCCAGACAAGAGTGGAGTTTATTCACATTGGGATCTAGAAGATTAAGGGCCACCACTAGTTGTGTGTCATCCGCATAAGTCACTATGCGGATTCCTGAAGGGGCTACGATGTCAGCCACGGGGGACATGTAAACATTGAAAAGTGTCGGGCTGAGTGAGGAGCCCTGTGGGACCCCGTTAGGTAGAGGCACTGGAAGGGAGAGAGAATTTTCCTCAAAGACCTGGAAAGATCTTCCTTCTAAGAAGGAGCGGAGCCATTGTAAGGCGGTACCCGTAACACCAACTTTCCTTAGGCGCTGGATAAGAGTTGAATGGTTTACGGCATCAAATGCCGCGCTTAGGTCGAGGAGAATAATTGCTGTGGATCCTCCTATGTCGAGGATTTTTTTACATTCCTCAGTGACTGCTAGTAGGGCAGATTCTGTGCTCTGATGGGGGCAGAATCCGGTTTGTGATGGGTGGAGGAGATTATGTGATTCGAGGAAATCGGATAGGGTAGGATTGACAAATGTTTCTGTTATTTTGCTAATTCCCGGGAGGAGGGATATAGGTCGGTAATTGCCTAGGTCGGTGGGGACAAGGTAGGTTTTTTTAGGAGGGCTCTCACCATAGCTTTTTTCCAATTTGGAGGGACCATTCCGGAACTGAGCGACGTATTGATCAGTTGGAGCATGACGGGGGCTAGGATACCCGTAGCCTGTTTCAAAATATTCAAAGGGGCTGAGTCCCTGGGAGAGCCACTCTTTATGGAGACCAATAGGGCCATAAGAGTTTCCAGGGACAGAGGGGGGAAGGACTCAAGGATGGGCATAGTGTTAGATAAGGCCGACTTGATGGGCAGCTCTGGGTCCGTATTCCTCTGTGGAAGGGATTTAACGATTGCTTTGACCTTATCACAAAATAATTGTACTAATTTATTGCAACGTTGTCCAGTGGGGTCTAAGGTTATACGAGGGGCAGGAAGTTTGAGGAGTTTATTAATTATGGCGAAGGTTTCCCTGGGCGAGTTCTGAGCTTTTAGAATCCTTTCTTCGTAGTAGGATGATTGAGCTATTTTAATCTCAGCTTTATACTTGCGGATAGTTGATCTATATTCAGTTTTATTTGACAGGAGGAAGTCTTTCCTCCATTGTCTTTCCTTGATTTTGCATTGTTGTTTAAGGGCACGCAGGTTAGGGGTGAATCAGGGAGAGTTATGAGGTCCTTCTGTTTTTTTGAGTTTTGTTTTGGGGAGTACTAAGTCCAATGATTGGTCTATCCAAAAATGAAAATCGTTGTTTGCAGTAATAGGGCAGGGATTGGGTTTGTGTTTAGTTTGTTCCAACACTTGGATCCACTCCTCCAGGGGAAGTTTAGACCAGCGGCGACCGAGTGTCCAGGAAGAAACTATGGGGGTTTTAATATTTTGTGGGGACCAAGTGAAGTCAATCAGCGAGTGGTCTGTCCATGGAAGAGAAGAGGGATCTGACCCCTGCAGGTTTTCTAGACTAGAGAACACCTGGTCTAGAAGGTGGCCTTTCACATGGGTGGTGAGAGTAATTCTGGGGATTAGTTGGAGCATTGTGAGATCCTTGGTAAGTTCGGCTGCACTGGCGGCAGATTTCGCATCAAAGTATAGGTTGAAATCACCGAGTAAGGTCAGGTTGGGTGTAGAGTTAGCGAGATTGGATGCAACCTCTAAGATGGATTGGTGAAAGGAACCTAACGGGCCAGGGGGACGATAAACAAGGATACCGGAGAAAGAAATACGAGGTGAACATTCTATGATAAAATGAGCGCTCTCACAGTCAGAGACTGGATTGCCAAGCAGGCGGCAGGTGTAATTTTCTTTGTGAATAACTGCTATCCCTCCACCCTTTCCTGTTAGGCGGTCTGCTCTTTGAATGGCAAATCCTTTGGGGAGGGTTTGAATAATATCAGGTTCCGAGCTGGTATTCAGCCAAGTTTCCGTCAGGAATAGAGCGTCTGGATCTAAGTCTTGTCAGGAGCATCCTGATCTCTGTAGAGTGTTTCGGGAGGGATCTGCAGTTTAGTAATAGAAATCTGAAGTGGTCAGAGCAAGAAGGGAGTTCAGATCGGATAGTTGTGAGATTGGAATTACAGTTTGGACAGTATCTGTGGAACTTTTCAGGAGCAATGGAGTGCATACAGAGGGTGTCAGGGGTTCTATTGAGCTGTCTAAGCTGAAGGGACGAGTAGTGATACTGCCAAGATGGGGGAGATGCAGGGGTTACGCCCCGGGGCCCTGTCAGGCGCGGACGGGCGCAGACGGGCTTGCCTTGGGAGCGCCAGCGGCATGCGCGCGTCCGCTGCGCGGTTGCTTCATCACGCGCTTTTGAAGCAAAGTGGGGAGGAAGCAGCCGCCAAGGTCCAGCCACTAGAATGCTGACCTGGCGCTCAGTAAGGCGGAAGTGTGGCAGAAAGGGGCTCGATGCAGAGCATTGAACACAGCTCTGTTCCCCCCGGTGACCAGCACCACAATCAGATTCAGTAAAATTTTAATATCACAGTAAAATATTCAAATAAAAGTTCGTTTCGTTTCACACTACAAGGATCGTTTTACAAGCAAAAATATCGGGAGACTAACGCAAGTGGTCCGCCTCCTGATCTTAATCAATGCTGCGCGGTCGCGTCATCACGCGCTTTTGAAGCAAAGTGGGGAGGAAGGAGCCGCCTAGGTCCAGCCACTAGAATGCTGACCTGGCGCTCAGTAAAGCGGAAGTGTGGCAGAAAGGGGCACCCTGCAGAGCATTGAACACAGCTCTGTTCCCCCCAGTGACCAGCACCACAATCAGATTCAGTAACATTTTAAAATCACAGTAAAATATTCAAATAAAAGTTAGTTTCGTTTCACACTACAAGGATCGTTTTACAAGCAAAAATATCGGGAGACTCACGCAAGTGGTCCGCCTCCTGATCTTAATCAATGCCACTATCAATATCACTCTATGGCAACTACTGCAACAGTCAGAGATAAGAGTAAAACGACTGTTTCCTACAGATTCCACTCCCGTCATCCTTAGGACGGCAAATATAATGCATCCATATGTTTTCACTCATATTGGTCTCTGCGGTGGAACCAAGATCTGCAGGCCTCATCCTTGGAGTCCTTGAGAGCCAATGTAAGTCCCCACAGACTCTACAGTAGGCTCCCTGTTTGCCAAGTTAGTATCAGCTTACCAAGCTTAAAATAACACACAATCAGCCATATCAGAATATGGTGTTGATTATACAGGTTAAGGGAAATGTTACAGTGATATTACCCTAAGGGCACATGTTTTGTATATATCTATATAGCTAGATAGATAGATAGATAGATAGATAGATAGATAGATAGATAGATAGATAGATAGATAGATAGATAGATAGATAGATAGATAGATAGATAGATAGATAGATAGATATATATGTGTATATCTGTCTATCTATCCATATATATAGATATAGATATATAGATATGTACAAAACATATATACACATACATACATATACATAGATATATCTCATTGAGTGGTGTTTGAACAATAATTTCTTTCTTTTTGGGAAAGAGTTGTACAGACAACTCAGAGGAGTGGCGATGGGAGCGTGTTTCTCCCCCAGCTACTTGTGCTTGCACGTCGGCTGGTGGGAGGTAAAGGTCCTAAAAGTAGAACACAGGACATGGGTCAATGAAAAGATAGTATGCTATCTTAGATACATAGATGATATTTTCATCTTGTGGCAAGGAGATGAGCAGGAAGCTGCAACTTTCGTTGAGGCTATTAATTGTAACTCCCTCAATCTCCACTTCACATCACATATCAACAAATTCAGTACTGAATTTCTAGATGTGAAGGTTTACATTGAAAACAAACAAATTTAAACCACCCTGTTCAGAAAACCGACCGCCGGGAATGCAACGCTCCATGCCACTAGCTTGCATCCTAAACATTTAATAGCAAGCATTCCCTATGGCGAAATACTGAGATTAAAAAGAATATGTAGTCTGACTTTGGATTTTGATTTATGCCTAAAAGAAATGATCATGAGACTGAAAGCACGTGGGTACACTGACACCACATTACAACAAGCTATTACCAAGGCTATTGTACGCCCCAGAGAGAGCCTATTTAAAACAAATTTGACTACTGATTTTGGTGCAGGAGTTAAGAGGGCGACTAGGGAGGAAACTATCAACAACAAGAGCCCTAGGCTAATTACAACATACAGCAGTGAGGAAAGAAAAATTAGGGCCATAGTTAAGAAAAATTGGCCCATAGTACTAACTGATATTGTGTTAAGCACAAGACTGCCCAGTACTCCCATGATTACATTTAGGGGAGCTAAAAGCATGGGTGCTGTCCTAGATATAAGTAGCCCTGAAAACAGACAAAATACTATGTGGCTTCAACCAGCACAAGAATTCCGTAAATGCTCTACTTGTAAAGCGTGCAAATTCAGAACTAATGTAACCCACTACCGAACTCCTTTCAGCACCCAAGATACGGGTATTTCAGGTAGTTTCAATCGCAAAACTGAGTTTGCTGTGTATGTCCTGATATGCACTTGTGGCCTAAACTACATCGGTAGCACCAGGCTGCAGGTGCATGTCAGGAATTTACAGCATCTACGTGCAATTTTGCACAGTGACCCTGCTTACCCGGTAGCACGTCATTTTAAGAGAACCCATAATAATGATGTTGCATGCTTAAAATATCTTGTGGTGGGGTCAGTCGCGAAATCTCGTAGAGGGTGGAAATCGGGGAACGCCAGTTGAGACAACGTGAAACCAAAATGATTCTGGAATTTGACAGTAAATAGCCAAACGGGTTGAACAATACAGAGGATATGTACAACTTCCTTTAATTCTTCTAGTTCCCTGCGAATCGTACCCATCTACTTTATGAATTTACAAAATAGCCAGTACATGTGTCCTTTATGAAGCATATTAAGTTTTGTTTACTTCTTTGTCTTAATAAGTAGGTGCCCTATTATTAAGCACCATGTGATATGGATTTTATTGCTTCATAATATTCGAATAATTCTAATGCCTTTTACATGAAAACAAATCGTTTTATCACCTCTTTGCACTATTTTCCGATATGAAGAATTTTAGAAATGTTATTTATATGATTTTAACAATACTACCCAGAAATGTTTTTTTTATTGTTAATAGAATTTATACATTTATTTAATCATGCGGATGGCACTTTAAATAATGTTTGCACTATTTGCACAGTTTTGCACAGTGATTTGATTGCTGCTTTGTTTCCACTTTAACGGGTACTTCCAACGATAGGATTCTGTTTAACATCTAAATCATGCAATTATCATTTACATATCAGCTTGGCTCATATATTGTTAGCGGCTCTTTTATAAGATTTATCCAATTATCAATAGGGCATTTTAGGCCCTTTTATATAATGACCAGGTCAAAGAAAGAGAAAGAAATATAATCTTGATTGTATATATTTTAGAAAAAACTCTTTTTTACCTGTGTATTTATACAGACAGAATCACTATAGAAGCCTGCATTATGAGGTTTATATGCTGCTAAATTGTAAATAATAATCAAATGTATTTTTACATTTTTTATATATATTTTTTTAATTGCATTGTTGAGCATTTATGAATTTGAGATTTATCTCTGTATTCCCTTTTTTGAAAACGATATAATGCTCAGTAAACAGAACGACAGTATGTTTTCACTTTCTATGGTCATGTGACCAAAAACGTGTTGGTTGTGGGTGTGCACTTTAAGCATTTAAAAATAATCATTTTTTCTGTGACCCGTATGTGAACAAGGGCTCTTGGGCCCGAAACGCGTCATTGCTGAAACAATTTGGGTCTAATAAAACTATCTCGCCAGATCCCTGTGGTCCGTCTCCTTTTTCGCCAGTCCTTGGAGGTTGTTTGGAGTATACGTTCGGTTGAATATATATATATATATATATTACCTACTGGCGGTCGCCAGTAGGTAGTTATAGTTAGGACCCTGTTTCCATAGGAAATCCGCAACATTCTATTTTGAATAACTTTGGCGCCGGTTGACGAATCCTCGCGAATTTCTCAAAATAGGTGGGGCGCTACGCTCCGCTCCTACCCTGAAAGTCTCGGGGGGATTCGTCAAGCGGGGGCTGAGATAAAAGGGGGGTCCCAAAACGCGTTTTTCCCATGCATTTTTCCATAGGACCTTTAGACAGGGCTACAGCCCGAACGGCTGAACAGAATTACTAGAAATTTGGCAGAGAGGTAGTCCTCAGGTCAAGGAAGTGCCTTTTGTAGGTTTGGTGTAAATCTGTTCAGTAGATTCTGAGAAAATAGCCTTTAAATCAATATATATATCTGAGCCAGCTTACGGTACGCTTACCGTAAGCTTACCGTACGCGTACGGTGGCGTGCGCGAGCGCGATTCTGATTGGCTGTTAGATCTTAGTAAACATTCGAATCGGCCGAAACCAGGAAGCGGCGGCCGCCATTTTCTCTCTCGCACTCTGAGGGGGGGGCTGTAAACAAAGGCAAAAAACATATAAAGGGGCTGTTTAGACAGCGCCCATGCACATAGCCATGTTAGTTGAGTCCTCAAAGATCCCCCAAGGCCAAAAACGGTAAATTTTTATTTTTTGAAAATTTCGCCGATTACGCTTACCGTACGCGTACGGTGCGCTTACGCTAAAAATTTTAATAAAAAAAAAAAACACTCTCTGTGCATGGCATATTATTGTCATCACTTACAAATTAAATTTAACAGATTACCTATCACAAGGAAGCACATAATATGTCCTCCATGTGCGCACGGTGCGTAACGTGGGCACACGGTGCGCGTAGCGCACTGTGTGCCCACCTTGCGTGTACGGCACTAACTGCGTAAAGTGGGCGCGCGGTGCGCGAAGCGCACCGCGTGCTCACTGTGCGCGCACGGTGCGCGCACGGAACGAACTGCGTTAAGTGGGCGTGCACGCCACGAATGGCGTAAAGTAACTTAGCATTTAAAAAGACGTACAAATTCACTGAAAAAACCATAGGTTTCACACACGTTATAGTTAGGAATTAGCATTTAAAAAACCTTGCTAATTCAATGAAAAAACCATAGGTTTCACACATGTTATAGTTAGCTGGAAATTTTACTGATAAAAAACCAATGAAATTCCCCCGTTATAGTTACTGTAGGCAACTATAACTCACGCGACCGTAATCCTCTGGTGATGACATATGTGTCTTTATGAAAAAAAAAAATTTGTAAAATATGTATAGCTAAAATTTAATGGAAGAAGACATCGGCAAATAAGTGTCTAAATACAGTATTAGCATCAGCAGAGGATTGCGGTCGCGTGAGTTATAGTTGCCTACAGTAACTATAACGGGGGAATTTCATTGGTTTTTTATCAGTAAAATTTCCAGCTAACTATAACATGTGTGAAACCTATGGTTTTTTCATTGAATTAGCAAGGTTTTTTAAATGCTAATTCCTAACTATAACGTGTGTGAAACCTATCGTTTTTTCAGTGAATATATATATATATATATATATATATATATATATATATATATATATATTACCTACTGGCGGTCGCCAGTAGGTAGTTATAGTTAGGACCCTGTTTCCATTGGAAATCCGCAACATTCTATTTTGAATAACTTTGGCACCGGTCGACGAATCCTCGCGAATTTCTCAAAATAGGTGGGGCGCTACGCTCCGCTCCTACCCTGAAAGTCTCGGGGGGATTCGTCAAGCGGGGGCTGAGATAAAAGGGGGGTCCCAAAACGCGTTTTTCCCATGCATTTTTCCATAGGACCTTTAGACAGGTCTACAGCCCGAACGGCTGAACAGAATTACTAGAAATTTGGCAGAGAGGTAGTCCTCAGGTCAAGGAAGTGCCTTTTGTAGGTATGGTGTAAATCTGTTCAGTAGATTCTGAGAAAATAGCCTTTAAATCAATATATATATCTGAGCCAGCTTACGGTACGCTTACCGTAAGCTTACCGTACGCGTACGGTGGCGTGCGCGAGCGCGATTCTGATTGGCTGTTACATCTAAGTAAACATTCGAATCGGTCGAAACCAAGAAGCGGCGGCCGCCATTTTCTCTCTCGCACTCTGAGGGGGGGGCTGTAAACAAAGGCAAAAAACATATAAAGGGGCTGTTTAGACAGCGCCCATGCACATAGCCATGTTAGTTGAGTCCTCAAAGATCCCCCAAGGCCAAAAACGGTAAATTTTTATTTTTTGAAAATTTCGCCGATTACGCTTACCGTACGCGTACGGTGCGCTTACGCTAAAAATGTTAATAAAAAAAAAAAAACACTCTGTGCATGGCATATTATTGTCATCACTTACAAATTAAATTTAACAGATTACCTATCACAAGGAAGCGCATAATATGTCCTCCATGTGCGCACGGTGCGTAACGTGGGCACGCGGTGCGCGTAGTGCACTGCGTGCCCACCTTGCGTGTACGGCACTAACTGCGTAAAGTGGGCGCGCGGTGCGCGAAGCGCACCGCGTGCTCACTGTGCGCGCACGGTGCGCGAAGCGCACCGTGCGCGCACGGAACGAACTGCGTTAAGTGGGCGTGCACGCCACGAATGGCGTAAAGTAACTTAGCATTTAAAAAAACGTACAAATTCACTGAAAAAACCATAGGTTTCACACACGTTATAGTTAGGAATTAGCATTTAAAAAACCTTGCAAATTCACTGAAAAAACCATAGGTTTCACACATGTTATAGTTAGCGGAAATTTTACTGATAAAAAACCAATGAAATTCCCCCGTTATAGTTAGTGCAGGCAACTATAACTCACGCGACCGCAATCTTCTGCTGATGACATATGTGTCTTTATGAAAAAAAAATATTTGTAATATATGTATAGCTAAAAATGTATGGAAGAAGACATGGGCAAATAAGTGTCTAAATACAGTATTAGCATCAGCAGAGGATTGCGGTCGCGTGAGTTATAGTTGCCTGCACTAACTATAACGGGGGAATTTCATTGGTTTTTTATCAGTAAAATTTCCGCTAACTATAACATGTGTGAAACCTATGGTTTTTTCAGTGAATATACATATATACACACACACACATATATATATATATATATATATATATATACATACAACGCTCCTAGGGCATGTGAATGACCTCTTTAAGTGCATACTGAAAAGGGTTTTTAATTATTTTTTAATTCCCCTTCTGTACTAGTATTTCACAACCTTTACAAACATTCTCTGACTGTGAATTATTTACATAGGATTTATAGCCTATAAACAGTATTCTCATTACATTTTATGTCTAATAATTACATGGAAAGAACATACATCGTTCCTCTGGCATTTCCAAATACCCCATTATTAAAGCAGATTTTTTATCTTCAGCATGGTCAGCCAGTCATTAATTACTGAATGCTTAATTAGAATGTAAGCCAGTTTGTTAAATGATTTGGTCTCTTTCTAGGTTTTTATATATTAACTGCATCATTCGTGATACAGTTGGTCATCTTTCACTATCACTGTGCACCCAGCATTAATGCATGGATCTTTATGATACTATATAGTGATACAATCTTTAACCAGTTTTTAATGCAAGGACTTTTAATTTCCAAAATTGTGTTTTCCTATGGAAAAAAAACTACCACATAAAATGTATATACAATCTCACATTATTATTAGAACTAGGGGTAAATTGTGTAATTCTCTGTAGCATGATCATGCAGAATTACCCAAATATTCTGTGACAGTATAAAGAATTATGAGAGAAGAGTAATTCTTCATTTACGCTGTATTCTTAGCAAAAGAATGTCCCCATATGGAAATAGTGCTAAATGCAACAGAACAACTCCTTCATCGCTAATGTAAAAATCCCCCAAAACCCTACAGACGAATACTATTTTTTTTCATTGTGGCTGTTTCAATCTATTCAACTACAGTCTTTAGGAAAACAAAGGTCTTTTAGAGTTACTGGGCCTTAGACCTTTATGAAAAAATGTGGGAAAAACACCAAGCATTGCAAATGTGTATGTGCACTTAACAGGCATACATGTCCCATTTCACAGGCGCGGCCTGAGTAAAGGAAATAGGCTGGAATGCACAGCCTGCAGCAGCTTTGTCTTCCACGCATGTGAAAGTAACAGGTATGCTTGTTGCTTTGGTATTTATTGGGGCCAAAAACAAGTTGAACAGAAATTCCAGGATTTCAAGGGGGGCATTTTACAACACCTGGCGCTACCTGCCTGAAGCAGATGGAATATCTGCCCAGCAATTGGCCAATAATGGAGGAAAAAAGCAGAAGCAACAGTGATAATCCTGCACAGCGCATGTTGTTCCCCATTCTAGACCAAAAACTCAAAACTGCATGGTAATAGCAGGGGGATCCTGCATGGAAACAGTAATTTGGGGTGCAGTTTTATCACCTACAGTTAGCATGCTACCTTTGAATGGGCCCACTCTTATCTATACACCATATAGAGGGGATGGTAGAGTTCTGCTGAGGTCACGCCCCCCCCTGCCAATATGATCATTGATGCATATTTAACTGGGCTTGTTGAAAGCATTGCTTCTGCACTGCTCCAGCTCATAACGGTTAAATATGTATTTGCATTGCAAACATGCCTCTGGCAGCATGCAGGGATCGTGACAGGTATGGATTTCAATACAACATATCCAGAGAGGGATGCACTGAAATCTGTGCCTGCCTCACCTCTTGGCCTTTCATTTCTGTCTTGACCTTGTGCAGCACTACAAAAAGAGAAGAGAAGTAGAGACAGTGTTCCACACATCCCATACTCCAAGAACACCAAATTCATAAGTGGAGAAGTATTCTGTAGTTCGGGGCCTGATATTCGAATGGGATTTTGACATTCTGTGTCTATTGAAAAATGTATTAGTACATATGGGCCCACATTTCCAACTCTTACATTGACGTGAACAGGGTATGCGATGTATTGGCGTAGATCATGTCCCTTAAGGCCTGTATGTGGAAATGAGTCCCCATGAGATGGGGAATAGGTGCCTGTTGACTTCCAGGGTCGAACTGGGACAGAAAATTGGCCCGGACATCAAAATAATAGTAGCCCCCATTAGTGAATTAGATAGCTAAAAAAGTGGCCCATGATTGCAAATTGGGGCAGTTTTGAATTTGTAACGACATACAGGAAAAGTGTTTTGCGAGGTATTGAAGACTTCATGGCTTTGAACTTGCTGCAAGCAACTTGTTTTTTAATATCAGGGAACTTAACAATAAAAACCAGCTCTGCAGACCACTGAAAGGCCCACAAAACAGTGAAATAAATGGCTCAAAAACTGACATGTCAGACCTGATTGCCCTGCGGATCAGTCCAACCCAGCTCAAATCTCCAACGCAACAGAGTTCATTATTCTTAAAAGTAATGGATAGATTCCTGCTGTTCTGCTGTGCACAGACATCTGGCCAAAACTGCGAGCCCAGAATCTGTGCAGTAGATGTTATTCACACTGATCACAGGTGCACATTGTAAATAGGGGTGGGTGGAGCTCGAGCAGGTTTACTCCGCAGAATTCCATGAAGTTACAAAAAAACTCTGAGAGATTCAACGGAGTTCCAAGATGCGGCAGAATTCTAGTCTGGCGCACTGCTCGTGCTGATTTTTAGTGCTGGGAGCTTGTCCTGATTCCTGCTCTGTAAAATCAGCACGAACTTCACCACACAGCACGCCCAAGGCTGTTGCATTTTTTTGCCACTCAAGTAGATTTTCCACTCCAGCTGCAGTTTTGCAACACAAGTGGCAAATTACACAATGTGAGCGTTAGGGACCTGCTGCGATTGCTCGCATTGAGAAATCTCGCTGGGAGGCGGTCCAGCACTCGTGTTTTCTGGCTCATCAACTTAACGTTGCAAAGCTGTGCATGAGAAAAACCCCACCACGCAGTGGTTGGCAGAGTTGTTGCCAAGGTCCAAGCTCCAATCAGAGTGCAGAGCGGGCAAAACTCTGCAAACTTCTCTGGAGGAGCGGAGTTTACCGTCCACCCCTAATCATAAATTAATACTTTCGGGTCCTACAATTTTAGCCGTACTTTCGAGACAGACGATGTGTGTCTTGCAGGTAGAAAGCATGAGTTTTGCGAATCTGGCACTTTGTGCTTATCCCGATGCCTAATAAATGAATTGTTTTATAACCTACTCACTGGAGCAAGGCATTATTTTAACTTCACGTTGATAAAGCATGATACCTAAATTAAAAGGTCTCTGTGATTAAAATATTGGGCATTAGTATTAATTAACTAATTTCAGTCATAATAGAAGGATGGGAAGCTGAGATGGCAAATCAAAATGTAACAACAAGGTTTGGAACTAGCAACCAAGGGCCACATATGCAAAGGCTTTTTGTGGTCACCATTTGCGAATGCAAAAAGGCTTTTTTACATGTATAAAGTCCTATTTGCAATTCGGTAACATATTACCAAATCTAAAATTGAGTCTGCGATACGGTATTAGGAAGGGGTGTGTTTAGGGAGTCCCTTCCTAATAATAAATTGCAGTGGTATGTGTGATTGTTTTGCAACGGAAATGCGGTTGCAAAACATTCAGATTTTGCCACTTACTTCAAGTAGGTGGTAACCCATTCACAAATGGAAGGGATCCCCAAGGAATCCCTTACTCTTTGTAAAAAAAAAAACATTAATGAAAAGAAAACTTTCAATTTTTTTAAACGCATCCCGTTTTCCATTATGGAAAACTGGGTGCATTTAAAAAAAAAGATTGCTTTATTTAAAAGCAATCACAGAAATGGTGGTCTGCAGACCCCAGCAGACCACCATCCCTGTGATTTTAGCGATTCCCATTGGGTCGCAAACTGAGACCTGCCTCATTAATATTCATGAGGTAGATCTATTAGCGACCCACTGGGAATCATAAAATGTGTCAAAGACACATGTGTATATTGGTATTTGCGATTACCAAATAGCGAATCGCAAAACTTCGCTATTTGGTAATCACAAACTACTGCTTTTGTAATTGTGGCACTAAGTTGCCACCGTGTGTTTCAAATGCACTTGCTGGGTTTGCAGAATGAAAATGTAGACTCAAACAATTCAATTATAGAGAAGACACGGCCCTTCTCCTCTGACATACCGATGCAGCCTGCTCTATATGAGAGTCCATGGTAGAGCAATGTATAGCTCTCAAAATGTACTCCCCTGCCTTTATCAAGGGGCGCAGCTTGGATGATTACTTTTTCAAGACCATTTATTCACTTGACATCTTCATGCCATGTGTCTTAGCCCAGTTTTTATTGTTCAAGATTGTCTGCAACACCTGCCTTAATTGTGCCATTTCGTTGTGTTTAATTGGAACTTTGTAATTGTGTATTCATTGTGAAAATATGGAAATTTTCAATAAAGGTTAAGAACTCGACAGAGGAAGCAATCCAATTGTCTCACATTTAGAGGGTTTAAATATGCAGTTTCTGTTTCGATCCCAGTTGCACTGCCCTTTCCCCACTGGCCTTAATCATGTGGATGCTGTGCTAAGTTCTGCCTAATGTGGACAGTCACCTCACAAAAATCTTTTTGCCAGTTTGATAAATAACACCACTATCGATGCCAGCAACACTGATAGAATGGCATGAGAATTAATTTATTTCTAGGTTTTTCGAGTCCTCGATGACCCAAGAAGCATCCTGATGCTAAGGGAATTGGTGGCTAGAAAACGAAGCATAACACAAAAATACTGCAAAAAGCAAGGTACACAGGGAAGGAGATGGAACCTTAAAAAAAGTATGAGTGACCGTCTGCTTACGAGTTTGGGAAATGCGATACTCTGTCACAAACATGATGGATATCCCGTCGGCCGTATTACACGATCCACAGGATATAATAAAACTGTAATTTGTCAGACAGGATTTCCGTTACATTTGTGATGTAGTAACCCTCTCTGCCAAACTCCTAATCATGCCCAAAGTGAGGTAACAAATGCTACCATCTGCCAGACTGTGTCATCACGGTTTGACTTTTTACAAAATGGAAGCTGAGCACTCAATCTCCCAAAGGTGGCGTGCTTCATCATAGGACTGTGCCTCACTCATGTTATGATGTGGAAGCATGAATAGGATCAACTATATGGTAAGAGATCTCCTACAGGTTTGTACTCATGACCTGTTGGATGGTGTGTGGAAGGCACCTTCTCAAGGGCTCTCTAGCACCAAGTAGGAAGATGCAAAAAGAGTGAGGATGAAAAAAAGAGTAAGGGACCAAAAATTGCAACTAAAGTCACCTACTGGCTAACACAAGTAATGCATTCTGGTTGCCAGTGAGTGATATTAATATATCAGGAGGGGGATATTCCAATTCT
Source organism: Triturus cristatus (assembly GCF_964204655.1). Lineage (NCBI taxonomy): Eukaryota > Metazoa > Chordata > Amphibia > Caudata > Salamandridae > Triturus > Triturus cristatus. Next base: position 1,048,607,040 of record NC_140585.1, on the reverse strand, counting down.
CCTTTAGAGTCGACATTTTTCAGCCTTGAAAATTGTGTACACTAGTTCTTTAAAACATAAGTCCCAATTAAACATTTCCCAAATTGGCTTCCTGATTCGAACAGGTGTACGTTTGATAAGTGTACGGTGGTGAAAATCAATATACTGATCCATACGTTATGGGAAATGATAGTAGTTTTATCCACCAATAGCTAGAACTGCCATAAGTGGGTTACAAAAAAAGGTATCTCTAACAGGGGCAAGGTTGGCGGTAGAGGTCAGAAAATTTACCTGCCAGGAGACCTTAAATCAGAGTGGGCGACTGTTTGCAAGGTTCAGCTCAGCTTATCACGATGCAAAAGATCATGGCATGCTAATGGTTTGGCTGAAAGAGTGAAGGGGTGTAACCATAACTGCAGCTGACTGCATTTAATCCTTTCCCTCCAACACAAACCAACGAACATGAAGTAACTTTTTGTGTCATATGATGAGACCTCATGATTGGCTCTCGCCTGCCTTTTCAATAACTGCAGCTTCTTTAGAAGTACCAGATGAAATTCCCAATGTTTGCCAAATACAATCAAATCTGATTCTGAAGGGAAAATAGACAAGCAAACTAGGTCAAAATCACCGCAAGCCTGGACCACCTGTTTCATTTGCTAAAGAGAGTTCCCTCTGCAGTAACAGAACTAAGGAAAGATAATGCTGCATGGAAGAGCAGAACCCTAATCTCTGATAATCAACTGACCTCCAAATTAATATAATCTCCTGTTTGCCGTCATCAATGTATGGAATCTTGGAGTTCTATGTGCCGGAGTTGTCATTCGCTCCCCCAGTATTCAGAATTAGAATTCAAAAGTGACATCTGCAGACCTTTCCCTGAAAAGTGGCTGCTCCAAGCAGACCACCGGGTGGAGCTGATCAGAGACTTATGGATGGTACATCACGGTTATGGCAGCATCACAATGATGGGCTCCCAAATACTGACTGAAGATTCTACAAAAACCAAGTGACCAGGATGTGTATGAACCATCAAGAATGCAGTAACAAAAAACTGTCATAAGACTACTCAACGGACTACTGTGGGAGGCAAACATAAGGTTCAGTATTCTGGATCAACCTTACTCCGTGCAATCCTGGTCCCAGAGATCAATGGATACAATCTGATTACTCAGAGAACTTTTAAATGGTAGAACCACAGAACAAAATTCCTAGTGATGCTGCAACCCAGAGAAGGGCACACCCAGTCCTAAGGCAGAACTAATTATCTATCCTACAGGAAACATCTGAAAACGAATCTAGTCAAACAAATTTGCAACTAACTCAAAACTCCACAAATAACAGGTGATGGTATGTTATGTTGTATTGAGTTGTAAAGCAAACTAATCACCCAAGAAGGTATTGATGTGCTTGGTCAGGTGTGTGGTCCCAAAGTGTTTATACAAAGAGCCAGGTCTTCAACTTCTTGCGGAACTCAAGAAGTCAGAAGGAGGCTGCGATATGTTGAGGGAGGTTGTTCCATGACGTGGGTGCAATGTAGGAGAATGAGCGACCTCCAGGATTGCTTTTGCAGATGTGAGAGTGTGTGCGAGTGAGGCAAAATATAGCTGTCTGGTGGGTTGCTGAAAGTGTATGTGGCTGCTCAGGTATTCTGGTCCTGTGTTGGGTAAGGCTTTGTATATGTGTGTGAGAAGTTTGGCTGCCCTTGTGAATGGGGAGCCAGTGAAAATTCCTGAGGTGCAATGGGAAGTGGGTGTGGCATGGGAGGTTAGTTATGAGTCTGGTGGTGGTGACCTGGATATTCTGGAGTCTGTGTATGAGTTGTTTGGAGAATTCAGCGTAGAGAGAGTTGCTGTAGTCCAGCTTGCTGATGATGAGTGCTTGTGCAACAATCCATATGGTGTTCTGAGGGAACCATTTGAAGATCTTTTGCAGCATGCATAGGATGCGGAAGGAGGAAGTGCACACTTCATTGACTTAGGCTGTCATGTTGAGCTTGTTGTCTAGGATGATCCCTAGATTTCTTGCGTGGCCTTTGGGTGCGAATGTTGATTCTAGCTCCAATGTTCGTATCTATCCTGATACCATGGTCAACCTGTTCATTGCCGACTTATCACAGTCCCTTAATTTCATCAACAGTCACCACCCCCTAAGATTAGAGGTGCATGAATCAGTAACATGCTTATGCTGATGACTATGCCCTATTTAGTTCCACAAGAGTAGGGTTACAATGGTTGCTCAACCAACTACATACCTAAGCGACCATTAATAACCTGGAGGTGAATTGAAGAAAACTAAGGTAGTTATATTTGGTAGGCAAAATTATCAGGGAGGTGGCTGGCTTTACAGCGGTAACAAGATTGTGTTGGAATAATCATACAAGTGCCTGGGGGTACATGTTGACGTCAGGGGCTTTTCCACAAGGCACTGGAAAGAAGTTGAAGCAAAGGCCCTAACCCTCTAGGTGACTCTATTGAAATTATCAAAATAGGTACTGGGGCCAAGCCTCTCGCCCCTGCTGGAATTCATGAGGACCAAAATGTCCCCTTTGTTGACCTACCGTAGTGAAATCTTACTGGGCAGGGACAGTAGTTTGCTGGACAAACTCATTATAAAGATATAGAAAAATGCCCACCGGCTGCCAAAGTCCTCATCTGCTGCCCAGATTAGTTGGGAACCGGGTCTTTCTGATCAGCGGGCAGTCGGTGCTGGCGCCTGTATCAACCTGTGTCATAAGTTACGGAGGTCTAGTGTTGGCTGTCAAGAGGCATTGTCATAGACCAAAATTAGCTCTAGTGGCCAAGCCAAGCTCACCATCGGTTCCTCGAGGACTGTAAGCAACTACTGGATGCAAAAGAACTTTAGCCCATTAATTTGAGTCATTCAGCATTTAAATTGGGCATCAATAAATGTGTCCGCCAATGGTAATACCATTCTGATAGGGCCATTTTTGCCAAGCGTAGGCACGCCTGGGCAGCCATCAACATGTACCAGCCAGCTTCCCCCTCGCCATATCTCACCTGTATGTATTCTAATCATCTAAAAGCAAGATTTATGGACCCCAGGCTGGTGGTGTAGCCGTTCTTGAAGTACCTCGCCAGCTGGCTGACAAAGGGAATACCTGTAGGGGCTGTGTTCAGTGCAAGGAAGCTCTTGAACATGTTGTATGCCTCTGCCCAGCCCTGTTGGATGAGCGCAAGACCAGGATAGGCAGAGAATGGAATACATTGGGAGTTCATACCTGTCTGCAGGCCATAATTGCTCCTTTCAACTCAGACAATACTTGTTTAAAATATCTTGCTGACTAATTTGCCCCCATTACATTAAACAAGCTTAGCTTTCCTGGGGGTTCTGTTTTCAACCCCAGTGTGCCTACAATAGGCTCAGCCTAGCTCTCTTTGTTCGTAGGGCACCCATTCAACAACTAACTTGCTGCTTTTCTTGCACCAGCACTTGTGAGATATTTATTTTCTTCACTTCTTGAAGTAATGTTGGTTTTTATACAGTGTTTGTGTGCACCTAAAACGAATCAGTGACTTTAGAATGATGTACCTTCGATGATAACTGTTTTTATGAACAACCGCTGCTAAATGTTTTGCACCAGTGCATGTGGGACTCTTCCTCCATAGTAGCAGATCAGTGAGGGGTGCTCTTTTCAGAGTAATTTAAATGGCCTATGCGCCAGGCTGATCTGACTGATTGCACTCTCTATCTGCAGTTTTGATGTCAATATTACCTTCATTAGGTCCTCGTTTGCACTAGCACTATGATCTGTTATGCTAAAATGATGATAAATGATTTTAGTGTGGTGCAATTTTAATGGTGATTGTTTTAAGGAATAATTTGTTGCTATATTTGCTGCACTAGCACTTATGAGCCATATTTTCCCATCAGTAGATCAGTGTCTGTGTCCCTCTACTTGTTTCAAATACCAAGCACAACAAGATGATGGAGGAAGTGCTGAAACCTTTCAACCACTCACCTCTAGTCAAGAGATCTGGGTTGAATCCATCATTCTTTTGCTCACTATGTCACCCCAGTTTGGACCAAGCCATATGCAGATCAGTCTTGACCATGTTCCTCATGGGAATGTGCCAGCCCAAACTGCCAGGCCAACTTCTCCCTGAACCATAAATAAGAATCCTGGGACCGGTTTCATGGTATAACCCCTCATCAGCCAGGCTAGCTTGACTCAAGTGGCACAGCGAGCAAGGGACCCACGTCTGGGCATACTCTTAGCCACATAGGTCGAACATAGCAAACACAGCAAGATGATGGGCGGAGTGCTGAAACTTTTCAACCACTCACCCCCAGTCAAAAGATCTCAGTTGAATCCATTGTTCTTTTGCTCACTATGCCACCCCAGTCTGTACCTAGACATATGCAAATCAGTCTTGACCCTGCTCATCATGTGAACAGCCTAGCGTGACTGGGAGTGAATGTTTGCATTGTCCATCATCTGTTCTTTTTTTTGTCTTAAAGACCCTCGGTGCTAAGAAAATTTGACTAATCAATTTTTTTATGTAATGTACAGATGCCACCATTGCTTTCTGCTAGATTTATGCTTTTATTAGTATTTGATCCTTAATGTAAAGTGACACAACATCGGAATTATAATTTTAGCTGACTGTACTGTTTCAATCAGTGCGCTTTGTTTTTTCCTTTTTAAATAAGTGTAATGGCTTTAATTAACCACATACAATAAAAGGAATTCTACTGCTATCATGGCCATGCAATTGGTGGTGTGACTGAAGTATATTGGAAAATTGCACCCACACATACATGAGTTTCTCCACCCACCGCTGCTTTTTGACACAGGTGCCAAAAGGCATAATATTCAGAGGTGACCAAAGTGTAGCGGGCTAGCACTTCACAAATTAATGAAAGAATTAAATAAATAAATAGATAATGTCGAGTGACAAATGATGGAGGAAAGAAGTGTCTAACTCTTTGAAGCACATGGGAACTTGAAGTGCAACAGTGATGTCATTGGAAATATTATTTTTGTTCATGGAAATTCTGGTGCAATGAGAACGAGAAGTTAAATCTCACAAATACCGTATTCAGCAGACTTCTCAGCCATGTCTTATCAGCAACAGACAAAGCAACGGGATATGATGTCAAGCCAAAAAACCAATCTTTCGTGGGCAGTGCCCGAGCTACATTTTCCCTTGAGATGTGCTAATGCAGATGAGCGTCGAAAACTGCCAACGCTGATTTATAGCAATTTTCATCTGCTGTAATGGAAATAAGGCTGAGATAAAACAAAAAAACAGTATCAGACAACGAATTTTAGACAGGAAATGTTACAAAACTAGTGCAGTCACAGAACTGGCCGATCATGCTTTTGCAATAGCAATTGGAGCACATTTTGGAGGCTAGAGGTGTCTAATAATGATACATGAGGGCAGAATCAATGCCAGTATTTCAAGGTAACAGCTGACTATACAAAATATTTGCAACAACAGGCGATAATTATCGCTAAGCGCACTTAGCGCTAGGATAATTATCGCCGGCTATCGCTTGTTTTTATCACGGAGATAGCGCGCTATCAGCGACGCTTATCTCCAGAGCGATAAAAATAACCGAGTTAGCTGACAAATGTGCAATGATCACTGGGATTCCAGTGATAATCGCACAACATTTGGCACTATGTTGTTGATAGGGCAGGACATACTTAACCATGATATCCACCTTCCATTGGATATCATGGCTAAGTCAAACTAAAAGCAGGCGTAAGGAAAGTAGCGATAACCGCGGTTAGCGCTACTTTTCTTATCGCTATGCTTGTTAGCGTGCCCATTGATAATTGGAGAAATGTCGGTTAGCGACATTTCTCCAGTTATTTTGGGAAGGAACGCCCACTTTGCATCTCATGCAAAGGGAGGCGTAGGGAAAAAGGGTGCTAACATGCGATTATGCCTGTTAGCATCCACTTGCTAATAGGGCGAAAACATTATCTCCGCTTTTCACTCTTGTAATATGGACACACTTGCTGGTGTACCATACCTCATTTCTTTAGGTATTTCTTCTTTCCCCATCAGATATCCTCACGTCTTTCTTGATATCAAGTCATATGTTCACTTTTTCCACTAAATTAGGAAGTGTTTTTGGTTCTTGCTCAACATGCCTCGAGATGTGGATCATACCTCACGCCTTACTTGGAAAAATCCACAGCTGTTAAACTTGGATGGAGGACTGGGCTATACATCACGGTAACAAATATTAAGGCATGGGGGGGCCTGCTGGCTCCTTCACTGTGCTGAGCATCACACAGTTGCAGCTCTTTGAGGCATATTATCAAGCACGGCGTTAAAATTACCGCCGCTTTAGCGGCAGAAAACTGCAGCTAAAGCGGCGATTATGGGCTTGATAATATGCCGCAGAGAATTCCAATAGAAGCCCATGTTGACACCAGAACATGGGCTTCTATGGCAATTCTCAAGGGCATATTATCAAGCCCATTATCGCCTCTTTAGTGGCAGTTTTCTGCCTCTAAAGCGGCGATAATGCTTTAGCAGCAGTTTTCTGCCACTTTTAACGCCGTTTCTTGATAATATGCCCCTTTGTACTCTCACAACCCACCGTTACTGCTCACTTTCCACGGTGTGAAGTACAACTTCACCCGGATGGACTGTGTGGTCAGCCCAGGGATTGGTGTTCCAAAAAGCCAGGGTACAATGCATGATTCAGCATCTTTAGCCTCTTAACACAAATGAAAACATTATTTGAAAATTAATATTCCGCTTTATGTGGATGATGTTGTGCATGTGTGTTTGTGTGTGCATGTGCAGAATTTCTATATGAATAATTCAGAGGAGACCACTCGCACTCATTTCAGTCCTAGTGATGTGTTTAAGGTGATCCCGTGTCTGTCTTACACAAGCACTTGAATAGATTGCTCAAAAGACAGTAAGTGATTTTAATCCATACTAGGCAAATAAACCTGGAACATAAATCTACCAGTGATCTCACCCCATGGTTTGGAGATACTTTTGGAGATACTTTCAAGTACAAAGCAACAGCACAGAACAAACATTGTATAAAGATGTAATTTAAAATTAGGAAATGAATTACGGAGACAGTGGCATCTTGTTGTTGTTCACATCTGCCCCATTAACTAATTTTATCAGGTGCAGAGCGATGTAGATCATTGCACAGTTGAAAGATAGAAAAAAAAACCAGCCATGTGCTTATTCCGATTTCTGTGCATTAATAAATGGATCATTAACAAAACAGAATCGGAATTAAAAGGTGTCACTGAGATTGGATGGGAAACCACATTCGTCTGAAAACAACATTCCACGATATATTTGGTGAACTCCAACCCAGGCTGCTCACCTCTAAGCGTCTTTACTGTGCTCATCCACACATTCTGAATCTCTCAATGAAACAAAAATGATCTCTCTTACAAGCCCATTTACTTACAATTGGGAATTCTACAAAGAAAAGAATACCAACAGGCTCCTTTCAACATCTCCCACCCACACATAATAAATTGTTCAAAGAAAAATAGTACTGGTATTTTATACCAAATCCTCCCACAAATAGGAAAGTAATGCTGTGAAAAATGTGCATAGTTATGGTGGTAGCAGAACTCATATGGAAGCAAACTGAAATGTATATGCCGTGTTTGTTTGTTTTTTACGTTATGTATTGTGTTTTGTTTTTGGTTTCTCTAGTGCTCCTCTAAAACTTGTGTCTAGACTTTTTTTTTTTTAGTCTTGTCTTGCCATATGTTTCCTGTTGCTTATGCTCAGCAAGTGTGATGATGATCATGGAATGTTGCTTGTGTCACACGTGAGATGCTAGAAGTTACCAGAAACGAATGAAAAGGCTGGTGCCGCTCACCGTGAGGCATCCTAGACCAGTAGCGACTGCTACCGGAGGGGCGAGAGTGCAGCAGAGGGGGGAGGGAATTAAAAATAAATTTAAAAAAACATTACCTGGATGCACCGTCCGTGCTGCCACCTCCTTCCACTTCCTGGCTTCTGTGGAAGCAGCAAGCACCCAGGTTCCCCAGAGCCAATCACAACACTGCAATGCAATGGAGAACATGCAATGCAATAGAGAACATGCCCAGGCCTGGGCATGTTCTCCACTTAGCCTGTAATGCAGCCTGGGTGGAGAACATGCAAATGTGCGCAAGACCTTATGGCTGGCTCGATACGGCCGGCAAAAATATTATGCGCACTTAGGAAGTGCCTGCCACCCCCCAGCCTCCAAACTGCCCAGTCCCGCCCCCAACCAACTGAGCCAGTAGTCTACATAGGATGATAATAACGTTAAGTTATAATCATTTTATTTTTCTGTTTTTAATTGCTCACTCAGTGAGCAATGGGGTGACGCTCCTCCACCTTAACAGAGGAGCCCCCGAATCTGACGATATCCAGGGCCAGTGGAATATTGCAGAATTTTGACACATTAAACATTTCTGGGCAATTGTTGCTGCTTGTTGGTACCCATTAAACAACCTGTTTGAACAATCTGCACTGCAACTAAATGGTGATTAGTTACCCTTTGAAAAGGGTATGCCATTGTATAGCACAGCGTGTGGCACTTTGCTTTAGTAACCTTTGTTCCATTTGAGCTAGAAACTTTCTTTTTTGTGAAATCTGCAAATTATGCAGCAGCTGGTGTCTTACGTAGCAAATGTGGTAATTTCCTAATTATGTGGAAAATGCCACAACTCCAGAACTCCTTCAGCCCTCTTCATACGCTATATACGAAACATAATACAGTACCTAAATGCAGTTAGCAACTTAAAGGATCATATGTATTGGTTTTTTTAAAAGGAGTTTTAAGGGCAATGATAGGTATTTCCAGCAGTGGCTGTGGGACGCATCGTGGTGGTTACCTATTGTACTGTATGGTTGTGAGGGAGGCACCATCATAGTGTTTGTTGTGTGGTGCAGAATGTTGGTCACTGGATGCATAAGATATTAATGTAGAAGGCTATTTGGAGTGTTGGGGGACAGTTGGAGGGGATTTGGAGGTAGAGGTCCTATTTGTCCTGTCATTCATGTAGCGCTACGAATTAACATGGATTTTGCTAGCGGTGGGCAGAACTTGCAGAATTTTACTCTGCGGAATTCAACAGAAGTACATATAAACTCTACAGATTTCACAGGGCTCCGCCAAAGGGCAGAAACATGCACATAGAGCTGTGATTTAGCATCTGTAGTGTGTTCCACTCTGAAAAATCAGTACAAACATCACCGAGCAGTGAACAAGAGGGCACAGCCATTTGAGTTAATTTTGCTGCTGCTCGAGTAGAAAATCTATTTGAGAAGCAGTCCTCTGACAGCGCTTGTGACAGCCCGTATTAGAAAATCTTATTGAAAAGTACTCAGAGTGACCAGAAATCTCATGAAGGGATGCCAAATCTCTCTTGCACTTGCTTGATAGCTCGCATTTCCTGAGCCTTGTGGCAGAAAAAAATCCACCATTCAACGATTTGGCCGGAACTCATCAGATTCCACTAATAACACGAGCGGAATGAAATTATCTGCCCGGGCCTAGATTATGCTAGTTACCTGGTTACCTGGTGTCACAGACAGCCCTTCTTATAGTAGCAGTATTGTGGCCCATATTTATGAGGCCAGTTGCGTGACACTTGCACTACGCAACATGGTGCTTGTGTGCACAACTCAAAAATAAGATTTATGAAGCCATGCAGGGCCCTGAGTGGCTTCATAAATCTGGAGTAAAGCAACGCAGCGCACATAGCTGCATTGTGTTACTCTGTCCTGGGAAGGCGTTCTACCGGCACTGCATGGGTGTTCCCATGCAACTCCCATAGTTTTTGACACATTCCTAAATTTACCAAAAGTAGTAGACCTGGGAATGCGCCAAAAAGATACACCTTCTCAGGGGAGGTGTAATCAGCGGTGGCCGGCACAGGAAAACACGGTGGGGAAGATGACAGACAATGGAATAGGTGTTATTTATTCATTTAATTATACCTATTCCATCGTCTGTCGACTGGCCCCCGCTCCCACTCGCCCCTCACCGCTCCACCCCACCGCCTCACTGCGTTTACCTGTGCCGGCCGCGGCTGGGTGGGCAGCACACATAGAAAGAGCAAAATGCCTCAGTTATTTCTTTTTGCAAGAAGGTGTCCCTTCATGCACAAAAACAATCCTCCTTACAACACAGGCACCCTTGCACCATGGTGGAAGGGTGCCTGCGTTGGTGCTAGGCAGCCAAAACGACACCTGCACAGGAACAAAAACAACAGTGCGTTGTATTCTTTTAAATAAGGCACATTCATTCCTGCCCATTCTCTTTCTCGCAGCGCAGCAAGGTAAACTGCTGTGCTGCGGTGCGTGACTTTGCCATGCATATGGCCCTTAGTGCCTTAGAGGTGTCCATAGAGCACTGCACCTCACTAGCAATGCCTTCCTCGCTCTCAGCAAGGTCACATTAACCCTGGTGAAGAGAAACCTGGAAGGGATTCCATGTAATTTGAACAAAAGGCTGTGAGGCAGGTGTTCAGTCAGACCATGGTAACGAAAAATGGAGATAGAAGTATTAAGCTCCATGGATAAACCCACCTCACTGAAGCTAAGCACACCGGAGGGATGCCATTGATCTATCAAGGCCGCTTCCTGCAAACATAAGAAATCCTCATGGTTACCGGAATCATTGATTTCTGCATTATACCGCGTACTGAGGAGACATGTCCCAGAGCTAATGACGCTTCTCCGTGTTAGGCCTCTTCAGAGGGAACGGCTCAGACTACACTTCCTTTTAACCCACTGCTCATCTGTCACGCCAGCAACCCCCTCCTGTCAAACACAGCGTTAAAACACGACGCACTGCGCACGCGTGAGGTAAATGACGGGGCAGGCATCAGCCACAGAAAAATCTAGAACACAGGGTCTATTCTTTTGCTCTTCAGTGTATCGCAGGGTCTTTAAATTAACTCTAGAGGTGACTCGTAGTGCTTTCAATGGAAGCCAGCTACATAAACATTTATATATTATTGCTCATGCCTCGCTCCAGTACATTTGATTGATTATGCTGAGCTACTAAGAATGAAAGAGACCTATTGTGGGGATTAGCTGCGGTAATTATTTTTGCAGTGCAGACGTATATTTTCTCTAAATGTTCAATGTAATTGACAGCTAGAAAGAGATCCAGAGGAACTGTGTACATTTTAGAGCTATGCGGCTTTCTCTCATTTGTGGGAGCTCTGTACAGAGAAGACGGGGAGTTTGTTAAAATGATATTGATAGGTAAACCCTTTCCAAGTACCAGTCAAAATGTCCTGGTCTCAGCAATAGATGACACAATTACGAATATGCATCACTTGTTTGATGATTAGAGGGCTTCTCCATGGGACGGCAGTGCATGGCAAGGGAAGGATTCATTAACCCTTCACTACCGGGCAGTGCCCACACCCACCTTTACCAGAGCTGTTTCTTAAACTTGCTCAGAAGTTCCCAAACATCCACATCAGGCAACACCTGCTCCTTGCTGAGTAGAGTGATACACTTTCAACAAATGGCAAAAACACTTTGACAGGCTGCAGAACTGTGATGAGACACAGGGCCGGACTGCCTGTAGGGCAATCTGGCAGCACCAGAGGGGCTGGTCTGACAGGCCTGTGTCAGATCGGTTTTTGGCTGATCTTCAGGCCCGGCCAGCACAGTTAACAGTGGTGAGGCAGGGTCCGGGCATGGGGATGTCGACAGACGAAGGGATAGGGAAAGTAAAATAAAAAATAAATAAAACCACTTACCATGCGCTCGCCGCATCGCCGAGTCGGTGATGCGGCAAGCGCAAGTTAAGTAGTTTTATCAAAAAAAATATTTTACTTTCCCTATCCTGTTGTCTGTCGACTCCCAGCGGCGCCTCGCCCCACCGCTGTTACCTATGCCAGCCACGCCTGTTGATTGTGGGCCTGTATTATGGTCTGATGCATCGAGTTTTACTGTAGACATATTTTTTATTTTGTAGCATTTACACTTCGTCACACTTTTTCCATTTTCTGTAACATTATTCATTACATCCTGCCTTAACTGTGTAGATCTTCATTTGTATAAAAAACAAAACTCCAGTGCAGGGGCCAAGGTTTTTCATAGGAGATTGCTGTACGTGCCGCTGAATGTCGGGCTTGGCCTATTCCAAGGGTTCCCAGTCTTGATTCCACCTCATGATATTTCAAAATAGAGACAACCATGCACACAGAAATGTGGTAAAAAATATTAGTTATTTCAGTTCTCATTCCTGTATATCCAAATTCCATTTACTATGCACAGTTTTGTAATTATTGTATGAATGTCAAGTTCATCTGGCTACAGTCAAAATGGGGTGAGTGTGTTAACGTTTTCATCACTAGAGGCCAGTGGACATGATGCTAAAGTTAATACCACATGGCGTTAAAAGGGTATTCCCTAAAGCTAGTTTAAATTTGATGTGCATAATAATAATGATACTTACACAGAGCACTCGTTATTTGTCTGGTCTCCCAGCATTCATTATTCTCCAACTCAACAGTGTGCGTTTCATCAACCACTGAGGTACGAAAGGGTGAGGGGACTCACCAACATTCACTCCTGTAACTTTCAGATTACACGCACTCCTTGACACTGGACAGTGGCCATTGAGCTCTCTGACGGGAATGGCAGGGGAAGTGTCTGTATTACACCTATGGTGACTCTTGGCCTGCCTAAGCTGTGCCCTGAACACAAACAAAGACATGGCACTCCATGAAGGAAGGCCAGGGAAGGGAGGACTCTGCAGCAACTCTTTAGATGAAAGAGCCACAACTTTATCAATACTTTGGCATGTGGGCTGTAAGCAAACTTTGACCAATGAAGCAACTAGCTTCGGAAATTAACTGAGGTCACAGAGCCAGAGGTTTGGTGTCTAGAGTGACAAACAGTTTGAGTGATGTTTTTTTTAAGAGAGGGCTGATACTAACAGGAGAGAAAAGAAGAAGACCCAACAGCAGTGAGCGATTCACAAACAGAAAAAAGAAGGGTGAGGATGGAGGCTAAATCTCTGAGCTGCCGCATATTGCACAGGTCTAACAGAGAAGCGAGTCCTCTTCCATTAAGGGCCCTAAACCTGCTCTCTTTCTCATCCCCCTAGCTCCTCCCTGCTCTGTAACCTCTCCATAGAATCATCCCATATATTTATGTTAAACCCCTTGCTATCTACCGCTGGGCACAATTCGTTCGAAATCATTTATCCACCAAACTTAACCAGAAACACTGCAAAAAATCTGAAGCACAAAATACTCAAATCGAATAAAGAAATTCTCATCCTAGATTCCTACTTCTGCTGCAATAAGGGATCCATAATCAATTATCTAAGATTTTTCACTAACTGTTGCGTCCAATGGGGGAAAGCCTTATCCTCCGTACTCAAGGTCACCTCCACCAAGAAGATTCCACACGACCTCAAGCTTGCTATCACACCCTCATCTGCATACAATGCTGAAACCACCATTACTATTTACAACAACGGCACAGTACTCATCCAATCATCTAATCAGATACTGTAGCTCTTTGACAATCTTCTTCTACATTCAAATTATTATCTAACCCCCACCCCTTTGTCCCCGAGACCCACCACTTCCCCACTGAGTGATCCCCATACTTAATTTAGTCACTCCCTGATTTATTTCCACCACTTTCCTGTTCCCTCTAACTTCATTGCCACCCATGGCTTCATTACAACCCAGACTGCTCTCGCCCCCTCGAGAACGATAACCCAACTCTCCACTTCACTACAATACAGAATATCACCTTCCCACCTAATAGGAATGACCCCGCCACAAGCCCCCATCTCCCTACCAACTGCCCTCCTCAATCAAAAAGTTAACCTAATACCAGCACTGACCGCTGGAGTAACAACATTAATTCCTCTCACAATCATCTATCTGATGTTGTAAAGCTGTTCGCCACATCTACCATTTATAAACCCCCACCTCTGCAGTTATTACAAGTTCCCTCCATGACAATAGTCCTCCCAATCAGGATCTAAATCGGACCTACCATACCTCTTCCAATACACACATCTTCCTTCTTCCCAACCCTTACACAATTGCATGGCCAGTGACAAACATCCCACCCCCATATCCCTGAGTAGCCCCCAACCATCAATATCACCACTCACCCCAAAACCACTCATACCTCTTCTCCAAATCAACCCAACTTCACCCCCACTCTGTGGTCAATGCTCGACGACTAAAAAATAGAATTACGTTTGATAAGGGCTGAAATACAGAACCTATTACATATTACCTTTAAACTGGAACATAAAGGAATTAATTATAAAAAGCAATACTAGCACCTTCAAATGCCCAATTGCCAACAACCCTGTCTACCCCAGGTTTACGCTACCCAAATGGTACTCTACACTGAATATAGACCTCTCCACTCAGCCTAATAGGCTGGCTAGTCACTTATCCAACAGCAACATCCTCTCCATGCTCGCCTCCTACAACCCTGCACCTGTCAAACAAACTATGCCAGTGGGGAAAATCCAGACAAACATCACTCACCCACATAGGAATCCTCATCCCATCTTAAGGACCACTACCAAATCCAACCTCAAACTAGTCCCCATATCTCATCCATCCCCAAATTTAACCAAAATTAAACTAAAATGTGCGTTACTCATCTGCAGTGAAACATGCTGCCGATATTGCTGACCTCATCCTCACTCTGACCTGGACCTCCTACTACTCACTGAAACATGGCGTAATGAGTCCTCATCCCCCTCTCTTGACCTTCAAATCCGTCCCTGCTATGACATCATTCATTTGGCCGACAGGGCAAGGGCATTGCATGTATTCATAGGAATAATATCCGAATTAAACAAATTCACACTCCCTCCCTGTCCTCACATGAATACCTGGCAATCAATATCTCAACTAAAGACAACACATTTTGCATGATGCACATGATCTACCACCCTTCTGGTGACAATCAGACATGAATTGACCAAATCATGGAGGTCATCTCTACCAACAATGGATCACACAACAATCAGATTTTCCTTGGCGATTTCAGTATCCACTGGAACGACACAAACAACCCTCTGGTGAATAGCTTCAGATCCTTCCTTCATGACCTCAACTTGGTTCAAGCTTGTGACAGCCCAACGCACGATAAAGGGGCCACACTTGACCTAATAATAGCGAAGGAGCACACCATCCATATTGACTCCATCCTACAATGCGACTGGACTGACCACCACTGCATCATGTTCTTCATAGCAGAAAGGGTAGTTACCTCCAAAGGCCAACCAGTAAAAGACAAATGCTGGTCAGAGACACCAGAAATATCAACCCACTCACGTTATCTGCCATCAGTGACAACATTTTACCTCCACCCACTAATATCCCAGACACACAAGACATCACTGCCCATTCTCTCTGTGTCCGACATCATGAATACCATCATTCCCCTACGATTAAAAAGAGTCTAAATAAAAAATCAAATCCGTGGTTCGATAACAGCCTTAACGAGGAACATTGCTCATTAAGATCAGTAGAAAGAGCATGGATACTCTCTCCCTCTTCTACTAACCTCAATCTACTGAGACAACGAAGGGAACATGCATCTCAGAAGCTCCAAAGCATCTTTCTTCAAACAACAGCTAGACAAATCCACATACCATCAAACAAATGTTTGAAATAATCAAAAATAAAACCAACAGGAACTATAATCCCCTTTCTTCTGCAAATCCAATGCCACCCAACTGTGAGGTATTTGCCTCCTTCTTCATTGAGAAAACAAAGATAATTGATACTGATCTCCAAAAAACTGTTGTGCTCTTATCTACCAACAACTCTCCTTCTCTCTTCCCCACAATTCAGGGAGCATGGCCTGAAAGCCCCTCAATTAATCTAAAAAAACAATGCCTCATTGTCTTTCCTTAATACTATTGACGAATCTGACATCCTCAAACTACTCTCAAAAATATTCTAACCACTTCAATGAACCCTTACTCTCCAAACTTCTCAACGAGATCAAATGCCTCCCTACTTCCCTTATGGACCAAGATTATCAATGCTTTGCTAACACTCCATACTAGATTGCCTAAAAATTGAACAGGTCACTCCTATATTACAAAATCCTAACTCTGACCAGTCAGACCCAAACAATTACTGCCATATCTCCAATATCCCAACTCTAGCCAGGCTCCTGGAAAAATGCATACATTGACAACTATGCAACCACATAGACCAATTCCAACTCCCGACCAATGCCAATCCAGTTTCAGGCCAGGTCACAGTACCAAATTTGCCCTGGTCTATAATGACGATGATGCCCTGAGATTTCTCAACCAGAATGATTCCTGCCTGTTAATCCTACTAGATCAGTCTGCTGCATTTGATACGGTCAAACACGAGAACCTCCTAAACCTCCTAGAATACAGGATGAGTCTCTCCAATACTGTCCTAAAATGGTTCTCCTTATTCTAGCACAACAGATCTCAAAGAGTTATGATCAATCTCACTATATCTACCCAGACATCAGTCATGATTGGTGTCCCTCAAGGCCCTTCACTCTCCCCCTCCCTGTTCAACCTGATCATGGAACCCTTGACTGAAATCCTCAAACTCTCTAACATCTCATACCATATGTATGCTGATGATACTCAGCTCTACATGAAAATCACCTCTCCAGAAGACATTAGCATCATCAACAACACACTGACAAAAACCCAACATTCGCTGATTCGTAACCACCTCACACTGAACGCCCACAAAAGTGAATTTCTATTGATCTCCCCTCCCAACCACACTCCTCACATCAAAGAATGGGTCACATCGCCCACAGCCTTGAACTGTACCCCACACATCATAACCTCATCAAAATCTCTAGGAATTACCTTGGGCAATCAGCTTTCCATGCAGGATCACACCAATACCCACATCAGGTGAGCCAACTTCCATCTTGAAATTAAAATCTTTCATTCCAACCACAGATCTTAAGACAGCAGTTCAAGCTCTAGTGAGCTCCAAACTAGATCACGGCAGCGCCATCCTCATAGAAGTACCTAAAGCCGAGTCGGTGATGAGGCGAGGGCAAGGTCAATGTTTTTTATAAAAATATATTTTCCCTATTCGGTCGACTCCCCTCCGCCGCATCCCACCACTCTTACCTGCACTGGCCACGACTGCAGACTACATAATTGCAACCACCAAATTATGCTATCACTCTTGCATCCCGCTATCTCTAATACTTGAAGTTGCTTCATTGTGGCCAGGAAACAGAGCAGTGAAGCTGCCAAACATTATGAAAGTCTTCAACCTGTTTAGCTCTGCCTCAGTCATAAAGGGTTGCTTCCAATTCCTTGATGCTGTACTACCATGAATGAGGTTGTAATCACCTCAGTTTCAAGAGTTTGGTCTTTGTTCCACGAAGACACTTTGAGGTTGATATGAAGTTTGGCAGGTGGCCCACCAGCTTACTGGGTAGGCAGACTGTATGGCTTCTGCTGACCTAGTGGAAAGCCACCTACCACATTTAGAAATCCACGCCAGATATTCTGGATCCCAGTGCTATCAGCAGAGCTGCTTCCCCCACAGCTCTGCTGAAATCACTGAAGATCTGCTGAGCAAGCACTTTATAATTATTTTTCAATAATTTTACGAAGCATAGATTGTTATTGGCAAACAAAAAACAAATGTCTCTAAGGCAGTGGGCGATTTATTCTAGCATGTGGCGGTCATTTCTTTTGTTTCTTGTTCACAATCTCCAACCTCTCCCTGGTGGTGGTTTCACTGCCAGTTTTAAAAAGGTTTTTTTTTCTTGGAGAAACCACCCTCTACAGAGGAGACAATCTGACATACAGGCTGTCTGTCTAAGGTTTCCACTGGCAGAACCAGCAGAGGTTTCATCAGCATAAACATTGCACTTCGCCCACCTCTCCATAGACAGGATGAACCCTGAGTTTGGCGGATGGGGCACACACTACTTTGTGGCAGATACCGCACATCAGGCAAGCTTCCAATCAGGCTCATCATTTTCAAAGGCTCTTTTTTTGTTTATGAGGACAATGGTGTCCAACGTTGTTCCATGAGGGCTGGAGGCATATTAGAGTGTTGAAGATGAAAATTATGTTTATCATTAATGACAGGAGAAACTGAACATGACACTTTTGACAGGGGCCCAAGGTTTTTCATAGGAGCTTGCTGTACGTGCCGCTGAATGTCGGGGTTGGCCTATCCCAAGGGTTCCCAGTCTTGATTCCACCTCATGATATTTCAAAATAGAGACAACCATGCACACAGAAATGTGTTAAAAAAATATTAGTTATTTCAGTTCTCATTCCTGTATATCCAAATTCCATTTACTATACACAGTTTTTTAATTATTGTATGAATGTCAAGTTCATCTGGCTACAGTCAAAATGGGGTGAGTGTGTTAACGTTTTCATCACTAGAGGCCAGTGGACATGATGCTGAAGTTAATACCACATGGTGTTAAAAGGGTATTCCCTAAAGCTAGTTTAAATTTGATGTGCATAATAATAATGATACTTACACAGAGCACTCGTTTTTTGTCTGGTCTCCCAGCATTCATTATTCTCCAACTCAACAGTGTGCGTTTCATCAACCACTGAGGTATGAAAGGGTGAGGGGACTCACCAACATTCACTCCTGTAACTATCAGATTACACGCACCCTTCGACACTGGACAGTGGCCATTGAGCTCTCTGACGGGAATGGCAGGGGAAGTGTTTGCATTACACTTATGGTGACTCTTGACCTGCCTAAGCTGTGCCCTGAACACAAACAAAGACATGGCACTCCATGAAGGAAGGCCAGGGAAGGGAGGACTCTGCAGCAACTCTTTAGATGAAAGAGCCACAACTTTATCAATACTTTGGCATGTGGGCTGTAAGCAAACTTTGACCAATGAAGCAACTAGCTTCGGAAATTAACTGAGGTCACAGAGCCAGAGGTTTGGTGTCTAGAGTGACAAACAGTTTGAGTGATGTTTTTTTTTAAGAGAGGGCTGATACTAACAGGAGAGAAAAGAAGAAGACCCAACAGCAGTGAGCGATTCACAAACAGAAAAAAGAAGGGTGAGGATGGAGGCTAAATCTCTGAGCTGCCGCATATTGCACAGGTCTAACAGAGAAGCGAGTCCTCTTCCATTAAGGGCCCTAAACCTGCTCTCTTTCTCATCCCCCTAGCTCCTCCCTGCTCTGTAACCTCTCCATAGAATCATCCCATATATTTATGTTAAACCCCTTGCTATCTACCGCTGGGCACAATTCGTTCTAAATCATTTATCCACCAAACTTAACCAGAAACACTGCAAAAAATCTGAAGCACAAAATACTCAAATTGAATAAAGAAATTCTCATCCTAGATTCCTACTTCTGCTGCAATAAGGGATCCATAATCATTTATCTAAGATTTTTCACTAACTGTTGCGTCCAATGGGGGAAAGCCTTATCCTCCGTACTCAAGGTCACCTCCACCAAGAAGATTCCACACGACCTCAAGCTTGCTATCACACCCTCATCTGCATACAATGCTGAAACCACCATTACTATTTACAACAACGGCACAGTACTCATCCAATCATCTAATCAGAACCTGTAGCTCTTTGACAATCTTCTTCTACATTCAAATTATTATCTAACCCCCACCCCTTTGTCCCCGAGACCCACCACTTCCCCACTGAGTGATCCCCATACTTAATTTAGTCACTCCCTGATTTATTTCCACCACTTTCCTGTTCCCTCTAACTTCATTGCCACCCATGGCTTCATTACAACCCAGACTGCTCTCGCCCCCTCGAGAACGATAACCCAACTCTCCACTTCACTACAATACAGAATATCACTTTCCCACCTAATAGGAATGCCCCCGCCACAAGCCCCCATCTCCCTACCAACTACCCTCCCCAATCAAAAAGTTAACCTAATACCAGCACTGACCGCTGGAGTAACAACATTAATTCCTCTCACAATCAGCTATCTGATGTTGTAAAGCTGTTCGCCACATCTACCATTTATAAACCCCCACCTCTGCAGTTCTTACAAGTTCCCTCCATGACAATAGTCCTCCCAATCAGGATCTAAATCGGACCTACCGGAGGCGTGGCCAAGATGGCGGGGTGAGCGGACGCTTCCTCCCGTAGCTCCTCCGGCCCGGCCAAGCTAAAGCCTTTTTGTTATGCTTTTCTCCCCCCGCTGAGGCTCAGCGCGGGAGAGGAGCGTGGCGGAACATCAGGGGCACACATTGGTGCTGTTTTGGTCCGGATCGCCCCGGGGGAACCCCCCCAAAAGTTCGTCTGAGATCAGGGGACGACGGCGGTGAGCCCGAGGGGCGGAGCGTATTGGAGAGCTGTCCGGGCGCCTCGGTTGGGCCTGGTGCTGAAAGCTGCGGTCTGGAGGGGATCTGGCCCGCCGCTCGACGGTGACTGAAGGAGCCTGGCGGGAAGGGGCCCGACGGTGTGGAGGGCTTGGGACGGGTGCCCCGGCACTCGGACTGGTGACGGCGACACCTGGCACTGCGGAGGCCCTGACCCCTAGCCGAGGTACGGCGGACTCCTTGTTGGGGCCGGATCATCTGGCCCCCTGTGCGTGACTAACGGGGGCCGGTGGTGGAACTTATTTCACGGCGGGGCACCTCGGAGGCCCCGGGGGTGTCGCCGGGCCTAGTCGGTGTGGCTTGCTCCGCCCGGCCGCCATTTTGTCCCCGAAGGAGCAGTGGTGGCGACCTCCGCTGAGCCCTGGATGCTGGCTGCACACGGCCTCCCGATATTGCTGTCTTGACTACCGGAGGGATGAGCTGTTGGGACCCCCTCGCTGCGGCCCCCTTGGTTGTCTCACGCTAGCTCTTGCGGCTGACGGTGACCGGGCTCGGCCGCCATTTTGTCACCTGTGACGCAGCGACCTCACTTGTGGGGGATCCCCCGGCCCGAGTGCTTGCCGGCGGCTGAGCATCTCTGGGGCGCCTGGATCGGGGCCCGACTGCGGAGCTGACGATGGCTGGGAAAGGAGGCCCGAAGAAAGGGGACCGTACTCTGCCGGACATGCTTGGCAGGGCCCAGCACTTGCGGGACAGGACACAGCCCTCGCCGGGGCCCTCCCGGGCTCCGGCGGATGTGACTGGAGGGGAGCCACCCGTCACGAGGGCCTTCATGGAGGAACTGTTTAGCTCCCTCAGGGAGGACTTCCAGACACTGAAGCGGGAGGTGGCCAGCGAGGTCCGAGAAGTGCGCAGAGAGGTGGAGGGCCTAGGTGAGCGTGTGGAGGCGGTGGAGACGGAGGGCCAACAGCGAGCGGAGGAGATAGTCCACCTCCAGCAGGACGTTCTTCGCCTCCGGGAACAGTGTGTGGAGCTCCAGGCCCACTCTGAGGACCTCGAGAACAGATCTCGGAGGAACAACATCCGAGTGCGTGGCGTGCCGACTGCGGATGAGGGGTCCGATCTGGGGGGCTATCTGCGGGCCCTGTTCCGAGAAATCCTGGGGGAGGCCGCGGACTTTCCCATCAGCATCGACAGGGCGCATAGGGTTGGCCGCCAGCGCCAGCCATCGGCACCCCCACCGGACATTCTGGCCTTCCTGCCCGACTTTCCACTAAAGGAGCGTATCATGGCTGAAGCCCGCAGGAAACAGCCCCTGACCTTTCGGGATCGGCCGGTGGCGCTGTACCAGGACCTCTCTGCCATCACTCTACAGAAACGCAGGTCCTTTAGGATTGCCACTGACTTTTTGCGCGAGCATGAGACGCCGTACTCTTGGGGTCACCCCTTCCGCTTGATTTTTCGGTGGAACGGGGTATTGCATCAGCTACGCTCCTTGCAAGACATTTGTGGTGTCCTGGGGCTCACGGCAGCGGAGGAAGAGGGAGCTACGCCGTCGTGGAGGTCCTCGGAGGGACGGAATCGGCGGAGGTCATCGAGGCGGCGCTCAGCGACCAGTGCAGGGCGCCCGGACTCCCCTACCATTAGGGCGGACATGGCAGACGCCCTGAGGGCGGCGGCCGGGGACTCGATCGGCTCCTCTAGCGTGGCCTTGACGGCCTAACATACACTCCGGGGGGAGATGTCTTTAGCTTCTTAACATGCTTGGCACGGGGCGGGGGGGTTGGGGGGGAGCGGGCGGAGGTGAGTGGCTGGACGTCCACTTTGCTATTTTCTACGGACTTGCCCGTTTTGGGGCTTGACTGAGACTATGGGGTGTTTGAGTTTGGGGATGGCTAGTTGCCAAGGTTGTGTTTTGGGTGGGGGAGGGGGTTGTTTTGGGGTTGGGAAGGTCCCGTCCGATGTTGTCTTTGCCCGCTTTGTCTTGGCTTGTCCCGCGCTGCGGCCCCGCGCGCCCCACCCGCTGATTCCCTACCCATTGCATGGCGCTCCCGATCCCTGCGAGGAATGCCGGGCCTAAAGGTAGTGACCCTTAATGTTCAGGGTCTGAATAACCCGGTGAAGCGCAGGGCGATCCTGTCGTTGCTGGAGGGGACGCAGGCGGACATTTGCCTTTTGCAGGAGACACACTTATTGCCCCGAGACTGCCACAGGATGCGCTCTGCTAAGTTCCCCACCCAGTTCTTTTCCTCGGCAGCGAACAAGACGGCAGGGGTAGCCATTCTCCTAGCGAGCTCCTTTCGGGGGGAGGTGTTGCATAAGTGTGCTGAACAGAAGGGGAGGCTCCTTGCGTATCGCATGAGCCTGGGAGGCATAGCATTTACGGTTGGCTCCGTTTATAGCCCAAACGAGCACCAGGAGCGCTTCCTAGACTCCGCGCTGGTGGATGTCACTGCTTCCCCGGACCGACACGTTATCTTGGGCGGAGACCTCAACATTGTCTTTGACTCTGGGATGGACAGATCGGCGCAGCGCTTCCCGCAGACGGGGGAACTGTCCCAGGCTGGGAAGGCCCGAATTGCGGACATGGACTTGCATGATCTCTGGCGCTCCCTGCACCCCACGGATAGGGACTACTCTTTCTTCTCGCACGCACACCGCACTTACTCACGGCTGGACTACCTCCTGGTGAGTGGACCGATGCGTGCCGCTGCCACGGCGGCGGACATCGGGGTCCTGACCCTGTCTGACCACTCTCCAGTTATCGGCGTTTTCCAGTGGCCGGCGGCCTCCCCCTCTCGGGGGGTGTGGCGCCTCCGGGACACACTTCTACACAAAAAATCGGTGGTGCAACGCATCGGGGAGGTCATACAGGACTATCTCACTCACAATAGCAACACTGACACCTCGCAGGCGACACAGTGGGCGGCATTGAAGGCCGTCCTACGGGGGGAATTCATCTCTATCTCTGCAGCCGAGAATAAGGAGCGACAACTGAAGAGGGATGAGTTGACGGCTCAAGTTCGGGAGCTTGAGCAGGTCCACCGCCGTACGGGAGCGCCGAGGGTCTGGAGGCAGTTGAAGGCAGCGAGGAAGCTCCTCTCGGCTCTGGATCTTGATAGGGCGGAGTACGCCGCCTTACGTTTGAAACATGCCTACTACACTGGGGGGGACAGATGTGGCAAGCTCCTAGCACACCGGCTCCGGGTCGCGCAACAGCGCAGCGTCGTGAAAGAATTGGTGGGCGCGGACGGGGGGGTTGTCTCCGGGGACGCGGAAGTAGCGGAGTCTTTCCGCGGCTTCTACGAGGCGCTGTATGCTGAGGAGCCCTCCCCGCCACGGGAGACCGATAGCTATTTGGAGTCGGTGACCCTCCCGGTACTGGACCCGGCTCAGGCTGACCACCTGGAGCGGGACATCCATGTGGAGGAAGTGATTTCAGCTATTGCGCGGCTGAAACATGGCAAGGCCCCGGGCCCGGACGGGTTCACGTCGCTATTCTACAAGACTTTTTGCACGGCCGTGGCCCCTGTCCTTACGCGGCTGTTTAACTCTTTCTCCGCACCGGGAGCCATCCCTCCGGATCTCCTGAGGGCGACGGTCGCGGTAATCCCGAAGCCTGGGAAGGACCGGGCCCTTTGCGGCTCATACCGGCCCATCTCTCTCCTAAATGTCGACCTCAAGTTGTACACGGGGATTCTCGCAGCCAGGCTAGGTCCACACCTCCCCGACCTGGTGGAGGCGGACCAGGCTGGTTTTGTGCCCGGTAGACAGACGGTTGACAACACCAAGAGGGTGACACATGTTCTGGAGAAGGCCTCAAGGATCTCGGGGGAGCGGATGTTGTTGTCCGTTGATGCAGAGAAGGCCTTCGACAGAGTTCACTGGCCGTATCTTGAGCGGGTCCTTAAGAAACTGGGAATCGGCGATAAGTTCCGCACCATGGTATTTAATTGCTATAAGCATCCTTCAGCGTCGGTGCGGGTAAACGGGTGTAGCTCTGGTAGCTTTGCCATCGAGCGCGGCACGCGGCAGGGCTGCCCTCTCTCGCCGCTCCTGTTTGCCCTCTACATGGAGCCGTTTGCTCAGAGGATTCGTGACAATCCGGATGCTGTCGGGGTCCGGATGGGCCAGTACGTCCACACCGTCAGTCTCTATGCGGACGATGTCCTGCTGACTTTGGACGACCCTAGGAGGTCGCTGCCTACTTGCCTCCGAGAGTTGGACGCCTTCGCGGGGGTGGCCGGCTTCAAAATGAATATGAGCAAGTCGATGGCACTGGACGTGTCCCTGGCTGCGGAAACCAGGAGGGATCTTCAACGGCTCTTCCCCATGCAGTGGTCCTCGTCCACGGTGCCGTATCTGGGGATTCTGCTGGCGCCTACACTGTCGGAGATGGTTACGGCCAATTATGCCTCCCTCAGCAGGAAGATCAAGGACGAGCTTGGCCGCTGGAACAAGGGCCTGCTGTCCTGGCTGGGGCGAATCGCGGCGGTCAAAATGACGGTGCTGCCCCAGATACTATATCTTTTCCGGGCCCTTCCACTCCAACCCCCGGTGGGCTGGATACGACAAATGCAGGCTGACATCTCCCGCTTTGTCTGGCAGGGCCGCAGGCCACGCATGAAGAGGGTCCTCTCCACGCTTGCTCCGGAAGCGGGGGGTCTCGGCATTCCGGACCTCCGTAAGTACTTTCAGGCGGCACAGCTCCGCTATCTGGTGGAGTGGAGCAAGTGGGAGTCCGACAAACATTGGCTCTTCCAAGACCAGGCAGTGGCGGGCCGCACCTTACAAGAGGTTCCATTCCTGCGCCGCGCGCACCGCCCCGCTAATCTTTACGCTTCCTTTGTTACGCGGGTCCCCCTGCGTGTGTGGGACGCGGTCTGTGAGGCCCGGGGCCTTACCACCTTCCCTTCGCCGCTCACGCCCATTGCGGGCAACCCGGACTTCTCCCCTGGGATGGAGCCGGGGGTTTTCTCCCACTGGGTGCAGGCGGGCTGCAGGGCACTCTTCCAGATCTATGGCCCGGAAGGAGTGGTTCCTTTTCAGCAACTCCGCCAGGAGTTCGGCCTGACGGAGCTGGACAGATTGCGCTACATGCAAGTTCGGCATTGGGCCCTCCAGCCTCAGGTGCGTGCCGCCGCTGCCCGTCCAATTACACCGTATGAGCGGTGGTTGGCTACTCGGACCTCCGACGCTAAACTGATCACTGATCTGTACAAACACCTACAACCCCCGCCGTTTCACTACTACAATCCGGGGAGGGAGCGTTGGCACAGGGAATTGGGTAGGACACTCAGCCACCAGGAATGGGACAAAATTGCGTATCGGGCGCGGCACTCTGCATACCACACGGGCCTTACGGAAACCTTCACTAAAGTGTCCACATACTGGTACTACACCCCGGAGAGACTGTATGAAATGCATAGACACACTGACAAGGGGTGCTGGCGGAGCTGCGGGCAGGAAGGTACCCTTACACACATCCTATGGGATTGCCCAGTGCTGACCGCCTACTGGAAGGAAGTTCTGGACGAGGTGGATGAGCACTTTGGCATAGAGCTGCCGCGCCTCCCGGCGTATGTCCTGCTGGGCCTCCCCAATGACCTAATGTACCCACTGAAGTCCCGCAGGGGTAGGCAGATTGCGATAGCGCTGGGGTCTGCGGTTCAGAACATTCTGATCCACTGGCGCACATCCACCGCCCCCTCCATCACCGGTTGGTTGCACAGACTCTGGCATGTGCTGGGGATGGAGAAGCTGTCGCTTACGGTTGCGGGGGAGATAGACCAATTTGAGGAGCTATGGCAACCCTTTCTAGCGCTGCTGTCCACTGAATTCCGGGAGCTCACCTGCCCGAGGTATCTTAGGCTTCTCAGGCTGCGGCCGCCGGTGACCCCGGCGGACTAGCTTACATGTGAGATGGGGACCCCCGGCGGGGGGGGGGGGGGCTGTGCGGGGCTTCCTGGTTAGGGCTACTTTGCTGCGGGACCATAGGACGGGGGGAGGGGGGAGTGTTGTTGTTTTTGTACTGGGAGGATGGGGGATGGGAGGGGGGGGACTGTGTTCTGTTGAGGGGTTGATTGGGGGGGGTTTTATTGCTCTGCTTTTGGGTGTCGGATACGCGCGTGGGATTCCACAGCTTGTAATTCTAGCGTTCATTTACTGTGTTCTTCCCTCTGAGCCAACGCTTCACCTATTGCCAACCCTCTGGAGATGCATCCCTTCTTCTTTGCCTGTATTCCACGTATCCTGCCTCCTGTCCCCCTCCCCCATGGTTTGTTTTGTCTCAATAAAAACGTTTTAAACATAAATCGGACCTACCATACCTCTTCCAATACACAAATCTTTATTCTTTCCAACCCTTACGCAATTGCATGGTCAGTGACAAACATCCCACCCCAATATCCCTGAGCCGCCCCAAACCATCAATATCACCACTCACCCCAAAACCTCTCATACCTCTTCTCCAAATCAACCCAACATCACCCCCACTCTCTGGTCAATGCTCGATGACTTAAAAATAGAATTACGTTTGATAAGGGCTGAAATGCAGAACCTACTACATATTACCTTTAAACTGGAACATAAATGAATTAATTATAAAAAACAATACTACCACCTTCAAATGCCCTATTGCCAACAACCCTGTCTACCCCAGGTTTACTCTACCCAAATGGTACTGTACACTGAATCTAGACCTCTCCACTTGTAGGCTGGCTAGTCACTAATCCAACAGCAACATCCTCTCCCTGCTCGCCTCCTACAACCCTGCACCTGTCAAACAAACTATGCCAGTGGGGAAAATCCAGACAATCATCACTCACCCACATAGGAATCCTAATCCCATTTTAAGGCCCACTACCAAATCCAACCTCAAACTAGTCCCCATATCTCATCCATCCACAAATGTAACCAAAATTAAACTAAAATGTGCGTTACTCATCTGCAGTGAAACATGCTGCCGATATTGCTGACCTCATCCTCACTCTGACCTGGACCTCCTACTACTCACTGAAACATGGCGTAATGAGTCCTCATCCCCCTCTCTTGACCTTCAAATCCCTCCCAGCTATGACATCATTCATTTGGCCGACAGGGCAGGGACATTGCATGTATTCATAGGAATAATATCTGAATTAAACAAATTCACACTCCATCCCTGTCCTCACATGAATACTTGGCAATCAATATCTCAACTAAAGACAACACATTTTGCATGATGCACATGATCTACCACCCTTCTGGTGACAACCAGACATTAATTGAGCAAATCATGGAGGTCATTTCTAACAACAATGGATCACACAACAATCAGATTTTCCTTGGTGATTTCAGTATCCACTGGAACGACACAAACGACCCTCTGGTGTATAGCTTCAGATCCTTCATTCATGACCTCAACTTTGTTCAAGCTTGTGACAGCCCGACGCACGATAAAGGGGCCAAACTTGACCTAATAATAGCGAAGGAGCACACCATCCATATTGACTCCATCCTACAATGCGACTGGACTGACCGCCACTGCATCATGTTCTTCATAGCAGAAAGGGTAGTTACCTCCAAAGGCCAACCAGTAAAAGACAAATGCTGGTCAGAGACACCAAAAATATCAACCCCCTCATGTTAACTTCCCTCAGTGACAACATTTTACCTCCACCCACTAATATCCCAGACACACAAGACATCACTGCCCATTATATCAACTCTGTGTCCGACATCATGAACACCATCAGTCCCCTACAACTAAAAAGAGTCTAGATAAAAAAATCAAATCCATGGTTTGATAACAGCCTTAATGAAAAACATTGCTCATTAAGATCAGTAGAAAGAGCATGGAGACTCTCTCCCTCTTCTACTAACCTCAATCTACTGAGACAACGAAGGAACATGCATCTCAGAAGCTCCAAAGCATCTTTCTTCAAACAACAGCTAGACAAATCCACAAACCATCTAACGAATGTTTGAAATAATCAAAAATAAAACCAACAGGAACTATAATCCCCTTTCTTCTGCATATTCAATGCCACCCAACTGTGAGGTATTTGCCTCCTTCATTGAGAAAACAAAGATAATTGATACTGATCTCCCAAAAACTTTTGTGCCCTTATCTACCAACAACCCTCCTCCTCTCTTCCCCACAATTCAGGGAGCATGGCCTGAAAGCCCCTCAACTAATCCAAAGAAACAATGCCTCATTGTCTTTCCTCAATACTATTGACGAATCTGACATCCTCAAACTACTATCTTCTCAAAAATATTCTAACCACTTCAATGAACCCCTTCTCTCCAAACTTCTCAATGAGATCAAACGCCTCCCTACTTCCCTTATGGACCAAGATTATCAATGCTTTGCTAACACTCCATACTGGATTGCCTAAAAAGTGAACAGGTCACTCCTATATTACAAAATCCTAACTCTAACCAGTCAGACGCAAACAATTACTGCCATATCTCCAATATCCCAACTCTAGCCAGGCTCCTGGAAAAATGCATACATTGACAACTATGCAACCACATAGACCAATTCCAACTCCCGACCAATGTCAATCCAGTTTCAGGCCAGGTCACAGTACCAAATTTGTCCTGGTCCATAATGCCGATGATGCCCTGAGATTTCTCAACCAGAATGATTCCTGCCTGTTAATCCTACTAGATCAGTCTGCTGCCACCCTCATAGGAGTACCTAAAGCCGAGTCGGTGATGTGGCGAGGGCAAGGTAAATGTTTTAAAAAACAATTATTTTCCCTATCCGGTCGAATCCCCTCCGCCGCACCCCACCACTCTCACCTGCACTGGCCACGACTGCAGACTACATAATTGCAACCACCAAATTATGCTATCACTCTTGCAGCCCGCTATCTCTAATACTTGAAGTTGCTTCATTCTGGCCAGGAAACAGAGCAGTGAAGCTGGCAAACATTATCAAAGTCTTCAACCTGTTTAGCTCTGCCTCAGTCATAAAGGGTTGTTTCCAATTCCTTGATGCTGTACTACCATGAATGAGGTTGTAAACACCTCAGTTTCAAGAGTTTGGTCTTTGTTCCATGAAGACACTTTGAGGTTGATATAAAGTTTGGCAGGTGGCCCACCAGCTTACTGGGTAGGCAGACTGTATGGCTTCAGCTGACCTAGTGGAAAGCCACCTACCACATTTAGAAATCCTCGCCAGGTATTCTGGATCCCAGTGCTATTAGCAGAGCTGCTGCCCCCAAAGCTCTGCTGAAATCACTGAAGATCTGCTGAGCAAGCACCTTATAATTATTTTTCAATAATTTTACAAAGCATAGATTGTTATTGGCAAACAAAAAACAAATGTCTCTAATGCAGTGGGGGATTTCTTCTAGCATGTGGCGGTCACTTCTTTTGTTTCTTGTTCACAATCCCCAACCTCACCCTGGTGGTGGTCTTTCACTGCCAGTTTTAAAAAGGATTTATTTTTCGAGAAACCACCCTCCACAGAGGAGACAATCTGACATACAGGCTGTCTGTCTAAGGTTTCCACTGGCAGAACCAGCAGAGGTTTTCATCAGCATAAACAGTGCACTTCGCCCACCTCTCCATAGACAGGATGAACCCTGAGTTTGGCGGATGGGGCACACACTACTTTGTGGCAGATACCGCACATCAGGCAAGCTCCCAATCAGGCTCATCATTTTCAAAGGCTGTTTTTTTGTTTATGAGGACAATGGTGTCCAACGTTGTTCCATGAGGGATGGATGCATATTAGAGTGTTGAAGATGAAAATTATGTTTATCATTAATGACAGGAGAAACTGAACATGACACTTTTGACAGAAAACATTAATAAACATGCGTCAAATACAGGTTATAGAAAATATGATGAAAACAAAGAATTTTAGTTACTGCATCGCAAAAGCATGCAGAAAAAGAGTAGTTTAGATGATATCGTATGTATAAGTAACATAGGATGTGATTTACTAAAGAAAAATAACTTTATTTTACTAGTGTGTGTTAGGAAATGTGCAAATGGTGAACTCTCACATTATAAGATTTACCTCGGATCATTTTTAAATGTCATTTATAAGGAAGAAAAACTAATGAGAATTATCAAAAATTGCCATTAATCCTAATTATGATAGTGAATTTTACTGAAATATACTTCTTTATATGTGTAACCGCATGCACCGAAAATGACAAAAGAAAAGTAGCTGCTACACATTTCTATTTGATGAAGCTTCCGTGAAAGTTATAGCGAATGTACTTCACCTATATAACAATGGTATTTGTCAAAAACAATATTAATATTGTGTAATTTGAAATGTACTTACATGGTGGTACATACAAAACGTTATGAGTACCCTATATTGACACGTATCATTTGTAATCCTATTAAATGTTTCTAAGTGCATCAGAAGTTATACTAAAAACATGACATCTTCATGTTCTTTTATGAATGTATACTTATAATTCTTAATACTGTGTTATATTAGATTAATTAATTATGGGTCTGAACACATTCACAAAGTTTTCTGCTTTGCTAAGCTCTCTGTCTGTGAGATAAATTATGTGCTGCAGTGTTTTTCCTTACTGAGTTCACATGTATTGAGTGAAAGGTTTGGTACAATTATGTTAACCTTCCAGGACATCTGCCTGGGAAACTGTCCTCTTGAACTTTCTCTTATGCTCTAGCTAAAGGAGCATTATTCTAATGTTTCACATACTGGGTGGCTTAAGGACTGCATAATTGTCACACCAATTCCTCTGCATTTTGCGTCTTCTTTATGTCCCCTGATACACACTCCATACAAACTGACCAATGGACAGAGTGGTCCAACCAGATGAGGTGACTCCAGGAGATATCATCCCCGGAAACGCTAAGAATATATTATTGTCTGCCCTAACAGATAGCTCAGGGTCTGGTTCGTTAGCTCTCAGGCTGGCTTGCTCTCTCAATGGTGATAGTTATGGACGATTTGCTGATCTTCATTGCCTGCTGTTTATGAACTGCTAACCAAGATTTTGCAGAAGTCACCTGGCAAATTAACTTGCCTGAAGCAGACTCATCTGGCTTCTTTCCCAAACTGATGCAAATGCAATTGTGGTCGCTTCCTTCGGGGATCACTCTAACTGGCAATATTTTCCCTTTACTGAACTCTTGAGCTTTTGGTGCTTACTTGGAGCTTTCTTAATATGTCTATGTGGCCTAATGATGCAATTATCTTTCTAATATTTCATAAACTAAACTAAATTTACTAATTTGACTCGGCTGTTGTTATTTATCCCTACATAAGTGAATGTGCATTTCCAATTTGGGTTTACTGATGACTAGAGGAACAGTGTAAAATGCAAAAATAAAATGATAATAACAGAAGTTATTTCTGTTATTATCATTTTGATTAGGGTGGGCGGGGCTGGGCACCCGTTTCATCCGAGAGGAGGAG
Organism: Triturus cristatus; assembly: GCF_964204655.1. Taxonomy (NCBI): domain Eukaryota; kingdom Metazoa; phylum Chordata; class Amphibia; order Caudata; family Salamandridae; genus Triturus; species Triturus cristatus. The sequence continues at coordinate 1,048,575,358 of NC_140585.1, read as the reverse complement.
TGGTTGCTGCTCTTCAAAGTGGGCATGACTGCTTGGCCGGCCCTCTCGAGCTGGCCAAACAGTAATTTATTTATTTATTTATTTAAAGAGTTTTATATAGCGCTGGCAAGACCCGAAGGTATCAGAGCGCTTTACATTAGGTTCCACAATGTAACAGAACATGATAACAATTACACATTATGTCAAAAAATAAATAATACATTGAGAGAGGAGAGAAGGAGAGACATAAATAGAGGGAGGATGGGGGAAGAGAGGACAGGAGAGACGAAAGGGAGTCTGTCTAAAGACCAACTGGGTAGGTGACGTCCACGGAGAGAATCCCCGGTCCGTCTCCCCTTTAGCTAAACCAGGTAGCTCCATCGGGCATCAGTCAAAATAGCTAGGTCTCAATTGACGAGGGAAAGTTCACAGATAAACAGGGTGGGGACTAAGGGCCAGGACAGGTGAGGGCGAAGGTCAGTAGCTAGAAAGTGGAGAAGAGTAGAGCGGAGAGGGGTAGGGGGTAGGGGGTAGGGGGTAGGGGGTAGGGGGAGGGGGAGGGGGGAGATAAGGTCAGGAGAGACGCAGGAGGGTTTGCTCAAAGACCGGCTGAGTAGGTGATGTTCAAGGATGGAATCCGTAGCCCATCTCCCCTTTAGCTCGTGAGGTAGCTCCACCGGGCATCAGTCTAGGTCTCAGCTGTCGAGGGAAAGTTCTCAGAGTAAAGGTCCTGGGGGGTGAGCGGGAATAGGGTCAAGTGAAGGCTGGTCGAGGTCCGAACGATGGCCAATGATTTTAGACTTGGAGATGAAAGAGTATCGCAGAGGGTCTCAGTGAGGTGGCCATCTTGAAATCTGGCAGGGGAGACGAGTCCTTGAAAGCTCAAATTCAGTCTGCCCCCATGCTTCTCTATAGCCCAGAGGAAAGTGGGAGGGCGGCCATCTTGAGACCAGGTCTAAACGTTGGGGCAGAGATTATTGAGCCAGGTCAACGTTCTTAAGTTGAGTAAAGCCCTGTGGTGCAAGTGAGGGGGGTGTCCGTGGTCTGGGAGGAGGCCCGCTTCATATGGATGGACCGGGTCACTCGCGTAACTTCAAGTGGACAGGAGTTACCGGGTGGTGGTCATCAATGGGTCAGGCCAATCCAGCAATTGGGTGGTGGTGAAACTTTCCTGGATGCGTACCGACTGGCTGTAAGATGAAGGTGAGTTGTTAGTCGTTGAAGACATTGAGAGTAAGGAGCAATTTGCATTAAGTATAGTCTGGTTATGTGAGTTTTCACGGAAGAAAGAATCTCCGGGCGGGGGGACCGAGTCGGCCATCTTAGGGTCAGGCAGTCTCAACTTACGAGACGGTGCTCATTGTAGGTCTATTGCAGGGTCTGGTGGCTCAGTGGAATAAAGCAGCCACTGCAGGGGCCTGTGTTCGACCTCATGGTCACAGGTGCAAATCCCGGCGGGTCCACTCAGCCTTTCATCCATTTAAGGTCGATAAAATGAGTACCATTGAGTTGGGTAACAATAAACATCTGTTATTCAGCGCCAGGACACCTTTGGGTAATCGTGTGCTTTACAAATACAGCTGTTGTTATGTTATGTTAAAGGTCTCCTCCGGTCTGGGCATGGTGGGAGGAAGTCGGGATTTGCTCCGCTAGGTGTTCCGGTGCTTGGCGGGGCGTGTAAGAAGTTGTGGGGAGAACTGCGAGTGGAGTGGGAGCGGCCATTTTGGGGTCAGTCAGTCTCTCTTTCGGGACAGCATTCTAGGCAGAACCGGCGGAGAAATGCACTCCGATCCCGGCTCCCAGCAACCCGTGCCCAGGTGTGGCCAACCGTCGCCCTCGCAACTCCCGCTGGTCCAGATCAGGGCTGTCCAGGGGTCGTTTGGCGGGCACCATCGCGACAACCACCTCAGACAGGAGCTTGAGGTGTCCTAGAGGCATCGGGCATGGGACGCTGAACTCACTCCGATTCAGGCTCGCCGTCACCCCAGTTCTTCTCCTGATTGGTTCCGGTGAGTCCTGATTCTTTTGGCAGTGTGGATGTGGGGGGTCGGGTGGGATTTTCAGTTTGTTAGTGATCCCCGGCCGGGAGCTTGATGTTAGTGATCCCCGGCCGGGAGCTTGAAATACGAACTCCTACCCCGCGGCCATCTTGCTTGTCATGCACACTTTTCATGTTCCCCACCAGGCTGCATTACACAGCCTGGTGGGGAACATGCCCAGCCGCCCATTCCCTGTCTGAGCACCGAGCCACGGTGCTCAGACCTATCACAATGCTGCATTGCAGCACTGTGATTGGCTTTGGGGAGGGAGTTTGTGTACTTCTGGTTCCCCACAGAGAGACCACGAGGGACTGTGGCAGCGAGGCGGTAAGTGTGTTTTTTATTTTATTTTGTACCATCCACCCGCCCCGTGACCCTACTACCCCTGCCCCTCCACTCTCGTTCCCTGCCAGCTGCTACTGGTGTAAACATGTGTATAGCACAATAGTGTCTCAGCATGTAATAATATTAGACAGTTTTTCACTTTAAAAAAAGCATGCACATAAATGTTGCAAAAAGGAAGGAAGCAAGCAAGCAGGGAGAAAAGAATGGTTGAAGCAAGGGAATGCTAGGATCAATCTATATTTAATTAGGCATAGCAAAACTGGATAAGGACAAAATTGCAGCCCTCAGTTACATTAAATGTGTAAGTAACCTGTACAGACTTGTGCACAATAGTGCTTGTGAAGAAAGATAAACGGCGCAGGTGACAAGTCAAAATACTATATACAGCGGTGAAACGGCACAAAGAAAGTAGAACACAATTATCAATATATACAGAAGGCTTAGAGTGATTCCCATATATTAGTACATAGTTGGGAGTACTAAAGACGTGCCAAAAGCAGATATAGTGTTGCTGATAAGGCATGAGAATTGTACAAGATACTTAATCCCAAAGGAGTCTTAACAATATTCAACTCCCATGCCATCCAATGTGGCTCATCAGTAACTGGAAACAATAGATAAGCCATTTACGATAAATGTTGAGACAGATAGTGAAGTAGCATGTCAGGACCTGGAATCTGCATATAACTTAGCCGATTTAAGTTGTGGTTTCCTACCTGCCCAGATAAACCTCCTTATGCTCTGATTTATAGTGTGATGGATACGCGCAGGAATAACCAAGGGCAGCATTCCAAATACAGTTAAATCTGGGAGCCGTCACCAACCTGATCATCTGTACCCTACCCCAAAAGAAGACCTGCAAGGCGGGCCATCTCACAAAATCCTATTCCATCTTATTCATTAATGGCTGAAATTATCAACCACCATATTATCTAGACCTCTATTTATCAGCAAACCCAGATATTTCAAATCCGAGGCCTTCCATGTGAGATCAAAATCGTCTTGTAAGGTTCTCTGATTCCTACATGTGAGTGACATTGCCTCACACTTGGACTAATTTATCTTATACCTGGAGAAGATTGAAAAAGCCTTGATTAGAGTCATGAGTTGGGAAACAGAAGAGGTTGGTTCACTCAAAGTGAATAAGATGTCATCCGTGTATAATAAGATCCTACAATCACCAACAGGAATTTCCACTCCCTGAACAAGAGGAGACTGACAGATTGCCGCCACCAATGGCTCAAGTACTGAAAGAAACAACAAAGGCGACAGCGGGCATCCATGACGCGTGCCTTGCAAGAAGCGCAAATGCTTTGATAAATGACCCCTACAATCTGCTCCGAAGGGGCAGAGTATAACCACTGAATTTTGGACAAAACACCGGGGCCTATCCTTGCCCTGCATAAAGTTTGATAAAGATACCCCCACTCAAACTAGTCAAAAGCCTTTTTGGCATCCAGAGGAAGCTGCAGCTTATCACCTGGATTATTTCATACTTCCCATATTACATTTGAAAGGAGAAGCATGTGATTACGAGAAGAACATCCTGGTACAAAACCCACTTGAGAGTTATGAATCAAGCTAGGTAGGACTTTCTTGAGGTGAATTGCAAGGGCATTCATGAGTATCTTCATGTCTGCATTATTGAGCGAAATAGACAATAACTTGCACAATTTGTAGGCTCTTTATCGGGCTTCAAGATTAGGCTGATGATCACTCTATTAAGCACTCGTCAAATGAAAGCATCACCTTCTAGCTCCTTAAAAAGCTTATAAAGAAGCATAAACATCAACTCTATATTTATCTTATAAAAATTGATTGGAAAACTATCATCTCCCAAAGCTTTATTATTGGGCATACTCCTAATAGCCTCTTCTCAATCTTCAGGAACTGTCTACCCTCCACAGACAAGGAGGACAAATGAAGATTCCGTAAAAAACTTGTTCAGAGGCAGCATCAAGAGGGGCATCTGAGCTATAAAGTGCTGAGAAGAAATATGCAAACATTTCTGTGATCTCCACTGGGTGTGTGAGTGGACCAATGAGTATTGTTATGAATTGTGGAATTGCAGATTTTGCCTCTCACTGATGCAATTGAGCTGCCAGAAGCTTGCCTGCCTTTTCACTTTGCTCATAAAACCACTTCAGGCGAAGGAGGGCATATTTTGCTTGCGTAGTCAAATGCGTATTAAGATCATATTTTGCTCGCTTTAACTGACGAAAGAAAGCCGTTGTGGGATGTCGCCCATAGGTTTCTGTAAGTTCATGTGCCACCCTCTCAAGTCTAGATTGTGTACCACTTATTTCCCTCTTGCAGACCATACATGAAATCACACATGATCATACCTCTCAAAGAGGCCTTCCCTGCTGACCATAACATCTCTGCCGAATTTGTAGAGTGTTCATTATTTACATAAATGGCTAAAACATTTTTGATTGCTATCCGGCATACAGTAGTGTGAGACTCTGTTTCCACCACTTTCAAACATGGGACACATTCACAGATCCAATTCCAAAACTGTTAGGGCATGATCAGGGAGTCCCCCAAGAACAATACAACACTCACTTAGGAACACTAACGCGGCATGGGCATTAAAAAAAAGTCTACTCTGGAACAAGTCCCATGAACACAGGAGATAAATATATATTCCCTATCCATAGGGTGTGTCAAGAGCCATGAATCCCTTAAACCATGATCCCTCATTCCATCATTTAAGTATGCTCTATTCCTAGTATAAGCCCTATCCATTGGACTAGAAGGATCTAAATGGGGATCAAGCGCTATATTCAAGTCTCCTCCAATTATTGTCTTGGTGGAACCAAACTCAGTCAACAGTCTAGACAGTGTTGAAAAGAAGGAAGCCCAATTCAGATTAGGGGCATACAGCGACCCCAAAAGCAAAATCTGCTCCATACTTTTACATTTTACGAAGATGTAATGGCCAAATGGATCCGTTCACATTTTCAGGACAGTTACAGTTACAGATTTATGAAACAGAATGGCAACTCCACACCTTTTTGAAGAGGGCCGAGAATCAGAAAGGGTGGAGGGCAGTATACTGCTACTAATAACCTGACCTACCCAATCTCTCCTTAATTTACTAGATTCCAGTTTCGAAAGATGCTTTTCTTACAATAACGCGATGTCTGGAAATTTCAATGCAATGTAAGACAATACCTTCTTTCTCTTAATGTAGTGTGTTAAGCCATTACCATTAAGGGATAGTTTTTTGGCCGTGTCGTTAAGGAGGTGAATCAAGGATATAGTTAAGCTATTCACAGTCTGAAAGCAATGAACTAATAATAAATTAAGAGCGAGCACAGTAATGACAAATACAGATCAATTAAATTATGTTCAATTGGGTCTTTAGAGTAGATATACAAAAAACTGCAGTGGTGCAGAGCACCAGATATAAGGTTAAAACTATTTTTAAGAAGATAAGAATGTAATAGGTTAAAAACAAAAACAATAAAAACGTGGTGGGTAAACATCCCAGTCCACTGCTACCCCAACACCCCCTCCCCCCCCAAAAAAAGCATTACAATTTCATAATAGGACCATTTTGGAGACTGAGACTCCTCTCAACATTCCCACTTCTGCACTAATGAAAGACATATGTAACTGTCATTGTCAAAAAGTTGGCAAAATGAACAAGAAGAAAAGACACACCATCATATCTTGCTTCACTGGAAATGTTGCCCACATACACAAGCAGGCCTCCACATAGCACAAATATTTAAATACATAGAGAGGGTAAGGAGGAGCCACCCTGCTAAGGCATAACATTTTATAAATTACTCAAAAGACAGAGACAGACAACGCCTAATGGGGGAACGCGACTTGTCACAGCCTCTTGCAGCAGCTTCAGACCTTTCTCTGGTGGACCTCCTCTCCCAGTGGCTTAGCACAGAATCCAGCTTCTGATGTTCTGGAACATCCTATTTCAAGCCTTCTCGCTGAGTAGACTCAATACTAGAACCTGGCTGTGGAGCACTACTTGGATCAGATAGCGTCACTTCCATGTCCACACCAAATAGAGGAGACAAAACTGTTCAAGATCATCTGGTTCCTCAAATTCGTTATACTTGCCATCAATGGTAAGGAGCATAATGGCCAGTTCCAGAAGGCCATTGCGGATACCTAGCTTCCTCAGAGCCAGCCGAAACACCCAGGATGTCTTCAGATGAATCACAGTATCACGTGAATAATCAGCAGCGACAAACTTTGGTGCCATGAAAAAGAAAAGGAGCATTGTGTCTCTTGGCTGCTGTAATCACCTGGCGAGATTGCTGATGATGGAAAAAACAAAGTATAATTGGTTGTGGAATATTCAGTCGTGTGACTCCTCTATAGCGAATTCGATGTGCCCTCTGGAATTCCAAAGGAGACGTAAAAGCCAGTTGAGTAAGCTCTGGAATGAAAACAGAAGTAAGCTTTCCATGTCTTTTGCCTCCACATATTCTGGCACTCCAAAAAATCGAATATTATTTCTGCAACTGCGATCTTCAACTTCTGTTAACTTCCTGTGCAGATGCCACACCTCATTCCCAACATCAGGACTCGTTTCTAGGATGGGAAAGAGTTCATCCGTAGCATCAATACTCTGATCTGTTTCATCTAGCCGCTTATGTAGAGAAAAAAAGTCTAATCTGAGGGATTTAAGATCAGCGGCTGTTGATTTTGTATTTGCATGTATTAGAGCCAGTGTTGCCTTTATGCTTGTGAGTTCTCTCATTAGTGTTTCCAATGTAATATCCGCCATGTTGGGGGCATTGGACTTCGACTATCCAGCTACAATGTCAGTGAGAAGAAGCTGACAGGTAGAATTGCTTGGGACATCAGGGAAACTAGAGAGGACACAGCTACTCAAACAATAAAGCTAGCCAAGCCGGTTGTCACAAATCCAAACAGTTGAAGCGCTGGCTGGATAACTGTTGGATAAATAGATATCTAAAGCAGTAATAGGACATAATTCGCCAGTTGCACTCACATTCTGTATGGCTAAATCATTTGACCTTCAATTACAATGCAACGCAATGCAAATCTCATTGAGAATGCAAATAAAGTGGAAAGTGGTGAGTTGATTAAATCAGGGCATACGACTTTTGCTTCAGTCAGAGTCAGGATGTCAGCTTCAATGGTAAACATAAATGAGAGAAGGCCCCCTGGATCCTTCAACACCAAGTCTCAAATCTGAGAAATATACTAATCACAATTTCTTAAATAATGTCCAGACAACCATCTACTTATCTGTTGTTGTGTTGGATAAGGCAGTTACATGCAGAGGAGATGTCTAATGGTGCTCCAGACCTCTTCAGGCAACTTTAAATCAATCCCCTCAGCTGAGGAAAATCGAAATTCAAACCAGCACCAATGCCAGGATTAATATTTTGTTTTAGATCTGGCTATTTTGACTATTCCACTCCATGTGCAGCTATATTTGTCCCGCAATCTCGGATGGTCCACCAATTGCTTAGAAATCTGCGCTGCTAACTTCCTCACGAGCGCCATATATTATCATCAACGAGGGCCAAGTGGAAACACCTAACCTCTGCACCAGACTCCAAGCAAATTCAGGTCAGAAACCCATGAGGACCACTGCATGCACTGTGGGGGGGGGGGGGGTGACAAGCTCTAGAGGGATTTTGGCAATATCGCGCCCAACCGCTGATTGCTTCACTCTCTCATTCATTTGCACACAGCTCTGGGGGACTTATGGGGCACAGTGGCAAGAATGTACTTTGATACAAAAACTGACATTTAGGAAACACAGATTTAGAGAAGAGAGGCTCCGCAGCTCACAATGTACAATTTGGCTAACGCAAGTTCTACGCCTAATTAGATTAACTCTAGATCTTTAGAGACGGTGCCTTGTCAGATTTTTGGGATTTCCTTAGGAGATCTATTTACATGCAAAAAAAATATTTGGCGAGGCACTGGTTTTCCTTAAAGAGGGCACGCTTGGGTACCAGAACTGCACATCTCTGACACATGAAGGCATTTTCTAAGGACATTCAGGGCGACTACAGCTTCCCTCTCTACTTCTCTGATCATTATAAAGTATAGGGTTTGAATGTGGACTAAACATAGATTCACACTTAGAAAATCCCTTGGAATAGTGATTGATTGTATGTTGGCAGAAAGCCCTGCAGGAGTTTGAAGGAGCAATATTCGATGGTGTAAGTGCTCAGTTGCCCCATTGTCTCATAGGACAGGTTTTCATTCAAGTGTCATGGATGGTGCCTGGCGCCAGCAGCATCTCACTGAGCTCCCCTGCCTTGTACAGCAATGGCACCCCCGGGTTAAGGATTACTAGACAAAACCTGACCACTTCAATGGGCGCGGAGAATCCTTTCTCTGTTTCTACTGCGACAGGAATATCAAAAAACATTTGACTGCAATAGCTAAAAAGAACAGCTATTATTTACCTCTGGACAGGTTGCTTGAATCTAACCGAATCTTCCAGACATTTTAATCTTCCATGCTGCTTCCAAGATGCATTCTGTGTCAGACGCACAGTCACACAGATGTTCATCCCATTTACGTACTGTGAATTTAGAATCTTGCTAAGAAGGAAGCAGTTTCCGTAGCAACCACGATCACACAAAAGCGCTCACAATTTCCTTCCTCATTCATGCAACTATTTGACTTCTTAATGCCTTGAATAATCCTAATCGTGACAAAATGAATCCGCGAAGCTGTGGGTGGAATGAATGACAGGGCGTCTTTTTTCATCCACGCGTCTATTTCACCGACTCGCTAACTGTTAACATTATTGGTCACACTCTTCATGGCTCCTGGGGTTTATTTTATTTAGAATGACTGCCAGTTCTTTTTTCTAACCAGCATCTTTTTTTATTTAATGAGCTGCTGGAACCGTCTGTTATTTCCCTGGTGGCACATACACCCCGGTCTTGTTCTTGGACTCATCCCTGTTACAAGAGATTATCCTCATTCCACTCATTGTGTTTGCCCTTTTATGACATCATTTCCTGTGGCCGTGTAGCCACTCTTTTTCTTTTCAATGCACTCTGTGAGAAATTGGATTGTTGGTTGAAGGGGATGTGATCCCTGATCAAGCAACAGCCACAATCTTTATTAGGGTGAGCCACAAATATCACTAAATTAACATGTGCATAAACCTCTGGTAGCTTGCCACAAAAGCAGCCAGTCTTAACTTAAAGGCAATGTAAAAATTATTTATGTAGCACTTAGACAGTAAAGTTGTGAAAACACAACACAAGAAAATCTGACACCAATTTAGAAAAATAGAGTACAATTTACGACATAATTTTACACCAAAATGACAAAAATCAAGTCAGTACGACCCGAGATATGAAATTTCAAAGATATAAGGTGTGTATAGCACCTAAAGGAGCAAAGCACCACTCTGCTTAAGCGAGATGGGTGAAAGTCACAAGCTGAAGCCGACCGCGATGGAGCATGGGCCGGACAAAAGGGCTAGGTCAGTGCTGCTGAAAAAGTCACCTTCTAAAGTCCAGCGCAATGAGTTCTGTTTGCAATGGAGGTGACCACGAGGAGCAGTGACAGCGTCGCAGATGGCCATCACTGTAGCACGAAGAGCAGACCGGTCATCACAGACGATCATCGCTGTAGTGCACAAATCCTGTTGGTGTCCCAGACGGTCGCTGCCGGAGCTTCGCGTTGGTGGTCACTGTTGGCTGTCAATGCTGTAGCGCGAAGTGCAGATCTCGCATTGCCGGTCGCCACTAGTGGTCACTGTACCGCAAAGAGTCCGGTTCAGCGGAGCTTGGCATTGGTGGGCCATTTCACAGCCATGAAGAGCCCAAAACATCAGGACTTCGGCTTTTCTTTTAATAGGAGATCAACTGATGCCACACCAAGGGCCTTGCACCTGAGGGGCACCTCTTGAAGATCAGGAATTCACTCCAGCAGAGGCCAGAAGGTCTCAGATAGGTCCAGTTGCAGGTTCAGGCGGGTCCAGTAGAGCAAGTCCTGGGTTGTGTTCCGGTTAATGGAGGACATGGCCTGGCAGTTTGGGTTGGACTGTTCCCATGAGGGACAGGGTCAAGACTGATTTGCAAATGGCTGGGTCCAGACTGAGGTGGTATGGTGGGTAAAAAATGATGGCTTGGGATGAGGCCCTGAGCAATTGTCAGTGGCTGAGATGAACTCAAGCATTCCATCCATCAACTTGTTGTTTTTGCATTTGACACCCTAAGTGCACTCAGTAAACCCAGACATTGGTACCAGGCTGCCTGTGCCACAGAAGCCAAGCCATACCCGGCTGAAAAGCCCAAAACAAGAGCGAAACCAGTCCTAGCTTGCTTGTGTTACAGATCGGGGAGGACCTGGCCTGGCAGTTCAGGATGGACTGTTCCCATGAGGAGCAGGGTCAAGACTGATTTCCATATGATTAGGTCCAAACTGAGTTGGTGTGGTGGTAGAACAATGCACTGGAATGTGTCAGATGCACCCCCATATATTGAATGGAGAAAGAGGTGGACTTTTCTCCTGATATTCTAATGAACTAGAAGTGATAGCATTGCCCTGCAAGGAGAGAAAAAAGGGTCTCTTAGGCACAGACCGTTGCTCACCTAAGGAAATCAAATGTTGGCCTCCAACGAAGAAAGCAGAAAAGAACAAGAAAATTAACAAAAGACAAAATGCATTAAGGTAAGATGATCACTAAATAGGTCTTACTAGACATGTAGTTACCTAGTCCAACCAATGTAGATAACTTGGGGTCTAGGAAATGGGCACCCCACCACAAATAATTGACCACCTGGACCACATCCACCATCTGATAAAACAAATGAAGCACATGCTATATAAAATCAAAGTAGAAGTGGCGAAATCCACAGCAGGACTTCAGTTTATGATTTAATATTCATGGTTGCTAGTTAGCACTAGGCCTTTTGTACGAAATTATTAATAAGAGGCAGCAAGTGTACAGGAAAGTGAAGATGTTATCAAAGTGTAAGCCAACAGAGCCATGGGACTACAACTGTTTTATTAATAATGCCTGATAAAATGTAATTGATGATCTATTTTGTAAAACCTAATATTTAAAAATAGAGACAAGTGATTGGAGAGGTAGCTAGATGTCTGCAGGAGATGTTGTTCCTGTCCATGGGTGCGTACCGGAGTATGGCCGATGCCGTCTGTTTTTCTTTTTTTACTCTTACTTGACTCCAGTTTGATGATATCATGACTATATGTATTAAGATGCGGAGTTGAAAAACACAAATCTATACTTTTCTTGATAATGTAGTGATGGGGGATGTGGTGGATATTTTTGGAGGTTGACAATATTGACCTTGCTACAGAGACACAACTGTAATTGTGGACCAAGTTCATTGATTTATATGTATTTTTATTTCAGAATGCCATTGCATCTAGGGGGCTGAATTACATACAATGGGTAGTAAGTGCTGGTTTCAAGTGCGTGCAACGCTATTTAATACCATATTCATTTTTGTATGTGTGTTATTTTTCTCTATTGCTTATTTTGTTCAGTGAATGGTGTTTTGCAGCGACAATAAAAAAACAATGATCAGAAAAATACTTGACCAATTGTTTTTGCTGCAGTAAAACAGCATTAACTGCTACAAAAAGTGATAGCCCAAAATAGTTCATCTATTAATATGTAAACAGTTGGTATATAGCACAGCACATAGGGGAAAGTTAAAAGCACGGGGGAGTTTTGAAATTCGCTCGTGGTGTCATAAAACCAAACACAGCCATGCCCCGCAAAATATTACCCCTCACATTTGTTTGCGTTTTTCATCTCTGCATAGGAACAATCTAAACGCGATGCACCAACTCATTAATAAACATTTTAAAAATGTAATTACATATTATGATTCAGTTGAGGTTAATGCAATCGGGGTTGGTATTAAAATGCTTCCAAGGGCACTGCATTAATTTCCTCTCAATCCTAACAGGCCCTTTCAAGGGTTGGAGGAGTTCAACCAATAATTATTTTCAAGAAGAGCAAAGGCAAAAACAGCACTTTGGGCCTCTCGTTGCTTACTTACAGTACAGTACATGCAAGAAAGATTGTGCCTGGAATCGGTGTTTGTGGTGCTCACAATAAGGGCATCAATGGGCAGGTAGGATGTTGTTTAATCTTGCCAGAATGTTGTCACTTTTTAGTTGGTGGTTGCAGCTGGTGTGGGTAAGAATAGTGGGACGGGGCGGGAGGGTGTGAGTCGACAGATGACAACGAGGGAAAATAAAAAAAATGAAAAAGTAAACCGCTTACCTTGCGCTCGCCGATGCGGCGAGTGCATGGTGAGTGGTTTTCTTTTTTTTCCCTTATTGTCGCCTGTCAACTCACTCCCCTGCCCTACCCTGCCCCACACTGCGACTGTCCCACCATTCTTACCTGCACCGGCCGCGACTAGGTGGTGGTATCTGACCTATTGTTCAATTATTATGGTGTTACACAACTAATTGAATAATACAGCAAAAAGATATACATTTCCATTAAAATGCACGCACAATCGCCCTCATTAGAAACGGCTTGGTTAATTGTGATATGTGCAGTAGCTTTTTATTTCCATATCACTCGTAATGAGGCCTATATATTTATTGATTTGTTCAGTTCCGGTTTTATATGAAAAGACTTAAGCTTTGATTTTTGCTAAATGTGGATAGCCAACATATACCACAACTGCAGGGCTAGAATACAAAAAGATCTTGCATCACAATGAGTCAACTCATGGGACTGACAATAACCAATGGGTACATGAGTGTAGCACCAAAGATGGAGCAAAACAAGGACACTTGAACTTAAAAAAGGCTGGGTGAAGGGTTAACATGGGACATGTAAATGAATTCTGTGTCCCATAGGCAAGTGTAACCCATGGCATGCCTCAGATACTCGGCCAAACTAGCAAAAGCGCTATACCAGTCTTATGGCCATTTTTAGACTATCTACAACTTATACACAGTATCAGTAGGAAGGCCAAGATAGCATGCAGTCATATAATCAACCCCGGAAAGGATCCTCGTGGTGAAGCCCTGGCTTTTAAAATTGGTCTTTCAAATCACTACTCTTTTAATGGTGCTTTGATTTATAGACTGCCCCGGCCCTATAAATCTCTTTTTAAACATGGATAAGTCACCATGGGACATCAAAGCTAAATCCTCTGATTTCACTATCCTTGGTGATTTAACTTTCATTTGGAGAATAAGGAGGACCCAGGTACTCGGGATCTTATAGTTTCATTATCTGTTTTGGGTTTGTCTCAATCAGTTTGCAATCCCACGCATTCTGGTGGCCACACCCTGGATGGCATTTTTTCAGGCTGCCCTTTTATTCAGGCTACTCCCTCTCTACCATTAACATGATCAGACCATAAGGCAGTGATGTTCCAAATGAATTTAGTGGGCCATAGCCTTGAAGAGCCTATGATCCCACCTACTTCCAGCCATCGACCTTGGCACCTAATATTGGAAGGCCAACTGACGAAGGCCCTAGCTCAATCCTATAGACCAGGTCCTCCTGATCTTGATCTAGCAACTGATGATTATCATCAATGGATTAGTGATTTCATTAGCAGTTTACCTCCGGCCAAACGCGGAAATAATAACAGACCTGTACCATCTGAACCCTGGTTCAATGAAGAGCTTAGACTGGCCAAACAATAATGTAGAAGGCTAGACAGAAAGTGGAGATCCAATTATAGTAAAGAGAATAAAGATCTTTACAAGGCAGAACTATTACTATACAAAAAACTTCTGACCAAAGCCAAATTCAACTTTTTCATCAATAAAATTAATTCAGCATTGAACACTCCCAAAGAGCTTTTTTCCGCTGTGGTCAAATTAAGCAGTCCTTCACCAGCTAGAAATTCTAATACAGATGCCTCTTTTTGTAATAAACTCACTACATTCTTTAAAGACAAGGTAGAGGTTATATTTAATGCTTTGACTTCTAGCCTAAGCTCGGAGGGGAGCTGCATGACTGACAACCCACAGCCAGTGGCTTCCAATGGGGCCAAATTAGGGACTGTTATCAGTGAAGATAACAACTTGGATTCTGATTTATCAGAGCCATCTCAGTCTAGGAATACCACTCTTTTGGCCTACTCCCCCTTACAATTGGTCAAGTAACAGCTCTGTTTAGTCAAATCAAATCAGGGTCGCCTTTTGAACCTTGCCCTCCTAGAGTTTTACAATTAGCCTCTGCCCTTCCTGGGCACCTTTTAGTGATTAACAATCAAATTCTCCATCTTGGCTACTTACCCAAAAGTTGGAAAATAGCATAAATTCTTCCTCTTTTAAAAAAAACAAATCTGGATGATGTTGATAATCCCAACAATTATAGACCAATTTCTCGACTTCTTTTTTTAGGCCAAGGTGATAGAGAAAGCCATGAACCCGAGCTTTCTCTATTCATCCAGGAACATAAATTACTGGATTCCTCCCAGTTTGGCTTTAGAAGCCAACACAGTACAGAGACTGCTCTGAATACAGCCTCGGAATATGTCAGAACAACTTTAGATAAGGGAGGGAACGCTGCCCTAATTCAGTTAGATCTTTCGTCAGCATTCGATACTTTTAGCCATGAGCTCCTTATCAATGGTCTGTCTGAGATAGGAGTCAGAGGTACTGTTCTTAAGCTCCTCGGAGCCTTTCTCACAGACAGATCACAGTTCGTGGAATGTAACTGTCCAGGTCTATACCTTTTACTCTACCCTGTGGGGTACCACAAGGATCGACATTGAGTCCCACTCTTTTTAATCTGTACGTTACTCCTTTGGTCTCACTGATAAAAAGCTTTGGTTTCTCAGTTGTTTCCTATGCTGACAACTCCCAAATCGTAGTGACAGTCACAGAAAATCCTGACAGCACAGCAGAATGTTTTCACAACTGCATGCTACAGATCGGAAGTTGGATGTCCAACAATTGCATGAAATTAAACTCAGATAAAACTGAGGTGTTACTCTTTGGCAATCACCCATCATTTTGTTCCCCTAACTGGTGGCCTCAGGAAATGGGTGAGCTCCCAACTTCTGTTCCCAAAGTGAAAAATCTGGGAGTCCAAGTTGATGAAAATCTTTCCTTTGTGGGACACGCCAATACCATCACTTCCTCGTGCTTCTTTATGTTTAAATCACTTAGGAAAGTCTTCCCTTTCATCCCTTTGGACCTAAGCAAAGCAGTGATCACAGCACTTGTCTTTTCCAAAATAGATTACTGCAATGGGCTTTTTCTGACTGCCCACAAGAAAGCTCTGGACAAGGTCCAAATGGTCCAAAATGTAGCTGCCAGATTAGTTCTAGGAATACCAAAACATCAATCGGTCTCCGAGTCACTCCCCTTTTTCGGTCTCGCCTGACCCAGTGCATGCGCTGATCTGACGAGACTTTTGGAGAGGGCTCCAAAAAGTGCTACCAGGCCAGCCTAGAGTTACAGTGCATGTGCGCGGGTGCGCGCGGCGCTCTTGACCGCGATTACTTTCACTTTCACGGCCGCACGGCCGCTTTTATGTTTGATCGCGATCCCGATCACTTAAGCGGCCGCACGACCGCTTGGCGTAGCCAATAGGTCTCGCTTTTGGGACCTTATAAGTATTTAGTTATGCAACTGTTGCATGGCTAAACACTTATAAGGTCCCAAAGACGAGACCTATTGGCTATGCCAATGCTTGTTTCATCGGCTCCCAGTGAGAAAGCGGGTAATGTTCAAGTCTTTGTGCATAGCCTTCAAGGTCCTTCATCTTAAGGGTCCAGAATCCATCAAACAGCTCTTTCAACAATACATACCTTTTAGGACTTTAAGATCCTCCTCCCAGGCCAATTTGCTCATTCCTAAATTTAAAAGAGCCACCTGGGGAGGCAAGAGTTTTGCAGTGGCTACCGCCAAACTCTGGAATTTGATGCCTCTGAAAATAAAAACCTTAAAAAATCTGTTTATCTTTTGTAAGGTTCTTAAAACCTGGCTGTTTAACAATTAGCTCAGCACTACTTGGTTCTATCCTTTACCCTGGTCCACTCCCTGGGAGTCAGCGCCTAGACACCTGCGGGTAGTAGTACGCTTTAGAAATCTTAATTTAATTTAATTTCATCTCATCCCTTCCCGCACCACTATAGCCCTCTGCACCTTCGGTCTTCCTCACTATTCTCATAAGATAATAGCAAAAGGCGACCACAACATTAGGCTGATCCTTTAGACTTAGGTCTTTATCAAGAAGAAAGTTATGGTTCTTAGGAAATGACTGAAGGTGCGTCACAAGTGTACGTTCTATCCTCTGATTCTTCTCCTTACATGTTTTTTTCTCCTACATTTAGACTGGTTGGTCGGATCTACATTGCTATTACAGTGTTACAACCGGAGGTGTAGTGCGGACCAGTTTCCACCGGTGCCCTGACCTTTTTCCATGTAAAACTTTGTAGAATGTACATGAAGTGTAGTCTAATGGCTGCCAGTAGAGGTCTCTTAACATATTCCAAGCTTTCGCTCGCTATCCCCGACCCCTAAAATAGGATGTTGGTCAGCTCAGCACTATCATCCGCCCAGCTCAGCGTCTGCATCTGTCCTGGTGCTGTGGAGCAGAATTTCAGTATATGACATGTAGGCTTTTATGGGAATACCTCTTTTCTACTGCACTCGAAAGAAACTGGAGTATTGTTATTCACACTATTATTGAAATAGATGGTTCTTAACAGCTTTTGTAAGGCAAGCACTCACCGGTGTCCGTCCACAGATCTTTCGAACAGTAATGTTCCTTCACTATATCTGCTCAACCCCTTCCAGGTTCAGGACAAATCTCTTTGTCGCCAAATTCTTCAATATCATTAACGCCATATCACTGGCAAGCTGACACAGCATCTAATTTGCTAACAGATGACATTTAATATTGCCTGCTGGTCTCTTGTTAAAATCCTACCAGTGACCATGTGGGTCTTTCATACTTCTGAGCTCCATAAATCGAGTACCATTATATTGTCTGCTGTATTCGTGTGCATGGAAGCAGAAAATACATCTGTGATATGAAATACTATATAAAAAGAATTTAATAATTCTAGATAGATAGATAGATAGATAGATAGATAGATAGATAGATAGATAGATAGATAGATAGATAGATAGATAGATAGATAGATAGATAGATAGATAGATAGATAGATAGATAGATAGATAGATAGATAGATAGATAGATAGATAGATAGATGGACATGTTTTATGTTGCTCAAAATAAAGTGCTTGCTCTCCATGTTGAGAAGTTACAAGAAAAACAATCACCTTAAGAAAGTGCAGTTGAGTAACTTTTTTTTAGACTCCTACTCAATACCTAAACAAAGATGTTAAGGAGTGAGGAAATTTGACAAACGATCTCAGTGGCGTTCCCTGTGGACATTCATGCATGTATAAGGAGAATTTATACTCCCTTGAATTTACTTCAACCTGTCAGGTCCCCCATAAATGTGACTATTTCCTTACTATGCATCATGGGTAATTTGATGCTTATACAAATAGGTACAATGACCACCCAGCAAAAGTTAATGCGGGACTTCTAGTGGGTCACAAGCGTTGCCTCACATACACACAAAGGCTTTAGTATGAGCAAGGACTCCTTCTGATGGGAGTTATCCCTGCCGAGAGTGGACAGCAGCAGCTCATGGCGTGCACCTAAAATATCCAAAGAATCTATGAACACATTTTTCTCACATTTCCACAGAGCCATTTATATGGTCTATAATGTATAGGTTTAATATAAAAGAGGCACACATCTAGCATTCTTTGATCCCTAATGGCATTTACCAGTCAGAATTCCCAACCAACCGCTTGCAACTAGCATGTTCAACAAAACTAGCAATCCATCGAATGACAATCTTGTTTTCATTACATTTAAGCGGTGATTCCGGCCACGTTGCTTCAAAATGGCAGTGACATCATGTAAAGAGTGAAAATGTCCTCTACACGTGACCGGAAGGAAGATCTCGTTCTCATTCGAGGAAGCTAGGACGCAGTACAAGAAAACAGACAGAGCGTATGTGTTACTCTTAAGTAACACCACTCAGAGGTATTCACTAACTTTCCCTTCTGAAGCGAATGCAACTTACAACTTACAAAATAGTCCCACGCCCCTGAGTGCACTGAAAAGAGACACCTATGACTGTTTTCTGAGACCTAACTCTGTGTATTTTAAAAATACATGTTAAATATACTAGTTTACTCTTACGAAATGTACATATTTTTAAATTACCTGTAGAAACATTTTCTCCTCTTCCTTAAAATATTTTTCTATACTTTCTATTCCTCCTCCTCCTCTTCTTCCTCCACAGCAAATATGAGTTTTTATAGAGCTAATGGTGGGACAGCAGAGAAGCCAGTAATGCCTTTCGGGTCCCTAAGATATTTTGGAGAATTGATGCCCATGTTGGATGTTGCCCTTCTGATGCGTTTCTATGGTCTTGTGCTACACATCAAAGGTAATTATAATGATGTTTATTTAATTCTATAAGTTTTCATTACATGCATCTCTCAAGACATCTGATCGCTCAGGTATACACCTTTTACGCATCTGTATATTGCACAAATCATTTTAGCTGATCCATAGTGCACAATTTAAATCCCTTTTTTTAGGCCTCTACTCTGTGACCCACAACTTAATTTAGTGCTGTGACTGATGTATTAATCAGTCAAATCTCATTATGCCTATTTGCAAAGCCACAACAACTCTTGCCGATCAACGCCGTCACCTCCAGCTTCTTCATCACCCTCCACATCCTCCGCAAGACCTTCAAGTGGATCCCCCTGAGTCAAGCAAAGACAGTCACCCACGCACTCATCACCAGAAGACTGGACTATGGAAACGCACTCTACGCCAGCATTAACAAGTCCCTACTCCACAAACTTCAGACAATACAGAACACTGCCACCAGACTCGTCAGACTCGTCCTAGGCATCCCCCGACACGAACACATCAACCAACACCTACAATGTCTCCACTGGCTCCCCATGGAGAAAACAGTCACTTTCAAATGCCTACACAACAACGGACCCAAATACCTCAACGACAGAATCAACATCCACGTACCCAAAAGAAACCTCCGATCTACCAACCTCGCACTGGCCGAAACCCCATGCATCTACAGAGCCAGAGCAGGTGGTAGATCCTTCTCTCACATTGCAGCCAAGACCTGGAACGAGCTACCAGCAGACATCAGACACGCTGCAGATCCCCCCCTCAGCGCCTTGAGACCCGCACGGGTGAGTAGCACACTTACAATTCCCTGATTCATTGATTGATTGCTTCATTAATATATCAGGTAAAAATCCTGATTCTACTTTCAAAATAAAAACTTACTTTTCATAGAGAGGCATTTGGATAGAGCATGCAGTTGGCCGCTGGATCTCTCTTTGGTCTCTGTGATGCCCGCAGCCGTCGTTCATAAACTGAATGATGCTTTTACTTGTGAATTGCCCCTACCTGCTTCTACATTGCAATATTCCATCAATTGTTTACAACTGCAATTGCTGTCTCAAATCACTGATGCATGCCACTGTAACTCAGAAGGTTGGAGAGGGACGCTTCATTTTTTACTCCCACTCCAATTTGCAATCAGCCGCAAAGGGCATTTTGTGTCCTCTGTCCAGTGCAGCTTGCCTTTTTCCACTCCCAAATCCTGCGAGTTTACAAACTGCAGGCATGGTGTTGGCAAAAAGGCTTAGTGCATCGGGCTAAAAGTTTCTAAATCCAGTGCATTCACTGCAAACATTGAGCACCAGTATTATTAAAAATGTTCCTGGGCATAGAAAACTATGTAAATCTGTGTAGGAATAAAGACGATAATTGATGAAAGCGTGTGGTCGGTGGGTCCATGCTCAAATAAGCCGAAGAATTGTTGCCTATAAATGTAGCAAGCGCGTAGAAAGAATGGTTGACAAACTGTATTATAATAAAATACAAGATGTTTATTCCAGTAACAAGAACCACGACTGCTTCAAGCAGGAACAAGACAAGAAGTGCCTTCAGATCTTTGCATTCTAGAACTCATTACACAATGACATAGATAAAGTTCTATATTAAAGAGGCATGCAAATATACCTTACATATAATACACATCCCACAATCTGGTGCTTCTCAGCTCAGCAGCATTGCCTATACCCCTAGCTGGATGTTCCCTTCTGGCACTATGACAATATTGTTGGTTCAGTGACTGGGAAATTAACGTAGAACTATTCTTAATCACTGCATGCCTTGTCTGGAGGCAGCACCCATCTGTGACAGTGTTATGGGCGCTGAGGAGGTCATTTACAAATGGCGGGATTGTTTGCCCTGAGTATCCGGCAGAGAAATGAACCTTCGCAGGGGGCAGCCGCTCTCTTCGCAGCTATGGAACCTTGTTCCCTAAGCCACTGAGATTTAAAGAAACAAAGGACCTTTTCTTAATTATTTTCTCGAAATGCCCCTTAACACACGGAGCTCTGTTCCCCCTGCAGGTTGAACCAACCCCTCGTTGGCGACATTAAAAAATGAACTAAAACGCCTACGTCTGCAACGTCTTCAAACTTGACCCCACATTGAATACTGTCGCTCCTTTAATCCTAAAAGCATTAGAAAACTACACACTCTTGTACATACGTTCATGTTTACTTTGCATCTCAGCTGATTACTCTGGAAGCTAACTAGTGCTTATCACCCGACATCAGCAACACTCAGAGGGCCTCATTTACAAGTACATTGCGCTGCCGGTGCGTCACTTAATTTGCTGTACCGTCGGCGCAGTGTGCCTGCCCATATTTATAAGGCCACGTAAAGTCACCCTGCGTGACTTTTCATGTTATTTTAAATATAGGCCCCTCTCATGCATTAATCTGCGTAAAAGGGATGTTCCATGGGTGTTGCAGTGGGTGTTCACACGCAACATCCATGGAACCTGACACATTTCCAGCAGCCACGGCCCGTATAGGGCGTGCCACCGGGCGGTGACGTGGGGTGGGGGAGGGGCAGGGTTGGGGGTTGTAAAATGCGGCATATGGACGATTTCAGGTAAGTACCGGGGAAAAAAAAGCGAATTTCGTTGCACGCGCTGCATCGCCAAATGCGATGCAGCGCGCGCAACAAAATTCTGTTTTTTTTTCTTTTCGGTACTTACCTGAAATCGTCCGTATGCCGCATTTTACAACCCCCCCACCCTGCCCCTCCCCGCCCCACATCACCGCCCGGTGGCACGCCCTATATGGGCCGTAGCTGATTTCCAGATTTACAAAGTTTTATAAAGCTGGGAATGCGTCAAGCATAGGATTGGTGCAATGAGGATAAATACTTTTATTTCTCCTCATCTGTGCTTAATTTGAGCCAGTGATTTCCAGTGCTTGGCACCGGCACTTAATTGCCAACACCGGCACTTATGACAGCTGCCACATGGCAGCACTGGTTGTGAAATTTAAAGATGAGCAGAACAACAGTTGTTTAGTAATTGAGTATAAATTAAAAAAAATAATACCTGCCACCCAACCCGTTCTTATAGCTTTGAGGCCTTGAAAAGTCTGACATGTTACACAAGTAGCAATGTGATGGTTAGTAGTTGTGTAAGTATTGCCATCGGCAGTGCTGACATTGGCAATGTGTGTTGCAAGCTGTGGGGGTCCCGCGATGAGTTCCTTGGCACTTATTTTTTACAAATTAAACACTGCTCCCAATTTTTTCCTCTTTCTATGCGTGCTGCATTTTTCAGCACACATAGAAAGAGGAGCATGTCATTAATTATTGTTTTTGTGCAGGAAGGTGTCCTTTCCTGCACGAAAACAATCATCGCCGTAATGGAGGCACAGTTGCAACATGATTGAAGGGTGCCTGCGCTAGCGCATGGCAACCAGTTCTGCGCCAGCGCAGGGAAAAGCAAAGAGATGTTCTGTCTGTCCATCCACTGAATGGTTTGAACAATGACATTCTGTGGAGCGAAATGGACAACTGACCTCATTCCCTCCACCCCCACGGTTGTCGTATGGCTTCCTACATATTAGATTTTACCCACTGCTGGGCTATATCTCTCCATTTCCTGGCCTTCTCACACCTTCCACCAGCCACTCATACCAGAGACATTGTCTTTGTTTATATACAACTGGCCATTCACAACAGAGACTCTGTCTGTGCCTAGACACCAACACACTTGGCATGTCATTACTTTTGGACAGTGAACCCTGTTTCTTGTACCTCTTGGCATTCACCAACTTTCAATATTAAGAGACATACAGAGAGAGGTAACCACTGGCCCATTGGCCCACTGTTAAGTTTCCATAATGGCGCTCCTTATTTGTCTTTTCAGTATTATCAGCATTTTCTTTAACATCCACCGCAAGGCGCTTCACATGATAAGCCTTTCTATTGAATGCATTTCACATGCATCTTTGATGTACTAACTCTATTCCGAGATGGTGGCCATTTCTCCATGACACGCCCCAATATTCAGGACTAACCGATGTGTTTACTAAAGTGCCTGGAAAAAGGCCTCCAGTTGCCCATCTGCTTTCCACATTGAGGGTCACTACCGGCAGGAGCCTTTTCCCTTTACCCCATACCTGTGTATTCTCTTTTTCCCCCTGTCACAAGAAACCAGACTGGCTCCTGTGATACCTCCTTACCCAGCAAAATGGTGCCTGGATTTGACAACACACTGATACCGCATACGTTCTAGTTATTGCAAATAAGGCGGCAGCCCCCACCTGAAGACAATTAGTCACGGTACAGCAGTACTTAATGCTGACCTCCCACTCACTCCTCTACTTCCGAGGAAGCAGAGACTGGGTGGGTGGCCCCGTAGATCCTGCTCTGCGACTATGTAAGTTTTGTCTGCAATTTTTCTCATCAGGACTCCCAATCAGGGCCTTCTCGAGCCTCCTTTGTAATACATCCCCATTTTATTCTCCCAGCACGGTAAGTAGCATTAGCTCTGCTGTCACTTGAAGAGGCAACACCGTTACCTAATTTGGGTGAGTTAACCCATTTTGACACCGTGTCTGATATCTATTTTAAGTGGTTACCCATAGGTTTGTCACATGTTTGTTTAAGGTGGTTTTAAATGTTCTGTTTGTCCTGCACAGTGCGTATTGCACCTACACCAATAGTGGAATGTTTTGCAGTGTTACACATGCCGCATCTTAACTAAAACATCCATTTTGCGACTTGTGTCTTGCGGGTTACTTGATTTACGGTTTTACTCTCTGTTACAGGTAGGCTTCAGAATAATTATATGAAGATATTATGCTCAGGTTAGGTTTGGGAAGCATGGGGCTCTAACGAAGCAATTCCCTGTTGGTAGGGGGGTAAGACAGGGCTGTGTTTTGGCACCGACCCTGTTTTGCCTCTATATCAACGGGATGATTGAATATCTGAATAAGGTCAAGGACACGGATGCCCCTAGGCTTGGGGAGAGGAGAGTGCCGGCAATTATGTTTGCTGACGACACTCTTCTCCTCTCAAAATCACCTATGGGCATCCAGCGTGTTCTCTCCGGCTTTGAGTCCTTTTGTATTAGTCGAGGGTTGGAGATCAATGCACTGAAAACCAAGTTCATGATCTTCAACCCTCCGAAGACCACTCGCCCAAATCCCTGCATAGGCTCTACCACACTTGAGAGAGTCCACACCTTTGACTATCTAGGGGTAACCCTGGGTGAGGACTTGGCGTGGTATCCCCAGCAAATCAAGTCTCAGCTAAGATTGGTGCAGATGACCGGGGGAATCTTGAAACTCGCGAACAAGTCGACCATTAGGCCGATTGGACCACCCCTTGAAATCTATAAATCCCAAGCCAGGGGAGCAGTAATGTATGGGGGAGAATTATGGGGCCATGCTTGCCATGCGAAAATCACACTAGCTGAAAACAAGTTTTTAAGACAAATGCTGGCCCTTCCCCCTAGCACTCCATTACTCCCACTTAGATTAGACCTAGGCTTGCGACCAATTGCCCAGGAACTGGGTATTAAACCCATTAGATTCTGGAGAAGGCTTTGGGTAACCCGAGAACTAATCAATTATAGGCAGGAGTTGATCGAGATTCTAGACTCTCAAATGATCAACAAGATAACCTGGCTCATGTACGTCAAGTCCGAAAGCAGGCGGATAGGACTGCCGGGCATTTGGGATGATCCTGCCACGCACTGTATTGCACTTTCTAAAAACCAACTTTCCACACTTTTCTATGAGAGTAAGCTTGAGCAGACCATACTCAAAGTAGAGGCGGGTTCCCTAATAGATGTGTTCCTCTCTAGCAAGTGTGTTTATTTT
Source organism: Triturus cristatus (assembly GCF_964204655.1). Lineage (NCBI taxonomy): Eukaryota > Metazoa > Chordata > Amphibia > Caudata > Salamandridae > Triturus > Triturus cristatus. The sequence continues at coordinate 1,048,550,762 of NC_140585.1, read as the reverse complement.
CAAGGACCTTTCTTGGACGATATATTTCCCGTGCTTGCCAGGAAACTGTTTTTGCAATGGAGATACAGTACATTACCACTAAGGGCATTCACATGTGGTTGGTCAACCAACTCCATTCTAAAATGCCCTGGCTGCTCCTGCAATCTAGAGAATGACTTGCACGTTCTATTCTTCTGCCCGGCTTATCGCAATATCCGGAGATACTGGCTTGTCCCACTGTGTAGGAACCTGGGGTTTGTAGGTTGTTTGCCGGCATATAGGATAATCAAAACTGATGTGAATAGACCAATTGTATTCGCTGTTGCAAAATTCCTGCTAGCAATGTGGACCTAGAGAAGGAAATTGCTAACGATTGAGTCGCCTTCAGTTTAGATGTACCTCTCTTCCTGCTCAGTCTACGATGTTTTTTTAATAATACTAATTAATTAATTGATTTTTAGACTGATTAACCAGGTTCTAATGGTTCCAATTTTTGTCGTTTTATTCCACATATTCATGGTTGATTGCATAACATAGGAACAATGAATTCTAGATGTCTTACCTCTTTTAGATATTTTTTATATGCGTTTTAAATAGAGTGACGCACCCTTTTACAAGAGGTAGGAGATGTGGGAATTATACCAAAGGAAAATAGTCACCTGATTACATGGGACTATTCAAAGAATTTTATAATCCTATGAAATGAATTGACTGTCTCTGTAATTGATGTTTTGTATTGTACTTATATTTTATCTATTTTTTTTTTTCTTCTTTTATGGCAAATATGCCGAAATAAAGACAAGATTGATTGATAAAGATATCTACCTAAACCAAATTCGGTTATCTGTGATTGAGAATCTTTCGGAATTACACAACTCTAGATTACAACCACTGTGTAATTTAGGAACGTTGATCTTGATGAATTGCCACAAGATCAGTAGTGACTTATAACGGCAAGAAACAAGTTAACCCACTGAGCCATCACAGATCCTTGCCTCTTTTGATAGCTACAACGATTTCAATTAGACAAGTGGACTCAATCATCAAATTCTTTTGAGGACTACTTAGTCTACTTTACTATGCACTTTTCACACACACACACACACACACACACACACACACACACACACACATGCACGCACACACACCCACACACACACACACACACACACACACACACATTACCTACATCAAACTACACCAGCAGCTCCACACCCATACTTCACATATGGTATAAAAATAAATTATTTCTGGCAAAGAAGCACTTCGCGGGTGCCGGTTGGGCATTGCAGCACCAGCGTGATGAGAAGCATGCCCTATGATGAAGCATGACACCCTTCTGGGTGTGTGAGGGCTCTTGCTCCTGAGGAATCAGGCTCCCCAGTCTGACTCCCCAGTTCACAACTGACCTCATATTCTTTATCTTTCTACCAAAACAAACTGCGTAGCTTTTGATATGACAATTGATCTAGTAAGGAGCATGTATGCTGGACCTATAAGCACTCCTGGTCCCCATCTATAGATATGGGGGATAATAGACACCTGTAAGAGGCATTGGCAAACGCTGATTGTAAGCAACAAATCTTTGTTAAATGCACATAAATCTGCTTACAGTACATTCAAAAGGATCTTTTAAAATTCCCTATCCTCTCTGTTTGTTTCTCTTCAGAAGATTATAACATTAATTATACAAATAAAAGTTAAGAGAATTTGATCATCTAGTAACGGAGAATTACGTACTTAAATAAACTCTTGACATTACATACATGTGATATTTAGATTGTCCCTCTTTACAACTGTGTGTTTACTTCATGCAATACAACAGCTTGTATTTTTGTCAAGGGAAGTGGCTATAAACTGCATTGACTTTATTTTATAACACAGTTAAAGAGCCGCAAGGACTGAAGTAAGCCATGTTTTCTAATCATGGACTGTGTAAATCAGTCTTATGTTAAATTGTTGCATGGATTAGCTTAGTATACATTTCCGACGATTCTGAGCATGGGTCAATCATCTTTTATTAATTTGTAATTTTGAAAGATCTAAAATGTTTCACATAGTTTTGGTTGTCTGATTTTTACATAGTGCACATTTAGTTATTTGTATTTCTGTATACACGTAAACCTGGCAAGGCTTTGGGGGGCTGGTATGCTATGATTAGAAAAGTGACGTCTTTCGATTATATATTACCTACTGCAGGTCGCCTGTAAGTAGTTATAATTAGGACCTAGTTTTCATAGGAAGAACGTTTTTGTTTTGCTAATATCTTTGGCATCATTTGATGAATCTTCACAAATTTTTCAAAACTAGTTATGCCAGTTCAGCTGCTGTCTGGAAGGTTTCAGGTGATCTGTCAAGTGGGGTCGAGAAAAAGGGGGGGTCCCAAAATGTGTTTTCCTCATGCAATTTTCCATAGGGATTTTAGACCCGACTACAGCCCGAACCGCTTAACGGAATGACACCAAATTTGGCTAAAAGCTAGATCTTGGTCCAGAAAGAGTGCTATCTGGGGTATATCTTTTCAATAGTTTTGGAGTTATTAAAAGTTAAAGATTTATGTGCATCTAAAAACACAAATCAGAGCGGATTCAGGGATCCATGTGCCAACAGCAATGATGTGATTGGCTGGTTGCAACCTGAGAGGAAAGTTGCAGTTGCCACTTTGTGCATCGGGACATGGTTACCAGGGGGTAAAATAAAATGTAAAAATTATAGAAGGGTTAAGGGTAGAGGTACCCTGACCCCAGGGGAGTTACGGAGGGGTCTGTGAGGGACCCCTCATGGGGAAATAATTGTTCGAAAACATTTTTATATAATTAATTTTCAGAACCCACAGATCCGCTGATTCACCTGGAACCGTCTGGATCCTCACTGATTTGAGCAGATTTGGGAGGATCCACAGATCCAGACCATAATTTGAAAAACATATACACCCACTCACAGACCCACACACCTACTCACACACTCTCTCACACAGTCACATGCCCACTTACACATCCACCACATCCACTTACACACTCACTCACACAACCACTTGCACACCCAAACAACCACTCACACACCTATATAGCCACTGGCACACCTACAAAACCACTCACACACCTATACAGCCACTCACACACTCACTCATACACCCAATCACTCAGCCATATAGCCACTTACACACCCACACAGCCACTCACACACCCACACATGGGCAGTGATACACTTCTAGAAATTGCAATTGCATGTTTGTATTAAAAGTGTTGTTGTTTTAGTATTGCATGTGTGCAATATAACTGACAGACCCCTTTTTAGTCTGAGGATTTGTGACTAATCTGTGGATCCATAAAATGAATTAAAAAACATAAAAACTTGGTGAATTGCATTTATTAAAAGATCACATAAGTTATCTTACCCTAATTTTTAGATTTTTAGTTTTCAAATATATAATAAGAGTGAATGTGTGAAATATTTTTATTTATAAAGTTGTGAAAATGTATATTAGTAAACTGAACCTATGGATCAAATCGTAGTACAATTTATATTTTTTTGAAAACCTGTAAAATTCACATAAAAAAACAAAAGATACAGAGACGCTATAGTTGGGAAATGGCATAAAAAAACCTTAGAAATACAATGAGAAAAACAAAGGTTGCAGGGACGTTATAGTTAGGTTCAGATTTTACACACACAAACCCGTATACATTTGACAGTTGCAGTTATCTCAAGTAACTATAACTTGTGCCTAAGGTAACTGTACTTAACGCCTTCGCCATGCACTGCTTAATTACCCCACATATTACATCACTCATTACATCTTCTATGATTCTATGACATCATTAATAATATCACTGCAACATATGCAGTGAAAATACTTATGAGAAAATTGTTCATGGGGGGTGCGATTTATGATTACCTTAGGGCACAAGTTTTGGTTCTTAAGATAACTATAACTGCTGAATTTCTATGGTTTTGTGTGTGTAAAATCTGAATCTAACTATATCGTCCCTGTAACCTTTGGTATCTCTCAGTATATATAACAGTGTTTTTTTGTGTTGCTAACAACTTTGGCCCCGTATGACGAATCTCCACTGAACTTTCCAAGAAGGTGCTACTTTTTGACTAGCTTGTGCTTGGAAAGTGAAGGCGGTGCGAGAAAAAAGGGGGTCTCAAAATGCTAAATTCTCTGCCATTTTCCATAAGCTTCTTTAAGAAAGGGCTACAGCAAATACTGCTGGGCAGAATTACACCTAATTTGGCAGGAAGCTAGAACATGGCCCACAGAATTTGTGCTTGTGTGATTTGGTGTAAATCCGTTCAGTAGTTTTTGAGAAATTTAGGTTGAAAAATAGTTGCATATCTTGACAGTTGAGTCTGCGAGAGGCTCAAGAGACTCTGACAGGAGTGCCAGTTTAAAAATAGAGCATTCTGATTGGCCCAGGGAGCTCTATTTCTCTTGGGCTATCTCGATCCCACGGGAGTCAGACTCCTGAGCAAGTTCACTGATTGGCTGCCAGCTACATCAGAAAAATGTTGCTGGCAGCTATTATAGGACTCGGGGACTTAGTCTCCTATCCCGAAGTAAGAAAAGAAAAGTAATATAAGGGAGCAGGGTAGAGATACATTGACCCCCTAGGTCAGACTACCCAGAGGTACCCCCAACCCGAGGTCAAAAAAAAGAAATACAATTGGGCAAAAATTGCTGCGATCCCGTAGGACTCCTGTGGAATCAGGGGACAAAATGGCTGCCAGGCCCATTCAAAATTTATAGGCCTGGTGATACCACCCTCAGGGCCATATTTCATAAAGAATCCCCCTCCACAAGCCATGAAAGACCCTGTAGAGACCACCCTGGGCTCCATGGGGAGGGCAAGGTGGGATTTCCCCACTTGCTTATTCTTTTAACAGTGGGTTAGCCCAGGTGGAATGGCTGCCTAGATCTTCTGTATCCTCCTCATTGGCAGTTAAACCTCTCAAATACCTTGCTTCCTCTGGCCCATCAGCCAGCAAAGTCTTAATGACTATGGTCCGCTGAGATATGGTGGAGAATAGCAGCAAATTGTCTGCCCCACAGGCTAATAATGTGGTTTTCGATAATGTTTCCGATCAAACTTCCAACATTTCCCTAATAATTTGAAGTTGCTAAATTGGAATACAGCTGGAATTAAATGTAAACTGGTAGATGAGGATTGGGGAGGTTTTACTGATAGTTTCCACATCAGTATACTCGAAGAGTCTTAGGCGGTTGATAAAGATAAAAACAAGGCTTCACCACAGATAGCATTTAGGCCTTACCCTCAAAACAGCACTTGACTGCTTAGTCAAGGTGATTAAGAATAATGCACCTGATCTTCTTGCCTTAAGATTGTCACCAAAGACTGGGATCCCTACCTTCTTATTAATTGTGAGATGGGCAGCCCTGATAAATACAGCGAGTGCTATAAAAGGGATCTACAAGTTGGTAAGTGTAGCATTTCTAACTTTAGGCAGCCAGGTTTGCACAAGCTCCCAGATCCTAAAGGTGCATGGTGATCTGTTTGCAACTTTGGGGAAATTATTTGAGAAGGAGTTTAAGGTCTGTAAGAACAACCCAAAAACACACAAATGGTTCAACCACCATTGAAGAAAGGCTAAAACTGCCAAAAGAATGCTATAAAGAGCAAAAATAGAACTGATATTACAAGTTGCAGATGGAAATATATGAAGTTTATGAAGTCCGCCAAGTCCCAGTAGGAAGCTCAGGTTAGGGCAGACGTGCTAGAAGCATCAAAAGAGAAAGAACCCAAACAGGTTTTGCATCTGATTACCATGAGCGACGCAGGGACCTTGCTTGCCCGAAATGAAATATTCCTGCGTCTAAGCGGGTCAAACACTTCACTGATCTCTATGCAGATCCAATACCATCGGAGGGGAATGGAAGCCTTGGAACTGCCATTAATACCAAGGGTACTGATGATGTACTGGTGGTATTTACCCTAGAAAAAACCCTTAAGGTGATCCAGGACCTGAAAGCAGGGAAAGTCCCATGTGTAGATGGAATTCCTTCTGACCTCTTTATCTCTGAACCTTCGATTTTGGCCCCTTATATACATACCCCCTCAAATTACATATCTGTATGTGCCCCGCTACCTCATTTCTGGAAAGGGACAGATATTATTCCCATCTACAAAAAGGGAGACAGACAAAGCCCAGGCAACTATTGCCGTATAAGTCTCATTAACAACATCCAAAAGATTTATAGTAAGCAACTCCAGATAAAATTATGGGAATGGATACGGTCTGAAAAAGCGCTCTTGCACCTTCAGGCGTGTTTTATGGGCAAGATAATAATTGATCAATCAAGTCCTGCGGTTCTTGAAAAACTACGGATAATGATAGGAGCCTGCTGTTGCATTTGCTGACCTGTGGGCTGCCTTCGATCTTGTCCCATGAACAAAACTCTGGAAGGTGTTGGGAAAATTGGGGGTCCCTGCAAGCTTGCTCTTATTCCTATTCGAGCAACTGTATGCAGGGAATATTGCCATGGTCAGGCGGGATAGAGATAGGGAGACTACTGCATGTTGTGTGCCAGTGGTGTGTCCTGGCCCCAAATCCCTTTTTCTTATTCATTAATGGTTGCATCTCTTACATCCAGGATTGCGCGAATGTCGCACCCAAAATGGCTGGGATAAAGGTGCCAGGTCTGCTTATGATGATGATACACTCTTATTGCCGAAAACTGCACAGAGCTTAAAAGTATTGCTGGGGAGGCTCAGCTTGTTTTGCCAAGACCATTGCCTCGAAATAAACAGCAGGAAAATAAAATATATGATATTCAGCCCTTGGAGAAGAACTTGCAGTATCGTTGCTCTGAAAGGTGCTCCGTTAGACAGGGTTTCAGAGTTTGACTACTTAGTGGTCAGATTCAATGATTCCCACAGATGGTCTAGCCAAATTGAAAAAACCTCATTGACATTGAACGACAGTGCTGGTTCGCTTCTTAGAGTAGTTAACCGGGAATCTTCTTATCCGATCTCTCCGTCCCCGGAGATCTATAAAGCACAAGCACATGGAGCTGCTTTGTATGGGGCAGACCTGTGACATTATTGTAAGCTTGACAAATTAGATAGAAGTGAGAATTCTTTTATCAAAGCTCTGATGAGACTCCCAAAGAGTGCTCCATTGCTCCCGATAAGGTATGACCTAAACCTTAGACAATTCTCTGATATTGCCTGCGTAAAACCACTTTTGTATTGTGTTAGGCTATGGATTGTAGCATAACTAGAACTGTACAGAGACTGTATCAGGGAGATGTTGGCAAATCCTAGTGCAATACTTAGCTGAGCAGGCTAGGTCTGAGTGAATACTGGCTATCCTCTGATGGCATTCCAAGTTGTGCCCGAGAAATATTCAACACTCACTATTGGGACTTTGTGTTTTGTTACAAAGTCTCAGCAGTGGCCGTGGGAAGTCCAACAGACACTTACTTGTTATTCAAATGTGCCCCTGAATTCGAGGAATTCCTGGATTACATCAATTTCCCAACAGCACAGGCTCTTTTTATTAAATTTAGACTAGAGGCTTTGTCATTGTACTCTTTTACTAGTACATTGTATAAAAAGGAACCTATTTCTACCCTATACCCTATGGGCTGTAGCGCTGTGGAAAAGGTTGAACATGTATCATTTTTCTGCAATGCTTATACAAAGAAACAAGCCCATTGGATTGCTCATCTCTGTCAGCTATTTGGGCTTACACACTTAGGGGCAGATTTATGAGCCCCTTGCGCCACTTTTGCGTCACTTTTAACATGGGAAAAGTGACGCAAAAGTGGCGCAAGGGGCTCATAAATCTGCCCCTTAAATTTTATCTACGTTTTAGCTATTTTTTATATAAAATTGTGCTTTTAAATTTGGGAGACATATGAGAAGTACCACATTGATTGCTTGGCTTCATACAACTGCCTGGAGGACAAAGTGGACCCAGTCTTCCTGTAAACTCTTACTGAGCACCTTGTCTCCTGTAATTAGAGATAAATTAGAGATTAACAAAATGCAGCAGTCTCTAATGAATTATGATAAAAAAAATGTAGTGTATGCATTTTATTGAACTCCATTTTCCTTTGTATTCTGTGTGTTTTCACTGTTTTATACTGTACTTTTATGGGTAAAGTTGATGGTTTATCAAACTAATAAGAAGGGAAAAACATCAATTAAGAATGAGTGAGTCTAAATGGGATCAAATGGGCCCTCCTTTGTGTGCATGCTCCACCTATATTCATTGACAACACCCTTCTTGTTCTTACTGACCTATTATCTGACAGGCTCCAGGGATTGACATTAGGAGGCGGCAACTCTAACATGATAATGGGCATGCATAAGGACATTCAACATCTTAAAGGAACCGGCTTCCACATAACTGATCACATCCCCTGCTAGGCATATTTGAGGTGCCAATGAGGTGCTTGGCAAGTCTGGAATAGGGGGGAGAGAGCATGCACATTTGATTCTTCACCTTTTAGACCCTTCCCTCACCTGTATTATTTATTTCTTCCTCGATGCAACTTATTCAAGGTGACAGGTGTGCATATCCTTCCAAGGGGTCTCTCAGATCACTCACCAGTGGATTTATAACTGTGTCACATGGTGGGAGGCCTCACTGTATTAGGTGCTTGAATGCCTGGTGGCTAACAGAAGAAAAAGTCACGATACACGTATGCAGAAAGTAATTAGTGATCCTTACCCTACACTGCGACATTACGGAAAGCCTTCAAAATGGTACTCTAAGAAAGGGCAATTGCACACCACTGTTATATGAGGAGGCCAAGATCCTTACCCTAGCTTCATCAGGTGGTGTCAGTACTCAGGCAGCTAAAATCTACTAAACGGCAACTTAAACAGTTACCCATTAGTGCAGCCCAGTTCACCTGGTTAGCCTGGTAATGCAGAATACACAAGGAAGGAGAAAAAGTTCACAGACTACTGTATTGTTGGTCAAGCCATAAGGAAGCCTCCAGAATCATTTCTGCTATTTATAATTATTTGATGCAATACGCAGCAGACTCACCAAGGTCTGCAGCCACCTATGGGGATTACTAGTGCAAACTTTATGCAGCATAAAGTTTGCACTAATGGAGGTGGCCAATTCCCTGCTTCAGGATGGCACTACTAATCAGCCTTAACCTTCCATTTTCACTGAAAGTGATCTCTGACGCAATCTGTGTAATGAAGTTTAGCAAAATACCAGGCCCACATGGCTTCCCTCTCTATCTATTTAAAAAATACTCCTGACATCCGACCCCCTTTGTCATGACATTGTTTACTGAGGCACCCAAGTCCAGACAACTCCCAAGTGTCCTCTTTGGGGCTGCAGCTTCACTGCTCCTAAGCCCTGTAGTCCTCAGATAGGTGCTCCTCTTATCGTCCGATCTACCTTATTAAGAATAAGATGAAGATCTTAGCTAAGGTACCACCAACCATTTGGCCTTTGTCATCACACGTCTGGTGCATCAAGACCAATATGGCTTTATGCTTGGACACAGCATTTGACACTGCCTTATCAGCGTTCAGTTTTTACCATCTCCTTCACAGAGGTTCCCTGATCCCAGCACGCTTACCTTGGTGAACTTCAAGAAAGTGTTTGATCCCTTCCATATTTCTACCAAGTTTTGCAAAAATGAACTTTGGCCCCTGAGTCCTCTCATATATCAAAGAGCTGAACACAGACTCATGGATGTAGGTGAGGGGATGAATGCCACCATATTTGTATCCTTTCCTATTGAAAGGGGCACCCAAAAGACATGTCCTATATAATCATCATTATTCATGTTGGCTATCAAGCCCCTGTCTGAGTTTGTCTGATAAATGGTATAGTTTAAGGATGCAATGGAATGGGAGCCCTGGAGACTGTGTCTCCCTTTATGCACTCAACATGCCCCTTTTCCTCTGGTCAAGTATGTGGACCAGCCAGCAATTGATTGCGATTTTGAATCTGCACGGGGAGGCACCTGAACAACTGGGAGAAATATGTAAAGGATGTATCCCTGGTTACAGGATGGAAATCAAAACTACAGATGAGAACAAATGACATACTTGCTTATCCCTGTCCTGAGAACCCTCAGTGTTGTTGAGGACTCAACAAGATATCTTTGGTGGAAAAAATTTAGATTGAAGTATGAGAATAGAACAATGTCTCCTCTCCATATCTGTGGTAGAACAATATTATTTAAATTAATGAAACTCTACCAGATGCTCTACTTTCTGAAAAGCTACCTCTAGGAGATCCGAGCAGGCTTCTTCGAGACAATGTGTGCCCATGTCCCACACCTCATACGGGCCAGAAAAACTATTGAGAATGTCATTTGACAGATGTGCTAAGGCAGCTAATGATGGAGGACTGGGGCAGCAGATGTATTACTCAAAGACTAGACAGCCCAACATCTCATCTTTAATGACTGGCGCTTTGTCAACAGGCATGACCTAGCACATAGACTAGAGTTTGACCTGTTTGAAGTTGCTAGCTTCTTGAGCTTTCTCTGTGGGTCTCTGATACCTGAACATCTTCTGTTCTTCATCGGAGTCACTTTGGATTCCTGGCGTAGGACTCTGAAACGGGTGATCTGTGAGGGAAGATCCACACAAGAAACCTTTCTCTGACAAGGCTAATGGCCTTGCTCTGACAGCAGCTAAGTGGCTTCAAGGCTTCGGCTTGGGATTACATTGGGATCACCAAACTTGGGGATGTATAGTGGGGAACAATATGAAGTCATTGGAAAACTTGAAAAGGTTCACTGTCCATAAGTCCCAATTCTTTCTGTACTTCAATTAAGGCATGCACTGGAGTTGTACAAGCTCATACTGACCATCCTCCTTAAATGAAACCCTTTAAAGGCCAAGTTGACATTGGAAACTCTAAGAAGGAAGGTACATACAGGAAATATCACTCATTAGAAGTAATTGCCCCAGATCCCTTAAAACACACTTCTCAATTGGAAGAGAGACATGGAAACCCTTGATGAAGGAAATTGAGGTATGTGAAGAAACCCTCTGACACCTTCCTATATCGGGCAGTCTATGCCTCGTCCATTTCAAATACATCCACATGACCAATTACAGCCCTGAGAAATCGTGGAAAACGGTTATTAACATTTTGTTTATTTGTCCCAGATGACACAGTGTTGCCAGTAGTTTTATACATATAGTAAGGGAGTACCCAAAAGATCCATGGCTATGGGGCTATAGACACAACAAACACTAACAACCGTGGTTCCGTGGCCTGTTGACATCACCACAAACACAGCACTCCTGCGAATCATGGAGAATGAAGGTGGTGCCTGGGAATCCCACAAACTGGTGGGATGGGCTTTATTGTGGCCAAAAGAGCCGTCACACAACAATTTAGATCTACCCCAGAAAGACTGATTGCATTGTATGGACCACTGTTCCCACTTGTAAGAAGTGGTTTACAAGGCCAGAAGGTGCTCAAAGACACATAGCAAAATATAAGGCGCTTGATGCAACCATAGTCATAATGCCTGATCTTGCCGGCATCATGAATGTGATTTTTCTTTTGGACAAATCAGTGTGCAACCTCAATACCGTCCTGAAAATTTTTCCTATTGCATATGCAACCTCTGGTAACACCTTTGTCAATGCTGACTCCTGAGTGCCATGCGGAGTGGTCCACCGTAAGGGGGTGGGTTTCCCTTCTTTACGTGGCGTGAGGGGCTTGCGCCGAGTTACCTCCCTGCTCTACGTTGGACCACTCCAATGCAGAACTGATAAAGATCAGAATGTCCCCCAGGGTCACTGTTGTGTTAAATGCCAGCATGCTGTGGTAGCAACTATAAATCTTCCTTTCTTATTCCATGCCTTCGCTTTAGGTTATAGTGATCACATTATGCGCGCCAGTTTCCTGCGTTTCTGGAGTTAATGTGTTTCTTTCACTTAAGCTGCTTTTGTTTCCCATAATTCTTGCTTGTCACATCTCATTTTAACGCCTGGCCTGGTGTCACCTTTTAGTTAGACAATTCTGCTGTCTTCTCTACTTTCTAGCCTCTGCTAAAGCTGTCCCCAATTAATTTTTATACCGCCATTTTAAATGCCACTCGAATAAATCTTATGCACTGAGGTTTTTCAATTTATGTGCTTTTAGAAAATCGCACCGAAACACTTCCTTTCCTTGGTCTGGTGTATTAACTCATCCGCAGCCGCCTTAATTAAAAGAAGTCCTCCTGATCTGCACATTTCAGGAGGCTGTAACACTAGCAAGGTAATGTGGGATGGAGGGAATAAAGATATGGTTGCTGGCACCTTGTAATATTACAACACAAAATTATATTTTAAACAGTCGCAGAAGACAGATTGCAAAAGATAATTGGCGAAATAGACCAATGGGCACATAGTTTGTGAATGGTGACTGAAAAGGATATTTGTATCACCGCAAAGAGGGCTCCAGAGCTAGCATGGAGAATTGGGCTGCAATCATAGATGCCACATCACCAAAGTGCGGGGGAACGTGGGAACGACATCACTCTCCACCAATAACCTGCCCACCCCTGGAAGCCTATGCACCGTTCATCTTCGCCTTTAATATTCTATCCCTGGTAAGTGATCTCTTCATTTTTGTGATCCCTCACATTACACAGATTCCATCTAAATATACCAACTACAGGCAGCCTGTCGGTGGGATTGGGCTGGCTGCTTAGATGTCTATCGTTGGAACCCCTTAGCCCATTCCCTTTTGACTTTCCCGCTTCTCTCAATCCTCTTTGCTCCTTTACTTCTCTCAGATTTCTGCTGTGCAGGGATCTGAACTGATCTCTGCTGTACAGCTACCTGAAATGACCCAACAGCTCTTGGACGTGCCAGCAGTTTCACCACACAAAACCCTATGCTCCTTCATTCCCTAATTCAATCCATGCTCATCAATGACCTAACAGTCACTACAACATTCAAGACATTCTCCTTCTGTACATTTACCCGCATATGTAGTCCTTGCTCATCCAAGTTTTCTAATCTGGTCTTAGTGGTACCATCCTACCAAGGTGTGGATGGGGCCGATGAGGAAGCATGCCACTATATAGTGGGTGAGGCGTCTACTCAAAAATCTTTGCATTTCACCTAGGACCATTTAATGTGAAAAGAAATACAACCTAGTTGCCCATTTGTTTGTGATGTTGTATTTGGAAGGATGCAACTAGGTCTCCTACCCTCTCACTCTCTCTTTGTGAAAAAAAAGTAACATTAATAAGCTGGCGTGAAAATGACTTTAGAATGTCTCATTAGTGCACTCATGTTTTCATTATTAAGCGATAAAATAACTATTCTGTACAATTGGCAACACTGGACTACATGCACAAGAGAGTGAATTGATGAAATGTGTCTAAGTAGAGTGGTAAGATGTTATTCCCTGTGACAGAGGTCTATTGGGTATTTGGAGGTTGAGGGGGTTGGCAGAGCACAGCAGGGCACTGCACCACAGCTCCCAGTGAATCCGAAGGGTCGGTCCAGCTCACAGAGGGAACAATATCATAGTGACTTCACTCTCGCTGTTTTACGCGGCAGACCCAGGAAACATTTTCAAGTAGAATAGATTGGCAAGAACAACATAAGATTGAAGAAGAATTACTTTTCAGCACAGTAAGTAAACAAAATAAGCATGGTCTAGACTAACTTTTGAGGCGAAATTCTGTTCAGGACAGTTGCTTATAATCAGGAAAAGGGAATTAGCAAATTCACTTATTGAGAAGTTGAGTTCCCACCTCATCCATCTTCCTTGTCTCAGTCTTTACTATGGGAGTTGAGACAACACCTCAGTGAACTTTTCGATTGCCAATAATCTTCTTTTCATTTTTGTAAAACCTCCCCGCCCCCCAACCCTGAGGGAAGGTGTTACCTCTGTTGTTCAGTCTGATCTACATGGTGGCAACAGTTTCTGTCTGGCTGCAACATTCCCAGTGTCCAAGGCAAAGTGTTCTTCTACAACCACCTGGAAAATCACCGCATCCAGCTAGCCAATAAGCTATTAGGTGTCATTGATCCTATTATCAAATTGTTGTTTTTCTCTTCACAAATTCGGCAAAGATAAATCAATATCGATTATCGATAAATATTATTATAATGACAAATGCTTGCAACAAGTAAAACAATATTAAAGTTTCAAGTGGATGAAAAATAACTAAATTGCTAACAAGTGATCAACCTTACATTTATTAAAGCGCTGCATAGACACACCCATGGGCAGTTTTGAATGCGCCTGTTGTGCAATTCAAGGGTTAGAGTAAGTAAAAATCATTTAGAATTTGGATAAACTACAATTCCAGAAGGAACATTTTGGAGGACAGACAAAGAAATAGACAACTAGAGAGAAGCTTTTGGTCATGAAGTACAATCGTACAACTAAGACATTTTTAAATTGTTAATAGCAGTGAAAATTATACTTTGAAAGTAAAGCGTGCACCATGTTTTAAATTAGTAAAGCAAACCATTTTATATAACTAGATTAAACAATCTCTCTCCACAAATGATGTGTGTACCCTCAAAAGAATAACTGCTAAGCCGTTGTCAGTAGATAATGCTTAGAAAAAAAACTGAATACACATTGGTCCATAAAAAGGTAATTAATTGAAAAGTAATCATTTATCACTGAATCTGTAACTAGCTTATATTTTGCATATTGCATTATTGTCGCACAACTGAATGGGCTATATAACTTAACGTGAAAGCAAGGTCGGAATAGTGCACTAAATTTAAAGAGAAAAGCAATTTCATGCAGGAAAAAATAAAGCAATAATCTAATGATAGCCTGTGAAACCGAATGACAATGAGCGTAGCAATCCCATTAAATATCGAGTTGTTAGCACAGCTCTGTACATTTATAACACCAGGGAGAATTTAGAATGACTTGGATACAGAGCTCTGCTTTTAGTTTTATCCACCAATTTCTCAGCTAGTGCTGGGTCTCGGTAGGGAACTGAAATTCCACCCGGAAGTGTATTCCATTGAATGTGCAGGCAGGTTGCACTCTGAGCAGGACTAGTATAACAAGCATTGGCATAGCCAATATGTCTCGCCTTTGGGACCTTATAAGTGTTTAGCCATGCAGCACATTATCACCCACCGGGCAGATTTCTGTTATGTAAAGTGCTGTGATACCTTCATTTGCGCTACATAATGCAACAAATAAAAAGGAATGAAAGGAGAAGTGCTTGCAGATTTCTGAGGAGGGGGAGCGAAAAGATGCACTCTGTAGAGTTACGCTGTGCCTTCCTGCTGTAGATGTTTGTTTTTTCTCCACAAAAGTTAGGGTAAAATGCTGATTGCTAACGTTCTTCTGCTGATTGCTAACGTGCTTCTTCAGAAGCATGATCATCCGGTCAACAAATGGTTAAGCATCACAATGTAGCTATTTACTGAAACCCCACGAGGATCGTTCCCTTTCTCCCCAAGACATGATTGGTCTTTAAGGAGCTTTAACTACTGTAGCAGCTGCTTGTTGCCTTCCAGGGTAGGCTTATTGGCCAAGGCCCGCTCATTAGACGGTGCTGACGATTCCTCTAAAAAGTAAGATGTCACCGTATTTGATTTTGTTTCTGTTCCTTTGTGTTTTAAAGAAAATGAAAGCACACTCTTGTGGAGGTGGGGTGGAGGGGACCCGCCTTCTAATGGAAGCGGCAAGGTCTGGAAATGAAACCAGATCCAAAACAGTTGGCAGTCTGCGTGCCACCGCTGCTGGCTCCTATTATATCATTCCAGTACCAAATCAGTACCAAATCAGAAAGCGAGCACAGTATAGAAAATCATGAGGCAAATTGAAAGGAGGCGAAAGTGAGTTATCCCAGTATACAAGTGAAGGCGGGGCTGGAGTATGCTGCATCTACGTGCAGAGTAACAGATGTTTATTGCCAACCAAATGAATGTTAATTAGTCTGTCGGCCTCTTGTGGGATGAAAGGCTGAGCAGACCCACT
Source organism: Triturus cristatus (assembly GCF_964204655.1). Lineage (NCBI taxonomy): Eukaryota > Metazoa > Chordata > Amphibia > Caudata > Salamandridae > Triturus > Triturus cristatus. Next base: position 1,048,534,853 of record NC_140585.1, on the reverse strand, counting down.
GGGGTTCGAACCTGCTGTTGTGAGGTCAAACATAAGATTAATAGGGTGCTTGCCTTAAAGTTAAGATTGCATTATATAATGCCAGTACCAAATCAGAAAGCGAGCAAACAGAGCATTGGCAGGGCTGTGCGTGTGCATGTGACATGTGAAGGAAGGGTTAGTTAAAAAGAATGGCGCGCGAGAGAAGCGGGGGCGAGTGAGCACGGCAGCGGGGCAAACGCGCTAATTAAAAACAAATGGTGACATGACCCCGAACAGATGGCGCACCTGCTCGTAACCACAAGCCATAGGCCGTGGGTGGATACATTTACTGGGAAAGGTAGGACATGCACCCGCCTTTGCCCAATTACGTGCTGTCTTTTTAGAAAGACGCACACAACGCCCTATAGAAAAAATGCTAAAAGAAAAAAAAAACACGCTTGAGCATGTGAAAAGTCTAAAGTGATTCCAAGAGGTCGTTTTCCTAGAGTAGCGCATGTGCGCTGCGCTAGGCTCGAACTGAAAAGGAATATATTTCCCGAATTCGAACAGATCACCCTTAAACAACACTGGTGAGTTATGAAATATGGATGAATGCTAGTACTCCATCTGCCACATTTGAACAATGTCCTGAGGACCTCTCACATAGTAGAGTTGGCCTAGCTCCATAGCAATGATATTGGACACTACTTCCTTCCCCAGGGTCTGGACAGGAAGTGTGCAAGTAAGCAAAGCAGACTAGATCAGGATTGCTCAGGGACAGCCTGGGCGGACACGAGTTCCCAAGAAGTAGTGGAACAAATGTGTCTCAGAAGGCACGCAGGATAAAATATAGTGAGATATAAATATACCTCCAAGTGTCCTTAGCCACCGAGTCATCTCTTCACCGTGCTTACAGGATACAATAGACCCCATATTGTTTGCTTGGCTATTTGTATGTTTCCACCACAGATGTCATAGTCCAGGTACAGCCACACTGTCAAAATGAGTGTAGCCAGGCCTATTCTGACAAGGAGGTGTGTGATTATCAGTTTTTAATACTAAGAAAAGTGCACCAAGGAAGTAATCAAATGAGTGTATTGGCAGCTGACCCTGCCAATCACTGTTCAGCTATTAAATCGGGCAAGTGCCCACTTTGTATACCATTGATCACTGAGCATTTACGTACAACTTATTAAGCTTGTAATTAAAGCATACAATCATGAAGTCTCTGTGGCAGCTCAGATTAATTCTGAATATTCAGTTACATAGATCACCTATAATTTAATTGGGTTAGTTAATAGCTTTTTCCAAAATATAGTTTCGAGAGGTTAAAAACACTTCTTTTTTCCAGCCACTGCTAATGGGCATCCTTTGGGGTGGCACTTTCCAGGAAATCAATCTATATGTTAATTTCTTCTCATGCAAACTCGTCAGTAGATGAATCTAAAGGAATGAGCCATAAACATGCGTATTGTCCCAGAAGATGAAGGCATATGTTCCCTGAGAAACCAGCAACAGACCTCTGGACCAGCGTTTTGGAACTCCCTACACACTTCAACCGACTCCACGGTCACCCAGTCCATTAAGCTCATTCACAGGGCAGCGGCGTCACTATGGGGGTGCGGGGGGTGCGGACCGCACCGGGTGACACCCTCACATGGGGTTACACCAACAGGGCCGGTGTGCGCAGAGTAACCTAACCTTTCAGGAGGAGGAGGTGCCCGTGCGCAGCGCGCACTGTCTCCTCTCCTTTCTTTTATTTGCTTCCCTGTGAAATGGATCCAAAAAAGATAATCACTTTTGCCGGAAATCAAGGTCATATTTTTCTGACATTTAATTCCACAGTGCAGCTTCTGGAATAAAAGTTTAAAAATATGAAAAATAAATAACTAAATAAAGTAAGACAGAGTGGTAGCAAACTGGCCAGATTGATTTTATTCACACCCAAACACATTAGTGCCATATTTACAGAGTTTGCCAGTGAAGTGCTATTTTTGTTTTCTTGTCTTTGTTTTCCCTGGGCTTGGAACTAGTGCACCAATCCTGGAGGTACTGCAATGTGAGGATTGAAAAACAAAATTTGTACTGCTGCTCTGTATCTAGGGATGTTGTCTTTTTTTACCATACTGCTTACGTTTTGTAAGGATATAAGCAATGGGCATTGAAATGGGTCCATTCAGGGCCCTGTTGCCATGTCCTTAACTTTTCAGGCAAAAGCACTCACTGATTTCTGAACAGTGAATGTAAAAGCGTTAAGGTAACCATGTTGTTCCTGCTTACATTTCACATGGTTTTCAAAATTTTGCATTCCCTATGATTTTTTGCTTTTTCCAGGATGCTGTCACTTTTTTTGTAGGCCACATATTGCTCTTGCCCAGTGCGTAATTTAAATTGAGTCGTATCCAGGTGTTTATAGCCGGCAACAATTGGGTTGTAGTTGAAGGCAGTCTGAGTTTTTCTCAGTGGGGCAGTATAGTGTTCAGTGGGGGAGAGGATGTGGCACTATGGCCAGAGCTGCTGAATTTGGAACTGGGGAACCAGGTTCAGCCTTAATAACCAGTCCGCCAGACCACTCTCCTGAGAGAGCACTATCTCATGCTAGACCTTAGAAGGCTTCGCAAGACATTAGAAGCCCCGGTGTCGTAGCACCAGCAGGTGCACCCTAGCATGACAAGTGTAGGTTAACCTTCAAGGCTTGTCCACCACTATTCATACTGAAGTTCACCTCCAGTCTTGCGGGCAGGCCTATGAAGCAGTACACCCTAGAACAACGCTGACCCTGTCACTGAGATCACAGGGCCCTTGAGAAGGGCCAGCTCTAGGGAGGTGCAACCGGTGAGACCGCACCAGGTGCTGACTTTAGGTGGAGGCATCATTTTTGCAAGTATATTATGGTTTTAAAAGCACTTGCTGCCTCCTTCCTGGCCTCCAGTAATTTTCGGTACCAATAAAAATGTCATGATGACTCTGATTAATATTCTTCCTAGAGAGAGATCGGAATTTTGTCTAATGGAAAATTTGACTCATGGAAAGGTAGCTCAGAGGGTTAATGTACCTGCTGCAAAGAACATGTACCATGCAGATCACAAAGCGCACATAATGTAAATAGGCCAGTGGGCTACTGCTTTTGTCAGAGAGATCCTTTTGTTACTTTCAGTTTATAAGTTAAAATCCTAACATAGAACAGTGAGCTATTAACTGTCATCTACTCCGCAGCAACACAAGTCACATTTTTCATTAACTTTTGATACGTTTGAGCTACAAACAATTTATTAGTTTAAATGGTCAGATCATGCTGCAGATCTTGCATTATGAGTCAAATTTGGCAGAGCCATTATTATTTAGAAAACATTTGCAAACTAGGATTTTTAGCCATTCATGTTTTAACTGCTGTTTTGGAAAAGGGCAAAGTGGTGATGACAAACTCCATGGCTCGGAGACAAATGGCTTGTGCTTCCACATTTTATCGTATTTGGGGACATTCTGTGATTAGAAACATATCTCACTTTGTGAATACATTTTACTGTCAATAACTCATTATAACCTTAAATAATCATGTGTATCCATTGGTTGATAAAACTGGACAGTGAAACCAAACAAATACAAAAAATTGGGGTGTTTGCGCATTCTGGCCACGCCTCTGGCTCTGCCCACTGATCCAATCCTTGGGTTATTCCCGCCCTCTGATTCTCCACCGACAGTTACTCAACTTTTTTTCCCCCACTTCAACCACTGATATATCGTGTTGCTGGATAGTGGGAACACCACACCAGTAAAAAGTACCATACCTATGATATTATAAATTCCAATAAACTGTTGACTAGCAGGTAGCCCACTGTACAACCTGATTAATGAGTCATTATCACACTGTTGTTAACAGGCACATTTTGTAAATATAGGACCTACATTTACAAACGTTACTAAGGATTCTGTATGGTCCCGTTATTTGCCAACTGTGTCCACTGGCGGACTCGGAGCGGAGGAGGTCCATGCGGTAAGTCGTGAGGGGGTGACACCATGAGTTACCCGCACCGGGTGACACCAACCCTAGTGACGCCACTGTCACAGGGTATGAAGGTAGTGAAAATGTTGTAATTATTAAGAAACCTGGCATATAATATTGTGTTACCTCAACTCAATGTGTCCAATATTTACAATGATAAGGTGTGGGCCCATAATATCGAGTCAGGAATATCATTATTTCTTAATATCATAGCCAGACTATTGAGGACAAAAATATCAAAAGGTAAGTATGTATTGATTTTCTATACCTAACAGCACATATGTATCTTGATGACAAATATATCTTCAAGGTACGGGGAGTTAAAAATAATAAGTTCGCACTTCTCTGTAGACACGTACCTTTTGGTATTTTGGTCCTCGGTACTTTGGGCATGATATTAAGGTATCACAATATTCCGTACTCAATATTTCTGAATACAACCCAATTACACATTCTCAATAATACAGTTGTGAACTGCCTTGAAAAATGCTAGGATTGGAGCATGAGAGGGTTGAAATCTGCACCAATAAGCGAAGGAATTTTGCACATAAATTATTATTGTGTGCCCACAATTGTTTTGGGAGTTTGAGGATTAGTAGACAAAACAGCATTTCACTTTCAGAGAAGAGAAGAACAGTTCTCCACTAAATAGACTGACTAACGTTAAACTCAACTGAATTAACTTATAAACTTTGAGTTCAATTTTTCTTAAGTTTTCAATTTTCCATCTTATATGTCCGAAATAAATCAGCTAATGTTGTACTTTTTTTCTTTTACAAGATTAGGTTTAGAATTTTAGTATAGTACTTTCCTAACTGGCTTGTTTTTTGAATTTTTATCTACATCCACCAGCACCTTGCTAAGTATAAGGCTTAAGCTCAGTCCAACACTAATAAAGGTGAGCTAGTGTCTTTAAAACTAACAGCATATTATCATAAGAGCAATCTGAACCAAATAAACATGCAAAGGTGATTAATCAATATCACTGAGTATTGTTGGCAGGCTAACACATTAAAATAGTGTGTACTTCCTAAAGAACAACAACAAATATCAATAATTAGCCAGCAAAGTAATCACATCAAATTACAAGCACTCAACTAAAAGTTGCATGTCATGTTTCATCCGCAGAATAAAAATAGGACTAGTTGATGGTACATCACCAAACCTGGGTACACAAATGAAACATGTAATCATACACAAAATGAGATGGCACTGAAGGAACACTGGCCAAGTAGTTGCAACCCACATGAAAAACAACCAATGAAGGAGGTTGACCCAAAGCCCACTCTATGTGTATGTATATATATAAATGGTATATATCACAATAGGCAGGGCACTGCTGCACAAGGTTCACGCCAAAGACGCAGTCAACATGTGATCGGAGGGGTAGCTGCCTACTAAGTGTGGAAATGGACTGGTATTGCATCATAATGTAGTGTTCATAAAAGAAGCGTGTGTTCAGCTCTTTCCGAAATTGGAGCAGGTTGGGGCAGTCCTGATGGTTATGGGGATATCGTTCCTGATCCGAGGTCCATACACGGAGAAATCCTGTTTCTTTTTTACACTTCTTCATCTCCAATCTGAAGGTGCCGAGGCTGTAGGTGTACCAAAAGATAGACAGGAGTACCACTCATGATGGCTTTAGAGATGATACAGCAGGGTTTGAAAATGGTGCGCAAGAAGAAGGGCAGTCAGTAGAGTTCTATCAGGGTGGCGGGGGTTAGGTGGTCATATTTAATCAGATTCTGGGTTAGTGATGGTGCTACATGTAGGATTCCATTAAGGGGGGCAGTGTGTCGTTTTGGAGGCTTTGAAGCAGGTCATTACCACCACATGGTTGCAAGAGTATGAGGGCCTAAATGATACTTATGAAATCACTTTCCGGGAGGAATGATTTCACTTTTCTGAGTCAAGAGAGCTGGCACCAGGCTGTTTTAGTTTACTAGGCAATGTGGTTATTGTGGGCGAGATTGGTGTCCCGGTATATTAGTTCTTATTATACTTGTTTGAAGAATTAATGACAGGATATTAGTACAGCATCACAACATATTCTAGGCACTCACAATTTCTGATGTATAAACAATGGCACAGAAAATTAAATGAGCTTAGAAACAGCAGATGCATGGCTTGACATCGTATATAAAATCGAGATATATCAAAAATAATTCCTACCACATAGTAATATTATATGTTTGTTTTTGGATATTTTTAAGTCCCTCTCTTTTATATTTAATACAACAGCAGGTTGATAGAGATTATTTGTAATTAATCAGGTTGTAATCATCTCGTCCACCTTCTCTTACGCCTTCCTTTTCTCAGGATGATTTGCCCAAGCCATGAAATCTATATGGCCACAGTTAAGAACAGCATAAACCTTGACTGATACTGCAGAAAAAAATGAACCGAGAATCTCATACACTCCTTGGTATACATAAGATAAACATAGTGATCCAAAGTTTTATATCGGAGAAACACTCACCACAAACCTATAATGGGAAATTAATGTAGGTAGGGACTTCCAAGTGTTAACTGTTACAAATATAATAGGGAGAATCTCCCTGAAATTTAGGCTACAATGTAATCATTCCCCATGTTAGGCCACCCTGAATTTGTCCTGGCAATGTCCCTTCACCTAATGGGCCAGTACAATGGCCAGCGAGTTCTTGTGGCTGAGAGCAGCTGATCCCTTAGCTGTCATTTGGGATTCTTAGGTGAGAAAAAGAATCCCCCTTTATGAAGGTCATGAAAATGAATATTGCTGTATTGTAACTTACAAAGTAAACAATTTGACCTACATAGACACGATATGGGAAGAAACCTGGAAGCACGATAACCTGTTCACTGTGAAAGTTAGATTTTATTTGGAAACCTGGGATGCAAGCAATGGATAGCCCAATAGGGAATATTTTAAATAGAATTCTTGACATATTAAAATACAAACCATCACAAGTCGATTCAGAAACGTGTCACAAACGGGATGTTTCCTAGAAAAGGCCATGAGTTTCCATTGTAAAAAAAAAGAAAAAAACACGCTGAAAGTATACCAAACTGCCATTTCTGCAAACCCACTTAAAACCTGACACTCATCAGGCTCACCTGCACCCCAACAAGAGTGAATGAGAAAAGAAACCCAAATGAACAAAGGAGTTGAGCCTTACATCTAGGATATCATTTCCTCACCCACAAAGCCCGCTTTCCATCCAATTTATCCTCCCTAATTCAATACTGTAATTTCTCTAACCCTTCTCCTTTCACATTAGATTTTACCCTGCACCATTCCATCACTTTCCTCTTCCTACATGGTGTAAAAAAAGTTTCTTTTTTTTTTAAGTCTCAGTTACTTTAGTCCTATAGTCAAAAGTGTAAATACAAATTTGAACTTGAATTTGAGTACAAGAGCACTAAGGGCTTGATTTATAGTTTGGGGAAAGTATTACTTCATCACCAAGCAGAAGATACCCCGGCTGCCCTATTACAAGTGCATTAGAAACTATGTCAATTGTAATGAAGCAGATAGAACACAGTCATGTGGTGATAGAGTTACGTGTCAGCCAAACTCTAAACTAGGCCCTAAGTTCTAAGAATAAGTACCTATAGGTAATGGTAACCAAGATTACAATTTTGGAAAAATTTAGTTCTTCCTAGTCTTAGGGCTCAGAAGGCAATAACTGAAAGGCCCAAAGCCCCAAAGGTAGATGCCATGATCACACAAAGGAATCAATTCCAGGGCTGCAGAGAAATTGAGTAGCAGGAATTTTGATGAGTAAATCTGGTGGCCATGATTCAGGAATAGCCTAATTAGGCTACCATCAACATTAAGAAGCCACAAGGCATAGCAAAATCCATCTTAAAAGAACTTTAGGATTTTAATGGAGCAGAAAAATGTAGTATTAACACCTTTTGAAATTACCTCAAAGATGAGCAAAGGCCTAATATATGGCAGAATTGCTATCAATAAATAATACCTTTCTAGAAACTAACCAGTCTGAAGGCCCATCCTTTCAACCATAACACCGCTAGACCAAATTGCAGCAGTGTTTTAAAGGGTTGCAAGCCCACCACTCTACAAATAAGTCTGTCAGCAGTCCTTCATCCAGTTCTTTTGTTCAGCGCTGCCAAATAAAAAGGATTGCTTTATTTCAGTGTCAGCCAGCCAACATGTGTTTCCTCGAAGCAGATTTTACCTTATGGTCTTTGTCCGGGCAAGGGAAAGCATTTACAAGTAATACAATCATTCTAATATTGTTACAGTACTTCATCATTTAGTGACCCTTTCTCCTAAAAGTGCAGGTCAATCCATCTTCTCTTAAAAAAAATATCAACTATTCTGTGCATAAAAGCATGTCTTCCTTGTATTAGGTAGTTATGTATCCAAAATGTCACCAATAAGCTGCGTCTTTTTAGAACTCCATGCCACTCCCACAATGCTGCCTGGTACAAAATAGTGCGTGTGGGAAAGTGTTCCTTAATAAAGTGCCAGAGCTAGTGTAGACAAGTGTTATAGCTCAAGCCTGAGTGGGTATAGTGACCCAAAGTACAAGGGTGCTTCAGTAGCTCCAGTATGTAAGTGATAGACATCAGTATTTGCATCTATAAAAGTATGAAATGTTAGGTACCTCACGCCTCTTGTAACATAAGTATTCAATGAGTATAATTTGATTCATACAAGTTCATTCATGACAACGTTTATCATCTGTAAGAATAAGGATCAAGCATATTATTTATCTCTGACATTGAAAGATATAGACGCCTTTGGAGACAATATCTGTTGCTTGTTAGTGGGCGCTTGGTGGTCCACGTTTATGTTTATTTTTATAAGGCTAAGAAAGCCCATACTACAGCAAGTATCTAGTTACAAGCCACTCATCTTAACCTGTGTGGTGTCTCGTTTGCATGTGGTGGGGCTTTTCAATATTGAACTAAGCATTGTATGTCGGTGCACGATGCAGGACTCATAGGGATTAGCCCATCTGGAATGAGTTCATACTTGGATGGTATGGCCAAAATTGCCTGCCAAACCCATGTCCTTGCCCGAGTTAAAACATCTTAGGTTTGGTGAACAATTACTGATACAGGCAGCTAAGGCCTACACCACCCCATAGCTTTACCCCAAGGAAAGGTCTGCTTAGCTAGTCCAGTATCCTGTTCTCTATTCTAGACGTAATCCCTAACCCTACCAATGAAAATACAAAAGTTAGAACATGAAATACACAATACTGAACCATGATTAGTGGGAAAAAAAACTTAGCATATATTCATAGTGTATGCACAGTGGTGGCTCCTCCGCTAAGGCGGAGGAGCGTCGCCCCACTGTTTTTAAGCAGTATAAATAAAGGAAAAATAAAATAGTAATAACTCTAAGTTATTATCATTTTATTTTTGATTCGCTGTGGCAACTATGCGGGAGCGATGGGGCTGTTCTGCTGACCGAGGAGGGGAGGAGAGCAGTTGTTTGCACTCCCTACGTGCACATGAATGTTTGGGCCAGCCAAACAGCCATGCACACTTTGCATGCTCTCCACCAGGCTGTAATTCCCACCCAGGCTGCATTACAGATTGTGTAGAGAACATGCCCAGGCCTACAGTCCCCATGTGAGTGCTGAAACATGGCACTCAGACCAATCACAATGCTGCATTGCAGTGTTGTGATTAGCTCAGGGGAGCCTTGGTGCTTCCTGGGTGCTCTGTTCCTGTTCTGAAGACAGTGGAGAGAGCGGCAAGGAAGTATTTTTATATTTCTTTACTTTCCTGCCTTTTCCCCTCCCACCCGGATCTTTGCCAGCCACCACTGCATACGCACTTAGCCTGTCCTGTACATGGCACAGAAGGAAATGGATGTTTTATAGGAAAAGAACGTTTTTATACCAAATGACAAGGAGTAAACCTCTCACGAAATATATTCCAGTTCCATGTTTGTGCTTTCACATGCTACTCTGTATGACACTAGATTTTATTGGTGTTTTTTTTAAATAGTTGGTTTCATGGAGTCTCTGCTATCTCTGGGGCACAAAATTCTGGCATATTTTAGAGTTTGTTCAAATATCTCTAATCCATATCTCAGCTACAACGCTTATTATCTCGTTACGAGACATCCTTCATTCATGAAAAGAGAGGCCATAAAAAACCCATACACATCATGGTCATATTCAGTTGAAATGTGGCCTTTAAGACATGTGCAGCAACTGAATTGATTAAAAAAGAAATTGGCCCTCATGTACTCAGACTCCATGTAAAGAACAACAAATTGCAACAAATAACAATTCACAATTTGCGATTCCTTAAATGGAATGTACAAAATGAATATGTTAGAAGTGGTTGTAATTTTCACACCGACTTCTAACTAATCCATTGGTATTTTGAGAACCGACCTATATATTAATAGGTTTGGTTCTCAAAATACCACTACGTAGTGGGACCCAATTCAATCTACCTCATAAATATGCATGAGGTAGGTCTTTCATTGAGACCCACTACGATTGGCTACAGTCACAGAAATGGTGGCCTACAGGGGTCAGCAGCCCACCATGTTTGTGATTGCTTTTAAATAAAGCAATCTTTTTCTTTTTTAAATGCAGCCCGTTTTCCTTAAAGGAAAAAAGGGATGTGCTTAAAAAAGAAAAATGACACAGGCTTGTATATGAGCAGACAAAAGAGGAGTCCCATAGGGACCTCTTACCATTTGCAAATGACTTACCACCTCCTTTGAGGAGGTGGTAAAATTTCAATATTTTGCAACTAGATTTCAGTATCTGGAAGGGACACCCTTAACACGCCTCTTCCCAAACCCAATTAGTGATTCGGTAATATACCATTTTGCAGTCAGAAAGGATCAGATTTTTGGATTTGCAGTCTTACCAACTGGAAAATGGCTTTGTATATGAGAGCATATATTTTTATAAGACACTTCTTCCCAGCACATTAGAGTATAACGTGGACCCTTATTCTTTTGCCACACCGACAAAGAAAAACATTTGACAGCTTGCTTTTTTCTCCCATCTATGTCATATTTATTCCCTCTGTAGAATGCTGACACTGGCTTAGTCCATCAGACATGTAGAAGGTGGGCACTAGTTATAGTAAATGGCCTGCTTTTTAATTCAAACTAGTTATAAGTGTGAAGAATGGTCACAAAGCTGACAAAAACAAAGGTCTACATTTGTGTTTGGAAGGGTGATGTTGCTGGACAGATCCTTACATGTAGATCTGGGCAGAGTTCGCAAAGTTATGCTATGCAGAACTCCGCGAAGTGAACCAAAAAAGTCTGCTGCACTATGCAGAGTTCCATAAGCGGCAGAATGCGATAGGTCACACCATTCGTGCTGATTTTTAGCAGCTCGGTGTTTGTTCCACGCTGGAAAGTCAGTGAGAATGGCAACATGTGTAGCTTAAGAAGGCTATCCTTCTTTCTGCCGATCGGGTAGATTTTCTACTAGAGCAGCAGCTTCCTCAATGCAAGCGGATGGTTTCTCAACGCGAGCGGTCTCGACCATCTGCGACCACCCATGTTGAGAAATCTCATTGGGAGGTGGTCTTAACAACTTAACATTGGTGCGTAAGGAAAAAAACTCTACTCTGGAAATAAGTCTGTGTGCTCCGTCGAGTGCAGAAAGCTCTGCAAACCCCGCAAACGGAGCAGAGTTCACTGCTCAGGCCTGCTCATAGGCTTGTTTCCTACATGCTGCTGCACATTAATGCCTCATAATTATCTCTACTCACTAAAATGATTTTGTCTTTGGCCTTGATTTAGTTTTCCACTCGCTTACCACAATCTTTCCCCATTTCTCCATTTTCGTATATTCATTTCCATTCTTTCTGCAGCTCTGCTCCCTTTTTCTCATCAGACCATGCATTACAACAGTTTGGCATGTCTCTTTAACAGCAATTTGAATAAGACTCAGGTTGGCTATGATTAAAAATCAGTTTCTTGTTACTTATGCAATCTTCGTGCCTCATTTATGACGTCCATAGTGGCACTTTTGCACCGCCAGAGCATCACTTTTTTGACGTTCCTGTGGCGCAATGCGCCGCAGCATATTTACAAGGCCACGCAAAGCCTCTTTGCAAGATCTCCTTTGCTTGCTGTTCCACTAGTCTCATGAGTCTTGAAAATATACCTGCTGCTATTGCTTGCCCCTTTTTTCACTTATTGACTACGCTTTCATAAACATTAGTGTAATAAGCTTTTTCTGTAGTTCAGCCATTTCACCTGCAGATTAGAGCCAACAGTGTCACTGCCATCCAACCCCATTAAGCATCACTGCCGTTATTCTCTTTCCTTTGCAGTGTCCTCTGGCTTTGTAATAAAACCAGTTAATTAATCACTGCAGCTTCTCTTAGTGTAAAATGAAGAACTATAGTTAACTCAGTCTTCAGACTTTTTACTTTAGCACAGTTTTAAATAAATGTATTAAATCCTCGTATAGTTTTATTGCAAAGTACCTGATCTGACCTGTTATAATAATGCTATGCAAAAATAGTACTACCATAACTTTTATATTCTTAATTTAAAAGTTAAATATCCTTTCATTTTTGTCTTCGTTAAATTTTATTTTGCCTTCAATCATTGCAAACCGGCAAAGAAGGAAGAGACAGTTGGAGGACTAGAGGATTCCCGTCTAGTAACTATGTTGTATGGTGCTACATTACTTATGAAACAAGCATTTACAATGCAACGGTCTCGGCATTGTTAAAGTTAGAGCTATTGGCATGGCTCATGACAATGCCGTTTATTTAACCTCTTCAGCGCTGCGCGGATTCCCGCGCAGTGCTGAAAGATCTGAGCGCGGGCGGGGCCATGACGGAACGGTTCCGTCATAAGCACAGCCCAACCGGCGTGCATGACGGAACCGTTCCGTCATCGGCATCGAAGAGGTTAAATGTTTTAAAAACAAAAACATAAATAAAAATAATGTCATGAGCAATGCCAATAGCTCTAACTTTACCAATGCCGAGACCATTGCATTGTAAATGCTTGTTCTGTAACTTCATGGAGTTCCATGGAGTGAAATTTTTCCCACCCCTACATTAAATGTCGTGTCTAGTTGAAGACTTTTATTTTACATCAAATACACTTGAGACCATTAAGCGCAAGGGGCAGTTGGTTAAAAAAAAATAGATTCTGTTTTCCTCGGTGTTGATCTGGTCTTTACTCCGCGTCTGAAGTTAAAGATATGAGTCGAGCGCACAGTGCTGTGTTTTGGAGCAAAAAAAGTATATGTGTCAGAGGTGCGTGTAGCTCCTTTGTTGAGGGTAAAACTAAGCCCCCTTCAAACAGAAACAAGGTGATGGGGTACACAAACAGACACGTATACACAGAACACAAATAGAGACAGACGCACAACAGACACATTAAGCATTCCCGCTCACAGACCTACCCACAGAGACTCACGCAAACACAGCCAGACTTATACCCAGAAACCCACACAAAGACACAGACTCGCAAACACACAGGGCACAATCACAACGTCACGTTCATAAGCACACATACATACAGCCACAATCCGAAACACAAGCACACACAATCAAACCATCGCGAGTCAGAAAGGCGCCAGAGACTGAATAAACAATGTGAGTGCGTGAGAATTGCCCGTATGTTGATGCCCCAGAGGTGGAGTGAGCGACTGCGGTGCGGGTGCAGTACCAGGAGTGAGTGTTCTCTCGAGTGGGGCGAGGGCTCATTTTGTGGGGGGGGGGGGCGCTCCCCACCTCCCGCAGTAAGGGCCGAGGTGGGGCGGGCGAGGCCGCTGTAGATAGGGGTGACAGTCGGCAATGGAAGCCAGAGCCCCTAGCCGGCGGGGGCCGTCAGACGGGAGCCTCCGTCCCTGTCCGGGAGATTAGTGCGTCTCCCTCACCGCATTCCCCGCAATCCTGGCTGCTCACACAGACCCCCGCCCCCACCCATGAATCATGGGCTTGTCACCCTGCACCAGGCCGGAGACACCGCTGTATCACGTTTATTGCACTTTAAGTGGCGGGTGGGCTGGGCCACTACGGGGTGGTGGGGGAGGGGGCTGGGATTGAGGTAGCGCCATGAGGGTCTTGAGACCTCTCCCAGGCGCTCACGCGACACTTCCGTGAAGAGACAGGCAGCATTGTGGGTCTCTGGATCACACAAGGAGCGCGGTGCTATATAGTGAGAGAAACAAAGCGCGCTGACACCTGAGGGAAAAGTAGGTTAGAAGGCAAGGGGCTGAACTCCCAAAAATGATGTGCTATACCCTGTGATGAGCATTTGGATCATCGCAAGGTGTGCAACCAGGCTGCACAGCGTAAATATCCCTTCCTTTACAAAAGGAATCTACATGCTGTGGAGAGATGAGCAGAAGTGCGTTGATAGCTACTCACCCTTCATGAAGGTTGATATATACAAGTAAGGACTACACTGTCCCCAAATGCTGCTCCAATTTAGGAAAGAGTTGACGACACACCTCTTTAAAGAACACTACATCACAATGCAGCAACAGTACACTTCTGCTCATAGCATAAGGGTACTTCTCCTATTTCTATTTTTTCTATTTAGGGAGTTTTGTAAAGCGCTTGGTGACGCACAGCGGCATGTCCCCGCGCTAAGGAGCGACTGCTAACTGGAACCTACAGATGTGCATACTTACTGTTCAAATAGTGCAGTTTTGAGCTTAGCTCTAAAGATAAGTTCAGAAGGTTCAAGACGCAGTATTAAGGGTAAAGTGTTCCATCTGACAGCTGCAAGGTACCTGAAGGATCTTCCGCCCATCCGTGCTCTTGATACCTTGGGGACAACAAGGCGTCCTGAGCCAGAAGATCTGAGGTAGCGGGGTGGTTCATAAGGCGTCAGCAGTCCTTTCAAAGGGAGAGGAGACCTCCCGTTGATGATCCGATGGCACATGCAGAGTGCTTTGAAATCAACCCTACTTCTGATCGGGAGCCAGTGCAAGGACCGAAGGGCCATCGAAGATGCGGCTCTTCTGGGTAGTCTAAGTACTAGCCTAGCAGCGGCATTCTGTAGGACCTGTAAACGGCTCAAATTCTTTTTCAGAGTCCCTAGATAGAGGAGGTTGCCATAATCCATCTTTGAGGTGACTAATGCATGCACAAGAGTTGACGGGCCTTTACCAGTAGAAACTTCAGTGCCTCCCTGAGACTTTTGAGGGTCCCAAAGCACGATCCGACCACCCGGTCGATCTGAGGACCGAAGGTTAGGTCGGAGTCGAACCAGATGCCCAGGTTCTTTGCTTTCTGGCACGGGATAGGTGTTGAACCTAGGCATGGAGGCCACCATGCCGACGTCCACGCCGAGTGGTCTCCCCCTACGACAAGCACCTCTGTCTTATTACCATTAAGCTTAAGGCAATTGGCGGACATCCAGGCAGCTAGATCTTGCATACAGGCTCTGAAGATGCCCGCCGAAAGATCGGGTGCGCGCGACAGGGAGATCCCCAGCTGCGTGTCGTCGGCATAGGATACCATTCGGAGCCCGAAGCTCTCTACCAAGGAGGCAATCGGGGCTACATAAAGGTTAAAAAGTGTTGGGCTCAGGGACGAGCCCTGCGGCACCCCCTGGTCCAGAGCGATTCGCTCAGAGTAATAGTCACCCTGTCTTACTTGGAAGCCTCGGCCTACAAGAAATGAATAAATCCATTTCAACGCTGCCCCTCTCTGTCCCACCTTTGCTTAGACACTGTAGCAAGATGGAATGTGCCACAGTGTCGAACGCCGCGCTAAGGTCTAAAAGGATGAGAGCCATGGTTTGACCCTCGTCAGCGCCCTGCCTGAGGGTTTCGGAAGCCCTAAGAAGGGCGGACTCCGTGGAATGGCGTGGCCGAAACCCGAATTGAGTCGGATGAAGAAGGTTACTGTCCTCCACATACTTCATTAGCTGCTTATTGACCACCTTCTCTGCTACCTTCGAAAAATAAGGCAGGAGAGAGATGGGGCGTAGGTTATCCAGCTTGTCGAAGCCGATATTGGGCTTCTTGCGGAGAGGAAGCACCACACTCGTTGACTGTATGTTTGCCCTTCATGCCATACATTACTTGCTGCCTTTTGGCTAAATTTGTGTTACACAAATATCACATAGACAATCCATTCATAGATACATGGTTAATTATTAGATTTGTTTCTGTTACCCATTAGCATGATAAGGCAAGTCCATGCCAACAACAGCAGATGCTCCACCATCCACCCATGGAGATGTTACAGTGCAAATGCGCTCTCCCTAAGATCCTCACACCTATGCGCGCACAGTGTCATCTGCACACATACAAGTGCCCTGCATGTATTTGGCTTGCATCCTTTGCTGTTTTCAATATGAGTTGGAGTTTGCCTTTTTGGAAAGAAATTTTGTCTGTGAGAGTCTGCCAAACACAGACGAGCGAAACAAGTCAGCCAATTTTTTAATTTAAAACAAACCGAAAAACCTACCTCGTCTGGTGTAGCCCGATCGACTCTATTCTGCTTTCAAGGATGATTCTGAGAGTACCCGGACACCTTAACCTGCTATAGAGCGCTCTCTTACATTTCTACTGTAGGAATCGTAATGTGTTTTTATATAACTCTTTAATAATACTTTTGCCAATTTCTATCGACTGTAATTAATTTTTTTTACTAATAATCAATTTAATGGTGTTGAGTTTATCACCCTTGGAAGAATCAAATGCTGAGCTGGCCTTGCCTGGAATCAAACTTGGTACCTTCAGATCACAGGGATGTCGGCGTGGACACCTTGCTAGCCATCTTACAAGGAGACCGCTGCTCAAAATGAGTCTATATTTGGTAAAACGGAATTTGATATTTCTTTCATTAGAGATGGGGAATTAAAAGGAATTAATAGGTGGGTCAGTTTGGCAGAATTAAAAATACATTTAACTATTTCACCTGAGCTTTTTCAGCCTGGGCGGTGAGCTAGATCTGTTGTCTAATGCAGCCACTGCAGATATGTATGTGTGTATGCAGCCTGAAGGTCAAAGTTCGAATCTTGGCCGAGCTTACTCAGCTTTTCTTTCTAGGAATACTGCAGAGCTGAGTGATGAACAAACTGCCTATCATTAACTTCTTAGAGATAATTCAACTCATGGTGAGCACCGTTCAAATGTCAACATGATTGTATTGCAGATGAAAAGCATGCCGTTCGCTCTTCTGTCATGCCAACAGACCCGGACTGTCAATGCCAGGAAGGGATGTAGAGGCAAAACAAGGCGAACTTGAATGCATGTAACCAACTCGGATCCTCTCCAAGACCCCACCTTTCCCTCAGGCTCCCCCGCGTACCCATATGCAACCCAAATCATGGCCCAAAAATATCAATGCATTGCCGCCTTAAAGAAACCTGTGGACGACACAAAAGCGGATGCATTTGTGACTGTACAGACAAAGGAAACGGGGAGGAGTTATGAACAGTTGGACTAATGCGGTACCCGTATGAAGGAAGTTCGGCTGAGAGCTCACCACCCTGGCATTGTTCCCAGTCCAATAACGAGACAGCCTAATGCAAGCAGTTCCATCCCCACTGCCAAGTTAGGATGCCAAGCTTTTCCAAAAGAGCAAAATGTATTATTACTAAACATTCTACCACGGAGTGCCATTAAATATGGTAATAGCAACATCTGATATTTACATTTCTTGAAAGATAAGAAGTGTGGTAATCAGATATCATT
This sequence comes from Triturus cristatus, assembly GCF_964204655.1. Classification (NCBI taxonomy): domain Eukaryota; kingdom Metazoa; phylum Chordata; class Amphibia; order Caudata; family Salamandridae; genus Triturus; species Triturus cristatus. Next base: position 1,048,517,258 of record NC_140585.1, on the reverse strand, counting down.
ACTCTTATTGCATTCGGAAAAAATCTCTGTATGAAGAGCATTCATTTGATGCTAAGGCGAGGTCAGAAGCACAAATAAAAGTCTACTGCTTTCTAAAAAGAAATGATTCTATGAAAACGCGCCTACAGCACGTGTAGACAAAAATCAATCATGGCCATTCGCTCTGCTGCTTCCACTCCAACATAATTGGCGCTATTCACAAACAAAGTGTAACAGTATGGGTGGAGATTTACATCTCTGTCTAAGCGTAAGTTCATTTTTTTTCTTTTTCCTTCTAGTCACAGACCTTCCCCTAGTTAAACTCGAAAGCTGGATCTGGAACAGGTTTCATAAGAACTGCTGGGAGGATCAAGTGGCGTCTCCCACTGGATCCTACACCCAGTACCCCAAATTCTACATAGTGTTAGTACAGCTTCCCCCTCGGAGACAGCCCTTACACTATCCCACAATAATTCTGGGGATGAACTCTTCCATTTCCCATCCGTAAAGGGATTTCAACTCCAAGGAAAACCACGTATTTGAACGTCCCCTTCTCACCCTCCATGGGATTTATATCTAACAATAGGTAGTGAAGAAATCTGCTGTAGTCAATTATTTACACTTGCCAGCAGTTCCTTTGTGAATTCATTGCAGGCATACAAAAGTTATATGGTCAGGTTTTGCTGAGTCCACGCCCCCAAACCTGATTTGACAGCAAACCTTAGACCATTTACCCCAGGGATCACCACACACCCATGGGGTCTCCCCACCAGCAATCCACCACCCCGAGGCACAGATCACATGCAAATACCATCAGAACCTTTTGTGTTAGGGGTCATGGCAACACCAGCCATGTTTATTTACATACAATAGATCATAAAAAATTTGCATTTCACATTAATACGCAGAAACCCCATAACACTCCATACAGTATTATTTGCATATTTGTGGATGGCTAACCTTAACAGAGACTCTAATGCATAGCCATTCCTAGCCATAAATTGTACATTGTCTCTGTGTATCCTGCATTGAGCCTACACGTAAGATCATGACTGGTCCAACTACCTGTGAGGTCTCCCCGGAGTGACCTTGGCAGGAGGCCGGCCTGCCTAGAAAGTTACCTACCTCTGGCACCCCCTATGCACTCAAATACCACCCCCGCAAGGGGCTGTGCTGATAGCTTGGTGCCAGTGCGGGGACTGGCCATAATGGCCTGTTGGAAGCGTGCACTCCCCCACCCCTGCACCCTCTAGCCAACTTGCCATAAACTCCCCCTGGAGGTCCCTTAGAGACCGCTGTCACCCAACTATCCCATTAACAATAGGCATGCCTTCTAAGGACCGTAAATGCCCCACCAATCATGACCTTGCCACAGACCAAGGAAACTATCATGGAAAATACGACACATGCTGACCACTGCAAGAAAAGAGTTTAGGCAGAACAAAATTGCAACAAACCGTAGAACATTTACCCGCACTCGATATCGGAAAAGGAAAAAAAAACACCTGGTGACACTGCAACAGAAACCTGATATTCCCACAGGACAATCTGCTGCCTCAGGGGATGGTCGGCGGGACGAGAAAAAGGTTAGATTTTTGGCCCCCGCTGGGGCAGCCAGCAGTGTATTGTTGGGGGAGTGACGAGTGGTGAAGAGACCGCATCCTCGCTCCGCTGCCTCTATTAAAGGGATGGGGTATGGCGCTAACTGGTTACTCTCTGACCCGGAAGTGCTTAATGCACTTCCGGGTCACCGCACCGGGCAGACCATTGCCTGAGCATTATAAGGGTCTAGTGCCAGCGGCGTCACTCACTGCCATCACCAGCCCCGTCACTTCCGTCGGGGACCGGCACACCGCTAATGGCGCGGCGCACATGAGCTCCTGTGCGCCTTGGCAATGTCAGCCTTCATCTTCATTTTACGGCCAAAAATACCTATGAGAATAGGGCTAAACATTTATTGCAGGATAACACTGTGCATCCCCAAAGTACTAGAACACCTAACATTTTCATTGACAGCCTGGCCAAAGTGAAAATGTCTGCTCCAAAAGCAAAAAAAAACAAAAAAAGATATAGCATTCCTTTAATGGGAAGCTCTCTTTAAGCGCTACGAAGCCTCAGGGTAGCTAAGCGCTATACAAATCTAATTTCATTCATTCATTCATTCTTCATCACCAAATAAAATAGCTCTATATTTTGGGAATTAAAGGACAATGGGCCATATGTAGGAAGTCAAATTGCGATCGCAAACGCTGAAATTCGCAGAATTACATCGTTTGCGATCGCAATTTAGGCAGTGTACAATGTAGCATACAAAAACCCACTCGCAAAATAAGGAATCGCAAAATTTGCGATTCCCTATTTTGCAAATGCATTTAAGGAATCCCAAATCCCAGGTTGGTGGTAATTTGCCATTTCTTTGAAAAATGCACTTTTAGGGCATGCATGTGCACACATGCTTATTTCAGGGGTGCAACAGGGTGTCCTATTGACACCCTTGCAACCTTGAATTTGCATTCTCAATTTGCAATTCTCTAATTGGGAATCGCACATTGAGAATGTCTTCCCATTCATTCCTATGGGTCTTCTAGCCCATAGGAATGAACGGGAAGGTATTCCTTATTTGCAAATCTCAATTTGCGATTCGCAAATAAGGAATATGTAGGATTCGCAAAATATTTAGCAAATCCTACTTACATTGCATTTTGCGATTCTGTAATTGCGATTCCCTAAAAGTCGCAATTTGAGAATCGCAAAACGCGTCTTTCATACATATGGCCCCATATGATTTAAAAATTATGCAACCTTGTTAAACTTCTGCAACACGAGGCCCGAGAACACACAAACTAGTTATCTCAACTGAGAAACCGACATTTGATTTTCTTGGACCCGAGCGACTTTCCTTATTAGTTTTCTAAAAACTGGAGCTTTGCAACTTAGGTCTGTGCTCGTACCTACTGATGGAATGTAATGATTTACCGCTGATTCACCAGCCCGGTCGCTTCAGGAAAACCATTAATACTGTAATGTGCGAACTCCTTAAAAAGTGATCTTGTCATTGGTATTTTTAATGAAAATTCTAACAGAATCCTATTTCAAAAAAATGTTTCACCGTATTTTGGTGAAAAATAGAATAATGTGTTCCTCAACGTCTTTGTTCACATGTTTATTTATGTGATGAGCGTCACAGCAATACGTGGCAAAGTAAAACAAACTAACTCAATTCTGTCATGCCCTTTACTTTGCAATAATGGGCCATTTTTGTGCAGCTGCCCCTTGTGGCTCATCTTGTGGCTCATCTTGCAGACTAATACTTGCAGTAAAATTTCTAATAGAGGATTTCTAATATCTTGCATATAGCACTTCAAAGCGCACGTTCGTCCCTTCTAAGGACAACACATAGGAGTCATTGCATTATTATTTCATGTAATGGTACTCAAGCTACAAATGTCGGAAGGATGGAAGATTGCGATGGGCTCGCATGGATTCGACCTCGTTACCTCCATGTTGCAGCATTGCACAAATGGCTGGGTCCTACCCATTTCTTTCTACGCCTAGTCCGTAAAATTCTGGCTTGAGCATGGCTCTATATCCATATCTCGGAAACATGTCAAGCGCCTAACACTGGCAAGCCTCATGGAAGACAGGGGGCGAGCGAGGTCAATGATCATGGTCTTAGCATATCCTGGTAAAAAAGATGCATTGATGCAGTACTCCCCCAGCATGTAAAAAACTTAAAAGAGAGGCTATAAAGATAACATTGATTTCTCTAAGGGAAGAATTACTTCTGTTGGAAACTGGATTGCTAGTTCTTTTGAGAGAGATGGGCACGTTCTGGCAATTTGCCAGGTATACCATTTGCACCTGAGTGTCCATTGTGCACCTCAGTATTGAGATCAACACACAAGCAGCACAGGCGTAACTAAGGCTCCTGCAGCCCCTGCTGTGCGAGGGGGTCCCCAAGCTCCAGGGGGCCCCATCAGCAGATTACTCCTGCCGAAGAGCTACTGATTGTGTCCGGAGGGGGCCCCTCCATGTACCTTGCAGGGGGGCCCCCTCAAGTTTCGTTACGCCACTGACTAGCAGTGCATTTTACCTCCTGCTTCGGGGTGCAAAATAGTGCAAGTGCACTATTTGCCGATCTGATTTGTGCCAAATTTCATCTTGCAAATATCGAGTAGGCAAAAACCTGTGAGGTGTGCGATTTGTACCCGGATTGTAACTAAGGTTGGACGTTGGCATCCTCCCCCTTTATATGAGGAACAGGGTCCCACTCACCAACCATACCAATCCTAGAGTTAAACATACAGTCACAGTAAATGAATGGCATCCCCTATCTCCAGAACGTCTTACAGCTACCTACTTGCCGTGAAGGGATGGGCTAGTGACTGATCTTCTATTATCTCAAATGCTCTAGTGCTCACCAGGAACACTACATAAATAATTAAATAAATAGAGACCATTCCAAATTCAAATTTCTGTCTTAGACTCCATGCTCAGCATAGCAAAGCATCTATATATTCCTTCAGACTCACCACTGCATACAAAACTGTGAGCCCACATCACTTGTCGTCCATGAAGATGATTAACAGACCTTCAGAGTCTGCTCTTTGCACCCTGAGTGTCCTTTATCAAAATTCCTACTCACTGGGGTTCTCCCACCCCTGTCTGCTGACTCTGCATCATGCTTTAGTTGGTACTTAAAGTCATCACTATGCTGCAACCACATATTAGGTTGCAACGTCCAGGGCTGAGGATGCGTTGCGTAGCCGAAGCAATGCGTAGGTACCAAGGTGTTGCGAAGCTGCTATGTGAAGTCTTGCATCACTGTCGAGGATCCCGTCAATTAGGGCTTGTGATGTGAAGTCTGGTGTCAAGTTTGCGCCGTGCACTTGAGGCAATACTTCGGTTCTGAGGAGCTGTGAGTTTGCGATGCTAGAATCTGTGTCTTTGTCGAGGCTGCCATTGACAAGACGTTTGCAATGCTAGGGCTTCAGTCGAGAAATCTTTTTACAGGTGGTGGATTCAATGCTGGCTGTGAGGTCAATGCGAAGCCCTTGCTCTGAGCGAACCCTCACAGCAGAGGCGATTCACTGGTTCTGCTTGGGATTGTGCCATGCAGCAGATGATATGCGTCAGTTCTGCTGGGCCCTCAGATGGGCATGAAGAGCACCTTTAGGCCAACTTCCAAGGGTCCAGAGCTGGGGTGGCACCACTTGGCAGGCTAGGACTCACAGGTAGTGGACTCCAGGTGCTGGGTTCAAGGTTCTTAGAGCCTTCTGACCCTGAGATTCTTGTTAGGAGGCCAGCCAACTAGCCCTTGGATCACTCTGGGGCCCTGGGTTCAACAGTTGCAGGTCCAGTCCTAGTCCTTCTCACCCAGGCAACACGGCAGCAGGGCATCACAGCAGGGCAGCAGTCCAGTAGAGTTGCAGTCCTTTCAGGCAGCACATCCGTCATTCTTCCAGGTAGAGTATCCACAGGTCCAGAAGTGTACTGAAGAGTTGGTGTCTGAGATCCAATATTTATACCTGGGCCTTTCTTTGAAGTGGGAGCTATAAACTACAAATCACGGCAAAATGCCTTAATTTACACACCCAGGTTCAGGAACAACATCCACCAGCACTACAAACCTGTGTAAAGAACTCTACATTACAACATAGTAACAGCCCATTTCAATTCTCAGAACCAAGCTTATCCCCCAATCACTCATTAACCGAATCTTAGCGTTTGGCTCTGTTAAGGCATCGGCAGCTTTTTGGCTAGGTTCGTGGTGTGCAAAAAACAAGAGAATACACACATATGCATAAAATAGTATTTGCTATGTAACTGATGCACTAGATTTGAATTCAACACACTTCTCTGATCAAGGGCCACACTTGTCAAGTCTATTTTCACTAAACAGAAATTTGCATCCCAAGTGCATTACGAATCAATAAACCTGTGCCTTGTGACCACCAAGTAAAATGTATTCTGTGTCTGAGGTTATGAAGGCAACAGATTAATCAGATTCACATGAAGCTTGCCTGTTTCTATTTGGGGTATGATTAGGCCAGGGTGGAATTCATGGTGTTTTGCTCCACAGAACTCCACGAAGTGCCAAAAAAAACTCTGCTGCACTCTGCAGAGTTCCGTGAGCGGCAGAGTGTGGTAAGTCGCGCTGCTCGCACTTATTTTTACTGCCGGGAGTTTGTCGCTTGCTTTAAAATCACTGCAAATGGCACTACATTTCACACCAGAGGGTACTGCTTCTTTCTGCTGGTCTAGTAGATATTTTACTCAAGTGGCAGCTTCCTCAACGCAAGCGGCAGACTTCTCAATGTGAGTGGTCGCCACCTGCCGCGACCACCCGTGTTGAGAAATCTAGCAGTCTAGCGTGCGATAGGAGGTCTAGCGTGCGATTTTCCTTGCACGCCAACTTAATGCTGGTGAGCAACGCAAGAGAAAAAACTGTGCTCTGTGTCACTTTGTGGATTTTTGCGGAACTTCGCACTCTGAGCGTAGTGGGCAAAACCCTGCGAACTCCTCTGGTGGAGCAGAATTCTTTACCCACCCCTAGTTACGATGATTTGCATCACAGATCAAATTCCTAAACTGCTAATGAGTAGTTTAATGCATCTTAACTTTTCCAAAGATAACAAAAACAAAACAAAAGAAGAGCAAATTCTAGGACACCTCAAGTTAAATTCTGTACACTTAACTCTCTACCAATTGGATTTAACCAGTGCAAAAGTTCACAGATGCTCTGATAAGGTCATACAGTTTAGGTACAGCCCATGTCAGCACAAAGGTCGGGACAGACCTGTGACAAAGAAGACATTTACTTACTTGTCCAAATAGATTTATCAAATACTTGACACAAGGGAGAGGAGCACAATCCATGTCATAGAAATGAGCATTAAGACACACACGCATTATGGTATGTTGTACACACACAAACACGCTAACACACACAAGACTCTTACTCCCCAAGTTTGTTCTTTAAATTATGAAGCCTAATAGAGAAGGAAGTCGGTGCATACTCATAGCTCATCTGTGGGTTAACCATGTGTCTTTCTTTTTGATCACACACAATGTTTTGTGCTTTCAGCCTGGGTTCTCCATCTGTTTCAACTGCACCGAAGATAAAAATAAGTGTACAAACCCACGCTCTTGTCAGATGATCGCGAGTGCTATAGGAATCTGCACTCGTATAGCATTTGTGATCAATAATCTGACTCTTTTGTCTCCATTTACCTCATTTTATTCATGAACCGTTTCAAGAACAATAACAAAAGTTGGCCCTAAAGCACCTGTAGGACCTGTAATGAATGATCAGTGTCTTAAACTAGAAATGATGGTAGCTGAACTCTGGAGCCACCTTGCAGATTGGAAAGGCCTTGGACTAAACCAGAGGAGGCTATGGAGGAAGCTCCAGCAGGTTCCATGGGCACGTCCAGGCATGCTCACTGGACCTAACAGCAGCGTTTTCTTCAATAGAGCTGCCTTCCCGGAAGATGCCACAAGCAGCACCTTACAATATTTTACCTTAGTAAACAAATCATGAGTACTGTCAGGCCCACATTAAACCAAACCAGGCAGAGTTTCACTGAGAAAGAAAATGACCTTTTAGATCTAACAAGAGACAGTTTGGTTAGTGGTTGCCATGACAATGACCAGTCTGTGAAGCATCAGCTAAATAGGCATATAGAAGACTACAGGGTTAAGCTTAGAATGTTCCCATAGCAAAGACTTTAAAAGGAGAATTTAGGAGATTTTGGGGTACATACAACCCTACAATGCTTATCTTAAAAAGCCTCAAGGAAGTTCGGCTGTTCACTATGGCAATATGTGATACAAAAGAAACCAGTTAATTTAAAAAATGAATACAACCTATTTGGGATTCCAAGTGTCTGTGGAACAGGAAATGTAGTGAAAAACTGTCTCTGACCCTGCTGTTCTTTGCAAGGCGCTGGGACACACTAAAATATATTTACAGCGAAGCAATTAGAGACTGGAATCCCCAGTATGGACCGTGCACTTAAAGCTGCACAAATCCTAAGGCGTAATGGAGAAAAGCTGAACGTTTTCTAGAAGAAAGCAGCAAGCCTGGCAAAAATCAAAAGAAGGCTGCTCTTCAAAACCCAATATTGGCCTGAAGAAAAAGAACTGTCAATCCTGGATAGCATTAAAAATAGAGTTATAAGAGGCAACAAAAATATCAGCCGAAGGTAAGACAGACACTGCCAATATCTGCGCGCAGCGTTCCACTCCAGATCTCCTTCCCGCCTGTTCCCTCTTTCAATTCTTTCTTTCTTTTCCTGCTACATCTTTTGCTTCTCTCCTCCTAATGAACTGGTTTAATTCACGTGCACTTTCATGAAAAACTAAAAAACGAGGCCTCAGGCAAGTCAAGCGGATTTTCTGGAATAACTTTGATATGATCTAAAGTCCAATGTCTGTGATTATCATTTCAGGAAGCTCCTAAAAACATTTCTCTTCAAACAGTCCTTTCTCCCCTTCAAGACCTTCTTGTTGAGCTCCTGAACTTGGCTTACATCTGCCCTATGAAATGCAAACGCGCCCCTATTGCACTAACCTTAAGACGTGTATGCACGCACCTGTAAGATTAAAAATGGCAAATGTACTGTGCTGAGCTCAAGAAGATGCTGGACGGGTGCACAACACATAAGGCATGTCCCTGCACTGTACATAAAAGAGTAAATAGCCTAGATTGTGTGCTGCCTTGTAGAGAGATGCTTAGCGCGTGCATGTGTGTGTTTTAGTATATGGACGTGCATATGCTGCATATTGACGCAATCGTTTTCCCTATAAAATCATTTGGCCGCCCCATGCTTGCCACTTGCATCCTAGAGTCTTTAGGCACGGGTGCATGTCCAATAGTCGCTCTTGTGGTGTTTACTGTGCGTGCGACGGGTTGTTGCTGGTGGCATCCTGTTCTATTCCTGCCTATGAGCTCCCTTTGCTACTGACTCCTCTGGCTGCTTTCCTTTTCACAGCTGATTTCCATTTTTCAAATGCACCGCCTTCCATAAATCATTTAACCATTGGCCCCTTGTTAGGTATTTTTCTGTGTTATATTTCAGACATCTGAATGTTTCAAGGAACAATGGTATGAGAATTGATTTTCTACTGAAAGTGGTTTTTGAACATAATATCGTTCAGGTTTCCAGAGGGCAGGCTTCCAGTTAGGTGGTGCTCACTGTATTTCTTTCGCCCTGTTATACACCAGTGCTTCTCCAAGTACTGCGGTCAATCCATCTTGCTTTGCGGCCAGCTACATACAACCCACGCATGGGCGCATCAAGCAAAAGCAAAAGAAAACACAAAGTGACGCTGCTGTACCATGAATCAATTCATCTTCAGTGCAGGCTCCCAGGGTAGGCGTCTCTGAGGCCCGTAGTGCATTTGATTGCTTTCAAGCGCAGCATCTTTTCAAAACTGAGACCTCTTTGTTCAAAGACTTGTACATTAAGGGGCATATGTATCAACATCACCATTTGCGATTCTCAAATAGCGATTTTTAAAGAATCGCTATTTGAGAATTGCAAAACGGGATGTATTTAAAAAATTGCAAACTTTTTGCGATTTCTTAAAATTCCTTAATTGCGATTAGCAAATTGCGAAATAGCAATTAAGGAATACCTGCCCATTCATTTCTATGGGCCAGGAGACCCATAGGAATGAATGGGAAGTAATTCTCAAATAGCGAATCGCAATTTGCTAATCGCAATTTGGGAATAATTTCAAAGGTGCAAGGGTGTCCTGATGCACCCCTGAAATGAGCATGTGTGTGCATATGGCGCACATGCCCTAAGGGCATGTATGAGCGCCACGTGGCACTTTGTAAAATTAAAAAAAGTGCATTTTGAAAGGAAATCGCAAATTACCACCAACTGGAAGTTGGTGGTAATTTGCGATTTCTTAAGGATAATTCGCACAACTTGGGTGCTTTTTACATCTCATTTAAGAAATCGCAATTTGCGATTTCTTAAATGCTTATGCAAAATTAAGAAATCGCAAAATTAGCAATTCCTTAATTTTGCGATGGGATTTGGCTCACACATCCCGATTACCGATTTTTTAATCGCAAACGCTGTTATTTTGCGAATCGCAGCGTTTGCGATTAAAAAATCGTTTGATACATATGCCCCTAAGTCACTGTGTGCAACTGGCAAACCCTCTTATGTTTTTTAGGTGTTTAACCGTGAGTGTTTCATAAGGTTATGAGCAGATCTGACAGTATCAAGAGAGAGAATACATAAGATGCAACACCTCACATAACTCGCCAGGGTCAGAAATCGTGGCACTCCCAACAGGACTGCCCACCAAGAGATCACAAAGAAACACACGAAAATACATCTGTGCACGTTACTTCCTGCAACCATTTTCAGATAATGTATCAAAATGTGGTGCAACATCACAGACGTGGCGGGGACATGGTGTAGAACTGCCTATCACCATCACCATAATCCAACGCAGTTGAAGTATACAACTGACAGCTGTGTCTCTCCTGACAGCACTAATCACAATACAGAAACCAGAAGCTAAAACATGTCCCAGAATGTCAAAAGAGGATAAATGCACCTTAATACAAAAAGAATAAAGGCAGTGGACCAAAGAATACCGCACCTAAACCGCTATCGCCAAAAATATATTTGTGAAGAAGCGTATCTCACTGTGTGCACTCCCTATGGACACCTCCTGCCACAAGTGGCACCCTAAACTAGGGAGAATCAATCTACAAGAGAGCCAGAGATGCACCACATTTGCAATAATTGCAAGGTTTGTGAAAAGTTTCCACAAAGATCAGGAATCAGATAGAAATCTTCTCTTTATTGTGGCTAATTATGAAAGAGGTGTTGATGACTCTATAACTATAATGGATCAGTTCAGGAAGACTGACACCATATTCTCTGCCATCAGTCAAAGAGAAACGCAAAGAGCACGGTAAATAGGACATCTCACACACTTTCACCAGAGCACAGATATGCCACAAAGTCATCTATCGCAATGCTCCCAATCGCACTCGCACTGAGACAGCGTCACAGAAACACAACAGCACCCATCACACAAAACATCTCAGATCCAACCAAAGCAGCACAGTTTTCTCATGCAGTCAGCTTTCCCATTGCATGCAACAGTGTTTGCTAATCAGCATGACAGGCCTCCAGGATGTGCTGTACAACATAATGCATTATCTGGCTTGGGTACCATGTCATTCCTAACAGTTCCAGCTGACTATACCATGCAAGGCCTAACTTTATGCAGTGGGAAATGGGCATGTCAACCGCCCAAAAGATGCATAACCAAAGAAAAGAGAAATTCCCACTAGGAACACATACCACTCTTAAATGATATTCTCCACCTCAAGAAATAAGATATTGTCACTCAACATTAACATTTATAAGCCTCTGCAATCAATCCACGGTTCAACCTATATATCACACAATAGATAAAAGGAAATCTTCAATGGAAAAAACATGGCATCAAGTAAAATAAAAGTATATTTCAGACCACGTAGACTTCTTAGAGGCCATACTAACAGCAGAATTGAGCCATACAGTGTTAATAACATAAATATTAGGCATGACAGATGATTGTGTGGTTTGGTGTTTTGCATTATTATTTAGATCAGGAGGAGGTGTATGTTTTATGCTAATGTCATTTCCTCAGATCATGTCAGCAAAAGCAAATGAAGTCATCATCCGAATCTCAATTACAGATTTGTATTCGTGAGTACTTAGGACCCGAGTTAAAATATATTTTTGGGTTGACAGTATAACTTAAAAGCATAAATAGTGAGATTTATGGCTGTAATTCCCCAGGTCATAGCAACAAAATCAGTGTTTACAAATTTTTAGACACAAATTTTCATTATTAATCAACCAAATTGGTAGAATATTTTGCAGTAGTAAATTTAGTGAAGGCGTGTGCTTATGGACGTGGCTATTGAAACTATTGGGAAGATTCACAATTCACAAAATTCACAAAGTTGACATCAAAACAAAAAGCTATGAGTGGGACAAAGCTGAATTTTGTAGCTGCAGAGATTGCTTTGCCACTGAGATAGATTTGCCATCACGCGCAGTTCAAAGTTTAACTTCAATTTATTTCTTGGCGGTAGGTATGTAGTGTCGCGATATGATCCCTGACGTGACACGCGATGGCGTGCACGTCAGGGCACGTAGTTGTAACGCCGAATAAATACTACGTCACGCATGCACGTAGGCAGAAGCGCCACGGCAGCGGAGACGTAGAGCACACCTACCTCACTGTCTCGTGTCCTGATTTCACCACGTGGGTTAGGCCTACGCAGTGGGGGTCCATAGCACGAGCCCCCAGCGACACAACAAAGTGGCGACGAGGGTGGGCGTGCCCTCGCTCCCGATCCGCGCGTCCGGTTGGTGTGGCGGCCGTTAGCGGTGCTCGTGCCCCGCCGGAGCGCGCTGCTGTCCCCGCGTTACGAGTCTGCGGGGGAAGTGCGCGGAAGCGCCGGAGCGCTCCTGCTCAGCTGGATGTTCGCGCTGGGGCCGTCTCTTGCATCGGAGCCCCGGCGCGCTGCAGTGACCTCGCGTGACCCGCCCCCCCCTGGCCTGTGACGCGCGAAGCACACATCGCACCCTGCATCCTGCCTGAGGCTGTGTGGAACAGCGCCGCCTGGCTCACCTGCTGCTGGGGAGGTAGGATCAAGTGCCCTACGCCTGCATAAGCCCTCTGTCACGTGGGGCACGGAGCTGGTTGGTCCCTGCTGTCCTGGAGGCCCCCCCTGGGGTATCTGACACTGCCCATGGGTGAAGGTTCTGCCGCCCACGGGGAGGCCTGTTTCAGGGAACCCTCATTGTCCAGGGGAGGAGAAGGTCTCGCCCAGCGCCAGAGCACGCGTGAGCAAGAGGTCCCGTCCAGCGCAAGCCGCGCACGTGCGACATGGCGACCATCCCGCCAATAGAACCATTCTCCGTAGAGGGGTCCCCATCGACGGTAGCGGCCCGATGGAGAGACTGGGAGGACAGAGTGCGTATCTTCTTCGAGGCCACGAAGGTCCACAGAGATCAGAAGCGCGCAATGATAATTCACCTAGGTGGGAAGGAGATCCACAACATAGTGAAGACGCTTGCGGAAGCCACCCCCAAGACGCACACGACGCTAATAGCGGCACTCAACGAATATTTCGAGCCAATGGCAAACCGCGACTATGAACGCTTCATATTTCGCCAAGCGCGCCAATCGCCGGAGGAGTCGCTCGACAAATTCTACGCTCGTCTAAAGAACCTAGCGGCCACCTGCGGGTTTCGGGATGAGACGGAGGAGATAAGAGGCCAGATAATACAAGGATGTGCGTCCGTCAAGCTGAGGGAGAGGATCTTGGAGGAATCCGGTAAGCCCCTCGCTGATATCCTGACGATGGGCCGAACGAAGGAACTGTCCAAAGCGCGCGCCGCGCACATGGAAGCGGCCCTGCAGGTGCCAGTAAAGACCGAGCCGGTCAACGCAGTGGCAGTCAAGCCCAAACAGAGGTGGCCCCGACGAGGGCCAGGCCCGGCTGTTCAAGAACAACCAAAGTCCTGTGGGTACTGCGGTGGCTCGCCCCACACCCCGTCTGAATGTCCAGCGCGAGGGACTAAGTGCAGGGGGTGTGGACGCTTCAACCACTTTGAGAAAGTGTGCCGATCGAAGAGGTTCCGAAAGCCCCGCCAAGCCGTCAACACAGTTGAGGAAGGAGGCCCGGGGGCCAGTGACATGGACGACGACGAAGAGGAGGAAAAGGTCATACACCGGGTACACATGATAGGCACGGCGGCCCGCCGGACGAGAAGACTGCCGCAATGCAGCATCCGAGTAGGGTCCCAGGAAGTCACGACGGTGGTAGACACAGGGGCCAGCATCAACATCATGGCTGCCGCGATGCACAGATCAATGCGCCCCTAGCCCGCGCTCCAGCCTTCGACGATCACGGTGTTCGCCTACGGACAGGAAGAACCGTTAAAGGTACGAGGAAAGTTCAGAACGGTGATATCCCATGGGACGAGGTCAATCACGTCGAATGTCTACGTCACCGAAGACGGGCAAGGCATGCTCCTGGGCTGTCGGGCGGCAGAAGATCTGGGAGTGGTGACGTTCGCGTTTGGGGTACATCAAGAATCAGTACACCACACCTTGGAGGAGTTCGAAGAAATCTTTCATGGTATAGGCATGTTCCGGGGCAAAGAGGTTCACCTGCATATCGATCCCACGGTCCAGCCGATAGCCCTCCGGCATCGCCGCATAGCGTTCCACCTCAGGCCACTGGTGGAAGCAGAATTGAAGAAGCTTGAGGCGGCGGGGATCATTGAGAAAGTGTCCGGACCGACCCCGTGGGTGTCGCCAATTGTCGTGGCAAAGAAACCCAAGCAGCCAGGCGCTGTCAGAATATGCGTGGACATGAGGCTCCCCAATGCTGCCATCAAAAGGGAGCGACACATCACCCCGACCATCGATGACATCGTCGGGGAGATGGCCGGCGCCAGGTGGTTCTCAAAGCTGGACTTACGCTCTGGGTACCACCAGTTAGTTCTGGACGAAGCGTCCCGGAACATAACCACGTTCTCCACCCATGTAGGTCTGAGGCGGTACACGAGGCTGAGCTTCGGGGTGTCGAGCGCTGCGGAAGTATTCCAGAACGTCATACAAGAACTGATCGCCGAAATCCCCGGAGCGATCAACGTCAGCGATGACATCATGGTACATGCCACGACCGTGGCGGAACACAACGAGAGACTGGTGCAGGTGCTACGACGCATACGAGACGCAGGTCTTACACTACATCGGGAGAAGTGCGAGTTCCTTTGCCGGAAAATCCAGTTCTTCGGCTACACCTTCTCGGCCGATGGTGTCAACCCGGATCCGGACAAGGTCAAGGATATCAAAGAGGCAGCCGCTCCTGCCAACGTCACGGAGGTGAGGAGTTTTCTAGGAATGGTGAACTACTGTGGCAGGTTCATCAAGGACCTGGCGAACCTCACAGCGCCACTGAGAGAACTCACAAAAGAGTCCACCCCCTGGACATGGGACAGTGACCAGAATCGAGCGTTCGAGGAAGTCAAACAGGCACTCTCAGAAGCCACGACGCTGGCCTTCTTCGACCCGGCCAAGCTAACGCAGATCGCCGTCGATGCCGGTCCAGTTGGGCTGGGCGCGGTCCTGCTGCAACGGAAGACAAGTGCCGAGGAATGGGCCCCGGTGGCTTTCGCCAGCCGGTCACTCACGGAGACGGAGCAGAGATACTCCCAAATAGAAAAAGAGGCGATCGCCATTCATTGGGGGTGTCGTCACTTCCACCTGTACGTCTACGGCAAACCCTTTGTTGTGACCACAGATCACAAGCCACTGGTATCCCTGTTTGCGGGCACATCCACCAAGCCGCCGCCAAGGATCGAGAAGTGGATGTTGCAACTGCAGGACTATAACTGCAAGATTGAGTACCAGCCGGGTGCGCGGAACCCGGCAGACTACCTATCTCGCCACCCTCGCACAGCAACTCCAAGAGAAATGAAGGAAGCGGCCGAAACAGAAGAATATGTCCGGTGCATCACGGCGCGGTCATGTCCCCGGCCTGTGTCCATGGCCAGCCTGTCTCAGGCCACCAGTGAAGATGAGTGCCTACAAAGAGCAAGAGTGGCGGTCCGAGACAACAGCTGGACCCGTGCCAGAGAGGAGTGGAAAAGCCTGACGCCTCGAGCGAAGCAGATAATGGAGAGCCTGTACCATGTAAGAACTGAACTGACGGAAGACGATACAGGATGTTTGTTGAGAGGCCACCGGCTGGTCATACCGACGTCCCTCACCCAGAGAGTAGTGGATCTGGCCCACATTGGTCACCAAGGCATGGTCAAGACTAAGTCAAGGCTCCGAACCAAAGTGTGGTTCCCTCTCATGGACGAAATCGTGGAGGCCACCGTTCGAGAATGCCAGGCGTGTCAGTTAACTGGAGAAGTGCCCTGGCCAGCCCCTGTGGTGATGGAGCCTCGCCCTCGGAGGCCCTGGTCGAAGATCAGCATCGATTTTGGCAGCTTGCCAGACGGACGGCACACCTTGGTGGCCATAGATGATCACTCCAAGTATCCGGAAGTGGAAATACTAACTGTTCTGAGTGCTCAGGAAGTAATCCCGAAGCTCGAGAAAATCATGGCAACACACGGTATTGTCAAAGAGATCAGAACTGACAATGGGTCACCGTTTCAGAGCCAGGACTTCGCGGCCTACCTACAGACCCTTGGGGTTCATCACCGGCGGATCACCCCCCGATGGCCTCAAGCGAACGGAGAAGCTGAACGCTTCATGAGGACCCTCAACAAAGTGATAAGGATTGCCCATGAAAAGAACCAATCTGTGGAACTTGCAATCTTCACGTTTCTCCGCAGCTATCGTCAAACGCCCCACTCAATTACGGGAGTAGCACCGGCGCACCTGCTGATGGGGCGGGTTGTCATCGACTCAATACCGCACCACCCAGAATGGAAGCCCGAAACTCCCAATGACAGTGCCATTGATGAGCATCGACGTGGAGCCTTTGCTCAAGCCGACGCCCGCCGGCGGGCTGTGTCCTCATCCCTAGTCCCAGGTGACAATGTACTGATCCACAATCGGGTGCCAGGGGGCAAGTTTCGTCTGAACTTTGAGCCACAGCCTTGGACCGTGGAGAAAGTCAGAGGCACGTGTGTAACAGCCCGGAAAGGCACCAAAAAGATAACGAGGAATGTGTCATATTTCAAGAAGATTCCCGTGCTCTCTGGACTGGAGGAACGACGCCAGGACAGGGCCGTGAGGGACACGCCGCGAGAGGAGAGACTCTTAGAACTCGAGAACCAGGCGAGTGGAGGAGCGGAGTCCACAGGTCATGAACTTGACACCACGCAGCACCAGCCAGAGAACCTGCCACCCGAAGCAGCTGGCGTGCCCGAGACTGGAGAGAGCGGCGCAGATGGTGACTCCGGGAGTGGAGGTCAGGGTGTTGCGGTGGACCGTGGTGGAGTGCGATATGATCTGAGGCCGCACCCCGCGCCCTCCTGTCGGTTACGTGACTATGTCAAGTAAGACTGTTTAAGTTTTTCTTTGTTAGAATTTCGGACTGCAAATGTTGAGTGCAGAGGTGCGGGACACTAAGAGACCTGTTGTCCATACATTAGCGTGCAGTCACATATCTGGGGTTATGTTATGTTTTTGTTTTGTATGTTGGGGAGGAATGTAGTGTCGCGATATGATCCCTGACGTGACACGCGATGGCGTGCACGTCAGGGCACGTAGTTGTAACGCCGAATAAATACTACGTCACGCATGCACGTAGGCAGAAGCGCCACGGCAGCGGAGACGGAGAGCACACCTACCTCACTGTCTCATGTCCTGATTTCACCACGTGGGTTAGGCCTACGCAGTGGGGGTCCATAGCACGAGCCCCCAGCGACACAACATAGGTATATTCAGTCAGCGTTATAATTGAGCACATTTATCACCAAGATAAAGGTCAGCCATCCCCGATTTAAATGCCGGCGGAACTTAATTTTGGCTATGCCATTGACTACTTCATCACCACCATAGCTATAACTCTCTGACGGATAGACGGACTACGTATGCCAACCTAACCAGGATGGGCGGACATATAGCCATTTGTTTACTGTTCGCTACTGCCAGGCAAACCCTGGCGGTAAGGGACAGTAAAATGCAAATAATGCAACTTCCAGAATGGGCATGGCGAGGGGAGTATTACTTATTTTTTTCATAAAGAAAAACTCACATTGGGATTTTATGTTTTTTAAATTAAAAAAAAATGTTTGGTGCAGTGCTGCGTCATGCTGATGCAACACTGCACCAAACAGCGATATGCATTAACAGGAATCTCTGCGATGGTAGTTCCTGCCCAAGCTTTATTAATGACCCCCAGCTTGGAGATTATTTATAAATTTGGCGGGCAGTCCCTCCACCAGGGAGATGTAGTAATCTACTCCTTCCTCCTGGTGGAACAAGGGGTCATCTGCCAAGATATAAATCAAGCCCGTAGTCACTTAGGGCCTAATTTATAATTCGGCGGGTGGTCCGTCATTCCAGCAGGGGGACAGAGTAAATTATGAGGATATCTAAGATCTGTGTAAAAGGGAGTGTGAGCCATGTCTCTGTAGTAAAGGGTATCTATCTTAAGTTGTGAGGATGATGTCACCTATATTAGGTGCTTGGTGATTGCAAAGTGTGTTGATGAAAATGATTTGGAGGGTGTAAATTGTTAGTGGTATGTGTGCGTGTGAGTGAAATGTGGATGAAGTTTTTGATATGTGCTGCATGGGGTTATATGAATAGGAGGTTTGGGTGCACATTTGTATAGGGAGTGATGCAAAATGTGTGAGACAAATGGTGTAGAGGGCTTCATTGAAAAGTAGGATGGTCTGCCATGAGGATGTTCCTGGGCCTAACTTGAGTCATCCATGTCATTGCTTGCCCTTTGTAAAGAATATGCAGATGCTGAGACACCCTAAGGAGTCTGGCGCTTATGTAAACATTCTTGAATAATTTGTGCATTGCGAGATCCATCCTTCTGTCCCATGTGACATGCTCTGCTTCCGTTTAGGTCTGGAACCAAGTGTGTGTACGTGGGTGGTGTCTGAAGTAGCAAGAAACACAAAGCAAAGAGACCTTCCACTGCCTTAATATCATCCTGATCAAAGTAATTGAAAGTGATGAAAGTGTAAGAGAGAAAGGGATGATAGGTGGTCTAGTTTATGCCTACAGGTAGTCCAACAAACCCGCTATGAAGCATAGTTACCTGGAATACTATAAATCTACACCATGACAAAGAACAACACAGTTCTTGCTGGCCTGGGCAAACAGGCCTTGCAGTTTTGCTTCAAGAAGCACACCTTATGGATGCTGAGCATGCAGGAGCAAGCATGAAAAGTCAAGCTTTTTGATACTTCCATTTCCTCCCGCATGAGAGCATTAGATAGAGTAGTGGCAAATGTCATCGATCCGAAGTGTTGGGCAAGATTATGTTCTATCCAGAGATTATTATAACATTGTCCAGCACATCATGGTGGTGAAGTGAAATACTGTCTTATGTTCTTAATGTGTAATAGTGTATTCCTATGTTTTATTTGACTAAACCTACATACTTTAATATATAGTAAGCTTCTATGTGTTTACTGTAAAATGCTCTAATACCTTATCTATGGAGCAGTACTATCAAAAATGAAGTAAAATAAATAAGCTTGATTAGAGGATGTATGGATGACAGGACAACGATGGAATCGGGAACTCACGTCTATCTATTTACAATCCATGGCGCATACGTTTGCATTACTTATATTTTAACACAGGGTAGAGGGCTCTAGTGTGATTGAAGTAATATTGTTGACAGTGGGTGGGGCAAACAATGGCCCAGTTGAACTTCAAAGAGGGAAGCTATGCATGAGACATACATTTTTTTTTAAATACTATGAGTATCTACAGGTCAAGGGCTTCTATAAAAAAGAAAGGTAGATTGATCTCAAACGTAATAAATTATCTGACAAATCGCCTATTCTGGCTAACTGGATAAATGTGAACATTCTGGCCACACTTCAGTGTGTCTGCACCCTGGTGGATTGTGCAGTAGGATATGTTTTGGTATTCTTGAGAGGGGGCAAGAGCTCATATATGGAAATATGTTACATTTCATCTTTTTGTACAGTTGTATGTGATTTTAATGTAAATCATACATGAGAAAAATGGATCTGAAAAATTTACTTAATCGACTATCGTTAACTTTTTTTCTTTTGAGACTGGCCTAATGAAAAAAATCTACTGAAAACCATTACCTTTCCCTAGAAACTTTATATATTTAGTGGAAAAGATAACTTGCCATTTAGACTTTTGTCTAAAATTACGTTTCGTCACCATGCTTTAGCCAGGTTGACCGGCTTCATTTTAGAAATTCATCAACATGATAGATTACCCTCTGTTCATCTTCTTCATGGTCCAGATGAACTATTTATTTAGTCCATTGGCACAGAGCCACAGAAACATGATATTGCTTTGTTGAAGATCCAAGTGTGGGTATGAAACAATTCCTGTGGCAATTCCCCATTTCTAAAGACATACTTAGTGTTCCTCTCAGCGCGCCATGGTGCTTCCATGATGAAAAGCCCCCCAAGGATCAATCCTGTCCCCTGTACTGTTCAACCTCTATATCAAACCACTTGCAGTTATCCTGAAACAAAATGCCTGCTGTTAGACCTGGCATCGTTTGGTATTGTTCCGCTGCCTTTTTGCTTCTGACCTACTGTTTTTGACTGTGTGCTGAACTTTGTTTTAGCTGGTTTGAGTACTCTGGGCACTTTACCACTGCTGACCAATGCTAAAGTGCATGTGTCTAAAATGTAATGAAACACATCTTTTAATGAAGTTGTTTTTAAATTGCTGGGTCTGAAATGCCACTTTTTGAAAGCTGGCATTTTCTTACTTAAACATTCTGTGCCTCTGCTGGTCCCTATAATACACGTCTGGCTTGGATGACAGTTGGGTTTTGTGATTTCACCCTAGACAGTCAGACACAAAGAGCTGCATACCCCCTGTAGTTTGTTTGGAGGGTCTTATGTACTACCTTGCTTTTAGGGATCCCTACTTCACAGGCTAAAGTGGGTATAAGTACTGGACCTCTGACACCATATACTCAGAACACTTCTGGACTGAGGACTTTCTGCCAGGAAGAAGAGCTGTTGTGCTGCCAGACAGGACTGCCACTTTGCTGCTTGCTTTGCTGTGCTGGCCTGCTGCTTCTTGCCTGGGAGTGAGAGGACAGGACTTTGCTCTCTGCATCCTGCTTTCTAAGGTTCTACAAGGAACGTATGACATTGCAACGCATACCATTACAACGCATACTTTTCCATCGCAGCTATTACAACGCAAATACCATTACTATGTATGTTTTACATCGCAAACCATTACAACGCGATTTCATTGGGTTACATTAAAAGTTCCATTACAACGCAAACAGTACAGAGCATACCAGTACAATGCACACCATCACAACACAAATTTACACTACATTAAAAAAAAATATATTTTTGAGGTTAAATATTTGTTTTATTTTGTTTTAAAACTATTTTTAAAAAACACAATTTTTTAATAAAAATTAATACCCACGTATTAAAACAAATACCTGGGTATTAAAACTCCACCCCAGCCAAAAAGTAAAGACTTGAAAATCTAAATAAAAAAAAACTTACCTTTAAAATGAATTGTAACGTGATGTAAAGGCAGATGTGTTGTAATGGAATGCGTTGTAATGGCAGTTGCGATGTAAAGGATGCATTGTAAAGGCATTACTGCATTGTAAAGGATGCTTCCCAGTTAAGGTTATGTAGTAGCGATACACAGCTCTAAAGTTATAGCACAGTCTATAATATATATGTTCTTATAAAGAAAAAACTGATTATGCAGGTGTCATTCAAGAACATCTATTTTAAGAATGTCATCAGTCTTTTATGCAACTTTGCGAACTTACAATTGTGTAATTGCAAAACTGAATATTCAGAAAACCTGGGAGGTATCATTTAGGACACCATTTATTAACGTTCAATGTAGGTAGCAGTATACAATGTGGGACTGCAAAATAGGACAAAATGTGTAGTCAAAGATTCAGCGCTTTTTGAAGATCAGGTTCTAAACTTCTGAGCCAGTTGTCCAATGTTACCGTGGAAACAAAGTTAAAAGATTGCACTCTGCACTTGACTTTCTTTTGATCTGACTCGGTCTCAAAAATTGAGCGGTGCGCCATCATTTTGTTCTTGAACCTTTCAAATTTTTTTTTCAAACAAATTCTTAAATAAAAAGCAAAGGTGAATGTACAAAAAACGAGGGTCTTAACGTGGGCTGAATAGATGTTTTCTTTAGACTTTTTCCAACCTGGTAACAAGAGCATCAGAAAAACACCCAATGCAGACCTACTTAACAGGAGTTGTAATGTTAAGTCACTTCCCCAGTGTGGTGCTGTTAATACATTGTGTAAATGCAGCCTTTTGTGACCTCTTTTTTTATGCTGAAGCGGAGATGGGCAGAAAAAATTACCTGTGAAAGTAACAAGTCTGTGGGGTTTGAAGCCATGTTTTGAACGTATGTGCTGTGAAATGAGAAATAACGTGCAAAAGCAGTTTTAGCAATCATTTTGTCTAAGAATATCATACTTATCAGGTTGTTTTGTCCGTCCTGTTTCCTCTCTGAGTTAAGTGAGGAAACCCTACAATGTAAAATTACAGACTGTGAGTTAATTTACACAACACCTGGTAAAACCCGGCACACTCACTGTACCAATTTTAGATCTACCATAGCACAATTGTCTTAGTTGCTTTCTTTGTTTCTAAGTGACTATTGCTAATCCATCTGCCTGAGCTCTTCACTGAAGTGTGACTTATTTAAAAATTGGTACAATTAATGTATGCATGGAGGGCGTTACACAAACACACACAAACGTGCATAAAATGCACTTACAAGTAATTTGTAATGACATTTTTTTGTGAATTCCACATACTCTTATTTGTGGTGCAATAAATACTCCAGCTCTGGCCACAAGTAAGTCCAGCACCACACCCAGCCAACCACTGGTACTGCAACAATCTCCCATTTACAATAATGGAGGCAATAACTTAAAATAATACCCCCATAAGAAATAATATTTAAATACATTAACTAATATGGACTTCTTAAAAATGTGTATAAATGTAATCAAAATGTTAAAAAGACTGTACATATTAAAAAGTGAGTGTATTATTATGAAATATTCCACAGAATTTTTATAAACTCAAAAATAAATGTAACTTCAATTTTGTAAAACAATATTTAAATTAATGTAAATACATTTTAGAAAACACTTTTGGTAATTTGTACTGTTATGTTATGTTACATATATTGGTAATGCCCCTTTTCACAGTGAGAGTATCCTGGTGCTGAGCGACTGTGTTTATAGCTCTGCCTAGAGTTACGTGGCTAAGTAAAAAGCCGGGTCTGCAGCTTCTTGCAGAATTCAAGAATAAATAAATATAAACATGTTACTTTAGGTGTTTTTTCAAATAAATATTTTTAAAAATTCATTTAAATTAATATATTTAAATTAATTCAATATTTAATTGAAAATTGAGATACTAGTGTTTCAGTATTTTTCGTATTTTATTCTGTTTAAAACATTTTTTACAATTTCCTTTTTGCTTTACTATAGTGAGATCTCTGCCCTGGTGGTGGAGATGTCTACCTACACATGGAAAGTTACAAGTAGTAACTCTACTCTAGCAAGTTATGCTCCATCCCCTGATTTCAGGGGATGGAGTAATGTAAGGCTACACTTTGTAATACATTTACAATTTAAATGGTCAATAGCCAAAAGTAGTACTTTTTCTGCAAATTGTTAGAGTAAATTTGCGCATATAGATATATATATATATGTGTAAATTCACCTTTCTGAATCGCCCCCTAAAACACTATGAATATACCGGAGTCTACACAGCTATTACCTATGTACCAATGGCAATAGCAGATGCAAGGATTTTCGGCACTCCAGCCATAAAATTTTACATGACCTACTGGGGGCACCTAAAGGATGGCCCTTTTTACCGCACCTTATGAAAGCTACTGCCATGTGCCGTAATGAAAATTATGGAATGCTGCCCCATAGCCACAAAGGAAATAACCTCAATAAATATGTAGCATGCAATCAAGCATTTATAAGGATTTTGATTTATCCACATGGGCTAGACAGAGTTCTGTGAGGAGGAACAAAGCTAATCTCACTTCATGCTGAGTCCAGTAAGCCACACTAGATTTAGTGCGTACTCAACAAGAAAATACTCCAAGGTGATAACAAATTAATTGTATGAAGCTAAACTATTCCCCTTCAATTGTATTTGAGTGGTAATGATGAAAACATTCTTTTGGTTCTCTTAAGCAGTTGATTAGGTTATGTTTGAGTGGATACTGATTCAGAAATCTATAACCCCGTTATGGTAGAAATGTTGCCATTTAATGTTCTGAACATCTTTCGTGACTCAAATGTGCAAGAGAAACATTTGGGAAGGAGGCCTTGACTATTTGAGGCAATATCTGCTGATTGGGGGAGGGTGTTGTACTAGGTATTTTAGGTAATACTTATAGATGAGGAGGATGCAGTGGACATTTGAGGCCAAACCAATGTATGAGGAGATGGCATTCGGCAGCTGAGGCTGAGTCTGCATGTGGAGAAGCTGTGCTGGGCATTTAGGGAATACATGTACACTTGGAGTATTCATTGGACACAAGAGGTTAATCCTATCGATTAATAGGCTGCATTTAGTCCTTTCAGGCTATGCATGAATATGGGGAATCTGAACAGGTCTTAATGCCTGTAAAAGGGGAGGATGTGCAGCACATTTATGGGTAAATAAGCATGCACAACATGTATTGATTATGCGTACCATGGGCAATGATGCTGTTTATCAGAACTTGGAGTTCTACCTAAGCATTTCAGACTGCACCTAAGTATTTGAGGGCCTTATGGGCATATGATGCTTTTGTCTAGATACTTTGTACAGGATTTGGGCTGCGCTCAGTCATTTGATAATTATTTCTTGGTATTTAAGACTGCTCATTTGAAGATGCAATAGGGAACATGATGAAGGTATTCGGTGGCTATACATCGGTAAGAGATAGTAGTACCTCTGACATTAAAACGCGAATATCGAACGACTGTGTACATGTGTGAGGATCCTACAGAGAACAGTTGCTTCCCTTTGCCAATGATTAAAAAGTCCCCGCTGAACACAATACATCTGAGGGAAGTTCTTCAACTCCCTGTGCGAGGTGATGCTGATTTACATCGACAGCATGGTCCTTGGCCTCAGATAGTTGAGGAGTGTGGGACAAGGGGCGGAATATAGCCAGCCCATCTATGAATATTATTAAGGATCAGATGCACATTTGAAATATCGGCATATACTTACTGAACAGGTTAACGTTTGCTTTGCCGCCATTTTATTTTAACCAGAGACGGCGTTTCATTGAGTGTTATTCACAGGTCTTATGAAAAACACGTAGGAGAGGAGAAGATATATATGTTTTGTCCTCAAGAAGGTGGTTACATTAGTCTTAACCCACCGAAACACATTGACGCCTTGTTTGTTGTTACATTTGTACCACACAGAACTACATTATGACAAAGAACTGGTTTCTGGCTGCATGTCGGTTCTATGTACTCTTACGAATTAATGTCTTGATGACAAATGTGATTGTCTTTTCAGAGTCCTTTCCGATTTTTAGATCATCAAATCTATCTGACATGTTCTTATATCGTCAAATCTGTCTCACTTATGTTATTTAAACTTTTTAATACTTAATATGACGTACATGTGATCGAAGGCTTTTATTAAATTGAGTTTATAAGTGTTTCGATATCCTGCGAATCTGTGCTTCCGTTGGGTTTGGTTCTACGTATGTGAGTGGATGTGGAGTGGTTGAAAGATAAGTGCATCCAAAGGGAATTATACATTTGACATTTAAATGTACATACAGCATGCCAGGCCAGCACACTAGTGTGCATAAAACTAGACTTTCATCTGTTTTAGTAATCTTTTTTACATTGCTAAACTTCTGCTTATTGTATGGATCTATGGTAACTTCAATGAGGTCACATTCAGTGATAATGTCAGGGTCAAAGATCATGTGATATTACTTCCCTTGATGTCACTAGGAGCGTGGGCATTTTAGCAACTTCATATTCATGGCTCCTGCTTTAGAGGTTAAGTTTATATTTGCATCAAGTTCATGCATTGATTTTTCTTAAATGGTAGCAACAAGACATTTATTTACTCTCCCTTTTCACACATTTCGAGCCATCATATTATTTCCCTGTGATGCCTTTTTATTTCCAAACCAACCCTGATAGAGAGGTAAGAGCTGTCAGTGATACTAAACTATTTGACTAAAAGTTTAGGGAGATTTACAAGGAGAAGAAAGAGGTTGATTTGTATTGTGATTATAGTAGATTATTGGGAACCATGGGCTTGACACGAACAAGAATGGCTGCCATTATTTTTCAAAGACGTCTACCGGCCAATGGCGCTCTCGCATATGTCAGGCATTAGAAGAAGCGAAGAACAGGATAGACCAGGAAATCTACTATGGTATCACCTGGGTGAATATTGAAGTGTTTAATCAATGTAGGAAGACCGCAGAGTAAAAACACCGAATCACTATGGGCTTCTCCTATGCAAAGGGAAGATGGCAAAATGTAGGCACTTAATAATGGAAAGGTACAGTGGCGTAACAAAAGCCCCCGATGCCTCCCCTCCACCCAAGCTCTAAGGGGCCCCCTCCGGCATTGTGCACAGGCGGCGGGCCCTTAGCATGAGAACTCATGACTGGGTCCAAAGCATGGGGGGGCCCCTTCAGGTACTTTGCAAGAGGACCGCCTCAAATTTCATTATGCCACTGGACAGGTGACGTAGATGGCTAAAAGGAATGGTAACCATATTTTATGTAATCCAGGTACCTAAAATCAGTGTTTACATTGCTTGGGAATCTACGCTTATATTTTATTTATACAGAAAAAATGACCTTCTCGATTCTGCCCTGGCATCCACTCACATTGTGTAGAAATATGGTCCGTGCGAATCCCCCAGCACTACTTACACCAAGACAGCTTATGTTCTCTCGCCCTACAATATAGTGCTCTGTCCCGACCCAAGACGTATAGCTTAAATATAGACGCTTGGGTACCAGCCGGAATCGAGGATACTGGCCCTCAGGGGAATACAAGTTATTTCTTCTGGAATGGGAATGACACTGGGAGAAAGAAATACCTGGTCCAATTCGACATATGTTTCTCATTACGAAAGGGATAATGCACCCCATTCTGCACACGTCTACAACCTGCTTGAAACAGGTGGTACATGTCTGGAGTGCTTTTCCGTCAGCTCTTATACGGTGATCGACATGGGTCATACTTCAGCGAGAGACGCTTCTACTTCTCCATCTATGATGCAGTATGCTAGCAGGAAGTGGTGTGGGCACCAGACTTAAGCAGCCCCCACAGCTCCACCCTCAAATCCAGGTCCAGTGTCTCTGGCCGCAGAGTTATCAGGCCTGCAGTTCCTGGACCAGAACATTCCATGCCTGGAAAACGAGAAATTCAAAGTTACTCAGAGAGGTATCCCAAGGGATACTACTTTTTAAAATTCGAAACTGGGCCCTGAGGGGTTCAAAAAAGTCAGAATGGCATCTAATCTTATCTCATCTGAATAAAAAAGTTGTGAAGATTTCTTGGAAAAGAAAGATTTCTAATTAAAACTGATGAAGCAGAATCTAGCTCGTAAGCAATACACTTAATCGGTTTTAATCTAGTAAACCATCAGTGTGCATCCATACCTTCCTGTTGGCAACTGAGGAGTGAGAATAAGATGAAAGAAAGATAAGGTAAGACCGAGATCATGCTATTTGGAGAGGCTCCACTGCTGTGGACACTAGAGTGGCGGCCAAGAGAGCTAGGGTTCACTCCAGCACCGAAGACAGTAGTAAAAAATCTGGGTGTCCGCATTGAGCAGGCCTTGACCATGAAGGAGCATGTGACCCACACTGTGGGCTCATGCTTTTTATGTGCTTAGCCTGCTGAGAAGAGTCTTCCCTTTCCTTCCCGATTCTACACGAAAGACTCTCATCCAGACTTTGGTGTTGAGCAGATTGGACTACTGCAACGCATTGTTGATTGCAGCTAATGAGTCCTCGCTAGACCGCCTACAGGTAGTGCAGAATACAGCGGCTCGATTAACATTAAACGCCCCTTACAGAGCAGCCTCACTACCTCTTCTCCAACAGCTCCATTGGCTACCTGTGCGCAAACGAATAAATTTTAAGATTTGCTGCATCATCCATAAAGTGGTGATTGGTAAAGGACCTATTTACTTGGCGGAGAAATTCAACCGATACACACCCCGTAGGGATCTCCGCTCTGGTTCCAAATCTCTCCTCATGGTACTTAAAGTTAAGAAGTCAGGGACAGGGGGTAGAGCTTTTTCTTTCTGGCTCCCCTGTGCTGGAACCAGCTTCCCATCTTGTTGAGGCAGTGCCCGAACCATCTTCAGTTTAGAAAGGTTTTGAAAACTGTTCTGTTCTAGACTTGCTCCCTTGTGACAGCTTTCTTATGTGGGTCCGCGAGCCCTGAGATACCCCTTTGGGGGTGATTCAAGCACCATAAAATAAATAAATAAAGATGTTTGGAGCATTCGGGATGAGTGGAGATATAAAAGGGCGCACCTTTAATTTAAAAAACTCCTTGAACAGCTTTGTAATTGAAATCTACACATTCACTTTGAAACTCTGGTAAATGTCAACATGAGCAGCAGCAAAGAAAGAGGATGTTCAAATTCCTATGAATCATTAAAGGTACTGGGAGTCAGTTTCATATTAAGGGCTGACTGTGTAGCAGGTCCAAAATAGTTCTATTTTACTCCCTCATTTTTGTTGTCAATAATCATGTCAAAGACGTGCATGCGCTGCACATTGTTATCTTTTATGTTGAATTGAGTTTGCGTATTTGGATTAATATCAAAATTTCGTTTTGATTAGAAAACGCAGTTTTGATTAGAAAAAGCAAAGCAGGTGGGAGGTTTTGTTTATTTTGTCAATTTATACAAGATTTCTTATAGCGCGGTCGTCACCAAGTGGACAGCGAGCACTGGGCACAGAAAGGGATCTGAGGAGCAATAGAAACATTTGAAGTATGAATAATGGTATCCCGCCTGCGGGGGTTGGTGCTGAGAAGTCAATGTAGGCAGGGGTAGTCATTTGTCCCCTATGGAGGACAAGAAAGGAGGGTGCTAACATCATTTCTTCCATTCCATTACTACAAATACTAGACATTGCGATTTTGGTCACCAGATAGTCTGGTTAGAGTTGGGGAGTACCCCTGACTGTAAAAGTCCCTCCTGAAATAGATAATTAATCATGAAGTTAAGACCAATCAAAAAGGGCCTGTTAGTGTTTCTGAGAGGGACCCTTCGCCGGCTATGGAAAGGCAGCTAAGTAAACAGGGAGGGAGCAAGCTGGCTGTGTAGCAGATGGATGCTAAATCACCCATTTTCTCCCTCTCAGGTCAATCTATACAGTGGACTGTACCTAAAACAATCCAGTGTGAGATATGTGACAATGAACGTAGAATATAGCCTGTGAAAAGAAAGGTTTATTACCTCGTTCCAAAAACTAAAGTCCTGGTTCCCTAAATGAAATGAAATGAAATGAAATTAGACTTGTAACGCGCCATACAACATACGCACAGAGTTGGTGGCCCTAAGAGATGACTCACTGCGCATCTGTCATCTTTTCCCATCCTCTGTACCGCAGGGAGCCTTGCGGAGGCAGGCTTGAGGACTTAACAGCCAGTGGTTTGATGAGGTAGGCCTCTAGCATCTGACATCTGGTCATCTAACCCTTGTTTCCTGCGGCACTGGTCCTACGTCTCAAGAACTTAGCATAGACTAAAATGGTCCTTACCAAGATGGGCGGTGTCTTTTCATTTACCTGTGCTGGACATGGCAGTGTTATTACCCTGCATGCGATTCCCATGGGCAGCCCTTCGACCATTGCCCCTCTCCTTGAAACCCAGCTCTCAAAGTCCAGAAACAGGAAAGCTACACTTGCTCATATATTAGGGTAAACAAACAGGTAGCCAATATCAACGCCCCCAAATATGCAGTATGGCCTCAACACTTTAAAAGCAACATTTCTAAAAAAATAAGACTTCTACATTTTTGGTTTTGAACAATGAATATTTCAAAAAAGAATACTTCCCAAAATGTTCGTTCCAAAAATATATTTGAATATGTATGAAAGAGGTTAAGGGGTTAAAGGTAAACTGTGTTGGATAGATGGGTTAAGGATTTGGGGCTTGGAGCTAAGAATATAAGGTTTAGGGTGTAGGGTTAAGGGTTTGGGTTACATGGTTAAATGTTAGGGGTAGCTGGCTAAAAGGTTGGGTCTTGTATTAAGGTGTAATGGCTTCGGGTACAGGGTTAAGGATACATTGTCAAGGGAGCAGGGCAAAGAGTATAAGAGTCAAGGGTATGCGTACAGGGTTCAAGGGTATTGAGTAAGCGGTCAAAAGTAGATCATTAAAGGTAAGATAGGAAAAGTGCTGAGGGTTTGGGGTACATGGTTATTTAATGTTTTGGGATATGGAGCTCAGGATTATGCCTTAAAAGAATGGGGTTTGGGTTAAGGGCATAAGGAGACGTTACTCGGATTACGAGTTTGGGGTTAAGCTTTTGGGGTATAGAATGAAGGATTAAATGATTGGGTACAGAGTTATGTGTTAAGTTTTAAGGGTACAGGGATTGGGGGCTTGGAAGGTCAGGGGTTAAGGGTACATGGTTAATGCTTACATTAGCTGAATGTCACAGAGAGAAATATGCCTAATTTAAGTTTAAGGTTTATTGATGAGTATTAGTTATTTTTAGGGGGTGGGCAAAAATCAATGTGCTGCTTTTCATAGCAATTTTGCACTTAATTATTTTCAATGTAACACACTTTCGAAGTGATATAACAAGAAATCATAAAAAACAAATCGATTATGTCTCTGCATTAAACAAATGAAATGTACAAAGTACATATCAGTCATTCAACGCAGTATCTGTTACATTACCCTTGCTTGTATCATAATTACTCCCTGGAATGGATACAGTGGCATTTCCCCCCATACCATCTAAACACAGGGCTTGTCTTCTGTTCACCAGCACGCAGCACATGCACAAGTTCTTTCATGCATTCTCACATACACCTACAAGGAAAGGTTGGCCGACTCACATATTAAATTCAGCTGAAGTTTCAAAATACATGTATCATAATCAAGTAGTTCTTTACTGAACGGTGCAATTTCATAACCTGCGTTTGTCTGGGTGTTTATGCAAACAGGAGTATTATCAGGGTGATTGATCGGTGGATTTGTTTTTCATTCATCAAAGGGAAAATAAAGACTCCTAAAGGTAACCACATACTGATGATACATCTGCAAAATATTTCTGCCAAGTTGTCAATAAATCTATGAAGAGGTTGCTAAAAAGTGACAACTATTGACAGCATTCAGTGTTCACAGGCACCTTCCCATTCATAGTAAAAACCAATTGGCAAAAGTCAGAAGGTTTTCCTCTGGAACCTTCTGAAACAATTTTTAAAACCTCATAAACTTTATTAGGAAGGCAAAGTGGTAAAAAAACAGAAATTGATAAAAGGGGACAACATCTACTAAATGTAGGCTTGCCGTACCAAACATTTTTACTGGAAAATTATCATACAAATAAGGTTTTTTCAGCAATAACCTTTTACACTTTATTATTGTTTCTATTATTATTATTATTATTATCATCATCATCAATTTTCGTTAGTAATGTATATGACATGCAAAATTGGGAACTCGGCAAACCGTGTAAATTAAACAAAGTTGGCCAACCTTGCATAGCTTTAAAATGAAATTTCGTACGTCATGTACGAAATCACCAACTCACTTCACAAGATTTGTGGTGTCTTTTTAATGTAAAATATACATCACCTTGTTAAAGCTAGGCTTCAATACAAAAGAGTTATGTTAACCAAGCCAAGATGTGGGGCGGGTGGGGATCTGGATCATGGGAACACCACTAGTAAAGGAACATTGATTCTATCTTTCTACAGCTTACATACTTAAGAATAAACCTGAGCAAAGGAGGTGGATTAATGCCACAGATTATCAGAAACTCAAGGATTAGCTCTATAAAGACAACTATGGGCTCAAGTAAATTGGGCGTGGTAACAGGTGTTAATCGTTTGAGAAATCAGTTGCTCAAAGTAATTTTGTCTTATTTCTGATACACTTCTTAAACTCAACCTATTCCTTAAATATCTCTTCTGGATAATCATTTACGCATATCTATTCTGAATGCCTTCAGTATAAAAAATTATACCATCTCAAGAATGGCACCATGCCGTGCCATGAAAGGCTGGGTGATCCCTTATTCTGCCTGGTAGATGTAATCTTATGCTATCTCAGGTGACATGCATGGGGTTTGAACATGGTGAGCATTTCAAGTGTATATAGATATGTCAGTATAGTGCAATACAAATGCTTCCCATACATTTTGGTTTATACTTCCTTTTGCAGTGGACAATCCTGAAATTAAGCCTTTTTTGAACTTGCTGGACTTCATACTCTGTTCAATGTCCTGTTGGATAGCTGAAACAGCTTAATTGAGTTATTTCTGAACTTTGTACTTAAGGATTAGATACTTTGCAATTTGTTTGCATGGTTTTGCTTACAAAGTTGTAGGTGGTAACAAACCTCTTTCTCCTTACCTGGATTGAATTTTGTGAAGTAAGAGTTTGCTATAACTTTTCCTGGACATAGATTCCATGCACTGAACACCTGAAGATCCAAAACAATATCCCTTATAATGTATGAGTATTTGATTTATGTGCATACATTTAGTATTATTATTAGTCATATATAATATTTTTCAGATTATTTTATGCACACTAAATTCAGAGAACATTAGCTGAAGAACGAGTCAATTAACAAAAATGTATTACTGTGTATATTTATTAACTAGAATAAGTCCTACAATTTTATAATTGTTAGAAATTGGAGTAATAGTCGAGAAAGTGAGAGCCCACCTCAAATAATAACCACAATCCTATTCAGGGTGAACTACTAAAGTCACTAAATCAAACTGTGCTTAACCCCCTGGTAGCTTGGCATAAAAGCAACCAGGCTAAACTTAGAGATAATAGTTAAAGTATTTATAAAGTACTCAAACAGTAATAAAGAGGAAACGCACAACTTGAAAAATCCCAACACAATTTAGAAAAATACAATAAGTTTTGGTAAATACAATGACACCAAAATGACAAAAATACAATAAGTAGAATCAGAGATATGTAGTTTTAAAGATTGAATTTAAAGCTTAAAGTGCAAACTGCAGTTATCTGGTCATGCTGGACAAGGTCAAAGTCAAAAGTTAAGGCCGATCACAATGGAGTGCGGGTTGGATACAGGGACCAGGATCTTCCCGGTGGAACCTTTATCTTTTGACTTGACTTTTTTATGAAGGAAAGGAGTTTGTCGACACGCCATTTGCAAGACAAGCTGCAAGCTGAATCTGATGCAGTGCTCAATGACAGTAGGTTGCTGAACAGCTGAGTCCGGGCGTGGTCATGGTCATAGATGAAGTTGGGAAAGCTTCAGGCAACTGAAGTCTGTGCCCAGAAAGGCCTCAACATTGATGAGTTTCTGTTTTGCGTTGCTCCCAATGAAGCCCTATACGTTCGGAGTTAGAATCTCTTCTGGAAGTCAGATCTTCTTCAGCAGGGGAAACCAGCAAGTTGAGTTTGACAAGTGATTCAGCATCAATGGTTTCGGCTTGATGGAGGTCCTGGTTTCCTGTTGGATCGTTGGAGGAAAAGTTGGCAAAAAGTTCTTAACTTTTGCAGTTTGGACAGGAGAAGTACACTCTAACACTATCCAATAGTACAAAAACTGGGAGGCACCACTTGGAGGTAGGACTCACTGCAACAGAGGCCAGCAGCAGGGTCCAGGGTAGGTCCAGTCAGAACTGGTCAGCTGTGCAGTTGCTGGATCAGGCCTCTGGAAGCTTGTTTTGTCCCTTTAGCTTCAAACAGGAGATCAGCCAACTAACCCTTGGAGTCACTTCTGGGGTCCAGGGTATAACACAAGGAGGTCCAGGCTTCCTTCAGGATTAAAACAACAGGGAAGTCCTTATTCTGATCTTCACAGTTCCAGGAGTGTTCTGAGGGGCTACTGGAGAAGCCACGTTTATGCCTAGTGCTAACCTGCATGTTGGGGGAACTCCTGAAGACTTCCTAACGAATAGGTAAAGTTCCCAGGGGTCTACCTACCCAATTGTGCTGCACTTCCTGTGTGTTTTATTGTAAACTATCCCACATTGTCCTTCTCCTCCTAAATCCAACATTGCAGACCCCTTCTTCCCCTGGTCAGAGCTCCTGTGTCCATCCAGTGTATCATTTTCCAAACTGCTCCAAAAAAGAAATTAAGCGTTATAAATGGTTATAATGTAATCCAATGTTTCTCTATGATAGAGCCAGTCTTGCTACGGTGAACAATGACTTTGGAGTCTGTTGACTGCCAGGACATGTAAAACCTTAAGTACACATGTCTGACATATTAAATTCCATGCACCACCCTGCTGCATTTAGGGCCTATCATATGGGTGACTTATAAGTATTAAAAAGGAAAGTTTAGGTCTGGCAAAAGGTTTATTTTGGCAAGTTGAAATGGCACTTTAAAACTACTCACCCAGGATGCAATTACAGACCTGTAGCAATGTTTTACAGAGCTACTTTAGTGGGTGACACAATGAGTACTGCAGTTCCCCATTAGCATTTCATTTACAGGCCCTGGGTGCATGTTGTACTAGAGACTTAAAAGTAAATTAAATGTGCCAATGACGTATATGCCAATTTTACCAGGTTGAAAAGGAAGAGCACAATGCACTTTACCACAGGTTAGCAGGAGTAAAGTCCACAGAGTCCTATGGCCAAAACAGGTTCAACTATAGAAGGCAAAAAAATTATGGGCAATATGACACAAAGGATGGTCATTTCCAACAATCTATGATTCAATTATATTTTAGGATAAGGGACAGTGATTGCTAAATTACTGGTGAAATCCTTAAATAGTCCAAGCAGAAGGGTAGTATCTCAGCTGGTGTTTCTCTCTTCCCAATTATTGTTGCCCCCTGGGCTGTCAGGTAATCATAACACTGAAAGCATAGAGGGCAAGGTGTATGAGACTGAGAAGCTACGGACTTCTGACATTCAGGCTGACATGGTAAGTTATTACATAAATGTAGGTACGATTTGTGATCTAGTGACTATGTTGTCAAGTTAAGAATTTTTGGTCGACTGGATTGTAAGAAACCTGTGTGATTCTGAACAAATTGATTAATCTCCCTGTGCCTCAAAAAGTGAATATGTGGTAATTCATGCATTTAAATATATGTAATGTAATTGATCTCACATTGTCTCCAAATCTTCCCTTCAGAAATAATGTATAACACTTCGTTACTACCTAGCTAGTTTGCACTATATAAATACCCAGACATACACCTTTTAGACACAAGGAACAACTCTTCATTTCTTCATATTTTGGCTTTACACAATTAATTTTGCTTTTCATTTTTTATAATGTTATATCTTGAGAAATCCAGTAATGACATTTTTTGTCCCAAGACTTCAAATGGTTTCAAATTGAGACACTAACATTTTATCTTCACTAGAACATACAGGTCATTTTTCAACATATATTTAGACATTTAGACACCGGAATTATTATTATACTTCAATATCTACTGCTATAAAATGGCTATTTCCCTTACTGAGAAAGGCACTTGTTCATTTTCTGAGAAGATAATGCTTAGAGTCAGTGCTGTCCTTGGCAGATGACAGTAGAGCGATTACTTTCTTCCCATAAAACACATTAAGCACACAATTTTTTCTATAAATGCTGTTGGGTTCAGTGACACACAATATAATCTGTGTGCTGTAATAATACATAAATCTCTCACATTTTGATGACTGTGAGCAGGACCAGTTTGCAAATTATATTTGAAATCGCTCTGCTTCAAACCCTACTTGATAGAAGGGACATTTTTGGAAACAAAAGTTTAAAAAGATTGTACTAACTTCCTTAGTGGAAAGCTTGATACTTGCTATTACTGGAAGCTAATCATAAAAAAGGAATTGTTTTGCTGCGCGCTTTTTTTCTAACATTTTGAGAAAAGTGTAATGGAGAAGGAGATTGATTTATTTGCTGTGCTTAACAAATATTAATAATATGGGTAAGTATAGTTAGGACCATGTTTCGAAGGCAAAATAATTTTTTGCTTTGCTTATAACTTTGGAACCGTTTGATGAATCGTCACAAAAACTCAAAAAAGAAAAAGTCTCATCCACCTCAGTTCTTTCCTGCAAAGTTTCAGAGTTATACATCTGAGGTGGCTGAGAAAAAGATGAGGACTATTCATTTTTCCTTAGGAAAATTGATCAGCAATATTGCAAATACTGCTGAACGGAATTACGCCAAATTTGGCAGAAAGTTAGATCTTGGTCCAGAAACCATGCTTTTTGTGATTTGGTTGAAATCTGTTTGGTAGTTTTGAGAAACAAAGACTCAAAAGCTTTGCATATTTCAAGCGGAAGAGGATGTGCGGAGACAACAGACTTAAGATAAGATCTGATTGGCTGCCACCACATAAATAAAGATGTTGTGGCAGACATTTTTGGATGCAGGAATTGTGTATCCTGTCCTGGAAATACCTATTTTTTTCAGAGTTTTATATAGCGCAAACTTGACCCAAAGGTATTGGGTATCAGAGCGCTTTACACGAGCACCAGTTGTGTTACATAAGGACACATTATTATTATTATTTTTTTTTTTTTTAGGCACGGGGAGAATAGGTGATTTGCCCAGAATCACAGGATGTTGAGAGTTGCTGCTGAGACTCTAACCTAGTTCCCCAGATTTTAGGTCGACCGCCCTAGCCTTTAGGCCACATCCGCTCACCTATAAAAGAAAAACAAATAAGGGGGCAGAGTGGGAATACCCTGCCTCACCAAGTTCTGGTGTAGGTGTCCCAAAGGAACCCTTACCGGGCCAAAAATTATTTTCCTTCAATTTTACCACATGTTTGTGGAGGATCCAGGGATACACTGTAAAATAAAAAAATAAAAAAGTGAAGGCTCCTGCACTTTTAAAAAGAAAACCCATGTGGTGGGGCCAGTCCCCAGGGAGGTGGCAAAATGTATTTGTTAGAGTGGGGCATGTACCCCCGCCCCAAAGACTCTATGAGACCCCAGGAGCCACATTCCCCGGGCAGATTTTTAGAATCAGAGAAGGGTGTGCAGCCCCCTCCCAAAGCCTCTCTGAAGCCCGACGGTCCCCATCCCCAGAACAGTTTTTTTCCTAATTAGGCGAGCAGGCACACCCCCCTTACCAAGCCCCTATGAGGCCATGGGTATACCCCATTCTCTGGGACCTTTTTAAAATGTTGGGGAGGGTGGCACATGCCCCCTCCTGAGCCTCAATGAGGCCGTGAGGAACCCAAGCCCCTGGGCTGATATAAATAATTAGGGAAGGGTGAATTGTGTTCTAACATTTTTTTCATTGTCTAACATTGGGGTGGTGCAGAGGGTTGTCCACAGCGCCTAGCAGAAGTCGTCTTTTCAGGTTCAAATGTATGCCTAAAATAGAGAGTCATGTGAAATCTTTAAGAGGGAAATCCCATTAAGGTGGATAGAAAGGTGGATAGAAAGTTGGTTACAAGTGTAGTGTGCTGAATTACTTCAAGACCACAAACTCTATGTGAGGGGATCACAATGATTGCATGATGTCATCAGTGATCATTGATTTTATTTGAGATGTCATCAGTGATGTTATCAATTATGTCATTTGATATGTCACAAGAGATGCAATATAAGAGGTCATAAGCAGTGTTTGAAAGAGCAAGTTATAAATTAGCTTACTGAACTATGACTAACCAATTTTAGTGATTTTCGGTTTTGTACAAATGTTATGGTGCTCTCTCAAGTGTGTCCATCGCTTTGACAAAACGTTCCTGTTGGTCTCACCTAAAGAGACTATCTAGTGATATTTGTTGCAGTACGCGGTGGAATACTGTATAGTGTAGTGTAGTTTTCTTCAGCTTGTTGGTATTTCAATACACCAGCAGGTGTTCTTTGCACTTTTTCCTTGACTATTGGATGTTGTCTCCCAAACTCAGCATTGGCAATCTCACAGGGGATATTAGGTGCTTTCGCATTCTAGAAGTACCCATGGAGTAGTGCCTAGGATGACTGTAGGGATGCTCTTAATTGCACAATGTGCATTTAACATGCCGGGTATTGATTTTACCCAGGTGAAAGTGTAAAAACCTCCACGCAATGCCTTCTTCTCTTGCCTAGAGGATGGTGGTACTGTCGATATTGGAGGTATGTTGGTATTTTAGACATAGGCTTTGTGCTTGTACAGTTAGATGGTTCTTCACAGCTTCTTTAGATGCCATGATGAATCTGAATTAAATTTGCTTCCAGGTGCCTCTGTGAAACACAAATGGCAAATGGTATTCAGGAAGTTTGTTCCTGTTTCTTTCTGTAGGCTTTGGG
Source organism: Triturus cristatus (assembly GCF_964204655.1). Classification (NCBI taxonomy): domain Eukaryota; kingdom Metazoa; phylum Chordata; class Amphibia; order Caudata; family Salamandridae; genus Triturus; species Triturus cristatus. The sequence goes on along the minus strand of NC_140585.1, from coordinate 1,048,479,098 downwards.
CATGATTTAGCCACTGTTTACTTTCTGGTCAATCAAATGTCTGCTTTCATTTTCATTTTTTTAATCTCCCATAAGATTCTGGGTACTCCCGAGAAACCCATAAAACCAATGACATAGTGCTGCTTCACTCCTGCAGGGCTTTTAATTTATTTTCTGAGTCTTGCAGGAGTCCTGTGGGACCCAGTAGTGTAAAAAAAATTGTTTTCATTATTAAGGGGTCATTTTATTTTAAATGTGAGTCCAGGGGTTTCCTCACAGGCACATATAAGGACGATCTCTTGAGTTATTAGGTTTTGTGGTACTGTGTGAGTCACAGTAAAACACATCTGATTGGTTGCAATGATTGTATTTCCGCATGTAGAGGACGTTCTCACCTCTTCACTCTCATTTAAGACTTGTACATGGGTCAGTGAGCATTCTGTTCCCTGCCCCGACCTTCTTTTTGGGAAGACTCCATTTTTTGGGGAGCTACAGCAAAAGTATAAACCCTAGCATGTGGGGAGAGGAAACATCTTAGCATGGCTCTCAAGAACAGAAAGGGCAGAAGGGGCAAGTCCGGACCATGTCAGAATCTCCTCCTGCTGGGGAGAAGAAAGTGTCTGCGAAAGTGATCACTTGAAATTTGTGCTGCACAGAGTTTAGCCATGGTAGCAGCAAAAAATATTGTTTGGGAACATCTCACTTAAGGAAGCATTTGAACATGTGGTTAGCAGTCAATACAATCCCGCAAAAAGATGACAAGAATAAGAAGATTTTACTTCTGCAGTGGGTCCTTCGCACCAGCCAGGAGATTCAATGCCACAAAGGGATGTACATTCTCACTACTCCCTGATCAGGAATTACTGCAAAAACTTACTTCTGCAGGGGGTCCTTCGCACCAGCCAGGAGATTCAATGCCACAAAGGGATGTAAATTCTCACTACTCCCTGATCAGGAATTACTGCAAAAAGTACAACAACATCCTCTCTGATGCAAAGCAACGTTCTGAAGCTCAGGGCACACTAGTAGCTGCCCACCAATAGGTTGCCAAATAATATTTTTTTAGATCCAAGTTCAGATCCCCTGTTTTATTTATCTTTTAAGTTGAACCACCAAAAAATAAAAAAACTCCCAAAAATCGGAAAATCTAGAAAAAAAAGTTATTTTGAGAAATAATTTTGTTATTAGTCATGTCGGTATCTTAATTTCAAAATCTATTAGTATGATATCAATTTAGAGTTGGTGGACAGATATTACTCACTCAGGATGTTTGAAGGGACCTATGCACTCCAAATTTAGAGATGTCCATCATCCTCATGGACATCTATGTACATTGACAGGAACCAATTACATGACGATTCATTTTATGTTTAAATCATTTTTATTGTTTAGAAAACGTATTTTAGATGAAGAAATATAAGAATCAGAGGAGCAATACAAATACTCTCACCTACATCCAATGGCCGGAGAGGCAGAAGGAAGAGAATTGCAACAGAAACCCCCCCCCCAAAAACTAGAATGAAAGCCCAGTAATAGAAAAGAAATAAGAGGGGCATGCGGGGGTACTGGATGGACTATGGGAGGGTACTAGAGGCCTAGCATCTGGCCTTTATGAGGTGCCATATACTAGGGCTCCTCTGCTGAATAGTGCTGGTGTAGACCATTTCCAAGACTTTAAGTATTTGAAGCCTGTTCCATGGGCGGGGTCTCTTCTGTAATTAGGCGAAGTATTCAAAGGTAAATCGGGCATGTCAGCTCCCTGAACTCCCCGCTGAGATAACTAGTGCAGGGCCGCCACATCTTATCGAATCGTGATAATTAATTTTCTGCTACAGCTGTGAGCTTTTCCATCCCCAAAAGATCCTACATCTTGTGAAGCCAGTCCATATGCTGCGGTGTTATATCCATGCCCCATCTTCTCAACAGGGTTAGTTTACCTGCTCATAACGCCAGTGTAATGCATGCCCTTTCAGGGATCCGAGGTTATGTTAAAGGGGTGGGGAGACCCAGGAGAACATAGCTCTAGAACCTGGGGAGTTGGGTGCCAAAGATTTCATCTATAGCATCTAAAATCTCCTGCCAGTAGGTCTGTATTTTAGAGCACTGCCACAAGAGGTGCATCAATGTCCTAATGTCTCCACAACCTCTCAAGCATTTGGAGTCTCCTCCTCTTTTCCAATGTGCAGTGCGTTCAGCTGTGTAGTACCAGTAGTGAGCTATCTGTAATAGAGTCCCTTTACCCGTGGCAGACCCTGCCGCTGTATTTGCCCGATTCCTGTATGTTTGACCAGTCCTTCTGTGTGAACTGTCTGAGAAAACTCCTTCTCCCATCTCACCTGCACTTTTGTTTTAGTTTTTGAATTCATTGTGTTCAGGAATGTGTATATATCTGATATCAGTGTTTTATCTGTATGTCTGGTGATAAGCCATTTTTCGAAGGGTAGCAATGGTCTGCTCGCATAGGGCTTCAAGGCTGGTTGTGTGACCCAGTAACAAATAGTGGTGTATTGCCATTGTGCTGAGGAGGGCAACCCATATCCTTTTTGAATTTTTGAATTTGCTGAACGTAAATAATACCCAAATGATCGAATAGGTCGCCCTCTCTCTTACAATTTGCCTGCTGCGATGGCATGTATGCCTCCCTGTGCAGTGCTGGTAGGAAGTCTGGGTTTCCCAGAATGGGGGACATGGGGGAAAACCTTGTGGATAATTTCTTCAGGACTGCTACAGCGTTCCATAAACTGACTGTAGCTCGAAGTATTGGAGAGATTTATACTCCTTGTGGCCGATGCAACTTAGGGAGCCAGAGGATCTTCCATATGTGTATGCCGGTAATGGCCTGGTCGATAAAGCACCAATGCTTCTCTTAAGTGGGTCTGTTCCTCTCCACCATATACCTGAGCTGGGTTGCTTGGTAGTAATGTTTGAGGTTAGGGAGACCGAGGCCGCCACAGGAAGGTGGCAGGTACGTCAGGCTATTAGCTATAGGTGCCCTTTTCCCAGCCTAGATATAGTGTTCTATCATGTGCTGTAGTTTAGGTAGCACTTGGGTTGGGGGGAAGGGGCAAGATCTGCTTGATATATAGTATTTTGGGGAGAAGCATCATTTTTATGGCCGCTAGCCTCCCCTGCCAGGACAGCGTACGGTCTTTCCATTTTTCCAATTCTGCACGTGTGTCTGCTCGTAGGCTGCCATAGTTGCTCTCTGCCGTTTGCCTTACCGTGGGATGTATCTGAAGGCCCAAATAGGTCACCCCCTGTGTAGCCCATGGGTACAGCTAGAGGCTCCGTATACACTCTGCGTCTGGGACTGGTATTGTGAGGTTCAGGAGGTGAGTGACTTTTGTGCTTTGATGTTGAATCCTGATACTGCACTGAATGCTTCCACTTCCAGGACAAGCTTTGATAGAGAGCGGAGGGGGTCTTCCACCATCACCATCACGTAATCCACATATAATGCCAATTTGTTGTCCCTACCTCCAACCTTACTCCCACTATCCACGCGTTTGCCCCTATTCATTCAGCAAATGGCTCCATCTATATTGCGAATAGGAGTGGGGACAGCCTTGCTGGGTTTCTCGTTCGATGCAGAAAGGCTGTGATACTGTCCCATTCACCCATGTTCTTGCCTGAGGCTTTGCTTAACCCACTGAGATCCATCCTACAAATCTAGGTCCTAAGCCTACCACCCATACGACAGCCTTTAGTTATGGCCAATGCTCTCTATCGAATGCCTTTTCCGCATCCATAGAGAACAAGAATGCTGGCGTCTTCGTATGTTGGCATAGTCTCTTGGTGTTGTCACTGCAATTGAGCTCTGGAATAAACCCGGCCTGATCTGGGTCAATGAGGCCCTGCATCATTGGGGCCAGGCGCGCGGCGAGAATCAAAGTAAAAGCAGCTACATTAAGTAATGAGATGAGTCTATATGCCACGCATTGAGTTGGATCTTTGCCCTGCTTGGGTATGACCGTAATGGTAGCTAATCTCTTTGTATCTGTCAGGGTGCCTGTTTCGCTAAAGGAGTTATATAGCCGAGTAGGGATCGGGTACAACACTGGGCAAAATAGTTTGCAAAATTGTGGGGGGTACCCATCATGCCCCGGTGCCTTTCCGGCCTCTAGATGGGATATCGCAGTAAGTACCTCATTGATATGTATGTCTTTCTCTAGGGCAAGGGCATTTTGGTGGTCCAGCCTATCAGGCTGGTGTGTGACTCAGGTAGGCTTCTATGTCGGCTTCTGAGTGTTCCTCCGCAGTATATTATTCCCTGTAAAAGTGTTGAAACTCCTGCTCTCTCCGCTCATCCTGATTGAATCTATGCCCTTGGGTATTTACAATAGCTGTCACCCTTTAGCTATTCATTCGTGCTCGGAGTCTCTGGGCCAGCACGCGGCCAGCCTTATTCCCTCCCATGTAATATTTCTGTTTGATTCGCAATAGGGCATATTCAGCCTTATCCATATCCAGGGCCTTAAGCTCCTTTTGAGCTATAGTAAGCTTGTGGCGTGTTTGGTGTGTCCCAGATCTTTTGTACATTTCCTCCAATTCTTTGACTCTCCCATCCAGTGTATTCCGTTTCACACGTCTCTCTTTGTTGAAGCGATCTACAATGCTTATAATGTGCCCCCATATGACCGCCTTTAAAGTGTCCTATAAGAGCACAATTGGGGTATCAGGTGTATCATTAATTTCCAAGAAGGCCTTCAGCGCTTCTGTAATCTCAGCTAACACTCTCTTAAATGTAAGTATTTTGAGATTCGGTCGCCAAGCGTGGTGTCTGCGATTGGACGTGGGTAAGTTCAGTTTGATATAAACAGGGGAATGTTCTGACAGCGTCGCTACTCCAATGTCTACCTCCTGTATACAGGTGCCTGTGATGAGAAAATGGTCAATTCGTGCATGAGTGTAATGCGCTGCTGAATAGTGGAAATAGGATCTCTCTGTTGGGTGTTGTTTGTGCCAGGTGTCATGTTGGGCTAGTTGGCGTTGGCCTTGTACTGAGAATGCGCCTGTGTTAACCACCCTCTGTGCCAAATGGTCCAATGTTGCATCCATGACCAGATTAAAGTCCCCACCTATGAGCATGTGCGTATCTGTGGTTTCCATCATCTGTCCTATTGCATCTAGGGTAAAGGGTGCTTGTCATTTGTTGGGAGTGTAGATGTTCACAATGGCCATGGAGTGGGCCCCATATGTGATATACAGTGAAAGGAGGTGCCCCGGTGTTTCTGCTTGTGTGTTAATGACTTTACCCTCGAAATGTGTGGCCAAAAGGATCGCTACCCCTGCCCTTTTTCCCTCTCAGGCGGAAAAATTCTGGTGATCGAACCAGCGAGATCTCAGTCGTCGCAAGTCCGCTGGAATCAGATGAGTTTCTTGCAATAAGTATATATCGCATTTAGAATCTTTTAGCATAGACAAAAGTGCCATCCGCTTAGCTGGCGCGTTAAGCCCTCTTAAATTATAACTAATTATTCTGACCATCTCTCAGTTGAGTGTGTTATGTTCGTGCTAGGTCTGAGGATAGCCATCTTGAGCCCTCCCAGTGGAAATGAGGCAGTAAGTAGTCCCCAGTAAGCCCCAACCCAAAAAGTTGAAAACTGTCAGTAAAAGAAAGAATAAAGGTAGAAAACAAAGGATAATCAATACTCATCATAGACTGGACATCGAGTCCCCATCCAAATCGTCCACCACATGAGAAATGGGGTACATAGTATCGGCGGTGCATTGCAGAGGTCATCTGAATCCTCGGTCCGTGCACCCCGCTGTCTAGCCTGTCATCTAGGGTCTCAAAGAGGAGTTGCGCCCTCAGGTCTGCTGATTCTTTTTAATGGATGAAAAGTGTGATTCATAGTACCATCAGACACGATGGCCAGCCTACACATGTTTCTAAAGTTTGTTGGGAATTCTAAAATGTGAGTTTCTTTCTGAAAAACACAAAACTAATGAGCCTCAAGTCCTGGGAGTTTTCTGCCAGGATCATTTATGTTGCTTTCCTGTTCCTGTTTTTTTCTTGCAGTCACAGACAGGAACCAAAAGGCATTACTACTCCATTGGGCCACTGAAGGAAGTATTCCACTGAAGGAGAGAACACATGCTGCATCAAATACTTAAGCTATGTCCATCAAAAATTAGGCTTTGTGCACGGGGTTTCCAAGGAGTTGAACTCCAATTTTCTTCTCCAAATGTAAGAGAGAAAAGAAAGGAAGTCTCTAAATATCAACTTTTTGAGCTGCCCCACCTGGCTGAAAAGCATTCTGTCTCTCTAGGACGCACAGTTTGCCACTTTAAAGCCTTTGCTGGTGTGGTCAGTTTGATTATCGGTTTTTAGATGCGTGTGTTAGGAAGCAGTGGAGAGTTACTTTAGCTAAGAAGATTGATTTTCCTTTGTCACCTAGTTCAGTTATCACACAGACCATTTGAAAGTAGACTTGTCTATCTCAGCCATGATCAGTGGATAAACAAGCCACAAAGGCAGTTTTCGGTTCACTTTCTGAAGGTGCCTCTCACCCCTTCATCATGCTTAGCAGCAATCCACTTTTCAGACAGTCTCTGAATGGTGGTTCCAAAGGGTTTTAAGTGGTTTGGGCTCAAATTTCTTTCTTAGGATGCAAGAGAGGGAAGTAAAGATCTCTCAAAATGTCAAATTTCGGAGCTGCTTCACACTAGACTATGAACCAATCTGACTTAGTAGAATGTGCAGTTTCCTACATTAAAGCCTAACATCAATCTAGATAATAGGAAGTTACATGAGGTCCTTGCAGCAAGCTTTCTCTGTTTCATTTTTTTTGGTGAGTTTGGAGTAAAGATAAGACGTGAGCTACTACTGCTGCTCCATTGGAAAGACGTTGGCCTCATCACATGTATCATTCCAGGACACCTTAAAGGAGCCACCCGATGGCAGAATCTCAAAGAGAGCACATTTCTCAAAGTGCCTGTTCCCTCTCAATTCTGGAAACCTGGAGATCCCATTTCCCCAGCATACAGTGTACCATAAACACTCATTAACACTGTTCCTTTCCTCATGAGACCTGCTGTACCATTCTGCAGGACAAATAATACCAACTGAAAAGGTTCAACTTGCTTTTGCATCATCTACTGCCATCAGTCTGCCAGCTAGCAGAGCCCATTTCTTGAAACATTCCTTATTCCTTCATTGTGAATTACTCAACCTTCCATCTGCATCATGTTTAGTCTCCAAATCACAGTGGCAGTTGGTCATCGCTGAGCTGGGGACCAGGATGTTCCTCGCACACTCTCACACCTGTCAATGGACTCAGTGACTGCCTGTGTCTCCAAACTTTATAAACTCAGATTAACTTGACACTTCAAGAATATTATAATTTCTTACAAGGACCTTATCCATCATTGTTAAGAGGCCAGTCTTTCCTAAAGAGGGAACTGAGTATGTGTTCTCACATCGGGGGCTTTTACATAGCTTAGCACACTGTAGTACTAACGTTTGACTCGCCGCAAGTGGAGACAATAAATCATGTTGTTTGTTTGTTCCATACATCCTTTCTCCACTTGATCTTCCTATAACACTTGTTCTACTGGTTTGTTCCATAACTGTTTATTGTGCCAGTGTTACCTTATTTTTGAAGTGTCTGCTGGATTGTTGAGGTGGATTTTAAGTAAGGATTTGTGGCTTCATATTCAATAGAATATTCAACTAGAACTTAATGGGTATATTCAATTCAAATAGAATCTAATGCTTCAAGGTGAGACATTGCTCCTTGTCACCTTGTATCCAGGACAATTGTTTCTTTCCTGAGGCGGATTAACTCAGGTTCATAAAAATAAGGCCTCTAATTTAAAAGCAGATGTGCAACTACTTATTAAAAGAAGATGCCTTATGATCACTCAGCACCCAAAATTATACATCAAATTATTTTGAACCAGAATGTATTATAAGCAAAAGTTCACGATGGAGGTCGGAGTTAGAAGGTGACTGGTCAGCAGACCTGATGCTTTTTAACTTATAATTTCTTATAAATATTTATCTGAAAACACTGCCTGGTGATGACTAGCCTGTGCAGAGGTAGGATCCTCCCCATATCCTCTTCATAATGTATTGTATTATCATGTTCTGTTAGGGCATGCAGTGTTATGTTGTGCGGTTCTTGCACACAGTAGTGTGACTCACTTCCATGACTTTCTCCAGATGCAGTGTTCTAAGGCTAGGCCGACAAGTTGCCTATGACTGTGATTTGCCGGGCAGGGGTTTCTTTGAAGGTGAGAGAGAATCAAATGCTCTTTTGTAGCTTTTGCAAGTGTAGTGGCTTTAAAACTGTGGACTTTACTTACAGGCATCACTTACAACACTTCATGGTCATATTTCAATGCTCATTAGGGTTGTGCAAATATCATATCATGTTGACACTTGCAAATGACAAAAATAAATTGACATTAAAAGTAATCGCAAAAGTTGCCTTCTGCTCTTGGTGAACTATTTACTCATCAAGTATCAGAGACATCTTATTTCTTAATGACCTCGCTCTCATAACTAGTCTTGGCCACTGAAAAATGACCGCTTTTTCTTCAACTTATCTTAACATTACAGGTCAAATTCTCATGAAAACATACTGTGATCAGGGATAGTGTGAAGTTTAGTAGAAATCATGTTGAAAATAAATACACCAAAGCCTTTTTCGCAAATGCAAGCACCTCTACAAAACATTTGAACTTTTCACAAATGCAAAAAATTCACAGCACGTTTGTGCATATCACATAGTCATGCCCAACCTTCATGCATTTTATTTATTTTGTCTGATGTTAATAAACACAAAACAGACTGTTTCTTAAAGGCATTTTAACATCATGTGTGTGATGAAGGACTTTAAAAAACATTGTTATTGGAATTAATCAATTACTGGCCTTTGGGGGAATTCTCTGAAAGTTCTGAATCAATGTCTTTGAATATTTAAACATGCCCTGCTGATCTGAAAATCAAGTAGATGCAGAAAAAGACAATTTTAGCCTGTTATGAACATCAAGCAAACCTAACTTGCACTGAGAGAATCCATTTCTTGCTCAAATAGCAGTAGAACTCTTGGAGTGTGACCAATACTGTGTGTTGACCAAACAAATCAGTTTTTGAAAGGGGCTATAAATAAAATAAAACTAACCCTTGTTCAACAAGTAAACATTTATTCCTGTCTAATTATATTGGACTGCACAGGAAGCCTTATGGAATTGGATTTAAATTGTATATTGTGAGCTTTAAAGGCATCAACTTGTGCGAATAAATTGGTTTCCGATAATCAGAATAGAAGCAAGTAACCAGGAGGCAGATTTACTAACATTTGATGAAACGCAGCAACCAAACTTGCTGCACTGTGAAGGGAGAGGGCAGAATAGCACCATATCTACTAAGATATAGTGCAGTTTCTCTCTACCCCAACGCTGGTGCCCATTAGGCAGTCTTGCACCATGCACAAACCCTTGCACCATAGTGCAAGGGATTGTGCATGATGTCTAGAATATGTTTTGTACAGGAAAGGTACCATTCTAGACCAAAATACTGTTCAGACATAGTTTAGTACTTTTACAAGTTTGTATGTTTGCTGAACGCCTGCCTCAAGGTGGCACCATGTTTTTTTACACAAATCCCTTTTTACCAATGCTAGCAGATAGGCATTTGCCTGAAAACCCAAGGGTGGTTGCACACGAACACACATGTATGACACATTGATCGCCCCTTTGACACAAAGTATCTCACCGCGCTACTTTGCATTACTTAGGACCACTTTACAAAACAAAGCAAATTTTGTACTGGAAAGTAACTTCCATTTCAACACTGCACCAGTTTGCTTCACTTTTGTGACACATACCCTGTGCAAAGTCTTATTAAATATGCCCCAAAAAGTTGAAATATGACATGCAGTTCTGATTGCCCTCTTCAGTCTGGACATTATGTATAATACATTAGATAGCAATGTACAGTAATTTGAAGGAATAAGGCATAATTTCATTAGTTTTTATTGCATGCTATTACGGTTGTTTTTCGCCATAAAGTATGACTTAAAGTTCCTCCAGGTTCCTCGTCAGCCATACATCATTCCATTTTTCTTACCCATTTTTTCTCTTATGTTCTGCAACAGATTTTTCTGTAATGTATCTATAAATTACTAATGGCAGATATGGAACATTGCTTTTATATGTTCTTTATTTGACAATTGTGATAATTATTACTGTGTATTAAAGATAAAATCAAAAACCTCTAAAAAAAAACAATGGAAGTAATACACGTGATGTGATACAAAGATAAGTTTGCTGGTGAAATAGTAATCCATTTTGGCCAGAGTACCAACAAAGCACAACAGAGTAGATGTCAAGCAACAATATGAAACTCATTTCTATGTGGGCTTTATGTAACATTCGAGAAAAATATAAGCAAACTTCCTTTTGTCATCTGATTTCATACTTCGCACTAGACCCAAAATCAGAGCAATTGTTAAGGAATCAATGCAGATATTCATAGATAAGGTTCATACATTGCTCATTATTCCAACAGAAACATCAATCCTCCAACCTCTATGAATCTCTCTGATACACACCATGAGCGTTGTTTTCTAAACATCACTGCATCAAGGCCACAGTGCTTTGAGTGAGGTGAGAGAGTAGGATTGGCACACGAGTTGCTAAATGCACTCACACTCGGATCTGTGCTGTTTATTTGTTAACACCACCCCATACTGAAGTGACAGACACATGGGTGCATGTGCCTAACACTGTTAATATATGCAGATACATTACACGAATATTTCACTCAGAATTTTAAGATTTGCATTTTTTCATGGCACCTGAAATATTGTTCTATCAGATGGCCAGTCAAACTATGCGAATTTAAGACCAGTTAATAGTCGTTATCGCAAACAGTTTTATGTTCTAATTACTAAGAACCCATCTGCCAAATAAGGCTTAAATAGCAATACATGTAGGTTTATGCAATTGCCACCTGCCACCTAATAAATTTAAAATATTACGTGAAGTACCACCCATCAAAGGCCCATCTCAATCAATTGAGAAAAAAATGACTGGAAAATGGGGTTTGCAGTGTATAAGACTCACCTTCATAGGTCCCACTTTCCAGAAGTGCCCCGCTTTTCTCTAATTCCATAAAGTCATCAACCGTGATGAAATTGTAATCCACACCAGGCACTTCTCCCTCTTTGGGTAATCTTGTGGTGCCTGTGAAGAAAGACATGTTTTGTCAAGGGCTGGAATCCACTCTCAACTATTAACATCGAGATTTGTAGATATTTGAATAGAGGCGACAAGCATTGACGCCCTGGTTTGAACTCCTTTCACAGACAACACAAACATAAAAGAAAATACTGAAGCCAGGCCACATGTTCTACAAATCAGAAACAAAACAAAACACTCGCTTTCCTGTGCGAAAAAGGAAATGATAACAGATTCAATGGTGGGGTTTCACATTATCCTAATGTTCTCCCTATGTAGCAGAACAAGCAAAGGCCCACGGTTTGTATCCTTTTTACTATGTCAGTTATTTTGAGAAAAAAATATCTTAGTTCTAGTAACATTGAGGCATTGCATCTGGCAGCTACCTCAGAAAGGCCTAGGAAATGGATACTAACGTACACAATTCTGTTAGTTATGTAGGGGTATATTATCAAGCACGGCGTTAAAATTATCGCTGCTTTAGCAGCAGAACACTGCTGCTAAAGCGGCGATAATGGGCTTGATAATATGCCGCAGAGAATTCCAATAGAAGTCCATGTTGACACCAGAACATGGGCTTCTATGGGAATTCTCAAGGGCATATTATCAAGCCCATTATCGCAGCTTTAGCTGCAGTTTTCTGCCGCTAAAGCGGCGGTAATTTTAACACCGTTTCTTGATAATATACCCCGTAGAGAGCAAATATTGACAAATTATGCATGGAAATCAAGCACAGCAGATTGTGGAAACACACTGCAAACTAGACCCACCACTTCAAGGCAACGTTCAAAATTTCTATATTTTGGATGTAAACGTGTGAAGATGCAACCGGTTGACATTGAACATATATCATGTTGCCTGCATCTGTGTGAAGTACAACTCTGGCAGATGGAGATCCATGTGGAAAGGTAACTATTAGAAAAAGATGGATAATTTCCCAAAAAAATAAGCCAATAACAAGCCCTTCCCATATGAGGTGGGTCTTCCGGTAGCAAACATTGTTTCAAAAACAGGTGCTTAATTATAAAGATTTATGGTAAGAATGAAATGCTTTCTATTTATGATGAAAAGAATTACTGTCTCTGTTATGCAGTTTTGCATTCATTTGCTGTATTTTGTAACAATACAAGCCCTATTTTTTAACATAGCTCCTGCTAGAAGTGCTCTTTTAGTGAAGAACTATTCATTTGCGGGCTTACTTTTAGAAATGGAATTAGTAATACTCCGGTTTTCTCCCTAATGTTCATCGAGTTCACATTTTGCAAAAAATATTTGTTTTTCACAACAAATTTTATTGGGGTTTGACAACATAATCGGGCTAGAACAGACCGCTACAACCTATGTTTCAAGAAAAAATATGTCTTTTTTAGCGAACTCATACATTCAAAAAGGGCCAGGAAATGCGAGTCTCTACATGAGGTGATGCACAAATGCATTCCTTGCAAAATATTGTGACAGCCATTAAAGCAGCACTCCAATGGAATAAAGTGGATCACATGCTGAAATTGGCAACATTGCCAAACCCCATTTAGTTCTGATCTGCTTGGCGGGCACCTGTTCAATGCTTAGTGTAAGTATAGCTACTACTGTGGTGAGGTGCTGCTTCAGTGGAAAAGATTATTTGAAGTTGTAATCAAAACAATGCTCTTAAAATGCATGACTTGTGGTGATTAGGTAGCCCATGTGAGGTGATGTATAGTGATGGGACAGACTGCATATTTTTCTGAGATGAATACTTATAATTTTTGGGGAAATTACGCGTATTAATCAAATTATGCTAGGAAGTCATCTTCATGAAAATTGAAAATGAGATATGCCCTCGAATTCCTGTTTAATGTCCTGTCAATGCATGGTGTAAAGGCATGCCGCGAAACCTTACTAGCACAGTGTAGGCTCCCGCTGCACACCTTTGGTTTCACTGGTTCCAGCTAGGCATTGTCTGCTCAAATGAGTTCCAACAATTGAAAATTACGCGCAAAATGTTAAGCAAATCTAATGGTTATCAGTACAGCTATAAAAATGAAAACGCACTTTTGGCCAAAAATTCCTCCTGCACATCACTTAAATTTTACCAGTCCAATTAATAAAAGTACAGTTAAAAATTGCCTTTCATGGCTGTATCTATTTTTACTTTTTTTTTAGGTATTCAAAAAATCTACCCAGGGGGGCGTGGTCTCGCCGCGGACGATGTGAGTCGCGCATCGCTGAGGCTCCGGGCCGCCGCCGAGGAAAACAGCCTTCAAAGCAGGGCAGTGGCTGCGGAGACGACCCAGCTGGGGGGGACCGGCTGGCCACTGGGAGCGGGCAGCTACCGGGCGCCTTGGAGACCCCTGGCTCGGGCTGTGGCGAGTTGACGCGACACCTGAGGTGAGGCACCGGCGGGAGAGAGCGCGACCGCCATCTTTGATGCCCTGACCCGCCGCGCTGCGGTGGGACTGTGCCTGGCTGACCCGGGAAGATTGTCGCCGGAGAAGCAGAGCGGATGTGTGGCAGAGCAGCGGCGGAGCCGAGACGGGCGGGGCCGACGACGGGGAGGATCGGGCTTTGTGGGTGGGGACGGTCGCGGCCGCCATCTTGTGGTCCGCGGCTGGCCCTGGCCCGTAGCTACGGCTGCCCGCCCTGTGGTGCCACAGAGGAGGTAGGCCACACTGAGGCCTCGGTCTTGGAGCGGACTGCTGAGGCGGACTTGGGAGCATCCGGCGGCATACACTGCACCCCGCTGCACGCGTGGAGCTGCTGTCGCGTGGCGGCGCTGCTGGCCCTGCTGCTGGTGCCCGGGGGCCCTGGTTTGGCCCGGCCGGGCCTGGACCGGAGCATCGTACTGCTGGCTAATGAGGAGACTGTGCCTGGGGGCGCCGGCCATCTGCGGAGTGCGGAAGCGGAGAGCCACCGGGAAGCCACGAGCGGTGCAGCGGACGACGCCTGCAACGACCAGAGCTGGTAGGCCGGGACCTCCCGGACGAGCTGTGTGACCGCTGGGGACCAGATCGGAGGCGGGGGCCCGAAGGTAGCGGCGAACGACGCGGGGTGTGCGTGTGGCTGTGGCCTGGCGGGCGCGGGCGGCGCCGGGGGCTGAGAGAAGCTGGCTGCCACCTTGCTTAACCATGTGTGAGAGGCCTGGCCTGCACGGCGACTGGACCGGGGAGGCGATTTACAGAGAAACGCACCCAGGGGGCGGCTGGCCCCGGCGACCTGATGCCTGTGTCCTTCTGCTTGCGCCCACGGACCTAGGGGCGACGAACTAGCGCTGGGCTGGGTGAGGTCCGTTGCCGCGCCTTGGCCTGGGAGCCTGCTGGTGGCACGCGTTGCAGGCGCGACGGCCATTCCTCACGCTGGGAGTCGCCTCTGGAGTTGCATCGCGGCCCTCGCCGGGGTCCTGGACGGCGTGGGAGCTTGAACCTGGAGTTGGCGGTGGATCCCGTGGAGGGGTGCAGTTTAGCGGCCGCATCGCTTCGTGGTGCTGTGCCTCGAGAACCTTCTGCACTGCGGCGCCCTGCGCCACGACCTTGTCGTCTGCGCTCATCCTTGCGCCCCTGTGTTTCTGAGACTGGAAGGTCGGAGCTGAGCGTTCACCATACGACTGCGGGACTCTGAGCTGCTGGGGGCTGCTACTCCCATACACTGAAAGGCCGATCCCAGGTGCGGCCCCATCATGACCCGCACGAAGCCAGGGAAAGAGCCGCCGGCGACCCCCAAAGACGCCTCTGTCAAGGACTTGTGGAACAAGCCCACCACAGCATCACAGAGCGCGGAGCCATCGGGGGCAGGTGTCTCGACGGCCCCCGTCACGCAATCCTTCATGACGGCGTTCATGCAAGAACTTAAGTCAGAAATTGGGTCCCTCCGCACAGAAGTCCAGGCATGCGTGAAGGACCTTCGGAAGGACGTGGGGGAGTTGGGCGGCCGAGTAGATGACTTAGAAAAGACCCTGGATGCGCGTACAGAAGACCAAGAGCACCTATGGCAAAGATTGGCGACCTTGGAAGAGCAGCATGTTGAGCTCCAGATCAAACAAGAGGATTTGGAAAATAGGGGGCGCCGGAACAACATACGCATCCGGGTGGTGCCGCCTGGGGCAGAGGGGGCAGATATTATGTCCTTCGTGGCGGACTTACTCCATGACATCCGAGGGGATGAAGATACTTCGCCGCCCACCTTGGACCGCGCCCATAGGGTTTCAGGGCCGATGGGGAGGCCGGGTCTCATCCCTGACTTCTTGACACGGGTTCATTTCTTTGTTGAAAAGGAAGCCATTCTAAAGGCGGCCAGAGGCAAATCCGAAATCCTCTGCGGGGGAAAGCCCATCCAATTGTTTCAGGACTTGGCCTCCACCACTCTCCGGCGACGTCGGGACTTCAAACCCATCACGGACAAATTGAGGGAGCTCAACATCCGCTACCAATGGGCCCATCCCTTCGCCCTCATGTTTCAGTGGGAGTCCAAGCGGCGGGTGCTGCGCTCATACCGGGAGGCGGCTCAATTACTGCAGATTCCCGATTCACCACCGGCCAGCCCCTTGCGGCGCCCCCCCAAACTTAGAGTCCCGGTGAAGCCACAGTGGTCCACAGTGCGACGCCCTAGACACCCATCGTCGCCGGAGGGCAGCAGGGCCTCCCGGGACAAGCAGGACATTATTGAACATATAAAATCCCTGGAGGGCTCCTCCTCGCCGCTGGGCTCACAGGCCTCTGCCCTTAAATGACCAATACCATTGCGGAACATCCCACCTGATTGCAGCTTTACAACTGAGACAACTGAGACGACTGGAGGTGCGGCCGGCTGTGGGCTGCATCTCTCCCCCATTACTTGACACCTTGGACGCCTCACTCGGAGGCGCACCGCCGTCTCTTCTACGGGGCGCTGCCTCCCCGGCTTGGGCGGCGGCCCAGGACGGACTCTCGACGCCATAACTTAGCGGTTCAGCGATGGCGCACCCCCACTCCTATTTCTGGGAGAGTGACATCTCCGAGACAGCCTGTGCCGTGGTGCCTGGCTACTCTCTTGACTGGAATAGGCTCTTCCGGCCCTGTTGGCCGACTACAGGTTTCCATGGTTGTATTTGTTTTTATTTGTTCCCCTCAGTACCCCCTTTCATTCATTCCCCTTGGCGGGGGGGACATGTGTATGGGTGGGATGCTCATGCATGCTAGGGATTTTACGACAATAACTACCACCTCTCCCTGGAAGATTCTCTCTCTCAATGTGAAAGGGCTCAACTCTCCCAACAAACGACGCCTAATCTGGCGCTACCTGCTCCTACAGAACCCCGATATCATCCTCCTCCAAGAGACACACCTCCTCAAGTCAGATGTGGGCCGGATGGCGCACCCGGGCTTCCCCCTTCAGATCTGGTCCTCGGCCCCCTCGAAGACGGCGGGAGTGGCGATCCTGTGCAGGGCGGGGATATCCCGGGGGGATGCCAAAGTACATAGGGATGCTGAGGGGCGGTTTCTGCGGGTGGAGGTCCGGCGGGGCGCCCGCGCTCTGACACTGTGTAATTTGTATGCCCCCAATCAGGGTCAGGATCTCTTCTTGCGTAGGATAATCAGGGAACACCTTGAGCCAGTGACCACTGACCTCATAGTCGGAGGGGACTTCAATTGGGTGTGGGACGCGGAGCTCGACCGCTGTGGGGGCGCTTTCCAAGGGGTGGGAGCCATGTCTGCGGCGGTGAAACGCTCCCTAACCGCCTTAACCTTAGTAGATGTCTGGAGGTATCACTCCCCGGGGTTGCGAGACTACACCTTTTACTCCCATGTCCACCGCACTTACTCCCGCATTGACCTCCTCCTCGTATCGCACTCATTGCTCAAGGACTCCGTCTCGGTGTCCCATTCCACCATCTCGGTCTCGGATCACGCCCATGTTGAGCTGCTTCTACGGGAGGGTCCTCCCCACCCACTACGGCCGCGCCGCTGGCGATTCCCGGATCACATCCTTCGTGACCCAGTAGATAGAGAGGAAATCCAGACAGCCATCCTGGCATATTTTGAAGACAACGACTTGCCGGGGACCCCTCTCCCCCTTCTCTGGGACGCCTTCAAAGCCACTATACGGGGCACTCTCACAGCCTTGGCGGTCGCTCGAGCGCGTGAGGCCCAGCTTTACGAGACAAAACTTACGAGGGAGCTACAGGTGCTCGAGCAGATGGACAAAGAGCGCCCGCTGGCGACGCACAAGCGCCGCTTGGCCGTCCTTCGGGGGCAGCTTCGCGCGCACAGGGTCAACAAGGCTGAGCGCGCTCTGCTTGCACTCAAGCAGCGCTACTACGCGGGGGGCGACAAGGTGGGCGCTGTTCTGGCGCGACGCTTGTGGACGCGGGCAGCTACGGCACATGTCGCGAAACTACAGAGGGCGGACGGGTCCTGGGCCGTTACGGGACCGGCGAAGCTCCAAACGTTTCACGACTACTATGCGGCCCTCTATACTGGCGACTCCCCTGCGGCGGAGCTGGTTGCGGAGGCCTTAGACTCTTGCCACTGGGACCCGTTGAGTGAGCATCAATCCGGGCTTCTGGAGGACTCTATTACTCCGGCAGAGCTGGCTGGCGCCCTGCGCGACCTCCTGCTTGGCAAAGCGCCCGGCACGGACGGGCTCCCGGTATCGTTCTTCCGCGCCTTTTTACCGCAATTGCAGCCGTACCTTTTGCGCCTCTTTAACTCCTTCGAGGAGTCGGTAGGGCCCTCGGCAGACATGGCAATGGCCGACATAACCCTCATCCCGAAACCCGGGAAGGACCATACGCTGTGCTCCTCCTACCGGCCCATTGCCCAGCTGAACACCGATTTAAAACTTTACACCAAAATCCTGGCTAAGCGACTTAGCCCTCACCTACCTAATCTCATTGAGCCCGACCAGGTGGGGTTTATCCATCAACGCCATGGCGCGGATAATGTACGGCGTATTGCGCATATCGTTGGGAAGGCTCAACACTGGAGGATTCCGGCCTGCCTGTTGTCGCTTGACGCGGAAAAAGCGTTCGACCGGGTTGACTGGACGTTTCTCCGAGCAGTGCTGCGGAAAGTGGGCCTGGGCCCTAAGATGGTGGCGCGCATTATGGCCCCGTATATTTCGCCGGTCGCCAGGGTACGGGTCAACGGCCAGCTCACGCAACCCTTCCCCATCTGTAGAGGCACCCGGCAGGGCTGTCCCCTGTCGCCCCTGCTGTTCGCCCTGGTGGTGGAGCCCCTGGCCATTATGATTCGGCGGTCCCCTGATATCTGCGGTATACCTCTTCGCGGAGTACAGCACAAGATCGCTCTCTTTGCAGACGATCTCCTTCTCACCCTTTCCGAGCCCCTACGCTCACTGCCGGCGGTGCACTCGCTACTCCGAACCTACGAACGCACCTCTGGGCTCAAAATTAACCATGCCAAGTCCTGGGCCCTCAATATTTCGATCCCGGCCGAAGAGCTTCCGGCGATCCGAGCTTCGGCCCCATACCAGTGGGCAGACGCGTCAGTGCGATACTTAGGTCTTAACTTGACTCCAGACCTGGCCACTTGGACGCAGGCCAACTGGCAGGAATACAAAATCTCTGTCCTAGCTGATCTACGGGCGTGGAGGGCCTTGCCGCTCTCTTGGCTGGGCCGACTCAACACAGTGAAGATGTCGATATTGCCAAAGGTCCTCTATCTTTTTCAAACACTGCCAACTCCGATTCCGGAGCATCAAATACAGGGGCTCCAACGCGAGCTCAACGCATTTGTTTGGGGGGGGGAAAAAGCCGCGGTTTTCGAATAGAATCTTGAGCCTCCCCCGGGATAGGGGTGGCCTGGCCTGCCCTAACCTTCTCGAATATTACTGGGCGTCGCATCTCCGCTGTGTCCTGGAGTGGGGGCGTGGGAGAGTGAGAAGGTGTGGTTCCACATGGATAGGGCAGTCACCTGTCGCCCGCTGTGGGACCATGCCTGGCTCCCCCGAGCGGCCCGCCATCGCAGCGCTTACATGGCCGTCCCTACCAAAACGGTCCTGGAGATCTGGGATAAAGTGGCGGTGAGTAGGGGCCTGACCACCTTTCCATCCCCGCACACCCCGATTGCGCGAAATCCGCAATTCCCGCCGGCGTGTCGGCCACCCCACTTCGCGAACTGGACGGAGTCGGGATGCAGGACGATACGGGACCTGTTTCTCGGTGACTCTCTCAAAACCTTTGCTCAGTGCAAGCAGGAGTTCGGGCTCCTGGACGGTGACAAATACCAGTATATACAACTGCGTCACTGGATACAGGGCTCGTCCCTGACGCCGGCGGCCACGCGACCCTACACGCAGTTCGAACAGCTAGCGCGTGACTTCGGCAACTACAAGGGGCTAATATCTCGCATATACAAGGTGCTGCAGCGTTCGCGCCGGCTAGACCCCCACCCGTACTAAACGAAATGGCAATCCTCTACTGGCTCAGGCGTTACCCCTGCCCAATGGGCCCGGCTCTGGGGCGACATCCCTAAAATCCTGCGTAGCATTCCCCAACAGGAATCGGCTTGCAAAGTAATGACCCAATGGTACTACACCCCCGCCAGACTTCACAAAATGTTTCCCAATTCATCCCCCCTGTGCTGGCGATGCACCCAGGCGCAGGGAGACTTCATACATATTTGGTGGACATGCCCGCTTTTGAAAACCTTTTGGAAAGAGGTCCTCAGCCATGTAAAAAAGGTACTCGGGTTCCCCCTTCCGGAGGATCCGCTGGTGGTCCTTCTGGGCATTAGACCAGCAACCCTGAGAGCCATGACTGGCCGCGATCGGCACCTTAGCCTTCACATGCTGGGCGCTGCAAAACAAACAGTAGCCCTTTACTGGAAGAAGCCAGAGTCGCCCTCCGTAAACGTGTGGTTTACTCGTCTGTGGCATGTGGTGGCGATGGAGTCTCTCATGGCGCGTCTGCAGCTCCGAGACGCCAAATATAAGAAGCTCTGGAAGCCTTTGGTTGATTACCTGGGGCGGCTAGAACATGCTCGTCTGCAGCCGCCACGGCTTCGAGCCCTGAAGCTCTTTGATGACGTGCTGGATCCCACAGACCCGGGGGGGTTCTGGAAACCCGCGGGGGGTGTATAACATAAGTCCCTAGTGAAAGCGTGCTTGGAAGGGAGAAGACCTTGCTGTTAGCGGACTTAATCCCGTAGGCCCCCCACCTGACGATGATAATCGAGCGCACACCCCTTCCTCCCCGCCACAATTGTTGCCCTTCATGTTGGTTCACACCCCCTCCCTTTTCCCTTGTTCTGTCCCCCTGGTTGATTGGTCGCCGCATTGGCAATCTTTGATGCAGGGACTGGGGCGGTATCTCGGCCCTGGCATGGCTGCTGGATATTGGGGGTGGAGGGCTCAACCCCTAGTTGCGCTTGCAGTGGGAGGCCTGCCGGAAGCCGACTTGCATAATGCCCTGTACATCATTGATGAAAGTTACTGGACTTATACAGCGCCTCTTCTAGGCGATATTCGCTATAATAAGCTATGACTATTGCATTGCACGAATGGGGCGCCATTGCGGTCTTACCCTAACGCTACCTGCCCGGCTGGCCCGTGACAATTGTGACATGCTATTAGCCATGAGTTCCTGCCCTCTATGAACTGTTTATGCAGGGTTGCTGGGCGGGAAGTTTACTGAGGGCTCGACGCCGCTAAGGCGGGAGCCTCTGAGAGTAAATGTCTTTGTGGGGGCCGGTTTTTGGGCTATGGGTGATGTTACTTGTGCTTTTTTATGTGCCCTTGCTCCTGACAATGAGTAGTCACCTGCTGCCGGCCGTTATGGTTGTAGGCGAATAAGCTGTGTATGGACTTTTGCACGACCGTTAAAATCAATAAAAGTTGGTTCAAAAAAAAGAAAAAAAAAAAAATCTACCCAAAGTACAACTGGAACTTTCAGCAATTGCATGAATCCAGGCATAGTCTTGCCAAAGTCATGTAACCGTTGTGTGCTGCGTCATTTCCTGCCTGCTGAATTGAGTGTACATTACAATTCATCATTACAGAAAGACATCTCAAATCCGCATTTTTTTCTCCTCAGAGAAAACATTTTTCTCCTAGAAGAAACCTTTTTCTTTAGGCCCCCATGAACTTTGAAGATTTTGTTTCCCTTTCCACTCGTAAGGTGGATTTCCTTCTGCCATTGACTGGTGTAAATTTCTGACCATTTTCAGGGCAAGATAGGATTGCAGAGGAGTTTGTGAATGCCCAAAAGCTGATGAGTTTGTTGACATTCAAAAACTCAATAGGCTAACCACTCATTGTACCGTTCACTGCCCATCCCTTGGGTGGGAGTTACTCCTACGTAAATGATTGCTACAGTACAATTACGCCTGAGTAAATAGGTTTCTGACTCATATAGTATCCTTTGTGAATTCTTGGCAGGCACACGTTTAGATATTTTCACCTGCAAATGTATATTTATGACAAAAACAGCTTTGTGCATCTGTCCCTGTGTGCTTTGGGACCCAAACATAAGCAGAATTTTATATCCTGTAAGTTGCTATATCGGCAGCCTTGCAGGCAATTATTTTCAAAATGTGCAAAGAATTTGAATTTTCTGCACTTCCTTGGATAGAGGCGGTTAAGGGCTTTGATGATGTCAGTGCCTCGGAGCATCTTCAAAAACGAAGCAACGGGTTCATGAGGGATAGACTGAACTAAGTATGATTATATAGGAATAATGAATTCAATAGACTCATTAAGGCAACCGTATCTTCTATTGTTCATCATGTGCACATTTCAAATTCACTCTTTTTTTAGGTACTAGTAAGTACAGATTAATTTTCATTACTGCTGCACTGTTCTACCGGTAATCAAATGTTCCGCGAGACAAAAAAAGAAGTGCCTTTGTATCAACTGACAGACTAGTGTAAAAAATGAGAACATTGGAAAGTTGGGATCTCCGTTGAAAACAATGGAGTGCTCCAGGCTTCCAATGGCCGGTAGAAGCCCCGACCTCGAACATTCCAATGTTGTCCTTCACAGCTGTTGCTGTGAACAAAGGACTCACAGAACCCTAGTGGAGTTTATTCCCCTAGGGCTCCATGAGGCCTAGGTTTTATTTGTTAGAACATTTTGCTCTCTAGTGGCGTAATATTATAATAGCCTTATAGCCCTCCATAGCTGGGCTATACAGGCATTACAATCCCATTCCCTTGTTAAAGGACATTGCCTTCGGCTTTGACCTTTAACACTGGAGAAGGCCTTTAAGGGCCATATATGGCGGGCTCTAAGGCTATATTAAAACCTACTAAGGATTATGCCTTGAATTGAAGCTGACAAACTACTGTGATTGAGTTAAAAATAACAGACTAATGTTTCCAACCTCACAAATCAATGAGCTTTGAGGTAAAATTGAGGATTTTCTGTACCTAAGGTCAATATAGACTATCAAGCGTATCTTCTGTGAAAAGTCGAAAGACTATTAAGCCTTGAGTTAAGTCAATGTGAGTAGGATTAAAATTAGCTATCAAATGTGCCATGGGTAAAAATTGAGTGATTACTGTGTCTTGAGATAAAACTGACAGACCAAAGCGCCTTGAGTTAAAAATGACTATTGGATATATATTGAGTGAAAACTAAAAGGTATGTCTTAGTTAAAACAAGCTTTTGAGTGTCTCTGGGGTTAAAAGAGACAACCCATTGCATCTTGTGATAAATGCTGATAGCATACCTGCCAACTTATAAAATAACTTCATTGTGTGAGGAGAGGGTGGGGCATTGGAGGGGAGATGCCTGCTCCCGAGAGCTATCTAAGAGGCACTCTGCCCTTCATCAAGCCCCCACCCCTCCCAAAAGATCCCAAAACAAAGGGTCATCAAGGCTGTCGCCCATGTCCTGGGGTGTTTTCACACTTTTAAGGGACATTGCCTGCTTACTGCCTCTGAAAACAAGCAGGAAATCCACTGTTTACAGTGGTTTTCTGCTCATTTTCCATGCCACCGTCTGGTTTTAGCGCCTCACCTGGTGACTGTGTGAGGAGAGCCTACATCGAGTGACACAAGGTGGCACCGTGTGAGTTGGCAGGTCTGTGATAGACCATTGTTCCTAGATGTTTGGGCTAAAATCTTGCAGATCCACATTTTAAAGCTTTGCAGTTCCTATTTTTTGTAATTGTGCCCCGGCGCCAATGTACATTGTACTTCCGTGTCCACCAGATGCAAGATTCTCATAGGACACAAGAGCAAACAACATAGACTGTAGTAAAATATTGCACTGCAGACTTCGCTTTATGAACGAGCAGCAAGTGAAGCAGAAGAATGATGCTGCAGGATCTACAGGGCTATGGCGGTTCAAGCTCGTGGTACTTTGCTGTGACATTTCTGCCACTTGTAATTAAATGCTTCTCAAAGCAGGAGCCTAATGAAAGACAAATGCAGCATCAAATAAGCATTACCATAAAGTATGCACGATGCAGAAGACAATGCCTGATTGCTTGTACATTTGTTACGGGGAAGCAACATTACTAATGTATACAGCAGTCAAGGTTCAGCAACGCTTTCAGCTGCACTGTTAATGTTATTTAGTGGAGATGTCTTCCTCCGAGTCGCAAACCGACGCATGCACGATTACTCGTCAACAAGTTAGTTTAAGTCGCTCTTTGGCCTCTAAACATATGGGCAGATTTGCTGTTGCTTTTGTTCTGTGGCATTTATATCACCTACAATTGACTATTAATGATTGCAATAGTCTAAGGATGACCTTACAAATGTGGTCCAGGTTTGTGGAGATGTGTTGTCAGCAGATTGAAGAGATGTGCTTCTGATAGAGCAGGGTGTCAGAGTATGTGGGTTCTGACTGAGGCTTGAGTAGGGTTTCTGGTCTTAGCCCTAAAATGACAAACCCAACGTCACATAGCTATTTTGACTCTATCCTCCTTCCGTGAGTGGACCAATCAATTTCTGCTAACCTTGTTCCCCATGTCTTCTCCATCATCCCACTCCACCTTTATCATCTTTACTCCCCCCCCCAGTGTTGCGCCTATCCCTCTAGTTGTAGAGCTCTTCGTTGCTAACCATCTAAGTTTGCGTTATATGAATAACAGTCATACATAGTTTCTCTTTTTAAGAATAGCTGAACAAAGAGATAGTCTAGTTAGAAAAGTGCAGTAATTCGCAGCTTTCCTTTGCCTATTGAAACATTAAACTTGCATCGAGGATGTGAATAACATCCCCCCACACGTTAGACTGAAGGCTCACTCAAGTCTTGCTTTTTCCTGCTGCATTCATTTGCCATCAATAATAATTATTCCCTGGTACCCACCCTTAGGCCAGTCAAGGGGAAGCCCCTCCTTCACCATTGCAAAGCATCTCAAATGTTCCCTCCTCCGCCTCTCGACACAGCTCCTATGTTCCCTCATTGATCCCCAGATAGGTTTGCACTATAGCTGTATTAGTACATACTTAAATTAGCCAACAACTGCAAGCCTAAAATTGTACACATTTTCCTTTGAGTACAAGTGCTTTATATTTAAAAAAATATATATGGAACTAGTACTAAATTTATTAGGAGGTTTCTCATCCATTTTGCAATTTTCTATTTACATAGCAGAATTCTGCAGGAAAATTGGATATTTGGATAAGCATGTGTCTCAGATTGAAATGACAGGAATAATAAACTTTGCACTCACTAGGCGTCCCAGAACTGTTTTCCAACCCGAGTTCTTGTACTAATTATCCTAAAAAGAAACTCAAGGCACTATTTCTAGCCAAGGCAGATAATGTTAGGGAAGAAATTCATCGTGTAAAAACTGTAACAAAACTCTGCCACCAAAGTCCCCCCCTTCCCTAACGGAGGGTGATTTATCATATTTGGAGGGCGTGAGAAATTTACAACATAGGTTTGTTCTTTTAAGATTCCGCACAAATCTAATTTCACTGATGCTAGGTTTCCCAGAAAAAAAGAACTCTTTAAGTGAGTTTGATTTCATGTCCATGTGATAATTTATCTGTGCAATGTGATCTCCACCTCTTTTTCTTCTGTAACTTTTATAAAATACAGAGATCTAGATATCTTTTACCAATTTTAAGGCGGCACAATTTTGAACAATGTTGTATTTCCATGTTGTTACTGAAGAAGCTCTATGACCCCTACGTTTGCTTCTGCGTGGCCTCCTTTTTGTGTGCTTTCCTGCGCAGGAGGCGTCTTTTATAAGGGAGAAATGTGCAGAACTTAGCCTCTTGTTTATTACAGCTTGCAATGGTATTGGGGAAATTCATGTGATTAAGTTTTATCATGTCAAATATATTCAAATTGTCAACCTGTTTTGCAATGTAGACATATTCTTCTTAACTATTACCTATTCATTAATTATGTTTTATGCTGGGTGGTAGATTATTGCTACATGATGAATTACTGCATTTCCAGTATTTAGCATTAAGATCAATTCCTGAATTCTTGTGTATAGTACAATTTGTAGGTTATTTTGCAAGGGCTGTTATGGGTCTTTTTAAAATACTGATTGTTATTAACTTTTTTTTTAAAGATTGATTATCTTGTATGTGTATACTTTTATGATCTATGTTTATTAATTAGATTGAATAAAGTTGATTGGAGGTGGAGTTGGACAGGAATGATAGAAACGAATTTGACAAAGATAAAAAAACAATGGCTAAATAAAATGATAGTCACTTATAACCTCTACTAAAATTGGAACACTACTAAAAACAGACATAACAGTAAATGAGAACATCACTAATATGGTTGGAATCACCTAAGTACGAGTTCTCAGCGAGCACTGGCTGCTTCCAAAAGAGAGACAGAAGTTAAAAAGATATCAATAAATCATTGTTTAATTTGTGGAGGTGCTACATACATTTTGGGGCCAGGCACATCATTTTCATCATCAGACTTTGACCCAGAGCAAAAGAGAGAAAGTCTAAGAAGAGGGAAAGTGGGAGGAAAGAATATTTAACAGAGTCGGGCTCAGAGACGGCACTCCACACTCAACAGTAAGTGTCTCATAAAAGTTGGGTTTATTTAATACCTGGGAACGCTGGCCTATATGAAAGAGGAAAACCAATCATGGACCTTGCTTCGTATCCCACCATCGTGTAACCGACCCATCAGAATATTCTGCAAGGCGAGATCGAAATCTGCATAGAGATCCAGCAAGATCAGAGCTGCGGCTCTGCCCCGGTCGAAAGCCCACTCACGTTCTTCCTCCGCCTCCAGCAGAGCAGACTCGGTGCTGTGCGGTGGGCGAAACAGAGACCGAGGCAGGAAGGCTATGAGACTGAGGCAGGAAGGCTATGAGACTGAGGCAGGAAGGCTGTGAGACTGAGGCAGGAAAGCTATTAGACTGTCGCAAGAAGGCTATGGAGGCTACAAGACTGAGGCAGGAAGGCTATGAGACTGAGGCAGGAAGGCTATGAGACTGAGGCAGGAAGGCTATGAGACTGAGGAAAGAAGGCTATGAGACTGAGGCAGGAAGGCTATGAGACTGTGGCAGGAAGGATGTGAGACTGAGGCAGGAAAGCTATTAGACTGTCGCAAGAAGGCTATGGAGGCTACAAGACTGAGGCAGGAAGGCTATGAGACTGAGGTTGGAAGGCTATGAGACTGAGGCAGGAAGGCTATGAGACTGACGCAAGAAGGCTATGGAGGCTACTAGACTGAGGCAGGAAGGCTATGAGACTGAGGCAGGAAGGCTGTGAGACTGAGGCAGGAAGGCTATGAGACTAATGCAGGAAGGCTGTGAGACTGAAGCAGGAAGGCTGTGAGACTGACGCAGAAAGGCTGTGAGACTGAAGCAGGAAGGCTGTGAGACTGAGGCAGGAAGACTATGAGACTGAGGCAGGAAGGCTATGAGACTGACGCAGAACGGCTGTGAGACTGAGGCAGGAAGGCTGTGAGACTGAGGCAGGAAGGCTGTGAGACTGAGGAAGGAAGGCTATGAGACTGACGCAGGAAGGCTATGAGACTGAGGCAGGAAGGCTATGAGACTGACGCAGGAAGGCTATGAGACTGAGGCAGCAATGCTATGAGACTAAATATAGGAGGAGAGTTAAACCGTGCTGTGCTTTTAAGAATAGTGAGAATAAGAGTGTTTATGCCAGCCCAGTGAGAATTACATACATATCAACACCGGCAAGACCGTAGGATTAAAAAGCAAGAAGACGTTTTGTTGCTGTTTAAAAAGACTTTCTTTTCTCATGTTTACACTCGAGGCACAAAGCGGACATTTTTAGGCAGGCACAACTTTGTAAACGAAGGTGTTTTCGGACAAACGGAAGGCTCATGTTACGTAGCAGAGACTCCTTCAAATCAGACAGTCCATTACGTTGCTAGATTTTTAAATGTTTTATTTGGAAATGTAATTCTAGCTGCACCAATAGTGAATGTATCCGGAAAATCGAAGACTTGCTTTCAGTTTGTTAGAGAAGACAGACCTCGTGATAGGCAGTGCATTTTTTCTGGTGATGGTTGACGTTTTTATTTTTACAAGTGAACTATAACATCAGAACTCACTTGTGATGAGAATACACTGCTTGTACCCTGGCACACATGTCAAATGAATCCAACTTTACTTTGAGGCGCTGTATCAGACGGTTCACTAAAGTTCATAGAAGGTAAGAGAGGAAACAAAAGAGCAACACGACAAGAATAGTTGTGGAACGAACACATCACAGTAAGTTGGAA
Organism: Triturus cristatus; assembly: GCF_964204655.1. Lineage (NCBI taxonomy): Eukaryota > Metazoa > Chordata > Amphibia > Caudata > Salamandridae > Triturus > Triturus cristatus. The sequence continues at coordinate 1,048,451,321 of NC_140585.1, read as the reverse complement.
ATATTGGTGTGCACACTAACACTGGGGATCATCAGGTTCACCAGTGAATGCAGAGGTGTCCCTTGCCACAGAAATGTGCTGAGGTCGACAAGTACCCAAGAGATCGCACAGCAACTCCACGCGCTGGTGGAACTCACAGCAACGCGTGGCGCTTACTCTTCAGTGGTAGACGGTTCCACGGATACTTGTCTAAAAATGCATCATAAGGCAATTCATACTTCACATTTTTAGAAAAATGCTGTGTGAATGAGACATGCTTGTGTAAGGCAAGTTGGGCTAAGTCACTTTTTCGCCTGCCTTATTCTATTGTACAACATTCCACACTAGGTTTGCATTATATTAATGCTGATACACACCTGATTGTTCTGATCACAATTTAAAAACTTGCAGAATTGTGTTACTCTTGTGTATCATTACAATTCGTGTTAATATAGTGCTAATGCCTTAGAGTACTCATGTGGCATGACCTCCTGTTGTTGCTGTGTGGTCCTTGACGTCAGTCATTGGTCACATGTTTGTTGAGGGCGGACCTAAGATTTTAACCTCTTCTCCATGTGAATTTGGTTTTGTTCACCAGCCATGGGCATGGCAAGCTTGGTCCCAGAGGAGAGAAGGCTTGGCCAGTTCTCCTGCATCCATGCTATGACCAGGTGAAATTATTTGAGGTAAATCACTTCTTTCAAGGCATCTCCTCTGATGATTGGGAAGTAGTTGGTATCACGCCTGTCGACCGGTATTCCTACGCCAAGCAGAAGGAATGGAAATTGATGCTGAAGAGAAATGGGCAGGGCTGAAACCAGATGACGCCCCAGATTTCAATGGTGAGGGTGTGGTGGGAGCAAGATCCATGCATATGTGAGTACAAGCTCTGTTGAAAAGTAACCAAACCGCACACTCGACAAAACTGATAACCATCTTGTGACCCATGTATGACCTACAGCCAAGAGCTGAGCCACAGCAACGTTGAACACCCAATGCCTGGTGTGTGCAGGTAAGCAAACATTGCAGCCAAACACTGCTTCAAACCCATGTAAACTCACCACTACTTCTGCACAGATAAGTTGAAATAATAATGATAACGTTTTGTATACAGTGCACATACCACACTTTTGCCACTCTTAAGTTTTCTAAATAAATCCTACAAATGCTATCCAGTCTAATAGTAGCATATTAATGGACCTCAGAAGGATGAAATGCTGACATGCGCTTGCTAGGATACAAACCTAGTAAGTGCATCTCACATAAGAAGACAAGACTGAGTCATCTCGCTGGTTATCATACCCTGACCTTACTTGACTGTACACCGGAGACGGAGAAGAACTATTAGAGCCAAATACTGCGATTTGGGAATAATGGGAGTCTGAACAACAACATCTCCAAAAATGGACATCACTTGTGGAATAATGAGTGCAACATGAAATGCTCTTCACCAAAGTTGGGAAGTACCTATTGTTCCTCCTGCCACATCTACTCCACACCCTTAAAATCGTGTTCCGGATTATAGAGAGGGCTCCTCTACCTACATCATTTTTTTTCTTATTCGAAGATGCTTGCCATGCCGCTGAAGGTGCCTGCCTGTCCAGGCCTCATGAGGCTGAATGTCATCTTGTAGAGGAAGTTGGGGACCGCAGGGACAGAAGGTTTGCAAGAGTCCATATTGATACAGGGCACAACTTCCCGTCAGCCAAAAGTTTAATTAAGGTGGTGGGTGAAATGTCAATACACCAGACTAACAGCGGCAGCCTTGACGCACACACCACAGCAGCAGAAGGAAATGCCACATAGATTTCTTTGAAGACAAGTCCACATAGGTACATCTTTCTGAGTCCTGCTTTAACGTTCTCTATCTCAGCGCTGAAGCCAATGTTCTGCGTACAATTTTTACAATGTCAATGCTTGGAAGCCAAAAATAACAATAGATGGATTGTGACATCTAGCTTGAAGGAAAGGCTGTGAATTAATCCATACCTATCGAGCTTCTCACAATCGAAGCACGGAACGCAATACTGGACTGAACAAATGGAAATACGAATTATTGACCCCCTGTTTCACATTTGCTGAAGCTCGTCATCAAAGTGCATTCAGATATCTTCTAGCAGATTTCAGGTTCTTGTTGGAGTAGCCCGTTAATTGTCTGTGTCTGGCAAATGTTAGCTTACATGTGGTTACTGCCTCTCACAAGTATGTACAGAGGTGCCGCATTACATGTTCGTATATCTATTAACTTATTTTAGAAACAACAATTCATTTTGACAAAGCCACTTTAATTCCAGGCACGTGCATTTGCATATGCTTTGTTGCAAGGCACAAAGGATACATCACACAAAGGTCACTCCATGCGGAAGAGTCCTTGAACTGTATCCACGACAACGTTTCAAAGTGTTACCCAATAGAAACGCACCAAGCATCGATGCCTGTCCATCAAAAGATTACAGTAATCATGCCGATTTGGTTTTAGTGCATCATGTGGGTTAGAGTTGCTGAACACCTCAAATTTAAAATAAAAAAAATAAATACAATATTGCAAAAAAATGCATTGCACCGCTAATGAAAAAAGAGCTGCCTATTTAGAGACCCGTGACAAGTATTCTGCTCTTGAGCGGTTTTATAAGAGTTGGCAATTTTTCCCTGGTCTAAGTAATTTAGGGCCAGATGTGCAAAACTTTTTGAGACTTTTAACGGCGCGATTCACAGAATCTGGCCATTTACAACCGCAAAAAGCATTTTTGTATGTACAAATGCCCAATTTGCGATTCGGTAACCTAGTCCAAATTGCAAATTTGGGTTTGCGATTTGGTATTAGGAAGGGGGATGTTTAGGGCGTACTTTCCTAATAGTGACTCGCAGTGGTATGTGTGAATACTTTATGATCTAAATGTGGTTGCAAAATATCTTCATTTTACCACCAACTCCGAGTTGGTGGTAACCCATTCACAAATAGAAAAGGTTCACCAAGAGACCCCTTCTCCTTAGTGAATGTTGGGGAAAACATTTTTTAAGGGCAGGCATTGATCCCACTTAGAAAATGAAAAGAAAACATTTCATTTTACATTTTGAAATGTATCCTATTTTCCTTTAAGGAAAACGGGCAGCATTTAAAAAAAATATATAGTTTTATTTAAAGCAATCACAGACATGTTGGTCTGCTGACCCCAGCAGGCCATCATCCCTGTTATTCTTGCAATTCCCAGTGGGTCGCAAACCGAGACCTACCTCATGAATATTAATTAGGTAGGTCTATTTGCGACCCATTGGGAATCACTAATGTGTTGAATGTAAAAAAAACAAATAAACATAAATGTTTTGATAAATAATAAAACTAAGGAAAAAAATTATATGTGATGAGATTTTGTCCATGGGGAAATGTTAATTTTTGAGTGATCACCATTGTTGAAATAAGATAGGTCTGATAAGAGGTTGTTCTATATTTGAACACACATTTGTACATCGTTGTTTGCGATTACCAAATAGCGAATCACTAAAATTCCCTATTTGGTAACTGTAAACCATAGAATACATACATTTGGCCCTTAATGTCTCAGAAAACCCACAAATCCAATCTCTTTGAATTGACATCAGCTGTTTTAGATGTCAGTTCAGTTCATGTTTAATTTTACTGAATTATTTTTAAACTCCACATCGTCCATTGTGTCTGTGGGCCACCCACTCAGGTGTGTGTCTGGATGTTTAACCTCATATTTATACACCAAGTTAAGGAGAGACAGATGGAATCTGTACTTGCTTTTTGCAGTCAATCACTCATAGAGAACAACTCTTGACCCTATTCAAGATCCAATCCCAATAAGACGAGAGGGAGACCGCTCCTGAGAGCCAAACCTTTTGAGTCAATTGTTTGGACGCATAGAGACAAATGACAACAAGGAACAGAGAGCACCCAATTCCCAACTGTTACATCAAGCCTCCTTTTAGAACCCATGTTGTTGAATCTAGCAATCGGCTTCCGCCTTCCCACATCCACCACCAGCATATGTCACAGTGTGGTTCAGCTCCCATCACTAGAATAAGGCGCAGTGAGCTTTAACTCCCCCTATTTCCAATGTCAATATAATGTACGATGAGCTTCCTCAACTAATACGATGCAGCCTCCACTTCCACTCTCCATAAAAACATAAAGCATGAGAAAATCATGAATCTGCTCTCACAATAAAGCATAGCGGGCACTCACCTCCATCCTCTCATTACCAACATAAAGCATTGTAGCATCCGCTACAGCTCTAACAATTAATCTAATCCATAAGTAGCTCCCATCACTAATATGGGATGCATATTTTTCAACCACTACTCTTGAACCACCAATATAACTAACAGCGAGTTTCCCAGAATCCCCGTTGAGCCTTGGATATAAGTCAGGGTGAGTTTCCACGTCCTCTTCATTGAACCCCTAACAGAAGGCATGCTGGGATTCCAATCTCCCATCACTAATGTAATGGATTTCTTCACTACATTGTACAAAAGGAGATGGACTGGAAAGACAGAAATGTCTGTGCTAATGGTTCCCACATTTTTGACATAGTTGTGTGATGATGTGCAGCAGGCAAGACCAATAGAAGTCAGGACCACAGGTTTGGCTTTTCCTATTTCAAAGGTAGGTGGCACAACTGCAGCAATTGTGGATGAGTTTGTGGGTTTGATGGTTTTAGAGGGTGGGATCGAAGAGGGTTCCAGTGCAAGGGTCCTATGACTGAGCAGTAATGGGATATTGGTGATATGTCAGCAAATTGAATATTTCATTTTTTATTAAATGTGTCCGGAGAGTATAAAATGATAAAGTTGTGGCATTGTTTGTGAATGCATGACTCAGAGATTACATGCTCTTCTGTGACACAGAATGCCACCTACACCAATATGTTTACTACATTACAAATTTGTAGTCTTTAGCTTGCAACAAACTCACGGAACAGCTTACTCCAGTTTTAACCTGCTCTGGTAGTCTGAACTTTCCTTATGTTATTTGTTCCTTCTGGTTGATTACTTTTTCATGAGCAACATGTGAAGTTGTATCATGCCTATAAGTAACTGGGGTACTACCCCTCACTCCCATATCTTCATGACAAGTAACCTACAACCTGCAAATAAACCTTAACGGCTTAACTCCCCCTTTTTGTTGTTCTCCTTCAATGTGCTCCATTGCTTTGTAGCTAGCTTTGCACTTTATAAGTACTTATATACATACAAATATCCCTTCTTAATCCAATTCGATGAAGTCTAGGATAATTAATCTATTTTTCTCTGATTGTGAAGGTTAAACAAGCAAGTCATTTGATGATGACAGAGATTTATCAGGGACCCCAAAGGGTATCCCAGTACCTTTGCCTACCTTCGTACTTGTAATCACTTGCGATAGTGTAGTTTAGTTCCCTAAGCATTGTTTAACTCTAGGCTAGGCCTACAATAACAGAACTAGCACCCAGGTGAGGTATCCTTTTTGCCCTTTTCAGAAAATACTGGTGAACCACACATGAATACAAGTGAGACCGCTTCTGCTCAGGCCCCCTACCCCTGCTCAATCTGCATATATTAATGGGACAGCTCAGCGAGACAAAGGGAGTGACACCTTCGCCCGCTGGTAAATAGGAGATAACTGAGTCCAATCTACCTCCAGAAAGGCCACTCAGGCATCCACTGGGCCGCTGGTGCCATCCGAACAGCACAGACACCTCCCAAATCGCCCCCAGGCTGCCCAAAAAAGTGGCCCACAACTGGAACTTGGACACGGCCCCTCGGCCATTGCCCGAGTGCCCGCCTTACCAATCGGACCCTGCACGGCACCCACCACTCCCCAGAAGATGCTCATGACAATAATAGGCACGGCCTGCCCTGGGCACGTGCCATGTCTGCAGCCTTCGTGAGCACCACAGAGACCGGTCCACACTGGTTTACTGACACCGAAACAGCATAAGCAGCCGGCGTTAGGGGAGCAGGCGCCATCCCCTGACTCCTAATCTGTGACGAACCTTACATGCATACTGCAGACATATTCGCAGAGAGCTGATTGGTTCATAACAACGATTCTCCGACATGTTTCCATACGTCCTTATCAACTTTGATGTGTGCTGCTTACCCAAGGAATCCTGTGCTGCCAAACTCATTTGAAGTAACTCATTAGATGACGAAATGAGCGCAATCAGTACCACCACCTACGTCAAGTGCTGTAGAACAAACCAAAAAAGCCAAAAACCAAAACATCGAAAATGGCACCAGTCATGTTTACTTAGTCACTAACCGAACATCTCACAATTTCCACAGTAGAGACCTATTTTCATATATGCACAATACAGGCTGCCAACACCACAAACCACTGCAGCTCATGCGCTACAGTATTCACCATTCAAGGTGTGACAAGTGCATGCGCAATGTGAGATGTTTCCATAGTTAATCCGCTCCCACCAGTGCAAATCCATGCAGTAGCGACCATGCAATATTACCGCCAAAGGACCACTTGCATTGTAGAAAACTGGCTAGGTAATCATTTCTTAATCTGCAAAATTAGCACATCTCATTAGCAGTAAGGCTAATCTCACACAGGCATATTTCCAGCATATCTAACACAGTTGTCTAAATTAAGCCGTTTAGCAACCACACACTCTCCTGCTTTTTGTTTGGAGTTTATAAGAGAAACAAGGACGAAGGTCGCCTCCTGCCTCTTGTCTCAATTTCATGATTTCGAAATGGTTGCTCAGAAATGGATATTTTCACATGTTCCTAAAACAGAGAAGCAACCACGAAGACAGACTATTTTGATGAATGAATCCTGTATACGTGACTGTCCTAGCAAACAACATACTGTAACTCACCCCCATCCTCCTTCTGGGCAGGTACCTGAACAGTCATTCGCCTCGCCGTCTCTCTGAATTACAGATGGCACCTTGGCCCTCCCTAGGGTACACAGGCCTATGTTATTATATTTACGGGTCTCTCTGACAGCTCCAGACCTAGATGGGACCCTTTTCACATGTATAATCTGCTTTATTAATGGCTGACATCTAGTGAAATGTCAGCGGAGAGCAACTACTGCATGACTCAAAGCACATCAGATTACCAATGACGACAACAGCACAGAAGAAAAACATATTGAGGCAGACTGAGGTTTCCCTGTGCAAATCATGAATGATGCTCAAGAAGACATATGTGAAATATTGTATCTCTAACTGTATTTACCACTAAAATCAGTGCACTCCGCGTGTGCCATGGCATGGGCGCCCCACCAGCACTGTTTCTGGGGACGGATGGGAGTAGGTGCACGCACCCTACAGGCTGATTCACCCAGTTGAGCCCTTTTCACTTATAGAAACCAAATTCAAAGGTGGGGCGGAGGTCTTGATTGACACCTCCTCACCGCCGCCGCGCACATGTCACAGTCATATTTGTGTTCCATGTAATCCCTTCTGACAGAAAGACAAGACTCTAAAAATGCCCCATGAGTGTCGCCGTAGGGCCACGCTTGGTATTTTCCATAGGGAACTGGCGTTGGCTTGTGCTTCTATAGGCAGGCAGGCTAGCTGTATGCAACAGCAGCATCGCCAATACTGAACGATACATGTGATTTCCTTGTTCAAGAATGGCAGGGCCACTAAGAAAAGGGAAGGCAATTTCATACCACACAACGTCCCTTCCAAGCCCTGAGAAACACCCCAAGCAAGGAGACCACTGCCCTGCCTCCCATTGGCTCTAATTCCTGCATATACCCCACTGGACCAATAAGTGGAACTGGACTGCGTGGTGATCTTGCTTTCGCATTGTCATATGTACATTTAGATTTAAAACTCTGGCCAAAGTGAGTAGAAACTCTCTCATTATCTCATAGCAGGCAAGTAAGCTATCTGATATTGTTTTTCATTGTTATTATTGTACTTGAAGTCTGTGTTACATTATAAATGCAGGAATAAAACACCAGAATGCAAAGAAAAAACAGCATCATGCAAGCTATTCGCTGAAGCGGTGGATCAGCTCGGTCTCAACCCACCTCAGTATAAGCATTGTAGGCTACCTATGTAAAACAAATAGAAATATAGGATATATTTCTTAATCTGGTGGAGAATTTACCTTGGGAGCAAAGGAGATCTGTAAATATCAGTAGAGAATGTTAGTCAGGGATGGAATCATGGGGCGGGGGGAGGCGGATCCTTCCAGTACAACTGCATATGACTAAGATGTGGGATTGGCAGACCTAGATTATATCTGCCATTGAGAAACATTCATTGTTAAAGTTCAATTTAATTAACATGACAGCCACACAGCAGGTTGGCGAGCAAGGAACTAATATCCCAGCTCAGACTATAAAAGAGACCTAAAATAAAACAAATCATTTGATAAACATCAAACCATCTTAGAAAAAAACAATTGTTCTGAACCCTGTGGCCTACTTGTTCTCAGCAAACATCAGACACATTTTTAACGCTAGGAGCGTGACTTTCAATTTACATCACGAAGTACTGTTACTCGTTACCAGCCCACGCTGAATAAGTTCTCAGTGTTTTTCTAAGTACAAGCCTTGAGATTCCAGATGCAATGTGCAATTTCCACCTCAGAGACAGAGCCATCATCATAGAAAATACTCACTCACGAGGCATAAACTAAAACATGGTGAGCAATGTACTCAATTTGAACTTACAACTTTTGAGAAGAAACATAGGGCCAGATGTACGACAATCAGGGTTTGCACCTCGCAAATTGTGATTTTTAGCGACTCACAGTTTGTGAGTTGCAACATCTGATGTACAACAGTGTCTGAGACTCTATTTGTGATTCCCAAATGGGTCGCAGGGGACCTGCCTATTTAAAATTCATGATGGACGTTTCAATTTGCGATCCATTGGGAATGGCCGGCACTCACAGGGATGGTGGCCTGCTGGGGTCAGCAGATCACCATGTCTGTGAGTGCTTTTTAAATAAAGCAGTTTTTTAATGCAGCCCATTTTACATGAAGGAAAACAGGACAGTTTTCAAAAATAAAAATAAAACGTTTTTTTTTCATTATTTCAAAGTGGGCAGTCTGTGGGACCACGACCTGCTCTGAAAAAATGTTGGTGCCCCCATTTCTCAAAGGGGAGGGATCCCTTAGGGACCCCTTTCTGTTTGCAAATGGCTTACCACTAATTTGAAATTGGTGGTAAACTGTGAATGTTTTGTGACCACATTCATAGTCACAAAACATTCCTACATACCAGTAGGCTCACTATTTTACCAGTCTCAAAGGGCACCAGTTAAAGGAGTCGTACATCTGGCCTGTTTTCCCCGTTCTGTCAAGGTTTACCTTGGGGAAAAACATACAATAATTCCTTAAAACATATATAGAATGAAACTGATTGATTTTCAAGGACATGAAGACGCTACTACCCCACAGCAATCATTCCTCTCAGAGGCCAGCTAGACCCAATTTGAGTGCTTAAAATTGCGAATAGCTTCTCTACTTCTATTCATTCACATCTCTTATGCAATGAAATGCCTTTCATCTTCTGGTTGAAGGCCACGTCACTGCCCGAGATGAAAACCCTCTCTTATTAGCATTACTAAAGGGAAGCATTCAGGGAAAGCTTTCTAATGCACACCACCTTCTGTGCCTGCTCCTCTCTCAGACTCCTGTATAATCAAAGCTCAGGTCACTCACTGATGCTCCCACATGCTTGTGTTCACAGTACCCATAGGTGGCAATCGACCTGGACAGCTCGAGGCCTCCCAGTCTGCTCCTGGATTTTTGTATAAAAATATCACACAACCTTCTCGAGAAAGATGCTTGACAGGCAACCTTCTTTTCCTGGGGTACTAAGACCCACTAACACAAGCACTGGCAAAGGTTGCAATTTTAGTTCTAAGCCAGGTCTATTGGCTTTGTGAAGCTGCCAGGCATGTGGATACTGGTCTCAGCAGCAGACAGGGGGTAGGAGCAGGATGACACTGATTAATATCAATGGCACAGAGTATTGCTGCTAATGATGCCAAAGAATGGTCACTCAAATGGAAAACCATAAGACTAAGGATTATTTAGTTTCTGCAGCAACTTCTTTACTTTGTCATGTAGAGAGCCCATGTGTAAAATAGTAAAAACACACAAAAAACAATTGGTTTACATACATCGTACAAGATAAAGAAATGATGAGGCAAAAAGTGTGATGACTAAGTGTACTTTTCAAATGTAAAAACAGCTCCTCATGCATTGCAATTGAACCACTTCCGAGGCGGTGCAATGATACACCAAGCAGTCATCAGCATGAGGTGAGAGGCGGATACCCCTCGAGGCTGATCTAAGATGTGATTGACACTGTCTCAAAGCAATGGCTGAAGGAGGCAGACTCAAACAAGCAAATATTTGAGGAGGCTGCCCCAAAGCCAAATGGTTGTAAACAATAGCTTTGCGATAGCCGTGCTGTAATGTCAAACCTCAACAAAATGCAGACATGACTCTTCCTCCAACTTAGAGAAATCAGAAGACAAAAATGGTTGGGTTGCAACACTAATGCCATCATGATGTGTCCCTGGAAATTATGCCGATATCTGGGGAGCAATGAAGACCAGATCAATTCTATGTTGTGCACTGAAGCTCCACTAGGAAATGAGCAAATAGACAGAAATTGGCAATTCTTGTCATTTTCTGATGGTAATGACCTCTTTCTCACAGGG